>NC_142867.1:96902500-98152500 GCF_051225735.1 Oryctolagus cuniculus
AATAAGCTATTCAAAATGCAGCAAAGGAAGATAAGGAGATGAAAAATATCCAAGAGATTATAGATATGGAGGTTAGAAAAAGAAAGTCTATTGTGTTTGTAATATTAGCTTTCTTTTGTTGCCATCACAAATCACTACAAATTCACTGGCTTAAAGCAATAAAAATTTATTATGCCACAATTTTCTAGGATGCTGACAGAGATCTTAGGTTAAAATTAAAGTGTTGGGGCTGATGTTGTGTCACAGTGGGTTACGCTGCTGCCTACGATGCTAGCATCCCATACTGGAGCACTGGTTTGAGTCCCAGCTGCTCTGTTTGAAATCCAAATCACTGCTGATGTGCCAGGGAAATAGAAGAGGATGGCCCAAGTGTTTGGTCCCCTGCCATCCATGTGGGAGATCCAGATGGAATTCCTGGCTTCTAGTTCTGCCCTGGTAAGCCAAGGAGCCAAGCAGCCATCTGGGGAGTGAACCAGAGGATGGAAAATCTCCTTTTCTCTCTTTCTTTCTTTTCTGTCACTCTGTCTTTCAAATGCATAAAATAAATTTCTTAAAAATAAAAAATAAAATGTCAGCAGGGCTTCCTGCCTTACTAGAGTATATGGGAAGTAATCTACTTTCAGGCTCATCCCTTTTGTTGGCTGAACCCCATCCTTTGTGGTCATAGGACTGGGGTTACATTTCCTTCCTTGATATCTGCTGGGAGTTATTCTAGTTCCTAATGGCCTTGCCCTAGTCTTTATACAAGGTTCCATATCAGAACCAGCAGGAATTTGTCAAGTCAGTCTCACCCTTGGAATATCTCTGGCATTCCCTTCTGTTGCATCACTTGTGCTCCAGCTATGCTTTTCAAGAATCATGTGATTGCCCTTGACTCATCCAGACAACCCAAGACAGTATCTCTGTATTATGGTAAATTAATAAGTAATTTTTGTTACAGAGACTCTTTTACCATGTAATATGACATGTTAACAATTGTGAAATCAAGGTTGAAGATCATAGGGACTAAAACTCAATCAATCACATTTCAGATAGACACAATATAAAGACTAGGGAAAAAAGGAATTAAAGAGAATTTTCAGAATTTTCTCAGAATTCAGACCATCAGAGTTCTGAAATATATAGATCCAGGGCTCAGAGAAGCAAAATTTATTCAGCAGGATAATACAAAGAAGGCTTTTGCCTTAGAGAAGCCCTGTGTGATATACATTATTGTTCTCAATTTGAAAATGAGAATAAAGAACTCAGAGACCTATTTGTCAAAGATCACCAGGGTTGATCTGATTTAGATCATGAGGAGGATAATAGTCATCCTTTTGTGGTTCTTTCCTCTTGAAATTAGTTGTGAAAGAAGGCAATTATAAAACTCCAAAGCTGGTTCTTAAGATCACAGAGCCTATGGAGTATAGCTTCAGGATTCTTAGTGTTTTGGCTATGATTCACTTGTAGACTATAGGAAATACTTTAGCTAGTTAAGTTAGAAATTAAGTTGTTACTATGTGTAAGAGGCAGCTTCTAGGATGACTCATATCCTACTACTTACAACTTTATGTAATGTCCTCTTCCTTGAGTATGGGCTGAACTTAGTATGTTGATTCTGATAAGTAAAATGTGGCAAAGTCAATGAGATGTGATTTCTAAAATTACATAACTGGAAGACTTTAGTTTCCATTTGCTCACTTCTCTTGTCATTTGTTTACTCTCATGCCAGCTAGCTGACACATTGGGAGCAACCATATTAAAGGGACTCATCTATTAAGGAACTGAGCAAAGTTTCTTGGTCAACAACCAAGGAAGAACTGAAATCCGGATACAGTCAGGATTAAGCTCACCATTTGAATGAGCCTAGAAGTACATCTGGTTCTTCCATTGAGCCTTCAGCTGTAGGAATATAGCCTTAGTGTCATCTTCAGCTTCACAAATTGCATACTGGATTCTTGTCACACAGAATGATAAAATAATTTTTGTTTTTTTAAGCCATCAAATTAAGGCACAATTTGTTCTACAGAAATGGATATTTCACATATTATATATGTGTAGCAGAATTTACCATGCTAATACAAAATTTTCATTCCATAAAGTGACTTTGATAATTATAATGTTCAACTTATATTTTAATCCCCAAGCTATTCTGAGTGTTTAGTATTAAGAATATGGTATGACTGCCAAATTGGGAATGCCAAGTAGATGACTCAATATCTCTACACTTTGAGACATTATAGAATTAAAACAACAGGAAAGCAATCAACAGAAATCTAGCATGGCATGTAAGAAAGAAATTACTTCCATAGTAACATCAGGCCATGGAAGATCCTATAAGTCATTAATTTTGGGCTATATGAACCACTTCAGTGACATTAGTAGAAATGTAGCTTATTTAATTAAATTCATTCAGCTTTTTTCATATTCATTCATTTCATTTCATTCATTCATATCTTTTTTCCTGAAGCTTCTGTGACCATATTTCTCATGGAAAAACTGTTTTTCACACATGAACAAAAGAAAACCTCGGTACATATTCAGTTAATTTGGTTTTTACATTTTATTTAAATCAATAAAAATTTCAAAAACTACTAGATTAGTAAATTTTCTTCAGAAAGTAGATACACAAGGACGTCTTTACTGACTTCCTTTGGAAGAGAGAGAAATAAGAGTGATTAGGTGTGGCAGTTGTGTTTCAGGGATGATGTCTGTAATCATGAATAGTCTCAGTCTACCATACACAAATACATCTCTGGTTGAGAATGATAAAGAATTTAAGGAATTTAAGGGAGGGTTTGCAGTGTTTCCAGTCACAAATTAGCTATTACGCAATTCTAAACTGTAAGGTCTAAGTATCTTGTTAGGTCTTGTTAGGAAAAGTACAGTTTATTGTGTTGGACTGACCACATCTATGTTGAAATAACTGGTGTAGTAGATATAAGAAGGAATAATTTGGGTGGATTACTAATTTATATAATAATTGAAGTTAATTTATAATAAAATTTTGAAGTGTACTATTCTATTTAAACAAGCTAACATACCTCTATTACTCAATATAATAAACACTGTTGGTAGAAATAAATGAATATATGACTCAGTTAATTATATATATTTGAACAGTTTGGAGAAAGTTAAATGTGTCAGCTTAAATACTTGAGTGACTCACCCAAAATTCTGTGCATGGAATTTAATAGCCTGAATTACACATGGAGAGTATTTGAAAGTGGTTAAAATGACAGTACTATCAATATGAGTAAAGGCTAAATATTAGAGTATCTCACGCTAATAATACATCACCCAAGTTATTGGTATCTACATATCAGTCAATCAAACCATCATTTTTGATAAACAACTGAATGCATTTTCTTAGATTAATATATGTGAATTGATACCTATCTGAAAGTTAATATACCATTAGTATTTGCCTTTTATCCTATGAAAAATGTCATTTGAATTGCTTATCTTTATCTTTAGTTCACATTGGTATGGTATAATTTGCAGACATGCACAAAATATGTCCAGTATCTTAACAAGTCCAATTGCAGTCAATTACAACAACCCCAAATTCAAGGAAACCACTGATCTAATTAGTATTGACAAAGATTTGTTTTTATAATTATTTCTGTATTTTATAATAATTTTACAATAATTTATGTGGTTCACATAGTATAATATGTCTTATTTGTAAAACATTCTTTTGATTAATAAAATATTTTTGGAGAGTTTTTGTGGGAAATCCCACAGGAGTCCCAAAAGAGTTACAAAGCACCACTAACCCAAAAAGCAAGAGAAAAAGCAAAACCAAAATGGAGTTACTTAAACTAAGACTACAAAGCAAAACCAAAATGGAGTTACTTAAGCTGATGCCACCAAGCACCAGGAACTGCCCAGACCCTCTGTCAGAACAGACATAGATGATGAAGCTTGATAAGGACTGGGAGACATTACATCATAAGAAGCCAACCAGCTGGCTACCACATTACTTCACTGACACTACTGCACCACAATTGGCCACACCCAGAAGACCCCTAACACACCATTGGTCACACCCAAACACTAACATCTGGTTGGTGACACCCAAAATGATGAGCCTGTGATTGGTGACACCCTAGAGCACATTCACCGCCCACCTACTCCAGAGGGGGGATAAAAGGCAAGCCTCACAACTGCTCTTCATCCCCTCGGGGACCTTGGCTCAGTGCCAGTGATGGTCGAGTGGATCCACCTCATCTTGCCGAAAGTCTGCTTGAGTCTTCACTGACCAAAACTGCTCCCCACTCTGCTGGATCCAATCTCGCCTGGACGTCCCAGCCGCTGCCGGAGCTGACATTGGAGCTGGATTGGACTTCTTATTGGTAACTTCTCCAACCCTTCACCATCGAGCCTACTGCCCAGAGTGCCATTCATCTCCCCACTACTGTCCGTAAGTGACTGTTCTGAGATCTCTCTGACTGGTAACGGAGACTCTGGACTCTGGACTTTGATTTTCTAGACCATGATATGAACCTTGGGAATGCAGCATTCATATTACACCCTTAGCCATGACTGTTTAGATCGATTATGCCTTTATGTTTGTATGTGTTATACTTACTACTATTGCAGGATATTTTTAGAGGTTGTCTTACTCCTAGATGTGTGTTATGACCTGTGGACTAATGACATATTGAGTAGTTTTGACCTTTAGATGTGTGCACTGAATATATATTGAGTGGTATTGAACAATAAATTATATTAAAAAGACTATCACGATTCTGTGTGATTCTTCCCTGTGCTCCAAAGCATAGCATTAGCCTTGTTGAGCTGTGTGACCAGTGGTGCTTGTGACAGTTTTCTACTTTGATGTATAGAAGTCTTCATGGTTTTTTATTAGTGAAAAGCATTGTACTCTATGAGTATGCTTGTATAGGTGTTTATTCAGTCACTTGTTAATGTCTACTTAGGTTGTTTGCAGATTTGACTACATATTAATATTTTACTGTGGTTTCAATTTGCTTTTTTCTGAGGATTAATGTTGTGAAAGATCACTTTATGCACTTCTTAACCATTTTTTGTAGCTTCTTTCTTAAAATTTCCAAATGAACTGCTCATTTTTATCTAGTAATTTGTTTTCTTATTGGGTTATAAAGTATTCTTTAAGTATTTAATACAAGAAATTTGTTGAACAAACATACTATGAATATTTTCTTCTAGGCTATTATATTACTTTTAATCTCCTGAATGGTATTTTGAGGAGCAAAAGTTTTTAATTTTGCAAAACCTGATCAGTGTCTCTTTTTAAAAATATAATCTGGGTTTTTGTGTTCTTTATCATCAGTTTTCACCGTATGTATTTCTTGTGCATTTACTTGAACATAACCGTATCTTTACATTAAACGTGTTCTTCTTTTAGATAGCATATACTTGTGTATTGTTTTTAACAACTCTGTATTTTATTCAGAGCACTTAAAACATATGCAAGTATTTTCAATTTATAAATTTAAATTATAATTCACGTATTTGAATTTGAATCTGACATGTTACTGGCTTTTTTAAAAAAAGTGTTTATTTAAGGGAAAGATAGAGTTCTTCCATCTGCTAGTTCATTCCCTGAATGGACACAACAGTTGGGGCTGGGGCAGGATCCTGGAACTCCATCCAGGTCTCACCTATGAATGGCAGGGGCCCAAGTACCACTTGGGCCATTTTCTGCTGTCTTCTCAGGAATTTTGGCAGGGGGTTGGACCAGAAGTGGAGTGGCCAGTAATAGAACTAGTATTTGTATGGGATGCCAGTGTCACAGATAGTGGCTTAATCCACTATGCCATAACAGTGAACCCTGTTACTGGCTTTTTAAAATATGTCCTTTTTCTACTTTGTTTTGAATTAGCTGAATATATACATATATGTATATAGTAATATATAGTATTTATTTTGTCTTCTTTCTTACCCTATTAGCCATTCCACTAATTTTAGAAGTTTTTATGATTTTACAATGTCTATATTTGATTTATTATATTCTATTTTTCAAATATTATTTACTTTACATATAATATAAAACATAATGTAAGTAGGTTAAAATATACTTCTGTTTCATATGCCAGCCTTTGTGTTGTCATACATTGTATTACTTAATCTGTTATACATCAGCAGTACATTTATATATTTTTATATTAAACAATTATCTTTTAAAGAAATTTTTAAAGATTTATTTATTTATTTGAAAGGCAGAGTTACAGAGAGGCAGAGACAGAGAGAGAGAGAGAGAGCAATCTTCCATCCACTGGTTCATTCCCCAAATGACCACAACAGCTGGAGATGGGCCAATCCAAAGACAGGAGCCAGGAGCTTCTTCCGGGCCTACAGAATGGATCCAGGGGCCCAAGCATTTGAGCCATCTTCTACTGCTTTCCAAGGCATATCAGTAGGGAGCTGGATCGGAAATGTATTCGAACCGATGCCCATATGAGATGCCAGCACTGCAGGCAGCAGCTTTACCCACTATGCCACAGAGCTAGCCCCCTTTTAAAAAAAATTTTAATGAGAGAAAAAGAAAAGCCTTAAATGAGTATGTCATAATTCTGTTGATCTAAATATCCTTCTGGTGAAATTTTTCTTGCACCTAAAAATTTTCTTTATTTATCCTTTTGTAGTTTACTGTACTTATTTAATTATTTGTTTATTTATTTTTTAAATAATTGAGTTCTTGGGGCAGATGTTTGGTATTGCGTGGGTTGCCCAATTCCTATATTGAAGTGCTTGGTTCAAGTCCAGGCTACTACTCTTCCAATCTGCTTCTTGCTAATGTGAATCTTGAGACACACTATATCCTGACACAGACCTGGGAAATTCAGATTGAATTCTAACTTCTTGGATTCAGCCTGGTTATGCTGTTGGCTGGCATTTGAGAATGAACCAGTGGTTGGAAGATCTTCTTCCCTCTCTCTTCCTTAAAAATGAAAATGAAAACAAATAAAATAAACTTGGATTTCTGATTTAATGTCATTTGGTAAATATTTTCCTTTTTTGTTTCATTTTGTAATTTTATTTCCCTTTCACTTTTAAATGACTTTTTTTTTTTTGCTGGAAATAGCATTCTATTTTGATGTTTTGTTTTTCTTTCAGCACTTTAAAATTATTGTTTCAATATGTTTTTCTAAAGATTTATTTATTTGAAAGTCATAGTTACACAGAGTGAGGAGAGACAGAGAGAGAGAGAGAGAGAGAGAAAGGTCTTCTATCCGCTGGTTCACTCCCCAGATGGCTGCAATGGCCAGAGCTGCGCCAATCCGAAGCCAGGAGCCAGGAGCTTCTTCCAGGTCCCCCACGCTGGTGCAGGGGCCCAACAACTTGAGTCATTTTCTACTGCTTTCCAAGGGCATAGCAGAGAGCTGGAGGAAGAGGAGCAACCTGGATTAGAACTGGTGCCCATATAGGATGCTGGCGCTTCAGGCCAGGGTGTTAACCCACTGCACCACAGCGCCAGCCCCTCAATATGTTTTTGTTATAGATGTCCACATTGTGAGTTTTATATCTGACAAGGAGTTTGGCATTTTTCAAACTTTTTCAACTATACACAGTGTATCAATCTTCTGTAGTTTTAATTTTTTAAGATTTATTTTATTTGAAAGAGTTACAGAGAGGCAGAGACAGAGAGAGAGAGAGGGAGAGAGAGATAAAGAAAGTCTTCCATCGACTGGTTCACTCCCCAAATGACAGCAACAGCTGAACCTGAGCAGGTCCTAAGCCAGGAGCCAGGAGCATCTTCTTGGGTCTCCCACATGGGTACAGAGGCCCAAGGAATTGAACTATCTTCTACTGCTTTCCCAGGCAAAAGTAGAGAGCTAGATAGGAAGAGGAGCAACCGGAACTTGAACCAGAACCCATATGGGATATCAGTGCTGCAGGCGGCAGCTTTACCCACCGTGCCACATGCTAGCCCCATCCTCTGTGGTTTTAAAAACAATTGTTTCTGTTGCTGATTTTTAGAAATTTATCCTTCTTTCTGTGGATTCATCATGCTTGGAATTCATTGATTTTCTTTTCTTTCTTTCTTTTTTTTTTTTTTTTTTTTGACAGGCAGAGGTAGACAGAGACAGAGAGAAAGGTCTTCCTTCTGTTGGTTCACCCCCCAAATGGCCTCTACAGCCGGTGCGCTGTGGCCGGCATGTTGCGCCGATCCGAAGCCAGGAGCCAGGTGCTTCCTCCTGGTCTCCCATGCGGGTGCAGGGCCCAAGCACTTGGGCCATCCTCCACTGCCTTCCTGGGCCACAGCAGAGAGCTGGACTGGAAGAGAAGCAACTGGGATAGAATCCGGCACCCCAACCGGGACTAGAACCTGGGGTGCCGGTGCCGCAGGTGGAAGATTAGCCAAGTGAGCCGAGCCGCTGGCCATTGATTTTCTTGATTTTGTGGATTTGTGGTATATCAATTATGAAAAAGTGTTGCCATTATTTTTTGTATATTTTATATGCCAATTTCTCCTCTCCTTCTGGAGATCCAATTACATGTATATTTGCTAAATCATTTGTTACGTCCAACAACATACTGAGGTTCTGTGTCTATTTTGTTCTGTTCCTCTATTTTTATTCTGGATAGTTTCTGTTTCTAAAACAACAATTCTACTTTTCTCTTTGAGTCTGTAATTTGCAGCTAACAAGATCCAGTGAGTTTTTCCTTAAGAAACTATCTTTTTCAGCTCTGGAAATTTGGTTTGGATCCTGTTTCTACCATATTTCAATTTCTCTCTCTCTCTCTCTCTCTCTCTATCTCTATCTCTATCTCTATCTATCTCTGTCTTTATTTGACAGGTAGAGTAATACACAGTGAGAAGAGACAGAGAGAAAGGTCTTCCTTCCATTGGTTCACTCCCCAGATGGCCACCACGGCTGGCACTGCACCGATCCGAAGCCAGGAGCCAGGCGCTTCCTCCTGGTCTCCCTTGTGAGTGCAGGTGCCCAAGCACTTGGGCCATCCTCCACTGCCTTCCTGGGCCACAGTAGAGAGCTGGACTGGAAGAGGAGCAACTGGGACTAGAACCCAGCGCCCTTATGGGATTCTGGTACTGCAGGTGGAGGATTAACCAAGTAAGCCACGGTCCCTGCCCCTGTCATGGTTTTCTTAATATCATTTAGACTAAATTTAATATACATTTTAAGTCATTGTCTAGTAATTTAATCATATCTTGGCCTATATGTTTAATAGCATTTAGGGGATTTTCAGATAGTTATTTGACAATGAATGTGTAGCCATTTTTTAGTAGGTTGTAAGACAGATGTTGCATATTTAAAGTTTTTGATGAGACACTTGTTTGGGCATATACTAAACTTTATTTGTTAATCATTTATTATTCTATTTTTTAAGTGTGGTTAGTGAAGTTCTAGAGTAGTCTTTATAACAGGAATATTTTTGCTCACCTTCTAGGGCAGGACCTGTCTGGGATCCCTAGTAATTATTCTGAAGGCTTGTTCACTTGACCTGGTTAGAATTCAACCATCTGCCAATGCTGTGTGAACTTTGTGGACTGTTCAGCTTAATAGTTCCCAATCAGGGGTTCTTTTCAAGGATTCCTGTTCATCCTACAAACGTGCAGATTGATGTTCAAAGACTTAACAGTACACTTTGTAGCTATCTGGAGTTCTTTCTCTGTATGTTTCCCTCACCTCTCCAATTCAGTTGTTGACATTCAAGTTTCCTAAATATCTGTAATTCTCATTTCTATTTTCTCAATTCAAGGAAACTCACATTTTGCCACTATTACCCTTCCTGAATTGTATACCAGAGATGTTCTCCTGACATCAGTATGTATTTGGTACAGGTGTTATTCACTTCCCTTTTCTCAGTGAAAGCAGCCCCACTATTTCCACTGTCTAATATCTGAAAATAGTTGTTTCAAAATTTTTTGACTAGATTTTGACTTAATTATTCCAGAAATATAGAACTATTATCAGTTACTAGTCCATAGTCAAAAACAAGGTGGCACTTTTTAGAATAATGACAAGACAAAACAGTAAACATAAAATATTGTGTAGTCCACTAATGCACAGCATATCACCACTCTTTCTTCTACCCTAATTCATTGTCTAATTTGTTCACATCATGTATAGATACTTACTAATTTTAATTTCCTGGGAAAAGGTAAAAGTGCCTGGTCAAAGTTTGTCTGTCAATTGAAGGCATTTGGACTTTGACATTTGGGTTTTCAAATGATTGTTGAACCTAAAAGTAAAAAGAAAGTCTTCAGTCTCACTCATTGCATAGAATTAGAGAACCCACTGCATTATGAATGAACATGATGATGACTGGGATTGAAATGCAAGATGTAAGAGAAGAGTTTTAACAGTTCTAAGAAGGAACCAAATTCTTAATTATGCTGACAACTTCTCACTGACATCAGTAACTTAATATCTAAGTCAGAACCTAAATTTCAGCTTCAAATATATCTCCACAGAATCTAAGACCTCAGGGTTATGGGCTTAGCTGTGTTCTCTCCAAATTGATGTTGAAATCATAACCTCTATTACCTCTGAATGTAATTGAATTTAAAAAAGGGTTTTATAGAGGTCATTAAGTTAAAATAAGGCCTTAAACTAACATAACTAGTGTCCTTATAAGAACAGTAAGTTTAGCTAGGCAGGGAGATATCAGAGATGCATACCATAGAGAAAACACTAGGTGAGGATACAAGGAGACAGAAGATATCTGCAAGCAAAGGGGAGAGACCTCAAAAGAAACCGAATTTTCCCACACCTTCATTTTGAACTTCTAGCCTCCAGAGCTGTGAGAAAATAAATGTCCATTGTTTAGATCATTCCTTCTCTTACACTTTGTTATTGCAGTCATAGTATACAGTGTACTTACCCAATTAACTTTAAGCAATCATTACATTTCTCTAAAAAGAATTCCATTGAGGAATAATTGATTCAAGCAAACAAAAATATATCATGGGTCTTCAAGAAGTTTGCAGAAAATGCATATTGTGAAAAAAAACTATGCATGCATTTCAAAATATGTTTGCACCAAAATAAATACATATTAATTTCATGTTTCATGAACATTTTGAAGTACCTTTGTGTGTATGTTTGCATGTATGTTATGATTAATGTCAATTTCCAACATATATTTAAAGAATATGACGTGTTACCTCTAGTTATTGCATAAAGACTGCCTTTTTCTGTATGCCAATATTGCATACTTCATTAGTTTTAAATTGTACTCTTAAATGTAAAGGATTAAAAACATGCAGATATTTAAGAAGTTAACTTGAGGACTTATTTAACAACTTTGTAAGTCTGCTAACATATTTTGTTACTCAAAAGACTTACAAAAACTTACTGAACTTTAAAATTTATTACAAAATGACAGTAATTAAAGCAGCATAATATTGGCATAAAACAGATTCATAGACCAATAGAACCAAATATAGACCCTACAAGTAAAACCATGCATCTACAATCTGCCAATCTTTTACAAATGTCTAGACTATTGGTGAGTCTCAAACAAAAAATGCAACATTGCATAATTTTTTTTAGACACAGATTTCATTTTCTATTGTTGCTAAAACAAATTACCACAAACTTAGCTTACTAATTTAATGTCTCAAATTATGTAGGTTAGAAATCCAGGTGGAATGGACTGCAGTCCAAGCTTTTTTTTTTTTGGTAATATTTATTTCATTTGAAAGTCAGTTACAGATGGAGAGAGAGGGATGTAGAGAGGGAGGGGGGAGAGGGAGAGAAAGAAAGAGGGGAGAGGAGGGGAAGAGGGGGATAGAAAGAAAATCTTCCATCCACTGGTTTACTCCCCAAATGGCCAAAACAAAAGCAGGGCCAAGCCAGGCCAAAGCCAACAGCCAGGAGCTTCATCAGATTTACCACATGACTGGAAAGAGCAGAAGCACTTAGCCATCATCTGCTACTTTTCCCAGGCCATTAGCAGGGAGATGGATCAGAAGTGGAGCAGCCAGGACATGGGCTGGTACCCATATGAAATACTAGAGTTTCTAGTGGCAGCATTACCAGCTATGCCACAATGCTAGCTCCTGCATTCTTGGGTTTATGTTCTCCAAAGACTGAAATCATGGGATTTTCCCTGATGGAGATTTGAAGGCAGTATCTGTTTCTGAGCTTATTCAAGAGGTCCTTGCCTCCTGTCCTCTCTTCTGAAGCCACTTTCTATTCCTTCTTATATGGCCCCATCTTCAAACCAACCAAAATGCATTGTTTTCCTCATTCTTCCATATATTTGGATTCTTGCCACCTACACCTGAGACCTCCATGAAGTTGCTGGCTCTTGGCTTTGGCTTTGCCCAGCTTCCCCTGTTAGAGGCTTTTGGGAAGTGAACCAGCAAAGGAAAATCTCTTTCTCTCATCTCTCCCTGACATTTTGCTTTTCAAATAAAATTGATAAATCTTTTTTTTTTTTTTTTGACAGGCAGAGTTAGTGAGAGAGAGAAAGACAGAGAGAAATGTCTTCCTTTCATTGGTTCACCCCCCAAATGGCCGCTACAGCCGGTGCGCTGTGGCCGGCATGTTGCGCCGATCTGAAGCCAGGAGCCAGGTGCTTCCTCCTGGTCTCCCGTGCAGGTGCAGGGCCCAAGCACTTGAGCCATCCTCCACTGCCCTGCCGGGCCACATCAGAGAGCTGGACTGGAAGAGGAGCAACCGGGACAGAATCCAGCCCCCCAACCATGACTAGAACCTGGGGTGCCAGCGCCGCAGGCGGAGGATTAGCCAAGTGAGCCATGGCGCCGGCCAAATATTTTCTTTAAAAAAATCTTTTAGGCAAAAGGCATCCCATAGCCCAACTGTCTCCTGTGTTGAAAAAGTTATTGAAAATGGTGATTTTTTTTTTTTTTGGTAAGTCCATGGAATCTAAACCAACATGAAAGACATGAAGTGGTCAGCCAGTTCGCATCTTCCACATTAGACAGGATATAGGTCATTGCAGGAGGTCACAGGTCCTTTGTACATGTCCCAGTTTCCATCACACTGAACAAACTTATCTTGTATTCACATTTTCCATAAACTTTTTGAAGTCCCCATGTGCACACATGAGTGTGTGTGGGTGTGTGTGTGTGTGAGTGTCCATTCATCCATGTAGTTATATTGCCAGTACTTTAACTCCTTTTTCTGGGGATCTGTATTTTCATTTGTTATACTTCTCTTTCTGCCTGATTGACTCCCTTTAACATTTCTCAGAGTGAAAAACTACTAGTAATGGAATATTTCAGTTTTTGCATGGCTGGAAATTTTTTTTTTAATTTCATTCTTGTTTTTGTAACACATTTTTCTATTTTTCTGGACTTAGAATTTTAGGGCTTATTGATAATACTGCTCTCAAAAATACATTGTTACTGATAATCTTCTGATATTTTTTCCATTGCTTTTCTGTATATAACCTCATTTTCTGTACATGCCTCATTTCTTTTTACTTTTTAAATTTTTTGTCTTATTAATGGCTTAAAGAAATTAGGATAAGAAAGATGAACCTTGCTGGATTATTTTTCCATTATTTCCATGCTTTATGTTTGTTGCCCTCCTGGAATCTGTGAGTTTGTAACTTTTATTACATTTCAGAATATATTGACCATTCTTCAAATATTATCTTGTTCCTCCATTTCAAAACACCATTTATCTATGTCTTAGGCCTCTTATATTTGTCCACCACTAACTGATAATTTGTTCTTTTTTTCTTTTATTTTTTTTTTGTTCTCTGCTTCATTTTGCAGTTTCTTCAAGTTTACTGCTTTCTCTTCTTTAATATCTAAACTGTTATTAAGCCAGCCCACTCAATGTAGTTTTCATCTAATACATTACAGTTTTCATACATGATGATTTAATTTAGGTATTTTAGATTTTCCATGACTCTTCTTAACTATCTGAATTGAGGAAAACAATTACAATAACTGCTTGTTGTCCTTTTATGATATCCTACCATCTGTGTTTGTTATGGATCAGTTTTTATTCAGTAGTTATTCTGCTAAAATGGCTTTTATTTTCCTGTTTTGTGCATGCTTAATATTTTCTATATTTTTATATTTTAAATGCTGAACATTTCTGTATTCATGCACACACAACACATATACATATGCAAGGAATTGTCAGAAGGTTCATGGAAAATTCAAAAAGGAAATAAAAGGAAGGAAGGAGGGGACCGAGAGAGGGAGGGACGTATAGGTATCTTATTGAAATTGTATCTGAAGTACATGAAATCTGTTTTCTGTATTAATAATATTCAAAATATGAATGGATCTCACATTTTTTCAGCAAAATAAATTTATTTTTTAATTCCAGTTTCCCACAAATGTTTCAAGGTATGTTGTTGTCTGTGTGTGTATGTGTGTATGTATATATAATAATTTAGGTGTTTTGTATATATATATACATATATGTGTATATAAATTTATATATAGGTATTTTATATATATGTGTGTGTGTGTGTATATATATATATGTATATACATAAAAGTCTATGCTTTTCAATTGTGTGCATTTTGCTATTGGGAACAGTTTGATCACTTTGTGGTTTGTTAGGAAACATCAGAGATGGTTTAGCCAGGAGCTCTTCTTCCATTTAACTTTGCCCAGATTCTGTGAGTGTTCTGCAGGCAAATTTTGAGATGTTTCCTGTACTATTTCTGGTGGGGTTAGGAACACTTCCAGCTCTACATGAATGCCATGATATTGTTTGCTGTAATCTCAGGGCACTTCTTTCCTGTGACTCAGGTAGTTTTCTTACATGCAGCAAATACTTGGTGAAGATTTCCTAGAAATTCCTAAAGTTGCCTCCTCTTTGGTAAGACAGATGTGAACTCTTGCCACTTTCTTCTCCCTGGAGTCTCAGCTATGTCCCTCTACCCTTGAGTCTGCCAGCTCCTGTCTTGCTTCTGCATCCCTGGAAATTCTTCTAACATAATCGCTTGACATTATTTACATACCATCTCTCAGGGATCAGAGTTCTTCCTTGCTTGTTGTCCCTAACTTCAAGTATTTTATTTATTTTTTGTTTGTGTGTTTGTTTTAAACAGAGGTGTAAATCCACCCTCTGTGAAATCTTGTTGACTAGAAGCAGAAGAATTTGATACCCATATTTTACCTATAAATTTTTATTTCAGGATTTGTGAACATTAGATTTTATCCTATATGTCAATAGATACTTTTTTTAAACCAGGCAGAAATAAACAAAAATTGCCTGGTTCCATCAAGCTTCCACTGTATAGATAATCACATCTTGCAGAACTGCCATCTTTTCCCTTCAAAGAAACTTGTTATACTTTTCTCTAGAAATTAAAAAGGACATATCTTTGATTCCTGTGCCTTTACTATTATTATTACTAGACTATAATCTTTGAAAGCAAAAGTTGTGTCTATTTCTAATTCATGATCTGAAACAGGAAGTTCTAATTATTATTTTTTATTTAATTTTGAAAGCATTTATTGAAATTCAATTTACATAACAGGAAATACACAGAAGTGTACAGATGTATAAGTTTTTTGTCTTTTGATAACACTTATAAGCTATACCCAAATTATTTATTTATTTTTTATTTGTTTTATTTTGACAGGCAGAGTGGACAGTGAGAGAGAGAGAGAGACAGAGAGAAAGGTCTTCCTTTGCTGTTGGTTCACCCTCCAATGGCCGCCGCGGCTGGTGCGCTGCGGCCGGCGCACTGCGCTGATCCGATGGCAGGAGCCAGGTGCTTCTCCTGGTCTCCCATGGGGTGCAGGGCCCAAGCACTTGGGCCATCCTCCACTGCACTCCCTGGCCACAGCAGAGAGCTGGCCTGGAAGAGGGGCAACCGGGACAGAATCCGGTGCCCTGACCGGGACTAGAACCCGGTGTACCGGCGCTGCAAGGCGGAGGATTAGCCTAGTGAGCCGCGGCGCCGGCCGCTATACCCAAATTAAGAACAAAACATTAATAGTACCCCAAGAGTCCTTACTCTTCCCCACTCCATTTCATTATTTTTTTTAGTTGGGAAAGATGCATTTACTGTTATTCACATGCTGTGAGTCATATCAATTATTGTTTATGCTGGAATTGTGTAAAAATTATCAAAAAGTTTTATACTGAGGTTTTCCCATTATTTTAGCAGGTAAACATTAGCCTACATCACAAATGATCTTCATAGAATGTATTTTCCTCCTCTATCTTTGTTTCCCTTACTAAAATTTTTAATATTTTGATGCAGAGGATAAGCATGTATTAACTTTCTTTGACTATTTGAGCTTAGTACTTTGGAAACAATTAAAAAGCCAGGTATGCCAAGGTGTATAAGGTCTCCTATCAGTTTTATAAAATACATAGGTTGGTTATCACAGACATTTGTTTTAGAGTGTATGATTAAACAAATTTATGGAACAGATAATGTGATCTTACCTTCATAAATATTTCTGTCAGGTGACAATCCCAAGCATAAGTTTAGACATAGTCTATCAGTTTTGTGATGAAGAAAGAACCCTTTGGACTTCTCCAGGAAACATTATCTGTGAATAAAAAATATTATACATCTTGAACTAAAACCTTCTTGCTTCCAAAAAAAATCATAGAGACTGTGATTGTTTTTATTGTTTTACTGAGACTACAGAATCAAACTAACTTGGATTCATATCTAGCAAATGCTGCCAGCATTCATCCATGCAACTTATTTATTTTTTTTGCAAGCCTCAACTCCTTTGCCTTTACCTGGCAGTCTGGTAATAATTAATGTATAAAAATGTACTCATCTGTATAGATAAGTATAAATGTGTAAATTTACAGATAAAAGTAACTAAACAGTAGTGTATATTAAGTAAGAACATTTTTGCTTAAACAGTTTAAATATTTTTGTTTGTTTTTCTCAGGCTTTTCACCATGCTGGGAATTCTCATTTCTCTACTATCTATCTCCTTTTAAAAATTATATCACCTTATATGTGAAGTTATATGAAATTGGTCCTTTAAAACTATTTAATGCACCTAGGTTTCAATTTTACTTTACCAGGCACTACCCATTACTTGGCGAATTTTTAATGAAGTTACACACCTAGGTTTCTTGTTTTCCAAATAAGAAAACACAGTTTTTGAAGAGGAGATCACATTTTCTTTCTCTTTAAAAATTTTCCTCAACACTAAAAAAAAAAAAAAAGTGTGTTGTAGAATAGTAATAGTCAGTACCTACTGACCCATCACTTACTATGAATATGAATATTATGAATGTAGACACAGGAGATTGCTGGATCACCACAATGGAGCTCTAAAAGAAGGTTCCAGAAACTTGAATGGAACTGTAAAAGTCCCTTACAAGACTTTTAGTCTGTGTCCTTGCCTGCAACTATGGGCCAAAGCATGTAGGCAGGATTCATCTCCACAAACCCTTACCCACCAATGAAAGACACATACGTGGTGTTGAAGAGTAAAAGGCAACAAAGTCCTTCTCCACATGGGTCTTGTTGACACCGTCATGAGTCAGGTTCAATGGAGACTGTGAAGGGCTTTTTACTGAGCCTGCTTGAGAGTCACTGACCCACGCCTCTCCACTGTTTGCTACAGAGAAAATTTCATTGTTAACTTATTCACTGATACTCTCATTTTAGTAATCCCTTAACATTTAAACAAATAAGATACTCTTTATGGAGTTTTTCCAGTTAATTTTGCATGCATACACACAGTGCACATACATACAGTATAGGCTAACACAACCTTATTACCACTCACATCCATCAAAATGTCAACTGCAGCCACCTTCTGGACCTGAAAGATTTTTATTAATCAGGGAGTAATATTGCTAAAGACTACTTTTGACAGTTCCTTAGTGAAGGGAGCAGTTTCTGGTTTAATGATAGAAAAGCAACAATACAAAGCCAAGGAAAGAAAGATTTACTCTATTCAAGAATGGACCCAAAAATTTTTAAACCACTCTTCATTTCCTTTCCTTTCTCACAGCTACTTCTTCCTTCTAAGCCATTCTTTGATTGATAATTACATTAAATTTTGCATTAAAAATCTATAGGAAAAAAGCAGTGTCACAATAATTTGGTTTTGCTGTATTAGGGTATAATTTACATTTAGTAAAATTTACCTTCTTTAGATACATAATTTAATCCATTTTGACAAATATATGCAATCATGTAACTACCACTCCAATCAAGATAAAGAATGATTTGTCCTCAGCCTCTGACATAATTTAATCTTTGTCTCTACACTTTGTCATTTTCCAAATGCCATATAAATGGAATTATGCATATAGAATTTTAAAAAAATTATTTTAATCTATTTGAAAGGCAGAGTTACAGAGAAAGAAAGAAGGAGAGAGAGAGGTCTCCCATCTACTCTTCACTCCTCAAATGGCCACAAGAGCTGGGACTGAACTAAGCCAAAGCCAGGAGCCAGGAGCCAGGAACTCTGTGTCTCCCACATGGGTGCAGGGGCCCAAGCACATGGGCCATTGTCTGCTGTATTCCCAGGCACATTAGCAGGGAGCTAGATAAGAAGAGGAGCAGCCAGAACTTAAACTGGCACCCTTAGTGGGTGATGGTGTTTTTAGGCAGTGGCTTAACCCACTATACCACACTGGCCTTCATGTATGTAGTCTTTTGGGCCTGATTTATTTTAATTTCTTTGCATTATATTTAAATTTAATTTATTCACTACCATGCGATATACTTTTCTAATCAGAGATCATGAAATTTTGACTAATAAATGCTGAAATTAAAGACCTTCTTAAATGTTTACTCATTTATTTTCATCTATATGAAAGGTAGGCAGAGAGAGAGAGAGAAATAGAGAGAGATCGCCCATCTGTCGTTTCACTCCACAAATCCCTGCAATCACCAGGGCTAGGCCAAGCTGAAGCCAGAAGCCTGGAATTCCATCCAGGTCTCCCTCTTGAGTGGTGGGAGCACAGGCAAATGATCCATCATCTGATGACTCCTTGCATGCATTAACAGGAGACAGGATCAGAAGCAAAGTAGCCATAACTTGAACAAGCACTCTGATGTGAAATACAGGCTTCCCAAGTTGCAGTTTCACCTGCTGCTGTATGACACACACCCAGAAACTACAATCTTTTCAGGTTAGCATTTTAATAATTCAATGCAAAGATAATTTAGAAATAAGATTAACATCATTGCCACTTGCTAAGGTTCACTAGTGAATGGCATTTTTTTACATTTAAGTTTTATGCCAGTTTCTTTTACTCCTAAAAGCTGTCTTCAGTCTGGTATAATTACACTAAAGTGAGGCTTGGTGCACATAATACTAGATATAAAACATACAGTGCAAGCCTTATCCTACAGGATACACATCATTCTGATCTCTGGACACATCAGAACTCACCACCTCTGCAGGCCTGGATGATGATGACTTTGGGTTTGTCCTTCAAATGAGAACAGTTGCAGTTATTAAAAATCTGGAATACAGTGTCATAAGGCAACACATCTGGTTTTTCATCCTGATGTTCAACTCCGCAGAAACCATCTAAGACGCCGTGGGACATGAACACCAAGAATGTGCTGTCTGAGTTTCGGTGCTCTGGCCAGGAAGCAAATGTTCTTAATACTTTCTCTGTGGCCTGAAAGGAAACAAATTTTTAAACATCACATCATCATATCTGCTCTTTAAATCAATGATGCCTTGGCCAGCGCCGCAGCTCACTAGGCTAATCCTCCACCTTGCAGCGCCGGCACACCAGGTTCTAGTCCCAGTCGGGGCACCGGATTCTGTCCGGGTTGCCCCTCTTCCAGACAAGCTCTCTGTTGTTGCCAGGGAGTGCAGTGGAGGATGGCCCAAGTCCTTGGGCCCTGCACCTCATGGGAGACCAGGATAAGTACCTGGCTCCTGCCATCGGATCAGTGTGGTGCGGCCGCGGTAGCCATTGGAGGGTGAACCAACGGCAAAGGAAGACCTTTCTCTCTGTCTCTCTCTCTCTCTCACTGTCCACTCTGCCTGTCAAAAAATAAAAAAAAAAAATCAATGATGCCTTTTTAAAAAAGATTTATTTATTTGGAGGTCAGAGGTACAGAGAGAGTGAGAGACACACAGAGATCTTCCATCCTCTTTTTCACTGCCTAGGTGGTCACAACAGCCAGGGTTGGGCCAGTCCAAAGCGAGGTGCCAGAAGGTTCTTCCAGGTCTCCCCTGTAGATGCAGGATCCCAGGTACTGGGCCATCTTTCATGGCTTTTCCCAGGCCATTAGCAGGGAACTGGATTGGGAGTGGAGCAGCTGGGACATGAACCGGCACCCATAGGGGATGCTGATGCTACAGCTAGTGGTTTTACCCACTGTGCCACAACTCTGGCCCCTTTACTAGTGATGCTTAGAGAAATGGAAAGAATCAGTGTAAAGTGCCTGCCATATCACAGTGGCTAATCTATAGTAGGTAGTCAGAAATGAAAATTTTGTCATTTATTTTGTTATTGCTGTTAATATTGTAGGTAGCACAGTAACTCAGGAAGACATATCAAAACTCTTCTTCAAATTTTCCTTATTTGTTCATCATTCATTTTTTGGTGTTGGCAAAATTAATGTACATAATATATATCATTTTAACTATTTGTAAATGAATAATTCAGTAGGATTAAAAACATCTAAATGGGGATAGGCAACTATCATCACTGTCAATACCTACAACTTTTACATCATCTCCAACAACAACAACAAAAAAAAAACGTGTGGCCATTAAACTTTAGCTTCTAATTCATTGGTAAATATTTTATCTTGATCTATGAATTTTCCTATTCTAAGCATGTTTTAAAAGTGGAATCATACAATATTTGTCCTGATGTTTCTGGATTATTTCACTAAGGACAAAGTTTGGGAGCCTATCTATGTTATAGCAAATATCAAGATTTCATTCATTTTTACATGTGGATCAGTATCCATTCTATCTACACACTGACTGAGTTGATAGGTAGTTGATATTACCACATTTAGCTTTTAGGAAAATCCTGCAGTGAACACTGGCACAATAATATATGCTTGAGTCTCTGCTTTTGATTCTTTTTATATAAATATATTTAGGAGTGTAGTTAGCTCATTTAATACTGTAGCCCTTTAAGAAACCACCAGACTGGGGCTGGTGCTGTGGCGCAGTGGGGTAAGTCTGCAGTTTTGGCATCCTATATGGATCCAAATTCAAGTCCAGGCTGCTCCACTTCCAGTCCAGCTCCTTGCTAATGTACCTGGGAAAGCAATGGAGGAAAGCCCAAGTGCTTGCACCTCTGCACCCATGTGGGAGTCTCAGATGAAACTCCTGACTCCTGACTTCAGCCTGGCACAGCCCTACCCATTGCAACCATTTGGGGAGTGAACCAGTGGATGGAAGATCATTCTCTGTCTCTCCCCTACTATGTATTTCTGACTTTCAAATAAGCAAATACATCAATAAAAAGAAACCACTAACTTTGTCAAAGTTGCCATAGTTACCACATCACTATACATTCCTAACAGCCATTTATAAAGGTTTAGATTTCTGCACATCTAGCCGGCACAGACTTCTTGTTTGTCTTCTCTCTCCTGCCTTCCTCGCCATGTCCTTCCTTTTCCTTGTTCTTATTATTGCCATTTTAGAAGGTGTGAAGTGGTTTCTCAGTGAAGTTTTTTTTTAAGATTTTATTTATTTATTTGACAGGCAGAGTTACAGACAGAGAGAGAGAGAGAGAGAGACAGACAGACAGACAGACAGAAAGGTCTTCCTTCCATTGGTTTGCTTCCCAAGTGGCCCTAAAGGCCGGAACTGCGCTGATCCGAAGCCAGGAGCCAGGTGCTTCCTCCCGGTCTCCCATGCAGGTGCAGGGCCCAAGCACTTGGGCCATCCTCCACTGCCCTCCTGGGCCACAGCAGAGAGCTGGACTGGAAGAGGAGCAACCTGGACTAGAACCGGTGCCCATATGGGATGCAGGCGCCGCAGGCGGAAGATTAACCTAGTGAGCCATGGTGTCGGCCCCTCTCAGTGCAGTTTTAATATCCATTTCCCAAATGAGTAATGATGTTGAGAAACTTTTCATGTGTTTTTGGCCATTTTTCTATCTTGTTTGAAGAAATGTTTGTTGAATTTATTTGTGTATTTTTGAACTTAGTTGTTTGGATTTTTATTGTTGCTTTTTTTTTTTGAGTTTTAGGAATCCTTCATTAATTCTGGATACTTGTTCCTTATCAGATATAACATATGCAATCATTTTCTCCCACTCTGTAGGTTTTGTTTTCACTTTTGTATTTATATTCTCTAGGGTGCCACTGTTCTTAATTTTTTGAGTTCCTATTTATTATCAATTTTTTTATTTTATTTACTGTATATGTGGGGACATGCTTATGAAGTTCTTTCCAATTTCAATGTCACATAGTTTTCCTTCAATATTTTCTCTCAAGAGTTTTTTTTTTATTTTAAAGATTTATTTTATTTATTTGAAAGGCAGAGTTACATAGAAAGGTAGACAGAGAGAGAGAGAAAGAGGTCTTCCATCAGCTGGTTCACTTCCCAAATGGCCACAATGGCCAGAGCTGAACCAGTCCAAAGCCAGGAGCCAGGAGCTTCTTTGAGGTCTGCCACGTGGGTGCAAGGACCCAAGGACTTGGCTATATTCTACTGCTCTCCCAGGACATAGCAGAGAGCTGGATCAGAAGTGAAGCAGCCAGGACTTGTCCCAGCGCCCATATAGCACACCAGCACTGTAGGCTGGAGCTTTAGCCTGCTAAGCAACAGGGCCAGCCCCTCTCCTATGAGTTTTATAGTTTTATCTCTTAAGTTTAGGTATTTTATTCATTTTGACATATTAATATTCTATAGGGAAAAAAGTAGATAAGTTTCAACACCATTCTTTTGCAAGATAATATCCAGTTTCTCCATAACCAATTGTTGTAAAGGAAAATATTGCCTTTCTTTATTGAACAGTCTTGACACTATTGTTAAAATCAATTGTTCATACATGTAGTCATGAAGTGCCTTGTTTCTAGCCTCTCTGTTCTTTCACTTTCCCTATTTATCTGTACTTACAACTGAATTATTTGAATTACTCGATGCTTGAAGTTTTGAAGAGAAGTGTCATGTTACAGTAATTCTCCACTACCTCTGGGGATTATGCTTGAAGACCCCCAGTGGATGTTCAAAACCCTAAAATATCAAATAGTATATGTAGACTGTTTTTCCAACAAACACAAGGGTATATCATAAAATTCTGAAAAAGGTAATTAAAATAAAAACTTTCTTGGGTACACCATTTTTGAAAGCCATGTATATGAGGAGACATCAAATAGTTCATGAAATTCATATTATCAAAAAGGTACACATGAATTTCAAGTTTTTACACTAAGATAAATTTACATTGTAGTTTAATTTCCCATGAGCTTTTTGAAGTTCTCTTATTGTACCTATGATAAAGTTTAATTTATGCATTGAGTATTGGGAGAGATTAACAATGATAACTAATAATAAAATACAGTTGTTATATTGATGTGCCAATATCCTATGGTTTATGCTATTTAAAACAAATTATTTATTTCTGGAGTTTTCCATTAATATTTTTAACCAGAGCTACCAAGGTTGACCTCAGATAATAGACATTGCAGACATGAAACTATGGGTGAGGGAGAACTTATTCTACCACTTCATGCACTCACACCCTTCTATGTTGCCACAATTTTGTCTGTAACTATGTCTTCCATAACTATAGTGACTCCTGGGTTAACCCCTTCTACAACTCTCTGTACATGCTGTCATAAAGTGTGT
Organism: Oryctolagus cuniculus; assembly: GCF_051225735.1. Taxonomy (NCBI): domain Eukaryota; kingdom Metazoa; phylum Chordata; class Mammalia; order Lagomorpha; family Leporidae; genus Oryctolagus; species Oryctolagus cuniculus. The sequence continues at coordinate 96,926,164 of NC_142867.1, forward strand.
ATGTGTGAGTATTGCCTAAGTAAAGTAATACCAATGTGGTAAAATGTTGTAGAAATGACTAAATTGGGCTTAAACTTACATACATATATATGTGTGCATGTGTGTATAACTAGATAAACATATACTATAAGTGTGTTTATATATACCAGTCAAAAGAGATACAGGCAATCATAGATAACAGTTTTAGATTTCTTCATGTCAAAGTTGAATAAACTAAGTCCCAAAAAAGTTAAGTGAATGCCCCCAAGATTACAAAACCAGTTCTTTATTAGAGGTGTGTGGGCATGTACTGCATGGGGAAGGCACTTACCTTGGCTGTGAGATTCTCTTTCACATCCACTCTATAGTCTAGGGCCTCAAGCACACCTTTCATCCCTTTGATGTCATGAGTGGATCCATTGCGCCTTGGAAGATGGTCAAACTCTGTGTTACAGATGATGAGGGCCATACGAGTGCGGTCCCCTTTCTCTCGTATTGGATAGATCTACAGAATGATGACAAGTTAAATGCATCAAATGGCAAGAAGAAATGCATTGTATTTCATCTCACTGTACACAGCGTAGTTAGTTATCCCCTCAATTAACAAGTGAGAAATAGACTGTTACACAGATCATGACTAAAAGAACAAAACATCACAGTGATGAATTACAAATGATATGGGCTATTTATTAAATGACCTTGTAGGGTAGGCTAGAGTACTACCTCTCTACTCTCCCTTCCATTTATTCAAACCTTACTTAATGTTCAAGGCCAATATCAAATTCCATAAACACTAAAAATATTTCCCATGGACTTTTGTCTGCATTAATCATGACCAAGTCTTTATCTTCCCCCACCATGAAAGTATTATTTTATAATATCATATATATATATACACACATAGAGAGAGAGAGATGCATCAGTATATAATGAATCAGAACATAATTAACTATTTCATTATCACATTTCTAATTTTCCTTTTTATAAAATGAAATTACCTACCAGCCAGGATCCTAGTAGAATGAAAATACTCATAATTTTTAACCTTCATAATGACTGAAGATATAGCTTAAAAAGATATCATTCTCAGGTCCTCTGTGTATTTTGTATCTATGGAATCTTTTCTTTAAAGATTTATTTATTTATTTTGATTATCAGAGTAACAAAGAGTAGAAGAAACAGAGAGAAAGAGAAAGATATTTTACTTTCTCTGGTTCACTACCCAAATGGCTGCAATAGCAAGGGCTTGCCTAGACCAAAGCTAGGAGCCTGGAACTCTATCTGGGTCCCCTACATGGGTGACAAGGGCCCAAGAACTTGGGCCATCTTCCACTGCTTCCTCAGGTGCATTAGCAGGGAACTACAACAGAGGCAGAGCAGCTTGGACTGAAATCTGCCTTCAGTATGTGAGGCCAGTGTCCCAAAGGACAGCTTAACCTGCTTTGTCACAATGCTAGTTCCAGTTTATGGAATCTTACCACTTCACTTTATCATCCATCCTATTCATTGACCATCTCACCTTTCCAGCTGCTGTTCTGCGAAGTTTCAAGAAGTTTTCACGAGGACAAAGCTTGAGTGTGCCTGGAGGTTCTGCAGATGGCACATCTGTTCTAGCATGGGTTTTGGCAAGGGTTTCTGCAAAACAGCATAGTGAGAGTTGTGTTATCTCATATCTAGTTTTCTTGTTGGGTCCCATGCTCTAAATAACCCCAGTAAACATAGAGAAGAGTACTCACTCTCTTGGAGGACAGAAGTAACCTCTGTAAAAATCTATCTTAGCTGGTAAGAGTTACAGTTTTGTGTGACGTTAGATTAACATAAATGAACTGTGGTGAGACAAGAGAGGAAGCTCCTTTGTGAAGACAATCATCAGATTAAGACACCTACTCAACATGGAGAAATAAATGCATGTGATTTGGTGGTAAATACTAGAAGGAAAAAAGGTCCAATTGGACTCTGTTAATCTGCCTCCATTCTCAGAGTTCAGTAAGAATCTCCATTAAATCTGATCTCTGATTCATAAGGATTGTCAGGCTATCCTTAAGAACTATTGAGAATAAACTCATGTTTTGAATATATAGCTCCCTCTTACCTCTTTCAATTTTTAGTACAATTGTTGTACTCTATTTCTCCATTTAAAAAAAATGTTACCTTTTGGAAAACTGTAAAGGCAATTTACTTTTTTTGTTATTTACTTATTTTTTTAACTTTTATTTAATGAATATAAATTTCCAAAGTACAGAATATGGATTACAATGGCTTCCCCCCCATAACTTCCCTCCTACCCGCAACCCTCCCCTTTCCCTCTCCCTCCCCCCTTCCATTCACATCAAGATTCATTTTCATTTCTCTTTATATACAGAAGATCAGTTTAGCATATATTAAGTAAAGATTTCAACAGTTTGCAGCCACATAGAAACACAAAGTGAAAAATACTGTTTGAGTACTAGTTATAGCATTAAATCACAATGTACAGCACATTAAGGACAGAGATCCTACATGAGGAGTAAGTGCACAGTGACTCCTGTTGTTGATTTAACAAATTGACACTCTTGTTTAGGCATCAGTAATCACCCTAGGCTCTAGTCATGAGTTGCCAAGGCTATGGAAGCCTTTTGAGTTATTTACTTATTTTAAGGGAATAGCAACAGAGTAAGGGCAGAAGGAGAGAGAGAGAGAGAGAGAGAGAGAGAGAGAGAGAGAGAGAGAGAGTTTTCCATTCATCTGTTCACTGGTTCACTGGTTCAACTTTAAATGACTGTAGTGGCTGGGACCAGTATATGCCAAAGCAGGATCTCTGAATTCTATCTGTGTCTCCCACATGGGTGGTAGGGCCCCAAACACTTGAGCCATCATCTGCTGCTTTCCCAGAAGCATTAACAGTGGGATCAGAATAGAAGCAGCTGAGACTTGGACTGGGGCCATGATATGGGATGTCAATGTCACAAGCTCAGCTCAACTCATTGCACCACCAACTTCTCTTGTTTCTCCTCAGTTACTGTAAAAGGTTAATTTTGCTTACATCAATGGAATAAGGGAGGATAGGTTTTGTTTGTTGTTTCCCTCTCCCTGGCAAGCTGTGGATTATCTAGGACAGAATGAAGGACAGCCCCAGGTCTGCTGTGGGTAAAGAGCTGAGGAGCTGACCATGCTGAGGAGCCCGAGTTCAGAACAGAAGTCCATCAACTGGAGAAAGCATGTTGAAAATCACCAGGAGGGCAAGTTTGAGCTGGACAATGTTTACAGTAATTCCTCCCAGAGAAGTCTCTGGTTTTCAGTTTGGGAAATAGGTAAGCAAGCTCCACATGGGCCTTGAAGAATGAAAAGCAACTTGACAGAAGAGTGTTTTTTGTTTGTTTTTATCAGTTTTAGGTTTTGGTTTTGGTTTTGGTTTTACTTACTATAAACTTAGAGTAGAGTAATTATTCAGAATAATAATCAGGAATAATCAGAATTAACAATGTACATGATACAAGGTCACAAGTAGCAGTACTCTCATAGACTTCTAATTTTAACATCACAGGTTAGGCAGGTTTTCTTGTACAAGAGTTACTACAGCTTAATAGTCCTAAGGATGGACATCGGGGGGCCTGCATCGTGGCATAATGAGTTAAGCCACTGCCTGCAATGCCAGCATCCCATTTGGGTACCAGCTACTCCACTTCAAATCCAGCTCCTTGCTGATGTACCTGGGAAAGCAGCAAAAGATGGCTTGGGCCCCTGCACCCACATGGGAGACCCAGATGAAGCTCCTGGCTTCTGGCTTTGTCCAACTGTGGCCATTTGAATGAAACAGTGGAGGGAAGATATCTCTCTCTCTCTCTCTCTCTCTCTCTCAAATAAAATAAATAAATAAAAAGATGGACTTTGGGAGCAGACTTGAATCCCCCAAATCTACACCCTATCTGACATGGAGACTAGATTACTTGATGTCTCTATTTTTCAGCTTCCTCTAATGAAAACTAGGGTAAATACAGCCCCTCTCTCATTAGATTTTTTGGGTACTCAGGGATTTAATATGATGGGAGTACTTGGAGTCATTCCTATACATATTAAACTTTATATAATTATTGAAAATTATTATCATTTTCCAACCGCTATGAATATAAGGCAGATTCAGAACACAATGCAGTCAGAGTTAGTTATTTTATACCCATGGATAGGACACATTAAATCACAAAATAGTAATGCTTCCCCATTTGCCATCATGCTTACAGATCGAGGGGAGTTATTCTAATCTAGAATTTACTGTTGTCTTTGATTCCTGGGATACCAGAAATTATCCTGAAGCGAGGTTTAAGGCTTCTATTTATCATTTATCACATAGTGATCTCATCTATTCCCATGTTGCTAAGGAGATAGGTGCCAGCTGTATGTCGTCAGCTCTTCTTATGTCCAAACTCATATAATCAACATCTTTTCATAATATGTGTCCTTTTGAATTTCATCCAAACCCTTGCTGTCCTCAGCATGCTTGATCAATTCTCTTATGTTTCAGCTTCCTAATGAAGGATGCAACTCTTCATTGACTTGCCTGAACCCAAATCTAAAACTTTCCTTGATTAGAACCCCAGATCCTTTCCATCAGCACATCATATTAATTCTACCTGTAACATACATTCTCAGGTCAGATATTACTCCCCACCCTTCCCACTCCCAGCAACCATAATCTCCAATAAGAATCAGTAAAGTAGCCTCAAAGTCTTATCTCTACTTTTGTTTAAAACCTGCTGTATTCCATTGTCTAAACAGTGACCCAAATGGCTGTCTATAAAGGTAAATTAGGGGCTGGCATGAAGCATTGTTGGTTAAACTGCTGCTCTTGACACTGGCATCCCACATAGGAGCCAATTCCTGTCCTGGCTGCTCCACTTCTGATCCAGTTCCCTGCTAACGTGCCTGGAAAAGCAGCAAAAGATGACCCGCGTCCTTATGCTTCGGTATCCACATGGGAGACCGAAATAAAGCTCTTTGCTGCTCGCTTCAGCCTGGCCCAGCCCTGGTTTTTATAGCCATGTAGGTAGTGAATCAGCAGATGGAAGATTTGCTCTCTCACTCTGTCTCTGTCTCTGTCTCTGTCTCTGTCTCTCTCTCTTTCTGTAACTCTATCTTTAAATAAATAATTCTTTAAAAAAAAAAAGATAAATCAGACTTCCTCTTTCTTCACTTCTGAAACTCATTTCGTACATTTTTGTTTTTAGCGTAGTATCCTTGAAAGCAAAAAGCTTCAAAAAATCAGTTTAAATATTCTTAGGAATAAAATTCAGATCACAATTGTGGGTATATTTCAGACAAACATACAATTCCTTCTGTGAGAAGGCACTTGGAATGTTAAGGGTTTCTGTAACTTTGCTTTCTGATCAATTCCACTGGCACTGGCACTGAATAGAATTTGGCAATGACCCATCATCATGCTTAAGATGATATTCATGTGGGCTTTCTATGACATCTATATGAAAAAAGTTCCTATCTGAACTTTGACTTCTTCACATTCTTGTTTAGCTGTCGCTCCCCGTCTTCGTGGAGGAACGACACAGGACCCTGCGTTGTTCTTTTGTCTGCTCGGCCCTCCCCGGGTTTGCTGCTGGTTCTTCCCGGGTTGGCTACTGTCCCTTCCACCTCCGTGGAAGGGTGGTTCCCCCTGCCACATTCCCCACTTCCGCGGGGGAGCGGCACACCGCCGGCCGGCTCTCTCGGGAGCTGCTCAGGTGTTCCTCTTAGATGTTCCCCTTAGATGTTCCTGGTGCATGTTGTCTCTCTCCTCCTTTATAGTCCTCTTCCGCCAATCCCAACTCTGCTATCCACACGCCGAGTACGCTGCTCTCCTCCAATCAGGAGCAGGTCCTGCTGTTTATTGGTTGAACTGGAGGCAGCTGTGTAGAAGCTGTTTCCCTTCTCAGCGCCATATTGTGGGAGAGCAGATGCATAGAATAAGTCTTAATTCCAGTAACTTAGTCCAGTCCGGGTTGCTCCCCACATTTAGCAACATTTGTTATTTTTCTATGTATTTCCCAGATATCCATGCCAGTTGCTTCATTTGATCTTTGCATGTATTGGCCTCTCTTTTTAGGTGCTTTCTCCCCATATACATGAAACAATGAATTTTGATATTCAAATTGTTGGCATGATCTCAACTTACTGTTTTCTACCCTATCCCAACACATATTTTTCTTGGTTTTTCTTAGTAACTCTCACCATTCTCTGCAATTTTTTTATATTTTTTTTACTTCTAATTGTCATCCATTCCCTAGTAGAATCTCAAATCCATATTTTGTTTAATGTTAAATATTTATAAACCTAAAAGGAATGACTGACTATAAAGTTTTCATTGAAAAATGAATGAAAAAATGAATAGACAAATGATCTACCAAGTTCCAACAATTTAGGTGAAAATGCTTCTTAAATGAAGTCTGCATCTAACAAGTTAAGCTGAAGGATGTCTGGCAAGCTGGTACAAGGCCCTTAAAATGAATAATTGCATTCTGTTAGAAGTGCCACCCAAGTGACTAGAGCAAGAAGTGGTTTGCAAAGTGAGATGGAAGCTGAGACTGGAGAGATGTGCCATGTTAAGAATGGTAGGCTTTGACCTTAGGACAGTCAGAAGGTAATGGGAGTGCAAAGTGTTTCACTGTCTGGAATGACATTTTATTAAGTACTATCATTTGGATTCTCTTACCTTGCATTGCTATTCAGTACCATTCATGAAGTAAAGCTTTTGGATTTGGTACAAGGACACTTTGAGAAACGTTCTTAAGGTTTCTATATATAATCAAGGAAGGATAAAAATGACACGTTACACTTTACTTATGCAGAAGAGATGATGGATTGATTCTGTCATTGCTGAAAAACTTAGAGTCATATATTTTTGAGGTGGACACATCAATGTAGAGGTGGATCAAAAAATGTGTGCAAAGCAAAGGAGTAGAAAGGTGGGGAAAGGAAAATGTTTCTAACTTGTCCTCAAGAACTCCATGAACCACAAGGTCCTACTATCAAAACCAATGTAAACATCTTTGTCTCTTTTTTTTCCAGAAGAAAGTAGGATAGTCTTCTAAATTATTTCCATATGACTGTATTACTATCATCAAGCAGAAATGCTCTATAAAAATGAAGGGTAAGATACAACAGTCAACACATGAAATAGGGACCTGGTAAAATTGTATAGGAACATATGAACAAAGCAAATGAGAAATGGAAGAGCAGGTCAGTGTGACTGGGTGCCTGAGGATGATTAGATATCAAGCAAAAGAGGTGCTAACTCATCTGTTATGTGGCAAACAAATAAGAAAGCAGATACTGCCTAGCAAGATGTAAGGACAAGTGGATATACTCATTAAATAAAACTGAGGAGATGATTACAATTAATAATGGTATATTATACACTTGAAAGTATTTAGACAATAGATTTTAACAATTCTAACCAGAAAATAGAAGTATGTGCAGTGATGGTTATGTTACTTAGCTTGATTTACTCATTCTACAATGAATTCATTTGTCTGAATATTACATTATATTCCACAGATTTCTACAATTTTATTTGTGAAATGAATTAATTAATTATTAGTTGATTATTATTTTTTAAAAATTCAGAGTCTTACCTGAAGAAAACCCCAGCTTGTAAGCAAGGGTGGAATCCCTCTGGCAGATATGATCAATAAATACTTGACAGGCACGGGACCCTTTGGGGATCACTGAGTCAATTAAGTCACGGGCCTTGCCTGTCACTGCAATATTTCCCTTTTTCACCTTTTCAATCTCCTCTTGGTTCAGCACTTTTTCATGTAGCACATCATCCAGCAAGCTGTGAAGTGTGTCCTCAGACACTGAATCAACAAATAATTTCCTTTTTTCCTTTAGTCTCTTATCTGTTGGAAGCACAATATTGAAACTGATAAGTAACTTAAGAAATGTGACTCTGTCACCTCAATAACTGGGGCTCTCTATTTTCTTTATTTCTTCTTCATTGGTAAGCTATCCCAAGGAAGGGTGTAGCTATTGTATTCTTATAAGGCCATGAACATCTACCCCAAATATTCTAATTAAGGTAAGTCTAAACAGGACTATACTTAAACAAACCATTCTTCATGTTCTGCTTTGGTGAGTTACAAGCAGGGTCCAGAGACCCATCTGTTCTACTACTTTGGGACTTTGTCCACAGAAATCAGAGTAAATTATTATCATATAATTTTCATTTCTCTCACTTAGGGGCAACAGTCCATGGCAGTTCTACTAAGTGTATTCTGAACCTCAGTCATGTTTAGACATCTGAGCATTCAGTTCACAAAAGAACATCAGAAAACAGTAATACATCATCTTGGAATTCACTTTCCCCTTTGAAATGCCAGCAAATCTAGCTTGTGGGTCCCTAAAGCTCATTTCCCAGGTGACTTTCAACACAGATCCTGAGAGAATATACATCAGGGAAGGCTCCTTCCTTTTTTCTATAGCTAAATGTGGCTCACACAAATGATAGAATCCAGTAAAAAACAAAACAAAATAAATCAAATTTCAACGAGCCAATATCATTCCCTCAAATATATCTTCTAAAGATTTAGCCTGATTTTAAAGAAGTCTTACCACTTACCAGCCATGGCTGCCGCAGCTCTCTTCTTATCAGGTAAGGAAAAAAAAAAAAAAAACTGACAGCAAACAGCAAACAGGCTCTTCCTGTCAGGCAGGGCATGGGGCTGTTTATTTGTTTCCATGGGTACGGATATGTAGGTGTGGGCATGCTTTATCAATGAGATCCCTTTTCATCTTTCAGGATTCTTTCATATAAAAGAATAGGTAATACAATTAAGTATTATCCTGAGAACTTGCTAAACTGAAAAATTAGATCAATTGTATTTACTACTAAGCCTTCAAACCCATGGTCCCCTCTTCACATTCTTAGATGGCTCTTCAACAGAACTAGAACTATCTCCCAGAGGCTTGAATGACTTTCCTGGCTGATATCCATCAAGTTGCTGTATCATAGAGAGGCCCATGCAAGCAGTTTCTCTTTCTCGCCTCCGCCATTTACACACGTGTTCCAGCTCATAGGAAATGAGCTCCATGGTGTCATTTAATCCCATTAGCAACTTTAATGAAAGAGAAAATAAAAATATTTCAAATAATGTCTGCCCTTGGCCTCAGCCTTTATTTTAGTATAAAAACACCAAAATCAGCGTGAAAAAAAGACCAAGGAGGATTCCAGGCTTATACCTGGCACCTCAGATGCTTGAGAATGCCTGCTATAGTTCCCTTCTGGACACAACCCCACCCCATGGCTCCAAAGATCACTAGTATCAAGGCATTAAATTCAATAATTTCCCATCTGTTAGCAGTCACTTGAGTCACTTTAATCATAGCCATATGCCAAATTTCTGAGTCAAGAAATTAAGGTCTGATAGAGTGTATGAAAATATCAGTGGTCTAAAATATACAAGATTCCTGTATCTATGACTAGTTTTTAACACTTTCAAGCTCCATGACCAATACCAAATAATCTGTTTTTTCTGAGACTCATTTTCCTCCCTCTAAATAGAAGTACCTCATGTGTCATCAACTTGGGAGAGTTCATGAAGAACTGATGAAACACTTTATAGGTCCTCAATCTGCCAGTTCATTCCCCAGATGGCCTCAATGGCCGAAGCTATGCCAATCTGAAACCAGGAGACAGAACCCTCTTCTGCGTCTTCCACATGGGGGCAGAGGCCCAAGGACTTGGGCCATCTTCCACTGCTTTTCCAGGTCATAGCAGAGAGCTGGATCCAAAGCACAGCAGCCGGGACTCAAACCAGCGCCCACATGGGATACCGGCACTGCAGGCAGTGGCCTTACCTGCCATGCCCCAGTGCCAGCCCCATGATTATCATTTTGATCCTGATAATTCTTTGCTATGGGAAGATGTGCTGTGTGTTGTAAGATGTTAAGCATCATTGCTGTGATCTACCTGTAATCTACTGTGATCTACTGTAACACTGTCCCAACTGTGACAAAATTATGTCCAGACTTTGCTGAATCTCTCCCCATGATAAAACTCTGTAGCTTCTCAGTTAAGAAATGGGAGGGTAAGATTCTTGCTCTCTTACTTATAAGTTGTCATCCTGGATAATTTACTTACCCTCAGTCATTTTAAGTATACATTGGGGATAGCAATAGTAACGATAATAATAATTATTATTATAAGAAGAAGGAAATAAGGTAATATTATTTTGTGGATTAAGTGACAAAGCTTATTTAACAAATACTTACACTGTGTATTTTACGTTTACATTTCAATATTTTACGTAATAAACATGATGATCTGATGAGATGAGTAACATTGTTAGGTCTTTTTTACAAATGGGAAACCAGAGATGCAGAGATTAAACATCTTGCCTGATTCCATAGAGCAAGTTGCAGAACCTGAATTCAAATCTTAAACTGAAGCCTTATACAATTCCTTGGATCCAGATGCTAGATCCCATCAGAACCTGGTCTGTCACAGTTTTCCAGTATCCCTTCTGTTGCTCTGGATTCGTTCTGAGAGGAGCACAGTGGGGGCAAGAAGCACAGAGTCACCACACAGACACCAGGAGTCAGGAATCGGGTGAAAGTAGGCCAGAAGTGAGCAGCCGGCAGACTCTTTTATTTCAGTTGGTACAGCAGCTTATATAGCCAAGGCAGCCAATCCAGTCAAGGGGTGGTTTATGACCTAACCAATCACAGCCTGTTGCCAGGCATTTCCATTGCCAGGTGGGTTCTAAAGCCATTCCTGAGTAACTGACGCTTGCTTGCCAGTGGCCGTCTTGTTATGGCCTTCTCATTCCACCACACCCTTCCTTAGCTTAGTTTCTTTTTCCTGTTTTTATAATTGTAAATCAACATCTTAATCAAATTAGCCCTATAGGGTTTCTAATCACTAGATTCATGAGGTCATTTATCTCCTTTATAGATAATATTTTGATGTTCAGTCTTGTCTTGAGAGATTCCTTTTCCAGGAATCCCAGGCCCTGGGTAAAATGTAACAGCCACCTGCACACAGACCCAGGATGATGAGAGCCCACCTTGCCGTCATCAAATATCCATAACACAATATCACCAACAAATTGAAGGTGGGCCTTGAGCACTGCAGACCAACTATGATCTTTGTTTCTAGCTAAACACGCATCTCTCAGCTCCAACTTCAACCTATAAGAACTTTTATTCCTAACACTTCAGAAATCCAGGGAATTAGGCAATGACTGCCCATATCTTCGCTCTGCAATTTGCAATTTACGCTGCTGTTCTTCTACCACCCTGGCATCTGTATTTAGCTCACTGCATTTCAGCTGAGTAGATCCAGTTTTGATGGTTCTGCAGCAACTTCTCCAATTAGTTATGGGGGTGCTCTATATCAAATTCAGGGAGTCTGGCTAAAGAATCTAGCTCTTCATTATTATGTCAGGCTGTCTTCAGAAACTGGGTGTAGAAAGAGCTGGCAGGTGTCTGGCACATAGTAAGAGCCTAATAGATTGCATTGATTGTTAGATTAGTGTTATTATTCTGTACTGCTCTGCAAGCAGGTGCTATGCCATATGTACTTGTTTAAAAACTGTGTCCTTACAAGCACCTTGTGAGCTAGACAGCACAGGGAAGCAATAGCATCTTCCTCTGATGAATAATGAACCTGCATACTTGTCAGAGGGTTGAGAGGAGTGTGAATGAGAACTCAGTTTTCCCCATCCTAGGTGACCTGTCTCTAGTATCACAAACCACCTGTCAGAGCACTGTATCAAGTGCTCTGAGAAGATAAGGACGTTGATAGTGAATAAGGGTCTGCTTTCAGAAGGTCTAAGGCAGGTTGAAGGACAAAAGCATTCACAAGGAAAAACACATGACAAGAGTAGAAAGTGTAGGATCTGCTAAATGGTAGGATAGACTAACAATACTCTAATAGAATTTCAGACAAAAGATGGAGTTAAAGGGCTCTGTGGCTGCTGTTGTGATCCAGCAGGTTTAGCTTCCACTTTCAACACAACCGTTCCATAGCAGAGCGCTGATTCCAGTAACAAGTGCTCCATTTCTGATCCAGCTTCCTGCTAATGTGCCTGGAAAAAGGGTGGAAAGTGGCACAAATACTTGGTCCCATGCTACTCATCCAGGCACCTGGTTTTGGCTTGCTCATTTCCAGCCTTTGTAGCCACTTCAGTAGTGAAGCAGTAAATAGAAGATTCTCTCTTTGTCTTTCCCGCTCTCTATTTAAATAAGTATGTTTATTTAAGTAAATAAACAGATAGATAAATAAATAAATAAATATTTAAAAGGAAAGAGCTCTGAATTTTAGTGCCAGCCATTTGGTATGAGGGTTAAGATGCCTGGGTTCAAGGAATGAGTGGTTCTAGTCTTGGCTTTGCTACCAATTCCAGCTTCTTGATGAGATATACAGTGGGAAACAGCAGGTGATGGCTCAAGAACTGGGTCCATTGGAAAACTCCCATTAAGTTTCTAGCTCCCAGCTTTCTCCTGGCCCAGCCCTAACTTTTGTGGCCATTTGCAGAATGAACTAGTAGATGGGAAGTTCTCTCTCTCTCTGCCCTTTAAATCAATTAAATAGATAAATAAAAATTTTTCCAAAGAGCTATGAACTTTATTTTTTTTAAAGATGTATTTATTAATTTGAAAGAGTTACACCGAGAAAGAAAGGCAGAGAGAGAGAGAGAGAGAGAGAGAGAGAGAGAGAGAAAGGGAGAGGCCTTCCATCCTCTGGTTCATTCCCCAATTAGCACTCACAAAGATGAGAGCTGCGACAGGAGCTCCTTCCAGATCTCCCATGTGGGTGCAGGAGCCCAAGAACTTGGGCCATCTTCTACTGCTTTCCTAGGCCATAGCAGAGAGTTGGATCAGAAGTGGAGTAGACTCGAACCTGCATCCACATGGGATGCCAGCACTGGAGGTGGTGGCTTTACCTGCTGCGGTTTTACCTGCTAAGCCACAGCACCAGCCCCAAGAGCTATGGACATTGAAGAATGATTTTCAGGGTCAGGCACTGTGGCATGGTGGGCTAAACCTCTGCCTGTGGTGCCAGCGTGTCATATGAGTGCTGGTTCATGTCCCAGATGCTCTTCTTCCTATCTAGCTCTCTGCTACGGCCTGGGAGGGCAGTGGAGGATGGCCCAACTGCTTGGGCCCCTGTACTAACACAGAAGACCTGGAGGAAGATCCTGGCACTTGGCTTCAGATCAGTCAAGCTCCAGCTGTTGTGATCATTTGGGGAGCGAGCCAGCAGATGGAGGACCTTACTCTTGTCTCTCCCTCTCTCTGCCTGTAACTCTACCTCTCAAATAAATAAATAAACATTTAAAAAAAGAATGACTTTAAAATGCACTTTTAAAACTGTATTGAAGCTCTGTGTACCAGGTATTATAATGGATGCTGTAGGTAAAATAGGTACAACAGGGATTGCTGGACCTGTGTCTCCGAGAAGATGTTCATGCTAAAACTCCATTTTAAAGATGGAAAACTGATATCAGAAATGACCCCTAAAATATATACCAAAATGTAGCCTTTTAAACTTCCCCAGAATCACCATATGTTACTGGAATTTGGGGTGCCATATGATATCACCATATGCTTATTAATAAATCCCCAATATTAATAAGCCAGAGAGGGTTCTTGCCTAATTTTTAGAGAAGAATTCTAAATACTGGCATAAATAAATGAGGCAGCATGGTACATTTTAGGCTTTTATTCAGTGAGGGAAATCATAGGGGTGTGAGAGCTTTATCTAAGGGAGGGGGGGGTAAATCTGGGTTCATACCAAGCCCCAGGAACCAGCCACGTGGAGAAGCATCTAAGCCAGAAAGTCTAGGGTGGGTGGCCTGAAGGCCATGTGCCCTAGGGGTGCAGGACTACAGCCAGCCCCCTCCTGGCAAGACAACAGGAAACAGAAGAGAAGGGCAGACACACGTGTCCCAGGCTTTTAACCCACTTCCAAAGGGGAGTGGTTAATTAACCTGATTAGCTGGTAGGCACCCAGGTGTGGCCGGGTAGGGGCATGAGGTCACACAGGGGCGTGGCGAAGGCGTGGTCTTCCAGCTCACAAACCTAATAGATTTTATCCCATATGCCTGCCTTCTTCAAAACTAGCCTCACCCAGATAAAATTCTGGCAGGAATTCTCATTGTTAATTTAAATTCAGTCTTAGAATTCCATTCCCAAGCTATTTCATGTGCAAATGCTAAAAAGGAAAGGAAATTCAATGCCCATAGAATAATATAATCACCGAAAGCAAGGAAATCAAAATGCCACTAATGAAAATGACATGAAAATTCAAAGAACAACTATTTTCTTTCAGGAAGAAAATGCCTTTTATAGAGCAAAGTAAATGAGAAATTATGTAGCTGGGCCCATCATTGTGGTACTGCAGGTTAACCCAGAGTCTGCAATGTTGCCATCCCAAATGGTCCATCCCATATGGACCTGTTCTAGCCCTGTCACTCCACTTCCACTCTAGCTCGCTGCTAATGCACCTGGGAAAGTAGCAGAAAATGGTCCAAGGTTTTGGGCCACTGCCCTCCAGATGAGAAACCCAGAGAGAGTTCCAGGTTCCTGAATTTGGGCTGATCCATACCTGGCTGCTGCAACTATTTGGGGAGTGAAACAGGGAATAGAAAATTTCTCTCTCTGTCTCTGCCTTACAAATAAATAAATAATTTTTAAAAAAAAATTATGTAGCTAAGTTGATTGCTATCTCTTTGTCGACTATTAAAAAAAACACCCAAGCAAGACTGACCTTGACCAACTCTTTTGCTTCTGTATGCATCCATATCACCTAAGGAATTGTTGCTGTGTAGAGGGAAATCAGCACGTATTGTAAAATATGAATGGTTTAGGATAAATGTGTGATGGGTTCATGGGCAGTCAGGGTAGTCCCAGTGGAAACTGAGCGTGCAAAATCTTTAGCAAGGTCAAAAGTGCCTACCTTTCCACTCCTTGAAAGCTTCCAATCTTATCATGAGAATAGTAAGGGAGTAGTGATCCTTTCTGAGATCCTAGTTTATTGTAGAATAAATTAGGTATCCCACCCTTCTGGTGGCTCTTTTTATTTTATTAGGAGTAAGCCAGAGAGGATAAAAGATGGCAGATCAGGTCTTTTGATGGATTTTGTCCTTGCCTTGTAACTAAAGTTTTTTTCCTTCCTTCAAAGTGTGCTTAAAAACCCCAGTACCACTGGACCCTTTGGGTTTTGCCACTCTTGGAGCCTCCCTCCATGCCACTATGGTTGGAGGTCTCTGACCCTAATAAATCTTGCTTTTATTTTTTCCTTATATTTTTATTTATTTATTTATTTGAAAGAGTTACACAGAGAGAGGAGACGGAGAGAGGGAGAGAGAGGTCTTCCTTCTGCTGGTTTGCTTCTCAATGGCTGTGATGGCCGCAACTGTGCTGATCTGAAGCCAGGAGCTTCTTCTGGGTCTCCCATATAGATGCAAGGGCCCAAGTACTTAGGCCATCTTCCACTGCTTCCCCAGGCCATAGTGGAGAGCTGGATTGAAAATGGAACAGGCAGAACTCGAACTAGCGCCCATATGGGATGCCGGCACAGCAGGAGGTGGCTTTACATGCTATGCTTCAGTGTAGAGCTGGATTGAAAATGGAACAGGCAGAACTCGAACTAGCACCCATATGGGATGCCAGCACAGCAGGAGGTGGCTTTACATGCTATGCTTCAGTGTTGGCCCCTAAATCTTAATTTTCTCTTTGCCTGGTCCATGGAAATTCTTCTTCCATGAGAGACAAAGAACTGAGGTAATAATATTTTCTCTGCTACTGTTTGACCCATAAGAAAAGGGAGAATAAATGGCCAGTATAGCAAATATGTGAATGAAAAGTAATGAAGTAGGCAGGCATACAGGCTAAAATTGATTAGGTTTGTGAGCTGGAAGACCACGCCTTCGTCACACCCCTGTGTGACCTCACACCCTACCTGATACCTTCACCATGCCTCCATGTGACATCAGGCTGTACCTGACCATACCTGAACACCCACCTGCCCACAAGCCACTCCCTGTGGAAAATATATAAAAAGGCAAGGAGCGTCCCAAACCGCTCTCTGCCTCTGCTTTAGTGCCGGTGATAAGCGGTGGATAGCAGCTCAAGGTGCTTGCTGCACGTGGCTCTGGCCTGCTCTCTGAGTGGTATGGATGCTACCCTAGTTTCCAGACTTTCCCCTCTCTCCATCCTGAACTAAAGCCTTCACTTCCCTAGATACTTTTCACACTAAATAAAAGCCTAAAATGTACCATGCTGCCTCATTTATCTGTGACGGTATTTAGAATTCTCTAAATATTAGTCAAGAACCCGCTTGGGCTTACTACTATTGGTGATTTATTTATTAAAAGCTTTCTCTCTGTCTCTCCCTCTCACTGTCTGTAATGCTACCTCTCAAATAAATAAATAAAATATAAAAAAGAATGTAGAGTTAGATTGTCATTTTGGAGATGGACATTAAGTAGCTATGCAGTTCCTTTCAAAGACATGCTTATATCAAGATTTGCTGGGTTTTGAGTAACAATTGGCTTTTCAAATACTGCATCTCAGAATGCAATCCCCTGTTTTTATTTTTGTTTGTGGGAAGCAAACACATACTGAGTATTTGAGATAATAGGGGGAGTATAGATTGCAATAGATACCTGGCTTGCTTCAACCCTGCTCTCTCAAATTTATACCTTTTACCTAGGAATTTATCAGGCTGGGTTGAATTTGAGGACAATTAAACTTTTTTTCTGCCTCATATTCTTTTATTTTAGCATTTTAATTTATTTGAAAAGCACAGGGACAGAGAGAGAGAGAGCCCACTGATTGAACTCTGCTGGTTCACTCCCCAAATGTCCACAATAGCCAAGGCTCATCTAGGTCAAAGTTAGGAGCCAGGGACTCAATCCAGGTCTCTCACAAGAGAGGAGGGATGCAAATACCATCATCTACTGGAAGTTGGAATCAGCAGGGACTCGGACTTGAATCCAGGCACTCCAGTAAAGAATGTGATTAACCAAGCAGCACCTTAACCACTAGAACAAATACATAACCCCTTTCCCTCATTTTCTACGTCCAAATGGTCATGCTGTAGATGATAGCAATCAACGTACTTATGCTGGGATACAGAAATGTTTTTCAGCACACCTTACATCTGATAAAACATTTTTATACCTTAAAGTCTTCAATTTGAATAAATCTATTTATTGATTTTTGAGTCTTTCTGCCACTTTGTTTGTGACATGTGATAATAATACACTTGGCAATTAGCAACATAATATTTTTGCTTTTAAAAAACTAGTTTCCTAGGGTCGGTGTTATACCATAATCAGTTAAGCTACTGCTCGCAATACCAACATCCCATATCAGAGTGCCAGTTTATGTCCCAGCAGCTCCACTTCCAATGCAGCTTCCTGCTAATAGGCTTGGGAAGGCAACAGAAGTTGGCTCAAGTACTGGTGCCCTGGCCACCTGCATGGGCGACCAGGGTGAAGTTCCATGCTTCCGGCTTCAGCCTGGTTCAGACCCAGCTGTTGAGGCCATTTGGGGAGTAAATCAACAGATGGAAGATCACTCTGTCTCTCTTTGTGTCTCTTCCTCTCTCAATGTCCTTCTTTCAAATAAACAAATAAATCTTTTAAAAACTAGTTTCCCTAAACACCTCTGAAAATATTCTTTGCTTTTTGAGGAAAAACAGTATCCATTGGCTTTTTAATTTCCCCTTTCCCTAATCATGAAAATAATCACTTTGTAGAGTCCTGATTATGTTTAGAGTTAGAGACAAAAACCTTGGAACTATCAACTTTTTCAGATACCTTTATAGATGCATGTTGTAATTTTTCTGAAAGTACTCAGGGTAAAGTACAAGAAAGAAGAGTGTATAAAGCATTACTCAGAGAAAATTTATTTTTTCTCTAAAAGAGTTCATGTTTATGTCTCAGATTTTAACTTTGTTCTAAGAGCATATTAATCAATTCCCCATCATTTCTATTCTGTTTGATCTATCAAGTAACATCATCACATCAAAGCCATTTATTTATAATTGGTGTCCCATGCACAAAGGTGTATTTATTTACTCATTTAATTGTTTACTTATTTATTGCTTTATGTCTGAATAAAACATCTCAGAAATGGTCGCAAATTATACAATCAGGGTTATATTTTTTCCTGGCAATTGAATCTCAGTGGCTTCAGTTTAAAAATAAATCTCAACTTTCCTCCAAAATTAATAACAATAGCATCATCCACAAACACAAACTGCTTAAAATGTCACAAGAGAATAGGACGCGACTAGGCCAAAGCAATGGATATGGAGAGACAATCAGAAGTTAAAGATTCTGTTTAAAAGATTCTTTTAAATATTCTAAGGCAATAATAACACTTTTTGTTGTTGTTGTTATTTTTAGCTAGTTAGCCTGAATATTTTACTCCTCTATGGTTAACTGGGTAAGTGCAGGTAGTTATTACTCCAGTATTAAAAGAATTTGTTTTTAAAAAATCTTGATTAAGAATAGGATAATAAAACAGTAAGTGCTTAAGCTAGTGGATAGATGTCATGTTTCAAATAATAATATCTGGAATCGATTCCTGGCTCTGGGTCTTGACTTTAGCTTTCTACCAATGGAGAATCTGGGAGGCAGCAGTGATGGCTCCAGTGGTTAAGTCCTTGAGCACCTACATAGGTAACCTGGATTGAGTTCCCAATTCCCAGCTTTAGCCCCACCCCAGCTCCAGTCATTGCATATATTTGGGGAGTGAAGTAGTAGATGAAAACTCTGACTTTGTTTGCCTACCTCACTTCTTCTCTCTGCCTCCAAATAAATCAAAAAATAAAACTTTTCAAAAGGAATGACATGGGGCTGGCGCTGTGCCATAGCAGGTTAAGCCATTGCCTGCAGTGCTGGCACCCCATATGGGCACTGGTCCAAGTCCCGGCTGCTCCACTTCTGAGTCAGCTCTCTGCTATGGCCTGGGAAAGCAGTGGAAGATGATCCAAGTGCTTGGGCCCTATGTGGGAGACCCAGAAGAAACTCCTGGCTCCTGTCTTCAGATCGGCACAGCTTTGGCCATTGCAGCCAATTGGGGTATGAACCAGTGGATAGAAGACCTCTCTCTCTCTCTTTCTCTCTCTCTCTCACTCTCTCTCTCTGCTTCTCCTTCTCTCTCGTGTGATAATCTGACATTAAAATAAATAAATAAATCTTTATATTTTTAAGGTTTATTTATTTGAAAGAGTTATACAGAGTGGCAGAGAGAGAGAGAGAAGGAGAGAGAGAAGTCTTCCATCCGATGGCTCACTCCCCAAATGGCCGCAACAGCTGGAGCTGTACCAATCCAAAGCCAGGAATCAGGAGCTTCTTCTGGGTCTCCAACATGGGTGCAGGGGCCCAAGGACTTGGGCCATCTTCCACTGCTTTCCCAGGCCATAGCAGAGAGTTGGATCAGAAGTGAAGCAGCTGGGATTTGAACCAGCACCCCATATGGGATGCCAGCACTGCAGGCGGTGGCTATACCCACTATGTCACAGCACCAGCCCCAACAAATACATCTTTAAAAAAAAAGAATGACATAATATACAATGAAAGTCATAATAATTATCTAAATTATCAACTGTTTTTGAGCTTTACTGATTTTTCCTTTTTTATATATTAATATAAACAGAACAGATTTCATGTGTTTTGTACATGCAATTCTTTTTATTTATTTGACAGTTACAGACAGTGAGAGAGAGAGACAGAGAAAGGTCTTCCCTCCATTGGTTCACTCCCCAAGTGGCCGCAATGCCTGGAGCTGCACCAATCCGAAGCCAGTAGCCAGGAGTTTCCTCCCGGTCTCCCATGCAAGTGCAGGGGCCCAAACACTTGGGCCATCCTCCACTGCCTTCCCAGGCCACAGCAGAGAGCTGGACTGGAAGAGGAGCAACTGGGACTAGAACCCGGCACCCATATAGGATGCTAGCGCCACAGGTGGAGGATTAACCAAGTGAGCCACGGCGCCGGCCCCTCCTACATGCAATTCTAAGAAAATAATCACACTTCACTTCCACCCTCTCCCCCACCCCCTCCTTCTTTCTTTTCTTTTCTTTCTTTAATTTTTGCAAAACATAATTTCTTATTTATTTATTTTTGACAGACAGAGTTAAGACAGTGAGTGAGAGACAGAGAGAAAGGTCTTCCTTCCATTGGTTCGCCCCCCTAAATGGCCGCCAAGGCCGGCGCTGCGCTGATCCGAAGCCAGGAGCCAGGTGCTTCCTCTTGGTCTCCCATGCGGGTGCAGGGCCCAAGCACTTGGGCCATCCTTCACTGCCTTCCTGGACCACAGCAGAGAGCTGGACTGGAAGAGGAGCAACCGGGACAGAATCAGGTGCCCCAACTGGGACTAGAACCTGGGGTGCCAGAGCCACAGGCAGAGGATTAGCCTAGTGAGCCGCAGTGCTGTCCACAGAACATAATTTAAATCTGCTCTATAATCACAGGCTTAATGTACCACTAACCATAATATTTAAAAAGCAAAAATTAGAAACATTTTAAGTGAGAAAATTTCTGTGGTCTTAGTACTCCATGAAGCCAAGTCATAAAAAAACAACATTATATATGGAATATGATGGAATTTGAAGTTGGAGTCAGTATGTCTTAGTCTCTACTTGAGTGGGTGCTACAGTAGGTATCAGCCCCCTCTTCAACTAGAAATGCAGTAGTTGCAAGAAACTCAGTGGCACAGTGTCTCCTTTTATGAGTTGTGATTTATTTTTATCCAACCGTGCTTTGAATGCCTTCTTTTAGCTTGGTTGTACCTGGGCTACCTGTCTGCAGTTTATCTTGACTGAGGACATAAACATCTGTACTATCTCCTGCTGTGTTTTATTTTCCCAATGACAAAAGTACTATAGTCAATTACTTTACTATTTAAGAAATACATACAGTCACACAGACACACACATACACACACACACACACACACTATCCCGTGAGTCAAGGTAACCCATTTGAAAGATTTAGGCCTTGGCAAATCCTTGGACTTTCCTTCTTTGACTGCCTTTAAAGTCACCAGGTGTCCTCTGACTGGCTAATAAAATTGGAAGTCAAGGGATTGTGGTTAGGTTTCCTTGTCTTAGCTTGGCTTTCTTCATTTATCCAGTGGGGTCAAGTATGGGAGGTAGGTAAGCAGTGACAAATTTCTGCTAAATTTCTTCAGAAACAGCCCTTGATTCTCAGGTTTTTCTCTGAGTTCTTCCATTAACTTCTTATGCCCCTTCAAAAATGGAGCTATCACCCTTGGAATGTGTCTTCCTGTTTATTACAGTGCCAAGGCCATCTACAAGATAGGGAGCCAGAGGAATGACTAGAGGTCAAACACAAGTTCTAAATATAACAAGTGTAAAATTTGGATCTTAACCCATTGGAAATAATGAAGCTAAAAACAGTGGTCATATGCAGCATATCTTCAAAGTTTTACCCTGCCCCCTTTAGTCTGGTTGAGATCCCCCTGGAGAATCTCCTTCAGGCAGCCATCCTGTCAAGAGGCAAAAGGGAAGCTGAATTGTGGAAGCTCAGGTCATCATGTGCAACAATTTATTTTCTAAATAAGATTTATTTATTTATTTATTTATTTGAAACTAAGAGTTACAGAGAGAGATGGAGAGACACTCAGAGAGAGAGAGATCTTCCATCTGCTGATTCATCCCTCACGTGGCCACAACAGCCAGGGCTGAGCCAGGCGGAAGCCAGAATTCAGTAGCTTCTTCCAAGTCTCCAATGTGGGTAGCAGGGACCCACACACTTGAGTCATATTCTGCTGCTTTTCCTAAGCCATTAGCAGGGAGCTGGATCATAAGTGGAGCTTCCAGGACATGAACTGGTACCAATATGGGATGCTAGCATTGCAGGCAGCAGCTTTACCCACTAAGCCACAACACTGGTCCCAGTGTAGGAACACTTTAAACTAATTAACTAGATGTTTTCATTTGAGGGAATAATGTTACCCTGTAGCGAGAGACAGGCTTTACTTGAGTTCCAGAGGCAGAGCCATTGTTCAGAGCCACCTGGCCTTGTCTCCACCTTCCACTGGAAGCCAGCTTCATTCAAGAGCAAGCAGGTGTTTCTCTTGCCTTTGCTGCTGTTTCCTCTACGTTAGCTCCTTTGACAACCTCGCAGGAAGGAGGTGTGTCAACGTCTTTGGCTGCATTCAGTCATTCTTACTTCCTGTCTTTCACCATGTATTGTCTTTACCTTACAAGAAATATTACAATGCATCTTGGATGTTAGGCATTCACAGAAACCCATTTATATAAAAACTCAGAGGAATATTAGAGTGATCCTGATATAGGACTCTATTTCAAACATTTATTTCAATAAACTTAGATCTTCAAAAGCTGAACCACCCATTGCTGATCCAGTATAATTGTGAGAAAGATCTTCAATATATATGTACTACAAATGTAATATATATATATTCAGTATATATATAATATGAATATATATGTAATATAAATTTATACATACTGCCTTCCAATACTTTTTTTGTTTTTAAACTTTTTCAACTTTTATACTTCGTAGTATAAAACACCGAACTGCTTCCAAGGTATACTTCTGAGGCTGTTCCATTCTTCTCTGAAGAAACTTCTGTTTTCCTCAGCACTGCCGCCCCTCCCCCCAGTGTAATTTCTGACTTCCTGCCTAACGTAAATAACTAGCTTTTCTTTAAGTATCCAAGGTTTGTGGGGCCTTCAGGTTAAGAAGCAGAGCTCATCAGGCAAGATTCCACTGATGAGAACACTCCTCCTTCCATGTCTGTCACACTTTACTTTCCTCCCTCTCTCTGCGGCTTTAGGCAACTTGACAAGAATAATTTTGAAAGCAGACAGAATCTTTCTCCAGGATACCCTCAATATTAGAACTCCGGGGAATTAAAAGGTCAACATTCATGACTCTTGCCATAAAATTTTGGACAAGTACCCGAGTAATCAAGGAAGTCTCATTGTCCATTTCCTATCAGGATGTCTATGCATCCCTCCTCTTTTACTCCATGCCTCCTGTGGAATAGAAAATCAATTTATATCTGCATCTTAATTAACATACTCTTTCTCTTGGGTTCAGTCTTACGTAGGATAAGACTGTCGTTTGGAAAGGATAGACCAGTTCTGCACACTTGTGTATGAGAATCTTCCTTATATGCCTTTTTACGTCATCATGTAGTATGAGAATTGTGTGAAGTGGGGGTGTGGGGAGCAACTCAGACTAGACTGAGTTACTGGAATTAAGACTTATTCTATGCATCTGCTCTCCCACAATATGGCGCTGGGAGAGGAGAAAACAGCTTCTACGCAGCTGCCTCTCACCAACTTGAGTGATGACCTGCAGGAGCTGATCCTGCTCCTGATTGGAGGAGAGCAGCGTACTCGGCGTGTGGGTAGCAGAGTTGGGATTGGCGGAGGAGGACTATAAAGGAGGAGAGAGACAACATGCACCAGGAACATCTATCTGAAGGAACACCTGAGCAGCCCCCGAGAGAGCCGGCTGGCGGTGTGCCGCTCCCCCGCGGAAGTGGGGAAAGTGGCAGGGGGAACCGCCCTTCCAGGGAGGTGGAAGGGTCGGTAGCCAACCCGGGGAGGGCCAGCAGACAAAAGAACAGCGCAGGGTTTAGTGTCGTTCCTCTGCGAAGAGGGGGAGCGACAGGGGGAAGGTGACTCCTCTTTGTATCTCAATGAGAGAGAAGGCGGGGCCAGGAATAGGAAGATTCCACTAGGCTGTCATTATAAGCTAATTAATTAACCTGACGCATGACAGAAGACTAAACTGAAAATCTGTAGAAGTAGAAAATTAACATTTGGCTTCAGTTTTTATGCTTTAAAAGATTATTGATCAGTGCATCATGATTGACAGAATGGCTAAATTTACCTCAAGGGGTATGGAGGTAGAAGAAGAATAATTTTAGGAGCAAACATGAAAATATCATTTTGATTATTGTCAGCTAATGTGTAGGATTCAGGGAAGGGCGCAGTCTTAGAATTAGACTGGAGTGTCCTCTTTGCTTCCATGGATGAGATCATGTTAAAATTTAGGATTACGTATTAAATGATGACGTGAATGCTGCCCAGAGGTTTTTGATGAACATAGCTGTTTTGAAGACACCTAAAATACACTTTTCATCAATTGAAAACAGGATTCATACTGCGTATGTGGGTGTGAAATTTGTCTGAGAACCTATTAATATATTTTCTCACGGAAAAATCTATTAGCATATTTGATTGCAAACTCTGGGCCTTTGCAGCTTCTTGTGTGTCAGGAGTGTGATTCTTTTTCATCTCAGCGTAACATAAACTAAGATGGTGATAGTCTTTTCCCAGAAAATAAATGAGTCATAATAAACCTTTCCCTGTGTGAGGATGAATGTGAAGTGCATAATCATTATTTGAACAGGATGTGCCTTTAAAAAGCACTTGAGATTGCATATCTCAAGTCTGTTCAGATGGCAACTTAAGCAGCATGTCTGGCAACACAATTCTGTTCCTTTCTACTTCTCAACAATACTTTCAGAGGTCATGACATGAAATTCTTTGGTTGAAATTATCCCATCCTTGTTTTCTCTACTTAGGTATAGTGATCGGACTTTAATTGTTATATTCCTGCCTGAATTCCTTGCCAGAATCTGCTTTAACCTTTTACTGCCTGGTTTGTTAAACTTGAAATTTCTTTAAAGTGGCATCCTTTTTAAAAAAAAGATTTTATTTATTTATTTGAAAGGTAGAGTTACAGACAGTGAGAGGGAGAGACAGAGAAAAAGGGCTTCCGTCTGCTGGTTCACTCCCCAAATGTCCGCAACGGCTGGAGCTGCGCCGATCTGAAGCCAGGAGCCAGGAGCTTTCCCTAGGTCTCGCACGTAGGTGAAGGGCCCAAGGACGTAGGCCGTCTTCTACTGCTTTCCCAGGCCATAGCAGAGAGCTAGATAGGAAGAGGAACAGCCGGGACTAGAATCAGGGCCCATATGGGATGCCAGCGCCTCAGGCGGAGGATTAACCCACTGCACCAAGGCGCTGGCCCCTAAAGTGGCATCTTATTTATTTATTTTTTTGACAGGCAGAGTGGACAGTGAGAGAGAGAGACAGAGAGAAAGGTCTTCCTTTACCGTTGGTTCACCCTCCAATGGCCGCTGCGGCCGGCGCACTGCGGCCAGTACACCACACTGATCTGAAGCCAGGAGCCAGGTGCTTCTCCTGGTCTCCCATGGGGTGCAGGGCCCAAGGACTTGGGCCATCCTCCACTGCACTCCCTGGCCACAGCAGAGAGCTGGCCTGGAAGAGGGACAACCGGGACAGAATCCGGTACCACGAGCGGGACTAGAACCCGGTGTGCCGGTGCTGCAGGCGGAGGATTAGTCTAGTGAGCCGCTCGTGCAGGCCTAAAGTATCTTTAGATGAGAGATTCATGGTAGAAAAATTTCATACCAAAACTTAAGGAATATGTATAAAATGCTTTTTGAATTTCAGTAAGGTGTGTGTATTCATTTCTAATTATGGTGATTACAATAAAGAATCTTTAGCAAGAATTCTAAAAAGAGGAAAATAATATGGAATGATGATTTTAAAAACAGCAACAGTTTCACCACAATTTAGAAGCCATGTAGTTGTTTTAAGTAGAAGAGAAAGACTACCACTTTTGGCCTATATGTTTAGACTGTATGTTTTGTTTCATTTTCTCTACATGAAGCACATCGTGACAAAGTTGTATTTATTTATAACATTTATCAAACATTTATCAAAACATTTATCATAACACTTGTCAAAACAAAGGGTTTGTTTTATTACCCATGAGTTAGTGGTGAACACATTTCGGTAGCAGTTTTAAACTTAGAAATTTATCAAAGCATGCATATAGTGTTCTTTCTGCGTATACAATTCCTACTGCACAGTTGAGGTAGTAAAAATATCCAGGAGCAGAGCTTCTAGGAAGCAATCAGATGTGCTATAATTATAATGCTATGGGATTTCAAAATAAAAGAATTGTGAGTTTTCCATGTAGCGGTTCGGATGCCTGGTAGGGAGGGAGTTGGAACATGATGATGTCCTTGTGATACAATGGGTTAAGCTGTCACCTGTGCTGCCAACATCCTGTATCAGTGATGGTTCAAATTCTGGCTGCTCCACTTGCGATCCAGCACCCTGCTAATGCACCTGGGCAAACAGCAGATGTCCAAGTGCATTGCCTGGTGCCACTCATATGGGAGACTTGGATGGAGTTCCAGGCTCCTGCCTTTAGCCTGGACCAGCCCCAGGCTTTGCAGCCAGGATATAGAACATTTCTCTCTCTCTTTCTCACTCTCTCCCTCTCTCTCTGTCTACAGTCTCTCTGTAACTCTGCCTTTCAAATAAATAAATAAATAAATAAATAAATAAATAAATAAAATTTTTAAAAAGCCTCTTGGGATGCCCATGTTCCATTTTGCAGTGCCTGGGTTTGAGTCCTGGCTCCACTCCAGATTTCAGCTTCCTGATAATGATCACCCTGGCTCAAATAACTGGGTCCCTGCCACACACTTGGATTGAGTCTTAGGCACTTGAATTGCATCTTAGACTTCTGACTTTGTCCTGGGCTGGTCTAGGCTGTTGAAGGCATTTGAGTGTAACCAGAGGATGAAAATTCTCTCTCTTTCTCCGTCTTTCTCTTCCAAAATAAATAATGCTTGAAAAGGAAAGGAGTTAAAAGAGCATGAAATCACACTTGATTTTTTTTTTTCAGTGATTCTTTAGTGGTTTCAGTTTCTCTTTTAGCTTTCCTATGCTTTCCTTTCTCATAAGTTAAATAAGTTAAATCTGTCTGCCACAAGGGTTTTATGTAAGAATCACCTAAAATTGTAAAGAATTCTGGTAACTACAAAGAGTAACTTAATACCTTTAAGCCATGCTAATTTGATAGGAACTGAAACTAGTGACCTAGATTTCTTTTCTCACTTACATATCTTCTAATTTATTTAGAGCATTGTGTTTTATTGAAAATGTGAAGATGCACTTATTTTTTCTAGTTATAAAAGCAATAATAAAAACCTGTAGGAATTCAGACAATGTCAAGAAATATTGAGCTAAACTGAAAAATGCAAAAAGTCAATGATTCTATAATCAGGATCAAGAGAAATATAGCTGTTTATCCATTACTTTGCGGGTTTTTTTTAAGATTTATATATATATATTTGAAAATCATAGTTACACAGACAGAGGGAGAGAAAGAGGTGGGGGGGGTGGAGAGATCAATCTTCCATTCCCTGATTCACTCCCCAGATGACTATAATGGCCAGCACTCGGCCAGGCTGAAGCTGGGAGTCAGGAATTTATTCTGGGTCTCCCACATGGGTGGTAAGGACCCAAACACTTGAACCATGATCCACTCGTTTTCCAAGGCCATCAGCAAGGAGCTGGATCAGAAGTGGAGCAACGGGGGAAGACTTGAAACAGGACCAGTATGGGATGCTGGCATTGCAAGCTGCAGCTTTACCCACTACACCACAATGCTACGTCCTTTGTTATTTCAATTGTGTCTCCACTGCACAGAAGTAAAACATGTTAAATTACATCACATAACTGTAATATCTTAATAACATTTTGCATGTGTATGGCCTCCAGATCTTCAATGTGACCTTGGGCAAAATCAAAAGAACACTGTAGTTCAAATAGTAGTTCAGTAACTCTACCATAGGAAAATATTAACTCTACAGAAATGGGAAAGATTTAGATTAATACCATAAAACATGTTCTGCTACTTAAAGAAATCATAGGCCCACTGCAAAACTAATTTAAGAATAGGCAAGGGAAACATAAGAGAAATTCACTGTTGGGCAGAGCAGGGAAAAATTCCAAGGACCAACAGGAAAGATATAGATTTGAAATAGCTGTTTTTGAGCAGATAGAGAGGAGAAAGTTAAAACAACTTTCAATTATCAACCCTTTCCTATTACTGTTATTGTTAAATTAAAAAAAAATTATGGCATTGGAAAGAACCATGTAAGTACTTCATTATTCTGTTCCTACCATGTATCTGTCATTAGAATTCTGTTAAAAATCACAATATAATAATATTATATGAAAAATTATGTAGTCAAAACTAAGTAATAAAAGAAAATGCTAGAATGTTCTCCAAATCATAATGGGTACACATGTCAGGAGGTTAACAATTGTGTAGAAAACACACTGGAGTTAGTTTCAAAATTGATGTCTCCTTTACATGCTAAAGATGTCACTGACTCTAGGACCCTAAAACTTATCACAAATGAAACAATAGCAGAATGTACTGAATAGGACTGATGTCTCATCTGAGTAAGCACAGCAGCACTATGTGCCTTCCAAAAATTTGCTCTGTAAAGAAACGAGAAGCAACCTTGAATAACTGACTTAGCCTAATCATTGTAACTCACAGTACAGTCACATGGAATGTAGCCATGAATATAAGGAGATTTTGTCTAGCATCATCTGGTTATCTGGTCATTATTTTCTCTTAGTGTTGATCTAGCCATCTCTATAAAACACACTTTTAAATATTTAAAAAATCACTTTGTATTTATTTGGAAGGCAAGGAGACAGAGTCCCAGTCTACTGGATCATTTGGCAAATGCCCGCAAGGGTGAGGATTAGGGTGGGCCAAAGCTGAGAACCAGGAACTCAGTCCAGTTTTCCCACCTTGATAGCAAGAACCTCGCTCTTTCAGTCATTACCTGCTACCTCTCACAGTCTGCCTTAGCAGGAAGCTGGAATCAGGAGTTGAAATCAGGAACTGAACCCAAGCACTCTGATGTGGGATACAGGCATTTTTACTGCTACAGTAAACACCCACCCCTATAAAATACACATAAAAGCTCCGACCTATTTATGTAGGTTAACAAGGATTTACAAGCACATTTTTAAAAATTTTGCCTCTTACACAGATGTATAATTCCAAACATCTGCTGCATTCATATTTATCTCGAGATCTTTCTACTCAGGTGCAGCCAATAAAACTCTTAAGAAAATTGCATCAACATGATATGACACAACCAACATCATGGTGTTTTCAAAGAAAGGGATACTGTAATTTGGTGGATTTCTTTTACAATTTCAAAAATATTCTAATGCTACTAATAAGGAATGCTCTGGTCAATTAAAAAATCACAAATATTTGGCCGGCGCCGCGGCTCACTAGGCTAATCCTCCGCCTAGCGGCGCCGGCACACCAGGTTCTAGTCCCGGTCGGGGCGCCGGATTCTGTCCCGGTTGCCCCTCTTCCAGGCCAGCTCTCTGCTGTGGCCAGGGAGTGCAGTGGAGGATGGCCCAGGTGCTTGGGCCCTGCACCCCATGGGAGACCAGGAAAAGCACCTGGCTCCTGGCTCCTGCCATCGGATCAGCGCGGTGCGCCGGCCGCAGCGCGCCAGCCGCGGCGGCCATTGGAGGGTGAACCAACGGCAAAAGGAAGACCTTTCTCTCTGTCTCTCTCTCTCACTGTCCACTATGCCTGTCACAAAAAAAAAAAAAAAAAAAAAAAAAAAAAAAAAAAAAAAAAATCACAAATATTTGAACTCTGCTTATGTCCCATAGTTTCCTTTAGATCAGTGGCCTACTGACTTTCCTTTTACTTATTAAGTACTGGAACTGTTGTATGTACCTCTAGAGCTGTGGAAAACTGACGATAATGGATTCAATGGTAAATTTCACAAAGTGTGAAGGGCACAACTGTATGATCATAACACTAATTATGTATTTGGAAAAACACTTTATATACTCCCAGGGATGCAGTGTGCTTGTGCTCATGTAGGAGCACAAATAAAGTATAACTCTCTAAAGCACTAATTAATATTCCTAGTTTGGGGTCATGCAACACTCCAGAAACAGCTGATGACTTTTTTTTTAAAGGCCTTTGTCTTTGTTCAGTTAACCCTGCAGATAGTGAATTACTCATAGTACACATTTATCATATGCTAGTAGTCTGCCCAGAATAACCTACTTAGAAGAAAGTGGGCAGAAAAGGCAGGTCAAGAACACATTCAGGCGAATATTACCAAAATGATACTTATTTTCTCTAAGGTTTTAAAACTTTAGCTGTTAAGATCTCTTGCTCATTCTCTAGCTCTGCTTGTTTTGTTCCCTCCCTTCTAAAATATTTTTAAAGTGTACATGTTTTTGAAATCATATAAATAATATTTGTAATAAAAATAAAAATTAATAGTTGTGCCCAAATATTCTTCATAGGAAGGATACTACTACTCCTGATGCTGGTGGGATTTATCTGGCCAAAGAGAAATTCTGTTGCTCTCCTGTGATGATTGCATGTTAGTTTTTTAAATTTATTCACCTGTCATTGCAAGTTGCATGAAATTTACAGAAAATCACTGTTATATCAAGGATTAAAGAACAGTCCTCTTGAAATATTATTTTTGTGGGGTCAACGCCATGGCATAGTAGGTTAATCCTCCACCTGTGGTGCTGGCATCCCATGTGGGTGCCGGTTCTAGTCCTGGCTGCTCCACTTGCATTCCAATCCGACTCTCTGCTATGGCCTGGGAAAGCAGTAAAAAATAGCCCACGTCCTTGGGCCCCTGCACCCACGTAGGAGGTGGGGAGGAAGTTCCTGGCTCCTGGCTTCAGATTGGTGCAGCTCCAGCCATTGCAGCCTTTTGGGGAGTTAACCAATGGAAAGAAGACCTTTCTCCCTGTCTCTCCGTCTCACTGTAACTCTGCCTCTCAAATAAAATAAATAAAATCTTAAAAAACAAATATTATTCTTGTATAAATTTGATTTTTAATATTAATAACTATATGTGCACACTGTGTCAGGCATCTACTCAAGGACTCTAGATACCATCTAGTTTAATGGTTGAAATAATCATGTGATATGGTAACTTCCATTTTTTAAAGCATAGAAATAATTTTCTAAATTTTTATTTTTTTTTAATTTTTGAACTGACACATGGTATTGTACATGGTAATACTCAATCATGGTAAACATACATCCCCTCAAACATTTGACATTTTTTATAATGGGAACACTCCAAAGTCTTTCTTCTAGATTTTTTAGAGAAATATACTATACATTACCATTATCTACATTCTACTTTGCAATAGACCACCAGGATAGGACAGTTACTCCTATCATAATAACTTAGTAGTTGCAATCAACCTTTTCCCAAACCTTCCTCGCCTCAGCCTCTCCAGCATCTGGTAATTGACTTTGTGCTCCTTTATGAGATTAACTTTTAGATTCCACCTATGATGAGATAATGTAGTACTTGCCTTTGTATGATTGACTTATTTAACATAACATAATGACCTTCAGGTACACCAATGTTGTAAAAAATGAGATATCATCCTTCAAATTTTTTTTTCCAGAGTTGAAGATTTGGGGTTCTGAATAAGTCATGCAGGTTTCTTAAAGTCATATAGCTACAGATTGCCAGGGTGAAAATTTGAACTCAGGTCAGATTGAGTCTGATTCACTCACCAAGACTGTTTACTCTTTTTTTTTTTTTTTTTTTTTACAGGCAGAGTGGACAGTGCGAGAGAGAGAGAGAAAAAGAGAGAGAGAGAGAGAAAGGTCTTCCTTTGCCATTGGTTCACCCTCCAATGGCCCACGCGGCCGGTGCGCTGCGGCTGGCGCATTGCGCTGATCCGAAGGCAGGAGCCAGGTGCTTCTCCTGGTCTTCCATGGGGTGCAGGGCCCAAGCACTTGGGCCATCCTCCACTGCACTCCCTGGCCACAGCAGAGAGCTGGCCTGGAAGAGGAGCAACTGGGATAGAATCCGGTGCCCCGACCGGGACTAGAACCTGGTGTGCCGGCGCCACTAGGCGGAGGATTAGCCTATTGAGCTGCGGCGCTGGCTAAAGACTGTTTACTCTTGTATCTTCCTTCAAGTGCATTATGGAATCACAAGCTAAAACAGTAACTAACTATTGCATAACAGATACTCTGTTAA
Organism: Oryctolagus cuniculus; assembly: GCF_051225735.1. Taxonomy (NCBI): domain Eukaryota; kingdom Metazoa; phylum Chordata; class Mammalia; order Lagomorpha; family Leporidae; genus Oryctolagus; species Oryctolagus cuniculus. Next base: position 96,958,048 of record NC_142867.1, read on the forward strand.
GATAATTCATGGTCTTTACAAGGATAGAACTAAAATAAGATTAATAGAAATGCCTGTGAAAAATTTGGCTTTGGGCCAACACAAGTTTCATAAAGAAAGTGAATGATTCAGCGTGTGCCTTATTACTGAGATCCCAAAATAGCTCTGAATCTTACAGAGAATAAAGACTGTTTTCCAGCAGACAGTGAAAAATATTGAGGTTCCAGTGAGCCATGTTGAAAGAGAAAATGATGCAATATTTTTTACTTATTTTAATATGTAAACATGTTTCCAAAAATACACATTGTGATTTTATATATTTATTATCATTCAGTGGTCTATCTAAAGCTCTTAATGGATACATTTATCCTAATTTATTACTTATATTTAAAAGGAAACATTTTTCAGAAAATATATAGCCTGTAATATTATTGATATAAGGCAATGATATTAGGACTGCCTCAGTGGCCGGTGCTGCGGCTAACTAGGCTAATCCTCCGCCTTGCGGCGCCGGCACACCGGGTTCTAGTCCCAGTCGGGGCGCCGGATTCTGTCCCAGTTGCCCCTCTTCCAGGCCAGCTCTCTGCTGTGGCCAGGGAGTACAGTGGAGGATGGCCCAAGTACTTGGGCCCTGCACCCCATGGGAGACCAGGAGAAGTACCTGGCTCCTGCCATCGGATCAGTGCGGTGCGCTGGCCGCAGCGCGCCGGCCGCGGCGGCCTTTGGAGGGTGAACCAATGGCAAAGGAAGACCAAAAAAAAGACTGCCTCAAAGAGCCAGTGGGGATGTATGCATAATAGACACACATACTTTTACAACTTTGAGCAAAGGAAATTAAGGCCAACCAATAGCAACCTCCTTTCAGGATCCTGACATGGTGGGATCTTACCCAGGATGCTTCCTTGGGAGCATTTGACCCTAAACACAAGTTGCAAAGAGAACCAGTTGTGATTCTCTGACTTGTCTGTGAATAAAGGTAAGAGAAAAACCAAATTGTGTTGGTCCTGTGTTAGCTGGCTTTGACATACTTTCAAATAAAATATTTATACTTTAGTATTTTTGATTGACAATAAATTTTAATTGATAGAAATTTATGTGTATGGTATGGTAATTCTATACGCATATCCTATATGTAATGATCAAATCAGAATAACCAGCATCCTGTCCCCTCAGGAATTTATCATAAGTATATGTTGGAACCTTATAATTCTAATTATTTTGAAATAGTTCATAAATTGTCATATAGTTCATATGTTGTCAATGAAGAGAGAGAAAATATAGCAAATGCTTGTAAAGGACTATGCTTTAGAAATGAGAACATTTACACTTACAGTTGTAAAGATACAGAGTATTTATGGCCTTAGAAGATTGATTAAATATAAGGAAAGGAACTGGCCAAAGATGGAAAAAGAATTAAAGAATTAGCAAAAATATTTATTGGGAAATCAGTTTGTTATTTTCTTGACAAGACAGATAGTGGGGTTGGAAATTGCCATGACTTTAAATAATAGCAATAGTTGAAGAAATACAGAAAAGCAATGATGGAAAAGAAAAATAAATACAACAGCCTTTGCTCTGAAATGGTCCTTCTCTTTGCAAAATGTCAACTTTTATGTGCATATCACTTGAGCAAAAAAAGATAAAATCTTAAAGGTTAGGCTGAAGGTACCCATCATATTAATGAAAATTTAGAACATGAATGAAAATTGTTTAGAAATACTTTAAATTGTTATAGCTTCAATAAATTCTGAAAATTGAATTTACCTAACATCCGTGGCAAGAAATGGTATCTATACTAATCATAGCATTCTTCTATACTTCAGTATGAGAACATAACCACATTATATTCCAATTTTAAGGTCTAACTTACTGATCCCTACCACCATTATTACTGTTTTCAATTCTTCAAAACTCACATGAAGAAAAGCTGTTCTAAAAAAAGAAAAGATTCAGCTCTGTCAGCTAGGTAGTTTTCAGATATTCTGAGCCATTCAATAATACTTCCCATTTAGTATAATTTGACTTTTACAAAATCTAGCTTAGAATTTTATTCCATATTTGTTTTGATTTTTTACATTTGTGTTCTATCCATGTCTTTTCTTTGAATTGTGTAAACCAGGAAATTGAGACTTTGCAAATTTAGTATATTAAACACATATCTAAGATACAACATAATGGCTCCTCTGAGTTTATAATAGACTCAGTGTACTAAAAAGGAGCAAGTACACAATGACCATGAAACATTTGTTTTTGGAGGAGTAAGCATTGTTACTCAGTGATTTAAGCCATCTGGGATGCCTGCAACCCATAGTATCGAAGTGCCAGTTGATCCAGCTTCCTGCTACCGCATCCTGTGAGGGAGCAGTTGATGATCAAGTGGATAGGCCTCTGCCATGCATATGAGGTATCTGAATGAAATTCTTGGCTCCTGGCTTTGGCTTTGCCCAGCCCCGGCTGTTGCTAGTGCAGGATTTTATAGTGTGAACCAGCAGATGAATGATAGCTCACTTGCACGCTCTCTCTCTCTCTCTCACCCCCTACCCCACTCTCTCCCTCCCTCTCTTTCTCTCTCTCTCTTTCTGTCTCTCTCTGCCTTCCAAGTAAGAGTTTAGATAAACATTTTAAAAAATATTTGTAGAAATAGGAAAAGATAAATTTATGTATATAAAACTTGGCAGTGATTATTGAAATATATTGATTTATAAACTCAGTTCTCTTTGGAATTCTTCAAATCATTTGTAAGAGTATTGTCAAGGATTCATTCTCTGTTTTGCTTCTCTTGCAATCATTTTATCTTATTTGATAGTTCTAGCAGTCACATAATTTCTCTCTAATAAAAATCTGTCATAGGAGCTCATATATTTACCTATTTTTGAACTAAATTATAAACCCATATTAGTCTCTATAAGTTCATTTATGTCTTATTTTCACTTTCTTACTTAGTCTAGCTTGTTATAAATGCTAGAACTTTCTTAACCCCTTTTCTTCTTTGAAAAGCTGAATATAGTATGAATTCTATTAGAACAGAAAGATACTATTTATGCAATCAAAATATTCTCCCTCATCTTTCTGTTTCAAAGGTTTTGAAGAAATAACAAGGTGAGAATACATGAGAAACATAAGTGGAGAACATGAAGCAAAGAAAGAGCCATGAAAGAGGCAATGAGATAAGGACACACACAGAGAATTTGATATTTTCCTATGGCTATATACTTGGCTCTCAACTTGATTAATAGTGTAGTTTGAATAATATCCCTACTCAGAACATAGATCTATATCCTAACCCTTGGGATCTGTGAATATGACCTTGTTTGCAAAGAAAAGAAAAGTCTGTGCAGATATAATTGTTTATAATTTTGAGGTAAGATCATCTTGGTTTATCCAGGAAGGCCTTAAGTCCAATGGCAAATGTCTTCATAACAATGCATGAGGAGAAGATGTGGAACAAAGGAGAAGGCCATGTAAAGTTGTAGACAGATTGGTGTTGCTTATCCAGAGAGTAGGGAATGCCTGTAGACACCTCAAACTAGAAGAAGCAAGAAAGGAATCTATCCAATGGTCTTTGGAGACCTGCCAACACCTTGACTTTATACTTCTGGAGTTCAGAGTTGATAGAATAAATTTCTGTTGTACTAAGCTATGAAGTTTGTCGTTGGTTGTTAAAAGAGCCCTAAGAAACTAGTATCTAGGCTCCTTCTTTAGTAATGAGTTATAAAGCAGAAAGCAAGGGGATATGGAAACAATCATAAACCAATACCAATGGCTTCATTTTTTTCCTGTCCCCACATTCCCACCATCAAATATAACCTTTTTTTGGAGGTTCTGTTCCCTAGCACACACATACACACAGAGGAAATAAAGACCCACAGAAATTAAAAGTAATAGAGGTTGAAAGATTATCTGTACTGCAAAAATATGGATACTGCCAGGGCATCTTTGAACACATTTGATATATACTAATCCAAAATGGTAAACTGTTCAAAATACTGCTATGTTCAATTTGAGAGATCAGTTATGACTTACTTATAGGCTCTTCACACATTAAAGTGACTACATATATTTCTAATTGAAAAAGGGAAAAGAATATGCCTACTTTTATTTAAAAATTAAATGTTGATTAAAAAAAAACCACTGGGGATTGGCATTGTGGTAATAGTGGTAAATCTGCTGCCTAGGACACCAGCATCCCATACAGGCACCAATCTGTGTCCTGGCAGCTGCATTTCTAATCCTACTTCCTACTAATGGCCTAGATAAAGCAGCGGAAGACAGACAAGTTGATTGGGGCCCTGTCACCCACATTCCGGGGAGACCCAGATGAAGCTCCTGGCTCCTTGACTTTGCCTTGGATCAGACCTGGTCATTGAGGTCATTTGGGGGACTGAACAAGCAAGTGGAAGGTCTCTCTCTCTCTCTCTCTCTCTCTCTCTCTCTTTGTATCTCTATCTCTATCTCTATCTCTATCTCTATCTATATCTATATCTCTATCTCTATCTGTCTGCCTCTCCTTCTCTCTCTGTAACTCTGACTTCCAGATAAATAAATCTGTAGATGGTTGCTACTAAATTTGCAATGAACCTGAAAAAAAGAATACATTTAGATTTTATATATATATGTATATATATTTTTTTGACAGGCAGAGTGGACAGTGAGAGAGACAGAGAGAAAGGTCTTCCTTCTGTTGGTTCATCACCCAAATAGCCGCTATGGCACACTGCACTGATCTGAAGCCAGGAGCTAGGTGCTTCCTCCTGGTCTCCCATGTGGGTGTTGGGCCCAAGTACTTGGGCCATCCTACACTGCACTCCTGGGCCATAGCAGAGAGCTGGACTGGAAGAGGAGCAACCGGGACAGAATCTGGTGCCCCAACTAGGACTAGAACCCCAGGGTGCCAGCGCCACAAGCAGGGTTAGCCTATTGAGCCATGGCGCCAGCCTTATGTATATTTTTAAAGTGAATAAAATTGGAGTCCATTTTTTCTGTGTTTCCCAGTTTGTTGGCATACAGCTCTCTGTACTAATTTCTGATAATTCTTTGCATTTCTGTCATGTCTGTTGTTATATTTCCTTTTTAATCTCTAATTTTGTTAATTTGGGTCTTCTCTCTCCCTTTTTTGGGTAGTTGGACCAATGGTGTGTCAATTCTGTTTATTTTTTCAAAAACCAGTTCTTTGTTTTGCTAATCTTTTGTATTGTTTTTTTTTGGTTTCAATTTTGTTGATTTCTTCTCTAATTTTAATTATTTCTTTGCCCCTACTAGTTTTGGGTTTGGTTTGCTGTTGTTTTTCTAGATCCTTGAGGTTCATTGGTAGCTCATTTGGTGCCTTTCCAATTTTTTGACTTAGGTACCAATTGCTATAAACTTTCCTCTTAATACTCTTTTTGCTGAATCCCATAAGTTTTGATATATTTTATTGTCATCTTCATTTGTTTTCAGAAATTTTTTGATTTCTCTTTTGATTTCTCCAATGATCCACTGGTCATTCAAGAGCATGTTGTTCAGTCTCCATGTGTTTGCATATGTTCTAAAGGTTACTGAGTTGCCAATTTCCAACTTCATTGTGTGGTGGTCTAAGAAGATGCATGGTATGATTTCAATTTTTTTTTTTTTTTTTTGCATTTGCTGAGACTTGCTTTATTGCCTAGCATGTGTTCAGTCCTTGAGAAAGTTCCATATACTGGTGTGAAGAACGTGTATTATGTGGCTGTAGGATGGAAAACTGTAGATGTATGTTAGGTCCATTTGGTCTATAGTGTCAATGAATTCTGTTGTTTCCTTGCTGATTTCCTTTCTGGTTGATCTTTCCATTGCTGAAAAGGGTTTATGGAAGATCTTGTAGATCTTCAGTGTTTTTTAGTTTTCGAATTTCTTCATCTTGTTTTTGGTCTGACTGTCAAATTTCCAGATTTGTCTTCTAATTCGTATATTCTTTTTCCTGCCTCATCTATTCTGTTGTTAAGACTTTTCCACTGCATTTTTTATTTGATCTATTGAATGCTTCATTTCTAGTATTTCATTATTTATCTTTAATATCTCAATTTCATGGGAAAAATTTTCACTTATATCATGTATAGTAATTTCTTTAGTCCATGAATTTGCTTCTGATTTCTTCTAAGTAATCCGATGATTAGTTTTCTGAATTCTTTTTCTGGCATTTCCTCAATCTCTTCATCTTCACCTTCTAATATTGAGATGTTTTAGTGTTCCTCTGGGGACGGCTGATAGCCTCTTACTTTTTCTTATTTACATTTTTTACTTTGTTTTTTTTTTTTTTGGTATTTATGTAGTTTTTTTAAATTGTCTGGTGCCTTTTATCTTTGATTTGTGTCTCTGTGATTTAATGGGGCATCTATACTTTCAGTGACTCCCAAGAGGTTTGTGTTGGGTGTGGCCAGGGTGCTCTTTTCAGTATTCCAGGGTGGGGCAAGTATCCCCATTGGGCTTGGTAGCTCTCCTGTCATTATCTGGGTGGAGAAGAATGGTCAGCTCTCTTGGTGTGCCCCACCCTTCTCCTCACAGCTGCGAGATGTCCTGGTGTTCATTCCCAGTGTGCTCAGTGCTCATTAACACTGCTTAATGAAATGCACTTTTTATCTGTGGAGTCTTTCCTGTGAGCACGGTTCCCTCTGTTATGAGCTGCTATAGGTATTCTAGAAGCTTGGGGTACAGGGAAGCACTCTGTAGTTGTCCAGGGACTGGCTGTACTTCATGTCCTCTTATGCAGTCACTGTGTTCTCAGACTCAGCTCCCAGGGTGGTTTTTTCCCTCTGGTTAGGTCTGTGGATTGCAGGCACACAGAGCCCTGCACCATTTCTTGGTGGTGGTGGGCAGGAAAGAGAATCCCACAGGTGGGGCTTCCCCTCCTATTGCTAGGCAACTGACACTGTACAGCCAGAGGGGAAGGACTTCTTATTGTTGTAGCGCTCCTTGTTTGGGTGGGGGCAAGGTGACCACTGCCTATTGCTGGGGTATGGGGCATGCCCACGGGAGGTGGAGGCAATAGCTACCTGCTTGTGTTCAAAAAAAAAAAAAAAAGAAAAAGAAAAAGAAAAGAAAATCATGGCTGGCTGCAGGTTTCTGCTGTAGCAGGGTCGGTGGAGGGTAGAGAGGTGCACCACTTCCTTATTTATGTATGTATGTATTTACTTATTCATTTGTTTATCTTTATCTTCCCTCCTCTGCTGTCCCAGGGATCTTCAAAGGCAGTTTTCCAAGCTTTGCCTCCCATTGTTATGTGCAACACCTTGGGCTCTTACCTGGTTTGCTGGGGCTGACTTCCTCCTCTGGGGTCCAAGCTTCTGCTGTTTTTTTGTTGTGTATTTGCTCTTTTGGTGCATACTTGGACTTTCTCTATTGTTTTTGCGAGGCTTCTTGCTGTGAATTCCCCATGGCTGCAACTTAGGCATATACTCTCTCCTCTTTTTAAATATTAATTTTGCAACATGTTAGATTGTCCTGTCATTATTCTGTTATGTTGGACCCCCGTCCCTTTAATTCTATGTGAAGGTTCATCCAGAATCAGCTTGGCTACATCTGGAAGCAATTAAGAATATATGGGAAGAATTAAAACCCTAGGAAATTGTTTTATCTCAAATAGATTACAGCACAGTTACATTGTGAATTGGTCACAAGAGAAAGCTTGTCACTGTGACTCATGTAAATTCCTGAAATTGCTTTAGTTTGGGAAATAGATATCATTAGTTATAAATTTTACCTTGTGATTTTCCCAAGTAGTCAAATAGCATTGCTTATCCTAAATTGAAGCTCTTACTATGATTTCTTTCAATAAAAAACACAATGAAAGCTCATTAATTTGACCATAATCTCAAAACTAATATCAGATATAAGGAAAGCAAATGGTCTTATATATATTTCCTGTTCATGAACTCAGAGTTAAAGGTATGTTAGTATAAAATCAGAAATGAATAAAGATTTTTAGCCTCACTTTTTACTCCTATCTTCTGGGCCAGATTCTGCCCTTTTGCTCTTCTGGAGAAAGAAAAATCTACATTCACAGCTGAGATCCAGAATTGTTTATTTGCTTATCAGGCAATTTTTATTTCAAATAGCATACACCATATTCTTAGAACTTTCCAGGAAGGGCTTTCATTTTCATTAGCTACTATTTCTTTAATTAAGTAATATGTTACTAGAGAGCTGGGGGTTGAATTAGTGTCTTGTAACTAAAGTTCTCAAGTAGAATTAACCTTAGGTAAATTGGCATTCAACTAAAACATCACAGTGTGTTAGAATATACCAGCATTTTCTATCGCAGTTAAAATATATATATTTGCAAAAAGGAATTCTCTACTGGAAAACGTGCAAGAAAAATTATTTGTAGAAGAGTAAAGAGATAACAAACAAAAAATACAATGGTTTAGAAAGAAATCTTGACCATTCAACAAAATTGCTTGCCTACTCTTTTCCTTGCACCATATTCAATTCTTAGACACCTCCTTAGCCTCAAAAATATGACATTATCTCTATCTTCATGGAACACAAACCATCATGACAAATACTGGTGAAGAAATTATTTGATAAAACACAGTCATTCTATTCTGTGGAGATGAGGGAAAAGAGTCTAGAACCAGAGACTCTCTCGACTTTTCACTAGTAATGGTGGCTTGCCCATGCTACTCTTGGAAGTGTGGTTTTTAAATTATAGGTAGTGGGAAGCACTGAAGGTATCGTGATAAGAAAGTAAAATTGTCAAATATAAGTTTAAGACAACCCATACTGAAAGTGGTCATCGAAATAGATTTGAAGAGAAAGAGTGTCAGATAGGGATCCGTGCCGTGGCTCACTTGGTTAATCCTTTGCCTGTGGTGCCAGCATCCCATATGGGTGCTGGATTCTAGTCCCAGTTGCTTTTCTTCCAGTCCAGCTCTCTGCTGTGGCCCGGGAAGGCAGTGGAGGATGGCCCAAGTGCTTGGGCCCCTGCACCCGCAGGGGAGACCAAGAAGAAGCTCCTGTCTCCTGGCTTTGGAGCAGCGTAGCTCCGGCTGTTGCGGCCATTTGGGGAGTGAACCAACGGGAGGAAGAGCTTTCTCTCTGTTTCTCTCTCTCATTGTCTATAACTCTACCTGTCAAATAAATAAAAAAAAAAAAAAGAGTGCCAGATAAACCTACAAACTACAGTAAAGGAGATGACCTTAAATTAAAGTATTAAATTATAAATGAATCAAAGATAATATTGCAGTTAATTTTGTGAATATTATCAATAATAAAAAGGGAAGCTTTTTTGATTAGTTTCCTTTTCTTGAAACTTCAATCAAGGAGTAGTGATATCTATTGGATAGCAACATCCACGAGGAGGGACATGAATAGTATTGGTGATTAGGAGTCCATTATTAGCTTCAATTTGAAGTGCTTATGGGAACAACAGATGAGTTATCCAGCAGGATTCAAATATCTGGCACAAAAGGAGGTATATGAATCCAAAGCTGAGGAAATCAGTCATGGATTGAGATCAGATTTGAAGGTCACTGAGACACAAATTGTAATTAAAAGAATCAAATTGGATTGTCCCAAGATATAAAATGAAATTAGCATAGTGTAAAAATCAGAATTTCATGGGAATGTCAAAATTTGACAGTAAGAGAAACTCAAGTGCAGCTGGGATTAACAAAGTGATAGATCAGGAAGTCTTAAAAAGAGAAGAGTCACAAAAAATCAAGAGGGTATAATTTTTAGAAAATTGTGGGTGGGGTATGGCCTTGCAGTGTAGCAGGTTAGCAAATGGGCACTGGTTCAAGTACTGGCTGTTCTACCTTCAGTCCAGCTCTCTGCTAGTTTTGCCTGGGAAAGCAGCATCAGAAGGTGGCCCAATGCCACCCACATGAGAGATCTAGAAGAAGCTCCTGGCTCCTGACTCCAGCCTGGTCCACACCTGGCCATTGTGGCCATCTGGGGAGTGAGCCAGCCGATGGCAGATTGATCTCTCTCTCTCCCTCTCTCTCTCTCCCTCTCTTTCTATCTCTCCCTCTGTCTCTGTAACTCTACCTTTCAAATAAATATATATATTTTTTTAATTTGTGTATGGTCTTCAGGATCACTGGTTGGTCAAAAGAATGATTATTTGGTGACTCCTTAAGACTGCTTTCAGTAGGGTACATCAAATATAAAACATGTTGTTGGGAAATAAGTGAAGATTTTCAGTTATGATGGGTGAATTGGCACCATACATTTCTGGAACTCCAATTTAAACTAAATTGAGTATTTAAAAAAAATATTTATTTACTTGAAAGGCATAGTGATAGAGAGAGGTGAGAGACAGAGGTCTCCGTCTGCTGCTTTGGTTCATTCCCTCAAATGTCAGCAATGGCCAGAGCTCATCCAGACTGAAGGCAGGATCCTGAAACTCCAAGTGTCAGGGGCCCAAGCACTGGAGTCATTCTCTGATGTCTTCCCAGGCACATTAATGGGAGCTGGACAGGAAGCACAGCAGCTGGAGCTCCAACCAGCAGATGGATATGGGGTGCCAGCATTGAAGGAAGTAGATTAACTCACTGTTCCACGACACCAGCACCAGAAATTAAGTATTTTTAAAAGTATTTGAGCAAAAGACAAAGACAATAGCATGACAGTACACTGATATTAATTTTGATATATAGAAAGTATGACAGATAGTTGACCATATATATGAAATATCCAGAGCATGACAGTCTGGGGGATGCCAATAAAAACATCATCTTTTGTGCTACAGAACCATGGGAAGTATCAAGAATTGAAGGAGGCCAGCACTGTGCCTCGTTTGGTTAATCCTTCTCCTGCGGCGCCAGCATCCCATGTGGGCACTGGGTTCTAGTCCCGGTTGCTCCTCTTCCAGTCCAGCTCTTTGCTATGGCCTGGGAAAGCAGTAGAAGATGGCCCAGGTGCTTGGCCCATGCACCCGCATGGGAGACCGGGAAGAAGCACCTGGCTCCTGGCTTCAGATTGGCACAGCTCCTGCTGTTGCAGCCATTTGGGGAGTGAACCAATGGAGGGAAAACCATTCTCTCTGTCTCTCTCTCACTGTCTGTAACTCTACCTGTCAAACAAATATTGAAAAAAAAAAAAAAACTGAGTGAAGAGCACAAGCGCTCTCTCTTCTCTGCTTAACTGAAAGAATTGAAGGTACAAGTTGCCTTTGAGGGCTGGGTATGTGTGTTTTCTTCCTAAGAACAAGAGATTAGATGAAGTTTTCTTGTAGGTGGCAGTTAACTTCCAGGAGATGCTTCCAAATCCAATAAGGTAGGCAATCGCCTTTGCTCGAGTTCTTCAGAAGTAAATAGGTCTGTTAGCTGGAGATGTCAAATCACGGAGAACTCCCGATAGGAGATGTCTTTAACAGCTGAGGTCAGGGACAAAGTATCCTTAAGGACGCCTGGAGATGAAGTGATTGGTAGTACTGTGAATGCAGATGTTTCAGCCTCCATTGCTGCTGGCCTTCTACCACCCTGGTTGGGAGCTTTTACACTGTGGGCAAAAAATTGGAGGATTTCTCTGAGGAAACTTCCTTGTAGAAGAGTAAAAAACCTCAAATTCTGTTTAAAAGATCTGCACTACACCCCAGTCACACCGAGGTGAGACTCATGATTCACCGAGCCATCCCCACATATACAAATCTTCCTACCAGATGCTTGTGGACCTACCGCTTTAATCTGATTGGACATTGAAGGATAACCAGATATTTAAGGAAAGTTAATTTTAAAAAATAAGTTCATGAAAATTCAAAGATAGAAATTAGCTTAGAATATTATTTTAAAAATCAGTTCCTAAAACATAACACTAGAGAATTTTGGTATCAATTTAAGATAGTACAACATTTTAAATATATTTCTCAAAAGTGAAGAAGACTAGAGTACTCCTTAATGTAAAATTCTAAGTAGGAAGCAAAAAAGCAGTGATTAAATTTGAGAAACAGTGACTTGATCAGCTCTTGTCCTGACAGTTGATGTACAATGTAATACTTTATCCATTTTAGTATTTTATTTGTTCTAGTACCATTGGTTGAAGTCTGTAATTAACATACAATTATTCTTAGGTGTTTAAATTTTAACTGAAAAGTGATCCCTGTTAGGAATTTGGAAAACATTATGCTAAGTGAAATAAGCCAATCCCAAAGGGACAAATACCATACGTTCTCCCTGATAGGTGACAAAAAACTGAGCACCAAAAAGGAAACCTGTTAAAGTAAATGAACACTATGAAAAACGGTGACTTGATCAGCCCTTGCCCTGACTGTTGATGAACAACTTAATATGTTATCCCTGTTAGTATTTTTTTTGTTTGTTCTACTTAATACTTTTGGTTGAATACTGTAATCAATACACAATTCTTCTTAAGTGCTGAAACCTAACTGAAAAGTGATCACTGTTAAATATAAGAGTGGGAATAAGAGAGGGAAGAATGTGCAATTCGGGACATGCTCAAGCTGACTTACCTCAAACGGTAGAGTTAGAAACATACCAGGGGATTCCAAGTCAATCCCATCAAGGTGGCATGTACCAATGCCATCTCACTAGCCCCAGTGATCAATTTCTGTTCACAATTGATCATAATGATAGGTAAGAACCAAAGGGATCACATAAACAAGACTAGTGTCTGCAAATACTAGCTGATAGAATAAAAAAGGGAGAGAACTATCCAACATGGGAAGAGAGATACACAGCAGACCCATAGAATGGCAGATGCCCTAAACAGGATTCTGGCCTCGGAATCAGCCCTTAAGGCATGCGGATCTGGCTGAAATGCCCATGAGAGTATTTCAGGCATGGAAAGCCAAGACACTCTGGAAAAACAAACAAACAAACAAACAAACACCTAAATGAAAGATCTCTGCGAGTGAGATCCCAGTGGAAAGAACGGGTCATCAAAGAAGGAGGTACCTTTCTCTGAAGGGAGGAGAGAACTTCCACTTTGACCATGGCCTTGTCTAAATATGATCAGAGTCAGTGAACTCAGGGGACTTCCATAGCCTTGGCAGCTCATGACAAGAGCCTAGGGTGATTACTGATGCCATAAACAAGAGTGTCAATTTGTTAAGTCAACAACAGGAGTCACTGTGCACTTACTCCTCATGTAGGATCTCTGTCCTTAGTGTGCTGTACATTGAGATTTAATGCTATAACTAGTACTCAAACAGTATTTTATACTTTGTATTTCTATGTGGGAGCAAACTGTTGAAATCTTTACTTAATATATGCTAAACTGATCTTCTGTATATAAAGAGAATTGAAAATGAATCTTGATGTGAATGGAAGGGGAGAGGGAGTGGGAAAGGGGAAGGTTGCGGGTGAGAGGAACGTTATGGGGGGGAAGCTATTGTAATCCATAAGCTGTACTTTGGAAATTTATATTAATTAAATTAAAATTAAAAATAAAAAAAATTAAGCTTAGCGAAAAAAAATTTGAGAAATACAAAATGATGCTAAAATTATTAGATAAAAATTTGATGAAGAAAATGTATTTATATGATATAAAAGAATTTACCCTCAAATTATTTCATTTCAAAGTGAAAAATAGTATACTTTAGAGTAGAACAACATTATTTAGACAGTTATTGAAAGATGAATATGGACTATTGGTTAGACAATATTATTTTGTCTATATTATATTTTCTCTATTAATCTGCTGGTTTGCTGATAAATGTTTATGTAAAATAATATCCTTGTTCATAAGAAATAAACACTGAAATATTCAGTGGTAAAGGAAAAATCTGTAAGCACAAATCAACAGTAATTTAAAGCTTTCATATTTTCTCTTCAGAAGTATTCTGTGTATGTTTGTATATATATCTTTGCGTAGTATGGGTAATAATTACAACATGAAATGAAGAGAAAAAAGTTTTCGTTTCATAAATATATATTACTCAACTGTTTCCTGAAAAAAAAAAAACCTGCAATTTTGTTGTTTGTATATAGGTTGAGTATGTTAATGATTGAGCCTGGTTCCCCATTGTGCAAATTATATGACAAATAATTTTCATGTGAAAGCATCCATAATGGTGACTGGGCAAAATGAAATGATCCCCATTACATGGTGTTAGATACTGGGATCTTAAATCAAGAAGTCTGGATTCAAATCCCAGAAATGTCAACTAACCCTGAGCTACAATGCTCTGTAAGTCTGTTTTCAAATGTATATAGTGGCCATAGTAACAGTATCCACCACAGATTTAACTGTCTGTGTTAGGAGAGTTCATTCACAAGTACTTGGAATATGAAGATCAGGTAATCATTGATGTCAATATTAGTACTAGTGTTATGTGGCAGATGTTTATGCTGACACCTAGTATTCTGGGTAACAAACATTGGCAGTGAGAGCTGATACTTTTAGAAGTATATATCTAAATCACATGAACTTTAAAATGTTACTTTATCTTTTTAAAGATTTATTGATTTATTTGAAAGTCAGAGTTACACAGAGAGAGGAGAGGCAGAGAGAGAGAAGAAGAGGTCTTCCATGCATTGGCTTACTCCCCAAATGGCCACAATGGCTGGAGCTGCATCAATCCAAAGCCAGGAGCCAGTATCTTCTTCTAGGTCTCCCACATGGGTGCAGGGGCACCAGAATTTGGGTCATTTTCTACTACTTTCCCAGGCCATAACAGAGAGCTGAATTGGAATGGAGTGGTCAAGTCTTGAACCTGCGCCCATATGGGATGCCAGCACTTCAGGCCAGGGTGTTAACCCGATGTGCCACAGCACCGGCCCCTAAAATGTTACTTTAAACTTTAAATTATTTGTTCAAGGTCACAAAATCTCAGCAGTCTATATGACATGATACCCCAAATTCAATCATGCTATCAGAAATAAATCTTAAGATGAAATATCCTCTTAGGGGGCAATAGAAAAAGGAAATAAAAGAACAATCAAAGTGTAACATCCAGACCGCCTTTAGGAATGAGATGGCTGGCCTGTGGACCATGTTGTTGTAGAACATGGAGCAGTGCTCCGTCTATGACATTCACCAAGCACAAGAGCTCAAAACGATATGAAGATTTCTTGAGCTGGATGAAGAGCTCAAATGACTTACCCTGTATTGGAAATCCTTTAGAGTGTTGGTCTGTGAAAGATTTTAATAAAGTTTTGGGCAAAGGCCCAAATAGCAGAGGTGTGGAATAGTGAGTACCAAGGAACTATTCAACTGTGTATGAACAGCAGAGGCTGTCAGCAATCACTCTTTGCTACTTTGGAAATCCCCCCAACACTAAGAATGTTCTATTACATTTATTCTATCATGTTCCTTCTTGCTTTATAAATTCAAGCACCATACCATCTACAGTGGAACACATACATGGTAAACCCATTGTGAGCGTATCTTAAAAGGAACAAAGGATTAGTCACAATTATGAGTGACCCCCATGCATTTGCTAATTATTTTCCTTCTGTAGATATTAGGAACCCCTTTTATCCAAATTTGCACTTACATGGTTTCAAATCACTCATTTGTGTTCTCTGCATTTATAAACAATTAATTCATTCAGTCCTCCTAAATAACTGAACCATCTCACCCTAGAGAGAACAAAACCAACCTATTCACAGCCTCCCGCACATGCCTCTGAGATATTCGTGAGAAAATAAAACTGATCAACTCAAAGAAGGGATTCAGGAATCTAATTGTCAGTCCATTCTTACAGTCATAAATTGAGATTTGCCTGGGCATCTTGCCATATTTTTATTCAATCTTCTCTCCCTATGTTCAGTTCTGATTTTTCATTTCTGTCACTATATGATGTTTTTTTTATAATACTACAAAAAACTTGCATATGTTTCATTTTTTCAAGAAATTAATGTGTGGTTTTCCCCATAGAAAGAATGTGGGAAATAATAAATTTAAATACTATTTTGTTACAATAATAACTTACAACCAGGAATGCTGACCACATTGAACAAATTATAGATGAAAATGCACCTCAATATTATATTGGAAACATTAATAACTGTCATTTTTACTAGTTACTAATAGTAAGGATTGAACAAATTGCTAGGTCCTATGGCTTCTGCTATGAAAAAACTATCTAAATTTTATGCCAGGGTCTAAGGATTTTCAGTTAATAATTGAAAATAATTGAGTGTCCTTCTGGCAAAAAAAAAAAAAAAAAACCCTAAATAAAAATCTCTGCGAGTGAGATCCCAGTGGAAAGAACAGATTATCAAAGAAGGAGGTGCCTTTCTCTGAAGGGAGGAGAGAACTTCTACTTTGAGTATGACCTTGTCTAAATAAGATCAGAGTTGGTGAACTCAAAAGGTTTCCATAGCCTTGGCAGCTCATGACAAGAGCCTAGGGTGATTACTGACGCCATAAACAAGAGTGTCAAATCGTTAAGTCAACAACAGGAGTCACTGTGCACTTACCCCTCATGTAGGATCTTTGTCCTTAATGTGTTGTACAATGTGAATTAATGCTGTAACTAGTACTGAAACAGTATTTTACACTTTGTGGGTGCAAACTGTTGAAATCTTTACTTAATATATACTAAATTGATCTTCTGTATATCAAGATAATTGAAAAAGAATCTTGATGTGAATGGAATGGGAGAGGGAGCAGGAGATGGGAGGGTTGCAGGTGGGAGGGAAGTTATGGGGGAAAAGCCATTTTAATCCATAAGCTGTACTTTGGAAATTTATATTTATTATAAAAAAGTTAAAAAAGAAAATAATTGAGTGTCCAGGAAGGTGTTTGAGCATGTCCTTCAACTCTGGCTTCTAGGACTCAGTATATCCAGTTTTGACGATGTCCACCATGCAAAGGGCAGCCTCCAAGGTGCATGTAATGTTATGACTCGAATGGTGTCTTGGAAAAATCGCTACTTAGGAAGGGATTTCTAAATGTCAGCTCATTTATCCCTGGGTGGAACTAGTTTAGAATTTGCCAAAAGCCCCCAGAGATCTGCCTGGTCAGCTACAGGTGGCTAGGAGCCTCGTTGGGTTGGCAGAGTCCCAGAAGCTGACCCCGTCACACGGAGCCTGACTAACCCTGTCATTAAGGTTTACAGGGAGACTACTCAAGTCACTGTGCAACTGGCATGTTTCCTGGTAGTGATCCAGTAGTCTTATGAGGGATGGCATCCAGTGTGGGATTCCAATGTGTCCTTCCTTCATTGCCAAACAGCAAACTAAAATATCTTGCCCATCATGTTCTGTCATTCATGCCACCATCTACAGTGCAGTCTACTATCTCCAAGTCACCACATTCTTCCATGGACTAGAAGCCATACCAAAGTGTTAGAGGGAAAAAACAAACAAACAAACAAACAAACAAAAAACATGTTATGAAGAAGAGCTTTTGCTGAAAGCCCATTTCTCTTGATTGTGGTGTGTGGGGAGCAACTGGGAGCAACTCGGACTAGACTAAGTTACTGGAATTAAGACTTATTCTATGCATCTGCTCTCCCACAATATGGCGCTGAGAAGGGAGAAACAGCTTCTACACAGCTGCCTCCAGTTCAACCAATAAACTGTAGGAGCTGCTCCTGATTGGAGGAGAGCAGCGTACTCGGCGTGTGGGTAGCAGAGTTGGGATTGGTGGAAGAGGACTATAAAGGAGGAGAGAGACGGCATGCACCAGGAACATCTAAGGGGAACATCTGAGGGAACACCTGTGCAGCCCCCGAGAGAGCCGGCCGGTGGTGTGCCGCTCCCCCGCGGAAGTGGGGAAAGTGGCAGGGGGAACTGCCCTTCCACGGAGGTGGAAGGGACGGCAGCCAACCCGGGAAGAACCAGCAGCAAACCCGGGGAGGGCCGAGCAGACGAAAGAACAGCGCAGGGTCCTGTGTCGTTCCTCCACGAAGAGGGGGAGCGACAGTGGTGAACTGTGCCGACACTGTCATTTTAACACAGTCCTTTGGACATGAATGTAGAAGAAAACCTGACTCCTTCACCTTGGTTGACTTCCATGTCCATCTGCCTTGAAATTTACCTATATGTTCATTTCACAAGTGCTTCTTTAGCACCTACTAGGTGCGCAGGATACAGCAGTCTGGAAAACCATGCAAATACCGCCTATATTCTTGAAGCTTACATTCCAGTGACCCACATAGCTTTCACTTGTGGTTTTTGTTTTAGTTTTATTTCTTGGGGACTTGCAACTTGTGCCTCTATATTAGGAGCCTTGCAGTGGCCATTCTTGGCCCAGACATTTGCTTGCTGTTTGCTTTGTCCTCTCTCACTTTGTCATGTTACAGAAGCTTCGATGTATCCTTATTATTAAGGAGTGGATTCTGTATGACTCTGTCGGATTTTTATGCTGTTCCTTAGCATGCTCCTTCCTAGTTATCCCTGTGTCTGTCTGTCTGTCGAGTCCCCTGGCCCTTGCTGATTTTTTTAATATGGTCAGAGATAGAGATCTAATTTCATTCTTCCACATAAATACATCAATTTTGCCAGCACCATTTATTGAAATTGCTATCTTTGTCCAATATATGTTCTTCGCACCATTGTCAAAAATCAGTTGTCTGTCTCCATTCGGTTCCACTAATCTATGTGTCAGTTTTTATGCCAGTGCTGTACTGTTATAATCACTAAAGCTTTGTAATATACTTTGAAATCAGAAATTGTAATGTATCCAGTTTTATTTCTTCTCCTGTCCCACCCCATCAGGATTTCTTTAGCTATTCTGGGTCTTCTTGTGATTCCATAAGAAATTTAGTATTTTTTCCTAATTCTGTAAATAATGCCATTTGTATTTTGATAAGGATTGTATTGGATATGAATATTGCTTTAGAAAGCATAAACATTTAGGGCCTGTGCAGTGGCTCACTTGGTTAATCCTCCGCCTGCAACGCCAGCATCCCATATGGGCACCAGGTTCTAGTCCCCGTTGCTCTTCTTCCAGTCCAGCTCTCTGCTGTGGCCCGGGAGGGCGGTGGAGGATGGCCCAAGTGCTTGGGCCCCTGTACCTGCATGGGATACCAGGAAGAAGCACCTGGCTCCTGGCTTCAGATCGGCGCAGCACCGGCTGTGACACCCATTTGGGGAGTGAACCAATGGAGGGAAGACCTTTCTCTCTCTCTCACTGTCTATAACTCTACCTGTTAAATTAAAAAATATATATAAACATTTAATTCTTTCAATGTATGAGTAAAGAAATATCTTTTCACTTTTTATCCCTCTTTTGCATCTGATATCATTGAAAGTTTTTTATCTGAACCTTTCAGATAGGCAATTCTTATAAAAAATTGAAGTACTTTCCTCTAAATTTTCTTTAATTTCAATAAGATGCCATGCTATTTCTTGCCTAATGTGCTTAGCTACTTTAGAAACAATGAATTCTTTAAATTAGTGGGAACTTAATGTTCGTCTTGTCCATTGACCACATCCCTTTGTTTTATAGATGATGAGAATCCTGAAGTTCCAAACACTTCAGTGGTGGTCCAAGGTTACACAGGAAGTCATTAAACTGAGTTATTGTTATTAGCTAGAGTTTAGAAATAAGGCCTTCTGTCTCCAATTAATTTACTGCACTGTTTAGGACCTTCTCATCTCCCTGAACAAGCTCAGTAGCTCAGGAGCATTATAAGGTTTATGTGTTTTAATTAGTTGCATCTTTTATCTGCCTATTTGGATTTTAAGTGCCTGGGAAAAATGCTTATTGGGGCAGTAAGTCCATTAAAAGTCCATCTGTTCTTTAGATTGTGGGTGATTATAAAAGGCCTTTCACCTTAAACAATAGTGCCCCCAACACTTTTTTAGACAGTGACTATTTCAATCCATAAATACAGTATTGAATCTGAAGCCTCACCATGATTACTGGGGCTGAATTCTGTACAGCGTGAACCTGTGAGTGGCTGAAGGACAGAGACTTTCTCACTCAGCTTTGGGGAGACATGTGCTTGCTTTCAGCATATCTAGAGTACAAACGTAAAGCACAGAACAGCCTCTGTTCTGGAGACTGACACCAGACACTGCCACAGCTATGGAGTAGAATGAAATATTTGTTATGAAAGAGAATTTGGAGGTCAGTTTTCATTCTGCTGCTGAGAAGATGACCCCCAAAATAAAAATTTAGCCCAAGATCACAGTTGAATTAAGCAACTTGGGACAATAACCTGTTATGGCTATTGTATGACCAAAGCATTTGCAGAAACACCATATTCCTTTGATCTCTTTCAAAGTCACTATTCACTGTCAGTGGTGTTATTGGATAATCTCCTCTCAGATTCATGTGCTTCCTGGACCTTTTCCTCAGAGAGAAATATGCCTCACTATCAATGGTTCAGTTTCCAGATGTGTGGGCTGCTGCTGTGGTTTTATCTGAACTTCAGCTTCAGTGAATCATTGAAGCAGTTTTTTGATCTGCCCTGCTTACCTTATCTGAGAACACACAAAGAAGTTCTGTATCGTTGTCTCTGGATCCCTTCGAACACTGCTCAGTCTCCCACCTCGTTGTGGGCAAAACCAGCACAGTAAAATTTCTACCATTAAATCAACACTTCTAACCCTTACTTAATATTAAGCTAATATCTGCTCACTATACATTCATATGTATAGTGAGCACAATTCTATATGCACATCCTGAAACTAGTATTTAACAAAAATGAAATCCTATATATGAAGAAGAAAACTGAGTTATGTATTTTTTTTTTTTTTTTTTGACAGGCAGAGTGGACAGTGAGAGAGAGAGACAGAGAGAGAAAGGTCTTCCTTTTGCCGTTGGTTCACCCTCCAATGGCCGCCGCTGCAGCCGGCGCACCGCGCTGATCCTGGCAGGAGCCAGGAGCCAGGTGCTTTTCCTGGTCTCCCATGGGGTGCAGGGCCCAAGCACCTGGGCCATCCTCCACTGCACTCCCTGGCCATAGCAGAGAGCTGGCCTGGAAGAGGGGCGACCGGGACAGAATCCGGCGCCCCAACCGGGACTAGAACCCGGTGTGCCGGCGCCGCAAGGTGGAGGATTAGCCTATTGAGCCACGGCGCCGGCCGAGTTATGTATTTGATCCAGTAATGGGCACCTAGATAATTTCTCATAGCGTTATCACACTTTATCTCAAAGAAATTCTTTCAGCTCTTAGTTATGACAGCTAATATTGACCACTTTAAAGAAGTCTTTCTAATTACACCCTTTATGAATATTTCCAGACTACTAAAGTCAGTTACACAATAAGTAAGAGAAAACCAGACTCTTTTTTTTTCTTACTTTCAAAGAACAGTATTGGACAGTGCTCTTCAACTATACAAACTCTGGGTCCAGTTTCTGAGTGGACTTCATTATACTTGATTTCCTAGATTCTCAGTTCATTTGCAATATTAAAAACTATGAGACAGTGCTGTAAAAGTACCAGAATTTTAGTAACAAAACTTAAAAATGTATTTATTTCTAATGCTTTATTCACTATGAATGAGAAAGATTATCAAAGGTATCTGTCCAGGAAACAGAGATCAACATCCACAAGATTTTGATCTCCTGCTACCTTCATTTTAACACACAATTTTAGCATTGCTGTGACAGAAAAATAAATGATTGTAATTACATACTTCAGCCTACAATGACAATTCCATTTCCATTCAAAAGCCCTACCCTAGTTCATCATATGTCTCTGACTAGCAATAAAGGAATGGGGAAAGTTTAATTTATTGATACTTAGAAGATAAAGAGAATCAATATGAGTTAGCCCAGTAAATCCCAATCATACAACAAAGCACTGATTGAAAATAGCTAAGTGGAAATCACAAATCCCTAAGTGGTAGTATTTATTCTATCCTTACATTGTGCTCTAAAATATACAGAATGACAACAATTTCTGGCAGTTGTAGTCAGTCCTTCTTTAAGCAGGAGATTATCATTAGGGATTTCTAATGAGAGGATTGAGTTATATGATGGGCATTCAATGAGTATACAAATATTAGAGCTACAAATATTAAATAACTATGAGGTATTTCTTATTTCAGTGGTTAACTTTTTTAAAAAAATTTTTATTTGACAGGTAGAGTTAGACATTTAGAGAGAGAGACAGAGAGAAAGGTCTTCCTTACGTTGGTTCACTCCCCAAATGGCCGCCACGGCTGGAGCTACGCCCATCTGAAGCCGGGAGCCAGGTGCTTCCTCCTGGTCTCCCACGTGGGTGCAGGGGCCCAAGCACCTGGGCCATCCTCCACTGCACTCCTGAGCCACAGCAGAGAGCTGGACTGGAAGAGGAGCAACCGGGACAGAATCCGGTGCCCATATGGGATGCTGGTGCTGCAGGTGGAAGATTAACCAAGTGAGCCATGGCGCCGGCCCCAAATGGTCAACTTTTTTAGTATTTAATTATTTTAAAAGTCATAGTTGTAGAGACAGGGGAAAGAGATAAGAATGATCTTCCATCTGCTGGTTCACTGCCCAGAGGACTGCAACAGCCACTGCTGAACCAGGCCTGAATCAGGAGTCTGGAGATTCATTCTGGTCTTCCACGTGGGTGACAGGAGCGCAAACACTTGGGCCATCTTTTGCTGATTTTCCCAGGCCATTAACAGAGAGCTGAATTTGAAGTGGAGCAGCTAGGACATGAACCAGTGCCCATATAGGATGCCAGCTTTATAGGCAGCAGGTTACCCACTATGAGACAACAAAGGTCCCACTGGTAAACAAACATTTTTTACATAATGGTTTTAAATGTATTGTATATGCTATGCTTTAGTTTATAATCAAGTTGGCTAATCTCTTGGATGATCTTTGACAGCAAATTTTATCATTTGATAAATGCATTAATATTTAAAAATAGCATGTTACGTCCATTATTTAATATTGTTTTTTAAGACAAAAAGCAATGTTGGCAACTTTTGCCACCACAGAGAATCATTTTGTGCATTACTTGTAGGAAATAAAAATATATGTCTTTAATATTGTGTTTTCTGGAGACTAATCTATCAGGTAGTGCTAGGTGTATGCATTACAGTGATTGCATTATCATTATCTTGACGAAACAGGGACCATAAGTCAAAAACATGTCCCTGATTTCCTCTCTGGAGTTACTTTGTGGTTTAAGTGAGAGACTAAAATCAATAATACTGGAGATTTAAGGAATACAGAAATTTTTAGGCAATTTCACACAAACCTTTTGTTATGGTTATTCACTTTTAAATAAGCATTTTTAAATATAAAATGACTAACTATTCAAGTGAGTATATCAATCTGCTACTACAGTATAAATTTAGAACTGTCATTAAACTAATTAAATAGATCCACACTATTTCCCTATAAAATAAAACAAATATTTAAAATAAATAGTTGTAAGGTTTTAAAATAACTTTATTGGATTGTCTGGCATTAGTGGGGAGAAAAACTTTTAGTTTAATTGATTCAAATATTTTGACAGTAAAATGCATAGGCTATGACTGCTAACCACATTTTTTTTTTCCTAAAGTGACTTTTACAGAAAAGTCTTATTCCCTAAACCATTTATACTTTTTCTGGTTTGCTGTTTATGTGAGATAAATTTTTCTGTTAAGAACATGACCCCATATTGCAGTAATCATGAAGATGAGTTTTGCCCTGAGTCCATGGCTATTTCCAATTCTACAGTGATATTTTAAAAATGTACCTATAGGCCGGTGCCACGGCTCAATAGGCTAATCCTCCACCTGCGGCGCCGGCACACCGGGTTCTAGTCCCAGTCGGGGCGCCGGATTCTGTCCTGGTTGCCCCTCTTCCAGGCCAGCTCTCTGCTCTGGCCAGGGAGTGCAGTGGAGGATGGCCCAAGTGCTTAGGCCCTGCATCTGCATGGGAGACCAGGATAAGTACCTGGCTCCTGGCTTTGGATCAGCGTGATGCGCTGGCCGCAGCGCGCCGGCCATGGCAGCCATTGGAGGGTGAACCAACGGCAAAAGGAAGACCTTTCCTCTGTCCACTCTGCCTGTCAAAAAAAAATGTACCTATAATGAATAATCATTTTTTTATTTTCATAAGCCCTTTTAAAAATGTTTTATTTATTTATTTTAAAAATAAGATTCAGAGAGAGAGAGAGAGAGAGAGAGACCTTTGATTTGCTCATTCACTTCCCATATGACCACAACAGCCAGTACTGGGTCAGACCAAAGCCAGAAACTAGGAGCTTTATCTGGGTCTACCACGTGTGTGGCAAGGATCTGAACACTTGTTTTATTTTTATTTATTTATATTTATTTTTTTGACAGGCAGAGTTAGTGAGAGAGAGACAGAGAAAAAGGTCTTCCTTCCGTTGATTCACTCACTCCCTTAATGGCCGCTATGGCCAGTGCTGCGCCAATCCGAAGCCAGGAGCCAGGTGCTTCCTCCTGGTCTCCCATGCGGGTGCAGGGCCCAAGCACTTGGGCCATCCTCCACTGCCTTCCTGGGCCACAGCAGAGAGCTGGCCTGGAAGAGGAGCAACCGGACAGAACTGGCGCCCCAACTAGGACTAGAACCCGGGGTACCGGCGCCGCAGGCGGAGGATTAACCTAGTGAGCCACAACGCCAGCCATGAACATTTGTTTTCACAGGCCATTACCAAGGAGCTGGATGGGAAGTGGAGCAGCTGGGATGCCATCTGGTGCCACTATGTGATGCTGGTGTCACAGGCAGTAGCCTTACCCACTATACCACAACACCAGCCCCTCATAAGGCATTTTATACTGCTATGAAGTAGTGTGTATATCTTTAACATTGCTTTAAGTCTGCTACACTTGGGTAGGCATTTGGCTTAGTGGTAAGATGCTACTTGGGTCTCCCACATTCCGTACTGGAGTCGCTATATTCAAGTTCCATCTCTACCCCTGATTCCAGGTTCATACTGCATGTGAATCCTGAGCTGCAACAGATAGTTGGGTCCCTGCCATCCATGTGGGATAACTAAATCAGGTTCTCAGCTCCTGGCTGCAGCTTGGCCCCATCCTGGCTGTATGACAATTTGGAGAGTGACCCAGTGAACAAGAGTTTCTCTCTCTCTCTCAATTAAATAAATATTTAGTAATGCACTACCTTAAAACCCAAGTTCAATAATAGGAAAGAACTACACATTTTAACTATAGTGCTTTGAGTATATGCTGAATCAAAAAGTATCATAAATAATAAGAATCACACGAAGACTCAAATGATGGCATTATTTTGGCAACACTTGAGATCTTACCTTAATGATTGCCAGTCCACAAATTTGAGGGTCCTTCCTCCCTCCCTCCCTTTCTCCCTTCCTCCCTTCCTCCCTTCCTCCCTTTCTCCCTTCCTCCCTCCCTCCTTCCCTCCTTCCCTCCCCCCTCCTCTCTCTTTCTCTCTCTCTCTCTCTCTCCCCTTTCTTTCTTGTTCTTTTCTTCCTTCTTTCAAAGGCAGAGTTAGAGAGAAAGAGACAGAGAAAGATATCTCCCATTTCTATGCACTGGTTCACTCCTCAGATATCCACAATGGCAGGGATGAGCAGGGCTTAAGCCAGGAGCTATATCTCGGTATCCTATCTTCTGTTGCTTTCCTAGGCACATTATCTGGGAGCTGGATCAGAAGTGGAGCTGGCAGGACTTGAACAGCATTAATCTGCTGTGCCAGAACACTTGCCCTGAGAAAATTGTTCCTTAAATTTAAATTTGAAGTCACCTATGCTCACCACTAAACCACCAATGTCTCTTATTTAAATTTAAATCGAATTAAGTTAAATTTTAGTTTTCAATTACATTGAATTTTACATTAAATTCAAATTTAAGCAAAGTGATTCCTCAATTTAAATACAAGAATAAATTTTATTAGGATAGTCATGTCACTTAACCGCGGGGAAATGTTTTGAGAAAAACACTGTCAGATGATTTTGTTATTATACAAACATCAAACATACATATAAAATTGTAGATGCTATAGTCAAGGATATACTTAGACTATATTATAATCTTACACATCCACCATCATATATGCAGTCTGTCAATAAACAAAATGTTATGATGCACACAACGTAATTAAGTCAATTTTAACAAGAACATTGAGAAATAACATTATTTATTAAATGAGAAGCTTTAAGGAGGATCCTATTCACATGACATACAATGGTAAACTCTAGATGGATTACAGTGAAGAATAAAGCTATGAAAATAATAAAGGAAATCTAGGACAATATTTGTTATCTTGGTGAGGAATTACATGTTAAACAAAAACTAAAAATTATAAATATGAATGGTAAAATTGTTATGTATTTCTACATTAAAGTTAAGGGATTCGTTCCACTGAAGGACACTTTGTATATATATGTGTATATATACACATATGTGTATATATATTGTATATACACATTGTATATATATGTATATATTGTATATATACACATAAATATACAAAAAGTTCTTCAGGGGAACGAATCCCTTAACTTTAATGTGGAAATACGTATCAATTTTACCATTCGTATTTATAATTTTTAGTTTATATATACAATCTATATACAAATATATATATGTGTGTGTATATATATATACATATATATATATGTGTGTGTGTATATATATATATATAAATGACAGTGTGAGTATAAACTATTCACAAAATTTCAACCTGCCTAAAATTTTAATATCCAAAATATATAAAGGACTCCTCTAATTCAGGAAATGTTGGTAAAAGGAAGCAACACTTGAAAATAGTTATAAAGAAGATTCATAAATTGCTAATTGGTATATGAAGAGACTTTTGCGGGGTCTTAGTCCACCCGAATGAGGATAGACTGGGTCTGAAGAACGGTAAGTGCACTGCTCGCTCGTTCCCCAGCCTCCCAATCCTGGAGACAGTCAGATGCAGCAGGGAGTCAAGTCAAGCAAGCAAGAACTCGGTTTATTTCACGTGTAGCAAGGCCTTTTAAAGCACAAGACCGCAGGATTACTGGGGCAGGGCATAAGGACCAACCAATTACTTAAAAGGTCATTTTATGGGGCGACATTTTACAGGACCAGCCATATGTCTGTACACTCATCATCAGTTGTCATCACCTCCCCTGATGCTGTGCAGCCAATCAGCTTTGGTGATAAATGACTTTGGGTACCGCCCACCTTACTTCCTTTGGGTGCCATCTTTGAATTGCCTCCTGTGCCTTATTTCCCCACAACTTTCAACTTTACTAGCCATCAGAGAGATGCAGATTATAACACTGAATTTACACATCCCCGGATTAGCAATATTAGAAAGTTAAATATGGAGCTGGCATTGTGGCTTAGTCATTAAGCCTGCAATCTGTAGTTGCTGGCATTCCTTATGGCTGCCAGTTCCTGTCCAGGCTACTCCACTTCTGATCCAGTGATCCAGCTCCCTGCTAGAGACCTGGGAAAATCAGTAGAAGATAACTTGAGTGTTTGGGCCCCTGCTACCCACGTGGCAGACCAAGATGAAGCTCCAGGCTCCTGGCTTTAGCTTGGCCTAGAGCTGGCCATTGCAGCCATCTGGGGAGTGACTCAGCAAATGGAAAATATCTGCCCCTCTCTTTCTCTTTCCTCTTTCTTTCTTTCTGTAACTCTGATGTTCAAATAAATAAATAAATCTTTTTGAAAAAAGCAAGGACTATTAAAAAAAAGAAAACCACATACTATCATGTAACACTGATAGAAATGTAAGATAATTCTAATCACTTTATAATTCAATCAAAATATACATGCATTAATATGGGGAATTTATAATTTAGCAATTATTTTTTCAGGTTATACTCAAATATCAGGGACAACTTCTCTTAGGTTCTTATGTCAGCAGGTTTAAGATTATACTTCATATTATTGTTTCTGCTAGTAAGCAATTGGAAACCTCAACAGGTCACTGGTTATCCTTGTAAACAGAACATTTGATAAATGCCACTGTACAATCATTTGAGTAAATCAATTAGGCATGCATACATAGAATACTGATTTTATATATTTAATAATACATTATTTTGTTTGATGAGGAAATATATAAACATATTAAAGTACATTCCAGTTATAAAAAATCAAAGATGAAAAATAAGGGGATCATATAACAAATAAACAAAATAAAGAGATTTTGAGAAGGTGATAGTGTGAGATTACTTGTGAAATATGATATATGCAAATCTGAGCACTCGCATTACAATAGAAGTTAGGAAAACTAAGAGAAGATCAAAACCATAAAAGCAACGTTCAGGTCGTTAAATATTTTCTACTCTTTGTTCCTCATTTACTGACAAAATGTAGATTTTTTCTTCTATCCTCAAAGGTGTGTACCCACTCATCAATGTACTGAATCCTAATTTTTCAAAATATTTTGTTATTCTTTGTGATAACGTATTTTTTAAATTTGCATTATATTCAAAGGCATGATGGCCTCACTAACTAAAGAGCAAAACAAGTGAAAAGTAAAAGGACAATAGTCCAGCAGGAAGATAGGAAAATGCTATAAACAATAATCAATGGAAAAGATGTTCAACTTCTCTCATGTATGTTTTATATTTTTTAAAGATTAGATTTATTTATTTATTTAAAAGTCAGAGTTACACAGAGAGAAAGAGAGGCAGAGAGAGAGAGAAAGAGAGAGACCTTCCATCCACTGGTTCACACCCAACTGGCTGCAAACATCTGAAGTCAGGGACCAGGAGCTTCTTCCGGGTCTCCCATGCGGGTGCAGGGGGTAAAGGACTTGGGCCATAGGAGAAAGCTGGGTTGGAAGTGGAGGAGCCGGGACTCAAACCGGCACCTGTGTTGCATCCTGGTACTACAGGCAGCAGCTTTTCCTGCTACGCCACAGTGCCAGTCCCTTGTATATGTTTTAAAATAGTTAGACAATCGTTAAAACTACAGTAGTGTATAATTCCTATCAATTTGTTTGACAAATATTTAAAACAAGGTTTGATAAACACTGTATTTGCGGCAATACTGATACACCTATGCATTATTCCTTACTTTTTGCATTAGTCATATTTTACTTCCAGTTATAACTACAGAAAGAAAATTAATGCAAGTCAGGAAAATCAATTATTTCTGTCTTACTACATCTAACTGCAATTAATCAAATAATACTGTCAGACTAATTTTTGTTTTTCTATCTTTCTCAGAATTGTGTATCTTTCTGTGTATCCCACATTTGAGAAGAATCTGGCTTAATTTGAGTCCTGTTCTTATACCTGAATCAGTCCTTCAGAAAGGGGGATAATGCACTCCATTACACAGTGAACTCAACTTTGTGGTTAAAAGTTGAACTGTTTCACCAAAACTACACTGATTTGAGAAGAAGTTTGCCCTTCTGGCCAA
Source organism: Oryctolagus cuniculus (assembly GCF_051225735.1). Taxonomy (NCBI): domain Eukaryota; kingdom Metazoa; phylum Chordata; class Mammalia; order Lagomorpha; family Leporidae; genus Oryctolagus; species Oryctolagus cuniculus. The sequence goes on from NC_142867.1 coordinate 96,987,150, forward strand.
AAAATATTATGCACAAGCTAAAAGTTGCGAAAAACAGTTTGGGGCACATAGAAGTAACTACCCAAGGGATGTACACAGGTCACAAATAAGATTTTTACAATTGACTCCTTGCATGATCTATAGTGCCCCACATTAATTCTAGTCTGAGCTGCAACAGTTTTACAAGAGATTGACTTGTCATAATTTCTAAATAGAACAAAAACAAAGCCTTAAAGCCTCAAAGGATTCCCAATGCCTTTACCTTCTGTATTAAGTTGTTTATAATTAAGTTTGACACTGGTTATGGAAGTACCAAGGTGCGGTCCTGATAATTCTTGAGTTCTAGTCACACTTTGTCACATGCCTCATGGTAATCATGATCAGTTAATGCTAACAGCACATGGACTGATTTCCTGGCGTATTAGCTTGAAGACACTGTCTAACCAGGTGATAGTCACAGCCTTAGATGTAATTAGCGGAACACAGGTGTGTCTGGCCTCTCGTCTAGGAACCAGAAGTTCTAGTCCAGCAGAGTTTAAAACTGTGTGATTGAGAAACATGAATTTCCAAGTGGGTCAATGAGAAGGATGATGAGAGATGCCACTTCTGGGTCTTCCTGTTAGAACACAATCATATTTTGGTTCCAATTCCACAGAGGATGATTACCAAGATGACGCCTAAATTGTATGTTCTTACGGTATTTAAAATGCAGTCATGTGTTGCTTAATGATGTAATATGTTCTTTAAAAGGCATCATGAGGCGATTTCACTGTTGAGCGATCATCATGGAATATATACAAAGCTAGAAGGCATAGGTCAATAACTTGATGTGACTTCTTGCCATCAAGGAATGTGGTAAACATAAGATATAAGAGGCTGCTACAACATGCTGTGTAGCACTGCATATTGTTTTACAGTAAACTTTTTATAAATAGAAGCAATACAATATAAAATACAGGTAAAATAGAGTATAAACACATGAATCAGTAGTGCAGTTACTCAACATCATTAAGTATTGCATTCTGTGTGTAATTGCATGTGCTGCACTTTCATACAACTGGCAGTGCAGTAGGTGTGTTTACCAAGACTACCACAGTTGTTCCATGACATTGCAACAGCTAAGACATTACTAAGCTATCAGAAATGTTCAGCTGTATTATCATATTATGAGATCACTATCATGTTTGCTGTCCTTTGTTGACTGGAACATCATTATGAAATGGAAGGCGGTATTTTGTCAGCTAGAAAGTTTTGGGTAGTGTGGTATGTGGTAAAACTATGTACTAAATGATTGGTTAAATTTTTTCTCACCCCACTCTTTGTTTGCTATGAAGTATATGTAAATTACTTTTATGTGAAATCCTATGACAATAATTCAGACACTTGGTGAGAATTCAGGACAGAGCACCACTGGTAGTCTCTATGCATTCGGTTTCATTAGTATGGCTTTCCAATGAGAACAAAACATTGCAAAGAATGCTACCTCTGAAAGAGGGAATGGTAAAATAATCCATTAACTATTGGTATATCTCTTACAGAGTGGTACTGCATCCAGAGTTTAATGGCAGTTTATAATGCCAATACTTTGAACGTGTTGCAGTGGCCCTAGCTACTTCCACCTTGGTTAGACATAGCTTGTGTTATTGGAAGATATACAGCTTCCATTTTGTCACTATGCATGCTTTCTATGTTAAAAAACCGGGTAGCAGAAGAAAAGAGGGAATCAAAGTCAGAGTCTGGTTGAATACCACTTACCAGTCATTCCTTACCTGTAGTTGTCCAATGCCTTCTCCGACGTGCGAGGTAAAGATTTATATACTTTATTCACTCTTGTAGGTCAATCTCATGCTTCTTTCCTGGACCTCTTTGCCATCTTCTAATCTTATTACTTCAAGGATTTTGACTAACTTCTGAAACCAGTGGAAAATAATTTTTGTATATCTTGATACATGCTGTTTCCTTTTCTCCACCAAATGATGCGCAGATATACTGCTAAAGGCTCTGCCACTGGGAGACTTCTCACTGTCCGCCATTGTCTCAGAGCTGCTCCAGGGACCTTAAATCTCTGTTGGAATATTTAGTTAAACTTTATTCTTGGAGCATCTGGAAGGGCATTTCTAGATGGGAGTAACCCTTGAATTGCTACACTGAGTGCACTAATTTATCCTCCCCAATTTGGGTGAGTCTCATCTAATCTAATCTGAAGGGTGTCTTAATTTGATGAAATCAGAGTATGAGAGAATTTTCTCTCTCTTCCCAAATGTTCTAAGTTAAAATATCAATCTTCTACACTTGAACTGAAGCTTTCATCATTGACTTTTTTAGTTCTCAATCCTTTGCACGCAGACTTGAACAATACCTCTGCCTCTTCTGTATTTCCAGGTTGCAGATGCCATGTTGTGGAACTTTGTGACCTCAACTACAAGAAAATATTCCATAAAATAAATCTGCTTATCTATCTCCTTATCTATCCATCTATCTATCATCTATTTACCTACCTATCTGTCTATTTTCCTGTTGATTGTTTCCCTGGAGAATCCTGAATAATATATCTGCTAAATTAATTTACTTTTGAGAAAACCATGTACTTGTGAAAAATGTATATCTTACCCTCATTCCCCTACCCATCTCTAATCTGTGTTTTCATAATATGTTGAATCTAATGATTGCCTCACTATATTTCATTGTCTCTTGTAAAAAATAATTCTTGGTTTTCCTTCTCTGATGAACTTAACATATTAATCTGATTATAGGTATTTTTAAACTATGTTGGAACATCCACCTCACATATGCATTAATTCCAAACAAATTATCTGTTATTAAACATAGGGATCATTTCTTATTCATCTCAGCATCTCATATCTCAGTAAGTAACTGGCACAAAGTAGATACTCATTTGCCAAATTATTTTTAATTGAATAATCTCTGCATGTCTTATAGCAAAAAAAAAAATATCAAACACAGAGTAGGCATGTAAAATTGCCTGCTGAACTGAGTTTAATAATCTGAGCTACACTTTTCTTTCCTTCTTAAACTTTGAGTTAACTTTTGATAAAACAAAATAAAAAACTATTCTGAAATTTTACCACTGTTTGATGAAAGTCTATGTAAGAAATATTAAAGAAGGTAGAAAGCTTCATGTGTTATTGATTGCTTGTGGAACTGGATGAACAGTGATTTAGAATGTTTAATAACATGACAAGAAGATTTGGAATTAAGGAGGGGATCCAGCCCAGTTCTATTCTGAGGTTATTACGATCTGTTATGTTCATGATCCTTAAGCCAAATATTAATAATTTGTTTTATTTACATAAGATTAAAACTATATTTTCAAATAATATTAGGTGGTTCACCCACAAATGTTTAAGTGTCTGGTACTTCTACACCAAATCATTCTTCTCTCACCCCAGTCAAAACTTTTTTTCAGGAAGTAGAGATATTTCCTTAGGCTACCAAGGATATAGAGAATGACTAACTTATTTCATAGGTTTTGTGGAAGCCAAGTCCCAAGATAACTAAGCAACTCTCAATATATAGTGATTACACATCAGTATTCTGCTTTATGATTAGATCCAGAGATGGGTATCTATAATATCAACTCTGAACATATTAACTGCAGGTTAGTATTCTAAAAACAACATAAAATATCTAGTTTTACATGCAAAATAATCAAATTGCTATGCAATATGAGGCATGTTGGTAAAAAGTGGATAGTTGCTACTATCTGTAATATGTAGTTGCCCATAATTGTCTGCCTTTGACCCACAAATTACTCCAAAGTATTTATACAACACCTCTTCCCTCATTTCACTTGCAATTTTATATTTTACTTTTACCTTCCCATTTCATTCATGCCAAGTTTTATACTTTCAGTATAGTTGTTGTCAATTTGTATTTGCCCTCTGACTATTCATTTATAACCATGCTCCATGACATCCCCTTTTCTCATGTCTTACAGGGAATCCTGGATCCACCTCACCTCAAAATTTTCTCCATAACTGCAGCACTGTATCATATGATATTCGATGAAACTCTATAGATATAGTAGCCCAATCATGCTTTTATTTTCTACATATTTAGACATAGAAGCTCAAAATTAAACCATTTTAACTAATACCACAAAATATTTTAATAGCAAAATCAGGATGAGGAATAATATTTTTCCATTTTCTATCCCACTTATGATTCATTTCTGGGCAACATGTTGCCCAATGTCTGGCATATGGGTATTCAATAAAGCATCTATTTTGTTAAAGAATAGAAACCAAATAAAATGAAATATACCTTAGAATGTTTGGCCAAGTGTTTACTTATGCCGTATTTCTCTTTTATTTTGCACTACTTCCCAACATAAAATGCAATTAAATATTATTACTTTAAAGGAAAAAAATTACAATAGTTTAGACCAAGATCAACAAAGTGAAGTGCTTGCAATATTAGAAGTTATTCAGACAAAATATTATGGTGCAGAAAATATATTAGGATTTGTATTGTACTTTTTGTTATCATAATTGCCTATATTGTTGAAATATCAAACATCAGGCAGTACCAATGTGTATTAACAAGAATACCAATAACCCTCACCTCCACTGATAGTCCAGTTCTGCTGGATTCAAAGCAACTATTCTTGATTTTTATACCTATTTCTCTTGGTAATTCACTCCAAGTTTCTGTTCATACTTTTTAATCTCATCCTTTGAATCTATAATTTGCATTTTAAACCTTACATCCAATGGTGGTATGGTAGGTCAATATATTTATACTTTACAAATTTACACATTGAGGACACCAACAAAAATTGCCTTGACAACCATTCCAGAGTTTTTGAAGCTACCATGCTGTAGACTAGAAACATGAACCTGTTTCATCAGACAGATGTTTTTCTGGTAGCAAGCCAAAGTGAAAAGATCAATTACTCTTTTTGAAATATGCTATATGAAAAAACAACACATTTCTTGGCCAGCATAGGCTAAAAGATCTTTGGAAACTGGTGTTTCACTTTTCAACAGTTTATCTGTTGAAAATCTTTAATAGAATAAAAACAATATAAATATAAAATAGACACCAGGATTTTAAACCAAATCTCTATCAAATGTACTGTTCTTTAAGCCAAATGAACATTGATACCAATTCCCTTGTAAAGGTTTTTTTATCCTTGATCTAGTCTCCTTCACAAACTCTGGGCAGTGTGAAATACTGTTATGAATGAGGCTTGGCAGAAACTATGAAGCCACAGGGAAGTAGGCAATTGTTAACAGCATAAACACTCTTAAATGTATTTTTCTTACGTGGGAAGTCTACAGTATTTGTTATCCTAGCCTGTTGAAATGGAATCAATTTATCATGTGAATGTTTCTAGTAAGCAATTTTATTCTCAATTGTTTGCACTGAAGAGATCTTCTCCCCTTTAAAGGGCATTTTACCTTCTTCTTATCTAATTTTTAGACTATTCATGTATCAGTAATATCTTATTTACAAAAATCAAAGTTTATTCTTACTAAAATCTATTTTAAGAGTACTATACCTAAATTAATCCACAGGTTCAACATAATCAGTCAAACTAATTGTTTTGTGAATATTGACAAATTGATTTTATACTTTATTTAGAGAAGCAAAAGTCCCAAAATAGCCAATTCTATATTGAAGAAGAAAAGAATTGTAAGACTGGCAGTACCTGACTTTAATATTTACCATAAACTACAGTAATCAGAGCATATGATATTGGTGAAAGGATGGACACACAGACCAAAGAAATAGAGTAGGAAGTCCAGAAATAGATTCACATGCATATAGTCAGTGCATCTTTGACATAGGAGCAAAGACAATGCAATAAGACTAAGATAGTGGTTTTAGCAAAAGGTGCTACATAGATGAACATCTGCATGGAAAAATATGAAATCTAGAAAAATATGAATCTAGAAACGAACACAAGGGGGCCAGAGTTGTGCCATAGTGGGTAAAGCACTGACTGAGATGCCAACATCCTGTATAGGTACTGATTCGTGTACCGGCTTCTCTATTTCCAATCCAGCTCCCTGCTAATGGCCTTGGAAAAGCAGCAGAAGATGGTCCAGGTTGAAGTCAGGAGTTCAGAACTCAAGTTTGCCACTCACCTTGTTGTCAGAAACACCACTATTTGAGCCATCATCTGATGCTTTCCAGGGTGCACATTGGCAGGAAGCTGGAATTGAGAGCAAAGCCAGGACTCAAACACAAGTGGTTTGTTATGGTATGTGCATGTCCCAAGTGGTAACTTAACTGCTGTGCTAAACACATGCTGTTTTCCTATATTTCAAACAAGCAGGCTCACATTTTTATTTTTCATTGGACCTACAATTTTTGTAAAAAATTTCTAATATCAGGTCATAAAACAAAATGGGAGTGGGGAATACAAAAGCTGTATTTTCAGGAAGAGTGCAAGAAGGTGGACTAGGAAAGCTGAAATTGTATTAAAATTTACCTCATATACATTTTTGCTCTTCTCAAAGCTTTCCCAGCTGAAAATTAAACTACAACGTTAGATGGCAATTAAAATTTTATCATTCTCAACCTGAGGAAGACCTCTCAAGTTTTTAATGATGCCTGTGAGGGACAAAGTATAAAAATGTGATCATATATCACAAAATACCATATAGTCAGCTCTGTTTTGTGAGTGCTTAAAATTTTTGAACAAGAAGAGAAATCTCTAATCCTCAGGGTGATTCATGAAGAGTAAGAAAGTGAGGAAATGCTCAAGAATTTAATAAATAAGAGAAGTTAACTACATGCATTGTTGTTAAGTTTTATCTCCTCATCCTGTATCAAACCAGTGACATTTATTTCCTCTAGAATAGAATTTTTCTTCAGTTGTCTGGTCAATGATGCATATTGAGATAGGCAATCATGTTTATAAACCAGTCAACAGTATTAGCAAGTTAATGATTTTTTAACCTTCAACAGTATAAATCTAACAATTTTTAATTGCATACAATTATTTAATGATGGCAAAACAAAAAGTCTTCAGTGTGGTTTTTGACAAATTGCACAGCAGTCATATTGAGACTAATTGTCAGTTTGAAAGTAATATTGTTTTCAGATTATTCTTTAAAAAAACGGCAATTTATTTTAACCTGGCAAAAAATTATAATGATCAAATTAAAACCTTCTGTAAAATAAAGCAGAAGGTTATCATCTAAGTAGTGATAAAGAATTTGCCAAATGTTATTTAAGTATTTTTCAAAGATTTATTTATTTATTTTAAAGTCATAGTTACAGAGAGAGATAAGGAGAGGCAGAGAAAGAGAGAGGTCTTCTATCCACTGGTTCATGCTTTAATTGGCTGAAATGGCCAGAGCTGAGCCGATCCGAAGCCAGGAGCCAGGAGCATCTTCTGGGTCACCCATGCAGGTGTAGGGGTCTATGCCTTGGGCCATCTTGTACTGCTTTCCCAGGCCATAGCAGAGAGCTGGATCCGAAGTGGAGCAGCTGGGACTTGAACCAGTGCCCATATGGGAAGTCAACACTGCAGGCGGCGGCTTTACCCACTAGGCCACAGCACCAGCCCCTAAGCAATGGTTTTTACCATAGCACCCCTTCATAGATGTTGGGTAATGGATAGAGATTACTATGAGAAAATTCCAGAGTGAACTTACCTAAAGAATCAAGTTTGTAACAATAACAACAACAACAACAAAATGAAGCTCTCATGGAAGGAGCCTTGGAGACAAAGGGCTACTTGGCAAAGGTACAAAAGTAGGCAATGGTAAGAATGTTCCATCCCAGGTGAGGGATTCCGGACAGGTTCCGGATGACCAGCTCTTTCTTCCTGTGTCTGAGAGTCTTCAGAAGGTTAGGCCTTCCAAAAGAGACGAGTTTCAGAGACGGTGTGTACTGTGCAATTCAGACAAAAGAGAATCCTGTATGCCCACCCTCTTAACGTGCTCAGCAAACTAAGTGAACTTGCTACAACTTCATTTATGGGAGCATTTGTAATTTTAACTAGAACTGAAAAGAAACAGTCTTGATATTTTATTTTATTGCACATTTCATTTCAAAAGGAGATTTATTTAATACATTTAAAATTTATATTTCCAAATTTTATCTAGAGTTTGTTTTCTATTTTAAAAAGACATTTTTGCCCCTTTCAAAACTACCTAAAAATGTAAGTTGCCCTTGTTTGGTTTTAGTAATTTTTGGCCAAACTTCTTAACATTTTATTGTTTTTGTTTTTTCTGGAGTTTATTTTGATCTTAGAACAACAATAGGGACTGAGCATAATTTTCCAATGAAATGACTAAATGTCATCAAATGATTTACTGGATAATCTGTCTTTTCCCTACAGATGGTAGGTACCAATCTTGTTTCTCTGTGATTCTGAGTCTATTTCTGGACTATCCTTTCTGTTCCATGTACTTTTAATTTATTCCTGTCTGATGACATGCTGCTTTTATTTTTTTTTATTTTATTTTATTTTATTTTTTATCTGGGAGAGCTAGTGCCTTATCATTAGCCAGGAATAGCATGAAAAAAATAATTTTTTTTACAAGTTTTTTATGTGTATGTGTGTGTGTTGTGTGTGTGTGTGTGTATTTGAACTCCATTACCACTTTTTCTAATTCTTAAAAGTCTTGACACATTTCGTTAAATTGGTAAATGGTAATGTCTGTTATGTCAAATATTAACAATCTTTTCAGTTTAGGTTTCTGTTTGTGTATATTCCTCTTATGCAAAAACTCAGATCTTTGAAGTTTCATTGTTCACCATTTTTTAAATTTTTATTTATTCATTTGAAAGACATAGAGACAGTCAGACAGAGAACACCTAGCTACTGGTTCACTCTCCAAAAACCCCCAACAGTCAGGCTTGGGCAAGGCCAAATCTGGCAATCCAGTTCAGTCTCCTATGTGACTGGCAGGGACCCAAGTACTAGAGCCATCACCTGCTGCCTCCAGGACACATTAGCAGGAAGCTGGTATCAAGAACACAGCCAGGACTTGAACCCAGACTCTCCTTTATGGGATGTGTGCATCCCAAGGAGTGGCTTAACCCCTTGGTGAAACTTCCCTTATTCTCTGTCTAAATGTGTGATATCCTCACAGCTATATGGAAAAGATACTTTTTAAAAATATTACATTTTCCTCCCACTCACACCCCTCCTGAGTGGGAGGGAAATTATGGGGGGGAGCCATTGTAATCCATTAACTGTACTTTGAAAATTTATATTTACTAAATAAAAAATAAATTAAAAAATATTACATTTTTGCAGGCTAGCTGAGATCAGGCATAGGGAGAGGCATGAAAAAATCTAGGTAAGAAGGAAATTAGAGCGTCTGTCCCTTCTTTTGTATTGAGCTTCTCTTCCATCTTTTAAAACTGCTCCTGACAGTGAATAACAAAGAGCTGAAGTTTTGTTTGGTGAGTTGGGAGTAGCTGGTTTCTTCCAAAAGAATAAAGGTCCATATAAATGGACACTTTTAACTAAATATATGTAGAATATAGTGCGTGCACTAGGAGACATAATATCTATAGTAGCCTTTGAGAAGATATAAGATTAGATGCTCCCATCTACTCCCAAAGCTTTCCTTAACCAAGAATAAAGGAATCATAGTCTCTTTGGTTTTTTCAAGACTCATAGAACCCAAAAATATTCCAAGTGATAAATTAGAAATTGTTAACTCAGAGAGATTGTTGCGCCCAAATTTGTACTGGCAAATAATGTTATATTGTTTTAAATATATAAATACATATTATTATATTACAAATATCATCTTTTCTTTGTTGTGCAAACCCAGTGGAGAATCTGTCCAATTTGTAATCTTGACTCTTTTAATTATCCCTTCACTAAAGGAATAATGCAGTAATTTAGACCATGGTGGACACCTGACCTAAGCTGAGCCAATCAGAATACATTCCTAGGAATTTTGAAATTAAATTAGATAAACTAAATCTGTTTGGGAGATTTTGTATGTAAACCATGAGCTCAGGAGCTCAGGAGCCCCTCCATACTTTGCACATGAATCTATCAACACAGAAGCATCATGTGTTGATAGATTCAGAGAGAGATATAAAGAAGAAACAGAACCCAGGGAAAAATTAGGAGAAACCGGATGTTTAGAGATTAGGAATCCCTAATCTCAATAACTTTATGAATTCACAGTGTCCTGATCTTGAGCTCTATAAGACATCTCTGAGCTTTCTCACTAAACCTTTCATTGTATTGTTATTTGGCTCAAAAGAGTCTCAGGTACCCCTGGATAGTGGTTTGATTTATATCCTTTCAGACCTTGGTATAAATATGAAACCTATTATTTGAGCAAATTACCTAACTTCTCTAATGCTTTTGAAAAGCTTTTAACATTAAAACTTATATTAAAGGCCACTGAAACATAGAGAATTATAAATACAGGGTTATTGACTGCCTTGTGTGCTAATCTACCTTCATTGGACAAGTGATTTTATTTTTTAAAAAATCAACTTCTTGCCAATAGTGTTAACAGCTTGAAATTGGTTTTGGTGGGAATATTATGCAATAAAAATTGGTAGGTGCTTTTTAAAAGCTGTTTTAAGATTGTTTACTAGTACACTATTAATTACGATAATAGAAGTAAAGGGCTTAGCACTCTGCCTGACCCATATGTCAGTGAATACAGTGGTATTATTATTATCAGAAAATTGTATTGTATATTCTAAATCAATGGACCTAAACAATCTGGTTGTTTGCATTATGAGAACATGTATCAGGCATCATTAGCAAATAGGTAAATCCTTTTCATTGCAGTTGATTCAAACTACAAAGAAGGGTATTAATCTGATTCTTCCAAAAAGTAAATACCAAGAGAGAATTAATATTCAGCCACCTAGGTACATGCAACAAGAGGAAAATATGCAGGATTCAGGTAGAGCCATTTAATCACAATGCAAAAAGAATCTACAACTCCTTCAAGATTGAAAAGAAAGAGGGAAAAAGTTGGAGAGGGTGGGCTTCTAAGATGGCCGAGTCTCCAAGAAAGATTTGGCTGGTTGGCTTTCAGGAGATCTGTGCTTCTCCAAAGATGGATATGTCATTCTCCCTGAAGTGGCACCCAGTAGCCTTAACAGCCAAGGCAGGGCAAGGCAGCATACATTTTAGAGCCCACTGTGAGGGGCTGTTTCTCACCATTGCCCCTGCCCTTGGAGATCAACCAAACACATTCTCACAGCCAACGCAAGGAGCAAAATTTTTCATGTGTGCTACCTTTTCAGGTCCTACAGCTGCTCTCAGTGTTAGTGTGTTTAAAAGTCAACAGTAGTAGTAATTGAATGACAGAATCTTGGATCCTTGATCATGAACTTGAAATTTGAAACATGCACCTAGGTAATTTTTATATAGTAAAATATAGCAAAACAAAAACATGTTTCTCAGAGAATCTGTTTGCCTTGAAATTCTAAAGTTATTTTAATCACTTTACCTTTTTAGGGAATATACTGTGTATACTTGTAAAATGCCAGTGACTACTTGTAGACATTCAGGAAGATAAAAACCTATGCAGTAGCACATTCATTCCCACCTAATTCTCATTTTCTATATGAAGTCAGGACTCTCACTGGGTTAGTCTCACTTCAAACCCCAAACACACTGTTGCTTTCTTTGCTTCTTTCTTTCCAGTGGCCTTATTTTTGCTACATCTTTCATTATTTTGAATTTAATACCATTTATCTTACCCACAGCTCTCTTGCCCATAAAACTGCTTCTATCTTCTTTTCTATTTTTCTTTATCTTATTTTGAGACTTATTTGTTCATTTCAAAGGCAGAGTTACAGCTAGAGGTACACACACACACACACACACACAGATTTTCCATCTGCTGGTTTATCCCCAAGATGGCCACAATGGCCAACCCTAGACCATACCGAATCCAGAAGGCAGAAGCCTCATCCAGGTCTCCCATGTGAGTGGCAGGGGCCCAGAAACCTAGGCCATTTTTTGCTGCTTTTTCCAGGCCATTAGAAAGGAGCTGGATTGGAAGAGGAGCAGCCAGGATACTAACTGCTTCCCTGTTGGATGCCAACATCACTGGTGCTGGCTTTACGCACTATGACACAATAGTGGCCCCTTCTTTTCTGTTTTCAGCATCACCATCTTAATACAGTGGTTTACAAGAAACACTAAAAAATGGATTCTTGCAGTCATCTCTTCTGCAGTCTAAATTTTCAAGATGTTTCCTCTATTCATTATACAGAAGAGCTTTCTTCATGTGTAATCTGGATCACTTAAATTTCCTTCTCAATAACTTTACCTATCCAAAAAAAAAAAAAAAACCCTCCAAATCTATACTCTAATTATATATATTTAAATATATAATTGATTGAACCAAGAGATGACATGAATTGTGTGACACACCGGAGATTCAGTCTGAGTCTCTCCCCTTTTTGCAGTGGAGAGTTCAATAACTGTGCAACGCCTTTTGCAAATTGCAGCAATGAAATCAGCTTGATTTTTTTATTGACCATTTTATTGAAAATCTATGAATTCTGCTTCTTGAGTCTATTATACTTAGCAGTTTTCTAATTGATTAATTTGGTTAAATCTTAGCTAGAACTTTATACATATTTCAAGAACAGATTCACAATATATTTATGTTCTCTATAGTCCTCAGCAGACTGTAATGTGTTGTGTGTGTAATAGAGTTTCCTGAATTAAAATGATAGTGGTGATGGGAGGATCTAGGAAGATTCAAAATATAAGAGAAGTGATTTAGAAGTTGAGAATATGGAAAATAGATGCAAAGTGTAACAAAGGAGAAAGGAGAATCACAACAGAATAATGAGTCCGAAGTGTGCAGTGGATCACAAGAATGCCTTTTTAATGTTGTTACTTGGGCAGTTTTCATTTTACATTGCATCAGGAAATGTTTCTCTGTTCAGAGACATTCACTAATTGCAACACTTGGAAAATAAGCTTTTCTCCATAATAACATAAAATACTTCAATTCAATGGAGCATTCTAAAATATCAAAGACTATCACTGCTGAATTTCACCCAGATTGATGGCCTCTGTTTCTGTTTGTATACACAAGCATGTAGTTTATATTTTTAATGTATCATAAAGAGATACAATCTCTTCCATTTATAGGCATGTGAAATATTGTTCCTGGAATATGCAGGGACTGAAGGGAGAATGCCAAGTTAAACTAAAGGAGTTTTTAAATTGAGAAGTTATATATGAAAGGAAAAGGCTAATATATACTTGACCAGTGCATTTCTTTTGAAAATGGAAACTAGAAATTATTACAGCTTCAATGTGTTATCCCCATAATAACTCAGCTGATAGCACCAGTGTCTATGTGATAAGAGCCTCAAAGAAAGGTGAAACAAAAGTCACACAGAATGACTCTAAAGTGAGAAGTTGCGTATAACTGACAGTTCTGAAAACAGTGAGGGGTCAATTTTGTGCACTTCAGCTGTTTTTATTCAAGAGGCTAACTCTCTGCTAAGGAGACTGATAACCTTCAAAAGTTTCCCTTTAACAAAAAAAGACACATTTGATTTGTCAATTAGAAGAGACTCCATCTGGAATAAGCTCATATAAACTCTAAGTAAATGTTAAGGATGGGATGAGATTAAGAATAATGTATTTAGTAGCAAACCCAGAATTATCCAGAGTTTTTCCTCTATCCATCACTCTTTCCCTACATTTATTAATATCTATTCCCTCGGGAGAATCCATGGTGGAGGAGACAGATAATGAGGAGGGGTTAGGACTTGAAAAACCCCGCAGCTTCCGGATGTGGTAGATCATTCTGCTCACCTATCAGTTGTGTCCACAAAGAAAATCTCTGATTAGCTGGGCTGAACCACTTGCAATAGCACCTGTTGTACATGGGTAGAACCAACAATAAAACTGGGTTGAAAGGTGACTCTTCCCTGAGGCCCCAGACAAATGTTATGCCTCACCAAGTGAAAGGCTTGTCGGCATCCCAGTGTGACTTGAAGAAGGAAACACTAGCGGTGGGCTCATTTTTTCAACACAGGCTCATGTATAATCCTTCTGGTAAGGGCAGGTCTACTTCCAGAGACTGGAGCTGCATCAGTGTTTTCATTCTCAGCCAATGGAAGGGATCACTCCAGAGACTACTGGGAAGCCCTTTGCTGCAGAAACTTCTTTGAGAATGAAATGAGGAATGGGACAGAAAATGGGAAGGGTTGATCTGTTGTTTTTGTTTTTGAACTTAAGTTATACAAATTTCATGCATTTCATATATACAGATTCAGGAATATTGTGATACTTCCCACCCTATCCTTCCTCCTGCCCGTGCTCCCACACTTCTTCCTCCTCCCTCTCCTATCCCTTTTAATTTTTTCAAAGATCTATTTTCAGTTTCTTTTATATGCCTAAGATTATGCCTACACTAAGTAAAATGTTCAACAAATAGTGTAAAAAAAACCAAAACACTGTTCCTGATCAGTCAAGAGAAGGGCTTTAAACAATCATCAAATCCCCCTTTCTACAGAGGACTGCTTGTCATAACAATGAAGCGTGATTTTACAAAACTGCTCCTTACAGTGATATAGTATTTTCTTGTAGAATTCTTAGAAACAATTGAAGCCAATTAAAACCTCTATTTAAGCTATTACTTGAACATTTGATTCTGAATTTTGTCCCTAAAAGTGATCATTTATAGGAAGCTGTTAGGCAGTCTATGGTATTGTACTGCATGATTTTTCCATCGGGCCCTACATGGTGCCTAGCAATGTCCCAGGCTTAATTTTGTGGAGGTCTGAAACTAAGTTTATGGAGGGCTTTAGTACTTGATGAAGTTGTTCTACCTCAGTCTGTTGGGAAACCATCCCTCAGACTCAGAGTCTCCAGAATTGACCAAGTCCGCATTGCTATGCAGGAGAATGGAGTGTTTGAATTCACTTGCATTCTTCACTCTTTTTTTATTTTTATTTATTTATTTTTTTGACAGGCAGAGTTAGACAGTGAGAGAGAGAGACAGAGAGAAAGGTCTTCCTTCCATTGGTTCACCCTCCAAATGGCTGCTATGGCCGGCACACTGCGCCAATCCAAAGCCAGGAGCCAGGCGCTTCTTCCTGGTCTCCCATGCAGATGCAGGGCCCAAGGACTTGGACCATCCTCCACTGCCTTCCCAGGCCACAGCAGAGAGCTGGACTGAAAGAGGAGCAACCGGGACAGAATCTGGCACCCCAACTGGGACTAGAACCCGGTGTGCTGGCACCTCAGGTGGAGGATTAGCATAATGAGCCGCAGCGCCGGCCGCATTCTTCACTCTTTAGCACTATGATATATTGCCTAACAGATGAGACAAACCATTGCAAATCAGTGAGTCACAGCTCCCAAGAAGGCTGTGCCTATAACAGGTACTTAGGTCAATGGTCCCTGCTTTGCCAATTATACATACATATAACTAAGTGATAGTTTTGTTGGAGCGGTTTTCCCTTGCATGGATGAGGAAAGATAAATTTCGAGAAATAGGTGGATGTTATGTTTGAGGACTGTTATATCATGCTGAGGTAGTTGAACATTATCTGATATAATGTAATTAAATAAAGAAATATAAAGTAGTTAAAGATTCTGTAAAATAGGAGGTGAAATTTATTGTAATAGGAAAATACATATTTGTTGTATGGATTAGAGAAAAAAAATGTGAGGTACAAAAATTTGTTTAGGGGTTGTCAGTATAAATCAGAGATTAAGTGAAAACTTAATCCTTGTTTAGAGTTGTAAGAAAAGGAAGAGGGAGAGAAATGACAGTCATATGGACTTTCATGAGCAGAATACTAAGATTGCTTCCCTCAAGCAATCTTAAGAATGACCCACATAAATTATTTCAGACTTCCGGTTGAAGTCCATGTGATTAATAGCAAGTGTGGAACTTCTGGAATACAGCTGTGAAAAGCCAGAAGCGTTCACACGCTCCTGCCTCTTTGGCCAGACTCCTGGTTTGGAGCCTCCCCTATCTTAACTGTTCTAATCTCTCCAAGAATCCCTTTCATAGAATTGTGGTTGAATTATTCTAGAAGGGTTGAGCCAAATATACAGAAGAGGTGATTTTGTATAAATCACCAGAAACTCGATTCCACTCTACCTCTGTAGGTGTCCATTTATTTTCAGAGAAATCATGAGAAAAACAATGGGAAACAAGCCTTTGTATCTATTGGAAATACTATATTAAAGCTCACTGATTCATCCCCTGGGTGTGCATCTTTCCCAAAGAATTATTCAGAGCTAGTTCATGTCTGTGTTCAGCAAACCAGGATGCATGCTGACTCAACACCCATCAATTTCTTCTGCAGACTGAGGTAAATGACTCCATGCAGCTAGTGCCTCCCTGCCATTCCCAGGTGTGGGGTGTCTGTCAAGAGTTCTTTTCATGTGCTTTCTAATGCTTTTGCTGCTGTTTCTGTATTACAAGGCAAACTCTAAAGTTTGAAACCATGCCAACTAATGTAGACATCGACACAAAAGCCATCTGGCCCCTGTCACTAGCACTGATATAAACATGTTTTTCAATATCTCTGCTCCCTCCTCTCCTTGGAGTTCTATAAATACTAGCACTCAGAAAGGTCTGCTAGTTCTTTTACTTCTTTGGACACGATGATCAGACATTGATTCTGATACTGTTAACCTATAATTTAATACTCAGTCCCTGGTCCCCTCATCACAAACCTATTCTAACATGAGTCATCAGGCCTTTTATTATCTAGCTGCTGCCTAGCTTACTACTATCATCTAGTTATAGTGAAGTATTTGCAGTTAGGATAAATTCCCAAGATCTTACACACCTATGAGATTTAGCATACACTGTTTCACTCTCCAGAATATATCTATTTTTCCTTTGAATCTATTACCTTAAATGCTATCGACCATCATGTCTTAGTGTGGATACAGATTCCTTTGAAAAAGTTTCCCCGACTAGGAAGACTTTTTTTTTCCTTTACCTCTTCTGTACCTTCATAGGAAGCTGTGTTTATGGGCAATGTAGAATTTAAAAACTTGGCATTAGGACTATTACAGACCTTAGTTCCAGCCTGAACGTTGCCACTCATGAGCTATGTAAACTTGGAAAGTTGCTTAATCACTTTTAATTGTGTCTTCTGTAAGACTGGAAGAAAAACCTCTTCCTGTGTCACAGATTTATGAGATTAAAGGTTAAGTAAAATACAGATAATGAAAACTAAGCACAGTTCCTGGAGCATTCTTTTGAAGTGGCATTTCATCACTGTCTTTCCAACACATACGGCAACCTTAGTGTAATCTGGTAACAAACTTCATCTCATTCCCGCACAGACTCTCTTCTGAGTCATAGCTACAGCATTCCTAGTTTAAATACATTTAAGAGACATTGGAGCAAGAAAAGCAACTGAGCAGTCTCTGCATGTAAGCATCTCTGCTTGCCCAAGTCCTACTGTCAAGCCCAGTCATACCCAGAGAACAATGTGTCATGTTTTCAGGCTGGCATGAGGTATTGTCTTAAGTCTATCAACTGCTTGACTTTGCAATTTTATGACATTTTGTTTTATCAGAACCATGCTCCTCATCATTTTCTTTTGTAACACAGAAAGGCCATGAGACCACTTTGTGGGGCATAACTTCCAAAGCCTCTTTTTCTGTCTCCAGGAAGACAGAAACTCAGCTCTTTAGTAATCTCGGTGGCCTCTGATTTGTAAATAGGGTCCAACAGAATTTCACTTTCTTGGGATTTTTTCCAAAGAAGGAACCATTGGAAGATGCATTATTAATGTGTAAAAGAAGTGGGCTAAAATAATGCAGCACGTTTTAACTGACAACCATTCCCACTTCCCTTGTTCTAACCTCATCAGAGGGAGATTTATTTTTGATGCTTGAAGGACAAATAAAATCCATAGATATTTATAATATATTTGCATGTTTGAGAAGAAAATTATTTTTCTTAGATGTGATTAGAACTTTTTAAAGCAAAATTTGACATAATTTAGTGAACACTATTAAGAGATTCAGCACTATTTTTTTAGAAAGCTTTTATTTAAAAATTTAAATTTCATAGGTACAGCTTTTGGAATATAGTAGTTCTTCCTCCCATACCCACCCTCTTAACCTCACTCCCATCCCACCTCTACTCCCTCTCCCATCCCGTTCTTCATTGATTCATTTTTAATTATCTTTAATACAGAAGATCAACTCTATACTAATGAAAGATTTCAACACTCTGCACCCTTACAGACACACAAAGTATAAAGTACTGTTTGAAGACAAGCTTTACCATTAATTCTCATAGTATAACTCTCTGTGTGATATCCCCATATTGTTTCCTAACACAATGTCTATTTCATTTTCTTCCTGTTTACTACAAACCATTTAAGAGGTTCTGTGTCCAACATGCACTAGGACATTGATTCTAACTGCAGTGCCTGAAAAATATGTGATCTTTCCTTATTTCATTTTTTATTTGGAAATGGGCATCCAAAACTGTCTAACTGGGTCATAATCTTTGATAATATTATTCTCAAGTAATCTATCTAATAATTTATTTTTAGTAATGATGACTCACATGAATGTTCAAAGGCCTGCTGGATGGACTACTGCTAATATCTTTAGAAATCTGTGTACCTATTCATTTTTTTTTTTTTGACAGGTAGAGTGGACAGTGAGAGAGAGAGAGAGAGAAAGGTCTTCCTTTGACGTTGGTTCACCCTTCAATGGCTGCTGCGGCCAGTGCGCTGCAGCAGGCGTACCGCGCTGATCCGATGGCAGGAGCCAGGTACTTCTCCTGGTCTCCCATGGGGTGCAGGGCCCAAGGACTTGGGCCATCCTCCACTGCACTCCCTGGCCACAGCAGAGAGCTGGCCTGGAAGAGGGGCAACTGGGACAGAATCCGGCATCCTGACCAGGACTAGAACCCGGTTTGCCGGCACCGCAAGACGGAGGATTAATCTAGTGAGCTGCGGCGCCGGCTCCTATTCATTTTTGAAAATCACTAATTTGACAAGGCCATAGCAATGTGGAAGTTCTCTTTTCTCTTCAGAAAAAAGTACATCCTTCTTTGGTGGCCACTTCTTTCCACTGTGATCTTACCCACAGAGGTCCTTCATGTAGAACATTTTTTGCCACAGTGTCTTGGCTTTCCATGCCTGAAATGCTTCCCTGGACTCTTCAGACAGACCAGAATATCTTAAAGGGAGGATAATGAGGTCAGAGTGCTACTTAAAGCAATTGTCATTCTATGAGTCCACCGTATGTACTGCTTCCCATATTGGAGCATTGACTCCTTTTTTATTTTATTATTATTACCAAACACATAGTCCTGTTTATATGATTACTTTAACACTTGATCCTATCAATATGATCACTTTACCATTTAATCCTATCCATATGAACTCTGTAACATTTAAGCTGCTATTTTTACCAGTGAGCTAAAGGGAATTTGGATCCCATGGCAAAATTTTAAACTGTATCCTTAAAAGTAAGGCCATAGGAATGTATGCAGAACTATACTGTTTTATGGTTACAAACTTCATACATTTCACAATTACACACTCCCACCCTCTCCTCTTCACTTTCTTATTCTCACTCTTATTTATTACCAAGATCTATTTTCAACTAACTTTACACCCATATGGTTAACTCTATGTTAAGTAAAGAGTTCAATAATCAATATGAAAGAAAAAGATAAGGAAAATATGATAAGGGAAAAGAAAAGAGAAACAAAAATTTTTAAAAAAGTGTTCCATAACAGTCAAGAGAAGGGCTGTTCAAAATCATTGCTTCTCAAAGTGTCAATTTCATTTCTATAAGTTGCCTTTTGGGTTCTCTATTAGTTGTCACAGTTCAGGGAGAACATATAAAATTTCTCCCTTTGAGACTGTTTATTTCACTAAGTATGACGTTTTCAAATTTTTTCCATTTTGCTGCAAATACCTGGATTTCATTTTTTATTGCTGTGTAGTATTCCACAGTGTACATATCCCATAATTTATTTATCCAGTCTTCAGTTGACAGATATTTGGATTGATTCCTTGTCTTGGTTATTGTGAATTGAGCTACAAATAGCTCTTTCATATTCTGATTTCATTGCCTTTGGGTAGATTCCCAGGAGTGAGATGGATCATGTGGTAGATCTATATTAAGATTCTTGAGGTAGATCCATACTGTCTTCCATAGTGGCTTTACCAATTTACCTTCCCACCAATAGTGAATTAGGGTACCACTTCCCTCCACATCATCACTAGCATTTGTTGTTTGTTGATTTTTGTATGAAAGTCATTCTAACTTGGGTGAGGTGAAACATAATTGTGGCTTTGACTTGCATTTCCCTGATGGCTAGTGATGCTGTGCATTTTTTCATGTGTCTATTGTCCATTTTCATATCCTCTTTAAAAAAAAATGTCTATTTAAGTCCTTGCCCATTTCTTAACTGGTTTGTATTATTGTTCTGTTTCTTGATCTCTTTATATATTCTGGCTATTAATCCTTTATTGGTTGTATAGTTTGCAAATGATTTCTCCCATTCTGTTGGTTGCCTCTACACTTTCATGATTGCTTCTTTTGCAGTGCAGAGGCTTCTCAATTTGATGTAATCCCATTTGTTGCTTTTGTCTTTGATTGCCTGTGCCTCTGGGGTCTTTTCCAAAAACTCTTTGTCTATGCTGATGTCTTGTAGGGTTTCCCCAAAGTTCTCTAATAATTTAATGGTATTAGGTATAGATTTAGGCCTTTAGTCCATGTTGAGTGGATTTTAGTGAAAGGTGTAAAGTGTGTGTCTTGCTTCATGCTTATTCATGTAGTCATCAAGTTTTCCCAGCACTATTTGCTCCAGGGAATGATTTTTAGCTCCTTTGTCAGTTAAGTTGGTTGTAGATGCTTATATTGATTTCAAGTGTTTCTATTCTGTTCCATTGATATATTCATCTGTTTTTTTGTACTAGAAATGGCTCTTTTGATTATAACTGCCATATGATATATATTAAAACCTGGTTTTGTGATACGTCTGGCCTTGTTTTTGTTGTGTAAGATTGCTTTAGCTATTCATGGTCTCCTGTGTTTCCATATGAATCTCAGCATAATGTTTTCTAAATCTGAGAAGAATGTCACTGGTATTTTCATTGGTATTGTATTGAATATGTAATTTAGTTTTGGTAGTATGCACATTTTGATGATATTAATTCTTCAAAACCCTAAACATGGAGGATTTTTCCATTTTTTGTATCTTCTGTTTCTTTAATGTTTTGTAATTGTCATCATAGAGATCTTTGATTTCCTTGGTTAAATTGTTTCACAGTGTTTGATTTTGTTTTAGCTATTGTGAATGGAATTGATCTTAGAAATTCTTTTTTTAGCCATGACAGTGTCTGTGTATATAAAAGCTGTTTATTTTTTAATTTTTTTTTACTTATGTGAAAGGCAGAACTATAGAAAGGCAGAGAGAAAGAAAGGCCCTCTACCTGCTTCAAAGAATTTGGGAGGATTCCTCCCCCCCTCACCTTCTATTATTTTGAATAGTTTGAGAAAAATTGGAGTTAGTACTTTAAATATTTGGTAGAATTCAGCAGTGAAGCCATCCAGTCCTGGACTTTTCTTTGTTGGAGGATCTTTATTACTGATTTGAGTTCTGTCTTGGTTATTGTTCTGGTTAGGTTTTCTATGCCTTCAAGGCTCCTTTTAGGTAGGTCATATGTGTTCAAGAATCTATCCATTATTTCTAAATTTGCCATTTTGTTGGCACACAGCTCTTTGTAGTAATTTCTGATGATTCTTTTTATTTCTGTGGTGTAAGTTGCTACATTTCTTTTTTCACCTATAACTTTGTTAATTTGGGTATTTTCCCTCCTTTTTTTGGTTAATTGGGCCAGTGGTGTGTCAATTTTATTTACTCTTCAGAAAAACAGCTCTTCATTTTGCTAATCTTCTGTATTGTTTTTATTAGTTTTGGTTTTGTTGATTTCTTCTCTAATTTTAATTATTTCTTTTCTCCTACTAGTTTTGGGTTTGGTTTGCAGTTGTTTTTTCTTTTTCTTTTTTTTTTTTTTTTGACAGGCAGAGTGGACAGTGAGAGAGACAGAGAGAAAGGTCTTCCTTTTTTTTCCCCATTGGTTCACCCCACAATGGCCACTGCGGCCAGCACACCACGCCAATCCAAAGCCAGGAGCCAGGTGCCTCCTCCCGTTCTCCTATCTGGGCCATCCTCCACTGCACTCCCGGGCCACAGCAGAGAGCTGGACTGGAAGAGGAGCTACTGGGACAGAATCCGGTGCCCCGACTGAGACTAGAACCTGGGGTGCTGGTGCCACAGGCAGAGGGTTAGCCTAGTGAGCCGTAGTGCCAGCTTGCAGTTGTTTTTCTAGGCTGTAGGATGGAAAGCTCTGTAGATATCTGTTAGGTCCATTTGGTCTCTTGTGTCAATTAATTTTGTTGTTTCCTTGCTGATTTTCTGTCTGGTTGATTTGTCCATTACTGCAAGTAGGATATTGAAGTTCTGCATTACTGATGTATTGGAGTCTATATTTCCATTTAAATCCATTAATATTTCTTTTAAATAGCCCTGTACAGGTGCCCTGTAATTAGGTGCATATATATTTATAATCACATCTTCTTATTGAATTTATCCCTTAATCATTACTTATTGCTCTTCTTTTTCTCTTTTAACAGTTTTTTTAAAGTCTATTTTGTCTGATATTAAGATGGCTACACCAGCTCTTTTCTTGGTTTCTGTTGGCATGGATTATCTTTTTCCATCCTTTCAATTTTATTCTGTGATTATTGTTGATGAGATGTATTTCTTGGAACCAGTAAATAGATGGGCTTTCTTTCTTATTAAATCTGTTCAGCCAGTCTGTGTCTTTTAACTGGAGAATTGAGGTCATTTACATTCAAGGTGAGTATTGTGAAGTAACTACTTGTCCTGCCATATTTCCATAAATAGTCCTATTTTTACTGTGGGTTTCCTTTGTACTTTTTGTGGGCAATTTTCTGCCTCCACTTTCTTTCATGTCCCTGTTTCTGTTTGTAGCATATCCATGAGCATCTTTTGTAGGGTAGGGCAGGTAGTGACCAATTCCTTCAATTTCTGTTCATTATGGAAGGTTTTTTATTTTACCTTCATTCACAAATGAGAGATTTTCAGGATAAAGTATTCTGGGTTGACAGGTTTTTTTTTTTTTTTTCTGTTAAGACTTGGAATATATCTTGCCATTCTCTCAGCTTGTATGGCTTCTGATGAGAAGTCTGCTGTGAGTCTAATTGGGGTTCCTCTAAATGTAATCTGGCATTTCTCTTGTGCACATTTTAGAATCATTTCTTTATGTTCTACTATGGAGAGTTTACTACAATGTGTCATGGTGAAGATCTTTTCCAGTTACGTCTATTGGGAGTTCTATTTGCTTCCTATACTTGGATGTCCTCTACTTTCTCCAAATTGGGGGAAGTTTTCTGTTATTATTTCACTAAAAGACCTTCCAATTCTTTCTTTTTCTATACCTTCAGGAACTCCTAGGACCCATATGTTGGGTTGTTTGAGAGTATCCTATAGATTCCCAGCAGTGTTTTTTATTTTTCTAATTTCTTCATTTTGTTTTTGTTCTGACTGTGAAATTTCCAGATATGTGTCTTTTAGTTCAGATATTCTTTCTTCTGCCTCATCTACTCTACTGTTAAGACTTTCCACTGGATTTTTTATTTGATCTGTTGAATTCTTCATTTCTAGTATTTTATTTGATTTCTCTTTAATATCTCAATTTCATGGGAACATTTTTCACTCATAGCATGCATAGTTTTCTTTAGTTCGTGAATTTGCTTCTGATTGCTTCTAAATAATTCAATGATTAGTTCTCTGAATTCCATTTCTCGCATTTCCTTAATCTCTTCATCTTCACCTTCTAATATTGAAATGTTGTAGTGTTCCTTTGGAGGATTCATAGTGTCTTCCTTATTCTGATTTCTTAATTTTGTTTTCCTTTTTTTTGGCATTTGTGTAGTTCTTTTTATCGTCTGATGGCTTTTATCTTTGGCTTGTCTCTGTGGCTTAGTGGGACATATATACTTTTCAGTAAATTCCAAGAGGTGTCTGCTGGTTGTGACCAGCGTGCTGTGTTCAGTATTCCAGGGTGGGACAAGTATCCAAGGTAAGACCCCTGTTGGACTTGGTAGTTCTCCTGTGGTTATCTGGATGGAGAAGAATGGTCACCTCTGTTGGTGTGACCTGCCCTTTTCCTCACAGCTGCAGGATGCCCCGCTATACTCACTACTCATCTGCACATTTGATCTGTGGAGTCTTTCCTATGAGCATGATTCCCTCTGTTATGAGCTGCTATAGGTAACCAAGGAGCTTCGGGGTGCAGAGAAGCACTCTGTGGTTGCCCAGGGCCTAGCCACACTCTGTCTCCTCTTTTGCAGTCACTTTTTTCTCAGACTCAGCTCCCAAGGCTCTCTGTGTTGTGGATTGTCAGTGGGGACACTCAACCCCACTAGCCAGTCCTTTCTATAACAAAACTAAGGTGTTCCCAGAGCTGCTGTCTCTGTGTGGTCCTCCCAACCAGCTTTGGTGTGTGGGGAGTTAGGGAGCGGGGTTTTTTTCCCTGGTTAGGTCTTGGATCCCGGGTGTGCAGAGCCCCCAGCCACTGCAGCTCCGCTCACTTCTTGATGGTACTGGGGAGGTAGGAGAATCCCATAGATGGGGCTTCTCCACCACTCTCATTGCTGGGCAACTGACAGTACAGCTTGCATGAAGGGGGAAGGAATTATGAACTGTAGCACTCACTGTTTGGGTGGGGGGCAAAGTGACCATGACTATTGCTGGACACATGCATGGGAGGTGGGAGTGACAGCAACCTGCCTGCATCCAAAGAAGATGGCGTGACCTTCCTCCTGGTTGGATGCAGGTCTCTGCTATAGTAGGGGGACAAATAGGGAGAGAGAGGTGCACCACCTCCTTATTTATTTATTTATTTTTTTCTCTTCTGGTCTCTACTGTCCCAGGGGGCTTGCATGGAACTTCAAAAGCAGTTCACCAAGCTCTTTCTCCCACTGATATCCACAGCATTGTGGGATTGTGCACCCATGGATTTCCGTCTCACCTGGTCTGCCAGGACAGGCGTCCTCCTCCTTGGGTCCAAGCTTTTGTTGTTGTTGGAGGTGGGTTTTTTTTTGCATATTTACTCTTTCCCATGGCTTTATATTAGGAATGTACTTTATTCCCTTTTAAAATATTAATTTCACCCCACGCGCATCTGACTGTCCTGTCACTAGTCTGGCATCTTGGAACCCCCCCCAAATAATTAATTTAAATGGGGTCATTATTGCAGGCCATAATCCACTCTGTGTCCTTATAAGAAGAAGCAATTTGGGCCCACAAATTTAGTCCCAATTAAACACATGCATGCAAAAATGGCCATGTAGGGGTTCAGTGAGTAGACGGTCATCTGCAAATCAAAAGGAGAAGTCTCAGAAGAAGCCATGACTACCAATTCCTTGATCTTGGACCTCTAACATTCAGAATGGCAAGAAAATATTTTTTTCAATTTTTTAAGATATTTTCTGTGTTTTATTTTACTATGGAATCCCCAGCAAAAGAGATACCATTAATTAATTAATTAATTGATTAGTGTTCCTCTTTTATAGTGGAGGAAATGAGAAGTCAGAAAATGTTAAGTAATTTGTTAATGTCCTTCATCAACTTAATAAAGTTATTGGGCCAGTGCCACAGCTCACTAGGCTAATCCTCCGCCTTGCAGTGCCGGCACACTGGGTTCTAGTCCCTGTCGGGGCGCCGGATTCTGTCCCGGTTGCCCCTCTTCCAGGCCAGCTCTCTGATGTGGCCCCGGAGTGCAGTGGAGGATGGCCCAAGTGCTTAGGCCCTGCACCCCATGGGAGACCAGGAAAAGCACCTGGCTCCTGCCATCGGATCAGCGTGGTGCGCTGGCCACAGCTTGCCGGCTGCAGTGGCCATTGGAGGGTGAACCAACAGCAAAAGGAAGACCTTTCTCTCTGTCTCTCTCTCTCACTGTCCACTCTGCCTGTCAAAAAAATGTATTAGAATTTTTAACTTTCATACAATATTCGACTAATAATTTTATATTGTAAATTTTGTAACTTGTTAACATTAGTGGTAAATTTAGTTTCATATTATAACTTAAAAATACAAAACCTTTTTTCAAGGAGTTCTTTCATGCACTTGTTGCAGATAATATTATCACCATTACAAACTTCTGTTCAAGTTTATGATTATAGTCCCTTTAAACAAGTAATGATAAATACTTAGTGATAAAACCAGAGACCAAAGGTGAATCCACAGAGAGCAAAAACTAAGTCAGAGCAGGATCTTAAAAGCAAATCATTACAAAGAAAGTGTTTCAAGAGTTCATTAACAGGCAAACTGAAAACAAGGTAAAATGGTCTGACTTAATTTTTTTAAAAAATAGCAATATTTAGCCCTTACTAATGCAATCAAATCAATCACCTAGAAACAAAATCTACTAATTGTTTCAAGGAAATAGCCACTTAGGCTATCAGCAGTTATTTAACTTGAAACATCGTGAAGCCAGTTTTATAAGTTATTATCTGTTTTATTTATTTATTTGGAAGACAAGAGTTACAGAGAGGCAGAGGCAGAAAGAGGGGTCTTCCATCTAGTGGTTCTCTCTTCAGAGTGAACAGAGTGAGCAGCGGGAGTTGCGCCTATCTGAAGCCAAGAGCTTCCTCTGGGTCTCCCACGCAGTACAGGGGCCCAAGGACTTGGGCCGTCAACTGCTGCTTTCCCAGGCCACAGCACAGAGCTGGATTAGAAGTGGAGCAGCTGGGACTCCCACCGGCACCCATATGGGACGCTGGCACTGAAGGCAGCAGCTTTACCCGCTAAGCCACAGTGTCAGCTCTGTGAAGCCAGTTTTAAATGCAATCTGTTTACATAAGAAAGTCAGTCATATTATATTTTTAATTTCAAGCATACATAAATTTTAATGTGAATTGTTTGTTAAGTATGAGTAAGTCCGTATGATGACTAAAGTAAACGCTCCAGCTAAGGTGGAGGTAAGTCTGTTAGTAACCAATGCCTATAATGAGTCTATGCTTGCAAAATGAAATTAGCATTCCCAAAATCAAAAGAACTGATTTTTGAAACAGCCTTTAAAATACACACAAGATTCACTGGAAAGAGGAAAAAAGGATATTACAAAGAGTTTTCCTTTACTATAGCCTGCAATAAAAATTCTATTACTTGGGGGAATAGCCTACATCTTTTCCTCCATCCCACCTTCTGTATGTCATCATCCTACAGAAACTATTTAAAGAACTGTAAGAATTTTTTGAGTCAAATCTATTCAAGGGATAATCATAAAAAGTACAACTTGAAATGAATAAAGAAACTTTGGAGACAAAACAATGATTAAATATTAGAATATTTGGCAAATATAACAATCTGAATTTTCCTGGTGAAACAACACTTTGAGTATTAAGGAAGTGAGTGACTTACAGAAAGACTAGAGGGTGGCCGGCGCCGCGGCTCAGTAGGCTAATCCTCCACCTTGCGGCGCTGGCACACAGGGTTCTAGTCCCGGTTGGGGCGCCGGATTCTGTCCTGGTTGCCCCTCTTCCAGGCCAGCTCTCTGATGTGGCCCCGGAGTGCAGTGGAGGATGGCCCAAGTGCTTGGGCCCTGCACCCCATGGGAGATCAGGATAAGTACCTGGCTCTTGCCATCGGATCAGCGCAGTGTGCCGGCCGCAGCGCGCCAGCTGCGGCGGCCATTGGAGGGTGAACCAGCGGCAAAAAGGAAGACCTTTCTCTCTGTCTCTCTCTCTCACTGTCCACTCTGCCTGTCAAAAAAAAAAAAAAAAAAAAAAAAAAAAAAAAAAAAAGACTAGAGGGTGATGTGGAGGATCCGAGGAAAATTCACTATTCCAAGAGCAGGTGGTTTCTGGTAAATATAAGAAACCAAGCATATTGAGCCATTTAAGTAAGACTAAGAAGAAGATGTGACAATATCTAAGGGAATTTGTCTCAATTTGGGTACCACATCTCTTGGCCTATAGCCATGGATCTCACACAGTGAGCCGGCATTCACTATTAGGAGGGCCAGTAGCTGGGAAGACAAGCTGAGGACAAAACAAAGGAGATTGAAGCTGAACTGGGATGTGCAGGCCACTGGTATTTGTCCATCATAGTTCCTAACCACAGGGACACTCTGAGATTGATGGATGCTATTTACTCACCTTATTGTAACTTCCAATCACACAATGAAGGGGAATTTGGAAAATGTAGTTAACAGCTTTAATCAGGTTGACTTAATACAATTCTACAATTAGAAAGGAAGAGATAGTGCCTAGATTAGATTTCTTAATATATAGTCTAAAGGACTCAAGAGTTCCCATAAATTAGTTAAGGGTATTTGTGAAGACATAAAATAGCAGGTGAAATATTATGCACATGTAAGTAGGTATATGTCAAGGAATGTACATTTTTCTTAGGAAATGTCCCAGAACTTTTTAAGATTATAGAACATATATGATGTGCAAAGAAATTAAAAACCAGTTTTTCTAAATCAATACTTTACATAAATATGAAATCTGCAATTTCCTAACTTTGCATAACTAGTAACATAAGCTGCTCACTTTTTTCTCATTTAGCATTTGAGTTTTGGGGTGTGTGCATACAATGAGAGAACTAGTATTTTAAAGTGAAAAGCAAATTTATCACCTTAAAAACTATAAATAAAATGGGTAGACTAGTAAAAACATATTTAGAATTATAGTAACAAAAATGTATTAATATACATATCTGTGCATAATAAATATGTATCTATGAGTGCTAAGATTTCATACTCTGTGTACTTTATAGGCATCCTATCATTACAATCTAAGGAAATGCATGCTATCATTATTCATGATATCACTTTGTAATATCATTATATTATAGGATATGACATAAATTAGACACAAAATAATACATATCATGAAATGTTACATATCCTGTGATCCTTTTTATATGAAATGCCCAGTATAACCAAATTGATACAGACAATTGTTTCTGGAAGCAAGAAAAGAATGGGAAGGACATACTAATGATTATTAGGTTTCCTTGGGAAACTATAAAAAATACTCTGGAATTAGTAGTGATGATAGTTGCACAACCTTGGACACTTATTATTAACCTTTAAGTTGAGAAGTTACAAAGGTTATTGTTTTGATATTTAAATTATTTCTCAGCAAAAAATGAAAATCAAAGAAAATGATCAGAGAACCCACTGTAATCAATATGTGACAATTCTTACGGAGTATTACCAAACAGGAAAGCTCAGCTGAGCCTTGGTAAACAAATTTTTATTGGGGGTTTCTGTGGTTGACTATAAATGTGAGTTACCTTCAGCTTCCAACCTTTTTAAAAATAGAGCAGATATTTCAGAGGCCCAAATTCCCCATCAGAAATCATAATGTAAAATCATGTAATGGCCAATAAATGACCTGTGTTAAACAAAGACACTCATACAGGCAAGATATTTCAAGAGCCTTCCAGACCATATCCCCATGTTACGGGGGAAAGCATAGACTTCTCTTTGATAATAGTTAACTCTTTAGCATCAAGAGCCAATGAACAGGTTAAGATGGTAAAGATAAAAAGAAAAAACAAACATTGAAATATCATGGTCTCCTAATAACTAAGAAATATTCCAAGGAGAGAGTTCTCAATTATTTCAAATTATGTCAAAATTTCTTTTTTTAACTTTTATTTAGTAGATATATATTTCCAAAGTACAGTTTATGGATTACAATGGCTTTCTCCCCTTAACTTCCCCCCACTTGCACCCCTCCCATCTCCCCCTCTCTCTCCCATTCCATTCACATCAAGATTCATTTTCAATTCTCTTTATATACAGAAGATCGATTTAGTATATATTAAGTAAAGATTTCATCAGTTTGCACCCACACAGAAATGCAAAGTGTAAAATACTGTTTCAGTACTAGTTATAGCATTACTTCACATTGGACAACTCATTAAGAACAGATCCTACATGAGAAGTAAGTACACAGTGACTCCTGTTGTTGACTTAACAATTTGACACTCTTGTTTATGGCATCAATAATAACCCTAGGCTCTAGTCATGAGTTGCCAAGGCTATGGAAGCCTTTTTTTCTTTTCTTTTTTTTTTTTTTTTTTTTTTTGACAGGCAGAGTGGACAGTGAGAGAGAGAGACAGAGAGAAAGGTCTTCCCTTGCCGTTGGTTCACCCTCCAATGGCCGCCGCGGCCGGCGCGCTGCGGCCGGCGCACCGCGCTGATCCGATGGCAGGAGCCAGGAGCCAGGTGCTTTTCCTGGTCTCCCATGGGGTGCAGGGCCCAAGCACCTGGGCCATCCTCCACTGCACTCCCTGGCCACAGCAGAGGGCTGGCCTGGAAGAGGGGCAACCGGGACAGAATCCGGTGCCCCGACCGGGACTAGAACCCGGTGTGCCGGCGCCGCTAGGCGGAGGATTAGCCTATTGAGCCGCGGCGCCGGCCAAGGCTATGGAAGCCTTTTGAGTTCACCAACTTCGATCTTATTCCGACAGGGTTATAGTCAAAGTGGAAGTTCTCTCCTCCCTTCAGAGAAAGATACCTCTTTCTTTGATGACCCGTTCTTTCCACTGGGATCTCACTCGCAGAGATCTTCATTTAGTTGTTTTTTTTTTTTTTTTCTTTCCAGAGTGTCTTGGCTTTCCATTCCTAAAATACTCTCATGGGTTCTTCAGCCAGATCCGAATGCCTTAAGGGCTGATTCTGAGGCCAGAGTGCTACTTAGAACATCTGCTATTCTATGAGTCTGCTGTGTATCCCACTTCCCATGTTGGATCGTTCTTTCCCTTTTTGATTCTCTCAGTTAGTATTAGCAGACACTAGTCTTGTTTGTGTGATCCCTTTGAAATTATGTCAAATTTTCAATAAAGATGATAACAGAGACATGCCAGTAGACAAACCAACACCTGTGACCATTGGCAACCTTGAAACAGATGTCTCAATGAAATATGAAACTTGAAAATGTGATTGGGAGGAGAGAGTAACTATGGATTACACACTTTTGTTGAATGGAGGCAGAGAAATTCAGCAGTAACTGAAAATGAAAGGAGGTTTGGGAGGGAGTTTTTTTTTTTAAAGATGGATGATTTCTGAATGCATCTGTACACTATCATAAAATATTGAGTAAATCAGGAGTTGTTGGAATAAAAAATGAAAGAATGCCTTTAGCAAGTGGGTTAAGGAATAACAGAGGATGAGGCTAAGAGCTGGAGTAGAAGTGCTGGACTTTGACAGAGGTAGGACTACATCATTCACCCCCGAAGTGAAGACTGTAGAGACAGGAAGATGATGGAGTGCTTTTCTTCTGTAGATTTCTGTTTTACCAATAAATTATGAGGTAAGTTCAACATGGAAATATGAATTGAGAGACTATGCTGGTGGTTTAACAAAAGTATAAATAGCTGTCTTCATAAATGAAAGAAATAATCTCATTAATGAAATAGAATTGTTATACCTAACAATAATACAATATATATTTCAAAAGAACAGATAATAGCTAAAGCAATCTTGTACAACAAAAACAAAGCCGGAGGCATCACAATACCAGATTTCAGGACATACTACAGGGCAGTTGTAATCAAAACAGCATGGTACTGGTACAGAAACAGATGGATAGACCAATGGAACAGAATTGAAACACCAGAAATCAACTCAAACATCTACAGCCAACTTATATTTGATCAAGGATCTAAAACTAATTCCTGGAGCAAGGACAGTCTATTCAATAAATGGTGCTGGGAAAATTGGATTTCCACGTGCAGAATCATGAAGCAAGACCCCTACCTTACACCTTACACAAAAATCCACTCAACATGGATTAAAGACCTAAATCTACGACCTGACACCATCAAGTTACTAGAGAACATTGGAGAAACCCTTCAAGATATTGGCACAGGCAAAGAATTTCTGGAAAAGACCCGGGAGGCACAGGCAGTCAAAGCCAAAATCAACTATTGGGATTGCATCAAATTGAGAAGTTTCTGTACTGCAAAAGAAACAGTCAGGAGAGTGAAGAGACAACCGACAGAATGGGAAAAAATATTTGCAAACTATGCAACAGATAAAGGGTTAATAACCAGAATCTACAAAGAGATCAAGAAACTCCACAAAAACAAAACCAACAACGCACTTAAGAGATGGGCCAAGGACCTCAATAGACATTTTTCAAAAGAGGAAATCCAAATGGCCAACAGGCACATGAAAAAATGTTCAAGGTCATTAGCAATCAGGGAAATGCAAATCAAAACCACAATGAGGTTTCACCTCACCCCGGTTAGAATGGCTCACATGCAGAAATCTACCAACAACAGATGCTGGCGAGGATGTGGGGAAAAAGGGACACTAGCCCACTGTTGGTGGGAATGCAAACTGGTCAAGCCACTATGGAAGTCAGTCTGGAGATTCCTCAGAAACCTGAATATAACCCTACCGTTCGACCCAGCCATCCCACTCCTTGGAATTTACCCAAAGGAAATGAAATTGGCAAATAAAAAAGAGGTCTGCACCCTAATGTTTATTGCAGCTCAATTCACAATAGCTAAGACCTGGAACCAACCCAAATGCCCATCAACGGTAGACTGGATAAAGAAATTATGGGATATGTACTCTTTAGAATACTATACCGCAGTAAGAAACAATGAAATCCAGTCATTTGCAACAAAATGGAGGAATCTGGAACACATCATGCTGAGTGAAATAAGCCAGTCCCAAAGGGACAAATACCATATGTTCTCCCTGATCGGTGACAACTGACTGAACACCAAGAGGGAAACCTGTTGGAGTGAGGTGGACACTGTGGGAAATGGTGGCTTGATCAGCATAGCCCTGACTGTTAATGAACAACTTAATACATTATCCCTCTTAGTAGTTTTTTTATCTGTTCTACTTAATATGACTGGTTTAGTTCTGTAATTGATGCACAGTTATTCTTAAGTGTTGAAAATTAACTGAAATGTGATCCCTGTTGAACATGGGAGTGGGAATGGGAGAGGGAAGAGAGGTATAATTTGGGACATGCTCAGGCTGACTTGCCCCAAGTGGTGGAGTTGGAAGCATACCAGGGGATTCCAATTCAATCCCATCGAGGTGGCATGTACCAATGCCATCTCACTGTTCCAGGTGATCAGTTTCAGTTCATAGTTGGTCATGGTGGAGGGACTGGGAGTCAAAGGGAGCACATAGACAAGTCTAGTACCTGCTAACGCTAACCGATGGAGTAAATAAAGGGGAGAGTGATCCAACATGGGAAGTGAGATACTCAGCAGACTCATAGAATGGCAGATGTCCTAAATAGCACTCTGGCCTCAGAATCAGCCCTAAAGGCATTCGGAGCTGGCTGAAAAGCTCATGAGAGTATTTCAGGCATGGAAAGCCAAGACACTCTGGCAAAAGATCTCTGCGAGTGAGATCCCAGTGGAAAGAACAGGTCTTCAAAGAAGGAGGTACCTTTCTCTGAAGGGAGGAGAGAACCTCCACTTTGACTATGACCTTGTCTAAACAAGATAAGAGTCGGAGAACTCAGAGGGCTTCCATAGCCTTGGAAACTCATGACTGGAGCATAGGGAGATTACTGAGGCCATAGACAGGAGTGTCAATTGGTAAAGTCAACAACAGGAGTCACTGTGCACTTACTCCTCATGTAGGATCTCTATCCTTAATGTGCTGTACATTGAGATTTAATGCTATAACGAGTACTCAAACAATATATTTCACTTTGTGTTTCTATGGGGGTGCAAACTGTTGAAATCCTTACTTAATGCATACTAAACTGATCCTCTGTAAAAAAAAAAAAAAAGAAGAAATTATCAATTCCCAACTTGACTCTCACTGGGATTAAACATGACAATAGGTCTGCTCTGATTTCATCATCATTTAAAAAAATCATCTATTATTTTTCACTTTATGTTTCTGTGTGGGAGCAAACTGTTGAAATCCTTACTTAATGTATACTAAGCTGATCTTCTGTATATTAAGATAATCGAAAATGAATCTTGATGTGAATGGAAGGGGAGAGGGAGTGGGAAAGGGGAGGGTTGTGGGTGGGAAGGATGGTATGGGGGGGAAGCCATTGTAATCCATAAGTCGTACTTTGGAAATTTATATTCATTAAATAAAAGTTTAAAAAAAAAAGAACAGATAATAAATTTCAAATGTCTCACCACAAAAAATGATAGATAAGCAAGGTGACAAATATGTTAATTAGCTTGATTCAGTCATTCCACACTGTTTTCATGTATCAACACATAATATTATATCCCATAAATGCTTATAGCTATGAGTTGTCAATTAAACATAATAAATCAAACATAAAAGAAATCAAATTGGCACCATTAGCAAAATATAAGATTGTACACTTGTAACCATTCTGTTTGACTACAATGGAGGTAGAAAAAGGATATGGACTTGGAGGATTTTCAAGAAGTAGTTTCAATTATGTACAAAAAATATGTACAGTATAGATGGGAATCTGGAAGATAAGAGAGGTAGGTACACAGCTGTGTGGGGTGACAGTGTATTGGAGGCCCCAATTAGACAATGGATTCATCCAATGTCATTTGAGGTTTCTGTTGAAAACTAGTCCCACAATTTCTCTAGATGATTGTGCATTGATACAGAAATGGTTTGGTTTACCCAGATGTTTTTATAACACAATGTAATTTCTTATACATGGTCTCTCAGATTGTATTTCTTTTGGTTCACATTTCTGTGCCCAGCCAATATCCCCAAAGCTCAATAATTTTGCTAAATATTTAGAGCTCAAAGTAACTTTCAGCTAATGTCACATTGTGATAAAATTAGCTGTCCCTGTAAACCACACACTACCCTATAAAGGTTCTGTCT
This sequence comes from Oryctolagus cuniculus, assembly GCF_051225735.1. Taxonomy (NCBI): domain Eukaryota; kingdom Metazoa; phylum Chordata; class Mammalia; order Lagomorpha; family Leporidae; genus Oryctolagus; species Oryctolagus cuniculus. The sequence continues at coordinate 97,021,962 of NC_142867.1, forward strand.
GTGATCCTTGGTTTCTTTTCCTGGTCATGGAAAAATCATCCCTAATTTTTTTTTTAATTTTTTTTTTAGTTTCCAATTAATGTTTTAACCTCTAAGATACATAGTTCATGCACTTGATCCAGTATATACACTTCAGTTTCAGTGCCCTCTTTCTCTATACACCTAGGGAATGCTTTTCCTGGTTGATGATTCCCATATGCATGTTACACAAGGAATGCATTCATTACCATAAGATGATAGCATAATAACTCAGAAAGTAAGGAAAACTTTATTTAGAGTTTAAAGAAAACCTGACAAGGTAATTTCCCAGTGTAAGGGCCAGCAAGGATAACAGTAACCATCTTTGCCTACAGGGTTGGTTACATAGCACAAATATATGAGGAGATCTGTGACAAGCTGACAGCTCTTGGGAATGGACCCCAGGTGCTTTGGGCCAGGAAATAACATGAAGACAATGGGCAAGGGATGTCCTCTCAAGATTGTCAGAGCTGGGTTCTATCAAAATTACTAATGCTTTAGATGGCAAATCAATCTTACAACAATGACTAAAAAGTATTTCATGATTTGTAGCATCTCTTAAAATTGTGTGCTACACTTTGGTAGAAAGATAAATTATTTTAATACAGATACGTATCAAACTTCATAAATTGAAAAGCAAACTCTGTAAACACATGACTTTTATAAGAGAAAAATGATGGTAATCTACCACTTTATTATTAATTATTCATTCATTGGTTAGATTATAATTGAACAGCAAGTAGAAACATTACCCCTCCATTATTTGACACTGTCAGACAGTTGAAAATCTTAGAAGTGAATCCAAAGGGAGGATTCATTTTCTATATATGTATATATAATATATAAGACTGAAATAGAACTGGACTGACCTTTCTGCTGATGTGTTTATTTTATGCAAGAAAATTAAATTTTCACATTTTTTATATCTAAGTCTATACATTTGTGGGTAGAATTGAGTATGAGAAACAAATTTTCAGGTAATATAATAAATATATTTCTTGTGATGTTTAAATCACCTAATGTTCTCTTGTTAAGAAATGTCTAAAAGACTGGAAATAATTGAACTGACTTTTCTAAACCAGAATAGCTAGGCTCAAATTGATTATATTCATGCTCTGAAAATTCCGATTTGCTCAGATCCATTTACTGTAACAAATTGAAGAAAACCTAGTTTTTAGGTCATATATTGTTCATGACAAAATTGCATGGAGAATTTACACATTTGTACTGTCTGATACATTATGGGCACATAATATATTTCTTTGTGGACAGAACTGTCAATCATGGTAATTGTGATAATAGAGTTATATTAAGGCTGTTGTATGTATTCTGGCAATATTAAGATACTGGTAAAATTATAAATTCAGTAGCTAAAGCTTTAAAATAGATACATCCCTCAACTTTCATAGAGACTCATAGAAAGAAGGGACAAAGGGCAAAATATATTAATATTGCTGGTCTCTTCTCAGAGCCAAATTTATCAATATTACTTTTACATCACGTACAAAGCTTTCACATATCACATGTAAATGAAAATTAGAATTAATACGTTGTTTGGAAATATTTTCCAAGTCACTGCCCAGGGTAAACAAGGACGGGGGTGTTGTGAAAATAATCCGTTTCCTTGCACATGCACATGCACACATGCATTTCCTTCCATTCACGAAAATTGTCGACCTTAGGAAATTCAACTAATAACCAAGTAAAATTAGCAACCACTTGTCTTTTACCTAAAGAAGGCTGCAGCTGAAAGATGGAAAAATAGAAAAAGAGCAGTCAATGATAATTAAATTCTTCCTGGAACTTAATTAGTTGTATATTCATAACAAGCATTAAATTTTGCTATTACAAAAACTTAACAACAAAATCATGTGGCTCAAACAAAGCTAGAGCTTAAGAAATTTATGTTCCTGCTCCACGTGGGACAGTTTGAAAATATTAAGGGTAAGGCCGGCGCTGTGGCTCAGTAGGCTAATCCTCCGCCTGCGGCGCTGGCACACAGGGTTCTAGTCCCGGTCGGGGTGCCGGATTCTGTCCTGGATGCCCCTCTTCCAGGCCAGCTCTCTGCTGTGGCCAGGGAGTGCAGTGGAGGATGGCCTAGGTCCTTGGGCCCTGCACCCCATGGGAGACCAGGACAAGCACCTGGCTCCTGCCATCGGATCAGCGCAGTGCGCCGGCCGCAGCGTGCCAGCTGTGGCAGCCATTGGAGGGTAAACCAACGGCAAAGAAAGACCTTTTTATCTGTCTCTCTCTCTCACTGTCCACTCTGCCTGTCAGAAAAAAAATATTAAGGGTAAAAAAAATTAAGGGTAAAATAATAAGGGTAGGAAACTGCTAAGCTTTGCCTATGTTCATTGAATATCAATTTTCTTTTGTTAATGTCATAAAAAAGTAATCACCATAAGAAATTTCAAAAGTTCATGACAAATAAGAACTATAAGGAAAATTGGTTGTAGTCCTGATAACTATTTAGGCTTTGCGCCTTGTCTAACCAACTAAATGGTGGCATCAAAAAGGACTGTCTTCAACTCATATAGGATAGAAAAATCCAATAAAACTCAACTAAAAGCACAGTTTCAGGTCTATAACATTGTATGCATTTGCTCTTTAAACAATCAGGTTTCTTTTTATATGTATTGGTTTTTAAAACTTATTATTTACTTATTTATTTGAAGAGCAGGAGGACAGAAAAAGGACAGGGAGACTGGGAAATGAAGGTAAAATAGAAGAGAAAGGAAATGGAGAGGGAGAGATATTGAGGGAGATTCTGTAACAGCCAGATGTGTGCCAGGCCACTGCCAGGAGCCAGGAACTTCTTCCTGGTTTCTCCACGTGTGTGGCAGAGGCCCAAGTATTTCAGCCATTTCCCCTGCCATCCCAGGTGCATCAGCAGGAAAGTGGATTGAAACTAGAGTAGCCGGGACTCTAACCTATGTGATATAGAAAGTGGCCCTCATAAGCAGTGGCTTAAACCACTGTACCAACCACAGTGCTAGCACCCTTTGCATTTCTTTTTAACAGAAATAATTTTAAAAATTGCTTTTAATGGAAAATATTATAGACATACACCATTTATCTTATTGTTGACCTTCATTTTATTTATGTCGTACTTTTTCTTGTTAAAAAAATTCATCTGTTTTGTCTTCAGATCAGTTTCTATAGGGAAAATTTTATGAGGGCATACTAATAATCATTGTTTTTAATATAAATGATTTTCTATTATAGTGAAATATTGATAGGGATAACATGTATTGCCCCCCTACTACAGGTCACATTCTATTCTAATATTTTTATCATCCAGTTCCAAACCTTGAACATTAAAATCATCTGAGAAGCTTTGAAAAATTCAGAAGCTTGGGTAGTACCTCGTTCAAGTGAAATAAGAAAGTGAAATATAGGAGCCAAGCATCAGTAGGTTTTTGGGAAGCACGGCTTTATCTCAAGGGATCCTCTAAAAAGTCCGTTGAAACAGTGTAGCTATGTTGGCAGCATGTTTGGTATGTAAACTGTCTGGAACTGGCCCCAAGCTCCATTATTTGTGAGCTTTGTAACATTGAACACTGCTTCACCTCATTGTGCCTCTCCTTTCCATCTGTAGAGTGCGAATAACTGGTATTCACCTTTCAGTGTTGCTTAAGGTTTATGTAGTGCAAGTGAATTGGTAGATACTAAAGAAAGGATGCCTCACTTTGTTAACTAAGATTTAATTTCTGCTTCTCCTCTGTAAAAGATGGAAACTACGGATTCTGATATTTTTATCTTGTGTCCAATGTGACATATTAGTGTCTAATTTTCAGATAGATGTGGTAGATTAATGTCTTTGTATATGAGAGTATGAGGAAGCAGTCAGCTTTTTATAAGAGTGGTTCTCAGCTATAGAGTCATTAAGGTAATATCTTAAAAAATATTTTTGGCTGGACTTCACACTGAAATTCAGTGATTGAATTGATTTTGGCTGAGTACCGGGAGTATGTGTTGGGGTGTGTGTGTGCGTGTGTGTGTGTGTGTGTTGAAACTTATCCATTTGATTCACAAGTATAACGAGTTTTGAATCATTGTAACAGAATATAAATTGTGAAGCTTCATCATTCTAAACACAAGCTGAAAATACAAATAAGTCTAACGACCTCTACATTAATACTGCCAAACATCAATATGAAGTATTTAAGGGATGTTTATGCAGTATTTTCAAGGTATAGGGCAAGTTTTCAGAACTGGATTGGAAGAGTGAGTGACTTTTTCAACTCCTGTAATTTATTTTTGCATGTTACATGAATAGTTACTTTCATTGAGAATTCTGTGGTGAAAGTCTAAGCCCTTTGGCCTCATAAAAATTCACAACAAAATACAGATTTCTGCCTAATAAGCAGATTTCTCTCTATTTCTGTCTAATAAACAGGTCTTTGGAATAAGACAGACATTGGATTTAATTCCATTTCTAGAATCCCCTAGCCATATGACTTTACACAAGATCCTTAACTTCTCAAGGACTATTCCTCTTAGTGTAAAATGGAGATAATAACATCTAACTGACAGATTTATTTTATTTTTTGTAATATTATGCGAAGTATTACTTAGCCCAGTGTTAAATGATAATCAGATTGCAACGACTGGCTACTATTAGCTGTTTGAAGCATAATAAGCTTGCAAATAGAGATAATTCTTGCAGTGCTACCATCGTCTAGAAGGGAAATCCCAAAGGAGATGAAGGTTGAGAAAGGACAATTTCATAAACAAAAGATTGCTATCCCATGATTCAGAGAATGATACAATATCCTGTGATATATTTCTGAAGTCAGTTTCCTGCAGTATGCCTTTAATTATGAATATACTTGTGATTTCACCTTCTGTTTATTTTCCTGATATTGTACAGTTGTTGTATTAAACATCAAATCATCTATGAAACTCTTGACTCATTTTGACCTCATATGCTGCCTATATAACCACAATGAATGAAGAAAACAGAAGTAAATGAAAATAGTTATGAAATATTTTATGATACTTATAAATCACAATTAAAGTTATTCATGTAATGCATCCTACAACTAACCCTTAGAGTCATTTGGTCCATCAGATTTGATACATTTTCCTGAATTAAATTCCACATAATGAAAATTCTGCCAGCATTCTCTATAAATCAAAGTTATTCTCCTTTATGCCTAGAACTTAGAGCAAAATAGACATAACAGACCGTATTTAAAAACTTTCAGGGCAGCATCTGTTATGGAGAGCCTTGATAAAATGTTTTGTCACAGATTAGAGTACTGTATTTTACTGCCTCTGAAACTCACATCTTAATTTTGTACATATTTGGTTTTAATTACTTAGATTGTCATCTATTATCCTATAATTATCATTTCTCAAGTTACCTTTCTTCTGTTCCCATAGAGTTTATTCTGTGACTAAAAAGAAAATTCATCTAAATAACTTCTCAGTTCATAGCCTTCTTTTTTTATAACACACCTGTTGGTCAATCTGGTCTTAAAATTATATTTTTACAATAGATCATGCTAATATTAAAATTAATGTATTTATTTTATATTTCTTACATTTGGGGTATTATCCTATAGTCTAATCAGAATTGAAGAAAATTTTCCTTTCTAAATGTTTGCAAAATGTTTTTGGTGGAGGTTTACAAGTAAATACAACAGTTGAAAAAGTGTCATAATAAAGAGAAGAGCAAAGAATACTTCCCAAGTTACACTTTGATACCACAATCAAGACAAAGATATGGCAAGTAAAAGTCACAAGTAAGAACACTTGAAATATTATTGTCAAAATATTGAGGTAGCGTTGAGACTTCAAGGAGGGTATATATATATATATAATTATGCATCTATAAATGTCACCATATAAAAATAATCCAGTGAGAAATTTCTTTATAGAAATGTTACCTGTACAGCTGGAAGTTGAAGCTTGGTGCTTCTGAAATCCATTTTTCTTCCTTAGATGAAGAAGGCTATGGCTGCATCACCAAGGGAGAGTAAAAAGGAATTTCCCTGAGACAAATAGATTTCCAAAGCTGACAGGATAGCCCTAATCTTTCTTGGCAAAGCAAACCAGCTGCAGAGAGCATAACCTGTCGTGCTGGAACAGTGTTTCTTGTGTCTTCAGAAGAAAATAATTCATACAACAGGTAGATATTGAAGATAAGCAAGCCAGCAATGTTCAATGAAGACATACACCTGACAGACCAGGTGGGCAGCACTGCAGAAAATCAAGTCGCCCACCCGTGCATAGATTGGGGTTTTGCTGAGTTTGGGGTGAATATATTTCTACAGTTTCTCTCCTTCCTGGTCTCCCCTCTCTGGGATGTTATGAGGCAGAAAGCATCCCAGTCGTTCAATCTCCCCTAGGACATTATTATACAGAGGGATTTCCAGGTTCAGAATTTCCTGTATAATGAATGTTACCAGACAGGGATAGGAAGATTCCTGGGAGTGGGGCCTCAACTAAAATGATATGGAGCAAGATTTTTTATTTACAAATATCGCAAATATCAAGCTGCTTTCAAGACATCTAGGCCTCTGCAATTATCTAACTATAGAAACTTCCAGATTTTGTTTGTTTTCTCACAAAAATAAATGGGCTCACGTCTGACTCCTTCCCTAACATCCTCCTCTGAAGAGAAGTAAATCTTAGGGAGGTAAGAGAAGTAAATCTTAGCCTTGGAGGAGATCTGTCTTCTGAAACTTGTTCCAGTTAACATAGGAGTGTGGAGCTGTTTGTAGGCATTCTCCTGCTCTCCTTTTTATGGTGTTTGGGGATGGCCTGGGAAAAGATTGCCCTTTGATGTCTAGAGGACTGGCCATATTGTTTAAGGCAATGGTCTGGAAACCTTGCCTTATGACCATCTGGAGCTGGACAGTTTGTCTTCTGTTAAGAGACAGAATGAATGAGGACGTTAATGAAGCATGGTGCAAAAAGAAATAGTAAGCATGTGGAAGTTATAGGGCAGAGGAAGGGCACTAACAGGATCTCCACAAACAGACATTAAGCCAAAAATTCCAACCCTGTTCAGCTCAGTCCTGGAAGTGTCTGGCCTTGTCCAAGAAACTTCCATGTGGTGTTGCACCTGTGTGTTTTGGCCCCAAAACTGTCTTGATGAATGGCACAGATGCCCCCTTGGGCACTAGTTAGCATATCTAAACCCTGCCTGTTATGAAGGATCACCACTGCTGAAGAGTTGATTTTGGTTTGGAGGGTAAAGAGGAAGGCTGCTCTGGGTGTTAAATCCAGCTAACTTGGTGGAGATGTTAGCAAAGAGCTTGATTCTTAAACTGCCCCAGTTGTTCCTGTGACCTTTGCTACTCTTGCCATGGTATTAGTTTCCATCAGGAGAGGGAGTAGGAGAGGAGAGGCTTGAGAAGTGTCTAAGGAGATTGATATAGGAGTCAAGACATTGGCAACAGAAACAGTAGATAAGAAAAGCAATTGTACAGAGCCCTGTCCAATTCGTGGGTAAGCATTGGTAGGCAGAATTTCCAAAAAGTACACTTCTGATGTAGTAGGAAGAAGATATTCTAACATGTGTTGTATATTAAATTGGGTTTTCCAGTTAAAGGTGTATTTCCAGAGAATGTGACAACGAAGAACACGGCAGCTGGAGGACTAAAGCAAAGGGTGTTGTTGTGGGAAGTATTATTACTGAAGTCTTCCCAGAACATTACATCCCAGGTGGTGTCAATGAAAGTTTGAGCTGGTCTGTCATCTTAATGAATGAAGGAGAAATTATGTACCCATGCACTGCCCCAATATGAGTTGGCCATCAAAGCTAGGTGTCCACATGACAGGAGGGGCTTCCCCTGGCAAAACCCCCAGCATAACTAAGCTGAAGTGCCCAGATGGAGATAATGGACAAGAAGTGAAGAAGGGAGGTTTAAGGGATATTGCTCAGTCAGTAGTGTGTGTGGTGACCAGGAAGGAAGTCACAGAAAGAGTCATTTAGTGATCCTACAAGATGTGCCTGGGAAAACTCAAATGGATGGAGGCATTTGAGGGCTATAAGCTTCAGGTTGATCTTAATATAAATCGGCCCCATAACAGGATATGAGAGGTTGCCTTTGCTGGCTAATGCTCACAAGCCCTGTTACCTTAAAAGGGTTGAATAATGCATGAACCACTGTCTCTGAGTCTATTCTCTCAGAGAGATTAGTGATACTTCTCTGAATGAGCCCCATCCTTCTAAACAAATTAAACAAGAGTGGCTATAGGAAGAATTAGCTACTAAATGAATTGCAGCCTGAAGTGGCTTGATACAGGGGAAGGTGTTAGCTAGGAGTGCGGGTAGGCAGCATATTAGCAGAACAGGGAAAGGAAGAAGGTGGAAGGGCATTTTACTTAAATGGGCTCCTTTTAAATTAGGTATCAGTCCTCTAGGAGTTCTGTTGCCCAAGCCCCGTTTGCCCTAGACTCTATTGGTCTTCAGAGCAGTATGGCTTTATCCTGGTATGGTGGATCCAGCTTGGGATGCCAGGCACCTTATTGCTGTAGGTGTAGAAATTGAGATGGGGTACAGTCCTTTCCTTATAGGAGTCAGTTGGGATTTGGGAGAGTCATCATTCCAGATTTTAATTAGAATGAGACATTCAGGTCCATATTAAGTGAGACAGGCTGACATCTTTGTCTGTTTGAAGTCCAAGGTCTTGGACTGCCATTTGAAGTTGAGCTAAAGAAATGAAGTATTTAACAGTATTATTTGTTTCTATATCTATTAGTTTGTGTAAATGGAGGAAGGGCCTTCCATTTGGAGCCTCCAAGGGGGTTTGGGAAATCTGGGAGATGGGCACTGTCCAAATTCTGAGCAGGGCAACTGAAAGAACTAAAAGCCAATTTTTTTTTCCTGGCTATGTTTTCTTGTGTTTTTCATTAAAGTATGGTTGGCCATTTGCACTTTACCAGAAGACTGAGGTCTCCAAACCAAGTAAAGATATCAGCCTACCCTTAAAGCCTTACAAATCCCTTTTGAAATCTGGACAATGAAACAGGCAGGTTGTCACATTGTAGTGATCCTGGGAGGCCAAAGCAGGGATAACTTCCCTTAAGTATATTTTGGTTTCTTCCAGAGCCCTTTCAGTCCTAGTTGGGAAGGCTTTTTTATTAATGAGAATGAACAGGTATTTATTGCTTTGACAGAGCAGCATTTGTGTGAAATCTGTTTGCCAATCTTCTCCAGTGTAAATTCTCTTCCCCTGCATGGGTTTAATTAAGGGTGGAAGCCGGGATGACAGAATTATTTACAGTGCACAGAGTGCAATTTTGGCAGATTCTTCAGGTAGTTTTTGTCAGGCCTTTTCCAGAAAACAATTTACCATGTAGTTCCTTGAGTTTGTCTCCCAAAATGGCATGACTTGTATAATCCTCATATTATAATGCCTAGAAAGGTATGTTATCTCCTCTTCCTAATACCACCCTTGTATTGTTTTCACATGTCCCTGTTCTTCTTCCAGGGTGCATCAGTGTGGGGAGCAACTTGGACTAGACTAAGTTACTGGAATTAAGACTTATTCTATGCATCTGCTCTCCCACAATATGGCGCTGGGAGAGGAGAAAACAGCTTCTACCCAGCTGCCTCTCACCAACTTGACAAGCTGCAGGAGCTGATCTTGCTCCTGATTGGAGGAGAGCAGTGTGCTCAGCGTGTGGGTAGCAGAGTTGGGATTGGTGGAAGAGGACTATAAAGGAGGAGAGAGACAACATGCACCAGGAACATCCGGATAACATCTGAGCAGCCCCCGAGAGAGCCGGCCGGCGGTGTGCCGCTCCCCCGCGGAAGTGGGGAAAGTGGCAGGGGGAGCCGCCCCTCCACGGATGTGGAAGGATCGGCAGCCAACCCGGGAAGGACCAGCAGCAAACCCGGGAAGGGCCAAGCAGACAAAAGAACAGCGCAGGGTTTAGTGTCATTCCTCTGCGAGAGGGGGAGTGACGCATCAGGAGGGTTTTTTCCTTGGCACTGTTCAGATTACAGGACCTAAACACACAGCCAGAGATTTTGGCAGCCTTCTTTTCCAGAGTCTGTGAAAGAGTTACCTAAAACGTTGTCATTTGATTCCTTCTGATGGCATCTTGCAGTATGTAACTGCAAACTCACTGGGAAGATTTCCACATCAAGGGGGTTGAGAATTTGAGGCCCATACTTAATGGGAGTATCTTAGGTCACCAGGTATCCCATCTGTCTCCAGACAGACACATGAGCACGTAAGATCAAAGAGGCATGCTGGGAATCCATGTATTCATGAATTAATGTGTATATGAACTCTATGAATCATTTATCCTTGCCTAGTTCTAGTGTCCTGATTAAAGGCGATCAATTCTGTTAACTGATCCAAAGTTCCTGGGGGAAGAGTCATGTTTCCATAATTTTCATAGTGTGACTACTGCATATCCTAAAAATCAGATCCCATCTCTTATAAAACTGCTCCTGTTTGCTAACTATATCTCATTTTCATTGGTCAGGATTGGTCTTTTAGGTCCCTTCTGCTAGCATAATCCAGATTAATAGCTTCTGTATAATAATAAAGGGGACTATTATTTCCTGGGATTGGCATTAGGGTAGCTTGATTTAAGGTAGAATAGTATGTTATTTTTATTTGATTATGTTCTAAGAGGAGGAGGACCTAGTATTTTAGTGTTGCGCTGTCCATCAGCCAATGATAACCCTTTTATTTTAGTAGGGAATTTATTTGGTGTAAAATATAGAGGACAATTTCTTGTTCTAGTGTAATCTTGGAGGCCTTGACTGTTAATAAGGTAGCAGCCACTGTTGTCCACAACCAGTAGGCCATCCCTGAGCAACCATGCCCAGAGCTTTAGAGAAGTATACCAAAGGCTGCTCAACAGGTCTTAAGTCCTTAGTTAATACTCCTAATGCTAGCTCTTTCTTCTTGGTGACATATACTGAAAAGATTTAACTGGGTTTAATAAACCTAGCACAGAACAACTTTTAACTGGATTAAGACTATGTTTTTCTCTCTTTCCCACAGAAGGAGAGCTTGTTCTGGCTTACTCCTGAGTAGCTGGTATAGAGCCCATGCTGTTTCCCCATACCTAGGGATTGATAGCCTGCAATCAGGCTATCTTAATAGTCCAAGACATGTCCAGAGATGTCTTAAGGTTGCTGGAATAGAAATTTGATGTATGGCCTGTGCCACGGCTCACTAGGCTAATCCTCTGCCTGCGGTGCGGCACACCGGGTTCTAGTCCCAGTTGGGGCACCAGATTCTGTCCTGGTTGCTCCTCTTCCAGTCCAGCTCTCTGCTGTGGCCCGGGAGTGCAGTGGAGGATGGCCCAAGTCCTTGGGCCCTGCACCCGCATGGGAGACCAGGAGAGGCACCTGGCTCCTGGCTTCTGATCAGTGCGGTGCGCCGGCTGCAGCACGCTGGCCGCAGCAGCCATTGGGGGGTGAACCAACAGCAAAGGAAGACCTTTCTCTCTGTCTCTCTCTCTCTCACTGTCCACTCTGCCTGTCAAAAAAAAATTTGATATATGGTCTATATATTCTCTGGGGACAGTCTCCATTTCCCAAGGATGAGGATGAGCCCTCAATAGTCTACCTATTGCCATACCAGTTGTGCTTTTACTTTGAACACTCAGTAACTACTCTGCCAGGAAGTTAAGTGCCCAATATTGGACTCTCCTGGGGGGGAACGGACAAGCAAATAATCTACATACTGGGTTATATTTCCAACCCCCTCAAGACCTAGATACTTCAGGGCTTCTACAAGAGTCTTCCCAAATAGGTGAGGGCTGTCTGAATTCTTGTGGTAGCCCTGTCCAGTTTATATATTGTTTTTGCCATTTGCTAACTTACTCAAACACATATAGTCAATAAGGATGAAAAAGAACGCATCCTTAAGGTCTAACATTGTACTTTCGGGTACCTAATGGTATTTCACCTGATTGTTCAGGAGTTAGGCATGATGGGGTAGATGGCTGTCACTGCTTCATTAATGGCCCACAAATTGTAAACAAATCTGTACTGCCCATTTTTCTTTTTTATTGGTGGAATGGTTGCATTAAAAGAGAAATTGCAGGGCATCAATACCACATGTAGGAAAAAACTGTGAACTAAAGTCCTTGTATTGCTTCTTTTTAGGGTATTGTTTTAACTGGGAAAACGATTGGTGCTTTAAGCGTAATGATAGTCTGATGAGCTTTAAAGGCAGAAGCAGGTACATCTGAGGCCCAGACCTGTGGGTTGACCTTTATATCTGTTTCTTCATGTGGAGTACTAGAAAGTCTGGTATAATATGACAATGACTGTCCTCATGTGAGAAGAAAGTTACCTGGTTGCTAATTTACCTACAATGTGTCTTCCCTCAGGGATGTGGGACATGAAGTCATTAACATAAACTGGTTGAAAAATATGGTCTAGCCACATAGATAATACAAGGAGTATATAATCCTCTCAATTGAAGGCACCCTGTTGACTCCAATTACTTGGCTGGACTAGGGAGAGAACTGTCCCAACTAGGAGACTAGGTAAAGTAGATGACTCCTTTATCTAAGGGAAAGCTTATGGTCCTACCTGCAGTGTCAAGGGTTACCCTAGCCTCCATCCTCTCAACAGTTATAGTAGATTTCAGAGTAAATAGGAGCAAAGGGCTTCTTCAACTTAGGGCCAACAGGGTCTGTAGTTCTTACTTGGAAGTCTTCAATCCCTGGGAATTGCCTGGTTTTCAGTGGCTGTGTTTTCAACAGAGCAGACAGAGCTTTTTTGTGGATGACTTTTGTTGGGACAGTTATTTGCTCAATGCCCTGGCTTCAAGCATCAAAGATAGTTGCTATTTAAGTGTGTGTTGGTGTTATCAGGCATTCCTGATGGCAGGTCACTGTGGAATCCAGCTAACTCTGGGGCCTGACGCCTATCTTTCTGTTGCTCCTTCTGCCTAGTCCTTTCTTTTTCCTCCTGGTCAGTTATAACAGCCTATGGAGGCGGCATTTAGGTCGTCAGTTATGAAGGCACTCTATTACAGCTCCAATTATGGAAGTTTTCTTTTAATAACGTGGGCATATTGAGCTAGACATAAATGCATTACTACTATGTCCTCTAGGGGGAGTCAGGTGTATATTGGCATATTTTGTAAGGCCCTCTTTAAACCTCTCTACAAAAGCTGTTGGATTTTCCCTGGATTCCTGTTCTATGGTTCTTACTTTGTTTAAATTTATTGGCCACATTTTGCTGGCAAGCAATTCTGCCAGAATATAATTCATCATATGATCCCTGAAACATAATCCAGCTGAAATATTATAATTCCAATTAGGACCAAGTCTTGGTAGAATAATATTTTAAACCGGGTAGTTTTTATTTTGTCTATGCAGTGTTTATGTAGTCATGGGCATGTCCTACCACTATTTGTCTTTCTCTGTGGGTTAAGATTACTCCCATGAGGAGTCCTACTAGGTAACCTCAAGCATACAGATCACTGTCTAAATTTTTTAAGGTCATCAGTAAAACTTGCCATCTTTTCTTTAATTTGGTTTAATCCTGAATTGAAAATGGAACTTGTATTTTGACAGCCCCATTTGGTCCTGCTGTCTCCTGAAGAGGGTACATTCCAATGGTTTCTATGCTTCAAGCCATATACCAGGTCTCTAAGTAAGGGTGGCTTGGTGTGGCAGGACACATATCAGGAAGGGGTAGTATGGAAGGGTCATGTTAACATCAGATCCCTGGGGTCCTTCATGTCCTGGGGGATTTTTAGTTCTTGTGAGAAATTTTCTTGCAATGGCAGGTCTCCTGGCTGTGCTTTCAAGTATGTTGTCAGTAGCTGGTTAAGTAAGCCTAGGATGGCTGAGTCTAGCTTACAAGTCTCATAGTTAATGATTTTCTCATTGCTATAAAATCCTGTTTATAAAGGACTTCCATCCACTTACTATATCCATGACAGAATATATGTAGCTGTAATATGGTATTATAATTTAAGCTTCCACTTTCTGGCTGTGATTCTTGGTTCTCTAATTTATACTGTAGCCTATTCAGTTTTACAGAAAAAAAGATTAGCCATCCCTTCCTTAAGGCCAGGGATCAAATTATGACCATTTTTTTTTTGACAGGCAGAATTAGACAGTGAGAAAGAGAGACAGAGAGAAAGGTCTTCCTTCCATTGGTTCACCACCCAAGAGGCCGCTATGGCCGGTGCGCTGCGCCTATCCAAAGCCAGGAGCCAGGTGCTTCCTCCTGATCTCCCATGTGGGTGCAAGGGACAAGCACTTGGACCATCCTCCACTGCCTTCCAGGGCCACAGCAGAGAGATGGACTGGAAGAGGAGCAACCGGGACAGAATCCAGCACTCTGACCAGGACTAGAACCTGGGGTGCAGGCGCTGCACGCAGAGGATTAGCCTAGTGAGCTAAGGCGCCGGCCAAATTATGACCAATTTTTGAAGATACTTCCTAGTGGAGATCACACAGAATAGAAAATTAAACTCTCATATGAAGAGAATAGAAGAGAAACTGGGGCAATGAGTCCATTGTTCCTACTTGATTCCCAAAGAGAAAGAGTAGGTATCCCTGTTTGATCTCTTTTTCAGGGAAGAACAAGCAGTGATTTTTCTGAGTTTAAAAGAATTAACAGTCTTTATTGCAAAAACTGAATTTGATCATCTCTAGGTCTCCTCCCCAGGAGTCTTTCCCCATCTGTCTGGCCCACCATTTTTGGTTCATACCCAAACCTGGCAATGCCTAGTAAGGTCGTGAGGGAAGGATCCACTTTGGAACTAACAGCAACGGTTGAGCCAGGTACAATGGCAACATTGTGGGCAGGGGAAGTATTGAAGATTTTGAAAAAGCCTCTACATTTTCTATTTTTTTTCATAAAGAATAATGTTTGAAATCATAACCTACAATCCAAATCGGTTTAAATAGCTATTGTATCTCCAGGAAGAGAGTCACATTCTTTGAGATCTCCAGGGATCTGACTGGAAATCGCATTCAAAAGACTTACTTTCGAATGTTTAATCTAAAAAAAGTCTGTCAAACTGTCAAAGCTCTAAAATAGTTAGTCAAAATAGAGTCCCAGATCTTTGTAGCCAGAACTGTAGATCAGATTTAACAGAAGTATAAGTAATCACTCAAATATTCCCCAATAAAGAAAAGGCAATCTTAATTCTTTAAGCATTAGCTCTTTATTAGCAATCAGATTTTAAGACAGCAGAGAACACAAGAGACCCTCCCCAGTGACACATAAAATTTTTGTTTCCCTGGTCAGTTATAAAAAGCAAAAACTATAAAAGCTTAAGTACAAGCATTATCACAAATAAAAACTACAGTCTATAATATGGGTTTAAAAATCACAGATTTTGAAATTAAAAGATCGAGATTCTTGTGAACTGTAATTACTAATAAACTTTGTTGCTTTAATAGGGTTGACTGAGATTGGGTGTTGGGCCTCAATTGCCAAACAGATGCAACACTCCTCCCCTCATTCCCCAACATTGAGAAGAAGGAGAGAGTAACAAATGGACTTGGGGCAGGCCACAGAGCAAGCAAGGCAAAGGAGGACTTGGTCTCTGCAGGTCTATTCCCAATAGGAGACTGGACATTGTCTTGAGGCCAGCAAGATGTCTAGTGCAGTCGTCCTTGGCCTACAACCACTTACCCTGTCACAGGAGTCTTCCAGCAGTGAGCTCCCTGTGACATTTAACTGTTCAACTGTGTGCAAATGGGTGTGGCAGAAAGAGAGACAGACAAGTTCCACAGACAAGACAGGCAAGGCAGGGGAAAGTATAGAAGTAAACTATTTGGGGCATTCTTCAAGCCTACAGTTGATGTTGCTTGGACTTAAGGCTGGCACATCAAAAAGATGCTAGTGGTATGGCTGGAAGTTGAAGCTTGGCATTTCCCAAATCCACTTCTTTTCTTTAAATGCCCAGAAAGCTAAGGCTGTGTCACTAAGGGAGACTGAAGTGGAGTTTCCCTCAGGCAAATAGGCTTTGACAGCTGCTTGGACAGAAAGAGCACTGTAGTTATGAACAAACTATCATTACTATATTTTACAACTACTCTGTGGCTTTTTAAAAACAAATAATTGAGCAGTTAGGGAAGCTTTGGTTATTTAAGAAGACAGTCACTCTGTCACATGCTGACAGGGGTCTTTGTACTGCTACCATCTTTTACTACCTCCCTAGGCAGACCAGCCAGGACTTGAACTGGCACTCTAATACATGGTGACAGCATAACCAACTATGCCACAATGCCGGCTCCTCTCTTATTTTCTCTCTAATTTACATTGGGATTTGCTTTACTCTGTGACTGCCCAGTATTTATGAATGAAAATAGCAATATGCCATTGGAATGTCAAATTAGTCATTAAACATAATACAGCACTGAAAAATACTAAAGTCTACCTGGTTGGACTCTTTTGTTCACTTATGAGAAAATAATAGAAATTTCAGTATAAATTAATGGGCAAATAACATTCTGGAATTAGTGGCGGAAAAGTCTGCTAAGAAAGGGATAAAGATAACAGGGACTTGTCGCTCCCCCTCTTCGTGGAGGAACAACACAGGACCCTGAGCTGTTCTTTTGTCTACTCGGCCCTTCCCGGGTTTGCTGCTGGTCCTCCCCGGGTTGGCTGCCGATCCTTCCACCTCCGTGGAAGGGCGGCTCCCCTGCCACTTTCCCCACTTCCGCGGGGGAGTGGCACATCGCCGGCCAGCTCTCTAGGGGGCTGCTCAGGTGTTCCTTCAGATAGATGTTCCTGGTGCATGTTGTCTCTCTCCTCCTTTATAGTCCTCTTCCACCAATCCCAACTCTGCTACCCACACACCGAGTACACTGCTCTCCTCCAGTCAGGAGCAGGATCAGCTCCTGCAGGTTATTGGTCGAAGTGGAGACAGCTGTGTAGAAGTTGTTTACTCCTCTCCCAGCGCCATATTGTGGGAGAGCAGATGCATAGAATAAGTCTTAATTCCAGTAACTTAGTCTAGTCCGAGTTGCTCCCCACAGGGACTACCGAAATCTGCCTTTCATTAATTTATTAAAATATATCATAGAAAGCCAAGTAGAATATGAGCACAGACACATGTTCCCAGGAAACTTGTCCCTGGATACAATGGCACTTTTTCTAGTATGTTTTCCTAGTAATTCTATAAGAATACGATTCTTTCTAGAGACAAAGTCTTGGACTGGAATAAGTGTAGCTTTTGTTGTTGAATACCTTATTAGACTTCTTCAGCCTGTTATACAAATAAAGATGCATTCTTCCCCACCCCTTGGTTTCATGCTTCTCAAATTTTAACATAGCCCAAAATAACCTGGGGAGCATATTAAAATGACAGTTTCCCAGATCCCACCCAAGTATTTTCTTATCCCCCTAATAACCACCTGAAAAATGGGTTATGATGCTCATTTGATACATAAGTAAATTATCACTCAGAAAAATATCCCATGAACAATAAAAAAGAAGCATGGTATATATAAACCATGCTTTCAGTTCACTCATGAAATGCTACCAAAGAAAATTATAAATATAAATATAAATGCATTTCTCTGAATTCAGATTTCATCTTCTCTATTGCTCTGGATCCCAGTTCTTATTCCATTTTCTACTTCTTCCACTCTTGATAATCTGCAAATCTTTTTTTATACATACATTTCATTTTATTTTATTCCACAAAGGTTCTTCTACTTGTTACTGCTGGATCCAGTGAAATCCTTGTACTCTTTTTATTTAAGGCTGACCCATATGTCTTCCAAATTTTTGCTATGGAAGAATTAATCAGGATGGTAAAACAATCAGCCCCTGGTACTAGAATTCCTTTTGGAAGGTTACTATGCAGTCTATAATTTCTATAAAGTAGGGCAGCCTAGTATAGCACACATGTACATAAGTTTATTTATTAATTCCAATCTATAATCTCAGATAGGCCAGTGCCCCTAACTGTGCGTATATGCCTCAAGGGCAGCTGGCTTCTTTCCTAATCCAGAGGCATTGACTCCACAATCCTTTGGCTGTGGGACTAGATTTTCTGGAGATCAACAATTCATGTTTCGTTAATTAGCACAGTTGATGTGAGATTTTTTTTTTCTTAATGAGATATTGGTATTCCAGCTATGAGGAATAGCTAGAACTAATATTGTAAAAACAGTTCAATTACCCTTAATAAACAGGTCATTGGGAGCCAGGGATTTTTAATATCTTTTGCCTTTCAGAATGGCACTTGAGGTTGATTCAGAAACAGTTCTGCAGTTGGCTGTTAACCTAAGTGACTCTTTATTTCTGAAATCCACTATTTGTTGATAAAACTGTCTTTTAGACATTGGTAACTTCCCTTTGGTGAATTTTTTACACAAAGTATTATTGGAGCACTGAAAGGACAGTTGAAGCTTCATTAAAATAACAAAGTAGATCTCCTGACTCTGCCTACTGCCTTTAGTTGTTTCTGCATTTATGTAACAAGCATATCTATGGATATATGAACTTATTGTCACTGTAGCCTCAAAGTGAGACGGTAGTGAGCAGATGTACAACCTTTAGATGGGATAGATATTTACAAAAATAAGAATAAATAAACCCATTTTTATTGTATATAGCAAAACTGGTTTGGACTACTTCACAAGAACAGATGAGGATTCATTTGTAGGAAATATATATTTTTGAAACTTTTATTTAATGAATATAAATTTCCAAAGTACAGCTTATGGATTACAATGGCATCCCGACCCCACATAACGTACCTCCCACCCGCAACCCACCCATCTCCTGCTCCCTCTCCCCTTCCATCCACATCAAGATTCATTTTCAATTCTCTTTATATACAGAAGATCAATTCAGTATATATTAAGTAAAGATTTCAACAGTTTGCACCCACATAGAAACTCAAAGTGAAAAATACTGTTTGAGTACTAGTTATAGCATTAATTCACATTGGACAACACATTAAGGACAGAGATCCTGCGTGAGGAGTAAGTGCACAGTGACTCCTGTTGTTGACTTAACCAATTGACACTCTTGTTTATGGCCTCAGTAATCACCCTAGGCTCTTGTCATGAGTTGCCAAGGCTATGGAAGCCTTTTGAGTTCACCAACTCTGATCATATTTAGACAAGGTCGTAGTCAAAGTGGAAGTTCTCTCCTCCCTTCAGAGAAAGGTACCTCCTTCTTTGGCCCTGTTCTTTCCACTGGGATCTCACTCCTGGAGATCTTTCATTTAGGTTTTTTTTTTTTTTTTTTTTTGCCATAGTGTTTTGGCTTTCCATGCCTGAAATACTCTCCTGGGCTTTTCAGCTGGATCCGGATGCCTTAAGGGCTGATTCTGAGGCCAGAATGCTGTTTAGGACATCTGCCATGCTGTGAATCTGCTGTGTATCTCACGTCCCATGTTGGATCATTCTCTCCCTTTTTTATTCTATCAGTTAGTATTTGCAGACACTAGTCTTGATATGTGATCCCTTTGACTCTTAGTCCTATCATTATGATCAATTGTGAACAGAAATTGATCACTTGGACTAGTGAGATGGCATTGGTACATGCCACCTTGATGGGATTGAATTCAAATCCCCTGGTATGTTTCTAACTCTACCATTTGGGGCAAGTTGGCTTGAGCATGTCCCAAATTGTACATCTCTTCCCTCTCTTATTCCCACTCTTATATTTAACAGTGATCACTTTTCAGTTAAGTTTCAGCACTTAAGAATAACTGTGTACTAATTACAGAATTCAACCAATAGTATTGAGTAGAACAAAAAAAAATACTAAGAGGGATAAAGTATTAAGTTGTTCATCAACAGTCAGGGCAAGGACTGATCAAGTCACCATTTCTCATAGTGTTCATTTCACTTTAACAGGTTTCCTTTTTGGTGCTCGGTTAGTTGTTACCGATTAGGGAGAACACATGGTATTTGTCCCTTTGGGACTGGCTTATTTCACTTAGCATAATGTTTTCCAGGTTCCTCCATTTTGTTGCAAATGACCGTGTTTCATTGTTTTTTACTGCTGTATAGTATTCTATAGAGTACATATCCCATAATTTCTTAATCCAGTCTACTGTTGATGGGCATTTAGGTTGATTCCAGGTCTTAACTATTGTGAATTGAGCTGCAATAAACATTAAGGAGTGGACCGTTTTTTTGTTTCCCAGTTTAATTTCCTTTGGGTAAATTCCAAGGAGTGGGATGGCTGGGTTGAATGGTAGGGTTATATACAGGTTTCTGAGAAGTCTCCAGATAGACTTCCATAGTGGCTTTACCAGTTTACATTCCCACCAACAGTGGATTAGTGTCCCTTTTTCCCCACATCCTCGCCAGCATCTGTTGTTGGTAGATTTCTGAATGTAAGCCATTCTAACCGGGGTGAGGTGAAAGCTCATTGTGGTTTTGATTTGCATTTCCCTGATTGCTAGTGACCTTGAACATTTTTTCATGTGCCTGTTGGCCCTTTGGATTTCCTCTTTTGAAAAATATCTATTGAGGTCCTTGACCCATCTCTTTTTCTTTTCTTTTATTTATTTATTTATTTTTTGACAGGCAGGGAGGACAGTGAGAGAGAGAGAGACAGAAAGGTCTTCCTTTTGCCAATGATTCACCCTCCAATGGCTGCCTTGGCCAGTGCGCTGCGGCCGGCGCACTGCGCTGATCCAAAGGCAGGAGCCAGGTGCTTCTCCTGGTTTCCCATGGACTGCAGGGCCCAAGCATTTGGCTATCCTCCACTGCACTCCTGGGCCACAGCAGAGAGCTGGCCTGGAAGAGAGGCAACTGGGACAGAATCCGGCACACCGACCGGGAATAGAACCTGGTCTGCCTGCTAGGTGGAGGATTAGCCTTTTGAGCCTTGGCGCCGGCTGGTCCATCTCTTAAGTGGGTTGTTTGTTTCGTTGTTGTGGAGTTTCTTGATCTCTTTGTAGATTCTGGTTATTAATCCTTTATCTCTGGCATAGTTTTAGAATACTTTTTCACATTCTGTCGGTTACCTCTACACTCTCCTGTTTCTTTTGAAGTACAGAAACTTCTGAATTTGATGTAATCCCAATAGTTAATTTTGGCTTTGACTGCCTGCGCCTCCAGAGTCTTTTCTAGGAAGTCTTTGCCGGTGCCTATATCTTGCAGAGTTTCTCCAATGTTCTCTAATAATTTGATGGTGTTGGGTCGTAGATTTAGGTCTTTAATCCACGTTGAGTGGATTTTTGTGTAAGGGGTAAGGAAGGGATCTTGCTTCATGCTTCTGCACGTGGAAATCCAGTTTTCCCAGCACCATTTATTGAATAGACTGTCCTTACTGCAGGGATTGGTTTTAGATCCTTGATCAAATGTAAGTTGGCTGTAGATGTTTGGATTAATTTCTGATGTTTCTCTTCTGTTCCATTTTCTATCCATCTATTTCTGTACCAGTACCATGCTCTTTTGATTACAACTGCCTTGAAGTATGAAATGAAATCTTGTATTGTGATGCCTCTGGCTTTGTTTTTGTTGTCCAAAATTGCTTTAGCTATTCGAGGTCTCCTGTGTCTCCATATGAATTTCAGCATCATTTTTTCTAGATCTGAGACGAATGTCTTTGGTATCTTGATTGGTATCGCATTGAATCTGTAAATTGCTTTTGGGAGAATAAACATATTGGTGATGTTGATTCTTGCAATCCATGAGCATGGAAGATTTTTCCATTTTTTCGTATCCTCTTCTATTTCTTTCTTTAAGTTTTTATAATTCTCATCATAGAGATCTTTAATGTCATTGGTTAAGTTTATTCCAATGTATTTGATTGTTTTTGTAGCTATTGTGAATGGGATGGATCTTAGCAGTTCTTTCTCAGCTGTGGCATTTCCTGTGTATACAAAGGCTGTTGATTTTTGTGCATTGATTTTATATCCTGCTACTTTGCCAAACCCTTCTATGAGTTCCAATAGTCTCTTAGTAGAGTTCTTTGGATCCTCTTAATAAAGAATCATATCATCTGCAAAGAGGGATAGTTTGACTTCCTCCTTCCCAATTTTTATGCCTTTGATTTCTTTTTCTTGCCTGATGGTTCTGCCTAAAACTTCCAGAACTATATTGAATAGTAGTGGTGAGATTGGGCATCCCTGTCTGGTACCAGATCGCAGTGGAAATGCTTCCAACTTTTCCCCATTCAATAGGATGCTTGCCATGGGTTTTTCATAAATTGCTTTGATTATATTGAGTAATGTTCCTTCTATACCCAATTTGCTTAGAGTTTTCATCATGAAAGGGTGTTGAATTTTATCAAATGCTTTCTCTGCATCTATTGAGATAATCCTATGTTTTTTCTCCTGCAGTTTGTTAATGTGGTGTATCACGTTGATTGATTTGCGAACACTGAAGCATCCCTGCCTTCCAAGGATGAATCCCACTTGGTCTGGGTGGATGATTTTTCTGATGTGCTGTGCAGTCTATTGGCAAGAATTTTATTGAGGATTATTCCGTCTATGTTCATTAGGGATATTGGTCTGTAACTTTCTTTCAATGCTGCATCTTTCTCTGGTTTAGGGATTAAGGTGATGCTGGCTTCATAGAAAGAATTTTGGAGGATTCCCTCTTCTTCGATTGTTCTGAATAGTTTGAGAAGAATTGGAATTAGTTCTTCTTTAAATGTCTGGTAGAATTCAGCAGTGAATCCATCTGGTCCTGGGCTTTTCTTTGTTGGGAGGGCCTTAATTACTGTTTCAATTTCTCTCTCAGTTATGGGTCTGTTTAGGTTTTCTATGTCTTCCTGGTTCAATTTAGGTAGATTGCATGTGTCCAGGAATCTATCCATTTCTGATAGATTTCCCTGTTTGCTGGCATAAAAGTCCTTGTGGTAATTTCTGATGATTCTTTTTATTTCTGTGGTGTCTGTTGTTACGTTTCCTTTTTCATCTCTGATTTTATTGATTTGGGTCTTTTCTCTTTTTTTTTAGTTGGTTGGGCCAATGGGATGGTCTGTGTATTTTTTCAAAAAACCAGCTCGTCATTTGGCTGATTTTTGTAATGTTTTTTTTTTTTTTTGGATTCAATCCTGTTGATTTCTTCTCTGATTTTAATTATTTCTCTTCTCCTACTAGATTTGGTTCTGGTTTGCTGCATATTTTCTAGATCATTGAGATGAATTGAAAGCTCATCTCTTTGGTGCCTTTCCAATTTCTAGATGTAGCCACCTATTGCTATAAACTTACCTCTCAACACTGCTTTTGCCATATCCCATAAGTTTTGATATGTTATGTTGTTATCCTCATTTACTTCCAGAGAGTTTTTGATTTCTCTTTTGATTTCTTCTATGACCCATTGTTCATTCAGGAGCATGTTGTTCAGTCTCCATGTGTTTGCATACTCTCTAGGGATTCCTGAGTTGCTAATTTCCAACTTCATTCCACTGTGGTCTGAGAAGTTGCATGTTATGATTCTAATTCTTTTAAATTTGCTGAGACTTGCTGTATGGCCTAGTGTGTGGTCCATCCTAGAGAAGGTTCCATGCACTCCTGAAAAGAATGTAAAATCTTTAAATGTAGGATTGAAAGTTCTGTAGATATCTGTTAGATCCATTTGGGCAATAGTGTTGATTAAATCTGCTGTTTCCTTGTTGATCTTCTGTCCTGTTGATCTGTCTATTTCTGAGAGTGGAGTATTGAAGTCCCCCAGTACTATTGTATTGGAATCTAAGTCTCCCTTTAAGTCCCTTAACATACCTTTTAAATAAACCTGTGTGCTGTAATTAGGCGCATATACATTTATAATAGTTACATCTTCCTGTTGAATTGAACCCTTAATCATTATATAGTGTCCCTCTTTGTCTCTCTTCACAGTTTTTGTGTTAAAGTTTATTTTGTCTGATATTAATATGGCTACACCTGCTTTTTTTTGGTTTCTGTTGGCATGGAATATCTTTTTCCAGCCTTTCACTTTCAGTCTGTATGCATCTTTGTTGGAAAGATGTCTTTAGGCAGCAAATAGATGGGTTTTGTTCCTTAATCCATTGAGCCAGTCTGTGCCTTTTAACTATAGAGTTGAGTCCATTAACGTTCAATGTGACTATTGATAAGTATTGACTTTGCCCTGCCATTTTCCCAAAGATATTTTCTACTATATGCTTTGAGATTCCTATGATCGTTTACTGGTAGGTTTTCTTCCTTTACCTTCTTTCATATTGATGGCTGTGTTTCTGTGTTTCTGTGTGTAACACATCTTTAAGCATTTTTTTGCAGGGCTGGACAATTCTTTCAATTTCTGTTTGCTATGAAAGGTCTTTATTTCACCTTCATTCACAAATGAGAGCTTTGAAGGATATAACATTCTGGGCTGGCAGTTTTTCCTCTGTTAGTACCGGGGCTATATCTCGCCATTCCCTCCTAGCTTGTAGGGTTTCTGATGAGAAGTCAGCTGTGAGTCTAATTGGAGATCCTCTGAGAGTAATCTGACGTTTCTCTCTTGCACATTGTAGGATCGTTTCTTTATGTTTCACTGTGGTGAGTTTAATTACAACATGTCGTGGTGAGGATCTCTTTTGGTCATGTTTATTAGGTGTTCTATGAGCTTCCTGTACTAGGATGTCTCTGTCCTTCTCCAAACCTGGGAAATTTTCTGCTAGTATCTCACTAAAAAGGCCTTCTAATCCTTTCTCCCTTTCCATGCCTTCAGGAACTCCTACAACCGAATGTTGGGTTTTTTAATAGTATCCTGAAGATTCCCGACAATATGTTTTAGATTTCTAATTTCCTCTTCTTTTCTTTGGTTTGACTGTATCCTTTCCTGTTCTGTGTCTTCTAAGTCTGATATTCTCTCTTCTGCTTCACCCATTCTGTTTTTAAGGCTCTCTAATGTGTTTGTCACTTGATCTATTGAATTCTTCATTTCATTATGATTTCTCGTCACTATCACAGTTTCATGTTCTACTAGTTGTTTCATTTCATTTTGTTTCCTCCTTAATATTTCATTTTCATGAGAGAGATTTTCTATCTTGTCCATTAAGGATTTCTGTAGATCAAGAATTTGTTTTTAAGGACTTCTTAATGTTCTTATCAATTTTTTGAGATCCGCTTCTTGCATTTCTTCTATCTCATCATCTTCATAATCTTGAATTGGGTGTCTTTTTCATTTGGGGGCATCAGTGACTTCCTTGTTGTTGTTACCTCGGTTTTTGCATTTGTTGTTTGGCATTGTGGAGATATTCTTTGGTTTCTTCACTGTGGTGCTTTTTCTCATTATACTATGACTCTAGATTAAGTAGACTGTCTGCTTTTGATGGATCTTTAGAGGCTGTGATGGGTGTGGCCAGAGAGCTCTGTTTGGTTCTTCAGGGTTAGGGGTGTGCCAAAGGTGACTTACCCAGATTGTTCTCTCGCTCTCTCCCTCTCTCTCTTTTTTTTTTCTTGACTCAGAAGGGAAGTAATTTCACACAGCTGAGTGGAATTGAGGGTAGTTGATGTATGAAATCTGGCCCCTGTGGGTATTTGTCTGCTCTACCTTTGGGACCACACAAAGAGTTTATGCAGTCCTCAGTGTGGTCTCAAATTTCCCCGCAGTTTCTCACCAGGTTGCCAAGGTTACCGAGTTTGTGTACCCGGTGAGTTCTCTCGCCCCCCCCCCCCCTCAGATTTTCACAGTCTCAGTTCGTTAGCTCCACACTTTCACTAGGTCCTAACCTCCTTTATTTCTCCCCACTATACTCAGGTTTTTCTGCTTGGCTAATGGTGGGCGCCGTTTTATGTATGTCCAAAATGGCGCCTGCTCTTTGTCTTGCTCAGCTTTGTAAGGTGATTGGAGAGAGATGCTAGTGTCCATGCCGGTTCCCCTTATTTATTCGTTTTTTTTCTCTCCTCCAGTCAGCCTGCTGAACTTTCCCCAGCGGGGCTTCAGGCCTCATTCCCTCTAGGCTCTTTCTGCCTTTCCCCACCAATGTCTCGGGTTACTGAGGTTTTTGTCTCACCTCCCCTTCCAGCGCTGGTGCAGACTCTGCAGCTGGGCTCCCACGTGGTGGGCGACCTTGCTCTCCCTGTAGGTCCTCCATATCACATCCACTAGATCTGGAAGAGTTTCCTCTGCAATTTTTTCCTGAGCCTTTTCCTGAGACTACAGTAACTCCACTTTTATTAAACTATCTTTTCCCTGTGCGCCCTCACTATTCTGCCATCTTGGCTCCGCCCCCCAGGAAATATATTTTTAAATGGTGCAAGTACAGAATGTGACTGGATTGATTCATGCTGGGCAAGGAAAGACATCAGAACAGTATTATATACGTGCTATATTTAATGCTCTGAATTCTTAAGAGTATTGCTCTTACATATATGTGATTGTTCATAACAATGGAAAAAGAACTGTCCTGAAAGGGTAATATTTGCATGCAAACCCATCAGTCCAGATCCCATATCCTCAGTCACTTCCTTTATTAGACCCCCTGGGCTCCTACATTCTAGATCACTCCCTCAGTGCCCCAGTTGCCCCACAGATAGATATCAGACAAGTAGGTACAATCATAGGCCAAAAAGCCACTGTAATTATGTCAACTAGAAATTCTAAGGCTGCTTACCCTTGTCACTAGTTCCTTCCTATGGAAAACACTGTATAAGCTCTTGTCTCTGCCTTGTGATTGCCCATGATGGCCCATGATGGCTCTCTGTTGGCCCTACATGAAGTGTTGTACTTCCTATTTGTAGCGCTCTGTGAATAGAACTTCTTCTTTTATGACATCATGCCAGTGTCTATGTGTCTAATTATTCCTGATTCTTACCATTCTTGCTTAAAACAAATCCCATGTAAGAGTTTATTATTTGAAATAACAAGGAAAGAAACAAGGCAGCTAGAGAGAAAATGAAACTCAGCACTATAGGAAGGGATATTCATTATGTCTTTTGAGAGTGTCACAGGTGTCCTGCCTCCAAGAACATCATCTGGTTGGAAAGGGAGCTGGAAGGCTTGACTTGGAAGATAGATTTATCATAGCTTAGAGTGCTCAGTTTTAAGTTAGATTTTTAATTTCAGATATCTCATTGTTGTTTAGAAGATATAATGTAAGTATAAAATGGAATGAATGTGGCTGTTTCCGTACAATCCTCAACTTGCTATTACCACTAGTCCAAATCTTCAGTAAAATTGGCTTAGATGATAAATATTGAAATTTTCCGTGAGCCTGGATATCAAAGACTCACTCCAAATATTTAATTTTTTTACCTCAGGGCAGCTTCATGATGGTGATTTAGATGAATTGTATTAATTTCGTATTGAAAGCACATGGTATATATAACAATACCAATTTGTAAATTACAGTGAGCAAAGTGTATATACAATGCATAGCATTAGAAAAGCCTCAATGACTTCTGGTTAACTCAAGAAAGGTCATTATTTTTACCTGTGTATGAAAATATCTTCTTAACCTCATTTCTAATCTTTGTCCCTGCTAATGTGCCTGGGAGGGTGGTGGAGGATGGCACAAGTACTTGGGCCCCCTGCATCCACATGGGAGATGCTGATGGATCTCCTGGCTTCTGGCTCAGCCTGGCCCAACCCTGGCCATTGTGGTCATTTGTGGAGTGAATGGATGGATGGGAGATCTCTCTCTCTCTCTCTCTCTGTCAATTCTCTGCTTTCTCTCTCTCTCTTTCTGTAACTCTGCTTTTCAGATGAATGAATAAGTATTTTTTAATTCCAAAAGTTAAATAAAACTCTTCCTGTATTTTTCTTTCCTTCTGTGCTCTGCAGCTGATGTGGGACTAAGAACACTGTGCTTTATAAGCTCTCAATATTTAGTACTGTAGAAACATTCCCACTGTGGTTGAAATCATCCTTTGTTTTTGGTGTTTAAGTTGCCAATACAGTTTATTATTTTTAAATATATATATGTTTATATTACAAATACTATTTACTAATCATAATTTGATTTATATGAAAAGCATAAGTATGAAAAATAGCTAAGTCATCAGCTAAATTTAGGGCACTAGCTATAGATCCACTTTGAATTAATCTACACTGTGGTGGAGATAAGTCTAACATTTTCTTAAATCATTATATATTATGAAAACTTTAAAATATATACCCCTTTAGACTCACTTTATTGACTTTTGTTTTTTATTCCTAAAATAAGAAAGTCATGGTTATCTAAGAAACTGTGATTAAAATAGTAACAGTAAATAATTGTATAGTTACTCTTTTATAAACAATTAAACGCAGTGGAACTGTACTTAGAAACAACATTTCTTTAAAGAGTGCTAATAAAAATGACAAGGTTTGGGGAGGGCTATTCTAATGTAAATTGCTAATAAAAAGTTGATTCATTCAAATTAAGGTCTCTATCAAATGTCCCTATTCACAGGCCTTTAATTCACTCATTTACTTAGCAAACATTTACTGAGTGCTCACTTTATGCTAAACACTAAGGAATAAAGACAAATATGACAAGATTTCTGCTCTCCAGATGTTCACAGTGCAGAGCAATAAGAGATATGTAAATAAAAAGAGGTGACTATGACAGGAAAAGTGACATAATAGAGTTATCCCTGATAAATAAGGTACTTCGGAATACCAGGAGATCCAATAATTTTTTGGAGAAAACATGAAAATGAGATATTAGTTCTAAGAAAAAAAATTGACAAGTGCAAAGAAAAGAGGGTTGGATTAACTAAAAATGAAGTTAAAATGAAATATTGAAGACAGAGATGTAAAAATGCAGTGGCTTGTTCATATACCACTGACCTTTTGTGGGTAGGAGCACAAACAATGAGATTTTGGATGTGTGTTTGCCTTGCTAATGAAATTCACATGCTGTACAAACAAACCTAATGCAATAAGGCAAACAACTCCTGAAATTTGGCTAATATAGTCTCAATAATAATGATCATTTGATTTTGGATTATAAGAGAAAAATCGTGTTGAAAGGATATGACAATTTCATGTATGGAATTAAAAACATCATATAGAATGGCTGATATATCAGTCTCAAGGACCTATGGTTCTCAGGTTCAGACACAAGCTTCTAAATAGGCTACAATATATCTCAAGGACCAGAAATGAATGATTAAATAATGTCAACTGGAGCTACTTTTTCTCTAGACAGTTGATGCCTGGCACAATATACCTAGAATCTTTATTAGTGAGCTAAAAGAGGGTGTAAATAATACCACATTAATGATATTCATTAACAGTCAGGGCTATGCTGATCAAGCCACCATTAATGAACAACTTAATACATTATCCCTCTTAGTAGTTTTTTTTTTATCTGTTCTACTTAATATGACTGGTTTAGATCTGTAATTGATGCACAGTTATTCTTAAGTGTTGAAAATTAACTGAAATGTGATCCCTGTTGAACATGGTGGTGGGAATGGGAGAGGGAAGAGATGTATAATTTGGGACATGCTCAGGCTGACTTGCCCCAAGTGGTGGAGTTGGAAGCATAGCAGGGGATTCCAATTCAATCCCATCGAGGTGGCATGTACCAATGCCATCTCACTGTTCCAGGTGATCAGTTTCAGTTCACAGTTGGTCATGGTGAAGGGACTGGGTGTCAAAGGGAACACATAGACAAGTCTAGTACCTGCTAACGTTAACTGATGGAGTAAATAAAGGGGAGAGTGATCCAACATGGGAAGTGAGATACTCAGCAGACTCATAGAATGGCAGATGTCCTAAATAGCACTCTGGCCTCAGAATCAGCCCTAAAGGCATTCGGAGCTGGCTGAAAAGCTCATGAGAGTATTTCAGGCATGGAAAGCCAAGACACTCTGGCAAAAGATCTCTGCGAGTGAGATCCCAGTGGAAAGAACAGGTCATCAAAGAAGGAGGTACCTTTCTCTGAAGGGAGGAGAGAACCTCCACTTTGACTATGACCTTGTCTAAACAAGATAAGAGTCGGAGAACTCAGAGGGCTTCCATAGCCTTGGAAACTCATGACTGGAGCATAGGGAGATTACTGATGCCATAGACAGGAGTGTCAATTGGTAAAGTCAACAACAGGAGTCACTGTGCACTTACTCCTCATGTAGGATCTCTATCCTTAATGTGCTGTACATTGAGATTTAATGCTATAACGAGTACTCAAACAATATATTTCACTTTGTGTTTCTATGGGGGTGCAAACTGTTGAAATCCTTACTTAATGCATACTAAACTGATCCTCTGTAAAAAAAAAAAAAAAAAAAAAAAAGAAATTATCAATTCCCAACTTGACTCCCACTGGGATTAAACATTAATGATATTCACAGATGATAACAGATTGGAAACTGTCTCTCTGACACCACTGTTGACTGTGAAGTCACAACAAGGAGAGAGAACGGTTTAGAAATATTGCCTGGCAATTAAAGTGGAAAAACATTTAGTTTCATACTACAAAAGAGGGAGTTGAACAATTTGGAGAGGAAGAATAAGATACACAGAAAGTGGTGATGCCAACTTTTTTTTTTTTTTTTTTTGACAGGCAGAGTGGACAGTGAGAGAGAGAGAGACAGAGAGAAAGGTCTTCCTTTTTGCCATTGGTTTACCTTCCAAAGGCCGCCACGAACGGGCCGGCGAGCTGTGGCCGGCGCATTGCGCCGATCCGAAGCCAGGAGCCAGATGCTTCTCCTGGTCTCCCTTGCGGGTGCAGGTCCCAAGGACTTGGGCCATCCTCCACTGCACTCCCTGGCCATAGCAGAGAGCTGGCCTGGAAGAGGGGCAACCTGGACAGAATCCAGTGCCCAGACCGGCACTAGAACCCGGTGTGCTGGTGCCCAAAGGCGGAGGATTAGCCTAGTGAGCCAGGGCTGTGGATGCCAACTTTTAATAACAAAGAAAAGCAATTAGCCATTAAATAGAGGTTAGGGTTCTGTACAATACATCCAAGCACTCTAAGTATCAATGTCTCAAACAAAAGAAGTGCATCAAGAAAGTTATGACAAAATGGACACTGACAAATAGAAGGTGATCAAAGTATTCACCACCTATGATATGGAGGATGAGAAATGCAACATCTATTTCCCTGAAAAATGTGAGGATTTGGGAAATAAATGATTCCTTTAACAGTTATATTTTTATATATTTTTTAATTCTACAGCAACCTAAAGGAAGACAATGTTTGACTAAAATTGATCCCAGGGATGAAGTTTCAGAAACATAAAAAGATATTAGAAAATTTGATTTGGCAAGAGTGCTTAGGACAGAGTTTTGATGGAAAGGGCAAGAGGAGAGTTCAGTTTGGCAATTTCATGAAGAAAACTAGAATTTCTTTGCTTAGCTTGGGTAAATTAAGTGGAAGGGAGTTTGAGAGATTTGTGGGTAGACCTTTATTTACCTAGGGACTGTTTTCAATATATAAAGAATGTTTAATGATATTATTGTGAACATTGTCTCACAATAATATCAATTCATTCTAGTATGGAATATGTTCTATTTTAACCCTACAGCCATTATTAATGAGTTTAAAACTTTGAAGTATAATTGTAAGGGAAAACAATAGCATTAACAAAAAGTAACTTCAAGATAACACATTCCAATGAAGAAGATAAAACATTCAAAGAAGCTATACAACTGATCTGACATACCAGGAGTAGAAATGCAAAAGAAACAACAGAAAAACTCTTGGTGAGAAATCAAGGTTTCTTACCATGTTTAGTCAGCAAAAGTTTGACAATATGAAGATGGAAAATATATTCAGAATAAAGGCATCTTTTGAAGTTGATAGATTTGATGGGGAGACTCACTCTTTTAAATATCAGTGATATAAAGAACATCAGTTTAACATGGAACCTGATATATGAGAAAGAAATGAATTTCATAGCTGTATACATTGCAGGTTTTTGTACAGAGAACAGAATACAATTGTTACCAGCTCTAAAACATAAAAGCTAGAAAAGGGTAACACCATATAAAACACTTGTGATAGTCCTGACAGATCTATTACTGGTAAATTAAAGTGTATTTCTTTGTAATAAAATAATTCACAACTATATTCCAAGTGACTTCTTGTGATGACTTCTTTAAATTCCAATAAATCAATAAAAATATGGGAAATGACTCAAACATCACAAGTTAACAAGTGTTTCTCATTTTTTTACACATTTCTCATCTAAAGATTTCAAAAATTTCCTAATCTACATCCAAATAAAAATTTTAAAAAATACTGGATTCTCTTTATTTATTATTATCCTTTGGAGGACTCAAATCATTTTATTTTTATTTTTTTATTTTTATTTTTTTGACAGGCAGAGTGGACAGTGAGGGAGAGACAGAGAGAAAGGTCTTCCTCTGCCGTTGGTTCACCCTCCAATGGCCGCCGCGGCCAGCACGCTGCGGCCAGTGCACCGCGCTGATCGATGGCAGGAGCCAGGTACTTATCCTGGTCTCCCATGGGGTGCAGGGCCCAAGCAGTTGGGCCATCCTCCACTGCACTCCCGGGCCATAGCAGAGAGCTGGCCTGGAAGAGGGGCAACTGGGACAGAATCCGGCGCCCCGACAGAGACTAGAACCCGGTGTGCTGGCGTCGCAAGGCGGAGGATTAGCCTAGTGAGCTGCGGCGCCGGCCTCAAATCATTTTAACATCTAAGATTTTTCCACTTTCCCTATCAAGAATCAATTTCTGGTCCTGGACCAGAAAATCAAAGCCAGGAGCCAGAAAATCAATCCGAATCTCCACATTTGCAAGAAATGTGAATCAGGCATGGAGCCAGGGTTGTTACCCAGGTAATCCAACATGAGATTTGGGCATCTAGAGTGGCATCTTAACCATTATACCAAATGCCTATACATCCCCAAAATTTCCAACCCATACTTATTTATTTAAATGTACACCTGTATAAACTTTTTGAAGACCCCCCCCCCTCATTTGTATGAACTTTTAAAATAGAACTGATGGGGCCAACACTATGGCTTAGCTGCTAAAGCCACCCCTGTAGGGCTGGCATTCCCTATGGGTGCACCGGCACTCCTGCCCCGCGATCACCCTTCTGTGTGCACATCTGCAATGAGGCCGGGCTGTTAGTGAACTCAGGCTGCAACCCCACGTGGCAGGCTTAGTGTTCGGGAAACACACGCATTAACAAACGACGTGGCTCAAGTTCCAATTGCTCCACTTCCAATCTAGCTCTCTGCTAATGCATCTGAGAAAGCAGTGGAAGATGGCCAAAGTATTTGGGCCCTGATACCCACATGGGAGACCCAGAAGAAGCTCCTGGCTCCCTGCTTTAGATTGGATCAGCTCAACTTGGTCATTATGGCCGTGTGGAGAGTGGACCAGTGAATGGAAGATATTCTCTCTCTCTCTCTCTCTCGTTCCCTTCCTCCCCCCTCTCTCCTCCCTCTCTCTCTCTAACTCTGCCTTTCAGATAAAAAATAAATCTTATACATATTTATTTCAAATAAAATAATTAGATCTTTAAAAAGGAACTGAAACAAAATATTTTTAAATTCATTTTTTAAATTCATTTTGAAGTGCACTGATATATTCCCTCAGAAATGGATTCAAGAACCATTCTATGCCTTTTTTTAAACTTTACTGTAATCTGTACTGTACAGGTTTTAAATTAAGAATGATGTCTTTCTCCCAGTTGTTATCTAATACATTCAATGAATGCATGATTTACTGTAAAGAAGTGAAGGTCCCTCCATTTTTCTCATATAGTATTTAGAGAAAGTGCTATATTACATTTGTAATGTGTCATACCACATCTGGATCTAACGTCATGTCTAAATTAGTACTTAACATAAAATAGGAACTTTTTACTTTACTTTGAATCTGTTTGCCATAGAAATAAAATTAATTTCATTAATCGTTGTCCTTAGAAACAATGCAACTAAATTAAAAATAAGAATATTTTTGTCAAGCCATGGATAAAGAAAACAAGTAGAGAACACAGAATTGTGAAAGGGTTTGCATTATTTAAACCAAAAATAATGTTTGACTTGTATTTGTCTATTTCCCAATGAACTAACAGAAGTCTATTCAAAACTTTTGGGTGTTTTCCCATACTGTGTTAGGAAGTGTTATGAAAAATAGTAGTATCATTCCTTAAATTCTTTGGTTATAGCAATTCAAAATAGTCTCCGGCAAAATATCACAAACAATTTAAGTTCTGTCATTCTCATCCCTTTTTAAAATAATATCTCAAAAATTTATTTTGAACATTATTACTAAGCAATTACTTTGCTATTGTTTTTACTACAGTGAACCTCTTTTTTAATGGTAAACTATTTTTTAAATTTTATTTTAGTTATACAAGTTTCTTGTATTTCACGTAAACAGATTTAGGAACTCAGTGACATTCCCCCCCACCACCCGTACTCCATGGACTTTTTAACTCCAAATCAATGTGACCTTTTAAAATTTGTTATTTCATTTATTTGAAATTCAGAGAGAAAGAGAGAGAGAGAGAGAGAGAGAGAGAGAGAGAGAGAATCTCCCATAACAATCAGGGCAGAGTCAGGCTTCTGAAATCAGAAGCTGGAGACTCAGTCCAGCTATTCCACATGAGTATCAGTGGTCGAACTTCTAGAATCATTATCTGCTGCACACAGATGTTCAACAGCAGGAAGCTGGAATTGGGAGCTGAGCTGGGATTCGAACCCATATGCTCTAATATGCAGTATAGTGTCTTAACTTATGCACCAAAGACTCACCCCATCAATGTGAAATTCTGAGATAGCACTAGCTGGAAGCACCATTTTTATTTTTGGAGTTCCATCAGTATTTAGAAAGTATTCAGTGAATAGTCACTTATTGAACACATCCTCCCCACATTTGCTTTCATAGATATCACATTTATTTCATGCCCATCTACATTTGTTATTAGGAGCAAAGTATACTCCCACACTCTGATCCAGCTTTCCTGTTAGCAAAATCAAGTTATCTACATTTACTTTATCATACCCTGGAGACAAATTAAGCTTGAAACCTTCAGAAACCATCAGGAAGGAGAGTTTTGTAAATTAAAGCTTTTGTCATAAAGCAGTTTTTGTCTCTTCGTTAAAATTCAGTGAAGAACACATAAGCTAGAGAATGAGCTGATGCACTAAAGTTCAACTATAGGCAAAGGAGGACCTTGCCTTAAATGAATCAGAGCTTTCTGTAGTGGCAATTTCAAGTTATCTGAAGATGAGCTCACTAATAAAAAGATTAAGCTTGCCTATAATACACAGCAGAAATGTTATATTATGGGCACCTTTTAAAAATTATTGTACAAATTAAAATCCCTGAGAGACTGTATTTGAATTATGCAACACTAACTCACCCTAGACAAACTAATGGAATTAGAGGAATCCAGGCTGGTATGCTTTAGAAAATTCTGCTGTGTCATTTTTGGATACCCTGCTTCAGGGTTGGAGCATCACTTGACCAACCATAGATCTGTGTTTTGTTATGTTGTCTCTTTCCATTTATAGACTGAACCCTTTGGAGAAACATTTATAGTCAATTGCCCACATGGCCCAGAGGAAGGATTTTTCTTTTTTCCTCTTGTTGATTTTAAGGAAAACCATGTCTGCTATTATGCAATCAATAAAGTTGATGCATGCAATATTGATAAGATATTTATCTTAGAGGCTAGTATTGTGGCATAGTGAGTAAAGCCACCGCCTGTGATGGTGGCATCCCTTGTGGGTGCCGGTTTGTGTCCCAGCTGTTCCACTTCTGATCCAGCTCCCTGCTAATGGCCTGGGATGATCAGCAAAATATGGTGCAAGTATTTGGGCCCTTGCCACCTACTCGGGAGACATAGATGAAGCTCCTGGTTCCTGGCTTCAGCCTGGCCCAGCACTGGCTATTGAAGCCATCCAGGGAGTGAACCAGCCAATGGATGATGGTGTTCTCTCTCCCCCTCCCTCTCTCCCCCTCCCTCCCTCTTTCCCTCTCTCCCTCTCTCTCTCTCCCTCTCTCCCTCCCTCCCGCTCTCCCTCTTACCCTTTCTCCCTCCCTTTCTCTCCCTCTCTCTCCCTCTCTCCCTCCCTCTCTCTCCCTCTCTCCCTCCCTCTCCCTCTCTGCTCTCTCTTTCTCTCCCTGTCTCTAATGCTCTTTCTCTCTCTCTGTCTCTCTAGTGTGTGCACTCTCTCTTTGTGTCTCTCCTCTTTCTCCATAACTTTTTCAGAGAAATAAATCTTTAAAAAAAAGTATTTAGCTTAGCGGCAAAGTTATATCAGCTTTGATTTATTTGTTCTTGTGTTCTGCAGTTCTCTATTATCTTAAGAAAACATCATGTGAGTTGATATGTACATTACATATTTCAGTTGAACATGTTGGAAGGAAATGCAATAGAAAGAGCTACATATGCATATGGGCACTAAGGTCTCACCTAATTGTCAAAGACTGAGGTTTCCATGGTGACTCCAGAAGATTAAAAGCCCCTTCTATTTCATTTCTCTCTCTTCCTCACCCCTCCATTTCTGCCTCCTAACTTAAATGATAACAGACAACATGATTAATAAAGCATGGGTTTTCTAAATGAAATCAGGTTTGGTACCAAATCCTTTAACTTTCTAATCTGTTTTCAGCAGCTGTAAATGCTGTGCAATCACTTTTGCTATCTCTCTGGAGAGCACAGAAAGACGTTTCTTCTATCTTTGATCTGTTTCTTGTCACTGGAAATTATTTGCAAGATATATTCTGCCAGAATTTCTCTTTACGAGTGCTATTATGATATTGAGAAACAAAGTCTTTTTAGGTCCTTGGTTTATAATCAGCATTCACTTTGGATACTCCATCTTCAGCACTTAAGTTATACCTAATGTGCCAAAGTCCTTGCTAGGTATAAATAACCAAAGAGAATCATAAAGAACTGTTCTCTGCCCTGTAGACTCTTATACTTAAGATAGACAACCTGCCAGAAGTTAACAGTCGTTGGGGTAGTAAGTGACTCATTGATGAAAAAGAGTTTCATCTCATACACAGTTCCAAGTGAAGTGCCTCTCAAGGATGAGGTAAACTCAGCTGATTGGGCTGCCCTTCAGAAGAACATGTCATTAAAGCATTTACAAGTACATCACGTTGGCGATTGCAAAGTCACTGTGAGAGAAGCCTAAATTTTCTCTGTTTATTCCTGCTAGGTATGTCCCCTTCAGGTGAGAGATATCAGCACTCTCAATTACCCCTGTCCTTCTATTATCCAAATGTTTCTAGGTCCTCTGAGCAGTCAAGCACTGGTATCCTTACGATAGTGATGCCCCTCCCATTATTTGGGGTTCACCACTGTGGGCATCACATGGCCCTTCATATTCCATCTAGGCCAAAGTCATCTTGGATACTGGAAGAACCTAAGTTTACAATGAGAACAAAATTGGGGGTCGGCGCCGTGGCTCACTTGGTTAATCCTCCACCTGCAGTGCCGGCATTTGATATGGGTGTCAGGTTCTAGTCCCGGTTGCTCCTCTTGCAGTTCAACTCTCTGCTGTGGCCCGGGAGGGCAGTGGAGGATGGCCCATAGTGTTTGGGCCTCTGCACCTGCATGGGAGACCAAGAAGAAGCACCTGGCTCCTGGCTTCCAATCACTGCAGCGCCGGCCATGGCGGCCATTTGGGGAGTGAACCAACGGAAGGAAGACCTTTCTCTCTGTCTCTCTCTCTCACCATCTGGAACTCTACCTGTCAAATAAAAACAAAACAAACAAACAAACAAAAAACCCAATGAGAACGAAACTGGTACCGTACACTTAAACCTAGTTATGACAAAAGTCAACAACTAGAATGAATTGCTAATCTTCCTGAGATATCTTACTGGTAATTCAACATTCTACTCATGTCTTCATCAGTTCTTGCTGCTATTAACAGTGCCATAGATTGCAGGGCTTAAACAATGAAGATACAGTTCTCACAGTTTTGATGGCTGAAAGCTAAAGACCAGGGTGCTATGATGGTGAACCTCAGATGAAAGCCCTTTTCATGGCTTAGAGATGACCATCTTCTCATTGTATGGGATGGAAAGAGAAAGGACTAGCTCACTTCTTATAAGAGCACCAGTCCCATAATGGGAGCTGCACCCTCATGACCTCATTATCTCCCAAAGGCCCTGCTTCTTGATTTTGTGCCATTGTGGAATTTTAACCCCTGAATTTGTGGAGAACATTATTTCAGTCTATAGCAGCTCAGAACTATCAAGGATTAGTAGTATGTGTCAGAAAATGTTTTTGCCTTCAAGGAGGAGAATCTGCATAAAAGCGTATGCATATAATCTCTCATTAGCAACACTTACTGATACTTTAAATCTGTTTTTTAATTAACCACAGGACAGAAAAATATTGATATGGATGAAAGCAAAGCAGAGTGAAAGAGCACATCATATGCCATATTGACATACAGGTGATTTATTAATGCCTCTTTAATTCCTTGTGGGAATAATACATATAAACCCCCAAACATTAGAAGAATGGAAACCAAGGCTCCAAAAGATTAAGTAACTTAAGTCATGATTACAATTGAAATTCATGTCAATTTTCATTCTCTCTCATTATACTAGGTAATTTAGAATTCATGAGGAAATTGACATTTCAGATAGAATACGAAGAAAAGGATTCAAATACACAGGCAGTTATAGTGAGGATATTGCCAGTCAGAGAAATGGGATACAGGGGAAGTCACCAGGCTAAAAGTTCCTGTTCTGTTTTAAAGGGAACTGTGAATAAACATCCTCTCCGATACACTACTCTCCTTCTTGCATAATAAAATAAAATCAGTCACTGTTATTTGCAATTTCAAAAAAAATTTCATAGGAATTTTACATTTACTATTTTATTTGATATTCATGACAACCCCATGAATTAAATAGCAAAGATATATATTTTTTAAAGATTTATTTATCTATTTGTAAGTCAGAGTTACACAGAGGGAGGAGAGGCAGAGAGAGCAGTCTTCCATCTATTGGTTGACTCCCCAGTTGGCCGCAAGGGCTGGAGGTGTGCCGATTTGAATCCAGGAGCCAGGAGCTTTATCCAGGCCTCCCATGTGGGTGCAGAGGCCCAAGCACTTGGGCCATCTTATACTGCTTTCCCAGGCCATACCAGAGAGCTGAATTGGAAGTGGAGCAACTGGGACTCGAGCCAGTGCCAATATGGGATTCCGGCACTAGAGGTGGTGGCTTTTATCTGCTTTGCCACAGTTCCAGCCCCAAGATATTTTTATTAATATCCCCATTTCACAAGCGAAAACCTATGAAAGAGATTCAGTCAGGGGATCAAGATCTTGGACCAAGACAACAAATGAATGTAGTACATATTTTGGCTGTAAACTCTATGTACTTTCTAAGTTGCCTTTGAAATATCCTTGTATTTTAGGGCTTAAATAAAAATTTGAAATTCAGTCAAGGAAATCACAGGGATAATTTTGTCTTTGAATAATTAACATGATCTTGGAGGCCCCTCCAAGGTTTCATGATTCTGCTGCTGTTATTACATTTCATTTTAGCCAAAGTCTATTGTTCAAGTTGTTAAGCCGTTAAATGACTTAACATATTTTTCTCTTTTTTGCAACTTTCATACCAAGCATAGTACTTACAATTTAAAAGTTGTATGATAAATAATAATGATGCTATTTAACCACAGTTGTTGAAAGTAATTATATTATCACTACTCTTCACGTTTGAAGTAACATGGCTTGTGGGCTTGCTCAGATCTGATAAACAACATACCTATTTGGCTCCACATTTGGATAAAGACCTGAAATATTTTGTTTTCTTTATAGAATTCTACAAAATAAATGATTTGATACCAAATAATGGACTCATAGGTAAAAACTTGAAGTCTATGAATTTATTCTGTAGCCTGTGCTAGAAATCTCCAAATATCTGCACTTTCTGGTTGTTATTCCTGCCAATGATCCTTGAATTCATGTGGGCCCCTTGAAATCACACTCCATAAACACATACCTGCTGCTTGTCCATTCTCATCTCATAGCCAGGTTGAATCTACTAAGAGCTATGCTGAGTCAAGAGGGTCTTTGGTCAGGAATTATAGGTTAGTATAACCCCCACCTCAGTTCTGCCAAATCTATGCAGCGACACCCCTACCAACTATTAAGATATGGTTCTGGCACCTGCCATTCGCAGACCTACAATCTGTCAATGGTCTCTCCAGGAATCCACTGACCCATAATTTATGCCGGTTTAGATACTTCTTGTCTTCTGTCTTTCTTAATTATGCTCACCTTCTCAGTGAATGATGAAATAGTAGACAAATATCTGCATTAGCTCTATATGTTGGCTTCATTAACTTCTTCATTCCTTACTGTCTCATCTTCTCCCAAACATTTTATGAAAAGTTTCCTCTGGTGTTGCACAAGGGTCCTGCCAAGAATTGACCATCAACTGTCCATAGGGCTTCATGGTAAGAAAATTCATGTGTTGAAATGTGAGCTTAGGGATGAAACAAATGCATAATTGTTCCTGGTACAACATCTATTCACCTCAAACATTTCCTTATTCTTGTTTTTAACATATTTATTTCATAACAGTTTTAAATTTACAAAACAAAAATTGTGAGGTTAGTAATATGAAGAGCTTCCATATTGCTCTCTAACCATACAGCTCTCTTATCTCCCTCCAGTAATTCATTTCCAGAAAGTTGGAATTAATGGACAGTCCTTTAGAAAGGTATACAATTCCTGTACAGGACTGAATTCTCAAGATGAATACTTGATATGTACTAAAACAGTGCATTTCTGTATAGCTGGCATTTCCATAACAATCTTCACAGGCAATGCAAGAAGATTAACATTTTTGAATGAATTGCAGGCCAGTTCTTCATGGTATTAACTTCAGGAAGACTCTACAATATTAAACACCACATAATTCATTTACAAGAAATATGTTGAAAGGCTCATTGTAAACATCTCAAGGGCAGAGACCAAGTCACATTAATCATTGTATCTGCAAATGCTAAACCCAGATCCTAGTGCATAGTTTACTCACAACAGATGTTTGCCAGATAAATGTTGCTAAATAATTAGATGGATATTCAGTACAAAATAAATGTTTTGTTTTGTTTTGTTGTTTGTTGTCATTGTTTTTCTGATCTATAAAGGAGTTATGGACACATTGGTTAAGGACACATTGATTCACTCCTAAATTTAATTCCATTGTTTGCAATGTACATTTGGACCTTCATGTCTAAGAGAACATTATCTGAATATGAAAAATATTTACTACAGAAAGGTCACAATTTTTAAATAAATGCTTCAAGTTCAGTGATCTCCATAGTATGAAAATTGCAGAAAAAATTAAATTGTAAAAGAACTCGAATTTATTTCAAACTCAATATTTAGACTAATGAGACTTGGGTTATAGATTCTGGTCATTTCAAATGACCTATTGATGGGCCTAAATACTCGTTGTTTACAGAACGTCAGTCCCATGGAGAAACATGTGGTTTTGAGATAATACTGCTATTGTAGAAAATTCTATTCTTTGTATGGCAACATTGCAATTCACATCTAGGTTCCACATATTAAAATACTCTTTTGGGTGGGCAATCAACACAGCAGTTAAGATGATGATCTGGATGCTGGCCTCCCATATCAGAGTGCCTGGGTTTGAGTAACAGCTCTGCCTCTCATTCCAGCTTCCTGCTTCTTTGAGAGGAAACAGACTATAAATCAAGTAGTTCAGTTCTCTGCCAACCACATGGGGGACTTGGATTGAGTTCCACCCAGGTTTTGGGCTTTTGAGGAAGTAGCCAGTAGATGGAACTCTGCCTGTCTGTTATCCCTCTGCCTTTCAAATAATGAATAAATTGAAATTTAAAAAAAATAAAATTAAGTATTTTAATGGCTCCAAAATATTTGTTGGGTGGTCGTGAGAAAATATACTCTGTGTGTCTCAGGTGTGTATCATATGAAGTGAAGGTATTTCTAAGAAGCACATTTTTTTAACCTTTATTTAGTAAATATAGATTTCCAAAGTACAGTTTACGGATTACAATGGCTTCCCCCTCCATAACTTCCCTCCCACTCGCACCCCTCCCATTTCCCACTCCCTCTCCCATTCCATTCACATCAAGATTCATTTTCAACTATCTTTATATACAGAAGATCGATTTAGTATATACTAAGTAAAGATTTCAACAGTTTGCACCCACACAGAACATAAAGTGTAAAATACCGTTTCAGTACTAGTTATAGCATTACTTCACACTGGACAACACATTAAGGACAGAGATCCCACATGAGGAGTAAGTACACAGTGACTCCTATTGTTGACTTAACAATTTGACACTCTTCTTTATAGCGTCAGTAATCTCCCTAGGCTCTAGTTATGAGTTGCCAAGGCTATGGAAGCCTTTTGAGTTTGCCGACTTCGATCTTATTCCGACAAGGTCATAGTCAAAGTGGAAGTTCTCTCCTCCCTTCAGAGAAAGGTACCTCCTTCTTTGATGGCCAAATTCTACTGGGATCTCACTCGCAGAGATCTTTCATTTAGCTTTTTGTTTTTGTTTGTTTGTTTGTTTTTTGCCAAAGTGTCTTGGCTTTCCATGCCTAAAATACTCTCATGGGCTCTTCAGCCAGATTCGAATGCCTTAGGGGCTGATTCTGAGGCCAGAGTGCTGTTTAGGACATCTGCCATTCTTTGAGTCTGCTGTGTATCCCACTTAAGAAGCACATTATATTGTAGGCTTTGGCCCATGCCTGACACATAGTGTATTTTCAATAAATCAAAATAGATTTACAAAATAGTCTGCTTTTATTTCAGGATTTCAAAGTTCCAAGTAATACCAAACTTCTGAGAATCTGCATTAGTCCATTATATATGTAAATTTCCAACCTGTTTTCCTTTTCCCTTACCCCTCCAATATTCAATAATAATTTCATTAACCATTAGTCAAGGTTATATTTTTTCCAGGAGGCATATGTGATGAGTTTATCTCCAGAGGAAAGGGAAAGAGATTGAAGATGAGTCACCTGGCATTGCTTGAAAAAGTTAAAAAATTAATACAATTTTGCTGTCCAACAGAATTTTTAAGGTGCATTAAATCTGAGAATTACTTGCACAAACAATCTGGGGCAATTCCAAAACACTGTGAATGATATCTTTGAAAATATGTAGATTTTTAACTCCTCTGTGCGACCATGATCACAATGGTATTCAGTGACCTCAGTCATCCTTTTGCATTAAGTAGAGTTGTCAACAGACAGGGAAATTATCTTTGGTGGGGGTGGAATTGAGCTTTTTGGCAAATATTCCTTTCCTTGACCTTGGCCATTTTTTTCCTGTAAGTATAAAGGTAACTATATCTGTCAGCCAGCCATTAGAATATTGATATGAATTAGTAGGCCATGGGAAATTCTTCAGTGACCCAAAGAACAATATTACATGGAAAATAAGCCATTACTTAATATTCTGCAGCATTTAAGCTATCTGTGCCCCTCTTTTTAATCTGATTATATGCTCTGCAGGGGAACAGAGAGTGGTGCTACTGTGGGGAAGAGAAGGCATATCAATAGTGAAGAATATAATGGTCTTCTGTTTATCGTGACAACTAGAATTGGTCCCCTATTTATCATGAACAACTAGATTTTGTAGCAAGGGCAGAAGTCAGAAGATAATGAAAGGAAATATGGAAGAGAACTTGCTTTAGACTAATTATGAAATTTCTTTAGAGAAACAAAGATGTGGTAGTATAGAACACAAGAGCACAACAAAGGAACATAGTGAAAAGCGGGAATACTATCTG
Organism: Oryctolagus cuniculus; assembly: GCF_051225735.1. Taxonomy (NCBI): domain Eukaryota; kingdom Metazoa; phylum Chordata; class Mammalia; order Lagomorpha; family Leporidae; genus Oryctolagus; species Oryctolagus cuniculus. The sequence goes on from NC_142867.1 coordinate 97,065,509, forward strand.
ATAACATGTTTACAGTATATCAAAACATCAAGCATTTTAGAAAACCACCCCACGAAGTATGTCACAATAGCAAATACAAACATAAAGTCAGTACATCTGCTATTAAAATGAATTCAAATACATCAAAGTAGCCAAAGAGAGGAATATAAATAACAAACCTGAATGGAATAAAACAAACCAGTGAATATAAAGATTCCAAATAATTACATTCAATTTGGTAGTTTTAACTCAGTGTTTTCCTGGGTGCTCATTTTTTCTTATATTTCTAAAACCAATGAGCCATGTGAAGCCACAACGGTTTCCTGTTGAATCACAGTAAATACTGTACTGTATGAAGACATATCTTTATGATAGATGTATTTTGTCTATAGAACCATTTGCTAATTACACAATTTAACAATTGTTTTATTTGTTGTTGTACTCACACACTATATACTACTTTATATAATATCTAGAAATATACTGTTAAAGAGTTAAACAGATATTAGTTTTTAATTTACTGGCCACTTTTCTCACATGAAACACTATACTCACATTATTTTGGGAATTAGTAGACAACATTTTGGAAAATATTATCCTAGCAACATTTTGGAAAATGTTAATCTAGCAATAAGCAGACTGGACATAGAGACTGGGAATCTGGGTTATTTTTTCTGCAAGTAGTTTTAGAGGGGATGAGTTATACTGCAACTTAAATCTCAACAGCCAGGGGCCGAAATTGTGGCATAGTGTGCTAAACATATGCCTGTGGCATTGGCATCCCACATGGACACCAGTTAGTGTCCCAGCTACTCCTCTTCCAATGTAGCTCTCTGCTAGGGCCTGGGAAACCAGTGGAAGATAGCTTAAGTGCTTGAACCCCTGCACCTGTGTAAGAGACCTGGAGGAAGCTCCTGGCTCCTGGCTTTGGATAGGCTCAACTCCAGCTGTTGCAACCATTTGAGGAGTGAACCAGCAGACGGAAGACCTCTTTTTCTGTCTCTCTTTCTATAACTGTGCCTGTAAAATAAATAAATAGTTTCTATAAAAAAAAAAAAAAAAAACTCAACAGCCATAATCCAGTCCTCTATTCCTTTACCCAGGCAAAATATTGGGTCACATTCTTACTTCCAGAGAAATCCTTTCACACATCATAGTATAATTTTGTAATTTTGTGCCTTTTTGAGGGCTTCAGAAATGCTAATTTCTCTTGCAATAATTGCTGTATGTATATAGGTGTTGAATCAGAAAGAGAAGTGTGACGTGCCCTAGTTCCTCAATGCTAATGACAGTAATCATAAATAGACATCTGCCAGTAGCATTTACTGAGAACTCAGTGTAGGACAAATGCCATCAGGTAAGGTTAACATCTGAATATTTGGGAAATTGAGGAACCCTGTCAAGATTCTTTTTTTGTTAAATCCCTCGTGTTTCCCATTTTCCCATATTCTTAGCATGTTCATGACATATGTACCTTAATTTGTATCATATTATACATACATTAGTAGGATAAATACCAATTTAATTTTAGATGATAATTTTCAGTGTACTTCTCAAAATAACAATTTAGGGTGTTCCAGAATCAGAGATAGAATCATTTTTATAGGGGCCGGCACCGTGGCTCACTTGGTTAATCTTCCACCTGCGGCGCCGGCATCCCATATGGGCGCCAGGTTTTAGTCCCGGTTGCTCCTCTTTCAGTCCAGCTCTCTGCTGTGGCCCAGGAAGGCAGTGGAGAATGGCCCAAGTTATTGGGCCCCTGCACCCACATGGGATACCAGGAAGAAGCACCTGGCTCCTTGGTTCGGATTGGCGCAGTGCTGGCCATAGTGGCCATTTGGGGAGTGAACCAACGAAAGGAAGATCTTTCTCTCTTTCTCACTGTCTATAACTCTACCTGTCAAATAAAAAAAAGAAAAAAAGAATTATTTTTATGAATATATGTAAGGTGAATATACCAATAGAGTTTTCATACTTAACATTCAACATACACATTTATTATGCTCATGATTTTGCGATAACTACTAACTACATTCTAATGACTTTATTTTACATCATTTTAACTGTACTATTATTAATATTTTAAAATATACATTTTCTAATATATGACACATACTATGATGCATAAAACCTTTATATTGTTGGAGATAAAAGAGCTCAGGAATAAACTTCAGTTTTAATCTACTGGGATTAATATGTCCTTTTCATTTTCTTTATATTATTAATTATAGATTCTGTTAAAATTGTTTTCATTTTTTAAAGATTTCTTTCTTTCTTTCTTTCTTTTTTTAATTGAAAGGCAGAGTAACCCAGAGACAGAGAGATCTTTCATTGTTTGGTTCACTCCCCAAACAGCAGCAACAGCCAGGGATGGACAAGGCTGAAGCCAAAACCTCCATCTGGATCTCCCAGAAGGGTGGCAGGAGCCAAAGCCCTTGGGCCATACTCTGCTGCCTTTTTAGATACATTAGCAAGAACCTGGATTGGCAGCAGAGCAGTAATAATTTGAACTGACATTCCAATATGGGATGCCAGTGTCTCAAATGCCAGCTTAACCCTCTCATCACCACAATGACCCCTCGTTTTTCATTTTGAAAAGTCTTACGTTACTAAAATTCCTATTTTTTATAATTTCAGTTTTTAAATATTATGCAGTTGTAAATGCTAATAATATTTTAAAGAAAACCTTCATTTCAGAGAGTAAAAAAAGACCCATGGATCGATTCTTTGAAAGATTGTCTCCGATTTGCTGATTCACTCATCAAATACCCAAAACACCTGGTAGTAGAGGTGTTTGGTGTTAGAAGAAGATAGGCAATGGAATTTCAGTCTAGGTCTCCCATGTGGCTGGTAGCAACCCAACTACTTGCTCTATCACTTCAGCCTCACAAAATATGTATTCGCAGGAGCTGAAGTCAGGAGCTTGAGCTGGGTATTGAACAAGGCACTATGATATGGAACATGGGTGTTCCAGCCAGTGTCTTAACTGCTAGGCCAAATGGCTACTTCACTAATGATATTATTTTAAAAGGTGATTATTTTAGAATATAAGCACTACAGACTTTAGAGCTGAGACATTGAAATAGCTATCAGATTAGAGATTCAACAAAGGAAAGACTCCAAGTGATCTATGAGGTCTTGAAGTAGAAATTCTACATAATTTGGAAAAAGAATATAACAGTGAGATGTCTGTGGAGTTATGTCAACAACACACGTAAGATGACCCATGCCTCCTGGTATGTCTTGCTTTCCTTCCTAGAATAGGGAACATACTCTCACAGTACTGACATAATTTCATTTATTAGGTGACAGCAAATAGTAAATAACCTGGGATTAGAAATTCAGGGACACATTGTTTTTTGTATAAATAATAGTTGGATTAACTTGGAACATTTTCACTTTTCATGTTGCTTCTAGCCTTTATAGACAAACTTTTAATTATTTTTTCTGTTCTGTTCTTTGATTCCTTTGTTCATTCGCAGATACAGGTGGATTAATTTTCTCCTTATTGAGCTTTATCTGTATCTGCTGATATTACTCAAAACAGTGTAGAATATTTTAGAAAATAGCCATATTGAAAATAGAGGTAAACACTCAAAAATGCAGAGACTGATTATAGAGGGACCCTGAGAAGGAAAAATGTACTGAAACCCTGGCTTATAGAGCAGCTTTCCAAGCGAAAAATACATTGAATCATTTTTAAAGAAATTCACAGGGTGGGATTTGGCATTAAACTGACACTTGGGATTGTGCATCCGTATCAGAGTGCCTAGTTTTAAGTCCTGGCTCTATTTCCAATTCCAGTTTCCTGCTAATGCACACCTTGTCATCATATGGGAGACTTGGATTAAGTTCTGAGCTCTTGCATTCAGCAAGACCCAGCCCCAGCTGTCACAAGTGTTTAGAGAGTGAACCAGTAAAAGTAAGGTCTGTCTCTCTCTCTGCCTTCCAAATAAAATGAAAATTAATAAAAATAAGTAATTCATGCTCAGCACTTTCTGGAGTCTTTCATTTAGCAAATAGTATCTTACACAAAACAAATAAATACATATTGGTAACCCTCCCATAGCCATACAATACTTTTTAGTGAGTTTTTTTTTTTTTTCTTTTGTCAGGCAGAGTGGACAGTGAGAGAGAGAGACAGAGAGAAAGGTCTTCCTTTGCCGTTGGTTCACCCTCCAATGGCTGCCACAGCTGGCGCGCTGCGGCCGGCGCACCGCGCTCATCCGATGGCAGGAGCCAGGTACTTATCCTGGTCTCCCATGGGGTGCAGGGGCCCAAGCACCTGGGCGATCCTCCACTGCACTCCCTGGCCACAGCAGAGAGCTGGCCTGGAAGAGGGGCAACCGGGACAGAATCCGGCACCCCGACCGGGACTAGAACCCGGTGTGCCTGTGCCACAAGGCAGAGGATTAGCCTAGTGAGCCATGGCGCCGGCCTTTAGTGAGCTATTTTTAAAATATATGTTTTATAAGATGTTTCTGTATTTTTAAACAACAAAAAGTAATTTTTGTGACTATTAGAAATGAAAAACCTATAGTCATTTCTGATTTTCTTATTTATTGTATAATTAATATACTTGCCTTTGATTTTACTGAATCCCAGCTTTATTAGCATAAAAAGATATACATGATTAAAATATCCCCTTTATCATTCAATACTCATTCCATATTGCCCTTCTTGAGGCCTATCTTAATGCAGCTAACAACTTGGCATATAAGAAATTTGTCTTCATTGCACTGCGGTGATGCTCAAAGTGATTTGTTTTGAGTTCAGGAGAATCAGTAAAGTGGGTCAAATACTATCTCTAGGGTTGGAAACACAATCATCTGACCTGATAAAAAATTATTACAGCTGTTGGCTCTGAGCATGTAACATATGCTGCACAGTCCTCAGAGCAACTGAGTTTAAAGAGCAATGCTAATGTGAGAAATCCAAATCTTATTGTGAGAAAGGTATAAACTGTTTCCTGTTCCTTTTCCCCACTACAAGATTTTCTTTCTTTTTCTTTTATTTTTCTGGATAAGTTGGCAGGCAGAATGATCAGTTCCCTCAGGGAATAATATGGCACTTTCTGTGATTTCTCTAAAATTGTAGATCTTGTAACAATAGGGCTTTACAACGTTTCCAGGATTCCACAGCTCTGTGGCATTACTCTTCTGTGTACCATGTTTTAGTCAAAGTATATAAGCAGAGCAGAAGATTTAAAAAAAATTTCTAAAGGCTAAGGTGGCAGAACTAAATACTGTTTAATTTATTTTGAAAGTTTTCTTTTGATACTTTAGAGATGTTCTATTATAGGTCCACGTTAAGAAAAATGTGCCAACTGACTACCTTGCCAAATTATACAGCATTGTTCAAAAAATCTTGCTTCACTCTTCAAGTGACCCGATTCTGTTTGCTTATTTTTCTTATGTACTTTACATGTTTAGGGAAGACCTTTCACTTAAGTTCTTTGAAATTTGAGATAAACTATTGACTTTATCTTTCAATATCTGATAAAATTTATGTAATTAGTCACTATTATATTAGATATTGAGAAGAGACTAAGAAATATTTCATGGTCATTTAACAAATGTGTGCAATTTTTAGATACCTAATTTCAACAAAGATCCAACATGGGAAGTGAGATACACAGCAGACCCATAGAATGGCAAATGTCCTAACAGCACTCTGGCCTCATAATCAGCCCTTAAGGCATGCAGATCCGGCTGAAATGCCCATGAGAGTATTTCAGGCACGGAAAGCCAAGACACTCTGGGGGAAAAAAACCTAAATGAAAGATCTCCGTGAGTGAGATCCTAGTGGAAAGAATGGGTCATCAAAGAAGGAGGTACCTTTCTCTGAAGGGAGGAGAGAACTTCCACTTTGACCATGGCCTTGTCTAAAAATTATCAGAGTCAGTGAACTCAGGGGGCTTCCATAGCCTTGGCAGCTCATGACAAGAGCCTAGGGTGATTACTGAGGCCATAAACAAGAGTGTCAATTTGTTAAGTCAACAACAGGAGTCACTGTGCACTTACTCCTCATGTAGGATCTTTGTCCTTAGTGTGCTGTACATTAAGATCTAATGCTATAACTAGTACTCAAACAGTATTTTTCACTTTATGTTTCTGTGTGGGTGCAAACTGTTGAAATCTTAATGTATGCTAAACTGATCTTCTGTATATAAAGAGAATCGAAAATGAATCTTGATGTGAATGGAAGGGGAGAGGGAGTGGGAAAGGGGAGGGTTGCGGGTGGGAGGGACGTTATGGGGGGGAAGCCATTGTAATCCATAAGCTGTACTTTGGAAATTTATATTCATTAAATAAAAGTTAAAAACAACAACAACAACAAAAAAAAACAACAAAGGTTAAAATCAAATTTTAAGGCTATCTAAAGTCAGTCTCTGGCATAGGAAGTTTCCTCCCTTATAATAAATATAATTGAAAGCCATTATTTCCATGTATATTAAAATGAGTGAAATTCATTTCTACTATTCTTAAAGCATGACACAATTTCCTTTAAATAAAAAATTTATATCCTTTTAAAAAATTGTAGAAATCCAGACTTCTCTTCTAGCCAAGACAGAGTCAAAAATTGGATGCCCTCTTCCTCTTGACAATCCCAAAACAAAAGAAGTCAGAAAAAAAGAAAATAGGAAGCAATAATCTCAACAGGAAGCAACAATAAACAATGATCCTGTGAGATAAGAAATAGATGTAGAAGACCCTATGGTTGCCTCCACTGATTGTCCTGACAGAGGATCCACACCACCAGTGGAGGAGAGGTACATAAGTGGAGCCAAGGAAACTCTCTGACTTGAAGGATAGAGCTGAGAGTCCCTGGAGAAGGAGAAAGTTGGAGTGTAAAGAACAAAGCACTATAGAGAAAAGAGATACACAGGAAGAGAATAGGGAAACTTGCAGGGGTTCACTCGAGTATTCAACTGAGGGCTGCTGATCAGTGTTTGCCTGCAAGGAAACTGTGTGAAGCCAAGGAACAAAATACCTGAAAGGATCACATGGACCAGTTCAGCTCTCACAGAAAAGTGTGAATGCTCTGTTCGCATCATCCGGACTGGAAAATCTCATCATTTATGAGATAGGGAGTAGGGGCTTCCCTCATACAGAATGAGTCCAAGGCTAAATCCTGATCTGGCTCTGTACAGCACTTCATAAAAGCAAGATCTAAAAAATCAAATTCTTCAAGTAACCTGATCAGTCCCAAAATGAAGCTCAAGAATAATTATAGAATAGAAATATCCAACATCCAACAAGCTAAAATTTGTCTAGTACCTAATGAAATATACCTAGAAATACAAATAACTTAGAAACACAACACACAATTAGTAGACAAATCACTTGATCAAATTCCACAGATGGGGCCGGCACTGTGGCATAGCAGGTAAAGCCACCACCTGTAGTGCTGGCATCTCGTATGGGTGCTGGTTCGAGTCCTGGCTGCTCCACTTCCCATCAAGTTTCCTGCTATGGCCTGGGAAAGCAAGTCCTTGGGCCTCAGCACCACGGAAGACCTGGAAGAGGTCCTGGCTCCTGGTTTTAGATGGGCACAGCTCTGGCCTTTGTAGCCATCTGGGGAGTGAACCAGCGAATGGAAGACCTCTCTCTTTGCCTCTGCCTCTCTATAACTCTGCCTTTAAATAAATAAATCTTTAAAACAATCTACAGATATGGAAATTAGCAATGACACTAAATAGTTGTTAACACTGTGATGTACACAAAGAATGTTAGAAATAAATGCAGACCCCATACTTAGACTTACATAAAGGTGGTTAATCAATCTTTTGTTTATCATCTTTTGTCAAAGATGAAAAAATAACTCCTTGAAAAAATAATGATTTTTTCAACAAATAATGATGAAGCAGCTTCATATCCATGATAAAGAAAAAATAAACCTAGGCCTAAATGCCTTACTTGGTACAATAATTCCCTTAAAATGGATCATACTTGTAAATGTTAAGATGTAAAACTGTGAATAAAATCATATTGAGAAATATGTATACATGATCTGGGATTATCCAAGTAGATCCAAGATATAACATAAAAATTATAAATTTTTAGTTAATTTTTCCTTGGTCAAAGACAGTGCTAGAGAATTCAAAAAATCATGGCACACTGGGTAGAGTTCATATATTTGCAAAATATATATTCAAGATGTGACAGCCATTCCAAAACTAAGTATAATCAGAACTCAGTAAGAAGCAAAGCATTAACACAATTGAAATGGACAAACACATTTTCCTCAAAAGGATATGGCAATGGTAATAATCACATTAAAATTCTTTAGTAAAACAAATATAATCCAAATTAAAATCCTACTTTGATCCCACTATATATTTATGGATTTTTTTAATATTTATTTATTTGAAAGTCAGAGTTACACAGAGAGAGAAGGAGAGGCAGAGAGAGAGAAGTCTTCCATCTGCTGGTTCACTCCCCAGATGGCTACAACAGCAAGGATCCGAAGCCAAGAGCCAGGAGCTTCTTCATGGTCTCCCAAATGGGTGCTGGGGCCCAAGGACTTGGGCCATGTTCTACTACTTTCCCAGGCCATAGCAGAGAGCTGGATCAGAAGTGGAGCAGGTGGGACTCAAACTGTTGCCCATATGGGATGCCGGCACTTCAGGTGGCAGCTTTACCTGCCACGCCACAGCGCCGGCTCCTCGATGGATTATTTTAATCAAATCCAACAGTATGTTAAATAATGAGTCATGACCTAGTGAGATTTATCAGTTCAAGACTGCTTAAACATCTGAAAACCAATGTAACTAAGCATATTACAAACTAAAATAGAAATTATTATTATTCTCACAAACACAGAAAAAAATAAAAATAAAAGGACAAAATTCTGTAGTCATTCCTGGTGAATATACTCGCAACTAAGTAAGAAAAGGAAACTTCTTCCACTTGCTAATAGACATCCTACTTAATGGTGATACACTAAATACTTTCTCTCAAATATTGAGAAAAATAGGGATATCTTCTCTTTCCATGATTATTCACCTTGTACTGTGCTCAAGCCAGAGATTTATAAAAAAGGTTGGCAAAAGCTTTCAGTTTGGAAAAAAAAGAAAGTAAAAGTATATTCATTTGGCAGTGACATGATTATCTATGCAAAAAATCTAGTGGAACATTCAAGAAAACTACTAGGCCCAACAAGGAAATTTACCAGTGTTCCATAATATAAGGTCAATATAAAAACAAATTGAATCATATTTCAATATGCTAATAATGAGCAATCAGAAAGAATTTTTTAAATGTAATTTCCAATAACAATGAAATACATAAAAGATTTTGAAATGAATGTGGTAAATATTTGAGATAGCTGAACACTGAAATCTGTAAAAATGTCCCAGGAAGAGGGGAAACTAAAGAAGTGCTTAAAGGAGTTGTACATCATGTTGAACTATTAGAAAGTTCAAACATGTCAATTCTCCCAAAATTGACTAAATAATTAATGTACATGCACATAAAATCACAGTAGATTTGCTGTAGCGCTTGAAAACAATCTGATTTGAAATTTCTTAGGAGATGCAAAGGAACTAGAATGTGCAAAATTCATTTGAGAAATAATGTGGTTAAAAGATTTTTTAAAACTTTTATTTAATAAATATAAATTTCCAAAGTACAACTTTTTGATTATAGCGGCTTTTCCCCCCATAACCTCCCACCCACCCACATCCATCCCATCTCCTACTCCCTCTCCCATCCCATTCACATCAAGATTCATTTTCAATTATCTTTATATATAGAAGATCAACTTAGTATATACTAAGTAAAGATTTAAACACTTTGCACCCACACAGAAACACAAAGTATAAAGTACTATTTGAGTACTAGTTATACCATTAATTCACATAGTACAACACATTAAGGACAGAGATCCTACATGGGGAGTAAGTGCACAGTGACTCCTGTTGTTGATTTAACAATTGACACCCTTATTTATGATGTCAGTATCACCCGAGACTCTTGTCAGGAGCTGCCAAGGCTATGGAAGCCTCTTGAGTTCGCTGACTGCAATCTTATTTAGACAAGGCCATAGTCAAAATGGAAGTTCTCTCCTCCCTTCAGAGAAAAGTACCTCCTTCTTTGATGGCCTGTTCTTTCCACTGCAATCTAACTCACAGAGATCTTCCATTTAGGTGTTTTTTTTTTTTTTTTTTTTTTTTTTTTTTTTTGCCAGAGTGTCTTGCCTTTCCATGCCTGAAATACTCTCACGGGATTTTTAGCCAGATCTGAATGCCTTAAGGGTTGATTCTGAGGCCAGAGTGCTATTTAGGACATCTGCCATTCTATGAGTCTGCTGTGTATCCCGCTTCCCATGTTGGATTGTTCTCTCCATTTAATTCTATCAGTTAGTATTAGCAGTTACTGGCCTTGTGTATGTGATCCCTTTGACTCTTAGTCCTATCATTATGATCAATTGTGAACTGAAATTGATCACTTGGACTAGTGAGATGGCATTGGTACATGCCACCTTGATGGGATTGAATTGGAATCCCCTGGTATATTTCTAACTCTACCGTTAGGTGCAAGTCTGATTGAGCATGTCCCAAATTGTACATCTCCTCCCTCTCTTATTCCCACTCTTATATTTAACAGGGATCACTTTTCAGTTAAAATTTAAACACCTAAGAATAATTGTGTGTTAATTACAGAGTTCAACCAATGGTATTAACTAGAAAAAAATACTAAAAGAAATAAAATATTAAGTTGTTCCTTGACAATCAGGACAAGGGCTGGTCAAGTCACTGTTTTTCATAGTGTCCATTTTGCTTCAGCAGGTTTCCTTTTAGGTCTCAGTTGTCACTAATCAGTGAGGACATAAGATATTTGTCCCTTTGGGACTGGCTTATTTCACTCAGCATGATGTTTTCCAGATTCCTCCATTTTGTGACAAATGACCAGATTTCATTTTTTACCACTGTATAGTATTCTATAGAGTACATATCCCATAATTTTTTATCCAGTCTTCTGTTGATGGGCATTTAGGTTGATTCCAGGTCTTAGCTATTGTGAATTGAGCTGCAATAAACATTAATGTGCAGACTGCTTGTTTGTTTGCCAATTTAATTTCCTTTGGGTAAATTCCAAGGAGTGCGATGGCTGGGTTGTATGGTAGGGTTGTATTCAGGTCTCTGAGGAATCTCCAGACTGACTTCCATAGTTGCTTAACCAATTTGCATTCCCACCAACAGTGGGTTAGTATCCCTTTTTCCCCACATCCTCGCCAGCATCTATTGTTGGTAGATTTCTGAATGTGAGCCATTCTAACTGGGGTGAGGTGAAACCTCATTGTGGTTTTGATTTGCATTTCCCTGATGGCTAGTGATCCTGAACATTTTTTCATGTGTCTGTTGGCCCTTTGGATTTCCTCTTTTGAAAAATTTCTATTGAGGTTTTTGGCCCATCTCTTTAATGGGTTGTTTGTTTTGTTGTTGTGGAGTTTCTTCATTTCTTTGTAGATTCTGGTTATTAATCCTATATTGGTTGCATAATTTGCAAATATTTTTCACATTCTCTCGGTTGCCTCTTCACTTTCCTGACTGTCTTTTGCAGTATAGAAACTTCTGAATTTGATGTAATTCCAACTGTGAACTTTGACTGACTTTTCCTCTGGAATCTTTTCCAAGAAGTCTTTGCCTGTGCCTATCTGTGTCTATATCTTGCAGGGTTTCTCCAATGTTCTCTAATAACTTGATGGTGTCAGGTCATAGATTTAGATCTTTAATCCATGTTGAGTGGATTTTTGCGTAAGGTGTAAGGTAGGGGTTTTGCTTCATGCTTATGCATGTGGAGATCCAGTTTTCCCAGCACTATTTGTTGAAGAGGCTGTCCTTGCTCTAGGAATTGGTTTTAGATCTTTGAACAAATATAATTTGGCTGTAGATGTTTGGATTGATTTCTGGTGTTTCTATTCTGTTCCATTGGTCTATCCATCTCTTTCTGTACCAGTACTATGCCGTTTTGATTATAACTGCCCTGTAGTATATCCTGAAATCTGGTATTGTGATGCCTCTGGCTTTGTTTTTGTTGTACAAGATTGCTTTAGCTATTCGAGGTCTTTTGTGCCTCCATATGAATTTCAGCATCATTTTTTCTAGATCTGAGACGAATGTCCTTGGTATTTTGATTGGCATCACGTTGAATCTATAAATTGCTTTTGGGAGAATGGAATGGACATTTTGATGATATTGATTCTTCCAATCCATGAGCATGGAAGATTTTTCCATTTTTTTGGTATCCTCTTCTATTTCTTTCTTTAAGGTTTTGTAATTCTCATTGTAGAGATCTTTAACGTCCTTGGTTAAGTTTATTCCAAGGTATTTGATTGTTTTTGTAGCTATTGTGAATGGGATGGATCTTAGCAGTTCTTTCTCAGCCATGACATTGCCTGTGTATACAAAAGCTGCGGATTTTTGTGCATTGATTTTATATCCTTCTACTTTGCCAAACTCTTCCGTGAGTTCCAATATTCTCCTACTAGAGTTCTTTGGATCCCTTAAATAAAGAATCATATCATCTGCAACGAGGGATAGTTTGACTTCCTCCTTCCTAATTTGTATCCCTTTAATTTCCTTTTCTTGCCTAATAGCTCTGGCTAAAACTTCCAGTACTGTATTGAATACCAATGGTGAGAGTGGGCGTCCCTGTGTGGTACCATATCTCAGTGGAAATGCTTCCAACTTTTCTCCATTCAATAGAATGCTGGCCGTGGGTTTTTCATGAATTGCTTTGATTGTATTGAGGTTATAATGTGGTTAGAAGATTGACATTGCATTATATTATGAATCAGTAGAGGCTACCATCTTCAACACAATGTAGAATGGTCATCAAGATAGATAATTAGTCCAATGTAACAGAAGAGAACCCAGAAGTATACTCGCACCTATATGGACAAACATTCAATAAATATTGAAAGACAACTCAGTGAAAAAAGAGTAGTCATTTGAACAAATAGTGCCCAAACAATTGGATAACTATACCCATAGCTATCTAAATAAAGAAATTTATTCCCATACCTTATATCACTTAACTGTTTTCATCATTTTATTTTTTGAAAGACTTATTTTATTTATTTGAAAGGCAGAGTGACAAATACGGATTCACTCTCCAAATGTCAGCAAACAGTTGGGGCTGAGCTAGACTCAAGCCAAAAGCCTAGAATTCCATCCAGGTGCCTCAAGTAGGTGGCAGTGACCCAAGCATTTGGACCATCATGTGCTGCTTTTCAGTATATTAGCAAGAAGCTGGAGCATAAGTTGTGCAGCCAAGACTTAAACCAGCTCTCTGATAGGGGAAATGGACATCTGAATGTACAGATTAACCTACCCACATCACACTTAATTTTTCAGTTGATTACATGCCTAAATTATAAAAATATAAGAGCAAACACACAGATATCTTTCTGTTGAGGGTAAGCATTTAGATTAGCAGCAAAAATCTGCTTTTCCACATAATTTTGAGTCACAGCTCTGATTCCAGATTCTAGCTTCCTGCTAATGCAGACACTGGAAGGCAACAGTGGTATAGCTCAAGTAATTGGGTTCTTGTCATGCACAGGGGAGATCTAGATGATACTCCCAGTTCCTGGTTTTGTCCTATCGCAGCCCCAGCCCTTGTGGACATTGGTGGAGTCATCCAGAGGATGTGAAGACACTCCCTTTCTCTTTTTTCTATGACTTTCTCTCTCTCCCAAATAAACATTAAAGCACTGAAAAGAATATCTTTGGTTAGGCAAAGATTTCTTAAATATGAAATATGGTAAGCTTGATTAATAAGATTTAAAATCTCTACACTTTGAAGTCACTGGTGAGAGGAAAAACGAAAAGACAACCCATATACTAGGATAATATATTTTTCAAATTGTATGTCTAAGAAAGGATAAGAATTTAGAGAATCCAAAATTTCAAACACTGTTGTGAGAAATGAAAAATAGCACAATCATACATTCAATATGATTTTAAAAATAAAGTATTTCAAAAAGGCAGTTTCTCACCATACGATAGTCATTATATTCTGCAGATTACGCAAAGAGAAACAGACGTATAATAAGTAGAATGACTTGTATAAAATATCAACCACAAACTGAAAGCATTCAATATTTTTATCAACATGTGAAGAGATAAACACATTGTGATATAGTTTTTTAATATTTATTTATTTATTTGAAAGAGTTACACATAGAGAGGAGAGGCAGAGAGAGAGAGAGACGGAGAGAGAGGTCTTCTGTCCGATGGTTCACTCCCCAAATGGCTGCAATAGCCGAAGCTGTGCCGATCCTAAGCCAGGAGCCAGGAGCTTCTTTCAGTTCTCCCACGCGGGTGCAGGGGCCCAAGGATTTGGGTCATCTTCCACTGCTTTCCTAGGCCATAGCAGAGAGCTGGATCGGAAGTGGAGCAGCCGGGACTTGAACCGGCACCCATATAGGATGCTGGCATTTCAGAACAGGGCTTTAACCCACTGCACCACAGCACTGGCCCCAGTGATATAGTTTTAAAATATGATACTAAAAACAATAAGGAAATTGAAATATTGATGCATACAACAACATGCCGGAATCTTAAAATAAATGGACTAAGTGGAGAAAGTATGACAAATCCATAATAGAATGTTTAATTTCTAATGTGTAAAAATCTAGAAAATGAAATCTCAGCCAGCGCCGAGGTTCACTTGGCTAATCTGCCTGCGGCGCTGGCACCCTGGGTTCTAGTCCCAGTTGGGGTGCTGGATTCTGTCCTGATTTCTCCTCTTCCAGTCAAGCTCTCTGTTGTGGCCTGGGAAGGCAGTGGAGGATGGCCCAAGTGCTTGGGCCCTGCACCCGCATGGGAGACCAGGAGGAAGCACCTGGATCCTGGCTTCAGATCGATGCAGCACACTGGCTGTAGCGGCCATTTTGAGGGGTGAACCATAGGAAGGAAGACCTTTCTCTCTAACTCTGCCTGTCAAAAATAAAAATAAAAATTCAATCTCACCTACAGTGATACCATGTAAATTAGACATTTTCTAGGGATAGTGAGAGGGGGTTGAGTGGCAAGGGACTGGAAGGGAGGTTACAAACTGGTGTGAGAAAATCTTGGCCTGATAGAGGTGGCAAAGTTACTACCTTACTTGTGGGGATGGTATTGAAGGATATACACAAGCCTAAAAGTATCAAATTATAAACTTAAAATATTATATTATAAAGTATTATAATATAAAATATAAAATAAATAAAATATAAAATTATAAACTTAAAATATTATAAACTTAAAATATGTATAGTTAATGTATGTCATAATGCATCAATCAAATTATCATTTTAAACTCTAAAGTAGTAATAAAACTACAGAAAATCAAAACTAATTATTAACATTCTAAGAATATAATAATAAACTTAATTTTTCTCTCTACTTTGTTCTAATTCTTCCTATTGTCTTTTTTTTTTAATCTCAATTTGGTTATACCCTATTTTTAGTACCAAATACATTTTTAAATGATAATCTTTTGGCACCCACTCCTCATAATATCCCATGTAGTCATTGTAGAAGTTAAAAAAATAACTGTACGAATAAACAGAATCACTAATCTGAAAATAAAAAGACTCCAAGTGACAATCATAGCACTAATTATGTCAATTCAGAGTACATATTTAAATGCTTAATAGAATTTTTTTCATTTGAAAAATATGAGAATTATGCTAGAAAAGTACTTGTTAAAGATGCCAATTAATAGGATATGAAATCAATGTGATTATGGACTATATATAGGCATAGAATTGAATAGGACAAATATTAATACATTCCCCATGAAAAAAGTTAACTGTGGTTTTATGGAGCTCTAGTTTCAGTTTTGAATATAAATGTATGTACCAGAGTATAATATAAAACATATTCTTGAATGTTAATCATAGTTAAGATTTTGACACATAGAAGCTTAACTCATTTCTGGATCCCCATTTAGATCCTTGATATTGTGCTGTGAAGCAATTATTTAAATCATAGACCTGCAAAATAGGATTCAGACTAGATGATTCATATGAACTTTTCTACCTCATTATTTCTCATGCTAGAAAATTTGATAAAATCATCTTTCTGAAAATACATGATGTTTGAAAAACTGCTCCCCAGACAGATAATAGTATTTCCTGATATCTTTCTGAGCAATGACGCAGAGGCTAATTGAAAAAAAAATTCTTAAAAGGAAACCAGAGAATGATAAAACAGAGCTTAAAAGTGCCTTTGATTGATGACCAAATGTTGTGGCACTCACCTTGAATAGATTTTCCAGTCCAATGAGATTTAACTTCTTTATGAGACCCTCTATATGAAAAAGAAAACACAAAACAAAACAGATTAATTAATTAAAATGAGAAAATATTCCTAGGGTTTTTGTATAATTACTCCGAAAAAATGAAACCTTTTCACTGTAGATGCTTTATATTTATGACCATTGAGAAAAAATAAGCCCAGTGTGTTATTTTTAATGCTATTTTAAAATGATGAAAGTAATATTTCTAGAAAAAGACAAAAAGGAAATATTTTATTTTTTTCATGCTACTTGTTGAGTTATTTATTTAATGAAGAAGTAAGCTTCTGACTATAAAGTAAATTGAACATTTAACATTGCAAAAATTAAAAGAAAAATAAGAAAGGAAAACAGAGGAGGGAGAGAGGATGAAAAATACCATTGTATTCTTAAAATTACATGTATGAAATACATGAAATCTGATTTTTTATTATATTTGTTTAATTAGCTTTAACCTATTCAATATGGTTTATGATGTAATTCTAAGAACATAACATATCTTCTTCTCTCCATCTCTCTGCTTCCTATCTTCCTTCCTTCTCCCTTTTTTTCTCCTTAGTTTTTAAAATAACATTTTAAATTTACAATAAAAAAGTTTAATTCTTTACTGGATAAGAAGTTTGACAAATAAAAAGCAGAAAATGCCCTAATTTAGTGGAAATATAGACAGTGGCTATAAACAACAATTGAATGGAAAAAGGGTCATTTCACTCATACACAATGAATATTAAAGTAATCACAGACCATTAAAACATTAGCAGGATAACATTATTGATCACTAGTTTCACAAAAGTATATAACAAAATTTTATAAAATTATATTTATAGCAACACTGATTCATACAGGCATTTCTTTCATTTTTTTTCTTGTTTGTTTTCTAAATTATAGCTCCTACATATAAGGGAGAACATGCAGTTTTTACCTTCTGGGTCCAGCTTATATCATTCAAAATGATATCCACCAGTTGTGTCCATTTTGATGCAAATGGTAGAATTTCATTCTTTTTTATAGTTGAATAATATTCCATTGTGTATATATACCACATTTTACTTATCCATTCATCTAATGATGGACACCTTATAAATTTTGGCTATTATGAATAGTGCTACTATGAACATGGTGGTACAGATACCTCATTGATACAATGTGTTCAAGTCTTTTTGGTATATACCCAGTAGAGGAATTGCTGGATCATTTGCCATGTCCATTAACAGTTATTTTTAAGAAATTTGCATACTGTTTTCCATAGTTGCTGCAGTAATTTACATCGCTACCAACAGTGTTTATGTATTCCTTTTTCTCCACATCCTTTCCAACATTTTTTATTCTCTGTGTTTTGGATTTTGGCCATTCTGACATGAGGTAATATCATTGTGATTTTGATTTGCATTGCCCTGAAAGCTAATGATGTTGAGAATGTTTTCATATATTTGTTGGCCATTTGAGAACTGTCTATCTAAGTCCTTTGCCCATTTCTCAATTGAATTGGTTGCTTTTTGTTGTTTTTGAGTTTTTTAAGTTGCTAATATATTTGAATATCAATACTTTGTCAGATAGGAAGCTTGCAAATATTTTCCCCATGCTGTCTGATGTCCCTTCATTCTATTGATCATTTTCTTTGTCGTGTAAAAATTCCTGAGCTCAGTAAAGTCCAATTTGTTTAGTTTTGCCTTTGTTACCTTTGAGGGTCTTGTCCAAGAAGTCATCCTCTATGCCAATATCTTGGAATGTTTCCCCTATATTTTCTTCCAGCAACTTCATAGTCTCTCATCTTAAATTTAGGTCTTTGAACCATCTTGAGTTGATTTTTGTATATGATGAAAGTTTTGGATCTATTTCATTTATCTAAATATGTATTCCATATATATATATTCATTTTGATGGCACCATTTATTGAAGAGATTATTCTTACTTCACTGTAGAGTCTGAGCACATTTGTCAAAAGTCAGTTGTCTGTATACACATGGATTAACTTTTGGGCTCTCTATTCTGTTCCATTGATTTATATATTGGTTTTTATGCCAGAACAATGCTATTGTAGCTTTTTAGTATGCTTTGAAGTCAGGTATTGTGATGCCTCTGGCTTGATTTTTCTTCCACAAGGTTATTCTGGCTCTTTTGTGATTCTTTATGAATTTCAGGGTGTTTTTTTTTTTTTGCAATTAATGTCATTGGTATTTTGATAGAGATTTCATTGAATCCATAGATTGCTTTAGGAAATGTAACATTTCAATGATATCGATTCTTCCAATATGAGAAAGAACTATCTTTTCTTTTTTTGTGTGTGTCCTTGATGAAGAATACATTTTAAAACTATCATACTACCAGTAAGGATGTTTCACTTTTAATGAAACCATTAGTTTACGAGCAGGAAGCCCTAATTATCCTTATATGAAGACTCAAATGCATATGCCCCTGCCTTTGGGGACTCCAATTTTGCTAAGAGGGAATTGTTCAGAAGCTGAGATCCTGGAGTGATGCTTCTTAGAATGAATCAAAACACTATAAAAGAAGGAAGAGTGAATTGCAGATCACTCAGCATTTATTGCCACTTAGAAACATATCAGAGTACTTGAAAAAGCTTGTGGATTAAAAAAATGTGCAGGGGGCCAGTTTTGTGGCATTGTAGATAGGCCGCCAGCTGTGATGCCAGCACTCTATATGAGTACCGGTTTGAGTACTGACTGCTCCAGTTCTGATCTAACTTCCTGCTAATGACCTGGAAAAAGCATCACGAGATAGTTCAAGTACTTGGGCTCCTGCTCCCATGTGGAAGACCCAGATGGAGCTCCAGGATGCTGGCTTCTGCCCAGCCCATCCCTGACCATTGAAGCCATTTGGGGAGTGAACCACTGGATGGAAGATTCTGTGTGTGTGTGTGTGTATGTGTGTGTGTCTAACTTTGCCTTTCATGTAAATAAAAATAATAAATCTTTTTTAAAAAAGAAATGTGCTGTATATGCACATTGAAATATTATTCAATTTTAAAAAAAGAATGAAACCCTTTCATTTGCAGCAAAATTAAAATGGGCAGACAACAAGTTAAGTGAAGCTAGCTAGGCTCAGAAATATAAATAGGGAAGGTTTTCCCTCATATGTGGAAACTAAAACAAACAAACAAAAAACCTGAAAAAAAAAAAAAAAAAGCAAGCATGTTAAAAGAAGTCCTCTCAATACAGAATCTACTAGAGGCTGTAGGGGAGACCTGGGGAAAACAGGTAAACAAGGTACCAACTCAGAATGAGATCAAAAGAGTAGCCTTTTTGTGTTACACAGCATAGTTGGGTGATAAAAGTTCACAATAAACTATTATAGGCCGGCGCCGCGGATCAATAGGCCAATCCTCTGCCTGTGGCGCCAGCACACCTGGTTCTAGTCCCAATCAGGACGCCGGATTCTGTCCTGATTGCCCCTCTTCCAGGCCAGCTCTCTGCTGTGGCCCTGGAGTGCAGTGGAGGATGGCCCAAGCCCTTGGGCCCTGCACCCACATGGGAGACCAGGAGAGGCACCTGGCTCCTGGCTTTGGATCAGTGCTGTGCGCCAGCCGCAGCGTGCCGGCCGCAGCAGCCATTGGAGGGTGAACCAATGGCAAAGGAAGACCTTTCTCTCTGTCACTCTCTCTCACTGTCCACTCTGCCTGTCAAAATAAATAAATAAATAAATAAACTATTATATAATTTACAAGCAAATTGCTGAGTAATTTTCCAAGGTTCCAATCCTAAAGTAATATCAAATCAGGGGAAATGTTGATTATCCTGATTTGATCAGTACACATCATATACATTCCTTGAAATTTATACTGTATCCTATAAGTATGTATACTTATTAATAAAATTAATTTTAAGAATTTGAAAAACTTACCAAAAATGATTATGAAAACTGCACATGAATTTCAAATTTTCTCACATCAAAATAAACATATTTCAATTCATTTTACCATGAACTTTTTGAGGTCACTTCAGATGTGGCTAGAATGCTATGGTAATGCTATGGAGAATGGCTCAAGGATAAAGGCCAGATCTGAGCACACTTTTCTGCAAAGGACCAGGCAGAAAGAGAGATCGAAAGAAGCTGTGAGGAGTGGGTTACATGGGTTCCAGACTGTCCAAGACAGGGAGGGAAAATCCTGTATCTGAAAAATGAGGAGATTGAAGACATGACAGTTGGATTAGCTGCTATTAGGTCCACTAAGCAGCCCCCTTCTAGGCCTCAGGATTTCTCCTGGGGATGAATACAAGGCACATGTACAAGAGTTATATATAAGACTCATTGGGACCGGCACTGTGGGCATCCCATATAGGCGGTGGTTCTAGTCCCGGCTGCTCCTTTTCTGATCCACCTTTCTGCTGTGGCCTGGGAAAGCAGTAGAAGATAACCCAGGTCCTTGGGCTCCTGTACCCATGTGGGAGACCCAGAAGAGGCTCCTGGCTCCTGGTGTCGGCAGTTACAGCCATCTGGGGAGTGGGCCAGTTGATGGAAGACCTCTCTCTCTGTCTCTACCTCTCTCTGTGGCTCTTTCAAATAAATAAAATAAATCTTAAAAAAAATAAGACTCATCACTGGGAGTCTGCTGACTGCCTGACAGGAGAGCTCGCAGCCTTGGGAGAGTTTGGTACAGAGAGGAATGGGCCTGTGGGACACTATTTCACTCAGAAGCATTTGCTCCACTGCTCTCTCCTTCATGGAAGACACCTGGCCTTTAGACCTGTTATGATTCATCCTTTGAGATCTAAAACTATAGCTAGAGTCAAGTCACATGCAGAGAGAAACTAAAGCTGTCAACTTTCACATGAACAGGAGAGAAGCTTTATCTGTCCATAGGGAGGGGGCCTAGTCAAAGGCAAACACTAGAAATATCAAAATAAGGAAGCACCAGAGAAATATTTGATCAGTAAGTATTGAATCATGATTTAATGATTCTGATTAATTTTATAAAAATATATCTATAAGGTAGGAATACACATATGTGGAATATGAAATGGAGACACAGAGAATAATGTTTAAGAAAGTTGACTTTGGGGTCACACAAATCTGCATTCCAATTCTCCTTTTCTCTTATTAACTGTGTAGCCTTTCTAATACTGTTTATCCATAAAAAATTGTAAAATATCTACTTCACGGTGTTACCTCAAGTATTTAATAAAATCATCTTTATGGCAAAGGTTGCACAAAGCACATTTGTGAATATACACATGTATATCATTGCTACCATTAAAACTAATTATGGAGATAGAATTAAAAGTCTTGGTGAGTTTCCTCTTACTTGCAGCTAACATCTTTGGGATTCTGGTGATCATGTGTTGAATTTCATTGTGTTTAAAAACAAGTTCTACACGATAAACCTTCATATTTTCTTTCATAGGCTCCAAACTCCCTGTTAGTAGTAACCTTGGGAGGTGGACTACGAGAGCTCTCATCTTCTTCACGCTAAGTTCCAGTTCTTTCTGAAAAAAATCCCAACCTGTTTTCCAGTATTTCTGCTGAAAAAGCCAGCAAAAACGCCACATTTCTGCCCATCTGTGCAATATCTGCCTTAGTGAAAGGTTTTACTGAACATAGGCCACTGTGGTCTTAAGATTTTCTAGGTTATCAGAGAAAATTGCATATGTACACAATGAGATAAGCATTCCTCACCACATCATTGTCAAGTTCCAACAGACATGTAATGCAAAGGTGTTTAAAGATAAAGAAAAACATTTGTTTCTTACCTATTTAGGAAGAGCAATGTATCAGGCAGCCAAACATTAACTGTATCTCTTTGCACCAATTAATATCTGTTCCTGACAAAATATTTTGTGAACAGTTTGCCAAAACCTCAGTATAAGACTTTAAAAAAATTCTTTAAAACTCTTTAGTTTTTGATGAAGTTTAAAATGTAATGTTGTGTCCGGCGCCACGGCTCACTAGGCTAATCCTCTGCCTTGCAGCGCCGGCACACCGGGTTCTAGTCCCGGTCGGGGCGCCGGATTCTGTCCCGGTTGCCCCTCTTCCAGGCCAGCTGTCTGCTATGGCCCGGGAGTGCAGTGGAGGATGGCCCAAGTGCTTGGGCCCTGCACCCACGTGGGAGACCCAGAAGAAGACCCTGGCTCCTGGCTTAGGATCAGTGCAGATCTGGCCATTGTGGCCAATTGGGGAGTGAACCAGTAGATAGAAGGCCTCTCGCTCTCGCTTGCTCTCTCTCTCTCTCTCTGCCTTCCCTTTCTCTGTGTAACTCTTTCAAATAAATAAATAAATCTTTAAAAAAAAGAAAGGAGAGAGAATGGGCGTGTGAGAAGTTATCACTATGCTCCCAAATCTATATATATAAAATACATGAAATTTGTTCATTTATTTTTGTAAATACAAAATAGAAAAAAAGTAATGAATCCAATGATAAAGGTATTTCACAGAAAGGGTAGTACCTACAGTGCTATAACAAGTGTTTTCAGTTAAAAGTATACTGCAAATCCGTGAGATCGTTGTCCTGTTATTCTATGATATCATGTTTTTGATCCCATGAAGATATTGCGCCACATCCGGGGTTACAAGTATATTTTTTAAAGCTCAATGAGTCATAAGATAAATTCCTACAATCTGGATACCTAATATGTTCACAAATCGTGAGAGATCACTCACAGAAAAAGACAAAGATTAAGTGTGCTCCTAAAGAAGATAGAAAATGGTAGACTAAACTTCTAGTTAGAATCATAGCAATAAGAGCAAGAAGATCATGGAGAAAGAGCAGAGCTGGGCAAAGTTTAAAATCATTCTACAAGATCAGATTCAGAACTGGCTGATGGATTACATTCTACTGGAATGGGAGCCAGAATTCGCCCCAGCAATGGGTGCCTCTCATTATCACCTTACAAGTAAGGACCTGGGTCTTAGTGCAGGCTCTGCCTTTTATTATTTATGCTACTCCATTCAATTATTCTGAGCCATAATTTTCACATTTGGGAAGCTAAGGATGATACATGTCTGATCAGCTCATGGAATTGATATAATATATACTGATCACATTAGGTTATCATGATTAACTGCGACTCATAAGTTCCATTGGAATTGTAATAGAATACTGACAACATGAGAGAAATTGCAATACAAATTATTGTCCTTGAAGAAAAAGCAAACTATAATCTAACCTAAAATGGTATACTGTTTAATCATGTGAAAAAGTAACTAAAAATGAAGAACAGCCACTTAAGAGAATGAGGAAGGATCACTTAAGGAAATAGGCCTTTTTAGGAGCTTAGATTTACAATGTATTGATTTTAAAGACACACTAAACACTAAAACCCTGTTTGGGCATAATCATGAAGTCAGTTTCTTGAATGCCTTCTGTGGATTTAGTAGTACCTTAGTGCCAGAGGAAGCCACATGGGCCCCATACACTAACGGGTGTCTGATAGGCTGAACTAGTAAAGGACAATGAATACAAAGGGATACAAAATGACCTGCATGTAATTGCAGAAGTTCATTAGGAGCATTTTGCTGCTGGTCTGCTTTGTACAGCAGGATACTTCCCCAGAATTTTTCACATGAAACAAAGCAGCTGTTCATGCTCTACTACCTCAGCACTTCCCTTAGTTGTAAACTGTTACTATTTTTTTTATTTATTACTCTATTGTAATAAAATACACATGTTAAAAAATTTATCTTTTAGTAATTAAAAAGATAAATTACAAGGGAATTTAATACATATGTAAATTTGACAACCATCACCCGTATCTATTGTTAGCTATTTTCATAACCCAAAATGAACCCAAACACTCACTTATCAGTTATTCCTGTTCCTTTCTTTTCTCAATCCCTGGAAACCATTAATCTTCCTGTCTATGGATTTGCATATGCTGGAGATTTTCACGTATTAATAGAATCATATATTATGTGATTTTTGAGTCTGGTTTATGTCAATTAACCTAATGTTTTCATTCTTTATCCATGTTTCTGTGGCTGAGAAATATTCCACCGTATGTATATGCAACATTTCATGTGCCCATTAATCAACTGATAGACATTTGGATTGTTTCCACCTTTTGGATATTGTGAATGATGATGCCACCATGAGTATTGTTTGAATAAGCTGTTAAAATATGAAAACCCCTTTCACCTTCCACACTAAGACTAATTTGTCTTCTCACTGTGGCATTTGTCATTGTTCAGGCTGTGAATGCCTTTCTAGACTCTTCTCTCACCAGAGGAAAGGAAGTAGCAGCATATTTTGTGCAACTCCCTCGACTCTTTTTTTTTTTTTTAAGATTTATTTATTTGAAAGGCAGAGTTACAGAGAGGCAGAGAGAGAGAGAAAGAGAGAGAGAGAGGTTTTTCATCCGCTGGTTCACTCAATAAATGGCCACGTCAGCCAGACTGCATTGATCTGAAGCCAGGAGCCAGGAGCTTATTCCAGGTCTCCCACCTGAGTACAGGGGCCCAAAGACTTGTGCCATCTTCTACTGCTTTCCCAGGTGCATTAACAGAGAGCTGGATCTGAAGAGGAGCAGTCAGCACTAGAACTGGAGCCCATCACCCAACTCTCTTATATGCCCCATGATCAAGGTCGCTACACACCTCTGCCTTTGTTTATCGTTTACCACTTCCCAAAATGCCTTGATCAGCCCACTAAATAACTTAGCTTTTCTTGAAGTGGCTTGCTCATCACCTCCTTCCAGATTCCTTATCAAGTCTCCTTGTTTGTTTCTGCTCACTTCATCCCTGCATGCATTGGTCAATGCAATTCTTTTGTGCCAACATATGTGAATATAAGTCTGTCAGCTAAACCATAGTGCCAAAGAGATATAGGTGAATTTTATACACCTGTGAAATTCAGAAGATTTGGCCACACAGTAGATGTCAGTTGGATGAGAAAATGTTTTAAATGTACAGGTGAATAGTTACTTCATTTTAGGAAGAGGAGAGTTGAATTCAGGGTAGTGATTTACACTTGTCCTCAAGTAGAATTTGTCTTTTCATCCCCTTTTTACCTCTCCACATAGCAATCAAGTAATCTTTCAAGCTCATTTCCCAAAAACAGCCAATATAAAAATACCAGTATCTGGAGAAGAAAAAATGGATATGATTGGCAAAGATAAGGACAATTTATTGTACTGCTATTCTTTATCTCCTGGAGTTCATGTCAACTCTCTTTGCTTGCTGAGTTCCTAAGAAGGACTGAGATAGAATCAGGTACAAAATTAAACGTCTCAACTTTAGCGCCACTCCAACTGCTAGACACTGGCCATGTGATATTCACCTACATATTCATTTTTGACTTAGTAATTTAAAATATTCAATGGAGTAGCTTGTAAAGAGATATATTTTTTACCACACAGAGTCAAACATATTCAAGATGCATTCAATCCATCATCAGCTCTTAATTGGCTATGCTAATAAGGGACAACACTGCATATTTTATTTCAAGTGGAAAACTCTCACCATGCCCTCATCCAACCAAATTATAAGTTTAAGACATTATAAAGCTCAATAATTACTTCCACTTCTTCTGAGAAGAGTCCCTTGCTATTCTGGTCTAATTTAGATGCCCTTTCCTCTGCCCTCATTGTACCTTTCAGCTTTCTCTCCCATGGTATCTGCCACTGTCTTATATGCATGGATATACTTGTCTATGTCCCCTAGTCCTAAGTTTTATGATGGCAGAAACCATGCTTTATCTGCAGTGTTTAATACAGAGCCCTATCTATAGAAGATGCTCAATGATGTTGAATGAATGTCCAGCACATTTAATCAAGTTAGATAACAACCTGATATAATCAGACAACAAAAGAGTCAAGTAGTAATGAACACTCAATTTAAGACACCTTGTAGAATGCTATTTCAGAAGACCAGAAAAAATATTTTGTCATTAAATTGTGTATTGAAATGAAGTTTTAATCACCATTAGCTTAGTAGAGACGAGGGATTGAGGATGGCTAGTTTGTGGTAAAGCTCATAAAGAGGCATCTCAAATATTTCCAGGTTTTTAAAATGAAGTCTGTTGTAAAATTACTTCTTGCAGTTAAATAATGAATATAATTTTAAATAACAGGTGATGCCTTTCTCTATTTATATTTTTGTATCAGTTTGAAATTAAAACAGCATAACATGAACCTGACGGGATGAAAAGCAGGAACAGTTTTCAACTCATACTTTCCAACTCAGAAAACTCTCAGGTATACAAACAACACATACTAAGAGTCTTCAAAATTCATAGCTGGTGTATATTATGGAAAAAACTAGACATCAATTTAAACATTTTTGTGCCAAACTATACTTATGTTTTAGTATTCTGTTACAGAACCTCAGGCTGCCAGATATGCTGTAGAGCTATTTTGGGAAGAAAAGGGAAGGATGTTAAATTATTACATCTAATTTGTTAACAATATTCTTGCTGGTCATAAATAATTGCTTTGTACCATAATACTTTCTAAAAATGTATTTAGAACTCTATTATATGAACCAAGAAGAAATCATAATCACAGATTATAGTACTGTATAATTGTCAGTAAATGCTGTTTTCGAGTTATGAAATACACTTATAAACCAGCTGTATTCATAATATGTCTTTTTACTTAGAAAAGAGATAAAGAAGAGCTCTTGTTTAAGAATTCATGAATACAAGGGCAAAATAATGAGAAGTTATTTCAAATTGTCTCCTCTGGGTTGGTTGTCAGTGAAATTAAGAAATACGAAATAGGTAGAACAATTTCTAGTAAAAAAAAAGAAGGCACTACAAAAATCTCCACTGATATTGTCTGCTTAAACTCCAATTTGATCCCTTTACCCGTTATCAAGGAACGTTTAGCACAGAAGCAAAAGGGTCTGCGTTTATTTTCTATCGTTTCCTTCTCCATGAAAAGCTTCTTCTTCTTCTTCTTTTTTTTTTTTTTTGAAAGGCAGAGTTACAGAGAGGTGGGGGTAGGGAAAGCGAGAGAGAGAGAGAGAGAGAGAGAGAGAGCGGTGTCATTCATTCACTGGTTCAATCGCCAGATGGCCACAACAGCTGGAGCTACAAGGATCCGAAGTCAGGAACCAGGATCTTCTTCTGGGTTTTGCACGTGGATGCAGGGGCCCAAGAACTTGGGACTATTAGAGTCGACCGCCCGAGAAACGTCACCAAGAGACACGTCTCTTATGCAAACAGCAAGGGGAAGCTTTATTGATTATCCAGCATGCTGGGGCTGTCTGATCATACAAGAGCAGAGCAGCCCCGAATAACCAAATGTTAGGGCTTATAAAGGCAAAAACCGCAAAATCGGGAGTGGGGGGGGGGGATGCACGGTTGCTATACACAGTTGCTAAGATCAAAAAGAGAGTACATAGTTACTGGGGTCAACATAACCTAAGACTTAGGTGAAATTAACATCCATCATAATCTTGACAATACCAGTTACAATCATACAATTATCATTTATGATCTTGACATTAATCCAAATTATATGTAAGACATAGACAAATCACATCTTTATCATTAACCCAGGTGCAACCTTTCTATTTTCAAGCTTGAGCAATCATGCTAGGGGTTTTCTGTGCTCTGTCAAGGGTGATGTAGTGCACTGCTATTGTCTAACTATTTGAGATCATAGTTTCAGACCAGAGTCTCACGGTGGGGGGGTTACTTTCCCAGAATGCAGTCTCAAGTGCTCCAAAATGGAGTCCCTACTGTCAAGGTGCTACTTCAGGACTTATTCTACTGCTTTCACAGGCCATAGCAGAGAACTGGATCAGAAGTGGAGTAGGTGGGATTCGAACTGGCACCCATATGGGATGCTGGCACTGTGGGTGTCAGCTGTACCCACTATGCTACAGCACCAGCCCTTATGAAAAGATTTTATACCATGATCTACTCTCAATATTAGCAATCATTTTTGTGAAGACAAATTGTCCAAGTTTGGCACAAGTTACTGAGCTGTGTCTTTACTCTTTTGAGAGTTGTTAAATGTATATCAGAAATTCTATGCATTACTTAGACTTAAGAGTGTGAATTAGGTTTTATTGAAGCATATCCTATTTACATATAAACCTCAAAAGAAAATGGCATTAGGCTCTCTTTCTAATTTTCAGAACACCATAAAAACAATTTTAACACAGTCCTCAATATAATGTTTCACATTTACATTGTATTTTACTAGTATTTGTTCTACATATTTTCACTTCAGACATTGAGATCTACTAATGGCCAATGATTTCATACCAATGATTTTTGGTTTCTAGAAAAAGATGTCACTATTATTTGCATGTAATTCACCTATAGTGGGAATGCCTATCACAAAATCCAAGTTCACATTTGATTTTAAATGGTATTTACTCATCATCTATGTGTGATGAGAATTACATGCTTTTGTTTCTGGTCCAAAGCGGTTACATTTTCACACATTCAAGCATTCATTCCAGGAGTACATGATGCAGAAGGATCAAAGAAAGGAGAAGTCAGGAGAAGCATAAGGGAACATAAATGTTTGAGGAGCCTCATCAGGGCCCAAAAAGGTGGAATTTGAAGGAGTAGATTAAGAGAAACAAAAATTAAAGTTCTGAACAAAGCCCCAAACATTCCCCATTTAATAGCACCGGCTGTCTTTTTGCATATTGAGGTCCAGGCAGAGCCTCAGAGAAAAGCCAGCTAAGATTCTGATCCTCCTACCCAAAATGCTGTTCTCACTTCTTCATCACTCAGCAATTACCTTCAATGTTAGTCTCAAGAGAAGACTTCCTTTGAGAGCATAGGTTCCAAAAAATATACAAGGTCCATTTGTCGTATACTTATTATGTATTTTATTTTTCTTCATAGTACATACTATAGCTGATAATTATATATTTATTCATGTGAAACTCTGCAGACCATATATCCACACTAAATAGTTCCAGAGATTTGTGTATATAACAGACACAGCAGAGAGAGTGGTATGTTGGAGAAATTTGGTGGTTTTTTTTGGCAAATAAATGGAAAAAAACAGAATACTAAAAAACGTAGTTAATAGACAGTTCCAAAATCACCAATTTTATCATGATGAAGAAAAATAATGCATGTATTTGGGGCTCAGACTGAGTTAGATGTAGATTCTTGCTATGTGGCATGCTAACCATGGAGCAGCATTTCCTGATGTGAGCTCCAACTTTTTCCTGGGCATCATCACCATATCTCATAGATTTGTTATTATAATTAAATGCAACAGTCGTTATAAAGTTCCTAGTACATTGCCTTAGCACACAATAACAATTTCTGATATTCATATATTAATATTAACTATAAAGATATGTGTTTGCAATGCTTATGAACAATAATATCTTGAAACAGTTAAATTTAAAATGAAATCCAGTCCACTCAAATGATTTGTAGGTATTTATTGATTTTGAAATTTAAATTTCCCAAACTCCTTCCTATACATTAGAAATAAACTTCAAAAACTTAAATATTTATATTGTTTCAACTTTGTGTCTAGCTACTGAATTTGTTGATGTGTTAGAGATTGTTACTTTAAAGTACTTTAAGCTTGAGAAAAAAATGAAGATGACAGATTATTTCAAGTTTGAGAAAACCTTGAATGCCTGCTTGCCCTGTGATGGAGGGAATATTATCAGGAATGAATAAGAATTCTGTGAGAGAATAAGTGAGTGTGTGTGTGTGTGTGTGTGTGTGTGTATGAGACGGGGTCGGGGGAGAGGTGAGAAGGGGAGAAAGAGACAAAGTTTCTGGGCGGACTGAATCATGACATTACCTTGTGAAACAATAAACTGAAGCATCATATCAAGCCATCCTTGAGATCTGCGGCTTATGATCCTCAAATGAGAGACACACTAATCATATTAGCTATGGTAATTTTGTAGACAACAATATGCCACTCTTCAAGAACCAGGTTATGCTGTTCTTTAAGCGCCAGATTGGAAACCCTATACAACCGCCCACGGCCACTACCAAGATTTAGAGGTATAATACATCATACCCTGAATTGCTGAGGCGGTAGCCAATGACAGGTAAGATCCCCTAGAGCAACCCTAACAGTTGGAATAGTAGTCAAAGATGGGTAAAATCCCCAGAGGGGGACAACCTAAGACATACAAGCTCCCTAAAGGGCTGATCCCAGTCAGAGGGGACAACCTAAGACAGGTACACTCTCCGCTCAGTTCCTCTTCCTCTCTTTAATATAAAACAAAAAGGGGGAAATATTGGGCATTGCCTAGAATAGTTCCTGACAACATGGCGCCTGGCAGATGTTCAAGGGGTGTGTCTGCGGCTGCTGTGGTTAAGCCATGTAAGATCGGACCACCTGCAGGGATAGGTCCACTTTAGTTCCAGACACATGGACAGTGCGTGATCCCTATACCTTGCTTAAAATGCCCCAAAGCGTTGTCCACTCATGCCTGCATGACCTTTTCACTGATTGGCTCTCCTACTGCGCATGTATTTTGTAAGCCTTATAAGCCTGTACACTTCCTCAATAAAGTAGGTCCTGCTTTGACAGAACTCACGGGTGCTTGCTGTATTCTTGACCCGTCGACCTTACCTTTCCTGTTCGCCTTGTCGGGGAGTGCTTGTACTGTCCCCTGCTGGTCAGCGGCCAGTCTCAGGCTTAAGACCTTAACACTCATCATATTAGCTATGGTAATTTTGTCTATTTAAATATTAAAGAGATGTCCAAAACTCCTAAGTTGAGTCCAGTTCACAGCTAAACTGCTTCCAGATAGAAGCATTTTTCATAAAATTTAATGACAAAGAATAACATCCATTCATTTATTTTTGAAAAAATTTACTAAGAGAAATTGGTTTTTGGAATAGGTCACACATCAATCCCAACTATATGCTGTATGTAAGAGATATAGTCCATCGAAAACATTGGACAATTAAGAACTGCATGTTTATTGGAGAAACACATACAGAGAAAGCAGAGGTGGTCATATTAACAGAAATTAAGGAAAGAAGGGTATATTAGTATGTAAGGGCTATCATTCAGTGAAGACAACACTTATAAATACCGATTTACCAAATCATCGGTTTTAGTCAGTAAAACTGCATCCTTCATATTTTTAAAAAAGAATATACATTTCAGCAATTTTCAGGAAATAAAATACATGTAAAATCAGTGAGGAGATCCATGTTAAATTAGCACTTCGTAGGAATTATCTGAAGCACCTCTGTGGTGAAAAGGATTCAACTACTGCCTGCAGAACCAGCAACCCATTTGGAAGCCAAATGGTCTCCCATTTGGAGACCCAGCTGCTCCACTTCAGATCCAGCTCCCTGCTAATGCACCTGGGCAAGCAGTGGTGGATGACACAAGTGCTCGGGCCCCTGAACCCATGTCAAGACCCAGATAAAGCTCCTAACTGTGGCCTGGCACATCCCTGCTTGTGCAGCCATTTGGGGAGTGAACCAGCAGAAGGAAGGTCTCTCTGTGTTTGCCTCTCCCTCTCTCTCTGTAACTCTGCCTTTCAAATAAATAAATATTTTTAAAAAAGAAATTATCTATACTTTAGGAAAATATTATAGGTTTAAAAATATTTGCCTAGAGAGATCCGCAGGTACTTTTCAATTTTTTTTTTTTTTTTTGACAGGCAGCGTGGACAGTGAGAGAGAGAGAGAAAGAGAGAGAAAGATCTTCCTTTGCCGTTGGTTCACCCCCCAATGGCCACTGCGGCCGGCGCACCGCGCTGATCCGAAGCCAGGAGCCAGGTGCTTCTCCTGGTCTCCCATGCCGGTGCAGGGCCCAGGGACCAGGCCATCCTCCACTGCACTCCCAGACCACAGCAGAGAGCTGGCCTGGAAGAGGAACAACCAGGACAGAATCCGGTGCCCCGACCGGGACAAGAACCCAGTGTGCTGGCGCCACAGGCGGAGGATTAGCCTAGTGAGCCGCAGCGCCGGCCCACTTTTCAATCTTAAATTAGTATTAAGATGGACAGAAACTATTTCTATCAATTTAAACAGCTTATTGTCTAAACCCCTTAGCTTGCAATTTCTTGACACAAATACTTTTTCCTTTTTAGAGCTAAGGCAACTATTCATGGAAATGAAATATCTTACATTTTATACCTTTGATTTATCTTCAATGTGGGTTTTTCTAGGACAAAATTCCCTCTGGGGAGGCTGATCAAGCCTTCAATCTCTCTTTCAGTTGCAATTCTCCCAAAAGCCCCAAATGGAAAACAATTGGGCCTGGTTCAAGCCAAAGCCAGGAGCAAGGACTTCCATTTGATTCTCTCACATGAATGACAGGGATCTAACTACTTCAGCCATCACTTACTATGTTCCAAGGTGTGTGTTTATATGAGCAGGAAACTGAGGCAGTACTCAAGTCCAGACACTCCGTTATGGTATGTAACATCTAAAGGAACATCTTAAGTCATTAAATCAAATCCATCTTTAGTTAATTTTTGGTATGGATCAAATTTGATTCATATATATATATATATATATATATATATCAGTTTTGCCAGAAGCATTTATTAAAAGTAAGTTTGAGGCAATTTCTTCAAAAATCAATATGCTGTATTTACAAGAATTAATTTCTGGGCCATGTATTCAGTTCCATTGATTTATATATCAGGTTTTTTTTAAAGATTTTATTTATTTGTTCGAATGTCAGAGTTACACAGAGAGAGAAGGAGAGGCAGAGAGAGAGAAGTCTTCCATCCAATGGTTCACTCCCCAGTTGGCTGCAATGGCCAGAACTGCACTGACCCGAAGCCAGGAGCCAGGAGCTTCTTCCAGGTCTCCCACGGGGGTGCAGGAGCCCAAGGACTTGGGCCATCATCTACTGCTTTCCCAGGCCATAGCAGAGAGCTGGATCAGAAGAGGAGCAGCCGGGACTAGAACCAGGGCCCATATGAGATGCCGGCACTTCAGGCCAGGGCATTAACCTGCTGTGCCACAGCGCCGGCCCCATATATATATATATATATACCAGTTTTTATGCCAATACCATGGGTTTTTTTTTATTAATATAGCTTTGTAGTATACTTTGAAGTCAGATATTGTGATGCTTCTAGGTTGATTATTTGCTCAAGATCACTTTGGTTATTCTAGGTGTTTCGTGATTCCATATGAATTTTAGGTTTTTTTTTTTTCTAATTCTGTAAAGAATGTCATTGATATTTTGATCAGAGTTGCATTGAGTCTATAGATTGCTTTAGGTAGTATAGACATTTCAATTATATTAATTCTTCCTATACATGGGCAAGGAATATCTTGCCATTTTTTGTGTAATTGATGATTTTTTGCCAATGTTTTATAAGTTTCATTGTAAATATTTTTCATTTCTTTAGCTCAATTTATCCCTAAATATTTGTGTTTTTTTTGCTAAATGTTTGATTTTTTGTGTTGTGAATGAGATTTCTTTCTTGGTTTATCTTTCAGAGAGCTCATGATTGATGTACAAAAATGCTAATTTTTATATATTGAATTTGTAAACTGTGACTTTACTGAATTGGTTTTTCAGTTCTAACAGATTTTTGTGGCATGTTTTTCTATGTACAGCATCATGTCATCATCAGAATGGTTATTTTTATTTTCTCCTTTCCAGTTTTAATGTACTTCATTTTGCAGTACACTGGCTGTGGGGAGCAACTCGGACTAGACTAAGTTACTGGAATTAAGACTTATTCTATGCATCTGCTCTCCCACAATATGGCGCTGAGAAGGGAGAAACAGCTTCTACACAGCTGCCTCCAGTTCAACCAATAAACTGTAGGACCTACTCATGATTGGAGGAGAGCAGCGTACTCGGCGTGTGGGTAGCAGAGTTGGGATTGGTGGAAGAGGACTATAAAGGAGGAGAGAGACAACATGCACCAGGAACATCTAAGGGGAACATCTATCTGAAGGAACACCTGTGCAGCCCCCGAGAGAGCCGGCCTGCGGTGTGCCGCTCCCCCACGGAAGTGGGGAATGTGGCAGGGGGAACCGCCCTTCCACGGAGGTGGAAGGGACGGTAGCCAACCCGGGAAGAACCAGCAGCAAACCCGGGGAGGGCCAAGCAGACAAAAGAACAGCGCAGGGTCCTGTGTCGTTCCTCCATGAAGAGGGGGAGCGACAACTGGCACTCTCACTTTTAATATTTTTTAATCCAAAGAATCTTTGCTACCAAAAAAATCACAGAAACTTGATTAAAGGGTGGAATTTGAATGATATATAAAGCAAATAGTAGTTCTACAAAATAAATATAGTAAACACTATACTGTATCTTAAATTATAATTGATGAGTACAATGATAGTTTAAATCAGGAAGTTTGGAGAACACAATTTAGTTCTTTGCCTTCGTATTTTATACTGTTCATTCCAACTGAAGGAAAGCTAGCATAAAATATCTCTAGATATAAATAGTAAATAATGTTTGCCACTTGATATAGCCTTAAATTTTCATTCAATACCCCAGTAAAAAGTGAAAACAGACTTTGAAGTTTACAAGGGGAAAAAAGTTTATGAAGAATTTATAAAGAAATATTTAATTGTTAAAGTAGTGGAATGTCTCATGTCTATATGTATGTATATATATGTATATAACTTAGTTTTTTCTTGGGAAATATCTGGATATATTAATCTCTATGAATCATTTATTGGTTACAGTATATAATTTCATATAATCATAAGTATAAATTTATTTATAATTATATTTATTTTTATATTTAATCGGTTAGAAAAGATAATGTTTCATATTGTTTCCTGACAGTAGGTTTTCAGTAACTTTATTAGTCTTCTTAAGATTCTTTCTCCGCTCATTCCAGGTTAGAAATTCCAAGAGGTGGGCAGGCATGGTGGCAGAGAAAGTAAAGCCACGGTCTGCAATGCCAGTTTGAGACTTGGCTGCTTCACTTCTAATCCATCTCCCTAATAATGCCAGGGAAAAGCAGTATAAGATTGCCCAAGAGCTTGGGCCCCTGCACCCATGTAGGAGACCTGGAAGAGGATCCTGGCTCCTGGCTTTGTCCTAGAGCAGTGCCAGCCATTGCAGCTACTTGAGAAGTGAACCAGTGGGTGGGAGACCTCTCTCTCTCTCTGTCTCTCTCTTCTCTTTCTTCTCTTCCTCTCTTCTTCTCTTCCTCTCTTCCTCTCTTCTTCTCTTCCTCTCTTCCTCTCTTCCTCTCTTCGTCTCTTCTTCTCTTCCTCTCTCTCTGTGACTCTTTCAAATAAATAAAATAAATCCTTTAAAAAAAAAAGAAATTCCAAGAAAGATTTACTATCTTACCATGTTACAAATTTTTCATCTTTAGATAATATTATAGAAAAATTCTCCAGGTAAAATTTCCTTTGAAGATCTTGGCATCTATTCTTGAAAAAAGAAGTGGTTAAATACTAGATAGATTTTAATGTTTCAAGAAAAAATAAATTATCCTGTTACGCAAAAAAAAAAAAAAAAAAAAAAAAAAAAAAAAACTCTTGCTTTTCTCAACTGAAGTGAGACCAAAAAAAGTTTGGGGAGGAAAACAAAATAGAAATCCTAATATATATAAATGTCATTGTTAAACAGTCAACTGACATTCAGTAGTGGAAGTCTAAAAGCATAAACTTGTGGCTAAGAGGATTCCTCAAGCAACAATTTTCAAACCTGACAGTAGCTGCGCCAGCTGTTAATTATCAACACTCTTTTAAGGTCAGCTACTGCATGATTTGGATCTCCTTAGTATTCAAGCTTTCCATCCAGAAAGAATACAGAACTACAGGCCCGATTCTATTTTGGGGATCCTGACACATCTGTGCATTGTTTGCATCTAGGCAAGGAAGAAATCCTCCAGTGTGTAAGACAATCCAAAGGGAGCCCTGTGAGTCAAAGCAAAGGCTTTTCTGAAATCCCTTTTGCTAAGATTTTCTTTTTTTGAATCAGTGCTAAAAATGGTCTGCTTTGACAGAGAGGAAACGAGCTCATTTTCAGTTTCCAAGACGGATAAATTGTTAAAGAAACAAAATGCCACTATGTTAAAATGTATTTTATCAGACAATATTGACTCCTATCTAAAAATAGAGGCATCACAGGTTAAAGAATTGAACAATAAATAGTCTGGGAATTACAAGCAAAAATTAAGGATCAGTGTGAAAAGTTAGATCCCTTTAAAACATTACTGAGGACATCGTAAGTAGTTTTGAATAAAGGCTAGGAAAGACAGACTAAATATTATAAAGATGCCATTTTTCCCAAATTAATTAATTCATATGTTAAATACAAATCTGCATGTTATCTCTGGATCTCTTCCTTCTTTTTGCTTTTTATTTTTTAATTGAAAAATCTTGGAATGGCCAGAAATTTTGTTCATAATATGATTGGTAAGAATTTCTTACCCTAGCCTTGGGTGATCACTGACATCATAAATAAGAGTGTTAATTGTTAAAGGAACAACAGAAGTTACTGTGCACTTACTCCCAAAGTAGGATCTCCATCCTTAATGAGTTATACTATGAGAATCGACTGCAAATCTTGTTCTCAAACTGTACTCTATATGTTGTGTGTGTGTATGTATGTGTGTGTGGGGGGGTGCAAACTGTTGTTGCTTAACATGGAGTTGGTCCTCTGTATATAAAATCAAACTAAAAATGAACCCTAATGAAGAAGGAGATAGGAGGGGAAGAAGGAGGTGGGATGGGAGTCAGGGTAGGAGGGAATTTAATGAATATAATTTCAAAAGTACAGTTTATGGATTACAATGGCTTCCCCCCCCATAATTTCCCTCCCACTTGCACCCCTCCCATCTCCGGCTCCCTCTCCCATTCCATTCACATCAACATTCATTTTCAATTATCTTTATATACAGAAGATCGATTTAGTATACATTAAGTAAAGATTTCATCAGTTTGCGCCCACATAGAAACACAAACTGTAAAATACTGTTTCAGTACTAGTTATAGCATTATATCACAATGTACAGCACATTAAGGACAGAGATCCTACATGGGGAGTATGCGGGAAAGAACTACTATATTCCTAAAGTTGTGTCTATCAAAAAATGCATTCATTAAATAAAAACTTTAAAAAAAGAATTTCTTACCCTTTTAGCTCCGAACCAATGTTTTCTTGTCTTTTTAGCTATGAACATATAAAATAATAATAGAATATATATCAATTGCAAAAATAGGTTTAAAATAATTTTTAAAATATAGATGAATTTCTGATTCTCTGAGCAAGGAAGAACTATATTTAAGGACTAGTCTGAAAGATTTAAAATTATAAATCAAAGACAAAAATAATGTGAAATATTAATCAGTGTGGCAACACATATATTTTGAGTTCTTAAAAATAACCATAAATAAAATTTAAAACATGAATTATGGATTGAGCAGGACTTTATTCCCAAAAGTTATGCAGATACTTAAACTTTGAAATCTTGTGTAAGTCTTGATGAAAGGTAGATAATAAAGAGAACCTGTTGAAGTGAAATGGACACTATGAGAAACGGTGACTTGATCAGTCCTTGCCCTGACTGTTGATGAACAACTTAATACTTTATCCGTTTTAGTATATTTTTCTGTTTGTTCTACTTAATACCATTGGTTGAATTCTGTAATTAATACACAATTATTGTTAAGTGTTGAAACTTAATTGAAAAGTCATCCCTGTTAAATATAAGAGTGGGAATAAGAGAGGGAAGAGATGTGTAATTCGGGACATGCTCAAGCTGACTTGCTCCAAATGATAGAGTTAGAAACATACCAGGGGATTCCAATTCATTCCCATCAAGGTGGCATGTACCAATGCCATCTCACTAGTCCCAGTGATCAGTTTCTGTTCACAATTGATCATAATGATAGGACTAAGAGTCAAAGGGATCATATAAACAAGACTAGTGTCTGCTAATACTGATAGAATAAAAAAGGGAGAGAACAATCCAACATGGGAAGTGGTATACACAGCAGATTGATAGAATGGCAGATGTCCTAAACAGCACTCTGGCCTCAGAATCAGCCCTTAAGGCATGCGGATCTGGCTGAAGAGCCCATGAGAGTATTACAGGCATGGAAAGCCAAGACACTCTGGCAAAAAAAAAAAAAAAAAAAAAATGACCTAAATGAAAGATCTCTGTGAGTGAGATCCCTGTGGAAAGAACAGGTCTTCAAAGAAGGAGGTACCTTTCTCTGAAGGGAGGAGAGAACTTCCACTTTGACTATGACCCTATCGGAATAAGATTGAAGTTGTCAAACTCAAAAGGCTTCCATAGCCTTGGCAACTCATGACTAGAGCCTAGGGTGATTACTGACGCCATAAACAAAAGTGTACAGGAGTCCCTGTGCACTTACTCCCCATGTAGGATCTCTGTCCTTAATGTGCTGTACATTGTGATATAATGCTATAACTAGTACTGAAACAGTATTTTACAGTTTGTGTTTCTGTGTGGGCGCAAACTGATGAAATCTTTACTTAATGTATACTAAATCGATCTTCTGTATATAAAGATAATTGAAAATGAATGTTGATGTGAATGGAATGGGAGAGGGAGCCGGAGATGGGAGGGGTGCAAGTGGGAGGGAAATTATGGGGGGGGGAAGCCATTGTAATCCATAAACTGTACTTTGGAAATTATATTCATTAAATAAAAGGTAATAAAAAATAAAGGTAGATAATTGATCTAAAAACAGTGTCTGAGAGGTCGGTCTCATGGGAGGGCCTTCGGTCATTCAGGCTTGCCCTTGGAGGTCTCTCGGAGGATTGACTATTGCGGCTTTCAGCCTACCTTCTCTCACTGTTTTCTGGCTCACCAGGTGGTGATTCCTATGCACCTGCTCTACCAGTGCCAGCTTCCACCAGATACCAGCCTAGCATAGCCACTCTATTCAGAACTGTGAATCTTGAAACTATAAGCAAAATAACTTACTTCCTTCCAAAGAAGCATCTCTTGGGCATTTTAGTTAAAGCAACAAAAAGCTAACTAATACAGTGTTGAAAACATGGTAACATTTGTGTAAGTTAGTATGTGTTCTTGTGCAAATTATAAAGTCAGTAACAAAAACCAAAGTTCACTACTTCTGAAATCTGGTCCTTATTGCTCTTCCTATAAAACAAGTTTGATGAAAGAGTTTCTTAGTTGTATATTCTGAAGTACATTCACATGTCTCCTAAACTTTGTTTGCACAGACCTTGTTCAGATCAGTTGGTATGGTTACTGCGTCTTGGACTGTGCTCTGCTCGCACCCATACAGTCTTATTGGCCTCATTTTTCCAACCCTCTTAGCTGAAATGTTTTCAACCATTCACCAAGACACTGGGAACGTTTTCTAAGTCAGTTTCTCAAAGGAGAATATAGTCTTTACCCAGAATCTACAAGAAGAAGCATGTTTCTTGCCTCCCCTGAACTGGTTGGTTTTCACTGGAATCTAAGAATCCCGGACTTTGTTTAGTTCTCTGGTTTCCTGCTCTCTGACTTGCTTTTCTGAGTACCCTGACACCCTTCCTTTTGTATATATTAAGGTACAGGTCACAAGCCATGAAAAACTTTTTCTTTGTATGTAAATGTATATTCACCCATATTAAATGCAAAATTTACAGATACAGTCCTACCTGTTCCCACTTATTCACACTTTAAAAATTCACTATCTTTTTTGTGCAAATTATAAAGTCAGTAACAACAACGGCTCCTTTGAAATCACTTACAATACATAAATACACAAGAGAAAATTATCAGTGGACATAAGTAGTCATCCATGAAAAATACAAATAACAATTCAGTTGTAAAGCATTCAGTCTACTAGTAATCAATGGAAGCTTCATCATAGTATTCATGAGGTTTCATTTTTATCCATTAACTCAGCAAAGATTAAAAAGTAAAAAAATATGTGATGTATGTGAGCAAATGTGACATCTCGAGATTCAATTCTTGTTTGTGAACCTTGCCTGTATTGTTGAAGAACAGTGATTTTCTCTTCTTATTACTTGTTGAGTCCTGTACTTAGTGGACTGTTATGCTTATGATTTAAAATAAACTGAAAGTATGTCATTGCAAAAATTTTTAAAAAACCAAGAAGGATGGGAGGTAGGAGCACAGGTAGGAGGGAGGATATAAGTATCATTAAGCTCTTACATTTGTAGATATAAGAAATAAATGAAATTTGTTCTTATATAATTAAAATTGAAATTTAAAAGTCTAAAAACCAGTTTTTGCAAGAATAAAGAAAGCTGTTTTGACCATAAATTTTGTAGACAGAATTTTGTAGAATAATGTCTCTATTGTTACCATATTTGTGCCTATGGATAGATACTTTAAGATTCTTATTAGTACTCATAATCTTTGACCCAGTGTTTCTCTTTGTAGGGATAAAAGTATACAAAATAGTCATAGGCGTAAACAAAGAATTATGGAAAAAGGGTTTCATAATATTAGTATTAAACTTTCAAAAATTGAAATCAGCACAAATATCCAATATTGGCATTGTAATCTCTGATATCTCTATACAATGAAATATCCATTAAAACAATAATGTCCAGTACAGGTAGGAATTTCAGTCATGATAAATTGTTTAACATAGGTAAGATATTGTACATATACTATACATATAAAGATAATAACTTCACAGACATTATAAAATGTCAAGACATTTTCCCCATTGTAAAATCGTAATCATTGTGGAGAGGCTTCTGTGTGCTTTCAGTTTTCTTCATTGTATGCACATGCAATTAAAAGCAGATATTTTCTGATTGAATAAAAATAGTTTAAGAGCACCTAAAGTATCAAATCTGGAAAACTTATTTTACTTATTCTTAATACACAATAAACACTTAAACATGTCTTTAAAGGTACAGTAATCAGGGGCTGGCAATACCAGCATCTCTCATGAGCACCAGTTTGAGTTCCAGCCTCTCCATTTCCTATCAAGTTCCATGCTAATGCACCTGGGGAACCAGTGGAGGATAGTTGAAGTCTTTGGGGCCACTGAACCCATGTGGGAGACTCTGATGGAGTCCCAGGTTTCTGGCTTCTTTCTGCCTGGAACAGCTGTAGGTGTTGCAGCCATCTGGGGGTTGAACCAGCAGATGGTAGATCTCTTTCAGTCTCTCCCTCTCTCTGTAGCTCTGCCTTTCAAATACAAAATGAATCTTTAAAAGAAGTACAATAATCAAAACAGTGTGCTGCTGGCATAAGAACAGACACAATTAGCACTGTAAAAGCAGAGAGGAAAAAGTAGACTTATACACATACAGTTAATGGATATCCACAAGGGCTCCAAAGTAATCCAATCAGTAAAGGATTCTGTTTTTCATTAAATAATGACAAAACAATGTGATATGTGTGTGCATATGTGTGTGTATACTCATAAGTGATAATATTTACATTTTGCATCAAATACAAAATTGAATATAAATAAATAATAATCCCAAATGTAAAATTGCACTATTTGTATAAGAAAGCATGAATGGGAGATTTTTGTGACAGTTTAAGCAAAGATATCTTGTATGAATTAGAAAAAAATTTTTAAGACAAAAACAGCTGATCCTAAAGTTTTTAAAAAAGATAAATTGGAATTCAACAAAAAATTGTTCTTTTTTATTTAGTAAATATAAATTTTCAAAGTACAGTTTAATGGATTACAATGGCTTCCCCCCCCATAATTTCC
Organism: Oryctolagus cuniculus; assembly: GCF_051225735.1. Taxonomy (NCBI): domain Eukaryota; kingdom Metazoa; phylum Chordata; class Mammalia; order Lagomorpha; family Leporidae; genus Oryctolagus; species Oryctolagus cuniculus. The sequence goes on from NC_142867.1 coordinate 97,107,281, forward strand.
CTCCCATTCACATCCCTCCCGTCTCCCGCTCCCTCTCCCATTCCATTCACATCAAGATTCATTTTCAATTATCTTTATATACAGAAGATCAATTCAGTATATATTAAGTAAAGATTTCATCAGTTTGCACCCACACAGAAACACAAAGTGTAAAATACTGCTTCAGTACTAGTTATAGCATTACTTCACATTGGACAACACATTAAGGAAGATTCCACATGAGAAGTAAGTACACAGTGACTCCTGTTGTTGACTTAACAATTTAATACTCTTGTTTATGGCGTCACTAATCTCCCTAGGCTCTAGTCATGAGTTGCCAAGGCTATGGAAGCCTTTTGAGTTTGACAACTTCGATCTTATTCCGACAGGGTCATAGTCAAAGTGGAAGTTCTCTCCTCCCTTCAGAGAAAGGTACCTCCTTCTTTGATGGCCCCGTTCTTTCCACTGGGATCTCACTCACAGAGATCTTCCATTTAGGTCTTCTTCTTTTTTTTCCAGGGTGTCTTGGCTTTCCATGCCTAAAATACTCTCATGGCCTCTTCAGCCAGATCCAAATGCTTAAAGGAATGATTCTGAGGCCAGAGTGCTATTTAGGACATCTGCCATTCTATCAGTCTAATGTGTATCCCACTTCCCATGATGGATTGTTCTCTTCTTTTTTGATTCTATCAGTTAGTATTAGCAGACACTAGTCTTGTTTGTGTGATCTCTTTGACTCTTAGACCTCTCAGTGTGATCAATTGTGAACAGAAATTGATCACTTGGACTAGTGAGATGGTATTGGTACATGCCAACTTGATGGGATTGTATTGGGATCCCCTGGCATGATTCTAAATACACCATTTGGGGCAAGTCCGATTGAGCATGTCCCAAATTGTACATCTCCTCCCTCCCTTATTCCCACTCTTATATTTAACAGGGATCACTTTTCAGTTAAAATTTAAACACCTAAGAATAATTGTGTGTTAATCACAGAGTTCAACCAGCGGTACTAGAACAAAAAAAAAATACTAAAATGGATAAAGTATTAAGTTGTTCATCAACAGTCAGGACAAGAGTTGATTAAGTCACTGTTTCTCATAGTGCCCATTTCACTTCAACAGGTTTGCCCTTTGGTGCTCAGTTAGTTGTCACCAATCAGGGAGAACATATGATATTTGTCCCTTTTGGACTGGCTTAATTCACTCAGCATAATATGTTCCAGATTCCTCCATCTTGTTGCAAATGACCAGATTTCGCTGTTTTTGACTGCTGTATAGTATTCTATAGAGTACATGTCCCATAATTTCTTTATCCAGTCTATTGTTGATGGGCATTTGGGTTGGTTCCAGGTTTTAGCTATTGTGAATTGAGCTGCAATAAACATTAATGTGCAGACAGCTTGTTTGTTTGCCAATTTAATTTCCTTTGGGTAAATTCCAAGGAGTGGGATGGCTGGGTTGAATGGTAGGGTTATATTCAGGTTTCTGAGGAATCTCCAGACTGACTTCCATAGTGGCTTTGTTCTTTTTTTTTTTTTTTTTTTTTTTTTTTTTTGACAGGCAGAGTGGACAGTCAGAGAGAGAGACAGAGAGAAAGGTGTTCCTTTTGCCATTGGTTCACCCTCCAATGGCCGCCAAGGCTGGCGCACTGTGGCCGGCGTACCGCGCTGATACAGTGGTAGGAGCCAGGTACTTATCCTGGTCTCCCATGGGGTGCAGGGCCCAAGCACTTGGGCCATCCTCCACTGCACTCTCTGGCCACAGTAGAGAGCTGGCCTGGAAGAGGGACATCCGGGACAGAATCCGGTCCCTAGCGGGACTAGAACCCGGTGTGCCGGCGCCACAAGGCGGAGGATTAGCCTAGTGAGCCACAGTGCCGGCTATAGTGGCTTAACCAGTTTGCATTCCCACCAATAGTGGGTTAGTGTCCCATTTCCCCACATCCTCTCCAGCATCTATTGTTGGTAGATTTCTGAATGTGAGCCATTCTAACCGGGGTGAGGTGAAACCTCATTGTGGTTTTGATTTGCATTTCCCTGATTGCTAGTGACCTTGAACATTTTTTCATGTGCCTGTTGGCCATTTGGATTTCCTCTTTTGAAAAATGTCTATTGAGGTCCTTGGCCCATCTCTTAAGTGGGTTGTTTTTTTTTTGTTATTGTGGAGTTTCTTGATTTCTTTGTAGATTCTGGTTATCAAACCTTTATCTGTTGCATAGTTTGCGAATATTTTTTTCCATTCTGTCGGTTGTCTCTTCACTTTCCTGACTGTTTCTTTTGCAGTACAGAAACTTCTCAATTTGATGCAATCCCAAATGTTAATTTTGGCTTTGACTGCCTGTGCTTCTGGGGTCTTTTCCAAGAAGTCTTTGCCAGTACTTATATCTTGCAGAGTTTCTCCAATGCTCTCTAAAAATTTGATGGTGTCAGGTTGTAGATTTAAGTCTTTAATCCATGTTGAGTGAATTTTTGTGTAAGGTGAAAGGTAGGGATCTTGCTTCATGCTTCTGCACGTGGAAATCTAGTTTTCCCAGCACCATTTATTGAATAGACTGTCCTTCCTCCAGGAATTGGTTTTAGATACTTGATCAAATATAAGTTGGCTGTAGATGTTTGGATTGATTTCTCGTGTTTCTGTTCTGTTCCATTGGTCTATCCATCTGTTTCTGTACCAGTACCATGCTGTTTTGATAACAACTGCCCTGTAGTATGTCCTGAAATCTGGTATTGTGATGCCTCTGGCTTTGTTTTTGTTGTACAAGATTGCTTTAGTTATTCAAGGTCTCCTGTGTCTCCATATGAATTGCAGCATCATTTTTCCCAGGTCTGAGAAGAATGTCTTCGATATTTTGATGAGTATTGCATTGAATGTATAGATTGCTTTTGGGAGAATGGACATTTTGATGATATTGATTCTTCCAATCCATGAGCATGGAAGATTTTTCCATTTCTTGGTATCCTCTTCTATTTCTTTCTTTAAGGTTTTGTAATTCTCATCGTAGAGATCCTTAACGTCCTTGGTTAAGTTTATTCCAAGGTATTTGATTGTTTTTGTAGCTATTGTGAATGGGATTGATTTTAGAAGTTCTTCCTCAGCTGTGACATTGCCTGTGTATACAAAGGCTGTTGATTTTTGTGCATTGATTTTATACCCTGCTACTTTGCCAAACTCTTCTATGAGTTCCAATAGTCTCTTAGTAGAATTCTTTGGATCCCCTAAATAAAGAATCATGTCATCTGCAAAGAGGGATAGTTTGAGTTCTTCCTTCCCAATTTGTATCCCTTTAATTTCTTTTTCTTGCCTAATAGCTCTGGCTAAAACTTCCAGAACTATATTGAATAGCAGTGGTGAGAGTGGGCATCCCTGTCTGGTTCCAGATCTCAGTGGAAATGCTTCCAACTTTTCCCCATTCAATAGGATGTTGGCCATGGGTTTCTCATAGATTGCTTTGATTGTATTGAGTAATGTTCCTTCCAAACCCAGTTTGCTTAGAGTTTTCATCATGAAAGGGTGTTGTATTTTATCAAATGCTTTCTCTGCATCTATTGAGATAATCATATGGTTTTTCTTCTGCAGTCTGTTAATGTGGTGTGTCACGTTGAATGTTTTGAGCACATTAAACCATCCGTGCATACCAGGGATAAATCCCACTTGGTCTGGGTGGATGATCTTTCTGATGTGTTGTTGCATTCTATTGGCCAGAATTTTATTGAGGATTTTTGCATCTATGTTCATCAGGGATATTGGTCTGTAATTCTCTTTCAATGTTGCATCTTTTTCTGGCTTAGGAATTACGGTGATGCTGGTTTCATAGAAAGAATTTGGGAGGATTCCCTATTTTTCGATTGTTCTGAATAGTTTGAGAAGAATTGGAGTTAGTTCTTCTTTAAATGTCTGGTAGAATTCAGCAGTGAATCCATCTGGTCCTGGGCTTTTCTTTGTTGGGAGGGCCTTTATTACTGTTTCAATTTCTGTCTCAGTTATGGGTCTGTTCGGGTTTTCTATGTCTTCCTGGTTCAATTTAGGTAGGGTGCATGTGTCCAGGAATCTCTCCATTTCTGAGTTTCTCTTTCTCTGCTCACCTCTCAAAGGCAAGCAAGACAAAGAGCAGGCACCATCTTGGATATACGTCATAAGCAGGGCAACCTCCGGTCTAGACTGGCCCTGAGCCTAGCAGAAAAACCTGACTCTGGGGGGTGGTGGTGAATTAACAGGAGATTAGGAGCTAGTGAATGTGTGGTGCTACTGAACTGAGACTGTGAAAAAAGAGATGGTGGTGGAGAGAACTCACGGAATTCACATGAGTACTCTCCAGAGATGCTACAATTCGGTAACCTTGACAACCCAGTGGGAGACTGCAGGAGAATTTGAGCCCACACTGAGGGCAGAACAGATTCCCTGTGTGGTCCTTGGGAAAGAGCTTCTGATCTCTGGCTCCTGTGGGTATATCATTTGCCTGCTGACTACCTCCAATTCCATTCAGCTGTGCGGAATTACTTCCCTTTTGAATCAAAAAAAAAAAAAAAAAAAAGAAAGAAAGAGAGAGAGAGATTTACCACGCCTAACCTGGGAGTGTCACCTTTGGCACACCCTTAACCCTGAGATCATACTTGTTTAAAATCAACAGTATTATAAAAGCTGAACATTACGAAGTGGTACAATAAATTTCAACACCTAAGAATAAATGTGTGTTGATTACAGAGTTCAACCAATAGTATTAACTAGAACAAAAAAAATACTAAAAGAGATAAAGTATTAAATTGTACATCAACAGTCAGGACAAGGGCTGATCAAGTCACTGTTTCTCATAGTGTCAGTCACTGTGTACTTACTCCTTATGTGGGATCTCTGTCCTTAATGTGTTGTCCAATGTGAATTAATGCTATAACTAGTACTGAAACAGTATTTTACACTTTATGTTCTCTGTGGGTGCAAACTGATGAAATCTTTACTTAATATGTACTAAATTGATCTTCTGTATATAAAGATAATTGAAAATGAATCTTGATGTGAGTGGGATGGGAGAGGGAGTGGGAGATGGGAGGGGTGCGGGTGGGAGTGAAGTTATGGGGAGGGAAGCCATTGTAATCCATAAACTGTACTTTGGAAAATTATATTTACTAAATAAAAGTTTGAAAAAAAAAGTGGTACAATAACTAGCACATTTTAGAGACTCTCTTATTAGTAGCTGCCCTTCACCTTGCCACTGAATTACAATCCCACTAACAGATACTTCCTTTCAGCACCACCACCCTACAAGTAACCCATGTCAAGAATCTTACAGACACATAAACTCTACCTCTCCCACTCTACAAATATTCTTTTATTGGCAAGACTTGAAGGTTTCTTCCTAAATATGTCTTGAATTCTTCCTACCTTATCCTTAGTCTTCACAAGTACTCTAGTTAAGCTCTCTCTTGTCTTATGTGGTTCTGAAATGGCTTCCTACTTGAACTCGTAGCCAAGACAGCTTCCTACATCACTACAACAGGAAACATACCAAAATGCACATCTGGTAATCTCTCCCTCAGTACCCTGTCTTAGCTTGAAATGTTCTAATCACATGAATTGTGAACTCCTCTCCTTTTCCTCTAGCTTCCACTCCCAAATGTTCACTCCAATACCCAGTCGTGCAGATCTTGTAATTTTCCGCAGTGAAATGTTCATCCAAGTGCTCTATTGACACTGAGAAGCTCCATTTCCCCTATCCCCTGGCATAGATCATTTTAGGATTTCATTATAAACATATTTTTCCTGTCCAGAAAGAAACCTCCAAGTAGGCAAAAAGGTTAGCTTGACTTTCTCTGGGTTCACATGGGGTCCTGTGCACAATTATACCATTTATGACCTAGTAATATAGCTTGTTTTCACATTTATCTGCCAATTAAATGTCTTGAGATCAAAAACAAAGACTTCAGAGTTAAAACCCAAGCTCTGCCGGCGCCACAGCTCAACAGGCTAATCCTCCGCTTACGGCGCCGGCACACTGGGTCCTAGTCCCAGTCGGGGCACTGGATTCTGTCCCAGTTGCCCCTCTTCCAGGCCAGCTCTCTGCTGTGGCCCGGGAGTGCAGTGGAGGATGGCCCAAGTGCTTGGGCCCTGCACCCCATGGGAGACCAGGAGAGGCACCTGGCTTCTGGATTCAGATCAGCGTGGCGCCGGCCACGGTGGCCATTGGAGGGTGAATCAATGGCAAAAGGAAGACCTTTCTCTCTGTCTCTCTCTCTCTCACTGTCCACTCTGCCTGTCAAAATCAATAAATAAATGAATAAAACCCAAGCTCCTAGCACACATATGAAGTAAGCATAAACTAAATGAACAAATTAGTAATATATGAAAATTTTTCTGCCATCTCCAAGTGTATTTGACAAAAACAAAGCTTCTCTTCCCAGTTGTTTGTACCAAATACTATGTTTTCCCTGCCTTTGTATATATTCAAATGCTTTAATGATTATCAATTCCTAAGAAAAGAGATCAAGACACAACAAAAATAAAATTAGGTTTGATTCAGGAGAGTTATTAATTAATACTTCTGGCTCTCATATAGCTGCATACTTCAAATAGCTTCTCTGTTTCAGTTTTCTCTTTCTAATTTCAAAGTGGTCATTCCCTCTACTCTTTGGTAAAATTTAATAATCTCATTCTCAGTGATAAAGTTTTAGTTACCCAATTCTTTCCTTTGGAGCCTATGAGATCTTTTTTGTAGATTTCCTAGGTACCCAAGATTTTAAAAACACACAGTAATTTACTGTTTGTTCACCTTCTTGATTCTGCTTCCTTCTGTATCCCAGTGTGCAACACACTATTGCTAGATCATTTCGATACCAATCTCTGGAAGCTGTCGTTTCTGTCCTAAGTGAGTCTTCTGTGCCCTCAGATCAAATACTAGCTTCTGAGTGTTACCTTCAAAATGTTGAAGCTAGACCTATTCTCTCTCCCTTCTCTTGTCTCCTGTTAACCTTATTTCTGACCCCACATCTCTTACAAGTCCCATATCTTATATAGAAACATTTCTCACATGTTTCCCGATTCACCTCTGTTTCATCTTTCTATCCTACTAAGAGTTCAATACCTATCTTCTTTGAACACTTATGCTCAATTAACCCTGTTGCTCACTGACCTTATCACAGGGCTCCTGAGGAACCTTTCTTAGTCCACCTAGCAGGTGATGAATAATCTGACAAAATATGTTGTGAAACTCATAACAAAAAATAGTCATTAAAGAAGAAAAATGGTGAGATTAATGAGAGATAAATCCATAGTCCCCAGGTCTTGGTCTCAGTTTTATTCGGTATTTATTGATAGTCTGTCTTCTGTCTTCCCTGTGGAAGTTGATAACCTGTCTTAAGTAAAGCAGTATCAAGCCCTCCAAACTTTGTAGCTGTTTTGAGGTTCTAGTAGGTAGAATCTCATCCGATTATTACTAATCTAATAAAAGTATTGATTTTATTTAATGCCCATTTTTTTCATCAAAATACATTAAAGTCCCTTACAGTAGTACTTTTAAGACCTTAAAAACTTAAAGAATATAAAATCTTCAGTAATTTAGCCAAAATAATTTCACAAATATTAACAAATAGACTTAATGCATCATCTGGTTACAACTCATTGCACATTATACAGATAAGGACATGAAGACAAACCAAATGCAGATATTTTTGGAATATCCTCCCTGTTTTCAGATAGAAAGCTATTCCTTTCAATTTCATTGTTTAAAAAAAAGGATTATTTATTTGAAGAGCAGTGAAAGAGAGAGAGAGAAAAATCTTCCATCCACTGGTTCACATTTTAAGGCATAATTTTCCCAATCCTCAGTTCTATCATATTTGTTCACTTTTTTCCCTTTAGATACCATCAGGCTGAGGCACATACACATCATACTGTAACCATTCATTAAACTGATGTCTGGAGGGTGGGGAAGGTCAGTAGTGTGACATAAGTAAGCTGTACCATATAGCGCCAGCATCCCATATCAGAGAGTGGGCGAGAGTCCTGGCTGCAGCACTTCTGCTCCAGCTCCCTGAGAAAGCAGCAGAATGTGGTCCAAGCACTTGGACCTCTGCCACCCATGTGAAGGCCCCAGTGGGAGTCCCAGTTTTAACTGGCACCAGTACTGGTATTTGCATCCATTTGGGGAGTGAACCAGGGATGGAAGATCTCTTTTTCTCTCTGGCTCTCCTCTTCTGTCATTCTTTCAAATAAATAAACAAATCATTTATTCAGAAAATTGGCATCTGAATACAATTCTACAGTATCAGATATCAACAACTACTTGTTGGAAAATGCAAAAATAATTTTATTATAATGAACAACTTTACAGTACAAGGAACACTCTTCCGTGTCCACATTGATAAGTTTCTTCAATACAATTGAGATTTTGTTACAGAGGAAATATGAGATTTGTGCTAAAAAATATTTCTCAGTATCATCCAGCTTTGCTTCTGCCTGTTAACCTTTGTAGTAAACTGGTAAATTTTGATCTGTGACTCCTAATATCAGTAACAAAGAGCTATATTGTTATTACAGAAATCATTTAGAAATAGTTGCTGTGCATTTAGAACACATATAAATCATGAACTGAAGTTCTTAAAATATATTTCTAATGAGAAGTAATCTAATTAAATGTTAATGAAATAACTTAGTGCAATACTTTAAGACCTAATCTGTTTTGATTATATAAGTCACACATATTTCATAAATAATGCTTTTATATTTCAACACTGCATTCACTAGTGATGATAATTTGCTGTATTTTTTCTTTTTTTAATATATTTGACAGGCAGAGTTAGACAGTGAGAGAAACAGAGAGAAAGGTCTGCCTTGCATTGATTCATCCCCTAAATGGCTGCCATGGCTGGAACTGAGCATATCCGAAGCCAGGAGCCAGGTGCTTCTTCCTGGTCTCCCATGTGGGTGCAGGGGCCCAAGAACCTGGGCCATCCTCCACTGCCCTCCCGGGCCACAGCAGAGAGCTGGACTGGAAGAGGAGTAGTCCGGACCAGAACCCGGCACCCACATGGGATGCTGGCGTCGCAGTCAGAGGATTAACCAAGTGAGCCATGGCACCAGCCCCTGCTGTATTTTTTTTTCTAGTATATTATCTGGAGAAAGATATCTAAGAGGCTAGTATTTTATATTTTAATCCTGGGCATTCATAAAATTAAGAAAGTGCTAACTTTGGATCTCAATACATTTTTAAAGAATTAACATCTTTCAATAATAATTGTAGTTCTTACTATCAGGCACTATTTATCAACTTAAGTATGAAACAACATAACTATTCATCTTACAGGGTTTTAAGAAGTTACTTCAAATCAAACAGCTGGTATTTTTCTTTGAAAAAAATTTCCCTTACTCCAAAAACCTATGATCGTGAAAAATGAAAATGTCCCATTAATTGATTGCCTTTATGTGCTTCACATTAGCACCAGCTGAGTCAGGACAGATGTGAGTCAGAATGTCTTGGTCTTTATCAATTCTGTTTACAGAAAAATGTGTATTACATAAAATATTTATTTTAACTGAACATGTGCAAGGAGCTATAAGGAATAGGTACTGAATATGGGGACTTATGATTTCAATATGTCTGATTTTATACCATAGAAAAATAACTTGTTACACACAAGTTGAAAATACCCACACCGACATGAACATGCACAATGAAAGAATACTAGAAGGGTGCTTCAGGAGCCGAGGTGAGGGCAGTAGAGATGTTGCTCAAAGGATACACCTTTCAGTGATAAGATGAATAAACTCTGGAGGTCTAATTCATGGCATGGTGAACATAGTGATTAAAACTTAAGTTTGCTCTGAGTAGATCTTAAGTGTTTTCATCACACACATACACATATACATGCAATATTAACATTTTTGATAATGGATAAATTAATTAGCATGACTGTGGCAACCTTTACACTACACATCTATATCAAAGTGCCATGTTGTACACCTTAAATATGTGCAATTTTTGTTTGTCAAATATACTTTAGGGGAAAACTACTTAAAAGCATTTTAGTGTAACAAGAAGTAGGACTTAGGTAAATTCCTGAGGGGAGGTGGAGTGCACAGATTTGAGAGTAATATTGACCTCTGGTCTTCTCAACAGGATAGCTGACAATTTGGATGCTCAAGCACAACTTTATTTCACATTACTTCAAATATGTGTTTTAACTATGTTTTCTCTTGCATTATTTCTTGCAGGAAATCTGCCTTCATTATATTTTGCTTTAATTTTTCTATATGAAGCTTACCTTTATTTTCTGCATGACTGTAAGATTTTCTGTTTCTTACTAGTTTTTAAAAACCATTTTACTATGTGAAAGGAATGGGAGAGGGAGCGGGAGATGGGAGGGGTGCGGGTGGGAGAGAAGTTATTGGGGGAAAAAGCCATTGTAATCCATAAACTGTACTTTGGAAAATTATATTTACTGGGGCAGAGCCAAGATGGCGGAATAGTGAGGGTGCGCACCAATAGTCCGGGAAAAGATAGTTTAATAAAAGTGGAGTTACTGTAGCCTCAGGAAAAGGCTCAGGAAAAAAATTGCAGAGGAACCTCTTCTGGATCTAGTGGATGTGACACGGAGGACCTACAGGGAGAGCAAGGTCGCCCACCACGAGGAAGCCCAGCCGCAGAGTCTGCACGCCAGCGCTGGAAGGGGAGGTAAGACAAAAACCCCGGTAACCCGAGACATTGGCAGGGAAAGGCAGAAAGAGCCTAGAGGGAACGAGGCCTGAAGCCTTGCTGGGGAAAGTTCACCAGGCTGACTGGAGGAGAGAAAAAAACAAATAAATAAGGGGAACCAGCACGGACATTACCCTCTCTCTCTACTCACCTTGCAAAGCTGAGCAAGACAAAGAGCAGGCACGATTTTACGTATGTAAAGCGGCACCCACCATTAGCCAAGCAGAAAAAGCTGACTCTAGTGGGGAAAAATAACAGGAGGTTAGTGAAAGTGTGGAGCTAACGAACTGAGACTGTGAAAATCTGGGGGGAGGGGGGTAGAGAGAACTCACCAAGTACACAAACTTGGTAACCTTGGCAATCCGGTGAGACACTGCAGAGAAATTTGAGACCACACTGAGTGCTGCATAAACTCTTTGTGTGGTCCCAGGGGTAAGCAGACGAATACCCACAGGGGCCAGATTTCATACATCAACTACCCTCAATTCCATTCAGCTATGTGGAATTACTTTCCAACAGAGTCAAAAAAAAAAAAAAGAGAGAGAGAGAGAGAGAGAGAGAGACAGCGAGAGAGCAACCTGGGTGAGTCACCTTTGGCACACCCTTAACTCTGAAGAACCAAACAGAGCTATCTGGCCACACCCATCACAGCCTCTAAGGATCCATCAAAAGCAGACAGTCCACTTAATCTAGAATCATAGTATAACAAGAAAAAAACACCACAGCGAAGAAACCAAAGAATATCTCCACAATGCCAAACAACAAACGCAGAAACCGAGATAACAAGAAAAAGGAAGACACTATGATGCCCCCAAATGAAAAAGACTCCCCAATTCAAGATTATGAAGATGATGAGATAGAAGAAATGCAAGAAGCAGATCTCAAAAAATTGATAAGAACATTAAGAAGTTCTCAAAAACAAATTCTTGAACTACAGAAATCCTTAAAGGACAACATAGAAAATCTCTCTCCCGAAAATGAAATATTAAGGAGGAATCAAAATGAAATGAAGCAACTAGTAGAACATGAAACTGTGATAGTGACGAGAAATCATAATGAAATGAAGAATTCAATAGATCAAGTGACAAACACATTAGAGAGCCTTAAAAACAGAATGGGTGAAGCAGAAGAGAGAATATCAGACTTAGAAGACAGAGAACAGGAAAATATACAGTCAAACCAAAGAAAAGAAGAGGAAATTAGAAATCTAAAAATGTCGTTGGGAATCTAGAGAATACTATTAAAAAACCAACATTCGGGTTCTAGGAGTTCCTGAAGGCATGGAGAGGGAGAAAGGATTAGAAGGCCTTTTTAGTGAGATACTAGCAGAGAACTTCCTGGGTTTGGAGAAGGACAGAGACATCCTAGTACAGGAAGCTCATAGAACCCCTAATAAACATGACCAAAAGAGATTCTCACCACGACACATTGTAATTAAACTCACCACAGTGAAACATAAAGAAAAGATCCTAAAATGTGCAAGAGAGAAACATCAGATTACTCTCAGAGGATCTCCAATAAGACTCAAAGCAGACTTCTCATAAGAAACCCTACAAGCTAGGAGGGAATGGCGAGATATAGCCCAGGTACTAAAAGAGAAAAAATGCCAGCCCAGAATATTATATCCTGCTAAGCTCTCATTTGTGAACGAAGGTGAAATAAAGACCTTTCACAGCAAACAGAAATTGAAAGAATTTGTCACCAATCGTTCAGACCTGCAAAAGATGCTTAAAGATGTGTTGCACACAGAAACACAGAAACACGGTCATCAATATGAAAGAAGGTAAACGAAGGAAACCTCGCTTCTAAAGATCACAGTAGATTTAAATGACACTATAGCCCAAATGGATATAACAGATATCTGCAGAACTTTTCATCCTACACATAAAGCATTTATATTCTTCTCAGCAGTACATGGAACCTTCTCTAGGATGGACCACATACTAGGCCATAAAGCAAGTCTCAGCAAATTCAAAAGAATTAGAATCATATGATGCAGCTTCTCAGACCACAAAGAAATGAAGTTGGAAATTAGCAACTCAAGAATCCCTAGAGCATATGCAAACACATGGAGATTGAACAACATGCTCCTGAATGAACAATGGGTCATAGAAGAAATTAAAAGAGAAATCAAAAATTTTCTGGAAGTAAATGAGGATAACAATACAACATACCAAAACTTATGAGATACAGCATAAGCAGTGTTAAGAGGAAACTTTATACCAATAGGTGTCTACATCAAGAAATTGGAAAGGTATCAAATAGATGTACTTTCAATTCACCTCAATGATCTTGAAAATCTGCAGCAAACCAGACCCAAATCTAGTAGGAGAAGAGAAATAATTAAAATCAGAGAAGAAATCAACAGGATTGAATCCAAAAAAGCATTACAAACAATCAGCCAAACGAGGAGCTGGTTTTTTGAAAAAATAAACAAAATTAACACCCCATTGGCCCAACTAACTAACAAAAGAAGAGAAAAGACCCAAATCAATAAAATCAGAGGTGAAAAAGGAAATGTAACAACAGACACCACAGAAATAAAAAGAATCACCAGAAATTACTACAATGACTTGTATGCCAGCAAACAGGGAAACCTATCAGAAATGGATAGATTCCTGGACACATGCACCCTACCTAAATTGAACCAGGAAGACATAGAAAACCCAAACAGACCCATAACTGAGACAGAAATTGAAACAGTAATAAAGGCCCTCCCAACAAAGAAAAGCCCAGGACCAGATGGATTCACTGCTGAATTCTACCACACATTTAAAGAAGAACTAACTCCAATTCTTCTCAAACTATTCAGAACAATCGAAGAAGAGGGAATCCTCCCAAATTCTTTCTATGAAGCCAGCATCACCGTAATTCCTAAGCCAGAAAAAGATGCAGCATTGAAAGAAATTACAGACCAATATCCCTGATAAACATAGATGCAAAAATCCTCAATAAAATTCTGGCCAATAGAATGCAACAACACATCAGAAAGATCATCCACCCAGACCAAGTGGGATTTATCCCTGGTATGCACGGATGGTTCAATGTGTGCAAAACAATCAATGTGATACATCACATTAACAGACTGCAGAAGAAAAACCATATGATTATCTCAATAGATGCAGAGAACGCATTTGATAAAATACAACACCCTTTCATGATGAAAACTCTAAGCAAAAAAGGAACATTCCTCAATACAATCAAAGCAATCTATGAAAAATCCATGGCCAACATCCTATTGAATGGGGAAAAGTTGGAAGCATTTCCACTGAGATCTGGAACCAGACAGGGATGCCCACTCTCACCACTGCTATTCAATATAGTTCTGGAAGTTTTAGCCAGAGCTATTAGGCAAGAAAAAGAAATTAAAGGGATACAAATTGGGAAGGAAGAACTCAAACTATCCCTCTTTGCAGATGATATGATTCTTTATTTAGGGGACCCAAAGAACTCTACTAAGAGACTATTGGAACTCATAGAAGAATTTGGCAAAGTAGCAGGGTATAAAATCAGTGCACAAAAATCAACAGCCTTTGCATACACAGGCAATGCCACTGCTGAGAGAGAACTTCTAAGATCAGTCCCATTCACAATAGCTACAAAAACAATCAAATACTGTGGGGAGCAACCCGGACTGGACTAAGTTACTGGAATTAAGACTTACTCTATGCATCTGCTCTCCCACAATATGGCGCTGAGAAGGGAGAAACAGCTTCTACACAGCTGCCTCCAGTTCAACCAATAAACTGTAGGACCTACTCATGATTGGAGGAGAGCAGCGTACTCGGCGTGTGGGTAGCAGAGTTGGGATTGGCGGAAGAGGACTAAAAAGGAGGAGAGAGACAACATGCACCAGGAACATCTAAGGGGAACATCTATCTGAAGGAACACCTGTGCAGCCCCCGAGAGAGCCGGCCTGCGGTGTGCCGCTCCCCTGCGGAAGTGGTGAAAGTGGCCAGGGGGAACCGCCCTTCCACGGAGGTGGAAGGGACGGCAGCCAACCCGGGAAGAACCAGCAGCAAACCCGGGGAGGGCCGAGCAGACAAAAGAACAACGCAGGGTCCTGTGTCGTTCCTCCACGAAGACGGGGAGCGACAAAATACTTTGGAGTAAACTTAACCAAGGACGTTAAGGATCTCTACAATGAAAATTACAAAATCTTAAAGATATAGAAGAGGATACAAAAAAATGTAAAAATCTTCCATCCTCATGGATTGGAAGAATCAACATCACCAAAATGTCCATTCTCCCAAAAGGAATTTACAGATACAATTGAGATACCAGTCAAGATACCAAAGACATTCTTCTCAGATCTGGAAAAAATGATGCTGAAATTCATATGGAGACACAGGAGACCTTGAATAGCTAAAGCAATTTTGTACAACAAAAACAAAGCCGGAGGCATCAAAATTCCAGATTTCAGGACATACTACAGGGCAGTTGTAATCAAAACAGCATGGTACTGGTACAGAAACAGATGGATAGACCAATGGAACAGAATAGAAACACGAGAAATCAATCCAAACATCTACAGCCAACTTATATTTGATCAAGTATCTAAAACCAATTCCTGGAGGAAGGACAGTCTATTCAATAAATGGTGCTGGGAAAACTAGATTTCCACGTGCAGAAGCATGAAGCAAGACCCCTACCTTACACCTTACACAAAAATCCACTCAACGTGGATTAAAGACCTAAATCTACGACTTGACACCATCAAATTTTTAGAGAACATTGGAGAAACCCTGCAAGATATTGGCACAGACAAAGACTTCCTAAAAAAGACCCCAGAAGCACAGGCAGTCAAAACCAAAATTAACATGTGGGATTGCATCAAATTGAGAAGTTTCTGTACTGTAAAAGAAACAATCCGGAGAGTGAAAAGGCAACCGACAGAATGGGAAAAAATATTCGCAAACTCTGCTACAGATAAAAGATTAATAACCAGAATCTACAAAGAGATCAAGAAACTCCACAACAACAAAACAAACAACCCACTTAAGAGATGGGCCAACGATCTCAATAGACATTTTTCAAAAGAGGAAATCCAAATGGCCATCAGACACATGAAAGAAATCATGGGACAAGCACTCTATAGAATACTTTACAGCAGTCAAAAACAGCGAAATCTGGTCATTTGCAACAAGATGGAGGAATCTGGAACATATTATGCTGAGTGAATTAAGCCAGTCCCAAAGGGACAAATATCATATGTTCTCCCTGATTGGTGACAACTAACTGAGCACCAAAGGGGAAACCTGTTGAAGTGAAATGGACACTATGAGAAACAGTGACTTGATCAACTCTTGTCCTGACTGTTGATGTAGAATGTAATACTTTATCCATATTAGTATTTTTTTGTTCTAGTACTATTGGTTGAACTCTGTAAATGACAAACAATTATTCTTAGGTTTTTTAAATTTTAACTGAAAATTGATCCCTGTTAGGAATTTGGAAAATATTATGCTGAGTGAAATAAGCCAGTCCCAAAGGGACAAATATCATATGTTCTCCCTGATCAGTGACAACTAACCGAGCACCAAAAAGGAAACTTGTTAAAGTGAAATGAACACTATGAGAAACGGTGACTTGATCAGCCCTCACCCTGACTGTTGATGAACAACTTAATATGTTATCCCTCTTGGTATTTTTGTTTGTTTGTTCTACTTAATACTTTTGGTTGAATACTGTAATCAATACACAGTTATTCTTAAGTGCTGAAACTTAACTGAAAAGTGATCACTGTTAAATATAAGAGTGGGAATAGAGAGGGAAGAGATGTGCAATTCATGACATGCTCAAGCTGACTTGCCCAAATGGTAGAGTTAGAAACATACCAGGGGATTCCAATTCAATCCCATCAAGGTGGCATGTACCAATGCCATCTCACTAGTCCAAGTGATAAATTTCTGTTCACAGTTGATCATAATGATAGGACTAAGAGCCAAAGGGATCACATAAACAAGACTAGTGTCTGCAAATACTAACTGATAGAATAATAAAGGGAGAGAATGATCCAACATGGGAAGCGAGATACACAGCAGACTCATAGAATGGCAGATGTCCTAAATAGCACTCTGGCCTCAGAATCAACCCTTAAGGCCTATGGGTCCAGCTGAAAAGCCCATGAGAGTATTTCAGGCATGGAAAGCCAAGACACTCTGGCAAAAAAAAAAAAAAAAAAATGACCTAAATGAAAGATCTCCATGAGTGAGATCCCAGTGGAAAGAACAGGGCCAAAGAAGGAGGTACCTTTCTCTCAAGGGAGGAGAGAACTTCCACTTTGACTACGACCTTGTCTAAATATGATCAGAGTTGGTGAACTCAAAAGGTTTCCATAACCTTGGCAACTCATGACAAGAGCCTAGCGTGATTATTGATGCCATAAACAAGAGTGTCAATTTGTTAAGTCAACAACAGGAGTCACTGTGCACTTACTCCTCATGAAGAATCTTTTCATAATATATGCTAAACTGATCTTCTGTATATAAAGAGAATTGAAAATGAATCTTCATGTGAATGGAAGGCGAGAGGGAGCAGGAAAGGGGAGGGTTGGGGGTGGGAGAGAAGTTATGGGGGGGGGAGCCATTGTAATCCATAAGTTGTACTATGGAAATTTATATTCATTAAATAAAAGTTAAAAAAAAAGGAAATTATATTTACTAAATTAAAGTTTAATTAAATTAATTTAAAATAAATAAATTAAAAAAATTTACTGATTATGACATTCCTTGATGCCATTTTCCTTATGTTAACTTTAAATCACTAATGGGTTTCATAGAGCCCCTTAGATCTGTGGAGGTCTGGTTTTTCTTTTTAACAAATTTGGAATCACTTTCACCATTAGTTGTTTAAAAATATTCTTTCCCCTCTCCTTTAGAGATCACCAGTGGCACATATATTAGCTTCTCAGAAATTGTCTGATAGCACTCTAGTTCTCTTTATTATGCTTACATCATTTTTTGTGAATCTTCTGGATAAATTCTCTTGCTATGCTTTCAAGTTTACTAAACCCTTCCTTCTCAGGTTTACTAATTCTTTCTTCCTCAAAGTCTCATCCACCGTTTTTCTCATATCCATTGAGGTTTTCAGCTCACACAATGGTTTTCATAGAAATCCACTTTTTGCCTTTTTATGCCTTCCACATCTCTAATTAACTATTTGCACACACAGAATACAGTCAGCAGAACTATTTCTAAGTCACTCTTTTAATCTAACATCTGTGTGACTTGATTTGACTGTTTTCTCTCCACCTAATATGATATATTATTCAATTCCTTTGAAAATCAGATAATTCTGTTGTTCTTGGCAGACATTGTTTTTTACCTTGCTTAATGCATAATACTTTTGTATTAAAATATTTTTATTGAAATAGTTTGTACTTCATATAATATAGTTCAAATATAGAATTACATATTATATATAATATATTTTAATTTAGATTAGTTTTCTTGTAAAATATTTATGTCTGTAATATTCTATTAAACATACACATATATGCAAATATGTCATATATATGTACATATATATACATATTTCATCCTATGATAGAATTACTAGGAGACAATTTGATCTTAACCAGGTCTTTTAAAATAGATAAGGAGGGGTCAGAACTGTGGTACAAAAAGTTAATGCTAGGATCCTATATTGGAGTGCCAGTTTGAGTCCCAGCTGCTAAGCTTTCAATCCAGCTTCCTACTAATGTTCCTGAGAAAGTAGGGGGTGATAGCCTTAATTACTTGAGCCCCTGTCACCTATGTGAGAGACCTAAAAGAAGTTCCTGCTTCTTGACTTCTGCCTGTCCCAGCTCTGGCTGTTGTAGTCATTTGGGGAATAAAAGACTAAGTTCTGAAAGACTGAGTTCTCTCTCGTGCTCTCAAATATATAAACAAATAAGTCTTATTGAAAGACATATAACAAGGCACCCAAGCAGTGCTCAGTCTTTTCCTGTGTACCCTATGCAATGCCCTGTGAATCCTCCAGTTTTTCAGAATGTCAGGAGGGCATAGGGATTCTTGCAGGCTCATGGGAGTGCCAGGTCCTCTCTCTCTACTCCTTTCAGGTGCCTGTTTTCCTATGCCGACCATCACACAGATGAACACTCAGGGAGACCCGTCACAGTTCTCTAGGGTTCTTGTCTGGGGACTCCTACTTTCTGGCGCTGTGTCCTGCAAACTCCAACACTCTTGATCTCCCTGGACCAGCCTTACTTGCTTCACTCGGGGAGTGTTAAGTGCTGTCTGGATTCCCCCTCCCCGCACTATACCCTGGAATCTTCTTCAGTGCACTATGCTGGGACAAAGCTCTAACCTCCGTTATTCTCAATTATCAAGAACCATTGTCTTCATCACGTGGTGTCCAAAGTTTTGAAAGCCATTGCCTCATAAATTTAGTCTGTTTCCAGTTTTTTCAATTAGGAAAATACAGCTGCTCGTCTTTATTCCATTTGGCCAAAAGCAGAAGTCCACAAATAGGAATTTGAGGCAAAACTTAAATATGAGCAGATTTTTAAAAGCTCATGAAAATTGGAATTTAAAGCTAACTTCATTATGGTGCAAAAAATTATTGAGATCTTTGCACACAAAGAGTTTTCAGTAAGTTCATAAAAACTGTGTATTATGAAAATACTATGCAAGATTTCAAAAACAAGTTTTTCATCGTGTAAGAGTCTTATTCAGTTTCTCTCCTCACTTCATCCAAACCAACATCCCAATATAACCTGAAAATATATTAGGGAATATACCATCCCTAAGGAAATCCAACTATGTCTTGTTTGGTAGATATAATTCTGATAATTCTGTATAGTCAAAAGAAATCTTAACTTATATTTGAAATGAAAAGAAACTTTCTGAATTACAAAAGACACAAAGCTTTATCTTTCATTTCCCACTAAAAATAATTTCTACATATTGGCTGAAAGTTTCACGGTATAAAACCTACTGTAGGATACATTCTTTTTTGCCTTACGAGATCATTAAAAATCTAAGATGATTTTTAAGTGAAAAAAAAAAGTTTAAAATGTAATGAATAATCCCCCTTGGAAAGAAAAATAGTGGGGCAACCATTTGGTTCATTGTCAAAGCACCACTAAGGACACTTGCATCCCACATTTTTGCATGCAGGCCTGAGTCCCAGCTCTGCTTTTGATTCTGTTTTCCCACCAGTGTGCATCTCAACAGGTGATGGTCCATATACCTGGGTCCCTGTCACCTTAACCAAGTTCAGGGCTCCCAGCCTCTTCATGTTTTTAAAGTAAATTTCATTTATTTTTCATTTGAAAGGCAGAGTAACAGAGAGAGATGGGGAGAGAGAGACAGAGACAGAGACAGGTGAAGAAAGGTCTTCCATCTGCTGCTTCACTCTCCAAATGGCTAAAACAGTCAGAATCCAGGAACTCAGTCTGGGTCTTCCACATGGATGCAGGGACTTAGGTACTAGAGCCAACGTCTGCTTCCTTCCCAGGGTATGTATTAGTGGGAATTGTAGGAGCTGAGGCTGGCACCAGGTACTCTGTTATGAGATGTGAGTGTCCCAAGTGGAGGCCTTAACAGCTGCAACTAAGGTTTACCTAGTCCCCTTTTGTAGTCTTGTTTTTCCACTAACTTTTTGAAGTATTTTATATGTAAACCAAATTTCACTACTTCTGAAATCTGGTCCTTATTGCTCTTCCTATAAAACAAATTTGATGAAAGAGTTTCTTAGTTGTATATTCTGAAGCACATTCATGTGTCTCCTAAACTTTGTTCGTGCAGACCTTGTTCGGATCAGTTGGTATGGTTACTGCGTCTTGACTGTGCTCTGCTCGCACCCATACAGTCTTATTGGCCTCATTTTTCCAACCCTCTTAGCTGAAATGGTTTCAACCATTCACCAAGACACTGGGAACGTTTTGTAAGTCAGTTTCGCAAAGGAGAATATAGTCTTTACCCAGAATCTACAAGAAGCAGCATGTTTCTTGCCTCCCCTGAACTGGTTGGTTTTCACTGGAATCTAAGAATCCCGGACTTTGTTTAGTTCTCTGGTTTCCTGCTCTCTGACTTGCTTTTCTGAGTACCCTGACACCCTTCCTTTTGTATATATTAAGGTGCAGGTCACAAGCCATGAAAACCTTTTTCTTTGTATGCAAACATATATTCACCCATATTAAATGCAAAATTTACAGATACAGTCCTACCTGTTCCCACTTATTCACACTTTAAAAATTCACTATCTTCATTGCAAGTTTAATTTAGTGTCTACCTTGAACTCTAGTATGTTTAGGTTTTTAATGTTCGAGGGAGTTTAAAATTAACTAAATTGGTCAAATTGTAAAAATCAGAAATGTTTTATATTTTCATTCATAGATATTTGTTTACTATTTAGTGAATATAGTGTCTACATATTAGCAATGAATAAAAGCTAGTATCCTCACACAAAAATAAACAAAAATTCTAAAATATTCCTAAATCGTAGTGAAAAATATACCAAGTAATTTAAAAACATAGTAACATATATATTTTGTCCATGCAAATATATTAAGTGTGTGGCCTATGAAATGATGATTTTTTAATGTTAATTAAAAAGAGTGAAGAAAATAAAATTAGTGAGAAATTATAAAAGTAAGTTAAGGAAGAAAATGAGTGAACAATTTTAATGATGTGGAAAACTTTTAATTTTTAACTTCAAATTAGCAAGGGTCTAAAGAACACAATTAACTGTTGAAATTAAATTAAATGATGTTCATTATAAAACAGAGATATTATCACGTCTAAATAGAAGTTGGGAAAAATATGAGCTTTAGTGAAGGAGAAAATAGATTTCAACCACAGAAAAATGTGATCTACTAAAAAATAGAAGAAATATGATTTGGACTATATATTAAGTAGAATAGCATTAAAGAGAGAGCATCTCTGGAGGTAATAGACCAAAAATGATAAAAGGCATTTGATGAATTTTTTCTATTGGTAAAAAGGCATAACATGAGAGTTTCTAAAACGAGTAATAATCTACTCAGTATCCTACAGTTGAATAAATCAGGTTTGATAAATAAAGGAATGTGATAAATAAATCCAGGTTTTATAAAAGGTGTAGATTTTATTCTAATACCAGTAGCTACAAATATAAAACTTGATTTCTAAATTTTAAAAAGATTTCACATGGGGCCGGCGTTGTGGCTCAGTGGGTTAATGCCCTGGTTAAGCACTGGCATCCCATATGGGCGCCAGTTCTAGTCCCAGCTGCTCCTCTTCTGATCCAGCTCTCTGCTATGGCCTGGGATAGCAGAAGATGGCCCAAGTGCTTGGACCCCTGTACCCACGCGGGAGACCTGGAAGAAGCTCCTGGATCCTGGCTTCCGATAGGCCTAGTTCCAGCCGTTGCAGCCAGCTGGGGAGTGAACCAGTGGATGGAAGACCTCTCTCTGTGTCTCTACCTCCCTCTGTAACTCTGTCTTTCAAAGAAATAAAATAAATTAAAAAAAAGATTTCACATTTACATGATCATTCCTTCCACATGTAACAAGTACACACAGACATATTTTGCCTTTACATATTTAAAGGCAATAGTGAACCACATAAGATACTGAAATATTATTTTGCTCAAGGAATGCTTTTAGAAAACAGTTATTTGGTTGGAGTTGGTGAACTCAAGAGGCTTCTATAGCCTTAGCAGCTCATGATAAGAGCCTCAGGTGATTGCTGACGTCATAAATAAGAGCGTCAATTGTTAAATCAACAACGCGAGTCACTGCGCACTTACTCCTCATGTAGGATCTCTGTCCTTAATGTGTTGTACTATGCAAGGTAACAGTAAAACTACTACTCAAACAGTACTTTATACTTTGTGTTTTTGTGTGGGTGCAAACTGTTGAAATCTTTACTTGGTATATACTAAGTTGATCTTCTGTATATAGGGATAATTGAAAATTAATCTTGATGTGAATGGGATGGGAGAGGGAGTAGGAGATGGGATAGATGCGGGTGGGTGGGAGGTTATGGGGGAAAAGCCACTATAATCCAAAAGCTTTACTTTCTTTTTTTTTAACTTTTATTTAATGAATATAAATTTCCAAAGTACGACTTATGGATTACAATGGCTTCCCCCCCATACCGTCGTCCCTCCCACCCACAACCCTCCCCTTTCCCACTCGCTCTCCCCTTCCATTCACATCAAGATTCATTTTTGATTATCTTAATATACATAAGATCACAAAAGCTTTACTTTCGAAATTTATATTTATTAAATAAAAGTTGGAAAAAAGATTTAAAAAATGCTACTATATGGTCATATGAGTGTATGCATATTTGTGTATAAACAAATGATGTGTATAAATCTAATAAAATATATGCACGTTGAAAACCAGTTATTTTCATCATGATTTGAAATTATTGTAGATAGGATCACCTGTGTCTTTCAGAGTGTGCTGTGGCTCCCCTAGAACTAAGAACAAAGTTTTTTGTTTTATTTTTTTTTGTTTTTTTTTGACACAAGACTAACAACTCAGATGGCATTCAGTTTAATCTCTCCTGTGGAATTTGATAATATTATTGTTACTAATATTTCAAAGAATATCAGATATAGATACAAATTTATTAAAACAAAGAACCAGATAGAAAAGAATCATATAATAAGAAAGTATTATCATCTTGATTAATAAGGAAAAATAAAATAAAACTGGAATTATTGAATATAAATGTTGAAGTTCTTTTTTGAGAACCCTCATAACTAGTCTTCTGCCATGTGAGCCCTCTTTAATATTTTCCTAAGTCTTCACCATTCACATTTTTTTTTGACAGGCAGAGTGGACAGTAAGAGAGAGAGACAGAGAGAAAGGCCTTCCTTTTCCTTTGGTTCACCCCTCAGTGGCCGCTGTGGCCGGCGTGCTGCAGCCGGCATACCGCGCTGATCTGAAGCCAGGAGCCAGGTGCTTCTCCTGGTCTCCCATGTGGGTGCAGGGCCCAAGGACTTGGGCCATTCTCCACTGCACTCCCGGGCCACAACAGAGAGCTGGACAGGAAGAGGAGTGACCAGGACAGAATCTGGCGCCCCAACTAGAACCCAGTGTGCTGGTGCCGCAGGGGGAGGATTAGCCTATTGAACCACGGGCGCCGGCCACCATTCACATTTTAACTTACCAATTTCCCCTTCCAAGGATGTAATAAGAAAATAATTAATGTTGCTCACAATTTCTATGAATGGTGGTTTTCAGTTTAATACACAGCATATATAATACCATTCTTGAAATAACCCATATATTAGAGATTATAAATGATTAATGATTGATAGAGAAGTAAAGTATCCAGTGTGCAATGGGAAGTTTGCAAGTAAGGTTCACAGTAGGGAAAGCTGTCCATAGACAGCTGTATGAAAGCTTTTAAATTGTTTTAATGAGATTATTGATGTACACTGAAGCCCCAACATATTATTCTTGTTGGACTCCACAAAACATACTGGTGGCTGTGGGGGGGTTAAGCAAATAAGAAACAGAATTAAATAATCGGAATCTAAGCTTCTTACCCTAGAATAAGGGAGATACAAACATGAAAAGATACAAATATAGAATGAATACTGATTTATCACAATAATAGAACCTGAAGTTAATGGTGTCATTTCATGAGTTTTAATTTGTAGAGATAGAAGTATAAATATGATTAAACAGACGTTTATAAATGCAAATACATTTTATATGCACGTATTAACATGTATACATGGAGATGAAATTTTATATGTGTGCATGTTACATGTATATACATGAGATGAAATTAAAACATAAGTTTATTTGGGACCTAAACATGTTTTAAATCTCTGAATGTTTTTTTTAAATGTTCATTTACTTTCATCTACTCAACTCAAAAGACAGGACAACAGAAAAAAAAGAGACTTTCCATCCCCTGCTTCATTCCCCAAATGTGTACAACAGCCAGGATTAGGACATGGAACACTGTCTGGGTCTCATACATGGATGATATGGGCCAAAGCATCTGGGCCATCACTGCTACCACTCAGGATACATTACCAGGAAGCTGGATCAGAAGCAATGGAGTCAGGATTCAAATCAGCATTCCTGTTTAGGATACAGGCAGCCCAACTGATAGCTTAACTTGCTGTGCCACACTATTTGCTCTGGTTTCTAATGTATACACACATGCACACACACATAACATATTAGCAACCAAGATTAATATTTCAAATGTGCTCATTACATACCAGGGGATTCCAATTCAATCCGATCAAGGTGGCATGTCCAATGCCATCTCACTAGTCATGGTGATCAATTTCTGTTCACAATTGATCATAGTGATAGGACTAGGAGCCAAAGGGAGCACATAAACAAGACTAGTGTCTGCAAATACTAGCTGATAGAATCAAAAAGGGAGAGAACGATCCAACATGGGAAGCGAGATACACCGCAGACCCACCAAGAAAGAACAGGGCCAAAGAAGGAGGTACCTTTCTCTGAAGGGAGGAGAGAACTTCCACTTTGACTGTGACCTTGTATAAATAAGATCGGGGTTGGCGAACTCAAAAGGCTTCCATAGCCTTGGCAACTCATGACTAGAGCCTTAGGGTGATTACTGATGCCATAAACAAGAGTGTCAATTTGTTAATTCAACAACAGGAGTCACTGTGCACTTACCCCTCATGTAGGATCTTTGTCCTTAATGTGTTGTACAATGTGAATTAATGCTATAATTAGTACTCAAACAATATTTTTCACTTTGTGTTTCTGTGTGGGTGCAAACTGTTGAAATCTTTACTTAATGTATGCTAAACTGATCTTCTGTATATCAAGAGAATTGAAAATGAATCTTGATGTGAATGGAAGGGGGGAGGGAGAGGGAAGGCGGAGGGAAAGGGGAGGGTTGCGGGTGGGAGGGAAGTTATGGGGGGCGGGAGTTATTGTCATCCATAAGCTGTACTTTGGAAATTTATATTCATTAAATAAAAGTTTAAAAAAAATCAAAAGTGCTCATTGTGGCCGGCGCTGCATCTCAATAGGCTAAACCTCTGCCTGCGACGCCAACACACAGGTTTCTGGTCCTGGTAGGGGAGCTGGATTCTGTTCCAGTCGCTCCTCTTCTAGTCCAGCTCTCTGCTGTGGCCCCAGAGTGCAGTGGAGGATGGCCCAAGTGCTTGAGCACCTGCACCCGCATGGGAGACTAGGAGAAGCACCTGGCTCCTGGCTTCAGATCAGCACAGTGCGCCGGCCGCAGCAGCCATTAGGGGGTGAACTAATGGAAAAGGAGGACCTTTCTCTCTCTGTCTCTCTCTCTCACTGTCCACTCTGCCTGTCAAAAAAAAAAGAGTGCTCATTGCTGCTGGTGTGTTACTTTTCAGAGGCTGTCACAAGGTATAGAAGTAGAATCTATATACTTCATACATATATAGAATAAAGTATATAGGATCAAGTAAGCATGCAGATTGATGTGCATGCAATGGTCTTTCCTCAGGAGACCAGTATCATTTTGATCTGACCCATTGGCATTTGACAGAACCATTGAACATCTCCAAATCAGGTCTTGGTGAGATTAGGAATTCAGAAATTTACCTACTGCTGAAGAAGAAGCAGAGAAATTAGCTGAGTGGACATGTAGCTGTCCCAAAGACAAGGAAAGGTATCCACAGTTAACAAGAGTAGAATGGGATTACAAGATAATGGTATAAACTGGTTCTCTAATTTAACGTGGCAAAGTATGTATATGCTCAATCAGACTTGCCCCAAACAGTAGAGTTAGAAATGTGCCAGGGGATTCCAATTCAATCCCATCATGGTGGCATGTACCGATGCCATCTCACTAGTCAAAGTGATCAGTTTCAGTTCATAATTGATCATAATGATAGGTCTAAGAGTCAAAGGGATCACATAAACAAGACTAGTGTCTGCTAATACTAACTGAAAGAATTAAAAATGAGAGAATGATCCATCATGGGAAGCGGGATACGCAGCAGACTCATAGAATGGCAGATGTCCTAAACAGCACTCTGGCCTCAGAATCAGCCCTTCCAGGCATTCAGATCCAGCTAAAAAGCCCATGAGAGTATTTTAGGCATGGAAAGCCAAGACACTGGCAAACAAACAAACAAACAAAAAAAAACCTTATATGAAAGATCTCTGTGAGTGAGATCCCAACGAAAAGAACAGGCCATCAAAGAAGGAGGTACCTTTCTCTGAAGGGAGGAGAGAACTTCCATTTTGACCATGGCCTTGTCTAAATAAGATTGGAGTTGGCGAACTCAAAAGGCTTCCATAGCCTTTGCAACTCATGACAAGAGCCTCGGGTGATTACTGACGCCATAAACAAGAGTGTCAATTGTTAAATCAACAACAGGAGTCACTGTGCACTTACTCCCCATGTAAGATCTCTATCCTTAATGTCTTGTACTATGTGAATTAACGGTATAACTAGTACTTAAATAGTACTTTACACTTAGTGTTTCTGTGTGGGTGCAAAGTGTTGAAATCTACTTAGTATATACTAAATTGATCTTCTGTATATAAAGATAATTGAAAACGAATCTTGATGTGAATGGGATGGGAGAGGGAGCAGGGGATGGGAGGGTTGCGAGTGGGAGGGAAGTTATGGGGGGGAGCCACTGTAATCCAAAAGCTGTACTCTGGAAATTTAAATTTATTAAATATATTAAAAAAACACAAATATGAATAAATAATGACACCATGGCAAAGCCATTCATTGTACCTACTTCACAACTAGTTTCTTACTGAATAACATGAGATCAAGAGCAAACATTTGTAGGAATGCACCTCCACTTCCTCTGGTACAAAAGTTTCACAAAAATTTCATGGGCAAATGAAGTATAAGTTCTGTGTGGGCATTCTGGTGTGACAAATGAAGCCAACACTTTGGATGACTGGAGGCCATATCAGAGTGCCTGGGAGCATCCTGCCTCTGCTTCCAGTTTCCTGATAATGTGTGCCCTGGGAGATAGCAAACTATGGTTCAAATAACTGGGCCCTACCACCCAAGTAGAAGACTTAAATGAAGTTCCTGCCTCCTGACTTTGGCATGGCCCAACTCTTATTTTTTAGGATTGAATCCACAGATAGAAGATTCTCCTTCAGTCTCTGTCTCTTTCTCTATCTGTCACTCCATCTTTCAAATAACTTAATTCATTAAAAATTAGACTTTAAAAAGATAAAATTGTTTTGGGACAAAAATCTTTGAAATCCATATCTACAGAGTTCCCCAAGAAATTCATGGAAATGTGTATTATGAAAGAATTACACATGGATTGCAAAAATTTTTGGCATTAAAATAAAATTATCTCTTATTTCTATTTTCCAACAAACTTTTTGAAGTACTCTCATACCTAGACCCAGGAAAGTAGTCTGAGAATGAGAATGTTCTTGCCTTTCAGGTGCCGACCTTACCCTCTCCACTTTACCTGTTTTCCATGACAACACAAGCATACCGTGTGTTGACTTGACTGTTTCCCTGAATAGGAAGTTTTCCTCATGTTTGTGGCAGCAGTATTTATTCCAGTGTCTGATATATACTGGATACCTCCAGGTTATATGTCAAACAAATATACCACTCATGAGCTCAGTTCTGTTAATGTTGGCATGAGCAAGTTACACAAAATTAGCCTAAAACAACATGCATTTCTTATCTCACTGTTTCCATGCATCAGAAATCTTGTGTAATTTAATAGTGTCTTCTGCCCACTTTCTCATGTGGCTAAAATCATGATATTGATTGACTGGATCTTTACCTGTAAAATCTAAGTCGGGGAAATGTCCACTTTGTAGCTCCTTTGAGATGTTGGAAAATTAAATTTCCTGCAGTTGTGTGATTGAAATATCAGCTCTCAGAGAATACTCATAGGCCCTTTCCACAAAGTCTCTCTCATACCATTAATTTCTAATACCTTCAGTATCTGCCCTCTCTACTGCTTTTGAAACAAGATCACCCAATTTGCGAAAGGGATCATGCAGATCACAATAGGGACTAACGTTCTCTAGGATTATTTTAGAATTCTGCCTCCTGCATGCCTTAATGATATTTAAGGGTGTTTATTTCATGAATTCTGCCTCTTGCAAGCCTTAATGATATTTAAGGGTGTTTATTTCAATTTATAGGTTTTTAAAAATTTTGCACACAGCTCGGTATTCAAACACTTCACTATCTACCATTTATAGTGAGAAAAAAAATCAACCACTGAATTTTTAGTAGTAAATTATTTTTAAATGAATTTCCTTTATGCAGATTTTGAAATTGTCAGTCTAGTTTTATTCTAGTACTATAAGAGTATCTACTAACATAAACAAGAAGCTTCTTTTACCTTAAGTAAGAGAATGAGGGAAATTGAAGTGACATTTGTCCTTCTCTTTACTACTCTCAGTCATAATGAAACAGCTAACTTAGAATGACTGCTTGCTTTGACCAGGCTCTGCACTAATGCATATATTTTGTTAGCTGATCTTTAATGAGTCATGTAGTTTTTAAATAATGTCTCCATTTTGCAAATCATAAAGCTTAAGACAAGACAGGTACTGTATTTTTATATATTTCCAAGGAACATACATTTTATGAATACATGTATTACCAGTTTATGTCTATGCATATATCTGTTCTTTCTTGGTCTTTCTGGAGGTCACATTTGAGGTTATGTGAGAAAGAGATTAAACAGTAATTATTTTCTTACTGTGCCTTTAAAGCTGTGTTTTAATATGGAATTTTTCCATCAGTTCTAGCAGTATACAAATGAAGATGAACTTTCAAGAAGAATAGATATTGTTTTATGCCTAAAACATGTTAATATTTCAATATGATGCAGAAGAATTCATAGCATATGATCACCTTTAAATTCTAAGGAAAATTTTTGAAACCATATCAATTATACAAGCTAATAATGTTTTGATAAATTGAAATACATAATTTTGAATATACACAGTTTGCATATGTAGTTTCCAAAATTCAACAGTTTAATTCTACTATCTTTTTTAACATTTATTTATTTATTTGAAAGAGTTACACAGAGAGATGGAGAA
The DNA here is from genome assembly GCF_051225735.1 of Oryctolagus cuniculus. Taxonomy (NCBI): domain Eukaryota; kingdom Metazoa; phylum Chordata; class Mammalia; order Lagomorpha; family Leporidae; genus Oryctolagus; species Oryctolagus cuniculus. Next base: position 97,136,931 of record NC_142867.1, read on the forward strand.
GTAGAGAAAGAGAGAGAGAGAGGGAGAGAGAGAGAGAGAGAGAGAGAGAAAGTCTTCTATCTGCTGGTTCCCTCCCCAATTGTCCACAATGGCAGGAGCTGTGCCAATCTGAAGCCAAGAGCCAATAACCTCCTCCAGGTCTCCCATGCCAGTGCAGGAGCCAAAAAACTTGGGCCATCCTCCACTGCTTTCCCAGGCCATCGCAGAGAGCTGGATTGAAAGTGGAGCAGCCAGGATTTGAAATGGCACCCATATGGGATGCTGGCACTGTAGGCAGCAGCTTCACCTGCTGCACCAAAGAACCAGCCCCTAATTCTACATTCATAAGTGTGTTATATAAATGTGAAAAATTACTTTGTTAACAAATATAAATAACTACACAAGAATAATTTTCTTAATATATGTACAGAATTAAATGAGCACTTAAGTGAATAATATTTTATTCTACGTGTAAGGAATTTTTAAATACTTCGCTTCATTGAAAAAAGCATATTTATGTTAAATATAGTGATAGTTACATTCTTTCAATGTGTATATCAAAAAATCCATTTCATATGTTTTCCACAACAGAAGTAAAAATAAGCTAATATATGAATTAAGATCCTAATAAATAAATAAATCCTGTCATAAAAATCATTTAAAAACCTAAGTACAATTTCCATTTCAAAATTACCAATAACAATATATGAAGGTATATGAGGCTGGCACCGTGGCTCACTTGGTTAATCCTCCGCCTGTGGCTCTGGCATCCCATATGGGCACCAGGTTCTAGTCCCGGTTGCTCCTCTTCCAGTCCAGCTCTCTGCTGTGGCCCAGTAAGACAGTGGAGGATGGCCCAAGTGCTTGGGCCCCTGCACCCACATGGGAGACCAGGAGGAAGCACCTGGCTCCTGGCTTCGGAACCGAGTAGCTCCAGCCGTAGCGGCCATTTGGGGAAGACCTTTCTCTCTGTCACTCTCTCTCTCTCTCACTGTCTAACTCTGTCAAATAAAAAAAAAGAAAGTATATGAAATGTTTTAATCCACCAATTATTGTAACCTAGATGGACATTGAAACTTAATTCTAAGGATTTTAGTAAAACTTTGCTAAAAACTTCTTAATTAAAATAACAAAATACTAATTATGAGAATACATGATATAAGCACTATAGTTTTTAACATAAACTTGATTATCTTTGGATATCTGATTATTAAATTTTCCACTTATTAGAACAATAATCACTTTTTGCTTAATCACTTAAATATTATTTTTTGTAAATGATATTAATAAATAAGCCAATGTTTGGGGATTTGTGTTCCTTTCAGAAAATTTCATTTTTCAGAATTCACAAAAATTAATTCTCTCATTGAATAAGAAAGTTTAATTGTTTTAAATTATATTTTGGAGCCCATGAATGTGAATTAGTGTAGCAAAATTATTAGTCCTTAGAATAATTCTAGGCTGACATTTTATATATTTTTATTCAACCAAACACCATGGGAAATATGCTGAATTATGGAAAGTGTTAGAAAATAAAAACAAAAACAATAGCCTTTAATCTCAAGGGATAGCATGTACACATGGAGAGAGTGACAAAATATTATATTATGATATGGTTTGCACTATAATGGAGGTAAAAATAGACTTCTTTGGGTTTGAGAAAAAAATTTTTAGATCAGGGAGGTGGTAATGGTTTATTGGTAAAAGTGCTATCTAAATTCACAACTTTTCAAAGAAAGATTTTGGAAAGTTTTGACATGACCTTAAAGTGATTGAAAGAAAATAGAATCTGACAAAGTAAATCTCCCTCATCTTTCCACAATCATTACTCCATAATATGAGCCTACCCTGAGCATTCTTTTTGTATCCTCAGAAAAAAATAATATGCCTTTGCCCTGACCCAGGGCTAAAACTCACTTAAGCTCTCATACCTTATTTTACAAAGTCTTTACTGCTTCAATTATAAGCTTTTTCAGTACCATGCAAACCAAGATATTCATCAGCAACAGAGTGGTGTGTGGCCCATCACTTCATCACCTGGGAAATGCATCATGAAATGGAAATGGTTTATATGGGATCCAACTCCAGAAGGTGCAGAAATCACAAGCAACTTACACAAGTGTCCCAGATACTCATGGCTCCTAGTAATTCTGGTGTGTGTTTCTCTCTCTCTCTCTCTGTGTGTGTGTGTGTGTGTGTGTGTGTCTCAATTATGAGCTCATAGAGAGTTTCCCATAACCAATTGAAAGAAGAGTAAACACAGGCTTGCTTATCAAATGATTCAGCCTGACACACAGGCACCACACAAAAATTAATGGTTGAAGTACTACAGTTGCGATCTGGAATGACTATAAAGGAAAGAAATGAAGAAAAATCCTAGTGGGCAAAGCTTCTTACACTGTACTCAGTTGATAATTTTGCCTGGAAAGACAGATGAACAGAGATGCAAAGATAAATAATTTCATGAGCTGTTAAGAATAGTTTGGGGGGCTGTCATGAACATGGAAGAGCACTGATTGGAAAATTAATAACAATGAATTTTGTGTGTAGATCTCTTTGAATGGGTACAGAATATCCATTTGTATTACCAAAAATGACCTCAGCAGTGGGTGATTTTAATAATAAGATGGATCCATTTTATTGTTCACCATTTGTTGGTGTCTAGTCAGCTTCTTTCTCCAGCAATCCCATCGTTTTTCAATGGACTGATAAACAGCATTACCATGACAGCATTAATAAAAGTTCTTCATGTGCTCCATGTCATAGACTTCTACCGAACCAGTTGGCCTGGCTATAGTTTCTGCTGAGTGCTCAATATACCAACAGCAAAAATCAGCCCTGGTCTCCAGAATGTACCACACCCCAGGTGAATCATTCAGTCACAGGGTGGTAGATGAGTGACACTGGACAATTTCCATCATGTGAGGGAGAGTGCTTTCCTTCTGATATAGATTTGCCTTACTGAGCTGCAATGTTTCTACTAAAATAACCACCTCAGAAATTATAAAATGTTTTACCTAGTGGTGTGATATTAAACACAGCATTACTACTGACCGAAGACATCAATTCTCAGCAAATGAAATGCGATGGAAGACGTTAGTTCATAGAATTCACTGATCCTATGATTTCTCCAAACGTCTTGAAGCACTGGCTTCCTAGAGTGATGAAGCTACCCTTTGAAGACTCAGATATGGTAAGAAATAAGCGACAAAATCTGCTTGTCAAGGTTGCAGGAATGCCTTCCAGGATGTAGTATGTGCTCTAAAGCAGCTTTCCATATTTCTTCAATAGCCAGGACTCACAAGTCTGAGAAGTGAAGAGTGGACGATTGAATGGTACTTCTTCATATTGCCACTATTGCTCTACCAGTGAAAGCTTTTCTTTTTGTAGAATTTGAGGCTGCTACCCAACTACTTTGAACTCTTCATGCCACTGAATCATCAGGACCAGCAGAGATTTTAGATACTTGAGTTAATCAAATTGTGATTGAGTTTATGCCAAAAATATGGGTAAGCAAGAGTATGCTTGAATAAAGAAAATATTTTAGTGTGTCCTTTATTCACCTAGATATGGTGACTAACAATGGGAAAACAAATAACACTAAACAAAATATTGCAAGCATTTCAGAATGTACAGAACTAATGGTTCAGAATCTTTGAAGTAAAAGTTTGGGTCATCTTAACAAGTAAAGAATTACAATTAGAGACCAGTGCTGTGGTGTAGCAGGTAGGCCTCTGCCTGTGATGCCAGCATCCCGTATGGTTGTCAGTTTTCGACCCAGCTACTCCACTTCCAGTTCAGCTCCCTGCTGGTGTACCTGGGAAAGCAGCATAAGATAGCCCAAATGCTTGGGCTCCTGCACAAGACCCAGAGGAAGCTTTTGGTTTGGCCCAGCCTCAGCCATTGTGGTCATTTTGGATGGAAGATCTCTGTCTCTGTCTCTCCTCCTCTCTCTGTAACTCTGCCTTTCAAATAAATACAAATGAAATCTTAAAAAAATTACAATCAATTGAATGAGTGGTGGAAAGTCACAAAAATAGTAACCAGGTGACAAGCTACAATAATGAGCACTGTAATTATAATTGTATTTTTAACATTTTAATATACATGTTTCCTTGAATCATGTTTTTGTTTACTCCCACTCTATTTGCCTTATACACTCATGATAATTAACTTCATAGATATATACACAAATCCATATAAATACTCAATAAATAAACAGTCAGTATGTGTTTCGAGTTAGTACCCAATATTCTTACAGCAAAGATTAGCACTGAGACTCCCAGTGGTTTAGAAGAGAACACATTTATCTCATAATTTAAAGAAAGATTATAAATCAGTTGGGATAAAAATTAACACCACCCGTAGACAAAAGGCAGGGGGCTTTGTATACTCTTCTGGGGAGTAGGGTAAGATATTTTGTCCTTCCACAATGTTATTAATTTTTATTTTTATCTATTAACAATAACAATTTTTCTCAGCCCTAATATAGCACTCTTCAAAGAAATGCTTTAGAATTTCTTAAGGACACGTCTATCTCCTCAATATTGTTAATGATCTTGAATTACAGGAACTATATCGTATTTATCTTTATGTCACCCTTAATGTCTGGCACAATCCCATCTTGAGTAAGTACTCAGTTAACATTACTTATAATAAAATATCTTGATGAATCACTGTATTGTTCTCCGTAGTGACTTCAACATTTTCATCCCCACCAACAGAGCTCCAGGGTTCCAATTTCTTTGCTTCCTCACCAACCTTAATATTATTATCATCATTATTTTGTTGTTGTTGCGTTTTAAGAACACCTAGGGTAATGAGTGTGAAGCAGTTTTTTAAAGTTGTTTCCTAGAAAATCTGATGTGTGTCCTTCAAGGCCAGATTCTGGCTATTCATTTAGTTTCTTTAAATGGGCTATGTTTCTCTATTTCTTTGTATACCTTGTGAGTTTTAATTGAAATATGGGTACTTAAAAAGTACATTCAATGCATGAATACATGGAACTCATAATTAATTAGTGATACCCTTAACCCTCAAAACAGCCCATAGTAATTCTAAGCTCTTTGTAGGTCTTCTTTGGCCTTTATCTTGTGTAATACTATGTGTATTTTCTGTTGTTGCTTTTTTAAAAGAATGTTCTCATACACACAAATATTTTTAATTTCCCAGTCTCCCTCAACTTTTTAGCTGGACCTTAAATGTTGTATGATATCCTACTGCTTACAATCCCTGAATCTCAGCTGATTGCAGTTCTGCAGACCCATGCAGCTTTCATGAATAGAACTCTCGGTAGCTTTTTAAAACTTCTACTACTCTGAAATCCAAAGCCTGCCACCATTGCCTATCTGAACTCTAAATCAGGCAAGACACAAACCAATCTTTTGGGAAGTCTATAGTCAGGTCAGAAATGTATAAACAAGTTCTACTCTGTTCCTTTTGAAATAATGATTACTAGGAATTGAGTCTCTTCCTATTGATGACCCAGTTTCATGGGTGAGAAAAATGCGTAAAATTTCCAACAATATTAAATGTGACCTTGACAACCAAGGACCTCAATCATGACTTGAATTAAATTTAAATTTAATTCAATTCAATTTAAATATGAATTTAAATTCATAAAGTCTATCATTTTTTTTCTTTTAATTTTATTTAAGTTATACAAATTTCATGTATTTCATATATCCAGATTTAGGAACATAGCGATACTCTTCTTACCCTCCCTCCCCCCTTAATCCTCCTCCCTCTCATATCCCAACTCTTAATTTTTACAAAGATGTATTCATTCTCAGTTTACTTGAAACCTTACACTAAGTTAAAGAATTCAACAAATAATATGAAGAAAATAATCACCATTCCTCAGTGTAAGAGACAAGATCTATAAACATTCATCAGATCTTAGAATGTCTATCTCATTCCAATACATTATATTCCAGGTACTCATTTCAGTTACTTCAGATCAGGGAAAACATAGAGATAGTATCTGTCTTTTGGGAACTGGCTTATTTCACTAAGTATAATGGTTTCTAGTTGCATCCATCTTGTTGCAAAAGACAGGATTTCATTTTTTTTTTTTACAACTGAGTAGTACTCCATAGTGTATATATATTGTAACTTCTTTTTCCAGTCAAAAGTTGATGGGCATCTGGGTTGATTCTATATCTAGGCTATTGTGACCCATGCTGCAAAGAACAATGAACTTGGGGAGTACAGGTAACTCTTTCATATGCTGCTGCTTTTGGTTTTGGTAAATTCCCAGGAATAGGATGGCTGGATCATATGGTAGGAGTATATTCAGGTTTCTGAGGTATCTCCATACTGTTTTCCACAGTGACTATACCAGTTTATATTCTCACCAGCAGTGGATTAGGGTGCTTTTCACCCATATCCTCACCAACAATTGTTTTTTTTTGATTTCTATATGAGAGCCATTCTAACAGGAGTGAGGTGAAACCTCATGGTGGTTTTGATTTGCATTTTCCTGCTGGCTAATGATCCTAAGCATTTTTTATGTCTGTTTGCTATTTGAATTTTCTCTCATGAAAAATGCCTGTTCAAGTTCTTGGCTCATTTCTTAAATGGAATGTTTGCTTTGTTGTTGTTGAGGTTCTTGAGCTCTTTATAGATTCTGGGTGTTAACCATTTAGCAGTTGGCATAGTTTGCAAATGATTTCTCCCATTCTGTAAGTTGCCTCTTCACTTTGCTGAGTTTTTCTTTTGCAGTGCAGAAGCTTCTCAGCTTGATACAATCCCATTTGTAAATTTTGGCTTTAATTGCTTGAGCTTCTGGGGTCTTTTCCAAAAAGTCTTTGCCTATGCCAATGTCCTAAAGAGTTTCCCCAATGTTCTCTAGTAATTTGATGATATTATGTCATAGAATTTATCCATATTGAGTGTATTTTTGTGTAAGGTATAGGGTAGGAGTCTAGTTTCATAGTTCTGCATATGGAGATTCAGTTTTCCCAGCCCCATTTGTTGAGTAAACTGTCCTTGCTACAGGGATTGATTTTAGCTCCTTTGTCAAAAATAAGTTAGTGGTACATGCGTTGATTGATTTCTGGAGTTTCTATTTTGCTCCCTTGGTCCATACATCAGTTTTTGTGCCAGTAACGGGCTGTTTTAGTTACAACTAACCCATAGTGTGCACTGAAATCTGGTGTTGTGATGTTGCCAGCTTTGTTTCTGTTGTATAAGATTGCTTTAGCTATTTGGGTCTCTTGTGTTTCCATCATTATTTCTAGGTCTGAGAAGAATGTCCTTAGTATTTTGATTGAGATTACATTGAATATATAAATTAATTTTGTTAGCATGGACATTTTGGTGATGTTGATTCATCCAGTCCATGAACATGGAAGATTTTTCCATTTTTAATGTCTTCTATTTCTTTAGTATTTTGTAATTCTTATCTTGGAGATCTTTGACATTCTTGGTTAAATTTATTCCAAGGTATTTAATACTTTTTGGAGCTAGTGTGAATGGGATTCATCTTAGGAGTTCTTTCTTAGTCATGGCATTGCCTATGTATACAAAGGCTACTGATTTTTGTGTGTTGATTTTATATCCTGCCACTTTACCAAATTATTTTTTTGAGTTCCAATAATCTCTCAGTGGAGTCTTTTGGAGTCTCTATATATAGAATCATGTCATCTGCAAATAAGGATACTTTGACATCCCCCTTTCCATATTCCTTTGCTTTCTTTTTCATGCATAATGACTCTGGCTAAAACTTCCAGGATTATATTAAATAGCAGTGGAAAAAGTGGGTATTCTTGTCTGGTTCTGGATCTTAGGGGAAACACTTCCAGCTATTCTCCATTCAATAGGATGCTGGCTCTGGGTTTGTCATAAATTACCTTGATTGTGTTGAGGAATGTTCCTTCTATACTCTATTTGCTTAGAGTTTTCATCATGACAGGATGTTGTATTTTATCAAATGCTTTCTCAGCAACTATTGAGATAAACATATGGTTTTTGTTCTTTGGTTTTTTAATGTCATATGTCACATTTATTGATTTGTGAATGCTGATCCATCCCTGCATACTCTTACCTTTTAATTATTTTGAATAGTTTGAGAAGAATTAAAATTAGTTCTTCTTTAAATGTCTGGTTGAATTCATTAGTAAAGCAATTCAGCCCTAGGCTTTTCTTTGTTGGAAGGGTCTTTATTACTGATTCGATTTCCATCTTGGTTATTGGTCTATTTAGATTTTATATGTCTTCATGACTCAATTTTAGTAGATTGTATGTGTACAAGGATCTATCCATTTCATCTAGATTCCCTAATCTGTTGGTATACAGCTCTTCTAATAATTGACGATTCTTTTTTATTTCTGTGATATCTGTTGCTACATTTCCTTTTTCATCCCTGATTTTATTGATTTGTGTATTCTCACCCTTTTTTCTGTTAGATGGGCCAAAGATGTATCAATTTTATTTTCTCAAAAAAAAAAAAAAAAAACAAACAAAAACAAGTATTCAGATCTGGCTGAAGGGCCCATGAGAGTATTTCAGGCATGGAAAGCCAAGACACTCTGGCAAAAAAAAAAAAAAAAAAATGACCTAAATGAAGGATCTCCGTGAGTGAGATCCCGGTGGAAAGAACAGGCCATCAAAGAAAGAGGTACCTTTCTCTGAAGGGAGGAGAGAACTTACAATTTGACTATGTCCTTGTCTAAATACAATCAGAGTTGGTGAACTCAAAAGGCTTCCATAGCCTTGGCAACCCATGACTAGGGTGATTACTGATGCCATAAACAAGAGTGTCAATTTGTTAAGTCAACAACAGGAGTCACTGTGCACTTACTCCTTATGTAGGATCTCTGTCCTTAATGTGCTGTACATTGTGATTTCATGCTATAACTATACTCAAACAGTATAACTATACTCAAACAGTATTTTCCCTTTGTGTTTCTATGTGGGTGCAAACTGTTGAAATCTTTTCTTAATATATACTAAACTGATCTTCTGTATATAAAGATAATTGAAAATGAATCATGATGTGAATGGAAGGGGAGAGGGAGCAGGAAAGGGGAGGGTTGCAGGTGGGAGGGAAGTTATGGGGGGGAGCAATTGTAATTCATAAGCTGTACTTTGGAAATTTATATTCATTAAATAAAAGTTAAAAAAAAAACACACAAATCTTCATTGCACTGATCTTTTGATTTTTTTGGTTTCAATTTTGTTTATTTCTTGTCTAATTTTAATTACTTCTTTCCTTTTACTAATTTGGGTTTGGCTTATTATTTTTCTTGGTCCTTGAGATGCATTGATAGCTCATTTATTCTTTGCCTTTCCAATTTCTTCATATAAGTACCAATTGCTATAACCTTCCCTCTTAACACTGCTTTTATTGTATCTCATAGGTTTTGTAATGATGTATTGTCATCTTCATTTGTTTCCAGAAATTATTTGATTTCTCTTTTGATTTCTTCTGTGACCCACTGTTCATTAAGGAACATGTTGTTCAGTCTCCATCTGTTTGCATATGATCTAGAGATTCTTGAGTTGTTGATTTCCAGCTCCATGCCATGTGGTCAGAGAAGATGCATGGTATTATTTCAATTTTTTGTATTTTACTGAGACTTGCTTTATAGCTTTAAAGAAAGTTCCTTGCACTTAGTAGCAGAATGTGTATTCTGCAACTATGGGGTGAAAAGTTCTGTAAGTAACAATTAGGTCCATTTGATCCATAGTGTCGCTTAGTCCTGTTGTTTCTGTTTTGATTTTCTCTCTAGTTGATCTGTCCATTGATGAAAGTGGAGTGTTGAAGTCCACCAGTACTACTGTATAGGGTTGTATGTCTCCCATTAGATCCATTAACATCTTTTAAATAGCCAGGCACCCTGTAATTGGCATTTATACATTTATTATAGTCACATCTTCCTGTTGAAATAATCCCTTAATCATTACATAGTGCCCTTCTTTATTTCTTTTAACAGATTTTATATTAAAGACTCTTTTGTCTGATATTAGGATGTCGACACCTGACCTTTTTTGCTTTCCATTAACATGAAATACCTTTTTCTATCTTTTCACTTTCAGTCTGTGTGTATCTTTATTGGTGACATGTGTTTCTTATAGGCAGCAAATAGATGGTCTTGTTTTTTCATCCATTCAGTCAGTCTGTATCTTAACTGGAGAATTGAGGCCATTCACATTTGATAAATAACGACTTGGTCTTGCCTTTTTTCCATAAATATTCCTGTTGTTTACTTTGGATTTCCTTTGTAATTTTACTGAGGGATTTCCTGCCTTCACATTCTTTTAAAATGATGGCTATCTTTCTGTTTCTCAGTGTAGCATATCCTTAAGCATCTTTTTAAGGTTGGATGAGTGGTAACAAATTCTTTCAATTTGTTTATTATGAAAGGTCTTTATTTCACCCTCATTCATAAATGAGAGCTTTGCAGGGCAAAGTATTATGGTTTGACAATTTTTTCTATTAAAATTTGAACTATATCTTGCAATTTTCTTCTATCCTATAGGATTTCAAATGAAAAGTCAGCTGTGAGTCTAATTGGAGAGCCTCTGAAAGTAATCTGGCATTTCTCTCGTGCACATTTTAGAACCTTTTCTTTATGTTTTCCCATGGAAAGTATGACTACAATGTGTTATGGTGAAGATCTTTTCTGGTCATGCCTGTTAAGAGTTCTGTGTGCTTCACCTACTTGGATGTCCCTTTCTTTCTACAAATTGGGGAAGTTTTCTACAATTATGTCACTAAATAGGCTTTCTAGTCCATTCTCTCTTTCTACATCTTTATGAAAGAACTCATCATTCTCTATCAGATCATAATATTTAGTGTGCATTAGAGACATGAAAATGTTAATGTTTTCCTTTTCTATTCTCAGAGGTGATAATTATATAGTAAAATTGAAAATTCTTCAACTTTATAAAATTTCACAAATTAAAAGTAGCAACATATATTCTTATTAAGATTTTCTTTGAAATCTAGTAAAATAATGATGCCATCTTGAGCTTTTCTTGAATAACAATCAGAACTTACACACACACAATAAAGAAAGGCAATGTGATAAAGTATGAGCACCAATGATATTCAGAGATTCTCATAGACAGGCTAAGCGGCGCCGGCACACCGGGTTCTAGTCCCGGTTGGGGCACTGGATTCTGTCCCGGTTGCCCCTCTTCCAGGCCAGCTCTCTGCTGTGGCCAGGGAGTGCAGTGGAGGATGGCCCAGGTGCTTGGGCCCTGCACCCCACGGGAGACCAGGAAAAAGCACCTGGCTCCTGGCTCCTGCCATCGGATCAGCGCGGTGCGCCGGCCACAGCGCGCTGGCCGCGGCGGCCATTGGAGGGTGAACCAACGGCAAAGGAAGACCTTTCTCTCTGTCTCTCTCTCTCTCACTGTCCACTCTGCCTGTCAAAAAAAAAAAAAATGCTTCCAATGCTTCTCAATGAGAGAGTGGGACAAGAAAAGTGAAGATAGTGTTGAGGAACTTGAATGAAGTCAAGGAAGCAAAGGCAACATACTCCATTCAACAAAATTCAAAATGAATATCTGAAAGCCCCTGGTTATTCTGAAAGCTTAGGACAGAGTTAAATTGGATTAGAGGACCATGCTAACCAAAACACTGAACACTCTTCAGAGTGTTATCACAAAAAACAGCTCATTTAGCAAGGACTTTGTGTGAATAGGTCACCAAGGAAACACATGTTTTGTATCAGTAAAACAAGATACTATAATCAGAACCAAAAATCATACTAATTTACCATTAGCGATGAGATTGTCATATATTTTAATTAAACAATGGAAGCATAAAATATGTAATACAGAAATGGCAATACAATGAATGAAAACTCCTGTGCTACAGATTTTCATGTCTAGAAAAGAATAACAAATACACTGAAAGAGAAATGGTTAGGACAAATTAGGTTGGTCCTGTTCCATGATACCCATAAAACTATATTACTAATCTTTTTCTGTCAATAGGAAACTCTTTCTTTGTTTTTTTTTAAGATTTATTTATTAATTTGAAGGTCAGAGTTACAGAGAGAGAGAGAGAAGGAGAACCAGAGAGAGAGAGAGAGAGAGAGGTCTTCCATCTGCTGATTCACTCCTTAATTGGCTGCAATAGCCAGAGCTGGGCCAATCGGAAGCAAGGAGCCTGGAGCTTCTTCCAGGTCTCCCATGCAGGTGCAGGGGCCCAAGCACTTGGGCCAACTTCTACTGCTTTCCCAGGCCATAACAGAGAGCTGGATGGGAAGTGGGGCAGCCAGGACTTGAACCAGTGCCCACATGGGATGCCAGCATTGCAGGCAGCGGCTTTACCTACTACACCACAGCACCACCCCATAAACTTTCTTCTGGTGTATTCTTGGCTTCCAGCAATGGTGTACAGCTTAATAGTTAAAGCACCATTTGAGACACCTGCATCCTACATGAGAGTCCCTGGGTGTCCCATCCTGATCCTGTCTTCAGCTTCCTGATGACATTTACTGTGTAGGCAGCCATGATAGCTCAAGCAGGTGGATTCCTCTTGTCCATATGGGAGAGCTGTATTGAGCTCCCAGATCCAAGTTTTGCCCTGCTTGGGGTTTGTTGCAGGCATCTGGGGGAGTGAACGAGTATATGAGAGCCCTCTTTCTCCCTATCTGTTTCACTCTGATTGTCTATCTGTATATCTCTATCTCTGTGTCACTAACACATTAATTCATTAATTTAAAAATTATTTTTAGAATTGTTTCTGGCCCCATAAAGACGTTCTTCTTTCTCGCATAGAAAAAAAAATCAGACTTTATTTAGGTTCACTAAATTTCAAATGACTAAAAAAGATTAAAATGATATTTACCTTATAGGAATTTGTGTTTTATTATGCCTAACTAAAGAGATTAGTAAACTAAAATATGCTCAAGTGTGCAATAATGAATCATTAATAAGAATAAACCTTTTGCCTTTATCACTAAAATAATGCTTATTCTTTCTGTTTCAGAGATCTATAAAGTCATACTGTTTATTTTGTACTTTATACCTAAATACATAAATCCTTAATAAATCCTTGACAGAAGGAATAATTTTCAAAATATTTATTTATTTGAAAGTCGGAAAGAGAGAGAGAAACAGAGAGATCTTCGGTCTGCTGGTTCATTCTGCAGATGGCTGTAACAGCTTGAGTTGGGCCAGGCCAAAGTCAGGAGCTACAAGCTTCATCTGGATCTCCCACATGGGTATCAGAGGCCCAAACATTTGGATCATCTTCTACTCCTTTTTCCAGGCCATTAGAAGGGAACTGGATGAGAAGTGGAAAAGTTAGGACCTGGTAACTTAATGAGGTGCTGGTATTGCAGGTAGCAGTTTAACCAGTCTACACAATGCTGGCCTTAGAAAGAACTTTATTTTTTTCTTTTACTTTTCTTTGTTTTTTTTTTTTTGCATGTTAAAATCTGATACGATTCACTTTCTCTTATTCCACTACATAGTTCATATTTAATTCAGGAATTTATAGCAGAGTACAGGTTTTGTGCAATCCATAAGTAAAATGGAGAAGTGATACTAAATTAATATAAATGGAATATGATCTCTGAAAGTGAGTAGAACTGCCATTCTGCAACTTGGTTTGTATGATGACTGACTCAAGAAAACTCCCTCTCAATTTCAAACTTCACGGCATATAGCATATGGATAGTCAATTGCCAATGTCCCAAGAGTTCCACTTAGTGTCTTATTATAAAACTGTAATGTCCAGTCATCATGCCTATAACAGTTTAATCAAAGCACAATGGGCAAAACCACACTCACTTTCCATGCAAGCAATCATGACAGTTCACAGACTTTCATCTATGCCATACACCATAAATAGAGATGTTTGTTTGCATTATCTCCTGCAGGCTGGAGAAGGATCATTGAGGCAGAAAGCATTCCTTGCGTGTGTTCTCTTGCATTTGTCAGTGGCTTTTTCCTTAGTGAGAGATGAGAAAGAGTGATCATGCTTGGACTTGTTTTTGTTGTTGACACATATCATTGAATGAATGAACAGAAACCATTAGACAGCTGTTGGAGGGCCAGTGGGGAATTAATTGAAACATTTATTTCTCTTGACATAATTCCTTGAATGCTTTCTTGAAAATAGCAGTGCATTTGATTATTCTTTCCTTATTCACAGTACCCTGTTTACGTAATTTTAGTGGGAAAGCATTTTTACTTTCATGAGAAAGGAAATAACATCTACTTCACTTTTACAACCTAAAACATTGGAAGAAAGCATCTACTTCCCCCATTTATTTCTCCATGTTCCTTTCCAAATTCATAGATTTTTATTTTAAATCCTGATAAAATGCATGTGTTATTATACAAATGTTTTATTGATACCATGTTACCTTATTTGTTGGAGGGTATACTAATGACACAGAGAAATAAGAATTCACTCATACAAGCCATATGTGTGTAATGTTTATAATACTTGTCTCTGTATTACATTATTCAGAACTCAGTGAAGAAAAGGGAGAGGCATTGCTTCGAAGCTCTTCAAGCCAAACTGACAACTGACATACACTTAGGGGAAAAAGATTGTAGCTGAATTATGTAATAGAGTTCCTAAGACCCAGGAATAAAAGCTGGGTATGTTGTTAAAAATTACAAAATTAGAAAGTATGCATACACTTGGAATAATTTAGAGGAACAGCCACATGTGGAAGACCAGAAAAATTTTAAGAAAAAAACCTGAAAAGACCCAGTTTCAATTCAGGCTGAAGCCTAGACTCATAAATGTGACTAAACACCGAATGGACATCCTGAGATTAGAGCCAGTCTAGAAAGAATACCAAAGGTGTTTCCTCATTTATTTCTTTGTTCTTAGTTTATGGGATTCAACAGAATGTCTTTCTAATTACCAGCTGAACACATTAAGGAATAGAGATTTCAATAACCATATATGATACAGAATATAATCTTTGCAGATAAAAATTTTGGAAAGTCACTAAATCAGTGGATGACAACAGACTTCAATAATTAAAAAATAAGAACAGCAACAACAGCAAGCAAGCTAGCAAATCCTGAGGAAGGAATACTGTCTAATCCAGGGTGACCACACTGTAATAATCAAATACCCATTTTCAACAATAACAAGCCCTGGCTACTCCACTTCCCACCCAGTCCACTGCTAATAGCCTGAGAAAAGCAGTGGAGGATGGCCCAGGTGCCTTGGTCTCTGCCACCCACATGGGAGTGGGGAAAAAGCTTCTGGCTCTTGGCTTCAGCCTGGCCCAGCCCTGGCCATTGTGGCCATCTGGGGAGTGAACCAGAAGATAGAAGATCTGTGTGTGTGTGTGTGTGTGTGTGTCCCTCTCTGTCTATAACTCTGAAATAAATAAATTAATCTTTAAAAAAGAAAATTATAAATTAATAAAGCATATGAAGTTATCAAATATGATTGATTGGAAGGGCAAAAATAAATTAAAAGACACTATTCATGATGAAGTTCAGATATCAATTTCAGTGGCCAAAATTTTAAAACAGTAGAATTAAATAAGGTCAAGGAGCTAAAAGGAAGACATTATAAAATTAAAGATATTTACACCAAGATACAATATTATCACCACAGTTATAAAAATTTCCCATTATGCTAACAGGAGAGACCTCATGCAGATTTGTGATGTTTGGGGATAAGAATTCTATGCAGCAGGTTAATATTTCTGTATTCCTGTGTTTACAGGCTTCTGGTGTATTCAGATCGATTCCCTAAATTAAAAACAGTGGTCAGAACCAAAAAAAATTTATAATACATATAATTCTTAAAATGACAAATGCATAGAAATAATAACAAAATAACATTGCACATACTGCAATGTATAAGGATATAATTTCTTACAGCCACAACATAAAGAGGGAAGAAGAAATGGAGATGTAAAGAAGAGTTTTCCTGCTATTTAAGTTGTTTGTATCAATTTGCCCCCACACTGCTATGAAATAGTCTGTTAAATACAAACCAAGTGGCAATAAGAAAATAACAAAAAAAATCTACACACAAAGAAATCAAAGCATGTCACTACAAAAATTCAAATAAACACAAAATATGTGACTTACACAGGAAATTATGAACAACAAACCTATTAGACAGGCAGAAAATAATCAGCAAAAGTGGCAAAAGTAAATCTTTTTTTTCAATAGCAACTGTTATTATAAATGAGGGAAAGAAAATCCTTCCAGTAGGCAGAACTTACACTGGTGCACTTAGTTGTTCATTTTTCTTGAAAAGAAAAAGGGCCAGATGTGCAATGACATACCAAGTCATGGGGAAAATCAAGTCATGCTGAGAAAGTCAGTGACAACAAAGTCTGTGGAGATGAAGAAAGACTTCTCACATCTCTGGATTGACAAAAACAAAACAAAACAAAACAAAACAAAACAACAAAACAGGAGGGGCTGGCTCATCTCCAGCTGTGGCAGCCATTTGGGAAGTGAACCAGCAGATGGAAGACCTCTCTCTCTCTCTCTCTCTCTCTCTAACTCTATCTTCCAAATAAAAATAAATAAATAAATACGTAAATAAAATCTAAAAAAGTGTTTAATCATGTTAAAAAATAGAGTAATACAGGTGTTAGAATTTTTGTAAGCTACTGTTGGCATAGCAATTTATTTCAAATAATTTTAATAGAAATTTAAATGAATTCTACTCTCCTTCAAAACAACAATTCTCTATTTAAAAATAATCTTTTATTTTGCTTAACATCTCTAGCCATTTTTATATGCTTTACCAGCATTTAGTCAACTCTAGCAGTTTTTATATGCATTAGAAAATTTGCTTTGCTAGCATTTCGTCCACATTACCATAATTTATCTGAAGATGCTTCAAAATATTTTGGCAAACTCAAAATATATCATCTGCAGTTTAGTATTGTCTCAAGGAATATAATTTCTTTCACAATGTGAAAAATTTTTCTAAAGAGACTCAAGATAGGGATCCCATATAAAAAGAGGAATGCTTCTGTGTGTTCAGCCAAAATTCTGGCTTGTGTATTTTTTTTATCAGTCATGTAAGCATAGCCATGTTCAACACAATACTGACAACCTCTTTAATCACTGTGTACATTTGAGCATCGTTCTCTTTCAGTTTTTCATTTGAATCAAAATCTGTGTCTTACCAAAAAGAGTGAGATATTCCTGTATTTTGACCTTTTTCCTCCTGCTGCACTATTATAGTAAAGTCTGCTTCTTCTTTAATTAAGCTACTTGCTATCACTGCTCAGAGGTGCAATCCAGGTAGTGGATGGTGTCCTTGGAGAGACAGTTATTCTAGCAAAATTCCTCCTGCCTCTTTTCCTGTTATTTTCTGTCAGGCCGCCTGCCTGTCCTAATATCACACCAGCATTTAGACTTCACTAATTGCAGGCTGATTTCTCTTTTGTTATCCATGATGCCCTGAAGTATAAATCGCTTCCACTGTCTGATCCAATTAAAGCCAGTCTGCATTGCAGAACTGATGTCTGAGGCAGGATTTGCAGTCTGTTCTGGCCATAAGAAGGGTCTCATTTCCTGGTTCTTTCTGGCAAATTTGCCTAAATTTTATCTTGCTGCTCTAACTACTTCTCACCAAAAATCTTTGTTTTTGAGCAACTTTCAATTTGAAATTTTCTACAGTCAGTTTTAAATTAAGTCAGTTATTCTTTTATGGGCTACCTCTCTACATGTAAGAAGTATTTGAGTCCTTGCTCTGGAATGAAGAGGGAGAGTGGCCTTCCTCGCAGGGAGAGTGGCCTGATCCTGCCAGAGTGACAGGGACACACTGGCTCTGCTTCTGTGCAGTCCTGCATCTGAAACAGTGTGGTAGGAGTTTTCCAGGGGAGGCAAGGAGGGTGGTGCAAATTCTGCTAACTGTGGTGCAAATAAAGAATATCTACTAAAAAGTACCTAATCTCTTTTAAGGCAAGCATGCTGGGGAGGGGGCATGTGCACAGGGTGAGCAGAGATAGTAACTGCACTGCTCATCATCCCAGAATGCCTATACCAGATGGATCTTCCACTTTACTATTGAACTGGAGAAGGGGTGACCATTTAAATATTATTGGCTTGGGGCTGGCACTGTGATGTAGTGGGTTAAGGCGCTGTCTGTGGTGCCAGCATCCCATATAGGGCCTGTTAAAATTCCGGCTGTTCCACTTCTGATCCAGCTCCCTGCTAATGTGCCTGGGAAAGCAGCAGAAGGTGGTCCAGGTGCTTGGGCCCCTGCATTCAAGTGGGAGAACTGGATGAGGCTCTTGGCTCCTAGCTTCAGCCTAGCCCAGCCCTGGCCATTGCAGCCATCCTGGGAGGTAAACCAGTGGACAAAAGATAACTTTCTCTCTCTCTTTCTCTCTCTCTCTCTCTCTTTCTCTCTCTTTCTCTCTCCCTCCCTCAATCCCCCTCCTTCTCCCTCTCCCCCGCTGCCTCTGTAATTCTTGTTTTGTTAAAAAAGATTTATTTTATTTATTTGAAGATAGAGTTACAGAGAGAAGTAGAGACAAAGAGAGAGGTATTCCATCCACTGGTTCACTCCCCAGATGGCCACAACAGCGGGAGCTGTGCCGATCTGAAGCCAGGAGCCAGGAGCTTCTTCCAGGTCTCCCATGTGGGTGCAGGGGCCCAAGCACTTGAGCCATCTTCTACTGCTTTCCCAGGCCATAGCATTGAGCTGGATAAGAAGAGGAACAGCTGACACTGGAACCGTACCCATATGGGATGCTGGCACTTCAGGCCAGGACTTTAACCCGCTGAGCCAGAGTGCCAGCCCTGCTGCCTCTGTAATTCTAACTTTCAAAAAATTTTAAAAATAAATTCTTGTTCCAACATGCCTGGGTTTAACTACCATTCTGTTAGTAGAGGTGAAGAAAAGACACCCCCCCCCCCCCCCCCCGCCAAATCTCTGCCTGGAATGGCAGGATTTTAACCGCAGCAACTGGAACTAAAAAAGATAAGAAGTTCTGGCAACTTCCTCATCTAGGTGACAGCACATCCTTTCACTAGGAGCTGAAGGGAGGAGGAGCCCCATTTTCCTGGTCCTCGAATAAACCTGTTCAGCTGAATAGGTAAAAACTTAGATTAAGAACAAAACTTAAGATGATATAACTGAGTCCACCCAGCTCTGAAATGCAGTGCAAAAGTTGCACATTATGAGATAGGCTGGGGCAACAAAGTAAATAGGCATAAGGAATACTGGGAATCACGCAGACAATACCAAGACAGTCTGGAGAACATCCTAGTACAGACGTGCACCCTAGACTATGACATAAGGAAATATTGAACATATTGCATACCTTCCTGGAAATTGTGACTTAGCAGGCATGACAAATTATAAATAGAACATAGAATTAAAACCTGTTTATTTTGGTGACATTTAAAAAAATCCATGCAAAGTTTTTTTTCATAATATGTATTTTCCATGGAGTTTATGATGACTGTATGTCATCCTTTCGTCTTCATTTATTAGCACTTTATTTTAAAAATAGGTATAGATAAATCTCATCAATGGGTACTTGATTGTGCATTTGAACTCTGGCTAAAGGAAGACTAATATTGGTGCAACATCAGCCATTGTTGGCCATCTTGGGAATGAACCAGCAGATGGACGACATCTCTCTTTCTCAGCTTCTGCTGCTCTATAACTCTAATTTCAAATAAATAAATAAATAAATAAATATTAAAAAAAGAAAAGAGTGAACCATGAGATGGAAAATCAGTCTGTCCCTTTCTGTCTGTTCCTCACTTTCTGTAACTTTGACTTTCAAATAAATAAATAAATAAATCTTTTAAACAGTTTTCCTCTGAATTCTATCTGTAGAGACAGAAATAAGTAACATGAAACAATGTGATTTGGGTTCATATTAAGAAATATAGTGTAGCATGTGGGGGGTGATATTATTGAAGATTATTCTAATTTTCTCAAGGGTTAATTTTTGACACTGCAGAGTCCCTTTATAATTAAAGGTGTTTCTGTCAAGAGGGAAGCACTTGTCTGATGAACTAAAGATGTGAGACCTAAATAAGGTTACTCTTAGCCAAAAGGTCCATTACCTCCTAAAAATGTACTACATTCTTGTATAGTCATAAAAATGAGAGGAATGTGGTAGACTACTGGGTCAAGCTGCCCTACAATGTTTTAGTTATAAAGGTTTTTCAGGGTGTGTTGATGTGATCCATTACACAAATATACTACTCAGAAAGGACAGTTGGTTTCTGATCTGTGTGTTTGAAATATATCTGCCTGAAATGTAGCGCCTCAGGTGCTGGCTAATATATTATGTTAATTGCAACATATCTCTCCCACATGGCTTTTCAAGTCCACTTATTTTTCCTAGAGACCTTTGCTTTATGGTCTAGACTGAGAATTTAAGCATTTGTTATTTTCCAATTTTAGTGTGAAATTTGAAGTTGTTCTGAGCAATGATCTGTGTTCTGTAGCTTCACTATCTATTAAAATCCTGTCCTTGAACTAAATGGTCTTTCTACACAACTGAAGAGCTCAGCTGAGTATGGTATATAAGACATTAGGGAAGGTATATAACATCCTTGCCAGCATTTTTTAAAACATAGATTAACTATTCTATGGGTGGACTACCTGACCACCCCCCCCAAGACTATAGGCTGATGGCACTTTAAAATAAAAATAGCTAGACCAAAAACAATTCTTGGAAAATTTAAAAATAGCATGCTACACTAATTTATTGATGTACATTTAGAATAGTTATATACTCTATATTTTATGCTCATCTCAGAGATTCCATCCAAAGAAAAAAGTCATCAGTGAGATCTTAAAGAGAACTGAAAAGAGGTGGTTCTTGAAATATTCACTTAAACCAATTTATATCAAGTATAGTTCAAGGGACTATATTAAGTAAGGAAGAAGGAAGGAATAGAAAAAACTTCCTACTTCTCAATCAACAAATAATATATTTTGGGGTCAGGAAATAAAAAGTATATTTTAAAGATTTTCATGGTTTTCTCCATAAGAAATATTTAAAAGCAGATCAAAAAAAAACCACCTTGGATATATTTCCCTTTCTGTCAGGACATATTTAGAACATACTGCACAGTATGATTAAACAGTTAAATTTAATAGAGTGTAAGTTTCTGCTCCCATAAAATGGCTTTTCTTTACTTGTATTGATTCTCTAACACTTTACTGAGTGGAAAGTAGGTTTTGTGGGGTGTTTTTTGGTAGTCTTATTGATTGCCTGGAAGCAGAGAGGATGGAAAGCATAGAAATGATTTTGATTTTACGTTTCCATTACAAAGCCAATTCTGATCAAGTTAAAAATTCAAAAATTTTTTAACAAATTTTTTTTAAGGATTTATTTATTTATTCGAAGGAGCTACACAGAGAGGAGAGGCAGAGAGAGAGAAAGAGAGAGAGAGAGAGAGAGAGGGCTTCCATCCAATGGTTCACTCCCTAATTGGCTGCAATGGCTGGAGCTGTGCCAATCCGAAGCCAGGAGCCAGGAGCTTCTTCCAGGTCTCCCACATAGGTGCAGGGGCCCAAGGACTTGGGCCATCTTATACTGCTTTCCCAGGTCATAGAAGAGAGCTAGATCAGAAGTGGAGCAGCTGGTTCTTGAACCGGCGCCCATATGGAATGCCAGCGGTGCTTCAGGCCAGGGCGTTAACCTGTGTGCCACAACACCGGCCCCTAAAAATTCAAAAGTTTATGAAGTATACTTATGAAGCCAAAAGAAGCTAATTAGTCCTTAAGTTTCATTAAGGGAAATGAAGGAAGGTGATGGTCTTTTTTCTGTTTGGGGATAGTGGAACCAAGACTACAGAAATGTGTTAAAATATTAAGTGATCAGATTTAAGAAAATAGTGATAAATTGCAAATGCCTTAATAATTTTGTGTCCAAAATGCTAAGACTCAATGCCGGGTATGTGAGAATCTGTTTTATTTTACTATTTTTCCATAATCAGTGTCTTTATGCATTTGAAAGACTGCCATATAGAAAGAGATCGGAATTCAGAAAGTATGAATGTAATGTATAGGGAAACTGATTTCAATCCACAGAAGAAAGAACATTCTCAGCTCTTTGAAAAATGAGCTAAAAATACGATGATTTTCAAAATGAAATATTAAAGTTCAAAATCCATGAATAGGGAAGAATTTAGAAAAAAATAAATAAAAAATTCTATAAACTTTAAGTTTAACCTGAACCACAGATTCAGTGATGGCATTAAAGTTATGTTTCTCTGTGATAAACAAGTATTCCAGAAAAGGCACTACCAATCCTCATTATAAAGTTAAATGGTTTATGTGTTCATAAGAAAAAAGATTAGTTTCATAATAGAAAATTATTCCATTATTGAAGTCTTAGATAAAATAATAATAAAAGAAAAAGTTATTTCAATCTCTGTGTTTTTGCATTGATATTATGTTAATGTATTGATGTATTTCCCCATTTTATGACTGCTATTACTTTTACATTATTATAACCATTTTGAAATATAATTCATTTTGAATTTAATATATCAAAAAGTTTACCTCTGTATTGCTACACATTTCAGTGAATTTAAGGTTTTCATAAATAACATTTTTTGACAGGCAGAGTGGACAGTGAGAGAGAGAAACAGAGAGAAAAGTCTTCCTTTTTTTTTTTTTTGCCATTGGTTCACCCTCCAATGGCTGCTGCAGCCGGCGCACCGCGCTGATCCAATGGCAGGAGCCAGGTACTTATCCCGGTCTCCCATGGGGTGCAGGGCCCAAGGACTTGGGCCATCCTCCACTGCACTCCCGGGCCACAGCTGAGAGCTGGCCTGGAAGAGGGGCAACCGGGACAGAATCCGGCGCCCTGACCGGGATTAGAACCCTGTGTGCCGGTGCCGCAAGGCAGAGGATTAGCCTAGTGAGCCGCGGCGCGGGCCCATAAATAGCATTTAATAACATTTCCATCATTTCCCCACTACTGTATATTTAGGGTCAACTTCATATTACAAATAGTCTTGAGATTAAAATATTAATGAATACAGATACCCCTGTAAATGGAATGATTTTTATATTTAATGCTCAATTTTTTTTTTTTTTTTTTTTTTGGACAGGCAGAGTTAGTGAGAGAGAGAGACAGAGAGAAAGGTCTTCCTTTTTCCATTGGTTCACCCCCCCAAGTGGCCACCATGGCTGGTGCATTGCGGCCAGCGTGCTGGGCAGATCCGAAGCCAGGAGCCAGGTGCTTCCTCCTGGTCTCCCAGGGCCCAAAGACCTGGGCCATCCTCCACTGCACTCCCAGGCCACAGCAGAGAGCTGGACTGGAAGAGGAGCCACCAGGACAGAATCCAGCGCCCCAACCGGGACTAGAATCCCGGGGTGCCAGTGCCGCAGGCGAAGGATTAGCCTAGTGAGCTGCGGTGCTGGCCTAGATCAACTTTCTAAAAGTACTCATACTAAATCACATGTCTTGGAGAGTTTAAGGCTCACTACACATAGTACCAATAACTTTCAAAAAATCTGTCTCTATTTAGTATACAAGTTGATTTTAATATCAAACTGCATTGACTATCTTTCTGATACATTTTAAATGCTTTTAATAACTGAAATATAACATATTCATCCTTCATAGTCTTCCTAAAGGACACATTCCGTATTTCTTCCACTCAAGTAGACAATTCCAAGAGAAAATATTGTGTAATTATGTTTTAGTGAGTAAAATGTCATTGTCTGTTGTAAAGATGAATAGAGCAGTGATAATCCATGAATGCTATAAGCCTATGTGATGCTCAAGGTTTCATTCTCACAGCCAGTACCATGGTGGTTTCCATGTAGTCTGCCTACTTCCCAATTTGTCTTACTTCTATAGACAGGCTTTTTCCTGTAAACACCCCCATTCCCCAGGGAACCCTCTTTTATCTGAAGCATTGCTGATGGTGATGACTCTGACCATAATAACAATACAAAAATATCATATGCCTAATTGAAATGTTTTATATGCCAACTTGCCAAAAATGTATGTTATTGTCCTTAATTTTCCCAGAAATCTATAGGCTACCACTACCTCTTTTACAGAAGGCACGGAACCTCAGTTTATTTAGTGGGGTGTGTCGCTCCCCCTCTTCATGGAGGAACGACATTAAGCCCTGCCTAGGCTTCATATCCGAGTCACGGCACCATTATGTCGCTCCCCGTCTTCGTGGAGGAACGACACAGGACCCTGCGCTGTTCTTTCGTCTGCTCGGCCCTTCCCAGGTTTGCTGCTGGTTCTTCCCAGGTTGGCTACCGTCCCTTCCACCTCCGTGGAAGGGCGGTTCCCCCTGCCACTTTCCCCACTTCCGCGGGGGAGCAGCACACCGCCGGCCGGCTCTCTTGGGGGCTGCACAGGTGTTCCTTCAGATAGATGTTCCTGGTGCATGTTGTCTCTCTCCTCCTTTATAGTCCTCTTCCGCCAATCCCAACTCGGCTGCCCACACGCCGAGTACGCTGCTCTCCTCCAATCAGGAGCAGGATCAGCTCCTGGAGGTCATCACTCAAGTTGGCAAGAGGCAGCTGCATAGAAGCTGTTTTCTCCTCTCCCAGTGCCATATTGTGGGAGAGCAGATGCATAGAATAAGTCTTAACTCCAGTAACTTAGTCTAGTCCAGGTTGTTCCCCACAGGGTGAAATTTGTTTTAAGTGCTAGAACTACGGTTTGAATTCATACCTTTCTTATCCCAAAGCTTTGTTCTTAACAAGGTTCCATCTGCTTTTGACAAATCACATAAGAAAATAAAATTAAACACCTTAAAAGTTATTTTGAGCAATCTATTTTTACTATATGTAGGAGTTCATAAAATTTCCTGTTTTCAGAGTTCTTTGTACTTAAAATAGCAGTGATCCTAAACAAATGTTGATTTTATTTTAGTTAGTAATCTTCTGTTACAGGCCACAATATTCTATCTAAACTGTATAACCTATCCCTTTTCTTTTCTCATTTACAGCTTCAACTCTGATAGTCTTCAACTCCCATTTGAACCTCCATTTTCATTATATTTTCTTTAAATTATAGATATGATTCCTATTTTTATCTGATCCTTTGTGGTTCATTAATTGTTAAAAAGAAATTAATACGAGTGAAGGGTATATGGGAACTTTTGTATTACTACCTCACATTTTATATGTTGTAAATTTAAAGCTTCCCTGAAATAAAATGTTAAAATATGAACAAACAAAGGAATACAAGCATTGTTATCTTGATTAACATAATTTAAGTGCATTTCTTTTTTAAGCATATTCCAACTGCCTTGCTTCTACTGTCCCCTTGGGACTAAGAATTCAGTCACTGTCAGTTGGCCTTATTCCACTCTCTGTGCTGTTATGTCTGGCCTCAGTATTATACTGTATTCCTACTGTTCTCTTACTGCATTCAGGTGCTGTTTCTCAGGCACTCACCTGAGAAGTAACTGATGTGGGTCCTCTCTTTGGAGGAGGAGGAGGCACACGATGGGCTTTTTTCCTTGAGGGTCTTAAACCAGGATCTCTCTGCTCTCCAAGGATACTTTTTTAAGTAGTGTTTCAAAAGGAAGAGGGAGGGAGGGAGGGGAGAAGGGAATACCATTGTATCCTTAGAATTGCATCTACAAACCACATTGAATCTATTAAAAACTAATTAAATGTTTAAAGAAAAAATAGTGTTTCATTGGTAAAACATAACATTAGATATATGAAGAAAATGTCTATTATCTGGGATAGAAAAAGTTTCCTTATATATGACACCAAATTATTACATTAAAAAAAAAAACAAAGAAGTTGAATTGCAACAAATTAATAATCTCTGCTCTTCCTAACACAATGCTGAGGGAAAAGGTCAGCCGCAACCTGGGAGAAAATGATTGCAAGTAACATATCTGATTAAAAAATTCTTTATTTACTGGAGGATTAAGCCTGCGACTGTAAATATAGTAAAAGTATGTCATGGCAAAAATTAAAAGAAAAAATAAGAAAGGAGGAAGGAAAGCTGGTGGGGAGGGTAATAATGGGTTTAAATTTTTATATATGAAATCTGTTTAACCAAAAAAAAAAAAGAACTTATATCTAAAATATATAAAGAGTTCTGAAAACTCAATAGAAGACAGTCCAATTTTAACTAAAAATATTTGAATATATATTTCACCATAGAAGATATGTAGTTGGCAGATAAGTACAAGAAAAAATATTCAGGATCATTTGTCTTTACAGAAATGTAAACTAAAACCACAAGGAGACATCATCATGTAACTATTGGAAAGGATTGAATTTTAAATACTAAATGCACAAATTTCTGAAAAGGATGAGGAAGAACTGGAACTTTCAAACACTGATAGTGAAAATGAAAAATGAGACAATGTTTTTGAAAAGAGTTTCTTAATAAACATGTATCTAATCACTTTATAAAAATAGCTCAGTAAAAATTAGCTTTTTTTTTTTTTTGACAGGCAGAGTCAGACAAAGAGAGACAGAGAGAAAGGTCTTCCTTCCGTTGGTTCACCCCCCAAATGGCCGCTACGGCCGGCGCACTGCACAGATCCAAAGCCAGGAGCCAGGTACTTATCCTGGTCTCCCATGCGGGTGCAAGGCCCAAGCACTTGGGCCATCCTCCACTGCACTCCCTGGCCACAGCAGAGAGCTGGACTGGAAGAGGAGCAACCGGGACAGAATACGGCACCCCAACCAGGACTAGAACCTGGGGTGCCAGTGCCGCAGGCAGAGGACTAGCCAAGTGAGCCACAGCACTGGCCAAAAATTAACTTTAAGATCAAGTAACTGTTGAATTTAACAACAACAACAACAAAACCATTTAGGTAGCAAGTATAAATAAAGACTGGAGCTCTAATACTCTGAGTGGGAATACAAAACTGTACAGCCACTTGAGTTACATGTTCATTTTCCATGTGAATCCTTTTTTTTTAAGATTTATTTATTTATTTGAAAGGCAGAGTTATAGAAGCAAAGAAAGAGAGCAAGAGAAAGAGAGAAGTCTTCCATCCACTGGTTCCCTCCCCAGATGGCCATAACAGCCAGAGCTGGGCCAATCCGAAGCCAGGAGCCTGGAGCTTCTTCCAGGTCTCCCATGTTGGTAGAGGGGCCCAAGTTCTTGGGCCATCTTCTACTGTTTTCCCAGGGGATAGTAGAGAGCTGGATTGGAGGTGGGACTGCCAGGACTTGAACCTTCACCCATATGGGATGCAAGTACTACAGGCAGCAACTTTACAAGCTACACCACAACGCCGACCCCTCCTTGTGAATCCTTAATGCCAACCTTGGGCATTCACCAAGAGAAATGAAAAATATGTCCTGAAAAAGACTTGAAGAATATTCAAAGCAGCTTTATTTCTAAGTCAAGAATAGGAAATAACCAAACTTCCATTAGCAGATAAAGGGATAAAAACTTGTGATAAATCAATACAATGGGATATTAATCAGCAGTAAAAATGAAGTATATGCAGATATAGGAAACATCATGGTTAAATCTCAAAACATTATATTGAGATAAAGAATCTAGATGCAGATGATTACATGCCGTATAATCAATTATACAAAGTTCAGGACAGATAAAACTGAATGATAATGATAGAAACCAGATCAGCCTTTTAATGTGGAGAGAAACAGCAGGACATGCTGAAGAAGGAACTTTCTGAAGAGCTTTTTAAAATCCAATTTTTTTTTACTGAAGTGGTGATTACATGGATTTGTCAAAACTCCTAAACATACAGTGCTAATAAAATTCAAGAACAGGAATCTAAGACAGCTGAATCTTTCATAGGAAAATGAAAAAAAATCATTATTATGTGACTCTTTGTATAATTTCTGAAACAATGTGGTCCCTTGTAAAACAAGGTTCCCAAAACAGTTTGAAAAGCACTGGTTTGAAATTATACTTATACACCACAATGTAATACTGCTTATTTGAGCTACCAAAATGTTCTGTTAGCAATTTTTTGTAATTTTCTGATGAATTCAAATAGGTGCTATGAAATCTACATTAAAATGGGAATAGATCCGTCTCTTAAGCATTTAGAGTATGGTAATAGGCACAAGAATGACCATATTTAAATAATAGAGTTATAATCTCCCCAGTTTAAATGATAAAATGTGAAAATTTAAGAGAGGGTAAAATATTTGTAATCTGTTCTTTAAAAACTATTTAATTCATTTTGTCTGCATTTTCCAGTCTTCTAGTATGTCATATGTCTTATAATTTCAAGCAATGAATACACATCCAAATCTTGCAAAAATGCACAATGACTTCATATCAATGTTTACATATTCCAGGAGAAACAGATATACCCAAGCTTGACAGTTATGCAATAGCTTCATTTAATTTTGCAATAGTTGTTTCATTTTTAAAAGGTCTGAAATTTGATATGTCATAATGGATATAATTTGTTTTTGTCTATATGAATATGTGTCATAATAAAATTTACCAGATCAGATATAATTCTTAAGACCATATTTCAAATACAGTCACAACTCTCTCATGTGTCTATATACAATTGCAAGTCCCTACACTCAGGGAAACTTTAAAATAGGGTGTTTGAATATATGGGAACACAAAAGGAGAGATTTAAGTATCACCCTGCTATGCCAGGAAGGAAATATGACATGACAAATCTAATACAGTATGAAAGTTCAGACAGCATGCTGAGTGATTTTCCTCTCTTACAAATATCTGTCAACAGACATTTAGAACACTGATCATGCATTCCATGCAGATTTAAGGCTCAACAAAATGGAAGAGTAAATCAAAAATATGCCCTGTATATGCCTTCTGAAGACAGAACTACAATAAGTCACGTTAGAATTAGTTATAAAGTTTTGGCTCCCAGTTTTCACTCAGTAATCTTATGCCAAGGATGACTTGTGCTGCCAGATAAAGTAATCACACACCTGTTAAAATTAGAACACCTCAGGAAACCAAAAGTTTCTTTAAAATTAATATTAATAAAACCATGTGCATATAGTAATCATAAAGATGCATTTTCCTCAATTTCTTCATCGTTTATTATTGTGAATATTTTATCTTTTCCAGAAAATGGTGATTGATAGATAGAAATATGCATAATGTACATTTACAATAATGATTTCACTTTTTTACAAGCTAACACCCACCAAATATTAGATTCACTGCCATTGTTCTCATCAAAATCGTTTTATTTTTTAGTTACTTTTCTAAACAGTTACCTCATCAAATTTTAGGGAAAATATTCTTATCTTACATCTGACCTAACAATTGAACATAAACTCCTATTTCATATCCCTAGTATTTTCAATAATTGTATTTTAGATAAGAGGTATTTGAAAATGATTGTATATTAAAATGTAAAACATGAGATTTTCCCTTAGAGTATGTTATGCTAAAGAAAAATAAAAGCATGAATCACATCACATTAGTTGCTAGGAGTTGAGAAGTGGATGAGGCCGGCGCCTTGGCTCACTAGGCTAATCCTCCGCCTTGTGGCGCCGGCACACCAGGTTCTAGTCCCGGTTGGGGTGCCAGATTCTGTCCCGGTTGCCCCTCTTCCAGGCCAGCTCTCTGCTGTGGCCAGGGAGTGCAATGGAGGATGGCCCAGGTGCTTGGGCCCTGCACCCCATGGGAGACCAGGATAAGTACCTGGCTCCTGCCATTGGATCAGCACTGTGCGCCGGCCGTGGCGGCCATTGGAGGGTGAACCAACGGCAAAGGAAAACCTTTCTCTCTGTCTCTCTCTCTCACTGTCCACTCTGTCTGTCAAAAAAAAAAAAAAAGTGGATGAAGTGAGGCTTAATAAAGGTGGGTTATGTTGAACTAGTTTCACACAAGTACGAGAATCACCAACTACCTCAGATATGCTGAAATATCATCTGATTTTCAATGCTGTAAAACAAGGAAAAAATAATTTTGTCTTCAAATGTATAAGGCAAAACAAAGCCTTATATATACTTTATACCAAAACAAAGCCTTATATATACTTTATACCAAGTATAAAATAATTTTAAAAGATTTCTTTATTTACTTATTTATTTGAAAGGCAGAGTGACAGAGAGAAACAGAGAGAGAGATCTTAGATCCACTGGTTTACTTTCCTTATGGAGACAACAGCCAGGTCTGAGTCAGGCTCAAGCCAGGAGTCAGAAACTCCCTCATGTTTCACATGCATGGCAGGGGCCCAAATAATTGGGCCACCTTCTGCTGCCTTCCCAGAAGCATTAGCTGGAAGCTAGACCAGAGCAGAACAACTAGGACTTGAACTGGCACTACAATAAGGGATGCCAATATCACAAGGGGCAGCTTAAGCTGCTGTTTCACAATGTCAGCCCAAGCATGAAATAATCTTAAAATCCTACCTACTACGATGATAAAGTCAATCGCATGATTATATACACTTAAATATGAAATAAGTGTCAAGAGTGTGCATTTGGTGAGTAAGACATCTTCAACACACTTAGGAGTGCCTGAATCCAGCATCCTGCTAATGTAGATCCTGGGAAGCAGAAGTGACGGCTCAGGTCATTGGGTTCCTGTCCCCAAGATGGGAGACCTGATTTGCTTTCCAAGCTCCCAGCTTTCATTTCAGTGCGGCCCTATTGCAGGCATTTGGGGAGTAAATCAGCAGATAGGAGAACACCACCCCCCCCCCCATTTCAAATAAATAAAACAGAATTTTAAAAGTTAAATTTTTAACCAGCCACTACCTCCTTTCTTCATTTTTTCACAGTTGAAATATACTAGTATGTATATATTATGATAGCCTTTGGCATGCTCATGGCAGTATAACTAATTTAATATTTAAGCATTTTATATAAATAAATAGAAAATTACTTGAAATTATATGATAATACTTTAATGCAATCTATTTCCAATTCCACATCTAGATTCTAGATCTGTAAAAAGCAAAATCTCAAAGAAACCAATGCAATGCAGATCATCTGAATTTCCAGACAGGCTGGCATTGTGGCATACTGGGTTAAGCTGCTGCCTACGGTGCCGAAATCCATATGGGCACTGAGCCAGTTCAAGTTCTGGCTGCTCCGCTTTCAATCCTGCTCCTTGCTAATGCACCTGAGAAAGCGGTAGCATGTGACCCAAGAGCTTGGGCCCTTGTACCCATCTGGAAGACACTGATAAAGATGCTGGTTCCTGACTTCAGCCATGCCAGCACAGGCCTGGCAATTGCACCTGTTTCTCTCTGTGTCTCTATTTCTCTCTCTCTTACTCTGTTTTTCAAATATATAAATAAATCTTGAAAAAAAAATTTCCAGACTACATTTCTTTCAAGTAAACTAATACATAGAACAGCCAATGAGGTCTTAGAAATTGTGCATATCATATATACTTTTTTATTTATATATTTGTTTGCTTGCTTGCTTGAAAAGCAGAGAAAGACAAAGAGAGCCCCATGTACTTACTTACTCCACCATATACTCATGATAGTTGAGGCTGAGCTAGGCCAAAGTTGGGAGCTCGGAACTCAATTCAGTTCCCCCACATGAATGACAGAAGGACAACTATTTGAGTCATCACCTGCTGCCTCCCCGGGTGTGTACACATTAGCCATAAGCTGGAACTTGGAGTGGAAGTAGGACTCAAACTCAGGCACTCTGATAAGTTATGGAGGTGTACTAACTGGACTTGTAACCCTCTAGGCCAAATGACCATCCCAACAATGGGACTTTGACTAAGCTTGAAATGTTTTTTTCACCTTCATGCAATTAGAATAATAGATATTAGGACCTTATAAAACTATACATGTTCATATTCATGTATTTTGAGGTCAATCATTACTTTGGCATACCAACACTGAAACCATCTTAGAAAGAGTCCAACTACTGTGTTTGCAGGTGATTGGTTATTTATTCCAATGTTACATTAGAAGCGAACTTCAATCTAATAAAGCCAACTTTTGTTTTGGCAAAATCATTTGATTCAATTTTTGTTCATTTTTTTTGTTAATGTTAGAGTACACCACTGTAGAACAGAGACTACATAGCCTTTCACATTTTTTATGGAGATAATGTGGACTGGGCACCAAAAGTACCATTTGTTAAGGGCACACATGTGAGTAATAATACTCAAAAGTTATTAATGGAAAATACAGTGGAAGTGAAATAAGTTGTCTAATAAAGAACACTAAATGAAAATTTTTATAATGTTTCTAACATGTTTGAACTCCATGTAAGGGGGAAATTACCTAAATTCTGTATAGCTAATTGAGCTAGTAGCCACCATGTAAAATATTACGTAGATATCTCCACATAGCATTACATGAGGTGTGATTATTTTATTTCTTTGCCCCTTTGAGAGTTCTTCAATGGCAATTCAAATTGCATACACATTTACCTCTGGGAATTCGCCTGTATTTCCAGGGTTTTCTAGGAAAGAATTCGTGAATGAGAACCAATTATGCTCATTTATGAGGTGGTATTCTTTTGTTACAGTTCTCATTAAATAGAGCAAATCACAGGCTGCAGGGCAGGGCGATTCCTTTGCTTCTTATGCATGGTGAAAACATACTCAGATTGACTGAACACTTTCCTTTCCAGTTTTATGTTCCAGTTCTTCATCTTTGATATATACACATATATATACACATATATATGTTTATATACTCATCAAATTTTGAGGATTTTCCTTATATTGAAATCTTAGTTGTTGATGCTTTTATCCTTCAGTAATTGACATAGAACTTCAGAGCATTCTAAACTCAAATTTACATTACAGTCAACTAAATATTTCCTTTCGAAGTAAGCACTTAAAGTCAAACGAGAATAAGGGCTATCATTCTAAAATAAATGTTTTAGAAAATCTAGGCAGCCATCAGAAAGTCTTCTACATTGGCAGAAATGAGACAAACTAAACCTTCATTGCGAGGAAACCCAAGAGATTTAGCCTATCCACAGAAGCATAGGAGATGTATGAGGAAATCAGTTGTACTGATACTACTGAAGTGCACTGGGTACTTCGACCTTATTTGGTTTTAATCATTACAGATTCATACTTGGGTTATTTTTCTGCTAATGTAACAGAAGGATGTCCATGTCTGTCACAATTCAGGAGTAAGTCACATAGGACACCTTTTTACTCCCCAAACTGCGAGGTATTGAAAGGAATTAAAATATTTACCACTTACAAAGATTTAAGACGAGGTATATCCTTGGCTTTCTGAATGCATTATTTTTCTTAGCACAGGCAGAAGAAAATCACTGTTTCTATGTCATATGTTGTGAATCTTTCTCTACTGTCCTGCACAGGCTATTTGCTTCCTTGATGATATTTTCATTGTCGGCCTTGAGGCTATTGCTATATCCATGTATAAACTTTATTTTAAACAAAATTGGGATTTTATGTGAGCACTTATACTGTGAATGCAACTAATGGATTATTTTAAAAGAAGAGGGGAGAAAACATCCATAAGCCCATATTTAAGGAAGCCTATGAAGTTACTCTTGCTAGACATAAGAGCTAGGCCATACTGTCATAAATTGTTATGTCACAGTTAGATTTAATATGGAGAACGAAGAATATTTAAATTCTTCCCTGTTTTAACCAGCACTCTGACATACCAGGTTTTCAGAAGAAATTTATATGTCTAAGATGTAATTGAAAATAGACTCAAGATAGCTTTCATTTTAAGTGATGCTTTCACTATTATTCCCTATGTATAAATTTTTGACACTGTGTTTTTCTTTATAAGTCATCAAACCAAAGTTAGCAAAAAGATCTACTGTGTTTCCTTAATGTCCAGATTTAAAATTTGCATATCAGCATTCCAGATGAACAAAGCAGTACAAAATACAGAAGTCAACATGTGCAGCAACTTCCAAACATTTGTGGAAAATAGAAATAAACAGGGTTTATTTTGGTGCAAATCATTTTTAAATTCCATAAGCAATTTGTTTTTCTAACATACATTCTCTAGGAACATTTTGGAGAACCCTCACTCATACATGGACACATGTTCAAACATGTTCAAGAAAAAAGAATAATCTTTTCTCAATGTCATCTGGATATCTGCCCAAGACACAATCTCTTTGCCTAATCAGTCTGAAACAGTAGCCTGGGCTCATCTAGATATTATAGGAGGGCAAAAGGAAATTCAAGGGAAAAATATTTCTAATACCTTAGTAGTTGATTCATTCTACCTATACTTAACCCTAACTGTTGAAGAAAGAGAGTGATTTTAGACTGAAGAGTACCTCCTCTGACTCCTTTTCTTTCCCCTTTAATCAGTCACTCCCACAGTGAATTTGATCCTCTGAAAAACAATATGCCAATAGAAAAAAACAGCTATCTTAGTTAACAGAATGGTTGGAATGTCAAGTGTTCTCTTAGGATCCTGGGCTAGATCTATTGGTAAAGCAAGAGTTAATTAGCTGGCATCTTCAAACTGACTGGAGGTTTATAAAAGATTGGAGGAAGGAGCCATAGACTCAGGATATCAGAACATGAGCTACCATTCAATAAGAGAGAGAAAGCTTTCTCTTTTGCTTCAACATCTCTTCTTTAGTTACTTGCTTCCTTCCTTCCTTTGGAATACTGCCAGACACTCTCCCATGGAAAAGGAATAATGTTTTGCAGTTTTGCAGGTTTTCTGCTAATTATAAAGGGAAAAAATTAATGGAAAATGCGTATTACGAAAAAATTTGTATTTCAGAAAATTTACACCAAAATCATCTTTTCATTCTATTTTCCATTAATTTTTAAAATTGGTCTTGTTTTTTCTTCCCAGTCAATGAGTTTGATGACCACAATGGTGAAATCACATAAAACTGATGTGAAACCATTTGGGAGTGAATAAGTTTGTAGTCAGAAGTGATCAATTCTTGTAACTACCCCAAAAAAGAGGAAGTGGACTTAGAGGATTTTACTTGTGCTTGTTCCTTTATTAAATGTGTATGGAGTAATTGCCTAGGTACTGACACATGTAACAACATCATACTCTCTAATATAAAAGATACGATCAGTGAAATGGCAACTATAAGAAATTAAGAAACTGAGGTGGCTCTAATATAATGTTTGTGCAGGAAATTCCTTTGCTGCATTTTACCAATATCAATTCATTTAGTCACGTACACAAGACTATTGATATTATTTATTCCATTTTACAGAGTTAGCAGTAGGGGTCAAGTATCCATTAAAAAAATAAAAATTGGGCCAGCGCTGTGGCTCACTTGGTTAATCCTCTGCCTATGGTGCCAGCATCCCATATGGGCACCGAGTTCTAGTCCCTGTTGCCCCTCTTCCAGGCCAGCTCTCTGCTGTGGCCTGGGAGGGCAGTGGAAGATGGCCCAAGTGCTTGGGTCCCTGAACCCGCATGGGAGACCAGGAGGAGGCACCTGGCTCCTGGCTTCGGATCGGCGCAGCGCCAGCCATTGTGCCCATTTGGGGAGTGAACTAACGGAGGGAAGACCTTTCTCTCTGTCTCTCTCTCTCTCACTGTCTATAACTCTACCTCTCTACCTGTCAAATAAATAATTAAAAAATTGCTCAAAATCCACATATGAAGTGAATTATGGACCAGTGATTAGAACAGTCTTTTTTTTTTTTTGGACAGGCAGAGTGGACAGTGAGAGAGAGAGACAGAGAGGAGAAAGGTCTTCCTTTGCTGTTGGTTCACCCTCTAATGGCTGCCGCAGCCAGCATGCTGCGGCCGGCGCACCGCGCTGATCTGATGGCAGGAACCAGGTACTTATACTGGTCTCCCATGGGGTGCAGGGCCCAAGCACTTGGGCCATCCTCCACTGCACTCCCTGGCCACAGCAGAGAGCTGGCCTGGAAGAGGGGCAACCGGGACAGAATCCGGCACCCCGACCAGGACTAGAACCTGGTGTTCCGGCGCCACAAGGCGGGGAGGATTAGCCTAGTGAGCTGCGGCACTGGCTCGAACAATCTGTTTCTAACGTCTACACTTAATCCATCATGGTGCACTTAACTGATATCCATGCATTTATGTAAGTGATTTGTAGGATTTTTTTTATCTAAATGGAATTTAACAACACAAGTTTAATATAAGAATAATGCAGCAATAGCCAAAAGACAGACAATAAGAGAGAGGTAGAGATTATACAAATAGGTAGAAAAATCCAAATACTTGTATCTCTTTTTGGATGTAAGTCTTCCTTGCATTTGATCCACCTGAATAGGTATTGTACACACTTTTACTCTTGTAGAGCCAGGAGGCCAAACGTATTTAGATTAGAAATTTAATCAGAACTTTTCTTTTTTCAACCCCAGTATTTCAAGATTAAATTTCTTTAAGGTAAAAACAGTGCAGACACTAGGCCCATAAAAGATAAGAACATTCTAGCAGAGGATTTAAATAAAAAAAATTATTGTGTGATAGATGTTTCTTGACTATGAGACCATCATCTCTCACTCAGTGTAACCAGGTAACATCTTGTTTAGGGTTGACACAATACAATTAATGTTTGCTCTGAAATCTGCTGGAATAAAAAATTGGGCATTTTTTTTGCAGAGACTTTAGGGATGCTCATTTCTCCTTGCTAAAAAAAATAGAAAAATAGAATTTTGTCTTATCAATTCATATCAAAGCTTACCTCCTTGCCTCATTATATCCTAGCAAATAGCCCAAAGCAATTTCTCAATCCTTATTCTTTTATAAATATTGTACATTTTAAATGATATTGGCTTAATGTAATTTTCAAATCCCCAAATTACATCTTTTTAGATCTGAAATTATAAGAGACATTAAATAAAGAATCAACATTTAGAAGTATTTCAATTATAATTTTAAAGTGATCCACTTTAACTCAAAAAGAGTTTAGCATTTCTAGTGAATAGATATGTTTCTGATCATTTCAAAAGATTTCTGCCTTCTGGAGCTGCAGCTATTGAGTATCAAAATGGGATTCTATCGAATGGGACTGGGTGAGTGAAATTCTTGAGAAAGAGTCTGAAAAAATAATTGATTTACTTAAACAAGACTATGCACTCTAGTGAAAGCCAGTTTATTATAATGGTATTTCATGATGCATTATTGACTTATCTAGCTAGTTACATACTGCATATGCTGCTGAATTTGAATGACTATATATTATAGAAATATTTTAGAAACAATAACATAACTACTATTAAGGCAAGGAATACTTTTTTATTTTCCGTGTATACAAGACTGTTATATAATATCAAATGTTCTATTTGATTATGCTGTTTGTTCTAGCACACTATAAAATCTTTCATCTCTGTGCCTCTGCTGGTGTTCCTTCAACTCGGAAGTGGTAAACACTTTTGTACTCTGCTCTGATTTCCTTCTGCAGTTGGTGTAGCTATTCCCAGATGCTACTGGGCATGAAACGAATGGCTAACACCTGGTACTATCTCCAGAGAATTGCTTTGGCTGCTAAGAGACACATGGAGATTTTCCACTCCAGAGATCCACATCCATGTTCCAAGGCTTAACTTGAGACCAAATCACCAATGAGCTCCTTTTCCTTCCCTATTCAGGCTTTTCCTAGGGAGGACCCCTTTACTAATCATGCCTACCTGGATTCTTGCCTAGGCTTGGTGTTCAGGGTTTCAGACCTAAAACAATAACATCCCCACCCTTTCCCACCACGTAATTTATTATGCATTTCCTCTGGAATCCTTCAATAAATTCTTTACACCCAGTATCCATGGAGAAATGAATATGCTTTCTCTGTATCTTAATAGAACCTTTGACACTTATTTTAAGCTTGCCCATTGTGTGTTTATTCTTGCAAAAAAAAAAAAATCTCAATTACTGAATAGCTATTCTGTGCCAAAAACTATTTTAGCACTAACAATACACAAGCAAATAAGATATTGAAGGCCCTCTTCTTGTGAAACTTACATGCTAGTGAGACGAGATGATAAATGCAAGACAAGTTAACATATAAGCTTATTGGACAAGGATAAACACAATAATGAGAACCAAAATGTTAGTACAATAGAAGTAGAAAGTAATCAGAGAAATGCTCTCCAAAGAGCATAGTGTTAAATTTGTCCTAAAAGAAAGCTAAACAATTCGCAAGAATATAGTACATATATGATTTGCACAATAAAAATGTGCAACACCTAAAAATCCTCTGACTTGAATTAAAAACCATTTCATGATTCTTTTTCTTAGAAACTTTCTTCTTTGGTTCAATGATGTTTTATTTTGAGACATTCTCTTCAAAAAGGTATCTTACTAAGACTCTTTATATTATCCTTACTAAATTTGTCATTGAAATATTGATGAAGACTGGAAAAAAGAAGAAAATAGCACAAGTTTGAAAGCCAAGTCTTCCAGGCAAGAAATTAACAAACTTGGATGTACCTTGTCAAAAGAGCCCAAAGAACTGGAAAAAGAACCATGTAGGTGAATACATGAAAATTTCAACTCACAAAGTAGTAAAGTCCTGGTTAGTTGGTAGGGAGATTTCTCATTTTTAGGTCTGATTACCCATGGCTCAGAAATTTAAAATTTATACAGAAACAGAAGTTTCTGTCCTACTGATAGATTTATTTCATCAACAGAGTTACTTCATATGCTCCAAACAATTAACATCAGACTTGGAAAATTCTCAGGCTCACTCACATCCTTGAAAAAAGTAACCAAATAAAAATCAATGTTAAAAACTCACTTTTCCTTAGAAAACCTGATCAAATAAAGTAGGAGAATGTATTTTTGGAATTATAAAAATATGTTATCAAAGAAATATATACATTGAATTTCTGGGTCAGAAAATTAAGTACTCTAAATGTGCCTCTTTTCTTAAATTTATTTATAATTTAATGTAATACTATTGTCTTGCAAGGTTAAGAAATTTTCTGATAAACAAAAGTTGAAAAAAAATCATCAACAAACCAAAGATAAGGGTAAAGGAAAACTCTTCAGGAAGAAGAAAAGTTATTCCAGAAGGAAATATATGTAGCAAGAAATAAAAAGAGTTAAGAATTCCAAACACTCATATGTAGGTAGATATAAAAACATGGTAATTTAATTTAAAAAAAAAACAATCATTTAACACAAATGTGATTGTGTTGTATTCTGTAATTTTTTACATAAGCCAAAGCAAAGTGTTATAACCACAGCATCATATTGAATGATAGGAGAAATTGCAGCACATCATGATAAGATGCTTATACTATAAATTAAGTGTTGTAATAATATTTGAAAGTAGTCTGAGAAAGCTAAAGATGCAGAATGCAAAACCTGACTAAACTAATAAACCAAGGAAATATAGCTCTTAAGGCAGTGGAGAAGATGAAATGAAATCATAAAAATATATGATTAGCCTATGAAAATGGATGAAAAAAGATGAAAAGGAACAAAATGCAGGTGGAACAAATGGACACAAATTTAAGGAAGGTAACTGTAAATCCTACATTATGAAAAATTATTTCT
Source organism: Oryctolagus cuniculus (assembly GCF_051225735.1). Classification (NCBI taxonomy): domain Eukaryota; kingdom Metazoa; phylum Chordata; class Mammalia; order Lagomorpha; family Leporidae; genus Oryctolagus; species Oryctolagus cuniculus. The sequence continues at coordinate 97,176,174 of NC_142867.1, forward strand.
AAGCACTCCAGCTAAAAATCACAAATAGCAAATTGGGTAAAAAGGAGAGATTAATTTTATACTGCTCATGAGAAATCCACCTTAAAAATAAAGACACAAAGAGATTAAAAATTAAGCACTGAATAAAGAAATACCATGAAAACAGAAATCAAAACAAAGCTGACATACAGATTTCTTCTGCATAAACAGCTGCATTTTGTGGTAATTAATTAGGATCTCCCATTTTAAGTTGCAAAATGCATAGGTGATATTTAACATATAGAGTTGAACAAATGATTGTAATTTCTGGACTGGGATGAACTATTAGGATTCTAATGAGCAAGAGAAATTCCTGACTTCACAAAGCAAATAGGTCCAAATCTCTAATATTTACTGATTTCCTCCAGGTAGTAAAATACCGAGGGATATTCCAAAATGATGTATTTGTTGTTTCTTATAAGTTTTTAAAAAGACATTTAATTTTAATAGGAAAAACTAACCACTTACCTCTAATAAGAAAATTATATTCATTTACATACCTTCCAATTGCTTATTACAAATAATTAAATAGAAGATGTACTATACTAATACTGTTTCTTTCTTTCTTTCTCATTCTCATAAGTTAATGAAAAATAACACTAATGAAAACAATTTTATTACCGTAATGAAAATTAAAAACTCAAATTCACAAAACAGGAAAAGCAATGGTCCTCAATAGAGTATAACACTTGATTTGATGGTTTCAGAGCAATGGAAGGAATCAAAAATTAAAGATTTGGTAGAGCTGATTTTCTCAATTTTAAATAACCTACTAATCTTAAACCAAATAATCTTAGACTTACTTTTCTGAAATAACCAAAGGAATATAAAAATGATTCCTATTTTAACATATAATGCAATAATATAGTGAGAAAGAAGACTTCAGTTCATAGTTATAAATCCCAAATACATGGCCAAGGATATTAAACAGAAGGTAACAAAGAAGAAATGCTTATGTCAAATAAAGTAGAAAAGTGAAATGCATAGTTTTAAAAATGATGTAATTTTTGCTCATCCAAACACAAATGGTTTATAATGAAGGTAAACATACCAAATAAGTGAAAGAATGCATTAAAGCATGAACTCTCACTCCTAATAGTATTGTGTATTTTCACAATCTATACAGAGTCTATTTAGTCATGTTTTTATGAAATCTGCAAATTATTTATGCCTTTTGCTTGGTAATATGGCTTACAGCAATCTGTCCTAGGAAACAAATCTGACAACCCAGTGGAACATTATTTCTTTTCTTTTTTTTTTTTTTTTTTTTTTTTAGATTTTATTTATTTATTTGGGAGGCAGAGGTACAGACAGTGAAAGGGAGAGAGGAAGAGACAGAGAGAAAGGTTTTCCATCCGCTGGTTCACTCCAAAAACGGCCACAATGGCCAGAGCGGAGCTGATCCAAAGCCAGGAGCTAGGAGCTTCTTCCGCTCTCCCTCACGGGTGCAGGTCCCAAGTGCTTGGGCCATCTTCCACTTCTTTCTCAGGACACAGGAGAGAGCCAGATCAGAAAAGGAGCAGCCGGTACTATATGGGATGCTGGCACCGAAGGCTGAGGATTAACCCACTGCACCACAGTGCTGGCACCACATTATTTCTTTTTTAAGATTGATTTATTTATTTTGAAGTCAGAGTTACAGAGAGAAAATGTGAGATAAAGCTAGATAAATTGTCCATATGCTGGTTAACTCCTCAGATGGCCACAACGGCCAGCACTTGGAGTTAGCAGTTTCATCTGGGTATCCCCATGTGAGTGGCAGGGCCACCTTCAGCTGCTTTTGCAGCCTATTAGCAGGGAGCTGAATTGGAAGTACAGCAGGACAGGAACTGGCGCCAAATTACATGCCAGGGTCACAAGCACAGGCTGAATTCACTACACCACAGTGCTAGCACCTAGAACATTATTTATAACAAATGTGAAAACATTGAAATGTGCAACAAAATAGATTAGATCAAGATAATGTATCCACATTAAAGAGTATTATGTAACTGAGAATATGAATGTCTATATTATTTGGAGAATTGAAGAAATACTTATGACATAGCATTAAGTGGTAAAATAAAATTATTCAGCAAAGACAGTACAATTCATCTATAAAAAAGTAATATGAATTACAGAAAGGTAGTAATAGTGTAGTTTCTTTGCTGTGAGATAAGGAAAATTTTTCATTTTTCTCTAAAGTTTTTATGGTTTCAACTTTTTAAATTTAAGCAAACAGTTAAAATATTTATTTTTGAATAATTACAACCGTGTTTCATTGTACAGCTCAAATTTCACTACTTCCTAAGATTTTCCTTTGGTAGAATAAATGGTTTCTTTGGCTAGAAATGCTTCTCAGTCTTCAGAACCCTAATAAAAGTTTGTTTTTTGTAAATTTTGTGTCCCACTGACTTTTTTTCTTATATAGTATTGCATAGGCATGTACTCTGTTCTGTGCATTAGATTATACATAACATGAAGCCACCCTTATGATGGTGCCGTGGTTTATCAGACTAATTCTCCAGGTGTTTGGTGCAGCAGTTAAGATGTCACTTGCAAGGCTTACATTCCATACTGGAAAGCCTGGATTATAGTTCCAACTCTCCACTCCTGCTTTTAACTTCCTTATAATACAGACCTTGGGAGGTAGTGATGGCTCAAGTCCTTGTGTCCCTGTCACCTATGTAGGAGACTTGGGTTGAGTTCCTGGCTACTGGATCCCTTGCCTGACCCCACATGAGCTGTGGCAAACCTTTTCGTAGAGAACCAGTGAATAGGAGCTGTGGGGTGTGTGTGTGTGTGTGTGTGTGTGTGAGAGAGAGAGAGAGAGAGAGAGAGGAGAGAGATTGTGTGATTCTTTCTCTCTTTTTAAATAATTAATGACACAAAGATATATTTCATATAGATAATCTGTTCTCTTAAATATATACTGAATTTGTTCTCTTAGGGAACCAGGACATCAATGTTTCAATGAGTTTAAAACATATATTGTTTATAAGTTTACAATTTGAAATCCTCATGTACCTCATATCAATGACAGCTAACATATTTTTTCTTTTAAAGCATATGCAAAATAATAAAGCATCTTGATGGAGATGACATGTTACATTTGAAGTAATACGTAGAATTTTTCTAATTGTCTTTAAACATAAAATTAATACATAAGTACTCAACAAACAAATATGCATCAAACAAATATGCAACAAACAAATATGCATCAAGGCTCATATGTTGATCACTAAATGACTAGCCTTGTCTGTTAGTTACACTGTATCCTTTCTAACAATAGTTTAAAATATTACAGTTACAGAAAGCAGACTGATATCAGAAACGAAAATATATGCATATTTAACAATGAATTCAGCATGCTACTGTGGATAGTCAGAGGTCAGAAATTTCATAGGCCATAATTATCACCATATTGAACTTGGTAATTTATTCTTCACATTAGATATTTTATAAGATCTCATAATTTTTCTGAACTGACATCTTCTCTGACATTTTTCTTCTCCTAGTCTTCACACTAATATCAAAGTGTTCCATTTTCAAAGAAAAAAAAGAAGAAATTCTATCTAATAATCACAGTGATGGCAAAAACAAAAACTGTCTGTGAACATAACATTAAAAGTGCTGCCAAAACATGTATATATGAGCAACTGAGTAAAAGGAAATTAATTTGTTAGAAGACATTAGTTTAGTCCCTTTAAAATCTGAACAAGCTAAAAATATTTTTTAAAATTTATTTATTTATTTGAAAGGCAGTGTAACAGAGAGGCAGAGAGAGAGAAAGAGAGAGAGGTCTTCATCTGCTGGTTCACTCCCAGGTGACTGCAACGGCCAGAGATGTGCTAACTCTAAAGCAGGATCCAGGAACAGCTTACACATCTCCCACATGGGTGCAGGGGCCCAAGGACTTGTGCCATATTCTACTACTTTTGCAGGCCATAGCAGAGAGCTGAATTGGAAGTGGCGCAGCCAGGACCAGAACCAGTGCCCATATGAGATGCCAGCACTGCAGGCAGTGGCTTTATCCCTGTGCTACAGCTACAGCCCCTCAAGCTAAAAATTATATGAATTTAGTCCATAAGCAAGCTGAGACAGTATTTCTTTTTGTGGGATTTAACTAATACACACTCAAGTTCATCAAGGTGAATACATGTTCAGTGAAGTATAGAAAACCCTTTAACAATGTACCCATCTTCAAAATATTCTTCCTTTAAATTATATAAAAGCAAAGCCACAATGAGACTGAACTACATACTCCTGAATGAAGAATGCATCATAGAAGAAATCAAAAGAGAAATAAAATAACTCTGGGAAATGAATGAAGATGACAATACAACATTCAAAACTTGGGATACATCAAAAGCAGTGTTAAAAGGGAAGTTTACAGCAATATGTGCCTATACCAAGAAATTGGAAAGGCATCAAATAAATGATCTAACAATGCATCTCAAGGACCTAGAGAAACAACAAAAAACAAACTCAAAAATATAAGAGGAAAGAAATAATTAAAAATAGAGAAGAGATTAAAAATGTGATGTTTTATATGATCAACACTTCTCAAGAATGCCTCCTTTTCTCTAAAATCAGTCAGTCATTGATAACATTCATTTTAATATTTTGTGCTTTACTATTTTTACTGGAAAATTAAAACTTGCGTGTCTTTATTGTGAATGCAGCCATATACTCTTTCAAATGCAAACCTTCTCGAGAAGAAAAACTTTTGTGTTCTTCAACTATTGGGGTTTGCAGAGGTGTTCAAAGCAATATGAGAGCACTGTGCATGTGGGGCAGAGAAAGAAAGTTCTGAGAGGCAACCAGTGGAGATGACTGCACCAAACCAGACAGACTCATCGCGTGCCATTCAGATACCTCGTCTAGGAACTCGGGAGCCATAAAGCCACAGAGTAAGACATGGGCTTTCAAGTCAAATAAGACAGGTTTTAATTATGACTTCGTCTTCTAGACATTCTAAGATACTAGACAAGTATTAAATTCTCTCAGCTTCAACATTCTCATCTATAAAAAAAAAAAAAAACTGATCCTAGGGGCTGACGTTGTGAGAAGGTTAAGCTGATTCTGGTGATGCTGGCATCCCACCCCCAGTGCCAGTTCAGGTCCAGTATTCCACTTCCCATCCAGCTTTCAGGTAATGAGCCTGGGTAAGCAGCAGAGGATGCCCCTAGTTCTTGGGCCCTTGCCATCCAAGTGTGAGAACAAGATGGGGTTCCTGGCTCCCAGCTTCAGCAGGACTTGACTGGCTGTTATGGCCATTTGGAGAATGATCCAGTGAATGAAAGAGCCCTTAACTCTTTTTTTCCATTTCTGTCAGTCTTTCAAATAAAGAAATCTTTAAAAATATATGGATCCTAATCTGTACATTGTCGCTCCCCCTCTTCACGGAGGAACGACACAGGACCCTGCGCTGTTCTTTTGTCTGCTCGGCCCTCCTCGGGTTTGCTGCTGGTTCTTCCAGGGTTGGCTACCGACCCTTCCACCTCCGTGGAAGGGCGGTTCCCCCTGCCACTTTCCCCACTTCCGCGGGGGAGCGGCACACCGCCGGCCGGCTCTCTCGGGGGCTGCACAGGTGTTCCTTCAGATAGATGTTCCTGGTGCATGTTGTCTCTCTCCTCCTTTATAGTCCTCTTCCACCAATCCCAACTCTGCTACCCACACGCCGAGTACGCTGCTCTCCTCCAATCAGGAGCAGCTCCTGCAGGTTACTGGTTGAACTGGAGGCAGCTGTGTAAAAGTTGTTTTTACTCCTCTCCCAGCGCCATATTGTGGGAGAGCAGATGCATAGAATAAGTCTTAATTCCAGTAACTTAGTCAAGTCCGAGTTGCTCCCCACAGTACATCTTATGTTTATGTGAAAGGAAGTATGGGCATTCACTTAGTCCTTTGAATTTTATTTCATAGGAATTCGCCTCACTTTTCCTATGAATAGATAGTTATAAAAACTGCCATTATATTTCATTGTCGGGTGGCTCTTTTCCTGCTACCTCCCATGAGGCATTTAGCAGGGAGCTGGAATTTGAATTGGAGCCAGGACTAGAAACCAGGCACTCAGATAAGATAAGATACTCCAACCAGCTTATTAACTGTTGCACTAAATGTCCACTCTGCCTTTTTTCTTTTTTTAACACTTAAATTTCATAACACCACTTTATAAACTAAATTCAACTTAATTTTTTAATGCTCAAATCGTAAAGCAGGGGACTGGCCCTGTGGCATAACAGGTAAAGCTGCCACTGCTGTGCTGGCATCCCATATGAGCACTCTGGTTCAAGACCCAGCTGCTCCACTTCGGGTCCAGCTCTCTGCTATGGCCTGGGAAAGCAGCAGAAGATGGCACAAGTGCCTGGGCCCCTGCACCCCCATGGGAGGCCCGGAAGAACCTCCTTGCTTCTGGCTTCGGATAAGCTCAGCTCCGACTGTTGCAGCCATTTGGGGAGTAAACCAGAAGATGGAATATTCTTTCTCTGCCTCTGCCTTTCTATCACTCTGCCGTAAAGTAAATAAATATTTTGAAAGTTGTAAAGTAGATACAAATTTAATTGGTAACCAATTACTTAGTATTTTGGCCAAAAAAAAAATAGACTTTAAAATCACACTTTAAAATATTTTAATGTTAGTTTTTTGGACCTATTTATCATTTAATAATCATTTAAAATTTTCACAAGATCTTAGGGCTTTGTGGAAAAAATATATGCAAATGAGAAAAGATGTCACAAATAGAAAGTCAGATCTACAAAATTCACCTGCAGTATATTTGGGTAAAGAGCCTTGAGAATGACAGAGAGGTAAGAAAATACTTAATGCACAGGGAATGCTAGAATTTAAGGATTCAGATGTGAAATACAAAGAAAATGGAATGGTGTAGGCTCGTGTGTTGGGAGGAACCACAAAAGCAAAAGCTCAAATCTATGTCCACAGAGGGGCAGATTGCCTTGTCTAGAATGTAGTCTGAATGTGTAGAGAGGTATAGAGTTGTCTTCATTATCTGAAGGTGTTGTGTTCCAAGATCCTCAGTGGATGCCTGAAACCATGGATAGTATCAAATCCTGCATATGCCGGTTTTTCCCTTGCACATGTAAGTACATTACTAAGATAAATTTTAATTTATAACTTAGGCACACTCAGAGGTGAGCAACAATAAAAATGAAATAGAGAAATATAACACTGTAATGTAATAATATTATTTAAAATGTATGAATTATTTCCAGACTTTTATGTTTAATAATTTTAGACTAGACTTGGCCAGGAATCACTGCAACGGGGAGAAGTGAAGCCACAGATAAGAGAGGGTTTGTTGTAAGATTGATGTGCAAGGGGCAGGGAAAACCACACATGGCTCCTCTTGTCATAGCTACAGGCAATATTTCAAAAATATTATGAAAAATTGTGTGTGAATTTTTAAGCAGTTTTGCATCAAAATATACTTACATTTTAATTCTATTTTCAATGAACTTTTTGAATCCCTTTCTATATTGCAGTAAATTATTTACCCTACTGGTAAAATGGAGTAGAAAGTATCTGAGGATTGAATAAGTTGTGTAAATTTACTAACATGTAATTATCTCACAGGATATAGTATTTCTCCCTTTATTCAGTATATGTGATTGGGCCAGTGAGGTAACTGAACAGGAAAGTGACCAGACTAGAGATGCATTCTGTATCATTGCAAAACCAAGAAAGAATAGGGTATGCTTTTTAATTTCTATGTTATTTTCTTCTATGTATAGTATGATTTGCTCCAGGCTTTGGTTTTGCCTTAAACTATACTAAGCCAGGATTGCACTGAATCTATTTCTCTGAAAAAAAAAAAAATCTCTCACTATGTTACATAAGAATAACAAGTACAAGCTTCCCAAGAAGAATCTTTAAAAAGAACGTGTGACCTGGCAGAGACTGGGGCACTTACTGAGTATGCTAACACCTAATGGAAACATTAGGAACAGAAACGTAAGGGTTGCATCTGAAACCAAAAGCATACAGCTAGACAGACTGAAAACAGCCTTTCACAGAACTTCTTAGGCAGGCAGGAAAGCAGTAGTGACAGACAGGCCAGCCTTGTTCCTGCACGCAGAGATGGGGTTGCTCTTTTGGAATGAGGGTTCAGAGAGTGAAGCGCAGGGGCAGATCCAGACTGCTGAGGGCAATCTGACAACAGTCTACTTCTTTTGCAACAGCCTGAGGCTGTGGTGTCTGTGCGGTGAGACACAACTTTAAAAAAAAATTTTTTTTTACTTGTTTATTTGACAGAAAGGGTGATGGGGGAGGGGGAGGGAGACAGAGAGGACAGAGAGATCATCCATCGGCAGGGTTTACTCCAAAAATAGCCAAAAAAACCACACACACACACACACACACACACAGAGGACTGGCCAGGTTGAAGCCAGGATCCTAGAACTCAGTCTTGATCTCTCTCATTTGGGTGGTAGGGGCCCAAACACTTGGACCATTTTCTGCTGCTTTCCCAGGAACTCCAGCAGGGAGCTAGGTAGGAAGCAGAGTAGCCAGAACTCACAGGCATGCCAGTATGGGAAGTGAGCATCACAAGCAATGGTTCAATCCACTGTGCAACAATACCAGCCCCTTGGAAACAAATTTCGTCTGCAATCCCCTGATAACAAATAGACAAAAGTGCCCACTTGAAGCATCACTTTATTAACTCCCAGGTAGCAAATTGACATACATCTCTCACCTTGAGGACAGTTTTCTGACTCATTTCTCTGGTTGTAGTTCGGCATTTCCTTTACTTCACCATCGCTTTTTCAATACAAAGAGTCCAAGAAACCACCCTGCAAATCATTGTGTTTGTCTCATTTGAAAAGATAGCAGCAGTACTGCCACCTGCTACTACAAGATTGTACACAGCTGAGTGTTTGTCCCTGTCTTGTGTCCTTGATTGACCCTTAATTTACATTTAATGTTGCCCAATAAAAATAATTCTATGCTTTAGGGAAAAGTAATTCATCAGATGTGAATCACAGCTTCTTTTTTTAAAGATACATTGACAAGCACGTAGAAGTCTTTCAACATAGGAATAAAACTATAGTGATACATTGTAAGAATCATCTTATCTAATAGAGATAGAAAGATCGCAGATTGATCAATCAATTGAAAAGCATGGATGTGAATATACAAATATGGACTCAGATACAGAAATCTATCATTTATCAACCTATCTCTCTCTCTCTCTCTCTCTCTCTCTCTCTTCCCTCTCTGTATCTAACTGTCTCTTACTGGTTTTAAATCCCTCTTTAGTTGTTGATATTTTCCCCCAATAAATTTTCCAAAATGTTGAAATTTATGATGATTTTTTCTTCCTTTTCAAACAGATCTCCAGGGTTTAGAGTTAACATAAGCTCTAAACAGATGAGTTGAAATGGCAGCCAAAGACTCAGAGCTAAAAACTGAAAATGCTTGCACTACTTTTTATTTTTCATCCTTAAGTTCCTTTAGGTATATTTAGTACAATGAAGAGGCTAGGGTGGAATGAGCACCTGTTTCAAGGCAGAAACTCCTGTGTTTAAATCTTCAGCAAAACTATATTATTGGCTTTGGAGGCAGAAACTCCTGTGTTTAAATTCTCAGCAAAGCTATATGATTGACAAGTCATTTTATCTATTTAAACATAAACTCTATTACATCTCAAATAGGGATGGTATTATTATTATTTTAAATGATTTTTGAAAGTTAAGTGCTAATAGATCACCTCAATATTACCATTTTTAAAAATTTTTATTTCATCTCATTTTATTTGAAAATTGAAGAGACAGAAACAGACACTGGTATTCCATCTGCTGGTTCATTCCTCAAATTCCTACAACATTATACCAGGCCGAGAATCAGGAACACAGTCCAAATATTCCACATTAGTGGCTGGGACCCAGGTACTTGATCCATCACCTTGGATGTGAATTAGCAAGAGGCTGGAATTAGGATCCTAGCCAGGACATGCCTCCAGGCATTCCATTATCAGATGTGGGCATCCCATATGTCATCTTAACCACTGTGCAAATACCCATCTCCCTCAGTGCTGTCTCCCTCCAGTCTCTATTGATGAGAAATTAATCCTTGTGATGAGATATTAGATATTTTATAAACTCAAGAAGTTAAACGGCTCTTATTTTCAAAATTATTGCTGTTCAGAAAAGCACTGCAACAGGACCTCCCTGAAGAACAGCTGTGCTTCTAGAAGTAGCTAAAGAAGCCTGAGGAGGTGAAATGAAGGCTGAGGAGCAGTAATACAAGGTGTGGTGGGACAATTCAGAGTTGAGTCTTTCTAGGTCTAATATATATCAACATACGACAAAAATTAATTTTCTCATTGAAAAATTCCCTCTTGTTTCCCTCTTTAAAATGAGTTCCCACTGGCAATACTAATCATGGTGCTGTAATTCCAAATGTGCCACAAGAAGCTTTTTATACCAACATGGCTCGTTAATTAATTCCTATACCTCTGCTTATTCAACTGTGTTGACTTCCTCCTTTCCAGACACATTTTAAATCCTATAAATACTAAGTCAGTAGGTAAATGGAGAAGTATAAGTGAGCACTGAAGATCACAAACTGGTTTCAGTTCCCAGTGCCACCATTTATCAGCCATGTGGTCTGAAGCAATTTTCTACATCTGTACACAACACAATTTTGTATTAGGAAAAATTGAAACAATAACAATAGCTATCTGATGGAATTGCCAAAGAGCTACATTCTTGGTAAATGCATACAAAATCATAGTCATTATAATGTTACCTCTTTCTGTACCTGTAATAAATAAGCCACAGGCTGCATATTAGATATACATTTTCTCTAATTCCATAAATTCTACTATTATCAGTTTATTGATAAGTGCATTGAGACTTTAAAGGTGAGACTTACGGGCATTGAAAGGATTTTCAATGGTTCAGCAATTTGAAACTATTTTTGTTGTAAGGAGACAAGTAAGTGCATATGTTACAAATAAGTACATAAGTACTTTGAAAAAATTAAGTAAAATAAAACTAGTTAACTGATTAAACTATGGAAACTAAGGGGAGTCAGAATTATACATAGGACTGGGGTCAGCGCTGTGGCTCACTTCGTTAATCCTCCGCCTGCGGTGCTGGCATCCCATATGGACACCGGGTTCTAGTCCCGGCTGCTCCTCTTCCAGTCCAGCTCTCTGCTGTGGCCCAGGAAGGCAGTGGAGGATGGCCCAAGTGCTTGAGCCCCTGCACCCACATGGGAGACCTGGAGGAAGCACCTGGCTCCTGGCTTCGGATCGGCGTAGCTCCGGCTATAGCAGCCATTTTGGGGGGTGAACCAACGGAAGGAAGACCTCTCTCTCTCTCTCTCTCTCTCACTGTCTAATAAATTAAAAAAAAATCTTTAAAAAAAAAGAATTATACATAGGACAAAGATGACCCCCACAAATTAAGGGGTTTCAGAAAAGATCTGAGGATGGTAAGATAAAGAGCCCTTGGAAAGAAAAGCATTCTAGACCAAGAAAGAGCACAGTAAAGACCCTGGGGAAGGACAGCGTTTGTTATGTTTGAAAAAAGACAGATGTTGTAGTTGAAGTAGAGGGAAAAAGGGAGAAAATGGGAGCAGTGAACTCAGAGAAATAGATTTAAAAGTTTCTCTAGGTAGGTAGAGTTCTCTAAGTTTATTCTAAATGAAATGGAAAAGCACTGGGTACTTCTGAGCAAAGGAGCGATATGGTCACTCAGGTTGTAGTATAAAGAACAGAAGATAAATGACCAAAGCAGAGGCCAGGATGATCAAGGAGTTTATTCTAATTTGTTCAGCAAAAAGAAAACAGTGAGGAGCATTAGAAGGTAAATGGTAAAAACCAGTCATATATTTATAAGTATAAGTCATTTGATATTCCAAGTTCATAGGGCCTATTAATAAACTAATTTGGGACTGAGAGAAAGCTTGATTGTCAATAGAAGAAAGGGAATTTACTGACTTTTACTGACATAAGAGTGAAGAAATAAAAATGTAAGAGTCAATTTATGAGGAATGTATTTGGGACATGTAAAACATCAGTGTGCAGATGTTCAATAAGGAATAAGAACACGAGATCTGGGGAAAGGTGGATCTGTACAAGTCAAAATACTTCATTATGCAGCAGTAACAAACAATTCCCAAATCTCAATGGCATATAGCAAATGCATTTTCAATTCTCACTCATACTTAATGGCCACTTTGGGGCTGCTAATTCTTTGCTCCATGTTTCCTCGACTCTGGAGACCACAGTCTGACAAAGTGTGTTTAACACTTCTTCAGACTCATAGCAGTAGCAAAAGATGACACGATGAACCTCGCAATGGCCAGAGGTCTTCCACTAGAGGCAGTCAACATAACTTCCAGTATGATCTCATTGGCCAAAAGAAGTCACGTGATCAAGTGTGACCTTTTGCTAAGGTTGAGATATATAATACTCATGTATATTTCAATTCACCACAAGAATAAAGGATATAATTTTGGGATTATCACCATAAAGACTCTAGTTAAATTTATGTCTGAAAAAGACCACCAAGAAAGGGATCATAGGAAACAGCAGAAATCAGATGTCAGGATCACCACATATTTTACAGATCTGATTAAACTGGGACGTGAGTCTGCAGTGACATTTTTCAGTAGTGCCAAGGTAAACAGAGGATTCTGTACTGTATGCCAAATAAAATATATGCTTTAAGAAGAAAAAAGTGATGATGATCATGTTAATCAAGTATATTGGAGACTGGGGATTGACTACTGTAGTAGATGATGTGCAAGTTATTTGTTACCTTGACAATCTCGATTTCTGCAGAGATGGAGGTGAGAGCCTGAGTCAAATGGGTTCAGATGTGAATTGGAGGAAAGAAAATTGAGTATAGACACTCTCTCGTGGAATTTTGTTATATACATCAGCAAAATGCTCTCTGTCTCCATGGGGGAAAAAGGTGTAATCAAATCAGCAGTCCTAGTGACATAGGGTCCTGTTTCTCCAGAAAAAGGCAGATGTTATAGAAACATCAATAGTCATTAATTTTTTTTAACTTTTATTTAATGAATATAAATTTCCAAAGTACAGAATATTGATTACAATGGCTTCCCCCCCATGACGCCCCTCCAACCCGCAACCCTCCCCTTATCCAATCCCTCTCCCCTTCCATTCATGTTGATTCATTTTTGATTCTCTTTATATACAGAAGATCAGTTTAGCATACATTAAGTAAAGATTTCAGCAGTTTGCTCCCACACAGAAACATAAAGTGAAAAATACTGTTTGAGTACTAGTTATAGCATTAAATCTCAATGTACAGCACACTAAGGACAGAGATCCTACATGAGGAGTAAGTGCACAGTGACTCCAATTGTTGACTTAACAAATTGACACTCTTGTTTATGGCCTCAGTAATCACCCTAGGCTCTTGTCATGAGCTGCCAAGGCTATGGAAGCCCCCTGAGTTCACTGAATGATCATATTTAGAAAAGGCCATAGTCAAAGTAAAAGTTCTCTCCTCCCTTCAGAGAAAGGTACCTCCTTCTTTGATGACCCATTCTTTCCACTGGGATCTCACTCGTGGAGATCTTTCATTTAGGTTTTTTTCCCCCCCCAGAGTGTCTTGGCTTTCCATGCCTGAAATACTCTCATGGGCATTTCAGCCGGATCCGCATGCCTTAAGGGCTGATTATAAGGCCAGAGTGCTGTTAGGAATAGTCATTAATTTTGTGAACTCTTGGAAGACAGGAAATAACCAGATTAACACCTAGGAAGTAACACTTGTATCTGCTAATCTCAATTAAATTATATTAGTATCAGAGAATTTTAAGAATCCTTTCCCTTTCTGAAATACTGTGAGTCCTTCTATGAGATCTCATGTTTCCTTCTAAAATTATATATATTGTCACTGCTTTTTTACTTTATCATTATAGATGGGCACTAGATAAAAGAAGATCAAGTTACTGGTTATGATGGTCATTGTGGTACACCTACTGTTATGTGTCTTGCTCACAAATAGTCACTCAGAATGCTAACTGAATGCACAAATTAAATAATCTTCCAAGTCCTTTGTACATTTCTTATCCACATTTTTGCTTTTTTTAGAATCTGTGACTATATTCTGCACTTAACCACCAAAATACAAGGTCTTTATCTACAACTGAGCAGTTCACACTCATAACAGGGAACCAGGCTTGTGTCACTGGCACCAACACAGCATTATTTGATTACTATATATTTTAGTATTTAAGGATAAGTTGTTCATCATTTAGTTATCAGGAAACTTTCTTCATTGTTGTTCCTATATTTTCATTATCTTCTAAATAAATCAAAATCAGTCTCAAATAAAAGTAATAGCAATAATAATGATGATGCTATTATTAATGTAAAACAAAAACTCCTTAAATAATCTGAAAAATAACCTTTTTTCTATACATATGAAATTAGCATTAGCTCCAAGGCAATTTCTTCTTGACTGTCAAACATTCAGAAACAATCATAAAATCTATGATTGATAAACAAGTCAAAGTGCAATCTGTTATTAATATTCCCAAGCGTAAAAGTGTTACTAGAAATAAAATATTTTCTATTTTTAATTAGAAGTGACTGTAAGTTATAGTACTGAAGAAATCAAAATAACTAGACCTTCATACTGTAATTTAATAATTATAATCTTAGTTGAATTAATGATACAGTAATTTCTTTACCTATCAGCAAGCAAAGATTTTGAAGACAGAAATGATAACTCAATTGAATTTTCATCCAGTCATGCTTTATAAACCATCCCCATGATGGGATATACAAAAATTTTGGTTTCTGTCAATATATGATTGATTTTTCCAATAATCTATATAATTATATAGATTATTATATATAATCTATAAATATTATTATATGTAATCTATAAAAATTTACAAAAAATTATAAAGGTGAAAGAGAATTTGTCAAATTTTCTTTCTAGATATAAAACATAAGTTTTGGTTTTATTATAAATGCTATTCAGCTCTTCACAAGCCAATATTTTATCTCTGTTAAGATTTAAGAATTTTTTGTCCAGGTACTATGGGCTATTGCTTCCTTGAAGTACCTTAAAATTGCACACTTGAAACTAAATGGCTTCTTTCTTTCACATTCTCCTGTAAGTCATTGGATGAGATGGATCAATGTTGAACCATTCAGGCTTTCCTTTTGAATGCTAGTCTGAATCTCTGAAAATGTGTATGTATTTAAAGTGCCATTAGACTCGAGCCCCTATAATGCCAAGATGAAGGTTAAATAGCTTCTATCAGTATTTAAATGTTTCCTTCTAGGAAGTGAACGCATGAGTCCATCTCCAACCCCTGCTGAAAGACTGATTTATCAGGATAAATGCTTGCCTTTGCTAATACTGGATTTCAATTTATTATATAAGCAACTTCACAGTCAAATGCTTCTTACAAAAAGATATATGAGACAAAAAGAAGTGAGTCATTCAGCCTGACCTATGCAAATTGAGGAAATGTGTGACTAAATGAGATAAATTATAATGAAAAACTACAGTATAATAAATATGCAGATGTAGTGTGAGGGGAGCAGGTCAATGATAACACCAATTATTAGAAAATTTTCCCAAATATTTGTTGCTTTGAAGTTTAGCAGTCCATGCATTTGCTCTCCCTTTATTTTTATAAAAATAAAATTGATATTTTATAGTCTTAATTTTTCTGAGGAACTGAAATTACAATCAAAGAATATATTCTTTTCTTATAATGGGTGCTGGCTTTCCGTGAAGTACACAAGTGCTTGATTTGTAGATATTTTTTATGCTTAACAAAATCCTGTAAATGAAAAGGAAATGTTCAAATAGCAAGGATATTAGAAATCAGACTTTTATTGAATTCAGACCCATGGTCAAACACATGTTCAATAAACTCAATATTTAAAGCCCAGAAATGTAGATCAAGAGTAAATTTCAATCCACGAAGTACTTGTTCTTGTACTCATATTTTAATATTTCTCTCATATATATTAAGCTTCACAGCTAGGGAATAAATTGTGTTCCCTTGCAAACTTGGCCGTTATTGGGAGATCACTAGGGCAGACCAGAAGGTGAAGTTAATTTCCTCAAAAAGGAGTTGATTGCTAACTATAGGGGAATAATGCTCACTCCATATTTAATGAGATGTGTCCTCCATGAGTCTGGAGAGAGAAAATCAAGGAGAATTTTCATTGTCAACAGAGCTTGATTTGAAGATTAAACATGAGGAAAATTTCATTAATTTTTCCCCTAATTTCGTGTGTCAGAAATTAGACTGTGTTTACAGAAGTTCTGTAAATGTGCAAAGAGATACAAGAATTGCCAGTTTATACCTGTTCATAAGCCTAGGCTAAAATTAGCAGCAATATTTCCACAGGACCAATGTGAAAGGAAGTATATTGTACACATAATAGACTGTAGTTTGTTGTTTTTTCAAAATCCATTTCTTTTCGTTAACTATCTGGGTTCATTAACTAGCTGGGTTTGAACAAGTGTCTTGATTTCTGTGAGCCTCACTTTTTTTAAAGATATATATTTTATCTATTTAAAAGGCAGAGTTACAGAGAGAGAAGGAGAGGGATAGAAAGAAAGAGATCTTTCATTCAATAGTTCACTCCCCAAACAGCCAAAGAAGCCAAGAACCCAGAACTCGATCCAGATCTCTCATATGGGTGGCAAGGGCCCAAGCACTCTGGCCATCTTCTGTTGCTATATTGGTGTTTATATGAGATGCTGGCATCACAGGCAGTGGCTTAACCCACTTCACCACAACACCAGCCCCAAGTCTCATTTCCTTAATATAGCCTCTACCTAAAAAATGTTACTTTGGGAATGAATTATGAAAAATACATTGAAAGAATTTCACATAGTGCCTGGCTTATATTAAATATACAATCCAAATGGTTATTCATGTTCTCACATGGGAAAAAGGAGGGAATGCTACTAAATACAATTTAAAGAATGAAAGTACCCTACCAGGGAAGGAGTGAAGAGTGTTCAAAGTTTCCAAAACTGAAGTCTTCATACTTTTTACTTTTGAATCTTATGATTAGTGGTGCATTAGGCATGTGATTTATAGAGGAGAGTGAAACTATGTTTTTGCAAGAACTATAGAAAAAAAAGAAAGGGAGGAAGGAGGGGGATTTAGGGATGGAGAAGTGGAGGGAGGGAAGTATGTTTATATTCTTAGAATTGTACCTATGGAAGACATGAAATCTGTTCCCTTTATATTAATAAAAATTTTTAAAAAATGATTCCTCCAGCAACCACAGTGAAGCTACACAGGCTGATGATGAGATATGCATTAGCACCTTTGGCCAAACAAAGCTCCAAACTTACAGGTCACAGTATACTGTAAGGATAATAGAATCTTTAGCAAGCAAATCATAATGGTTAATAAGGAAATGGAATCAGTCTTATGCTAAAAGGAAAGCAGTGAGGATCTCATTCAATAGCAAGCTTCATTTATACACACAGGTATAAGGCATACATAGGCAGACATGGATAATAATAATCATTCTATGCCCGTGTCTATATATATATATATATATATATATAGAGAGAGAGAGAGAGAGAGAGAGATCCTAGAACATAAAAGGGATATATATATGCATATATCCACTTTAAGACAAATAGACTATTTGAAAATTATTTCAGTTTTAGAGATTTAATCATATCAGATTTGAAAAGCAGCAAGTAAGAAAAATTCAAAATACACTTGATTTCTTAAAATTGTTTATGGGAATGTAAAGGTAAGTATTTAAACAAGTTATTTATGAGCCTGGAAATTTCTCATATTTATTTGCAAACTTGCATTTCTATGTTATTAAATTTGAGGCAATAGATACTTACACTGCTAGTGTTACTGTAATTATGATGTTCTTCAGGGAAGCATTAAAATTCAGCCTAATGCTTCATGGTGCATATCATCTTCAAAGAATTCACAAATGCACTCATTAATGCATATTCAGAAGTACTATTTGCTGTCTATTTTGTCCTAATTTCTTCTTTTTTACAACTAGGTGAGTTCAAAAGTGCAAGTAAATGTAGTTTTCCTATATAGAAATGCCTTAACTATTATATGCTCCTTTATGTTAAAACTTTGGAAAGTAGTATTTAGGTTTTTATGTTTCAAACATTAATTGCAACTTCTATGCACTGTAACATTCATACTTGGTTTTGAAAATTTGAAAGATTTATTTTGAGAGGAGATTTTTAAGTTAAATACTATAAAGACCATCTTGACTTTTCTAATTTGTTAAGAGATTAAGTCTTGGAAAATTTCATTTTTTAATGGTAAACAGTAACACAGTAGAGTAAAATAAAAGACATTTTTTCTCAAAAAATTCATTATTTCTGCTCATATTTTAACAAGAAAAAATAGAATGAATACCGCACCCAAAGATGCTATGGAAATTCCTTTAGTTCAAGATTTGTATAATATTGAATTAAACAACAATGTCATATTTGATCATGTAATAAGTACTGCCCAAACTAAAGAATCAATCATGGATTTCTAGACATGGAGAAATGGTACAAATAAGAAACTGATACTTTCCTATTAGTTACCTTAGATCAGGGAAAACATGATATCTGTCTTTTGGGGACTGGCTTATTTCACTAAATATAATGGTTTACAGTGGCATCCATCTTTTTGCAAAAAAACAGGATTTCATTATTTTTACAGCTCAGTAGTACTCCATAATGTTTATATAATAACCTCTTTATCCATTCAAGAGTTGATGGATATGTGGGTTGATTCTCTATCTTAGCTATTGTGAATTGAACTGTGATGAACACGGAATGCAAATCACTCCTTCAGTTGCTGATTTCTTTTGGTTTCTGTAAATTCCCAGGTGTAGGATGACTGAATCAAAGATCTACTTTCAGTTTTCCGAGTATCTTCATACTGTCTTCCACAATGGCAGCACCAGTTTACATTCCCACCAACAGTGGATTAAGGTGTATTTTTCCCCACATCCTCGTCAGCATTTGTTGATTGTTGATTTCTCTCTGAGAGCTATTCTAAATGGGGTGAGGTGAGACCTCATTGTGGTTTTTGCTGCTCCCCCTCTTCGTGGAGGAACGACACAGGACCCTGCGTTGTTCTTTCGTCTGCTCGGCCCTCCCCGGGTTTGCTGCTGGTTCTTCCCGGGTTGGCTACCGTCCCTCCACCTCCGTGGAGGGGCGGGCCCCCTGCCACTTTCCCCACTTCCGCGGGGGAGCGGCACACCACCGGCCGGCTCTCTCGGGGGCTGCACAGGTGTTCCTTCAGATATATGTTCCTCGTGCATGTTGTGTCTCTCCTCCTTTATAGTCCTCTTCCACCAATCCCAACTCTGCTACCCACACGCCGAGTACACTGCTTTCCTCCAATCAGGAGCAGGTCCTACAGTTTATTGGTTGAACTGGAGGCAGCTGTGTAGAAGCTGTTTCCTCCTCTCCCAGCGCCATATTGTGGGAGAGCAGATGCATAGAATAAGTCTTAATTCCAGTAACTTAGTCTAGTCCGAGTTGCTCCCAGTTGCTCCCCACAGTTTTGATGTCCATTTTCCTGATGGCTAATGATTCTGAGCATTTTTAAAGTGTCTGTTGGCCATTTGAATTTCCTCTCTTGAGAAATGTCTGTACAAATACTCTGCTCATTTCTTAACTGGATTGTTTGTTTTGTTGTTGAATTTCTTGAGCTCTTTTTAGATTCTGCTGTTAACACTGTATCACATGCATATTTTTGCAAATAATTTCACCCATTCTGTCAGTTGGTTGCCTCTTAACTTTGCTGAGTGTTTCTTTTTTTTTAACTTTTATTGAGTAAATATAAATTTCCAAAGTACAGTTTATGGATTACAATGGCTCCCTCCCCCCATAATTTCCCTCCCACTCGCACCCCTCCCATCTCCCACTCCCTCTCCCATTCCATTCACATCAAGATTCATTTTCAATTCTCTTAATATACAGAAGATCAATTTAGTATATATTAAGTAAAGATTTCATCAGTTTGCACCCACACAGAACATAAAGTGTAAAATACTGTTTCAGTACTAGTTATAGCATTTCTTCACATGGGACAGCACATTAAGGACAGAGATCCTACATGAGGAGTAAGTGCACAGTGACTCCTGTTGTTGACTTAACTATTTGACATTCTTGTTTATGGTGTCAGTAATCTCCCTAGGCTCTAGTCATAAGTTGCCAAGGCTATGGAAGCCTTTGGAGTTCGCCGACTTCGATCTTATTTAGACAAGGTCATAGTCAAAGTGGAGGTTATCTCCTCCCTTCAGAGAAAGGTACCTCCTTCTTTGATGGCCCATTCTTTATACTGGGATCTCTCTCACAGAGAACTTTCATTTAAGTTTTTTTTTTTTTTTTTTTTTACCAGAGTGTCTTGGCTTTCCATGCCTAAAACACTCTCATGGGCTCTTCAGCCAGATCCGAATGCCATAAGGGCTAATTCTGAAGCCAGAGTACTGCTTAGGACAACTGGCATTCTATGAGTCTGCTGTGTATCTCACTTCCCATGTTGGATGGTTCTCTCCCTTTTTGATTCTATCAGTTAGTATTAGCAGACACTAGTCTTGTTTGTGTGATCCCTTTGACTCTTAGACCTATCAGTATGATCAATTTTGAACTGAAATTTTCACTTGGACTAGTGAGATGGCATTGGTACATGCCACCTTGATGAGATTGTATTGGATTCCCCTGGCACATTTCTAACTCCACCATTTGGGGCAAGTCCAATTGAGCATGTCCCAAATTGTGCATCTCCTCCATTTCTTATTCCCACTCTTGATAATTTTATGGTGTCGGGTCATAGATTTAGGTCTTTAATCCATGTCGAGTAGATTTTTGTGTAAGGTGAAAGGTAGGGGTCTTGCTTCATGCTTCTGCATGTGGAAATCCAGGTTTCCCAGCAGCATTTATTGAATAGACTGTCCTTACTCCAGCGATTGGTTTTGGATACTTGATCAAATAGAAGTTGGCTGTAGATGTTTGGATTGATTTCTGGTGTTTCTATTCTGTTCCATTGGTCTATCCATCTGTTTCTGTACCAGTACCATGTTGTTTTAATTACAACTGCCCAGTAATATGTCCTGCAATCTGGTATTGTGATGCCTCTGGCTTTGTTTGCATTGATTTTATATCCTGGTACTTTGTCAAACTCTTCTATGAGTTCCAATAGTCTCTTAGTAGAGTTCTTTAGATTCCCCAATAAAGAATCATATTATCTACAAAGAGGGATAGTTTGAGTTCTTCCTTCCCAATTTGTATCCCTTTAATTTCTTTTTCTTGCCTGATGGCTCTGCTAAGACTTCCAGAACTATATTGATAACAGTGGTGAGAGTGGGCATCCCTGTCTGGTTCCAGATCTCAGTGGAAATGCTTCCAACATTTCCCCATTC
Source organism: Oryctolagus cuniculus (assembly GCF_051225735.1). Lineage (NCBI taxonomy): Eukaryota > Metazoa > Chordata > Mammalia > Lagomorpha > Leporidae > Oryctolagus > Oryctolagus cuniculus. The sequence continues at coordinate 97,197,574 of NC_142867.1, forward strand.
AGTAAGATGGTGGCCATGGGTTTTTCATAAATTGCTGATTGTATTGAGGAATGTTCCTTCTCTACACAGTTTGCTTAGCATTTTCATCATGAAAGGGTGTTGTATTTTATCAAATGCTTTCTCTGCATCTATTGTGATAATCATAAGGTTTTTCTTCTGCAGTTTGTTAATGTGATGTATCACATTGATTGATTTGCGCACATTAAACCATCCCTGCATACCAGGGTAAATCCCACTTCATCTGGGTGGATGATCTTTCTGATGTGTTGTTGCATTCTATGGGCTAGAATTTTATTGAGGATTTTTGCATCTATGTTCATCAGGGATATTGGTCTGTAATTCTCTTTCTTTTTTTTTTTTTTTTTGACAGGCAGAGTGGACAGTGAGAGAGAGAGACAGAGAGGAAGGTCTTCCTTTGCCATTGGTTCACCCTCCAATGGCTGCTGCGGCTGGCACGCTGCGGCCGGCGCACTGCGCTGATCCGATGGCAGGAGCCAGGAGCCAGGTGCTTTTCCTGGTTTCCCATGGGGTGCAGGGCCCAAGCACCTGGGCCATCCTCCACTGCACTCCCGGGCCACAGCAGAGGGCTGGCCTGGAAGAGGGGCAACCGGGACAGAATCCGGCGCCCCGACCGGGACTAGAACCCGGTGTGCCAGCGCCGCTAGGCGGAGGATTAGCCTAGTGAGCCGCGGCGCCAGCCTGTAATTCTCTTTCAATGCTGCATCTTTTTCCAGCTTAGGAATTAAGGTGATGCTGGCTTCATTGAAAGAATTTGGGAGGATTCCCTCTTTTTCGATTGTTCTGAATTGTTTGAGAAGAATTGGAGTTCTTCAAATGTCTGGTAGAATTCAGTAGTGAATCAATCTGGTCCTGGGCTTTTCTTTGTTGGGAGGGCCTTTATTATTGTTTCAATTTCTGTCTCAGTTATGGGTCTGTTTAGGTTTTCTGTGTCTTCCTGGTTCATTTTTGGTTTGTTGTATGTGTCCAGGAATCTAACCATTTCTGATAGATTTCCTTGTTTGCTGGCATACAAGTCCTTGTGGTAATTTCTGATGATTCCTTTTATTTCTGTGGTGTCTGTTGTTACATTTCCTTTTTCATCTCTGATTTTATTTATTTGCATCTTTTCTCTTCTCTTTTTAGTTAGTTGGGCCAATGGGGTGTCAATTTTGTTTATTTTTTCAAAAAACCAGCTCCTCGTTTGGCTGATTTTTTGTAATGTTTTTCTTGATTCAATCCTGTTGATTTCTTCTCTGATTTTAATTATTTCTCTTCTCCTACTAGATTTGGGTCTGGTTTGCTGCATATTTTCTATATCCTTGAGGTGAATTGAAAGCTCATTTATTTGGTGCCTTTCAAATTTCTTGATGTAGGCACCTATTGCTATAAACTTTCCTCTCAACACTGCTTTTGCTGTATCCCATAAGTTTTGGTATGTTGTGCTGTTATCATCATTTACTTCCAGAAAGTTTTTGATTTCTCTTTTGATTTCTTCTATGACCCATTGTTCATTCAGGAGCATGTTGTTCAATCTCCATGTGTTTGATATACTCTAGGGATTCCTGAGTTTCTAATTTCCAACTTCTTTCCACTGTGGTCTGAGAAGCTGCATGGTATGATTCTAATTCCTTTGAATTTGCTGAGACTTGCTTTATGGCCTAGTATATGGTCAGTCCTAGAGTAGTTTCCATGTACTGCTGAGAAGAATGTAAATTCTTTATGTGTAGGATGAAAAGTTCTGTAGATATCTGTTAGATCCATTTGGGCTATCGTGTCATTTAAATCTATTGTTTCCTTGTTGATCTTCTGTCTTGTTGATCTGTCTATTTCTGAGAGTGGATTACTGAAGTCCCCCAGTACTATTGTATTGGAGTCTAAGTCTCCCTTTAAGTCCCTTAACATATCTTTTAAATAAACTGGTGCCCTTTAATTAGGTGCATATACATTTATAATAGTTATATCTTCCTGTTGAATTGATCCCTTAATCATTATATAGTGCCCCTCTTTGTCTTTCCTAAAAGTTTTTGTATTAAAGTTTATTATGTCTGATATTAAGATGGCTATGCCTGCTCTTTTTTCATTTCCATTGGCATGGTATATCTTTTCCCAGCCTTTCACTTTCAGTCTGCATGCATCTTTTTTGGAAAGATGTGTTTCTTGTAAGCAGCAAATAGATGGGTTTTGTTCCTTAACCCAATCAGCCAATCTGTGTCTTTTAACTGGACAGTTGAGGCTATTAACGTTCAATGTGACTATTGATAAGTAGTAACTTTCCCCTGCCATTTTCCCAAAGATATTTTCTAATATATGCTTTGAACTTCCTGTGATCTTTTGCTGTGAGGTTTCCTTCTTTTACCTTCTTTCATATTGATGACCGTGTTTCTGTGTTTCTGTGTGCAACACATCTTTAATCATCTTTGCAAGGCTTGACGAGTGGCGACAAATTCTTTCAATTTCTGTTTGCTATGAAAGGTCTTTATTTCACCTTCATTCACAAATGAGAGCTTAGCAGGATATAATATTCTGGGCTAGCAGTTTTAATCTCTTAGTACCTGGGCTATGTCTCACCATTCCCTCTTAGCCTGTAGGGTTTCTGATAAGTCTGCTGTGAGTCTAATTCAAGATCCTCTGAGAGTAATCTGACATTTCTCTCTTGAACATTTTAGGATCTTTCCTTTATGTTTCACTGTGGTGAGTTTGATTACAACGTGTCGTGGTGAGAATCTCTTTTGGTCATGTTTATTAGGGGTTCTGTGAGCTTCCTGTACTAGGATGTCTCTGTCTTTCTCCAAACCCAGGAAGTTCTCAGCAAGTATATCACTAAAAAGGCCTTCTAATCCTTTCTCTCTCTCTCCATGCCTTCAGGAACTCCTAGAACCCAAATGTTGGGTTTTTTAATAGTATTCTGTAGATTCCCAACAATATTTTTTAGATTTCTAATTCCTTCTTCTTTTCTTTGGTTTGACTGTATACTTTCCTGTGCTCTGTCTTCTAAGTCTGATATTCTCTCTTCTGCTTCACTAACTCTGTTTTTAATGCTCTCTAACGTGTTTGTCATTTGATCTATTGAGTTCTTCATTTCATTTTGATTTTTCTTCACTATCACACTTTCCTGTTCTACTAGTTTCTGTGTTTCATTTTGATTCCTCCTTAAGATTTCATTTTCATGAGAGAGATTTTCTATCCTGTCCAGTAAGTATATCTGTAGTTCAAGCATTTGTTTTTGAAAACTTCTAAATGTTCTTATCATAAATTTTTTGAAATCCATATCTGCATTTCTTCTATCGTCATCTTCATAATCTTGGCTTGGGGTGTCTTGTTCATTTGGGGGCATCATAATATCTTCCTTGTTCTTGTTTCCTCAGTTTCTGCATTCGTTGCTTGGCATTGTGGAGATTTTCTTTGGATTCTTCTTCCCTTGCTTTGGTGTTTTTTTTCTTGTTATATTATGACTGTCTGAAGTGGACTGTCTGCTTTTGATGGAGCCTTAGAGGCTTGAGATGGGTGTGGCCAGAGAGCTCTGTTTGGTTCTTCTGTGTTAAGGGTGTGCCAAAGGTGACACACCCAGGTTAGGCGTGGTAAATCTCTCTCTCTCTCTCTCTCTCTCTCTTTTCAATTCAGAAGGGAAGGAATTCCACACAGCTGAGTGGAATTGAAGGTAGTCAGCTTGCAATCTCTGGCTCCTCACGTTCCAGCGCTAGTGCATAGATTCCTCGGCTGGTGTCCCAAGCCATGGGCTCCCATGCCCTCCATGCAGGTCCACCATGAATCACTAGTTGCGGAAGAGTTTCCTCTGCTGTTTCTTCTCCAACTCTTCCTTGAACCTGCAATATCTCCACTTTTATTAAACTGTCTCTTCCCGGACTATCAGTGTGCTCCCTTCCTATTCCACCATCTTCGCTGAGTGTTTCTTTTGAAGTGCAGAAGCTTCTCAGCTTGATGTAATCCCATTTGTCAATTTTGGCTTTGATTGCTTGTGCTTCTAAGGTCTTTTCCAAGAAGTTTTTGCCAATGCCAATGGCAATGTCTTACTAAGTTTCCCCAATGTTCTCTGGTAATTTAATGGTATCAGGTCATAGATTTAGGTCTTTCACCCATTTTGGTTGGATTTTTGTGTAATGTGTAAGATAGGGGACTAGTTTCATACTTCTGCATGTGGAGATCCAGTTTTCCCAGAACCATTTGTTGAATAAACTGTCCTTGCTACTGGGATTGATTTTAGCTCCTTTGTCAAATATAGGTTGGTTATGAACTCATTGATTGATTTCTGGAGTTTCTGTTCTGCTCCATTGGTCTACACATCGTTTTTGTGCCAGTACCAGGATGTTTTGAATATAACTATGCTTTAGTATGTCACGAAATTAGGTGTTGTGATACCTCCAGCTTTGTTTTTGTGTATGATATTGCTTTAGCCCTTTGGGGTCTCCTATGTTTCTAGCATTTTTTTTCTAGATCTGAGATGAATTTTCTTGGTATTTTGATTGGAATCACATTTAATATGTAAATTAATTTTGGTAGCATGGACATTTTGATGATGTTGATTCTTCCAATCCATGAACTAGGAAGATTTTTTTTCCATTTTCAATGTCTTCCTCTACTTCTTTCTTTAGTATTTTGTAATTTTCATAATAGAGATGAATGTACAACAGCTAGGTTCCATGCACCTGAAAGTGCATATAAAGGATGTTGTATTTTATCAAATGCTTTCTCTGCATCTCTTGAGATAACCATATTTTTTTGTTCCTCAGTTTGTTAACACGATATATCATTTATTGATTTGTGAATGTTGAACCATCCCTGCATATATGTTCCTCAATCTGTATATATGAAATACATGAATCTTGTATAACTTAAATAAAATTAAAAAAAAAAACTAGTCTGTAAGGTCAATTGTGTCATATAATAAAAACTTGCTTTACAACAAAATAGTTTTATTTAAAAATCAAAGTTATGAAGAAACATTGGGCTCTATTTCATGCTACTTAAGAAATTGCATTTTATTTGCAAATTGGAAATCATTGGCATAAAATATATTTACCTAGCTTACTTGACTGTAGTTTTCTAAAACCTCTATTTTACTTTTGTGTAAGATTGAGAATAAACTTGAGAATGCATTTTATCCAAGTCCTTTCTTGAACAAGCAGGTAACAGTGTGGTTAGGATGGGAGAAAATAAGTATAAAATATCAGAAGCATGTGCCAAACCACAAGCTCCAGCAAAATGAAAGTACAGAATTTTCCTTTAATGGAAGGATTGTTTGCCAATCATTGTATTTTAGCATGTTAATTTCAAATATTCTACAGTCTGCCATTTTAGATGTACCTCTTTTCCTACGCCTATAAAATTTATTATACCCAATTACACTAAACCGTAACACTGCTTTTATTTCATGGGATTATTGCGGTGCTGGGGACGATTTGGCTCATGAATTTCTCTTTATTCATCACATGTCTTTCTAATCTTCTCTTTGCAGTATATTCCTGTATTTTTATTACACCTTTCTTCCACTTATTCATTGAATATTGGGATTTCTAAGCCCCCATTTCAATCTCTTATCTTCGTGTTGTACTCTACCTGGGCTGCTCACAGATTGTCATCATTCTAAGTACCACCTCTATGCTAAAGGTTGGCAATGATAGAATTCAATTTTTACCCTCTGTGCTTAATTTCAGACCAGTTAACCAGTACAGCTTCAGTACTTTTTATCTGAAACACAATATATTAAAACACATAGAAATGAATATTTTTTCTCCTGTTTATGGTCATCCACTAGACAATCTGAACCCATTTTTCTTTTCTGGATAGATTTGATCCATCTACTGCAATTCTATAAGGTTCTCTGACTCTCTCTTTAATTGCAATACACTGTTCAATACACAGATGGGCACATTATTCTGGCCTGAACAAGCAACTGCCTCTCCTTGACAAATGTGTATATGTATGAGTTATGGAATGAGCTTGAAAGATAGGGATTAGAAAAGAGAAGCATCTTGGGATTTTCTTGGAAAGTTTGTAAAACAGAATCCACTTTTGAAAATGACCATGTAAGTGGTCCATCACCAAAGAAAGTAGATCCCTGATGAGAAAGACAGAGTTTACCATTTGGACTTCTTTTGAAAAATGTCTATTGAGGTCTTTGGCCCATCTCTTAAGTGGGTTGTTTGCTTTGTTGTTGTGGAGTTTCTTGATCTCTTTGTAGATTCTCGTTATTAATCCTTTATCTGTAGCATAGTTTGTGAATATTTTTTCCCATTATGTCGGTTGCCTCTTCATTCTCCTGACTGTTTCTTTTGCAGTACAGAAACTCTCAATTTGATGCAATCCCAATAGTTAATTTTGGCTTTGATTGCCTGCGCCTCCAGGGTCTTTTTCCAGGAAGTCTTTGCCAGTGTCAATATCTTGCAGGGTTTCTCCAATGTTCTCTATTAATTTGAAGGTGTCGGGTCATAGATTTAGGTCTTTAATCCAGGTTGAGTGGATTTTTATGTAAGGTGTAAGGTAGGGGTCTTGCTTCATGCTTCTGCACTTGGAAATCCAGTTTTCCCAGCACCATTTATTGAATAGACTGTCCTTGAACCAGGAATTGGTTTGTGACTTAAAGCTATAACTAGTACTCAAACAGTATTTTTCACTTTGTGTTTCTATGTGGGTGCAAACTGTTGAAATCTTTACTTAATATATGCTAAACTGATCTTCTGTATATAAAAAGAATTGAAAATGCATCTTGATGTGAATGGAAGGGGAGAGGGAGTGGGAAAGGGGAGGGTGCGGGTGGGAGGGAAGTTATGGGGAGGGAGCCATTGTAATCCATAAGCTGTACTTTGGAAATTTATATTCATTAAATAAAAGTTAAAAAAAAAAAAAAGAAAGACAGAGTTTAGTACCCAAATGATCTATTTGAGCCCCATGAATCTCACTGGAGCTAGAAATATCCTTGGAATTCACTGTGGGTTCCATGAACCTTTTTTTTTTTTTTTTTTTTTTTTGACAGGCAGAGTAGACAGTGTGAGAGAGAGAGACAGAGAGAAAGGTCTTCCTTTTGCCGTTGGTTCACCCTCCAATGGCCACCGAGGCCGGCGCACAGCGCTGATCCAATGGCAGGAGCCAGGTGCTTCTCCTGGTCTCCCATGCAGGTGCAGGGCCCAAGGATTTGGGCCATCCTCCACTGCACTCCCTGGCCACAGCAGAGAGCTGGCCTGGAAGAGGGGCAACCGGGACAGAATCTGGCGCCCCGACCGGGACTAGAACCCGGTGTGCCGGCACCGCAAGGCAGAGGATTAGCCTACTGAGCCACGGCACCGGCCGTGACTCGCACTTTTAAAAGAAGCTCTGTACTTGCCATGAAGAAAGCCTAACTAATACGTACACTGTATCATTTGAATTTGTTTGATGGTTAATTTTCCCTTTCTTCAGTATGTGGACTTCAGTTGACTAAGGTCCAGGTCTTAGTAACTTTTGCATTTTCTGTACTTAGTGAACTCTTGGTCACACTAAAGATACTCAATATTTTTCATGAACAAATGAAAAAAAATTAAGAAGAGATTAAGTGCAGATAGAGAGAGAAAGAGACTAAACTAAGCCCAATTTCTCACAAATAGTTAATGATACAGAATAATTATATTCCTGAGTCTCATACTGTATTTTACTGATGCATAAAAATGAATGTTTTACCTCTAAATAAGGAGTGTATGTTTGATATGAAAGGAACTAATACGTAGTGACACAACAATTTACCCCATAAAATATGATCCTGATGAAATATCTCATTTAAAATCTTACCCAGTAAAAGTCATATAAAAACTGACATGATGCTCTTGGGAAATTGACAATGCGGTCTTGTCAGCACCACAGATAAATTCTGGAAGACATGACTGTTTTATAGTTCTGGGTTGTTGCTAGGGATACAAGGATCATTGCAGGTAAAATTAAAATACATTCTCACAGTATATTTTGTGCTACTATAACAGAATACTGTATACTGGGTAATTTTAAAGGACAGAAATTTATTTCCTATTATTCTAAAGCCTGGAAAGTCCAAGGTTAATGAACCCCTGATAAGGACCTTTATTTTGTACTACCCTGTGGTTCAAGGCTGAATGGCAAGATGGCATGAGGGGAGCGGTGGGAATGACTGGTCAATCCCACAGCCTCAGCCCTTCTATTAGCAGCAATAGTCCATTCACAAGATGGGAGTTCTCATGATCCAAGCACCTCCCATCAGACCCTACCACCAAAGATTGTTGTGTTGAGTGTTAAATTTCCAATACATTATTTTTTGGGAGCATTTTCAGACTATATTATACCCTGTTGTTAGGAGCTCTAAAGATTGGGTGAGAAATCTTGATGAAGCTCCATCTTTTGAGGTTCTACATTTATTTATCACTTCACACATGCTTAAAATTTAAAAAGGATCACATTGGAGATGTAGTTCTGTTTGAATAGTATGAATATTTCAACAATATTAAATTCTTCCAACCCATTACACAGAATTATTTTTATCTATTAGTGTCTGCTTTAGTTTATTTCATCAATATGAAAGACATTTATATCCTAGGATAGGTTTATTTCTAAATATTTTACTCTTTTTCATAAATGAGATCACTTTCGTATTTCCTCTGTGGAGAGTTGATTTGTTGAAGAGGAACATAATTAATTTTTATATGTTTTTGTAGCCTATTAGTTTGGTGTATTTTTTTTTTAGCTAAAAGATTTTTTTTATTTCTTTTTTCCTGCAGTATTGTTAGTGTTTTCTATATATAAGATCACAGTATCTGTGAAATAGAGATTATTTACTTCTCTCTTTCTCTCTGGAATGTTTTTATTTCTTTTTCTTGTATAACTGCCAGGGCTAGTCTTCTGCTACTTTGTGAAGAGAAACACCGAAAGTTGAAAGTGTTTTTGTTTCAGAAAGTGTCCTGTTTCAGAACTTAGAGAAGAAAGTTTCAGGTTTTCACATTGAGCACAGTGTCAGCCATGAGCTTTCCATACATAGGCTTTAATGTGTTTAGGTAAGTTCCTTCTAAATTTAAATTGATGAGAGTTTTCATAATGAAAGTATGTTGAATTTTAGCAAATGTTTTTTCTGCATCTATTTTTTTTAACTTTTATTTAATGAATATAAATTTCCAAAGTACAGAATATGGATTACAATGGCTTCCCCCCCATAACGTCCCTCCCACCCGCAACCCTCCCCTTTCCCACTCCCTCTCCCCTTCCATTCACATCAAAATTCATTTTCGATTCTCTTTATATACAGAAGATCAGTTTAGCATATATTAAGTAAAGATTTCAACAGTTTGCTCCCACACAGAAACATAAAGTGAAAAATACTGTTTGAGTACTAGTTATAGCATTAAATCTCAATGTACAGCACACTAAGGACAAAGATCCTACATGAGGAGTAAGTGCATAGTGACTCCTGTTGTTGACTTAACAAATTGACACTCTTGTTTATGGCATCAGCAATCATCCTAGGCTCTTGTCATGAGCTGCCAAGGCTATGGAAGCCCCTTGAGTTCACCGACTCTGATCATATTTAGACAAGGCCATGGTCAAAGTGGAAGTTCTCTCCTCCCTTCAGAGAAAGGTACCTCCTTTGATGACCTGTTCTTTCCACTGGGATCTCACTCACGGAGATCTTTCATTGAAGTGATCATGGGATTTTTGTCATTCATTCCACCTTTGGGATTTATCACAACAATTAACTTGTGTATTTTGAACCATCTTTGAATTCTAGAGATCAATCCTGTTGGTTATAGTGTATTATTCATTCAATATGCTGTAGAATTCTGCTTGGTAACAATTTGTTGAGTATTTTTGCATTCATGTTAGTAAGGAATAGTAGGCTCTTGTTTTCTTTTCTTGTGGGATCTTTAACTTTGGATTCAGGACAAGGATGATCTCTCTCTCCTTCTCTCTCTTTCTCTCCCTCTCTGTCTCTCTCTCTCTCCTTGTCTCTCTAATACCCTCCCTCTCCCTCTATAGCTCACTCTTTCTCTCTGTCACTCTGCATTTCAAGTAGATGAAATAAATAAACATTAAAAGCACTCTAGGCTTTTTTTTTTCATGGAAAAGTGTAAAATCCGTTCAGCACCAGTATAAAATACCCCAAATAACTGAAGCAAACTTGAATTGGAAAACAAAGCAGGGGACATCACACATTCTGAATTCAAAATATATTGCAAAATTACAGTGAGCAAAGCAGCATGGTACTGGCATAAAAACAAATGGTGATCAATTTCTGTTCACAATTGATCATAATGATAGGACTAAGAGCCAAAGGGAGCACATAAACAAAACTAGTGTCTGCAAATACTAACTGATAGAATAAAAAAGGGAGAGAACGACCCAACATGGGAAGTGAGATACACAGCAGACCCATAGAATGGCAGATGTCCTAAACAGCACTCTGGCCTCAGAATCAGCCCTTAAGGCACGCAGATCTGGCTGAAAAGCCCATGAGAGTATTACAGGCATGGAAAGCCAAGACACTCTGGGAAAAAAAAAAAAAAAAACCACCACACCTACACACCTAAATGAAAGATCTCCATGAGTGAGATCCCAGTAAAAAGAACAGGTCATCAAAGAAGGAGGTACCTTTCTCCGAAGGGAGGAGAGAACTTCCACTTTGACCATGGCCTTGTCTAAATATGATCAGAGTCGGTGAACTCAAAAGGCTTCCATAGCCTTGGCAACTCATGACAAGAGCCTAGGGTGATTACTGATGCCATAAACAAGAGTGTCAATTTGTTAAGTCAACAACAGGAGTCACTGTGCACTTACTCCTCATGTGGGCTCTCTGTCCTTAGGGTGTTGTACATTGTGATTTAATTCTATAACTAGTACTCAAACAGTATTTTTCACTTTGTGTTTCTGTGTGGGAGCAAACTGTTGAAATCTTTACTTAATATATGCTAAACTGATCTTCTGTATATAAAGAGAATCAAAAATGAATTTTGATGTGAATGGAAGGGGGGAGGGAGAGGGAAATGGGAGGGTTGTGGGTGGGAGGGACGTTATGGGGGGGGAGCCATTGTAATCCATAAACTGTACTTTGGAAATTTATATTCATTAAATAAAAGTTAAAAAAAATAGTTCAATGGAACAGAATGGGTAGCCCAGAAATAAAATCACAAATCTACAATTAACTGATTGTGAACAAGAGAGCTAAGAATTCTAAATGAGAAAGGTTAGTCTGTTCAGTAAGTATTGTAGAGAGACTTGAGATCCACTTGCAGAAGAATGAAACAGGATGCTTGCCTTTCATCATACATAAAACTCAAACGAAAGTAGATTAAATGTTTAATAAGGTCTGAAACTTTAAACAGCAAAAAAAAAAAAAAAAAAAGAAAAGAAAAGAACTAGGGGAATAGCTTCTTGATGTTGGTCTGAGCAATCCTTTCTCAGCTATGACAACAAGAGCAGATACAACAAAAGTAAAAATAGACAAATGGGACAGTAGACAAACTAAAAAGCTTTTTCACAGCATAGTAAAAAATCAACAGAGTGAAAAGCCAATCTATGGAATAAGAGAAAATATTTAAAATCATATATCTAACAAGGGACGAATTTCTTAAACATATACGTTACTCCTACAACTCAATAGAAAAGCATAAACATATAACAAAAACAATAACAAAACTTTGAAAAGGGCAAGAGGTTTGAACTGATATTTCTGTAAATTGTTCACATCATCGTCAAATCAAAGAAATGCTGCTAGTAGCAATAATGATTTCATTTCTCTAAATATAAGTCAAAACTGCCTTACTTCACATCTGTTAGGATAGATATAATTAAAGAAATATACGTGTTTGTGGCCGATGCTGTGGTGCAGCGGGTTAACGCCCTGGCTGGAAGCAACAGCATCCCATATGGGCACCGGTTTCAGACCCAGCTGCTCCATTTCCAATCCAGTTCTCAGCTATGGCCTGGGAAAGCAGTACAAGATGGCCCAAGTCCTTGGGACCCTGCACCTGCGTGGGAGACCTGGAAGAAGCTCCTGGTTCCTGGCTCCTGGCTTCGGATTGGCGCAGCTCCGGCTGTTGTAGTCAATTGAGGAGTAAACTAGCAGATGGAAGACTTCTCTCTCTCTCTCTCTCTCTCTCTCTCTCTCTCTCTCTGCCTCTTCTCTCACTGTGTAACTCTTTCAAGTAAATAAATAAATCTTTAAAAAAAGAAATATATATATTTTTGTGTGTATTAAATGTGTATTAAATGTTGGCAAAGTTTCCATACTGTTAGTGTGAAATTTGTGCAGCAAGTAGAAAGAATAATTTGGAGGTTTCCTAAAATTTGCATTAATACTATCATATAATCTAGAAATTCTACTTGTGGGCATATAACTAGAATTAAGACAAAATATTAAAAAAATCCTCATGGGGGCTGGCGCTGTGCACCATAGGTTAACATCCTGGCCTGAAGCGCCGGCATCCCATGTAGGCACTGGTTTGAGACCCGGCTGCTCCACTTCCACTCTGGCTCTCTGCTATGGCCTGGGAAAGTAGTGGAGGATGGCCCAAGTCCTTGGGCCCCTGCACCAATGTGGGAGACCCGAAAGAAGCTCCTGGCTCCTGGCTTCAGATTGGCGCAGCTCTGGCTACTGCAGCCAACTGAGGAATGAACCATCGGATGGAAGACCTCTCTCTCTCTCTCTCTCTCTCTCTCTCTCTTTTCTCTCTCCCCCCCCCCCCGCCTCTCCTCTCTCTGTGTAACTCTGATTTTCAAATAAATAAATAAATCTTTAAAAAAATCTGCATTCCCATGTTGATTGCAATATTTTTCACACTACTCAAAATATTGAAACAACCCAAATGCTCGTGGATCCAAATATTCATAAAGAAAAAGTTGGAGGGTCGGGGGACACGTTGTGGCATAGTGGGAAAAGCCTTCATCTGCAAACCCACCATCCTATATAGCCTCCGGTTCTAGGTCCTTTTAATCCACTTCTGATACAGCTCCCTGCCAATGTTTCTTGGAAAGCAGTGGAAGATGGCACAATTCCTTTGGCCCTTACACCTGTATGGGACAACCAGATGAAGCCCCTGGCTCCTGGATTCAACCTGGCCCAGCGCCAGCTGTTGCAGTCATTTGGAGAGTGAACCAGTGGATGGACGGTATTTCTCTCTCTCTCTCTCTCTCTCTCTCTCTCTCTGTCTCCTCCCCGCCCCGTAACTCTACCTTTGATTAAATAAAATAAGTTTTTAAAAAATATAGCACATGGTGATTGGAGGCCGATGAGAATGTGTTGTGGAAAACATTTACGCGTTTAAAATAACTCACAGCACTCTTTGCTTATATTTTCTCTTCTGTGCTCATATAATGGACAATTGATCTATTCGGATTCCATCAGAGAAGACAGTAAAGGACTGAAATTTTTGAATCACATACTTAAGTAAGAATTTTACCGTTTCCTAAATATTTATTATAAATAGTGAAAATCTCAAAACAAACTAAAAAACATATTATTCATCACAATTTCTATTAGCCTAAATGATCACCACTTCTGTGCATTGGTTTCTGTTGGCAGTAAATACGTCTTCTCTCCAGCAACTTCATTCAGCCTCAGAAAAGCATCCATTTCTCACTGTCCTTTTCATATGTGAATACTACTTATTATACACACATTGATTCATGTAGATTTTGATCATTGACCTCTAGGATCATCACTGATCCTCATCATTCTAACCTGAAATTATCCCTGTGGGCAGTGGGGCCTTTGTGAAGAAGGTAGCGTCTAATGTGACTAACAACACAGTTACCAATAGCTTCCTTTGACTATACTATTTTAAAAGATTTATTTGGTTATTTGAAAGGCAGAATTACAGAGAGGCAGAGAGAGAGAGAGAGAGATCTTCCATCTGATGTTTCACTTCCCAATGGCTGCAATAGCTGCAGCTGTGCTTGATCTGAAGCAAGGAGCCAGGAGCTTCTTATGGGTCTCCTGCACGGGTACAGGGGCCCAAACATTTGGGCCATTTTCTACTGCTTTTCCAGGCCATAGCAGAGAGCTGGATTAGAGGTGGAGTAGCCGGGACTTGAACCAGCATCCATATATGATGCTGACACTGCAAAAAGTGGCTTTACCCGTTACACTACAGCGCTGGTCCCATTGACTATACTGTTTGATTCCTTTCCAGAGTCCACACTAATTCCCTTACACAGCTAAAGGTCCTGCCCTGTTTCCTCTGCATTTGTTACAGTTCACTTCACTCTGAAATTCACAGTTCTCATCATGGCCAAGATTCGGGGGCAGGACTACATGCAGAACTGAGCTGTAAAGTTGAGACGTATGATACCTAGAATGTTCACCTCAAATCTCAGCTGTAATATGTAAATGCTGACAAGTTGTTTAAATGCTAAGTCTTGGTATTCTTAATTCAAGATTGTAGTAGTTCCTACTTTATCAAACTATTCCTAAGTTTAGGTGAGATCAAGGCTACGAGGTAGCTTGCATACCACTTGTGCTCAAACAGTAGATTTGTGCTTAAACAGTTAAACATACTTAGATACAGACTGCATGTTTTACACCCCATCAGTAACATCTACCCTCATTATGCTTGCCTTCTGTCACTTCTAAGGAAATACCCTTAAGTTGATGTTGATGATTTTACATTCATGAATTGTCCACCCAGTCTCCATTTAGTTTCTTAATACTGAAATGTGATGAAATTTCTTTCAAATAAGGTACTCTGAAACTTATCTTGGTGAAGGAGAAGGTACCAGGATTTATTTATTTAAAATTAAACCCATAAAAGGTGTTTATCATTTCTAGAGACAAACTGATAAAGGGGGATATTGGGCCTTTGTTAACAATTCACCATTTGGAAATACTGATGCAATTATGGTGTTTTTTTGTTTTTTTGTTTTTTTGTTTTTTTTGACAGGCAGAGTTAGCGAGAGAGAGAGAGAGAGACAGAGACAGAGACAGAGAGAAAGGTCTTCCTTCCATTGGTTCACCCCCCAAATGGCTGCTACAGCCGGCGTGCTGCGCTGATCTGAAGCCAGGAGCCAGGTGCTTCTCCTGGTCTCCCACGCGGGTGCAGGGCCCAAGCACTTGGACCATCCTCCACTGCCTTCCCTGGCCACAGCAGAGAGCTGGACTGGAAGAGGAGCAACCGGGACAGAGCCAGCACCCCAACCGGGACTAGAACCCAGAGTGCCGGCGCCGCAGGCGGAGGATTAGCCTAGTGAGCCGAGGCACCAGCCGATGCTATTATTTACCACCCACCCTCTCTTTCTCCTCACAAAGATTTGTGTATTTCTGGACTTACATAAACCAAGGGCTGCCCCTGAGCTAAATTTAAAAAGGATTTTATAGTAATTCCTCAGTAAATTATAGCTTGAAATGACAAAAAGCCTATGTCCTTCCAACTCCCTAAATTGGTAAATAAAAGCACCCCAAAGTAGCAACAAGATACAAAATAAAAGAGTGTTCTATTAGTGGAACAAAGAATGCTTATTTTGTCTCTGTATTTGGCTACAGTATGCGAGCAATAAAGTATATCACTTTCTCCATAACATTGTTCAAGACAAGCATTCTTCCAACAAAATGGCTTTTACCAAAAATGTCATATATATATGCCTATAATAAATAATACAAATTTTCCCAAAATATATATCACCAGCAGCAATATAATCAAATGTATGGGTGAAATTATTTTGAAGACTGCAAGGTAAATGGAAATCTTTGAATGAGGTTAATATGACTACATTTTCCTTGATTCTTCAATTAAACCTTAAAAGTTACGGCAACAGACTACTTACAAAAATTGAATGATAACGTCTCCACTTCATTTTAAACATAAGATTGAAATTTAGTCTAAAGCTTAAATGCATTTTATCTATTTAGCTAGTGAGTCTCTGTGTAATAGAGAATAACTTCATATCCCATTATCACCACTCTGAAAGCAATCTTTTTTAAGCAAAATTTATATGTTGGATGAGGATACTAGATATGGGCATAATACATCAGTTTCTGAATGAAAAGAAGGCTTTGTGAAGAACTGGGGTTTATGCATGAAACATACTCAACTTTTAGCTCTTTCCATTGAAAATAATGGGTGTATTTATCAACTTAGGATATTTCGATTGTCCATCATCTTAAACATTTATTACTTTTTGTTTATTTGTTTATTTATTTGAAAGGGAGAGAGAAACACACACACACATACACAGGGTAGGTGAGATGGGTGGAGAGATCTTCCATCTACTGGTTCACTTCTGAAATGCCTGCAACAGGTTGGGCTGGGTTAAGCCAAAAACAAGAGCCAGGAGCTCAATCCAGGGCTGCCATCAGGTGACAGAGACCCAAGTACTTGAGCCATCACATGTGGCTTTCCCAGGTGCATTACCAGGGAGCTGCGTAGGAAGAGGAGCAGATAGGACTTGAACTGGCGCTCTGAAATTCCAGAGTCACAAACTGCAGCTTAACACATCACCACAATACCAGACATTTTATCCATATTCTTGAAATACAGTATCTCTGTATGCTGAATTATTATTTATTATTATTCCTTTGCTCCCTCCCACCCATGCTTCCACTCATCTTGTAAAAACTGATTAACACACCTTGCTATTATTTTTATTTAATTGATAGTCACAAACATTGTTCAGAAGCATTGTTTATTCCACTGTTTGACTCACAAATGTATTATGAACTCATGCTTCCTAGAAATATTTGTCAGCTTTTGTCATAGCGTTTTGGGGAAGTTTGAATGGATAGATAATACAAGAAAAGAACAGGGCCCAGCACTGTGGCATGGCGGGTGAGGCCGCCACCTGCAGTGCCTGAATCCCATATGGGTGCCGGTTTGAGTCCCGGCTGCTCCACTTCTGATCCAGCTCTCTGCTATGGCCTGGGAAAGCAGTAGAAGAAGACCCTAGTCCTTGGGCTCCTGCACCCATGTGGGAGACCAGGAGGAGACACCAGGTTCCTGGTTTCAGATTGACCCAGCTCCACTGTTGAGGCCATTTGGGGAGCGAACCCAGCAGATGGAAGATCTCTCTCTCTCTCTCTCTCTCTCTTTCTCTCTCTTACTGTGCCTCTGTGACTCTGCCTTTCAAATAAATAAAATAAAGTCCTTAAAAAAAAGAAA
Source organism: Oryctolagus cuniculus (assembly GCF_051225735.1). Taxonomy (NCBI): domain Eukaryota; kingdom Metazoa; phylum Chordata; class Mammalia; order Lagomorpha; family Leporidae; genus Oryctolagus; species Oryctolagus cuniculus. Next base: position 97,214,667 of record NC_142867.1, read on the forward strand.
AGAACAAATTAGAATCCCTTGCATATATCCAATGATAAACACAAAAAAGTGGCTATTATTATTGTCACTATTAAGGAAATATTAGGCAAACAAATGATGATTAGTCCAACTCATTGTATTATTAGGGAAATCTGAAAAATGAAATGCTAGTGGAGATATTATATCTCCTTATAAAACATCACATACCTTACTATCTTGTTGAATTCATCTTAAAAATGTCTAGTCAGGAAGATGATTAATCAAAATTATGATGTTGGGGAAATATACTTTCTTTCCCCTATCTCAGTTCATCTCTCTCACCAAACATTTGTCCCTTCACAAATGTTCCATGCTTTCATACTGTGTTGGGTCCATGCTTTCTGAAATGAAAATAAATGAGGCATTCACTTCAACTGCAGACTTTTAGAATGTTTTTATTACTTAAACCTTGGAATACTTTCACACCAAATAATCAAAAGTAAAGACATTTTTTATCCAGTGAAATAAATCCATGTTGTCAAATTGCAAATATAGGCTGAGTTAGTGGGAAGACCTGATTAGAGTCACAACTCTTTTAATTACTAAGAATGACCTTGAGTAGCTTTCTTAATCTGTCTGAACTCCAGAGTGCCCATCTGTGAATTGGAGAAACAATGCTTAAATTGTAAGCTTGGTGAAAAGATGAAAACAGATAAAATAAGAATAGATCAGAATCCCTAGAATATAACATATAATCAACAGGAAGTAGGAGCTATTATTAGTATTATTAATAACTAATGGTCATTGTTAAAATTATTGTATTTTTAGGAAAGTCTTAGAACTGTGGCTCTAGGGAAGGTATGGGGTTCACACCATCACTGCAGTATATTGGTCCAGTCCATAGCTTCCCGGGCTTATATAAGATGAGTCCACATCAGAATGGTTGGTGATCAGACACGAAATCCTTGTAATAACTCAAATCTAACTATGAATGATTTACTAAAGATAATAAACTTTTAAAAAATGCTAGAGCTAGAGGAAATTTGATATGACTAACCAAGGAGATTTTTGTTGGAATGTGTCTTCCAGCTAAAACCAGAGTTTGGGGCAGAAGGGCATGGAGAAAAAATGTTTAAATAATTAAAGCAAGATTTCTAAGTATTCATTGTCACCTAAAAGAAAACTGAAAGACACAGCAAATTCTATCATCACATTATTGATGTACTATGTAATATTACAACTTATCTTCATTCTATCCTATAGTCACTCAGCAGGATCAGACAGGAGCTATGTAGACTTGGTATAGCAGTCTTCTCGTTTTTCACCTGCTTTCACTTAATTCAATACTTGCTTCCTCCTAGTCATACAATTCAGTTGTCTTTATTTAATGGCTGCTTGATGGAAGACCCTCACACCACCTTCAACTCTATCTCCATCTAAGTCCATTACCTTTCAGTTTGGGGACACAGGCTTTGCTGACTTTTAACGTAATTCTTTCCCCTTTTTTTGAAATTTTATGTGCATTTCCTCAGTTTCTATGTTAAACCAGCTCTTTTATTATACTATCTTGTGTAGAAAACCCATTTGTCATCAAAGACCAACCCATAACCTCCATGCACATAATGACCAAATCAACTTCTCCACATGCATTCATTGCCACTGACTTCAGTCATTCAGCTCTAGTCATGCAATCCTTTCATGTCAAAACCAATATTATCTTTTGAACCTGATGTTATAATATTTAACTCTAGGCCTATTTCTCTCCAAAACACTATTTCATAATGCAGTGTGCAGAGTTATTATGGTGCATGCTGGAAAAAAAGGGCAGTGACATTTATCAACCTTGTCACTAGCTAAAGTCTGATTTACTGTAATTAAGGTTGGGCTGTACTGAAAATGCATTTTTTAAGTATACAGGTTATACTTAACTCCACTATTAATCCCAAACATCCAGAGCACTCCTGCACAGTCATTGATGTGAATTTAGGTGTTTTAAGCTACAGTAAATATAAAACTGGAAAAGATTTATGGGCAATAAACAGAAATGTGCTCGTAATTCACAACTGGCCTGTGAGACCTGGCTCTGCTTTGAGCCACCAAGATAGTTCATTAGTTTCACTAGACAGCCCTGGAATTGAAACAGAATGATCAGGCATCACTAATGTGATTAAGGGTCTTGATTTCATGGTTTTAAAAAATAGATTAGTTGACCCAAATGTGATTTCTGAGCTTTCCTTGTGTATGCATCAGGGGTCAACAACCAGTTATTGACAAAAAGTGTGTAACCTTGAAACGCTGGCCAGTGATTAAGGTTAGAATACCAGGGAAGTTTTTGTGTACTTATTTTTCATTCCCATTAAAAATAAAAATCCCACCTGCACATTCAAAACAGTTGTCTGAAATGATGAAATAACTACTTATTTGGTAAAGGCAACCAGTGTTCATTTTCAAGCAATGAATCACCATATACTCCCAGTCTCTTCTGAATGTTTGATGTGCCAATGAAATGCAACTTAATGAACTTGCCTAAATTAAACTTCCTAACATTGATTCTGCAGGACTAAGACATGCTAACTCAGGAAAATATAATCGCTTGAGTTTCACTAAACACATTAGTTATATTGTTAATAAGCTACATAATAATCTTAATTTATGTTGATTTAATTCTATTAATTTTCTTTTTAAAATTTATTTGAGAGGGACAGAGACAGAGAGGAGCTCCCATCAACTGGTTCACTTTTCAAATGCCCATGACAGCTGTGGCTAAGCCTGGCTGAAGCCAGGAGTTAGGAACTCAATTCAAGCCCTGCACATAAGTGACAGGGAGCCATTTACTTGAGTCATCACTGTTTCTTTCCAAAGTGTACCTTAGCAAAAAGCTGAAATTAGGAGAGGAGCCAGGATACAGGCATTCTGATATGGGATGAAGGCCTCCCAATCAGTACTTTAATTGCTAGGCCAAACATCTGTTCCAATTTCCATTAAGTTTCAATGATCAGAGCTGTACATCATAAAGACATGTTGGATTCCTTGGAGTTCACTAATTTGTCACTTTTTTAGGATATTGGTAGGATATTTAGGATAGATTCCAGAGTTTACCAGAGTGATTATTCACAGTGATCTGTTGAGGATCTGTGCTTCAACAACCACTCTAAAGATATCTGCTCTGGAGAGAGATATAAAAAACTTTAGCTGGGGACTAGTGTTGTATTAAAGCAGGTTGAGTTGCTATCCACAGTGCTGTTATCCCATATAGGCACCAGTTCAAGTCCTGGCGGTTCCACTTATGATCCAGTTCCCTGCTAATGCACCTGAGAAAGCAGTGGAGCACAGCCCAAGAGCTTGGATCCCTGCACTCTTGTGGGAGACTCCTGGCTCCTGGCTTTGGACTGGCCCAGCCCCAGCCTTTATGGCCATTTGGGGAGTGAACTAGCAGATGGAAGACCTCTCTCTCTGGACCTCCTGTAATGCTACCTTTTAAACAAATAAAATAAATATTAAAAAAATACAAACACAAAACATTGGCCTCCAATAATCTGATTAATAATGTATAAGCCACTTCTACATATAGGTTATGAACATGATACAGTCATATAGAGAATTTCTTCCCTAACCCTAATGTAAGCCTCAAATAATTTTAATTTCTAACTGATATATTTTCAATTACTTGAGTATAAATAACAGAATCATTCTATTCACTTTAATTTCTAGGAATTACCCAGAAGAGTTTGGAGTTGTCTGAGGGACAAAACTGAGTGAAGTAACTATACAAGCTCCTGTAGTAATCAATGTCAGAAGTGGAACTAGAAACCAGGATTCCACAGTTCTAGCCCTGCTAATTTTAAGTGCTACAGATAGTTTCTTTTTCCTTTGCTGTATTCTTTTATTATTATTTTTAAAAGAGTTATTTGTTTATTTGAAAGTCAGTTACACAGAGAGAGAAAGAGAAAGAGAGGTCTTCCATCTGCTGGCTCACTCCCAGATGGCTGCAAAGACCGGAGCTATGCTCGTCTGAAGCCAGGAGCCAGGAGCTTCCTGCAGGTCTTCCCACATGGGTGCAGGGCCCCAAGAACTTGGGCCATCTTCTGCTTCCCCAGGCCATAGCAGAGAGCTGGATTGGAAGTGGAGCAGCCTGGACTCGAACTGGCACCCATATGAGATGCTGGCACTTCAGGTAGCAGCTTTAGTCTCTTTGCCACAACACCGGCCCCTGCTGTAGTCTTTTAAATAGACCTTTGGCATTCAACATTTTGATCCTTTGAAAGCAATCATGATAAGCAGCACTGTATGCCTTTATTTTTCTTTTGAGGTAGTATTTGAATTGCCCAAATGTGCAGCTGCTTTGCTTGAAGGGGCCACCACCTAGTGAACACTGAATAACACCTGGTCCAAGACCACCTCCAGCATCTGCCATACTGTACAACATTGATCAACTCTGCTACTCATTTCTCATTTGCCACATTCAGAATAGACTTCATTTTAATTTTTTTATAATTGGATCCTAAAAGAAACACAAAATGGGTCTGATGTTGTGGTACATAGCAAGTTAACACCAGCATCCCATATCAGAGGGACAGTTAGAGTCCTGGGTGATCTGCTTCTGATCCAGCTCCCCATTAAAGCCTCTGGGGGAGCAGCAGATTTCTCAAGTTCTTAGGAACCTGCCACCCACATTGGCGATCTGGATGGAGTTCTAGGCTCCTGGCTTTAGCTCAGCCCAGCTCTGGCCATTGCAGCCACTGAGGAATGAACCAGTGGGTAGATCTCTGCTCTCCCCCTTCCCTCCCCCACCACACCAGGTCACTCTGGCTTTCAAGTAGATAAAATCTTTTTTAAAAAGAAATGCAAAATGACAATATTTAATGCAAGTTACAAGGGCAACACAAAGGGGAGAGTATTTTCTAATATACAAATATACATTTTGGAATCAGTTATAAAAATTAAAGATACTCATATTTTACAGATGGGAATGTAAAATGACATAGTCACCTGGAAAAACAATTTTAGTCTTTTTTTTAAGATTTTATTTATAATTTGAAAAGTTGAGTTACAGACACTGAGAGAGAGAGAGACAGAGAGAAAGGTCTTCCCTCGATTGGTTCACTCCCCAGATGGCCACAACGGCACCAATCCGAAGCCAGGAGCCAGGGGCCTCCCCACAGTCTCCCATGCGGGTGCAGAGGCCCAGGCACTTGGGCCATCCTCCACTGCTTTCCCAGGCCACAGCTAAGAGCCGGATCAGAAGTGGAGCAGCCGGGACTAGAACCGGTGCCCCTATAGGATGCCTGCACCACAGGCGGAGGATTAACCTACTGCACCACAGCACCAGTCCCCAATTTTAGTCTTATAAATATTGAACATTCAACTGCAGGCATGGGCAGTGTGGCACAGCTTGTTAAGCCACGGCTTGAGATGCCTGCATCCCATTTCAAAGTACCTGGTTTAGCTTCACCTCTGTTTCCCATCCAGCTTTCTAATAGTTTTCACCCTGGGAGGCAGCAGATGACAGCTCATACACTTGGGATGTGGGAGACAAGGATGAAATTCCTGGTTACTGGCTTCAGATTGGCCAAGCTCTGGCTATTGCAGGCATTTGTGGAGTGAACCAGAGGATGTAAAATCTCTTGCCCTTGCTCATTATCTCATCTTCTTTATCTCTGTGCTGCTTTACCTTTCAAAAATATGTTATAGCAAAAATTTAAAAAGAAAATAGAAAGGAAGTAGGGAGGGAAAAATGGAGAAAGAAGAAGTATCATTATATTCTTAGACATGAATCTATGAACTACATGAAATCTGTTTTCTTTATATTGATAAAAAAAATATTGAAAGGAAACATACAACTACTGTACAGCCCAAGAATTGCATTCTTAGGTATTCATACGAGAGAAATGAAACTCCATGTTCATAGAAAACCTGTAGGCAAATATCATGGCTATTTTATTTATAATAAACAAAAATTGTAAAAAGCATCCAGATGGAGTATTTTTTTGACAAAAATGGTAAAAAGCACTTCAACAGATGAATGGCTGAGCAAAGTGTGGCCCATACAAACCAGGGATTACTACTTAGAAATATAAAGGATAAATTGTTCATCCACACAAAGACTTGAATATGTCTCCAGTGAATTGGATGGGTGAAAACATCCAATTTCCAAATGTTGCATACTGTATAACTCTAATTACATTACATATTTGAAGTGACAGAATTTTACAAGGAAAGAGCATATTAATGGTGGCCAGGTGTTAGGGAAGAGGCGGAGGGGAACAAATAGAGTGGTGGTAATTTGGCTATTAAAGGGCAACAGAAGGGATCCTTGTGATGATGGGCTGTCAGAATGTTGACTGTACAGCAGATACATGAATTTACATATGTGACAAACATTGTATAGAACTGCATAAGCAGCCCCACACAAATTAATAAATGATCAGTGAACTGTATCAATGCATATAGTTCATGATATTAGGCAAGAGTTTTAAATCCTATCATTGGAGATAAAATAGAGTATATTTAGGATCTCTCTGCATTATTTCATACAATATGTATAAGAGCCTACACTTTTCTCAAGAAGTATTTCAATAAAAATAGTTTAATGTTGAAATTATTGATGGCCCCAAAGGAATTTAAATTGGCAAACAAAAAAGAGGTCTGCACCCTAATGTTTATTGCAGCTCAATTCACAATAGCTAAGACCTGGAACCAACCTAAATGCCCATCAACGATAGACTGGATAAAGAAATTATGGGATATGTACTCTTTAGAATACTATACCGCAGTAAGAAACAACGAAATCCAGTCATTTGCAACAAAATGATGGCCCATGTTTCTGATATACAAAATGTTATGTGAGTAAATAATTTTTAAACCCATTTCTTAAATTGTTTTAATGAGAATTCTAACGAGGGTAAAAGTTACTCAGCATGTAAGAGCTAAAATGTAAATATATTTAAAAAGTCACACACGGGGCCAGTGCAGTGGCACAGTAAGTCAATCCTCCACCTGCAGTGCCGGCATCCCATATGGGAGCTGGTTCTAGTCCTGGCTGCCCCTCTTCCAATCCGGCTCTCTGCCATGGCCCGGAAAGGCAATGAAGGATGGACCAAGTGCTTGGGCCCCTGCTCCCGCATGGGAAACCAGGAAGAGGCACCTGGCTTCTGGCTTCTGATCTTTGCAGCTCTGGCCATTGAGGCCATCTGGGGAGTGACCCAACAGAAGGAAGACCTTTCTCTCTGTCTCTCTCTCTCACTGTCTGTAACTCTAGCTCTCAAATAAATAAATAAAATCTTAAAAAAATAAAAATAAAAAATAAAAAGTCACACAATTCATGTTTTCAGGATGTGTACAGTGAACTCTGTTTTGTTCATGCCATTGTTTTGGGATGAAACCAGTATCCAGTATTGAATTTGAAGAGTAAAAGTTATTAGTAATGGTTGCTGGAAAAATTTTTCAGGAAATACTTAACCATAATTCTATTGAAGGTTCTGATAATTCAAAATGGTGATGATAGGAGCTAAGAAAACAACACACACATCACAAGGGAATCCTGGTTAAAAACTGGACAAAATGCGTGTTTTCAAGCCCATAGATAGGAAACAACTCAGTGAACATGAAGAATCCACAGTGCAGACAGGTTTGAAGTCAGGTCACCAGCCTTGAACAGAAACATACCATAGATCAATGCAACAGGGGAACCCACATGCCTCAGACAGCAGACATTTCATTTTCCCAATAAAGGAACATATAAAACAACCTAGTAAACCTTGCAAAACCTTTACTTCATCTCTCCGAGGGGAAAATTATTCTTCAATGTTGAGAAAGAGCTACTCCATAATTCATTACAAAAAAAAGCAGAAGAGAAATGTTTATGATGTGATGACATTAACAGAAACCTTGACAGACAGTGAGACAACTTAAAATTGCCTCAGAACTCACGCAAGCTAGTGAATCTGAATGTGGCAAGGTGTTCTTTCATCCCATTAGAGAAATTCTTGGAAAAAATTCCTAGAGTGGGAAAGCACAATTGACCTAACTCATGTCTCTCAGCCCTAACTCAAGGGAACACAGAGTAGGCAAGGAAGGACACCCTCTTTCAGCATAATAAAATACAAAGGCTTGCTAACAGAGTTGTAAATCTTATACAAGCCTAGGCAGAGAGCTACTGACAGGAAATAAACTCTCCCAATGGTAGCTATTTAATTTCTCTTAAATATCCTGACTTGAAAATTCCGTTGCCATAATATATAATATTTGAAATTGTTTACAATTAACAAAATGGAAAGACAGACAGTAGACATAAAATACAATTTATCCAATTTCAAGGAAATACATGTTCATTATATGCTCATATAGTAATAGTTTGTGCACAGTATGTGTGCTGTTTTTCAGAAAAAAATCTCTATGTAATTAATGCAAAATGTGGTAAATAAGGTAGGCTTCATAGTCACTAAAAATTACAGAGTGCATATTCAATAATATAATTATCAATTTCCAACACACAAATAGTCACAAAATAAGAGGTGACAATGTTTTCTACAAATTCACTGTGATGGAAATCTTCCTACAGGGCTTTTACAAATTGGATCCATTTTGGGGAAACAATTTGGCAATATATCAGAATTGTCATGTGTATTATTACTCAGTTCCTAAGTTAGCCTATTAGCACCTCCACTCAGAAAACTAATAATTGAGCACATCAACTAGTACATTTGATTAGTCTATAGTTAAAAATAGTATTGTATTGATGTTCATTTTCTGGTTTTGACACGTACCATGGTATAAAATTTGTTAGTCTTAGGGGAAGCTGGATGAAGACTGTAAGGCAATTATCTGTACTGTTTTTGCAATTAGTGTATAATTATTCTAAAATAATAAGTTAAAAATGAAACAAAACTTTGGGACAAGAAATTAAAAAGGAAAATTTTTAAAAGGCAAGTGGCTGGGGCTGGCAACATGGTGCAGCACGTTTAGCCACCACTTCATCACTTGCTTCCTGTTTGAGAAACCATTTGGAGTACCTGCTGCTCCATTTCCAGTCAAGCTTCTTCCCAATGATCCTGGGAAGGCAGCAGATGACAAGTGCTTGTGCTCCTGCCTCTTATGTGAGATCCTGGCTCCTGTCTTTAGCCTGGCCCAACACTGACTGTTGGAAGCCATTTGGAGAGTGAACTCACAAATAGAAGCACTTGCTCTCTCTCTCTCTCTCTCTCTCTCTCTCTCATGTTCTGCCTTTCAGATAAGTAAGTAAATAAATGATAGTTAAAAAAAAAAAAAAAGCAAAGGCCGGCGCCGCGGCTCACTAGGCTAATCCTCCGTTTTGCGGCACTGGCACACTGGGTTCTAGTCCCGCTCGGGGCACCGGATTCTGTCCTGGTTGCCCCTCTTCCAGGCCAGCTCTCTGCTGTGGCCCGGGAGTGCAGTGGAGGATGGCCCAGGTCCTTGGGCCCTGCACCCCATGGGAGACCAGGAGAAGCACCTGGCTCCTGGCTTCAGATCAGCGCAGTGCGCCGGCCATGGCGGCTATTGGAGGGTGAACCAACGGCAAAGGAAGACCTTTCTCTCTGTCTCTCTCTCTCACTGTCCACTCTGTCAAAAAAAAAAAAAAAAAAGGCAAAAACAAGTGGCAAGTCAATGTAGACAAAAATATTTTTCTTTAAATGCTAAATGCTAAACTAATTGGTAATGTAATATGAACTAAGAATATAGAGAAAATTATTCTTATTGGTAGACTTTTTCTTTCATTTTTGTAATTTGTAGCTACTTTATTTATTTGTTTGGTGTTTTTAAAAAATTGAATTAGTTTTTAACAGGTTCAATGTTGTTTGTATTTACAGTTCTAAGAACTTAATGAGATTCTCTTCTTCCCTGCCTCCCCATTCTCTCTCCCACTCTCCTTTACAAGACAATTAATTGAAATATGATTACAGTTGAAATGAGAGTTCATGAGAATGTCTATATTCAAAGTGAATAACCCAAAATCAAGAGTTTCTTCTGTACCAGTAATATTGTAAAATTATGGAAAAACATTTCATTCATGTTAGAAACCAAGAACTTGAAATCACTAGGAAGGGATTTAACAAGAAATGTATTGTTTGTACATACATTCATATTTTTGAAAACATACAAACAGAATATAGGACTTCAGAGGAGCAGTAATTTATCAAATGTTGTTTAAGTATCTATGATGCATAAATCTAAGGAAGAGAAAAACAAATAAAAATCTCAATAGAAACTTGGAAAAAGGAATTAATCTCTTAACAAATATTCATTGAGGGTTTAGGGATCTCTCATCCCATATCATAGAACCTGGGTCAAGTCTTGGCTTTGCTCCCAACTCCAGCATCCTGCTAATGTGGACCCTGGAAGGTATCAATTGAAGGTTAAGTAGTTGGGTTCCTACAACTTACATGGGAGATCAAGATTGATTTCCCAGCTCCTGGCCTGGCCTGGTCCTGGCTATTGCTGGCATTTGTGAGGTGACCCAAATGACAGATTTCTGTCTTTATCACTGCTTTTCAAATAAATTTTTAAGAAAGTGAATACAAGACTAAATTGGTTTTTTTTTTAAGTATTCAAAAAGCAGATACTGGGCTGATAACAATGGGGGACCGAGGAATGCAACAAGCATGAGCCTACTGTCAGCTTCCCAGTATAAGACAAAAGAGACCACAATTGTAATTTTTAATAAACATTACCAAATCTAAAGTGTTGAGAGTAATTGATAGAGGGGCTATTTTTATCCTCTTTAAATTAAACATGACACAAAACTGACCCAGATGGCTTAAAACAAGGTGAAATTTATTAGCTTATGCTGAAAAAATGTGTTAATGGTTAAAAAACTCGAACAGCATTGTCAGAACTTTGTCTCCACCTTTAGACTTTCTGTCTGTGTAGACTGTGGTCTCATTTTGAGTGCCCCCTGGTGGTATCTTGAAGACCTGCAGAATATCTAAAATGCACATTGTACAGACTTCAAACCTGTCAGCAAGAGTGCTTCTCATGTTCAATGACTCATGACAAAGGTATGATATATGTCTAGATTCTGATTGCCCTGAATTAGGCCACATGTCTATCTATTTCAGCTGCTGAGGTCAAATGATGCAGTTCTCTGATGGACCAGGCTATGACACTTACATATCTTGTAGCAAGCAGTGAAATCCATTCTACCAAAACCACATGAAGTGAAATTGAATAAGTATTAGGAATAAGAAATTGTCACTAAAATGGGACCAGATTTTTAGTGCAGTAGGTTAAGTTACCACTTTCAATGTCAGCATCCCATATCAGAGTGCCAATTTCATTCCAGATACTCCATATCTGATCCAGGTCACTGCTAATGCCCCTGGAATGGCTGTGGAAGATAATCCAGTTATTTGGGGCCCTAATACTCATCTGGGATACCAGGATAGAGTGCCTGGCTCCTGACTTTGGCATGGCCCAGGCCTGTTGTGGTCATGCAGGGAGTGAACCTTTGGGTAGAAGCTTGCTCGCTCGCTCGCTCTCTCTCTCCCCATAAATAGATAAATAATTTTAAAATATAAAAAATTATTACTAAAATGAATAGAAATCATTGCTGTGTGGATGAAACAGATTATAAGAATTAAATAATAATTAACACAGTAATTAACAAAGTGTCGAATCTTAGGAAAGAGTTTTGGAAGTAAATTGTTTCATCAGCTAAGTTAACAAATGAGTGAATGTTAACTAAGTTAAAGTAAGTTAACTAAGTTAATGGGGTAGATTCTGTATAAAATATTACTTCAGAATCAAGGAGGTTTCAGAAGGCATGTGGTTGGAACACAATCATAGTTTTATATTATTTTCAATTCAGTTACAGTGACAAGAAACAACACAGGCAAACACGGACATACTCACTTTCTGCCTCCTTCTTTACAGCTTTTCCCCAAGCAACTAGAGCTTTGGGAGTTTTAGTGCTCTCTCTCTCTCTCTGTGTATGTCATACACACACACACACACACACACACACACACATAATATGAAGTTACTCTATGTAATATAGAGTTACTATTTCAGTGACTTACATGTTGCTGAGTAAATAATTCTATCTGTAAGGAGAATCAAACCACTCATCATTCAATTGATTGTTGAGAATTACATACTTTCAGTTTCTGAGGTTTTAGTAAGAGATTAGAAAAAAAATTAAGAATTGGGAAAGGCACATTCTGATCATTAGCATCTATAATATCCTTCATTCTTATTTTATATTTGAAGTACTGATTTAGCAAAATGGTTCTTAAGTTTTCTATATTTTTCCAGTGCTTTGTTGTAAACTCTAATTGTGTCTTAAAATTTGAAATATTCATTAAATACTACATATTAATTTATAAAAAGAATCAATGCATGCATGAGAAACATATATTTTGATATTGCTGAAACAGGCACTTGAAATAAAAAATTTAGAGTTTTTTTTAAAAATCAAATTCATGATTCCCTTTATTCTGTTTCCTCCAATGGTAAGCAGTACCTTGTAAAACTATAGCATATTGTCACAGTAAAAATGCTATTTTATATGTGTGTGTGTGTGCGTGCACACACAAGACATAGAACATATTTATCATAAGAATCTTTCATGTAGTCCTTTCAGTACAGTCATTTAAATCCTTTTAAGTTGTTTCTGCATATAGTGTGAAGTTGATGTTGAAATTCTTTGGTCTGTGAACTTCTGACCATTCAATCACCATTATTTTAAAGGCTCTCCCTCCTCCATCGATTTCATTTTATTTCTTGGCCAAAAATCCTTTGGCCTATCTGTGTTAAAGTGTTTCTGGGTTTTCCATTCTGTTGTATTGATGTATGCATCTAACTCTCTACTAATAACACATGGTCTTTATCATTGTAGTTACATAGTAAACCTTAAAATTAGAAAGAGTGATTCTTTCAGTTTCTTTTTTCTTTTTCAAAATTGGTTTGGCAGTGCCAGATTTGTGGCATAGCAAGTTAAGTCTCTATTTGATAAACACCACATCCCATATGGGTGCCAGTTAAACTTCTGGTTACTCCACTTCTGATCCACCTCCCTGCTAATGTGCCTCAGGAAGCAGTGAAGGATGGCCCAAGTGCTTAGAGCCCTGCACCCATATGGGAGATCTGGATGAATCTCCTGGCTCCTATGGCCTGGCCCACTCTGGTCAATGCCACCATTTGAGGAGTCCAACCAGCAGATGGAAGATCTCTTTGTCTTTCTCTATCTCTCTGTAACTCTGCCTTTCAAATACATAAAATAAATCTTAAATTGGTTCAGCTATTCCAGTTTCTTTCACTTCCAATATCCATCTGAAAACAAATTGTCTATATCTTCAAGGTATCTTTCTGAGATTTTCTTGAAAATTTCCTTAAATTTACAGACAAGTTAGGAAAAACTGAATATTTGATATGTTAAGTATTGCAATTCATGAGCATAGCATGTCTCTCCATTTATTCTGATTTTTGGTTTTTCACATCAGAATTTTATAATTTGTAGCATTGAGATCCTAAATACATTTTGCTAAATTTATGTATACTTTGTTTTCTTTAGAGTAATCTTAAAAGAGCAGTATCACTTCTTAGTGTGCAAAAGTGTGATTAGTTTCTGTGTATTGATCTTGTGTCCTGTGATCTTGCTGAATTAACATATGAATTAGAGGAAAATTCTGTAGCTTTCTTAGAATTTTTTTATGTATGTACAGGGACTTTTTTTTGTATGCCTCATAGCAGTGAACACAGCCTCCAGTACTATGTGGTATAGGAGTGATGGGAGTACACATCTGTGTCTTTTTGCAATCTTAGCATTAAGTTCTTTAAGTACATTAACCATAGAGTTTAGAAACTCTTTACAAAGTTGATGTATCCTCTCTATTCCAAATTTGCTGAGAATTTTTGAGTGTTGGGTTTTGTCAAATGCATTTTCTACATCAATTCCTATGATTTGATTCTTCAGCATGTTAATATGATGTATTATTTTGTTTTTGAATATTGACTCTGTATATCTAAAATAAATTCTACTTGGTCATGGGGAATAATTCTTTATATATGTGTTGGATTTGATTTGCTAAATTTTTCCATTTTTATTTTGAAAGACAAAGAGATGGAAACAGAAAGAAATAGATCTTCCATCATCTGGTTTCCTGGCCAAGTGACTATAACAGCCCAGGAAGCGCTAGACCAGAGCCAAGAGTCTGGAAATCAGCTTGCGTGTTCCACATAAGTGGCAGATACCCAAGTACTTGAGCCATCACCTTCTGCCTCCCAGAATGTACACTAGGAGGAAGCTGAAATCAGAAAAAGAACTGGGACTCAAACCTGTTACTCCAATATGGGATGCAGGCAACCAAAGGGGAATCATAACTATTGCAGCAAATACTTGATTCATAATTTGCTAATATTGTATTGAGTATTTTGCATCCATTTTCATGAGAGTTATTGCTCTGTAGTTTTCTTGTGTCATCATCTGATTTAGACATCAAATTAATACTTGCCTCAGCATTTTGTTATTCTAATATTTGGAAGAGATTTTTAATGGCATTAATTCTTTCAAAAATTTATGTTTTTATTTATTAGTGAGAGAGAGATGACAAGCTTTCATCTGCTGGTTCATTCCTCAAATGCCTGTAACTGTAGGAAGAGGCGCAGAGAAGCCAGTAACAAGGAATTCAGTCCAAGTCTCCCATGTAGGAAGAAACCCAATTACTTGAGCCATCACTGCTGCCTCCCCTATACCACAAAAGCAGAATGCTGGGGTCAAGAGCCAGAGCCAAGATGAAACCCAGGTACTCCAATGTCGGATATGAACATTTTAACTGGCATCTTAGCCACTAGGTAAAATGCCTGCCTGTGGCATTATTTCTTAAACATATGGTATAAATCCCCATCTGAGGCTGATTTTTTCTGTTTTGTTTAGATTTAATTTTGCTTTTACACATGACTACCTTTCTGAGTATGAATTCAATTTATTTAATATAATAGGGGTTACTTAAATTACGTATTTCATGGTTGCTCAGTTTTAGATGTCTGTGATTTTTGAGGAATTGTTCCATTTTCTCTAAGTTGTTGAATTTAAAACTATAAAATGGTTCAGAGTGTTCCCTTATTATCCTTTTTAATGTAGTGAGATTCATAGTGAAAAAGCTGTGTCATTCCAAGGATTCATTATTTTTGTCATTTCTCTATGTTTTTATGGTCTTGTCAGAGGTCTGCCAATTTTGTTGATTTTTTTCAAGTACCAACATTTTACTTCATTGATTTTCTGTGATTCGCCTGTTTTCAGTTTTATTGGGTTTTGTTCTTATCTTCAGGTTTCCTCCCTTTCTGCTGGTTCTGGATTTACTTTGCTCTTGTTTACTGTTTCTTTAAGGTTGAAACATAGATTACTGATTTAAAATCTTTCATTTTTTCTAATGTGAGCCAGGAGTTATTAAGTACAGTGTTTATCTTAGCACCACTTTGGCTGAAACCCATATATTTCCATATATATTTTTCTCCTTCATTCAGTTCTATGCATTGATCATTGCTCCTTGATGGATAGGTTACTAAGGAATATGTTGCATAATTTGCACATGTATACAGATATCTTTTGTTTCTATGATAATAAATATGCTCTACTTATGTCAATTCTTTCAAATTTTTCAAAGTGCTTTTATGGATGAGGATAATTTCTATCTTGGTAAATACTGCATAAGTACTTAACGAAAATGTAATTATTTATGTCACATAAGTCCTGTTGATGACTTATGTTGTTCATATCACCTATATCCTTACTCATTGTCTGTCTAGTACTTCCATAATTTCTGAAAGAAGAATGCTGAAGTTTCCAACTTTATTTGATGATTTATTTATCTTCCCTTTGGCTCAATCAGTTTTTGTTTCATATAGCTTGAGAATTGTATTTACTACTAATCATATTTACTTTGGGTTGCCTTGTTTCTCTGTAGATTGATCTTTCCATCATATTTGTGTTATCTCTCTATTTCTAGTAACTTTCTTTGCTCAGAATTCTAGTTAATTACATATTAGTATAGACATCCCTGACATTTTAAAATTAATGTTTCCATGGTATAGTTTTCCATCTGCTGACTTCCAAACTAGTCATTGAATTTGAATCAAGTTTATTAGAAGCACACAATTGTGATATTGTTTGAATCTTCTGTCTGATTCCCTGTCTTTTATCAGTGTACTTAGACTTTTTTCACACATATTCTTGATATGAGTGTATATTTTCCATTCATTCCATGTACTGCATGTAAAAGGTATTATGAAAGGTATTTCAGCACTTGGGAAAATATTGTGATATTTATTTTGTTTTCCATTATTTCATTATTTCAGAAAAGAAATCTGCTGTCAATTGAGTTGTGTTTCCCTAAATGTAATGCATCATTTCCTTGGTTAATTTCCAGGCTTTTTTCTCTTTGGGTTTAGTTTTTAGAAATTTATTATGATGTGTCCTGGAGTCAGTTTGGGGAGGTTGATCTTATTTTGATGTCATCAATTTCTTGACTCTTTTTCCAAATGTGGGGTATTTTCAGCCATTACTTCTTCAAATAATCCTTTGATCCCACTCTTTTGCATTCTGTCTGGGATTTCAGTGATGTGAATTTTGGAGATTTTATTATTGTTTCACAGTTCCCCAAGGATCTGATTGTTTATTTTTTGGTTCAAACTGGATAAATTTGTCTTATCTACCCTCAAGTTCACTTATTTTCTCCTCTGTTCCTCAATTACCAGTCCACCCAGCAAGCTTTCATTAATTTCTGTTACATTTTTTTCAGTTTCATCATTTGCATTCATTATTTATTATACCTTTTTTTTACTTATATGAAAGAAAAAGTGACAAATTAGAGAGAGGAGTAGAAAGATAGAAAAAAAAAAAAAGAGGAATACCATCCACCTCTTGGTTCACTCTCGAAATGCCCGCAGCAACCAGGCTAGGCCGGGCTAAAGCCAGGACTGGGGAACTCTATCTGGATCTCTAATGTTGCAAGGGAGAAAGCCAACTACTAGGGTCATGTTCTGATGCCTCCCAGGTGCATAAGCAGGAAGCTGAATAGAAGCAACAGTGTAGAGTGGACTCAAATCAGGCACTCTGATATGAGATATGGGCATGCCAAGCAGTAGCCTAACTGCTGCTAATACCAGCCTCCCTATTTTTTCATTAACTTAGCAAGAATTTTAGTGACATTTGAACTAAATTTGAGACAGTTACTTGAAATGTTTTTCTTATCTTTCCAACATCCTAATGGTGTCCGATGGTTGCCTTTTCTCAATTAAGTCATGATCTTAGTTTCTTGGCATGGTTTGCATTTTTTTAAATGCTGGACATTGGGCTTTGGGACTATTGTTAAACTCTGAGTCCTGGTGGTTTTTTTTTTTTTTTTGGGGGGGGGGTTGCAGACCATCACTGATCTTGGCCTATTATTGGGGGGGTACTTCCTGTGATTACCACCTGATTCTGCTGGAAATCCACCAGGACTGAACCTTCTCAGTGCTAATTAGGGTCAGAAAAATCTTTCCTAGGAGTGCCCAACCCATGAAGATAAAGTACTTTGCAGCAAGTATTGTTGCTTCAGGCTGTCAATGTTTAGGTGAAGGAGGGGACCCTCTGGCACACAAGGACAAGGAGACTTTACAGGCTCAGTGCTTCTTGTGGCAAAATCTCCCATTACCTCTACTGCATGGTTGCCTGTTGACTTGGATAAAGAAGAAAAGTTTCAGGCCAAGCCAAAAAAGACAACATTTTTAAGCTCAGGTCCCTTATTGTGCCCAGTATCCTTTTTGCTCTTCTCCTAGCCACTTAGCATGTTCAGATCAAAAAGGAATGCTGCCTACAACTGTCCAATAAAACCAGTAATCTGCTTTTTATCTTGAAGTGCACTTATAATTTTCATGTAACATAGTTTTAATAAAATTTCCCAGGAGTTTCCCAGATTTTAAATGGAGAACAAATTCTGGCATCTATAATAATAATCCAATGTTTCTTTTAAGGTCCAAAGCTCTTAGGGTGACCAGAAAAGTCAAATAATCCTCATTTCATTATCAAATCTGTCTCACCTCTTTTTTTTTCCATTTTTAGCTGGAGCACAAGTTCTCAGAATCCTTTATTGAGTGTCTAAAACATATTCAATTTCTTACTGTGATTGTTTAGGGTGAGCTAAAATCCAATATATAATATAAAAATAGCTACTGCAGCTGGTTCTCTCTGTGTATATTAGATAATTTATGTTTGACAAGTTTCTTTGCTTCCTGAAAGTTAAGATGAACAAAGAATTATTTTTTGTCACCTTTAAGGTATGCCTATACCAAGAAGAGTTGATCATGTAGAACCAATACTGCAGACAGCTCAGTAGCAAAAAGATGTACCACCAGCAAAAGCAAAGCATGACCTGCCCCTTGTAGGTGTCAGTATTTTTTGTGATGTATCCCAGTGCTTTAAGATCTTGCCAGGATTCTTAAAACCTACACAGCTAAATCACTATTTGTTAGTTTTTCAGTGTATCAACTATAGCATAGGGAATTCTTAAAGAAAAGGCAAGACTCTGATACAGGCTTTCCCCCCAATGACTTCAAGGAAAAGTAATCTTGTCATAGAGATCTTGTATTTTGCTACAAAAATAAGAGTAGAGTTTCTGAACTTGTGAACAAAGTGCTTGTTACTCTCAGGATAGAAATGAAAAATATTACTTTTCATGTGAAAAGAAAAATGCAATATATGTGCACAACACCAGCAAAGATTTCAAGAAGTGTCAAAACAGGACAATATTAACAGGGAGAATTTCAATTTCTTCATACATTGTTCATTTGACAGTCACAAATATAGTGATATCTTCAATTTGGTGAAAGTTAAATTTAAAATGTCATTTCCAAATATCACTACAATTTTCATAATTGAAAAGTCAAAGCACTCCTTTTGAGAGATGCTGATTTCTTACTAAAGAATACAAAAATACTTTAAATGATATTTTAAAATATCATAGTTTCTATTTCTATAGAAATCCATCAAATACTTAATATGTCTCACAATGAACAAATTGTTGTGTTACATAGATATACTTGAAATGGTATAGCAGCAGACTATGGTAAAAGTGATCTACTCTGTTCAAGGGTAAATAATTTGATAAAAATAATCTATGAATTTTAAAGGCAAAACACTTTGACACTTGGCTGGAGTTCCTTCACCATACCCGATGAGTAAAACTGCAAACAGGAAGGTCATGGTGTTTTGATTTTGTTCATTAAATACATACTACATGTACACTATGCCAGACACTCCTCTAGGTAAATGAAAAGAATTTCTTTTCTCTCATGAAATTTATACATTTGCAAGATGGGAAGACATTTTAACTAAGCTATGGGAAAGTAGGATGGAGAAATGTTAAAAGAAACAGTTGCAATGGCATATGCTAGATAGGGAGTGGAAAATTTAACGAGGTCAGAAAAGGCAGGATATTTTGAAGAAACGGTATTTTACCCAGATCTAAAGATCAACATTTTGACTAATTCATTAAACAGCTTGTTCATATTATTTTTATATGCAGATGAAAATAAAAGTGCCTAACTTCCTTGATTATTGAAATGGGAAGAAAAAAAGACTCTAATAAAGAGCCTGGAAATTCATCAAACAAGAAATCTTTAACATTGTTGTTAAAATTAATTATTTCTTTTTTTGTCTAAGATCTTCATCCCTAAACAGTCAGTGAGGAAAGTGATTCATTCCTAATAGCACTTTAGTGCAAAGTTGGACCCTATTTCCTGCATTTAAAGCATGACAACATCAGAATTTTTTGTCTTATTTTCATTGATTAATGAATAGCTAAAATACAGCAATAATATATTTTCACATTAATTTAACATTTAAATATCTATCCAGTAGCATGAATTTACCGAGTGAAAACTTCAAAGCAATTTACAAGCCATGATATATCCATTCACAAATTTCTTTGGTTAATGAAGTTTCTGCTTTTAAGGAAATTCTCAGTTAATAGAGCTATAAAAGCAATTAAGGGACACAGAGAGAGAAATAGAGATAGGCAGAATGGAAAGAAAAGATAATATTTCTTTGTTTTGCTTAATTTATACTTTTTTTTAATTTGACAGATAGAGTTAGAGACAGTGAGAGAGAGAGAGACAGAGAGAAAGGTCTTCCTTCCACTGGTTCACTCCCCAAATGGCCGCTACAGCTGGTGCTGTGCCGATCCAAAGCCAGGAGCCAGGTGCTTCCTCCTGGTCTCCCATGCAGGTGCAGGAGCCCAAGCACTTGGGCCATCCTCCACTGCCTTCCCAGGCCACAGCAGAGAGCTGGACTGGAAGAGGAGCAGCCGATACTAGAACCCAGTGCCCATATGGGATACCAGTGCCGCAGGTGGAGGATTAACCAAGTGAGCCAGGGCGTCAGCCCTGCTTAATTTATGCTTAATGAGGCACCCTAGGAAATTATTTTGAATATTGCTTAAGCAGAGTATGTTTATCTTTTTAATTTGAAAATTTTATCTTTAGAAACTCTCTCCACTCATTTAACAATATTCTCTTACCCTTGCTTTGTTAATCAATATTAATAAATAATAACAAATGTCAAGCTCTCAGTAAAGATTTGCTTCTTTATAAGTCTTAGAAGCCAAAGCTTATCAGATAGATCATAATTGTGCTTAATGAAAACCCAACTTTTTTCTGACTGAATTTCATGCATTACTTGTTGAAGCAAGATGTTACCAAACTCTACATTCATGGGCCCATGCTTCTTTAAAATATTATAAATTTAAGTTCCCCCAAAAGTATATATTGCATTTGTATTTTGAAATCTTATGCCACATTTTTATAAATTTCTATGAAAACTCCAAATCAAAGAGTGATGTGGAGAAAAGGGAATCCTTACACACTATGTATGAATACATATATTAATGTCATCATTCTGGAGAACAACAAAGTTATTCCTCAAAAAGTTAAAGCAAAGCTACCATAAGATCCAGCAATACCATTACTGGATATAAATCAAAAGGAAATGAACTGGTATGTCTCCATGTATCTTTGTCTCTCAGAAAATAGATAAACATTATCACAGACTACTTTTCACACATAATCATAGTTTTTCCTCAAGTATTACATGACAGAGGTTATCATATTTGAAGGGTGTTATGCAACCAGTAACAAAGTGAGAGGACAAAGGGGAAAATTCATTACAGCATAAATTGATTATACCAATCAGTTTATGAAACTGCATAAATAGATGATTACTGTGACAATTAGATCAGCTACATTTACCAGGTCCTTGCCCCTGCTTCAGACGTGTAATTCTATGACATGAGTTTCTCAGAATTTCCATTGTACTTTTCTGTCCACAGATTTTCTAAGTTCTTTGTATGACAATCTGCTGAGTGTTCCTCAAGCTTCCCTCTTCTCTTTTCACCTGGCACACACCCACCTTGATGATCTCATTCACTCTCGTAGTTTCATTTATCACCTCCTCACTTTCTCTTCTTCAGCTTTCTGGTTTGAATCCATATATCTGACTAGTACAAAAAGGAAGTTTCCATTTGGGCACCTCCCATAAACACAAGAGGAAGCAAACAATTAATGCATATCTTAGGTTGGTCTTCATAATTCTGAAATGATTGTTTTGAGGAATTTGGGAGTTTTCACTGATGCTTTTGTGGAGAAATTTTCCAAATTTCTTATCCCACCATTCCAGAAGTTCCACCCTACTTGCACTGAATTTTAAAACATGAATAGTAGGTTTTCAGGCAAATATTGAAAGATAAGTTATCCTAGACAGTGTGGAAAAGTTAATAGAGCTATGATATTACACAGTGGGTTCAGGTGTCTACAAATTATCTATTGACGGCAGAGACTAATGGAAGATAAGACTGAGCAAGTATGCAAAAGTCTCCCATATCATGTTAAAGAAGTAATATTTCATTCCACGGGTATTAGAGTATGAAAGAAGAATTTTGATCAAATGAATAAGAGTTACATTTCTTCAGAAAAGTCCCTCTGATGTGGAATTCAGGTATGCTGAAAGTTGGTTAGACTAAAAAATTGGAGAAAATAAAAGAGGCTGTTTTAAAATTCTGATGAGGATGATGGAATTTTGAGTTACGATTAAAGCATTTGTAGGCTATGCATATAAGAAATAAATATTTGAATACTTACAGTGTAATACTGATAGAAGTGATAGAAGTTAAAGGCAATTATAGAAGTAAAATAAGAATAGATTTCTATGATACATCCCAGCTGAGGCATAAAAAATTAACAATATATTGCTATCATTCTCCATCAAAATACTAAGTAAATGTCTTAAGAAATATCAATGTACATGATCATCTTATGATGGGTCAGATTTTTCAACAAATATATATTTTCATTGATCACATATTCATTTTCTCCATAAACTTCTTAAAATCATTCATATTTTTAAAAATGATATTAAAATCATCAAATAGTGAAGCCTGAATGTATTTTAAACTTGTTTTAGACCTGCATACTATAAATTGTGTCAGTTAGTAGTATATTTGTTCATTCTGTGAGCCAGTAGATACTTGAATGAATAGAAGCTGTGGATAAATTGATAAATGGATGCGTTTGTATTGTGTTCTTGAATAAGTTACTCTAATATAAAATAGGTGAAGATGTCCTCAGAATAGTTATCTAAGTTTTTAAAAATAATTATTCTACTATAGGAAAACAGGAAAGAGGGAGAACTGCTTTAAGAGTTTATTGTTGGCCAGCGCCGCGGCTCACTAGGCTAATCCTCTGCCTTGTGGTGCTGGCACACTGGGTTCTAGTCCCGGTCGGGGCGCCGGATTCTGTCCCGGTTGCCCCTCTTCCAGGCCAGCCCTCTGCTGTAGCCAGGCAGTGCAGTGGAGGTTGGCCCAAGTGCTTGGGCCCTGCACCCCATGGGAGATCAGGATAAATACCTGGCTCCTGCCATTGGATCAGCGCGGTGCGCCGGCCACAGCGCACCGGCCGTGGCGGCCATTGGAGGGTGAACCAACGGCAAAGGAAGACCTTTCTCTCTGTCTCTCTCACTGTCCACTCTGCCTGTCAAAAAATTAAAAAAAAAGAGTTTATTGTTTAGGACACCCACATCCTATTTAGGAGTGCCAGTTTGAGTTCCAGCTGCTCC
Source organism: Oryctolagus cuniculus (assembly GCF_051225735.1). Classification (NCBI taxonomy): domain Eukaryota; kingdom Metazoa; phylum Chordata; class Mammalia; order Lagomorpha; family Leporidae; genus Oryctolagus; species Oryctolagus cuniculus. The sequence goes on from NC_142867.1 coordinate 97,237,723, forward strand.
ATTTCTAATCCAGCCTCCTACCAGTGCACCTTGGGAGAGAGCAGATGCTGGCTCAAGTGTTTGGGACCCAGCTACCCACAGGCTCCTGGCTTCTTTATGGCTCAGCTTTAGCTGTTGTGGGCATTTGGGGAGTAAGCTAGCAGATGGATAAATTCTCTCTCCTCTTCCTTTCTCTCTCTCTCTCTCTCTCTCTCTTTTTCTCTTTCTTTCCTTCTTTCCTTTCTTTCCTTTCTTTCCTTCTTTCTTTCTCTCTCTCTCTTTCACCCTTCCTTCCTTCCTTCCTTCCTTCCTTCCTTCCTTCCTTCCTCCTCTCTCTATCTCTCTGTTATTCCATCTTTCAAGTAAATGAAAATACATAAACATTCTTAAAAAGAAAACAGGAGGGTAAAAGGAGATCAATTCTTAAGAACTCAAGCAAAAATCTAATTATGTTACTCTGTTAGAAATATCCTTGATCTATCCTTTTGTGTACAGTTTCTTTAAGTGATAAATCTTTAATCATATAAATAAAAAGAATTGAATATCTTAAAAACCAGATTTAAATAATATAGTTTCAGAAAAACTAATAAAATAAGTAACTATGTGTGAAAATTGAGTAAAGAAAACACCATGAAAATTACAGAGAGAATGCTTCCCACCAGTATAAATATAAGTAAGTTATAAAAATCAGGAATATCTTGCAGAGAACAGAAAACAGATTATGTGAAATCATAATGTGCTTATCATATAAATGTGCATGCACTGACAAAGGAAAATTCTATGTATGTTACTTTTGTTGTTTTTATTTCTATGAAAATCCACTGTCTGTGAACCATGCCTTATTTCCAATATTAAGTTTGTAATAGTTTTTGACAATATATATAAAATAGCTTATCAATCAAAATAATTAAAAATTTTAATATAGTAAACAAATGGTTAGCTGGACCAATATTAATGGAGACATAAAAGACAAATATCCTTTTTCCTAATTAATAATGCTAATTCCAAGCATAATTTATGCTATGATTCCAAGTCCCAAAAGATTTAATAGGATCAGCAGTTAATGGTTGGTTTGACCTTTAGGTCTGTGATGAAACTCAAAGCAAATTGATAGTCACAAAAGTTAACTGAAAATTTTCTTAATGTATCATTTTGAAAATTGATGATATTATTAAAAGCTGTGAATATGTTTTTAAAAATTATAATGTGAATTTAACTTACAATTGATCTTCCATGTTTTAAGGGGAGGTATTACATGGTTTCCTTCATATTTATTGTAGAAATATTGCATTGAAGAGTTAAAATTGTATATGTGCGGGTGTAAAAAGTTAAGCTTAAGCTTACAGGTTTAAACCTTCCTGGTGCAGCTGTGAAAATAAGACAGAGTGAAGGAGCACCTTGACAGTAGGGACTCCATTTTGGAGCACTTGAGACCCCATTCTGGGAAAGCACCCCCCACCATGAGACTCTGGTCTGAAACTATGATCTCAAATAGTCGGACAATAGCAGTGCACTACATCACCCTTGGCAGAACACAAAAACCCCCTAGCATGATTGCTCAAGCTTAAAAGTAGAAAGGTTGCACCTGGGTTACCTGGGCTAATAATGAAGATGTGATTTGTCTATGTCTTAAGATCATAATTGCTGATTGTAAGATTTTAGCAACCACTTAGCAACCATGTATTCTCTCCCCCCTCCTGATTTTGCGGTTTTTGCCTTTATAAACCCTATACTTTAGTTCCTCAAGGCTCCTCTGTTCTTGTATGTTCAGAGAGCCTCAACATGTTGGATCAATAAATCTTTAACCCTTTGCTGGTTGCATGAGAGAAAGTCTCTTGGAGTCGTTCCTTAAGCGGTGGGCATTTTCGGACCCTAACAGCATTACTTTGAATCTCCAAAAGTTTCCTCATCCTGTTTTAAAAATGTTTTGTCAGTTGTTCCACAATTTAATGAGTACTTAAAGAATCCTGATTTCCCAAAGTCCAGCGAACAATGGGCCCATATCCTTAGAATTTCATGCCTGTAGAAACAAGTGCCTCTAGCTTTCAGGAAAGCATTTAACTGTCATAAAACTTAACCCACAGACTTCCCAAGGAACATTTTATTTCAACAAAAAATTCCCAATATATTAACAACACATACTTAGCATAAAAATTAGTGACATATAGATTAGAGGAAAATATTTAGCACGCGAAAATCAAACTGACAAAATATCATCTTTCGAATATTAAAATTTGGGGTAGGAGGCAAGATGGCAGAATAGGAAGGGAGCACACTGATAGTCCGGGGAGAGATAGTTTAATAAAAGTGGAGATACTGCAGGTTCAAGGAAGAGTAGGGGAGGAAACAGCAGAAGAAACTCTTCCAGAACGCGGGATTCACAGTGGACCTGCGTGGAGAGCGTGGGAGCCCAGAGTTCGGGACACCAGTGGCAGACTCAACACACCAGTGCTGGAACACGAGGTGAGCCGAACCTCAATAGCCAGAGACACCGGCAGGCAAGCAGAGAGAGGAGACTAGAGGGAACGACCCCTGGGGGGGAAAGTTCACCAGGCTAACTGGAAGAGAGAGAGCGAGAGAAAAAAAAAAAAAGGTGACTGGTACGGACAGGGGTTTCTCTCTCTCTGCTCACCTCTGAAGGGTGAGCAAGACAAAGAGCAGGCGCCATCTTGCACATACGTCATAAGCAGAGAGACCTCAGGTCTGCACTGGCCCTGAGCCTAGCAGAAAAACCTGACTCTGGGTGGGGCAAATTAACAGGAGATTAGGACCTAGTAAATTTGTGGTGCTACTGAACTGAGACTGTGAAAAAAGAGACGGTGGGGGAGAGAACTCATGGAATTCACGTGAGTACTCTCCAGAGACGCTACAATTCCGTAACTTTGGCAACCCAGTGGGAGACTGAAGGAGAATTTGAGCCCACTCTGAGGGCAGAAGGGATTCCCTGTGTGGTCCTTGGGAAAGAGCTTCTGATCTCTGGCTCCTGTGGGTATATCATTTGCCTGCTAACTACCTCCAACTTCATTCAGCTGTGCGGAATTACTTCCCTTTTGAATCAAAAAAAGAAAGAAAGAGAGAGAGAGATTTACCATGCCTAACCTGGGAGTGTCACCTTTGGCACACCAAACAGAGCTCTCAGGCCACACCCATTTCAAGCCTCTAAGGCTCCATCAAAAACAGAAAGTCTACTTAATCTAGAGTCATAGTATAACAAGAAAAAGCACCACAGTGAAGAAACCAAATATCTCCATATGCCAAGTAACAAACGCAAAAACCGAGGTAATAAAAACAAGGAAGCCACCATGACGCCCCCAAATGAAAAAGACACCCCAATTCAAGATTATGAAGATGATGACATAGAAGAAATGCAAGAAGCAGATCTCAAAAAATTGATAAGAACATTAAGAAGTTCTCAAAAACAAATTCTTGAACTACAGAAATCCTTAATGGACAAGATAGAAAATCTCTCTCGTGAAAATGAAATATTAAGGAGGAATCAAAATGAAACGAAACAACTAGTATAACAGGAAACTGGGATAGTGATGAGAAATCATAATGAAGTGAAGAATTCAATAGATCAAATGACAAACAAAATAGAGAGCCCTACAAACAGAATGGGTGAAGCAGAAGATAGAATATCAGACTTAGAAGACAGAGAACAGGAAAGGATACAGTCAGAGCAAAGAAAAGAAGAGGAAATTAGAAATCTAAAACATATTGTCAGGAATCTTCAGGATACTATTAAAAAAAACAACATTCGGGTTCTAGGAGTTCCTGAAGGCATGGAGAGGGAGAAAGAATTAGAAGGCCTTTTTAGTGAGATATTAGCAGAAAATTTCCCAGGTTTGGAGAAGGACAGAGAAATCCTAGTACAGGAAGCTCAAAGAACTCCTAATAAACACGACCAAAAGAGATCCTCACCACGACACGTTGTAATTAAACTCTCCACAGTGAAACATAAAGAAAAGATCCTAAAATGTGCAAGAGAGAAACGTCAAATTACTCTCAGAGGATCTCCAATCAGACTCACAGCTGACTTCTCATCAGAAACCCTACAAGCTAGGAGGGAATGGCGAGATATAGTCCAGGTACTAAGAGAGAACAACTGCCAGCCCAGAATATTATATCCTGCAAAGCTATCATTTGTGAATGAAGGTGAAATAAAGACTTTTCATAGCAAAAAGAAATTGAAAGAATTTGTCGCCACTTGTCCAGCCTTGCAAAAGATGCTTAAAGATGTGTTGCACACAGAAACACAGAAACACGGTCATCAATATGAAAGAAGGTAAAGGAAGGAAACCTCACAGCAAAAGATCACAGGGAATTCAAAGCATATATTAGAACTTATCTTTGGCAAATGGCAGGGCAAAGTTACCACTTATCATTAGTCACATTGAACGTGAATGGCCTGAACTGTCCAGTTAAAAGACACCGTTTGGCTGATTGGGTTAAGGAACAAAACCCATCTATTTGCTGCTTACAAGAAACACATCTTTCCAACAAAGATCCATACAGACTGAAAGTGAAAGGCTGGAAAAAGATATACCATGCCAACAGAAATGAAAAAAGAGCAGGCGTAGCCATCTTAATATCAGACACCATAAACTTTACTACAAAAACCGTTAAGAGAGACAAAGAGGGACACTACATAATGATTAAGGGATCAATTCAACAGGAAGATATAACAATTATCAATGTATATGCACCTAACTACAGGGCACCGGTTTATCTAAAAGATTTGTTAACGGACTTAAAGGGAGACTTAGACCCCAATATAATAGTACTGGGGGACTTCAATACTCCACTCTCAGAAATAGACAGATCAGCCGGACAGAAGATCAACAAGGATACAGTAGATTTAAATGACACTATAGCCCAAATGGATCTAACAGATATATACAGAACTTTCAATCCTACAGCTAAAGATTTTACATTCTTCTCAGCAGTACATGGAACCTTCTCTAGGATTGACCATATACTAGGCCATAAAGCAAGTCTCAGCAAATTCAAAAGAATTAGAATCATACGATGCAGCTTCTCAGACCATAAAGGAATGAAGTTGGAAATTAGCAACTCAGGAATCCCTAGAGCATGTGCAAACACATGGAGATTGAACAACATGCTCCTGAATGAACAATGGGTCATAGAAGAAATTAAAAGAGAAATCAAAAATTTTCTGGAAGTAAATGAGGATAACAGCACAACATACCAAAACTTATGGGACACAGCAAAAGCAGTGTTAGGAGGAAAGTTTATATCAATAGGTGCCTACATCAAGAAATTGGAAAGGCACCAAATAAATGAGCTTTCAATGCTTCTCAAGGACCTAGAAAATATGCAGCAAACCAGACCCAAATATAGTAGGAGAAGAGAAATAATTAAAATCAGAGAAGAAATCAACAGGATTGAATCCAAAAAAAAAATTACAAAAAATCAGCCAAACGAGGAGCTGGTTTTTTGAAAAAATAAACAAAATTGACACCCCATTGGCCCAACTAACTAAAAAAAGGAAGAGAAAAGACCCAAATCAATAAAATCAGAGGTGAAAAAGGAAATGTAACAACAGACACCACAGAAATAAAAAGAATCACCAGAAATTACTACAAGGACTTGTATGCCAGCAAACAGGAAAACCTATCAGAAATGGATAGACTCCTGGACACATGCAACCTACCTAAATTGAACCAGGAAGACATCGAAAACCTAAACAGACCCATAACTGAGACAGAAATTGAATCATTAATAAAGGCCCTCCCAACAAAGAAAAGCCCATGACCAGATGGATTCACTGCTGAATTCTACCAGACATTTAAAGAAGAACTGACTCCAATTCTTCTCAAACTATTCAGAACAACTGAAAAAGAGGGAGTCCTCCCAAATTCTTTCTATGAAGCCAGCATCACCTTAATTCCTAAGCCAGAAAAAGATGCAGCATTGAAAGAGAATTACAGACCAATATCCCTGATGAACATAGATGCAAAAATCCTCAATAAAATTCTGGCCAATAGAATGCAACAACACATCAGAAAGATCATCCACCCAGAACAAGTGGGATTTATCCCTGGAAAGCAGGGATGGTTTAATGTGCGCAAAACAATCAATGTGATACACCACATTAACAGACTGCAGAAGAAAAACCATATGATTATCTCAATAGACGCCGAGAAAGCATTTGATAAAATACAACACCCATTCATGATGAAAACTCTAAGCAAACTGGGTTTGGAAGGAACATTCCTCAATACAATCAAAGCAATCTATGAAAAACCCACAGCCAACATCCTATTGAATGGGGAAAAGTTGGAAGCGTTTCCACTGAGATCTGGTACCAGACAGGGATGCCCACTCTCACCACTGCTATTCAATATAGTTCTGGAAGTTCTAGCCAGAGCTATTAGGCAAGAAAAAGAAATTAAATGGATACAAATTGGGAAGGAAGAACTCAAACTATCCCTCTTTGCAGATGACATGATTCTTTATTTAGGGGACCCAAAGAACTCTATTAAGAGACTATTGGAACTCATAGAAGAGTTTGACAAAGTAGCAGGGTATAAAATCAATGCACAAAAATCAACAGCCTTTGTATACACAGACAATGCCATGGCTGAGGAAGAACTGCTAAGATCAATCCCATTCACAATAGCTACAAAAACAATCAAATACCTTGGAATAAACTTAACCAAGGATGTTAAAGATCTCTATGATGAAAATTACGAAACCTTAAAGAAAGAAATAGAAGATACCAAGAAATGGAAAAATCTTCCATGCTCATGGATTGGAAGAATCAGTATCATCAAAATGTCCATTCTCCCAAAAGCAATTTATAGATTCAATGCAATACCAATCAAGATACCGAAGACCTTCTTCTCAGATCTGGAAAAAATGGTGCTGAAATTTATATGGAGACACAGGAGACCTCGAATAGCTAAAGCAATCTTGTACAACAAAAACAAAGCTGGAGGCATCACAATACCAGATTTCAGGACATACTACAGGGCAGTTGTAATCAAAACAGCATGGTACTGGTACAGAAACAGATGGATAGACCAATGGAACAGAATTGAAACACCAGAAATCAATCCAAACATCTACAGCCAACTTGTATTTGATCAAGGATCCAAAACCAATCCCTGGAGTAAGGACAGTCTATTCAATGAATGGTGCTGGACACATTGGATTTCCACATGCAGAATCATGAAGCAAGACCCCTACCTTTCACCTTACACAAAAATCCACTCAACATGGATTAAAGACTTAAATCTACGACCTGACACCATTAAATTATTAGAGAGCATTGGAAAAACCCTGCAAGATATAGGTACCAGCAATGACTTCTTGAAAAACACCCCAGAAGCACAAGCAGTCAAAGCCAAAATTAACATTTGGGATTGCAACAAATTGAGAAGTTTCTGTACTGCAAAAGAAATAGTCAGGAAAGTGAAGAGACAACTGACAGAATGGGAAAATATATTTGCAAACTATGCAACTGATAAAGGGTTGATCACCAGGATCTACAAAGAAATCAAGAAACTCCACAAAAACAAAACCAACAACCCACTTAAGAGATGGGCCAAGGACCTCAATAGACATTTTTCAAAAGAGGAAATCCAAATGGCCAACAGACACATGAAAAAATGTTCAAGATCACTAGCAATCAGGGAAATGCAAATCAAAACCACAATGAGGTTCCACCTCACCCCGTTTAGAATGGCTCACATTCAGAAATCTACCAACAATAGATGCTGGAGAGGATGTGGGGAAAAAGGGACACTAACCCACTGTTGGTGGGAATGCAAACTGGTCAAGCCACTATGGAAGTCAGTCTGGAGATTCCTCAGAAACCTGAAGATAACCCTACCATTCAACCCAGCCATCCCACTCCTTGGAATTTACCCAAAGGAAATGAAATTGGCAAACAAACAAGCAGTCTGCACATTAATGTTTATTGCAGCTCAAGTCACAATAGCTAAGACCTGGAACCAACCCAAATGCCCATCAACAGTAGACTGGATAAAGAAATTATGGGACATGTACTCTATAGAATACTATACAGCAGTCAAAAACAACGAAACCCGGTCATTTGCAACAAGATGGAGGAATTTGGAAAACATCATGCTGAGTGAATTAAGCCAGTCCCAAAGGGACAAATATCATATGTTCTCCCTGATTGGCGACAACTAACTGAGCACCAAAGGGGAAACTTGTTGAAGTGAAATGGACACTATGAGAAACAGTGACTTTATCAGCTCTTGTCCTGACGGTTGACATACAATGTAATACTTTATCCATTTTAGTATTTTTTTTTGTTCTAGTACCATTGGTTGAACTCTGTAATTAACACACAATTATTCTTAGGTGTTTAAATTTTAACTGAAAAGTGATCCCTGTTAGGAATTTGGAAAACATTATGCTGAGTGAAATGAACACTATGAGAAACGGTGACTTGATCAGCCCTCACCCTGACTGTTGATGAGCAGCTTAATATGTTATCCCTCTTAGTATTTTTTTTTGTTTGTTCTACTTAATACTTTTGGTTGAATACTGTAATCAATACACAATTCTTCTTAAGTGCTGAAACATAAGTGAAAAGTGATCACTGTTAAATATAAGAGTGGGAATAAGAGAGGGAAGAGATGTGCAATTCAGGACATGCTCAAGCTGACTTACCTCAAACGGTAGAGTTAGAAACATACCAGGGGATTCGAATTCAATCCCATCAAGGTGGCATGTGCCAATGCCATCTCACTAGTCCAAGTGATCAATTTCTGTTCACAATTGATCATAATGATAGGACTAAGAACCAAAGGGATCACATAAACAAGACTAGTGTCTGCAAATACTAGCTGATAGAATAAAAAAGGGAGAGAACGATCCAACATGGGAAGTGAGATACACAGCAGACCCATAGAATGGCAAATGTCCTAACAGCACTCTGGCCTCATAATCAGCCCTTAAGGCATGAGGATCTGGCTGAAAAGCCCATGAGACTATTTCAGGCATGGAAAGCCAAGACACTCTGGGGAAAAAAAAAAAATACCTAAATGAAAGATCTCCGTGAGTGAGATCCCAGTGGAAAGAATGGGTCATCAAAGAATGAGGTACCTTTCTCTGAAGGGAGGAGAGAACTTCCACTTTGACCATGGCCTTGTCTAAAAATTATCAGTCAGTGAACTCAGGGGGCTTCCATAACCTTGGCAGCTCATGACAAGAGCCTAGGGTGATTACTGAGGCCATAAACAAGAGTGTCAATTTGTTAAGTCAACAACAGGAGTCACTGTGCACTTACTCCTCATGTAGGATCTTTGTCCTTAGTGTGCTATACATTGAGATTTAATGCTATAACTAGTACTCAAACAGTATTTTTCACTTTATGTTTCTGTGTGGGAGCAAACTGTTGAAATCTTTACTTAATGTATGCTAAACTGATCTTCTGTATATAAAGAGAATCGAAAATGAATCTTGATGTGAATGGAAGGGGAGAGGGAGTGGATAAGGGGAGGGTTGTGGATAGGATGAACTTTATGGGGGACAAGCCATTGTAATCCATATTCTGTACTTTGGAAATTTATATTCATTAAATAAAAGTTAAAAAAATATATTAAAAAAATATCATCTTTCACTGGATTTTGAAGAAACATTTTCCCATTATAGTCTTGTATTTCGTAGCATCATATAGTGGTTAAGAATTTGTAATCTGAGGCCAATGTTGTGGTGTAGCAGGTAAAGCCACTGCCAGCAACACCGGCATCCCATGTGTGTACTGGTTCCTGTCCCTGATTCTCCAATTCCTGTCCAGCTCCCCTCTCATGTATCTGGGAAAAGAGCAGATGTTCCAAGTCCTGCAGCCCCTGCTACCCACAGGAGAGACCCAGATGAGGCTCCTGGCTCCTGGCTTCAGCAAATTCAAGCATTGGCCATTATGGCCATTTGGGGAGTGAACCAGAGGATGGAAGATTCTCTCTCTCTCTCTCTCTCTCTCTCTCTCTCTCCCCCTCTCCCTCTGCCTTTCTTTAATTCTGTAACTCTGGGTTTCAAATAAATAAATTTTAACAACAACAAAAGCAGCAAATAGAATTTATAATCCGGAATCATAGAGACCTGGGTTCAAATCTTCCCTCTGTTATTTACTTACTTTATGACCTTCAAAAATTCTTGTAGGCATTTTCGTTATCTGTGCAATTCATTTATGTATTTACTTCACAAGGGTTTATTAAAATCCTAATACTTTACTAAGTTTCTATTCAGATTAATAAAATAATTGAAATAAAATTGTAACTTGGTATTTAATATGTTCTTAGTAAAAATTTGCTGTTATTATTTTCAACTCTATTTTAGAGCAAGAAAGAATTGAACATGAGAAAATATGATGCTGTCATCAGTTCTCATGAAATATATTGCAGATAGAAAATAAAACATAAATGTTTAAAATGATTTTAAATTCTGGCATTCATATTGGTCAGAAAACCAATTTATATTAAAGCCATATCAAGCAAATAAAAGTATAGAAGCCACACTGGAAAATTGTATATGAATTCTGCCATGTCCTTTAAATGTCCTTTAAAAACACATATTTAAATTGAAACCACAAAGTAAAGCAGGTAGTGGTTTAATCTCCAAAGATTTTCATTTCGTCCCAAAGTCAGTTCCCTGAAATCAATATACAAGAACCATGCATAGCTTCCTGTTTTAACCAAAAGGGCAAGACAAGGTGACATGATTGGGCCCTGTGCTTTCATTCTGAAGCTCAGTATTCTCACTCCAGGTCAGGTTGCTTTATGAGCCTAGCCTGCTTTTCTCTCGCTGCCCTCCTGCCCCACACACCATATGGCTATCCTCACAAAGGTGCACTGATGCCCCCTGTCTAGATGGCTGCTAGCACCTTTCACTTGGCAGTAGGGCAGTCTATTCCATTTCTCATGCAAACAAATCATTTGGATGAAGAGCTGGGGAAACTAAGGTTAGATTCTTCTCTACATGATTTCTCACATTCCAAAGTTTACACACTAAAAGAGGGAATTCCATGGTCCTTTATTATCTACTAGTATTTAGATGGTCCCTCTTTAGATAGCCATAAGGTGATATTAAATAGAGTAGCCTTGTCCAACTTACCTGGTATATTAATTTCCTAAGGCTGTCCTATTAAGACAAGAAACTGAGTGGCTTAAACAACAGAAATTAATTTCTTCAGTTTTGGAGTCTGGAAGCCCAAGATCAAGGTGTCAGCACTTTGATCTCTGAGAACTAATTACCTCCTAAGCCTGGATACCCATCAGCATACCTGAATTCAGTCCTGGCTCCAGCTCTGAATCACAGCTGTAGTGTAGTTCTTGGGATCCTGTGGCGATGGCTAAAGTAATTGGGATCCTGCCACTCACATAGGAAAATTAGATTGAGTTTCAGGCTCTTGGCCATGAACTTTCCCATCCCTGACCAGTGCATGGAAGTTTCTCTCTCTGTCTCTTTTTCTCTCTCTCTCCCTCTGAAATCAGACATGACCCCCTAAAATTTACACCAAAATGTGGCCCCTTAAAGTTCCCCAGAAGTGCTATCTGGGGTGCCACATGTACTACTGGAATTTGGGGTGCCATACAATTTCACCGTGGGCTTACTAAATCCCCAATATTAATAAGCCAGAGAGGGTTCTTGCCTAAATTTTAGAGAAGAATTCTAAATACCAGCACAGATAAATGAGGCAGCATGGTAGATTTTAAGCTTTATTTAGTGAGAAAGATGCATAGGAGAGTGAGAGCTTTATTAAGAGAGAGAGGTAAATCTGGGTTCATACTGAGCACAAGGAACCAGCCACATGGAGGAGCATCTAGGCCAGGAAGCCTAGGGCCAGTGGCCTGAAGGCCATGTGTCCTGAAGGTGCAGGGCTACAGCAAGCCTCCTCCTGGCAAGAGGCCAAGGCCGAAGAGAAGACACACTGTGTCCCAGGCTTTTAACCCACTTCCAAAGGGGAGTGGTTAATTAACCTGATTGGCTGGTGGGCACCCCCGTGTGGCCAGGTAGAGGGATGAGGTCATACAGGGGCATGGCAAAGGTATCAGGTAGGGCGTGAGGTCACACAGGGGCGTGGTGAAGGCGTGGTCTTCCAGCTCACAAACCTAATTGATTTTAACCTGTATGCCTGCCTACTTCATTCCCCCTTCAGAGACTCCATCCCTTAATCCTAAGGGGAGTATATAGACATTGAATCATCTCTTCTGTAACTGCTTCTTGCTTATGAGGGGCATAGTGCAGGCCCTGCCTATCCAGGATCTGGAGGTCTCTGCCTGTCCTATCTAACAAATTTGCTTTGTGAGCTGGAGCAGTCTCGGTCATTGCCAACATCTGTGTCCACTGCATGGTCAGTTACTCCAAGAAGCTGAGTTCTGAAACATATAATTTGTTAATTAGCAAAGGTAAAACTAGAGTAAAACCAATTGTAGGTGGGGTGCCCCTTTAGATGAAAACAACATATCTTACAGATTCCCAGATAGTGGGTAGTGATAGGCTACCCTTATGTAGATAATAAACCCATTAGCTTGAGCATAGAGAATTATAATAAAAGAAATCATTAGGTGGCTTTATCATCAATAACAGTTCCCAGAGATAATTAAGAAAGGCAGGTACAGCATGTTTGCCTTAAGGAGACAAAGGCAAAAGCTTTACTTATCCTTTTTGCTTTGAAGTACTTAAGGTTTCCTATTGGCTTATAGGAACAGTCAGGCATGTCTTTTGTATTCACCTGCGAAGATTTAAGAGGTAGAAATGTAATCCTAATTTCACAGAGGTAGTCATGCTCAATAGCACCTAGTCAAGTCCCTTTAATTTATGCCAAAGCTGTTCTGAAGAGAATCTTCTTTGAATGGCTTGCTTAGGAATTTCTAATGTTGGAGTTTTTGTCAAAAACTCTTTGATTCCTTGGAACACCTTTTGTAGCTCCCCTGTCCAGCACACTGTCTGTTTCAGAGGCTTTTAAGCAAACACAAGGCTTAGAATCCAAATCCTGGAATCCATAACAACTTTTGTAGCTACCCTTTTCAGTACAAAGTCTGTATCAGGGCCTCTTTAAAGTCATATACAAAAGTTTGGAATCCAAATCTTGGAATCCAGATTCCACAGAATCCTGTCATCAGCAATTCCCAATACTGGAGCTTTAGTTAGAAGCTCCTTAGTTCTCTGGAACAACTTTTGCAGCTACCCTTTTCAGTACGGGGACTGTGTCAGGGCATCTTTAAAGCTATTCGCAAAAGTTTGGAATCCAAAGTCCACAGAATTTTGCCGTTCTCAGAAATCTCCTCGGCTGCCTTTTAATATATAACCCTATGTTAAAATATATGAGCGGCTGGTGCCGTGGCTCACTTGGCTAATCCTCTGCCTTCGGCGCTGGCACACCGGGTTCTAGTCCCGGCTGGGGCACTGGTTCTGTCCCAGTTGCTCCTCTTCCAGTCCAGCTCTCTGCTGTGGCCTGGGAAGGCAGTGGAGGATGGCCCAGGTCTTTGGGCCCTGCACCCGCATGGGAGACCAGGAGGAAGCACCTGGCTCCTGGCTTTGGATCGGTGCAGAGCACCAGCTGTAGTGGCCATTTGGGGGGTGAACCAATGGAAGGAAGACCTTTCTCTCTGTCTCTCTCTCTCACTGTCTAACTCTGCCTGTCAAACACACACACACACACACACACACACATGTGCTAGGAGTTTTACAGAGAGACCTGTATCTAAGATTTTACATTTGAGGCACTTAATAAACTTTAAAGAAAACCTAGGAATACAGGCAATGGAGTCTAACACTTAGACATAAGTAGAACATACGATGCATAATATCACACAATAGAACAAAGCAATCTTTGGGATTACGTTTTGCCATTAAAGTTATTACTGTAGCTCTTTTGAGAACAGAGATCCTACATGGGAAGTTAGTACACAGTGACTCCTGTTGTTAATTTAATAATTAACACTCCTATGTGTGATGTCAGTGATCACCTGAGGCTCTTGACAAGAGCTGCCTAAGCTATGGGAGCCTTTTGAGTTCCACAAACTCCATCAGCATTCAGACAAGGCCATACACAAAGTGGAAGTTCTCTCCTTCCTCTGGAGAAAAGTACGTCCTTCTTTGATGGCCACTCTTTTCCACTGGAGTCTCCCCCAAGGAGGTTCTCCACATAAGGACACTTTCTCCACGAGTGTCCTGACATTCCACACCTGAAATGCTATTGTGGGATTTTTAGCCAGAACTGAATGCCTTTAGGGCTGATTTTGAGGTCACTGAGTGCTACTTAAAGCGATTGCCACTCTATGAGTCTGCTGTACAGACTCCTTTCCATGTTGGAAAATTTTCTCCTCTTTTACTTTATTATTATTGGTCCTATTGACATGATCACTTTAACACTTAATCCCACCTATATGATCACTTTAAAACTTAAGATGTTACCATTACCATCTAGCCCAAGGGGATTTGCGATCCCATAGCAAGTTTTAAACTGTACCCTTAGAAGACCGAAAGAATGCATGCAGAGCTATATAGCTTTGTAGGACCTGAGAAAATAAAAACAGACACAGCTCTTCATGAGCTTAATTATCCTTAAGCATTTTACATGGATACATTGTATTAGCTATAATTCCTTAATCCCATCTAGTTGAAGGGTCTCCCAATTATTAAGTGTAGATCCTTTAGGGATCTCCAAAGGAGCAGATATAGAACTACCCATAGTTAAAATACTTTGTAACCTGGGGAGACAGGAAGTAAATAAGGCTAAGCTTTCAGCCCAGTTATATCTCTGATCATCTACCTTAACCAATAATCTGACATCTCAATGATACTATGTCTATTATAGAGCTTAATGCATATATATCATACCAAGGGAATATAAACCACCCAGTCTGAGAAATGCCATTTTGCACTGTTAGAATCTGCTCTGGAGATGAAAACAATCAAGTGAAGTGAGGGGTATCCACTCTAGAGATGAAAATAAAAAAAAATATGATTTAATGCTGTTCCAGAGGTGAAAAAAACTGGAATGAGGGGCATCCGCTCTGAAAATGAAAAGAATAAAATATGGTTTAATGCCACTCCAGAGATGAAAAAAAAAAAAAAGAATAACGGATCCACTCCGAAGGCGAAAATAATAAATTTAAAAAAACATAATATACATTGCTCTATTAATCAGGCAAGTAGCATGTGGTGGGCCATGGGGGTCGCCATCTTGGGGTGGAAGTCCCACCCTCCACAAGAAGTAGGATGTCCTCCATGTTTGAAGCTCCTCCTCCCTGATGCTAACTCGTTTCTAAGCAACCAGACCAGTTCTCCAACTCGAAATTAGCAATTGAAAGCTTGTATAAGGCCCAGGGACAAGGAGAAATGTTTTAGAACTTTTTTAGCTGCTGATGCTAGTTAAAAACTTAACCTTAGAAAAGCATGTAAATTGTCTTTGAAACACACTGCAACCAATTTAGAATCCTTAGGAGTTTTTCCTCCATGTAAATCTTTTATCTCTCTTACTACATTGCACTAGTAACAACACCAAAGTCCTTAAAGCCAGAAACCATGAAAGAAGACCAACTTCACCTCCATCTCAAATAAACAAAATTTTTTTTTAAATATAAAACAATCTAACATGAATTTAGAAGGTGGCAGGAGCGTATGATTTGCCTCATAACACCTAGTAATTGGTAACTTGTTTCATAGTTTAAAATGTTGTTCCCCACATACTGAAATCGGAAAAGACCCCCTAAAATTCACACTAAAATGTGGCCCCTTAAAGTTCTCTGGAAATGCTATCCAGGGTGCCACATGTGCTAACCGTCCTGAGGTCGAGAATAAGATAACTGCCCTGAGGTTGAGAATACCGCCTCAGGAATGAAAATAACAAACAAGGAAGATAACCATCCTGAGGTAGAAAATAAAAAACACCTAAACACGCTAATACTGCCAGAGGAACGAAAATAACAAACAAGGAAGATAACCGTCCTGAGGTCGAAAATTAAAAACGCCTAATCATGCTAATATCACCTCAGGAATGAAAATAACAAACAAGGAAGATAACCGTCCTGAGGTCAAAAATAACAAATGCCTAATCATGCTAATACCGCTTCAGGAATGAAAATAACAAACGAGCTATGCTAATACCGCCTCAGGAGCGAAAATAACAAACGAGGAAGTTAACCGTAAAATATATAGCTCTATTAACCAAGCATGCCGCACACACACACACACACACACATATATAAAATGGCTAAAAAAAAAAAAAAAAAAAAAAGCTCTATTAACCAGGCATGCCACAAACACACACACACACACCATATATATATATATAATATACTGTAAATCCTATAATAAAATGGCTTAACAGATAAGACTCTATTAACTGGGCATATAGCACGTGGTGGGCCATGGGGGCCGCCATCTTGGGGCAGAGTCTGTTGCCTTTCTTCCTGTGAGGGCAGAAGGTCCTATAGTAGGCCACCATCTTGGGGCAGGACTCCCAAACTCTGTCAGGAAGTAGGGCATCAGCCATGTTTAAAACTCCTCCTCCTTGACGCTAACACGTTTCTAAGCAACCAAAAATCAATTCTCCAGTTTGAAATTAGCATTTGAACCACACGTTTCCAAGCAACCGAATCAATTCATGAACTTGAAATTAGCATTTGAAAGCTTATTTGCTACTGCCCAGGAATGAGAAGTTTCAAACTTTTTAGCAACTGATACTAGTTAAGACTTGGCCCTAGAAAGCAGGTAAACTGTCTTTGAAACACACTAATCTCTCTGCACTAGCAACGTCACAAAAGAAAAAAAAATTCCTTAAAGCCAAAACTATCAAAGAAACTCAATGAGCGTCTTCCTTTCTTGAAACTACCAGTAAAACAGGGCTAGTTTGCACCTCTGCGAGCCGCTGCTGGCCAAACCGGCCTTACGGAGCTCGGCAGGGTCGTGTACTCCCCTGGGCTGAGGCGGGTCGCGTGCCGCCTGCGGGCAGGCTCGACCCCAAAGAACCTGGCCTGAGCCCCTGCCTGCTCCGAATGAGCTCCAGTGGGCTGCAGGCGCTCCCATGAGCTGCGGCCGGCAGCCTCCGCTTATGGGACACTACTGCCATGTAGAGCCCGGCCCCGGGGAACCCGGCGCAAACCGCACAGGTTCCCACAGAGCTGCGGCAGGTCATTGCATGTGGAGCCCAGGTGCAGGAAAGCCGCACCGGCCGGCCATGTTCTAAAGGGCTGGCGCGAATCGTGCTTGCCCTCACTGGGCTGGCAAGGTCCCCCTGGGGGCTCAGCACGAACCGCCCTTGAGACCCCAGCACGGGAAATCTGCACATGGCAGCCTAAGAGATTTCTGAGAATGGCAAAGTTCTATGGACTTTGGATTCCAAGATTTGGATTCCAGGCTTTTGTGTATAGCTTTAAAGACGCCCTGATGCAGTCTCCGTACTGAAAAGGGTAGCTGCAAAAGTTGTTCCAGAGAACTAAGGAGCTTCTAAATAAAAGCTCCGGTTTTGGGAATTGCTGATGACAGGATTCTATGGAACTTGGATTCCAGGATTTGGATTCTGAACTTTTGTATATAGCTTTAAAGAGGCCCTGACGCAGACTCCGTACTGAAAAGGGTAGCTACAAGAGTTATGGATTCCAGTATCTGGGTTCTAAGCCTTGTGCTTGCTTAAAAGCCTCTGAAATAGACACTGTGCTGGACAGGGGAGCTGCAAAGATGTTCCAAGGAATCAAGGAGTTTTTGACAAAAACTCCAACATTAGAAATTCCTGAGCAAGCCATTCATAAAAGATCCTCTTCAGATCAGTTTCAGCTTAGATAAAAGGACCTGACCAGGTGCTAGTGAACATGACTGCTTCCGTGAAATCAGGACTAAACTTCTACCTCTTAAGTCTTCACAGGTGAATATCAAAAACATTCCTGACTGTTCCTATAAGCCAATCAGAGACCTTAGAACTCGACTTCTGGGAGTAACTGACTACACAGGGACACAGACCTTGGCAATGATCGAGACTGCTCCAACCCACAAAGCAAATTTGTTAGACAGGATAGACAGAGACTTACAGACACTGGATAGGCAGGGCCTGCACTACACCCCTCATGAGCAGGAAGCAGTTAACAGAAGAGATGATTCAATGGCCATCAACTCCCCTTAGGATTAAGGGATGGAGTCTCTGGGGGCGGGGGGATGAATTAGGCAGATGTATGTACCCTAGTAGGCCAGACCTACAAGATGAGCCCCTGGAAAATCCAGATGCTGAATGGTTTACTGATGGCAGCAGCTATCTGAAGGAAGGAGTTAGAAAGGCAGATGATAGAAGCCCAAGCACTACCACACAATACTTTAGCCCAAAAGGCGGAGCTTATTGCATTGACTAGGTGGACCAAATATGGTCGTAAAGGAAATGACTCTCTCTTGGCCACTATGTTTACAGAATAACCCTCACCTCATAAGGCCACCTCCCCAGTTGACTCCCGTGCAGAGGAGGGGAGCATAAACAGGTGTAGATTGGCAGGTTGATTTTACCAATATGCTCCCAACAAGCAATTATAGGTACCTTTTAGTCTTTATTGATACTTTTACAGGATGGATAGAGGCCTTTCAGACCCGAATGGAGAAAGCACACAAGGTGTTTAAAGCCTTGTTGAAAGACATCGTGCCACGCTATGGACTCCCACGGTAACTCCAGAGTAAAAACGGACCTTCGTTTGTATCTAAAATAACCCAGCAGAACCCAGCAGCTTCTGAGAATAATGATGACCATGCAGGAGACACTGAGAATGCCGGTGACTGAAAGAGATCCAGCTCATGAAGTGAACTCATTAGATGAGATAGGCAGAGACTTCCAGACCGAGAACAGGCAGGGTCTGCGCCCCTAATCAGCAGGAAATAGCTACAGAAGATGGAGACTCAACGCCCATCACATCCCCTTAAGATTAAGGTCTGGAGTCTCTGAGGGGGGAATGAAGTAGGCAGGCACACAGGTTAAAATTGATCAGATTTGTGAACTGGAAGACCACGCCCCTGTGTGACCTCATGCTCCTACCTGATGCCTTTGCCACACCCCTGTGTGGCCTCATTCCCCTACCTGGCCACACAGAGGTGCCCACCAGCCAATCAGGTTAATTAACCACTCCCTTTTGGAGTGGGTTTAAAGCCTAGAGCACAGTGTGCCCGTC
This sequence comes from Oryctolagus cuniculus, assembly GCF_051225735.1. Lineage (NCBI taxonomy): Eukaryota > Metazoa > Chordata > Mammalia > Lagomorpha > Leporidae > Oryctolagus > Oryctolagus cuniculus. The sequence goes on from NC_142867.1 coordinate 97,256,847, forward strand.
CTACTCTTCTTCCCTGGCCTCTTGCCAGGACAGGGCTTGCTCTTGCCTTCGGGCCATGTGCTCTAGGCTTCCTGGTCTAGATGCTCATCCACGTGGCTGGTTCCCGGTGCTTGGTATGAACCCCCATTCACCTCTCTCCCCTAAATAAGCTCTCACTCTCTTATGCATCTTTCTTACTAAATAAAAGCTTTTAAAACCTACCATGCTGCCTCGTTTATCTGTGCTGTATTTAGAATTCTTCTCTAAATATTAGGCAAGAACCCTCTCGGGCTTATTAATATCAGGGATTTAGTAATAAGCCCGTGGTGAAATCATAAGGCACCCCAAATTCCAGTAGCACAGGTGGCACCCTGGGTAGCATTTCTATGGAACTTTAAGGGTCCACATTTCAGGGTAAATTTTAGGGGGTCTTGTCCGATTTCAATACTATCTAGTTATATTCCTTTGTTTTCTAAAAACTATCTGAGATAGACCTCCCAAATGGGAACCAATTATCCAGCTTTTTGTCTACTTCCAGAGAATAACAGTCATGAATTTGACCTTTGACTCCTGACTACATCTTCAGTACACCTCACATTGGACAAGTCCTGAGTAGGCATCTGGACTCACCTGGGCAGAGAAAAAACTATTCATGAGTTATAAAAATACTGACCTGGGACCAGAGCTGTGGTACTGTTATGGGAGAACAGTGGTGGAGAAATTATTATTACCTCAGTTCTTTGTCTTGGAAGAAGAATTTCCAAGCAGATGGCAACGAGATTTTAAAGTACTTATTAGAATCAAGGACCTCTGGCCAACCTGTGTGGAGGGGGGCTTCCAAGAGAGGAAACCCCAAAGGGGACTGGTGGCAGTCAGCTTTAAGTACAATTTCAAAGGAAAAAAAAAAGAAACTTGCCAATCAGATTGTCATTCAGGTACCAGGTGGTGACAAAAACCATCAAAAGAACTCATTTACAATTCTCCATCCTGTCTGGCTTGCTAAGGGTGGGATAGATAACTTGTTTTCACAATAAGCTGTGAGCTCTCGCTATTCTCATGGTAAATTTGGAGATTCCGAAGGAAGGAGGGCAGCCTGTTGTTCTTGCTAAAGATAAGGTTCTGGGGAAGGAAGCACATATTTTACACCCAAAATTCCATTGGGATCCCCTTACTATCTATGAACACATCTGACTCCTCCTAGTACAGCAGGATAAGCTGCTACTGCAGCACTGTCATCCCATTCCCAGTTTGAGTCCCAGCAACTCAACTTCCAACCCAGCTCCCTGCTGATGCCCTTGGAAAATAGTGGAAGACACAGCAAGTTCTTGGGCTCCCGCACCCATGTGGGACACTGGGAAGAAGCTTCTGGCTCCTGACTTCAGCTTATTCTAGCCCTGGCCACTGTGGCCACTTGAGGAATGAACCAGCAGATGGAAGATCTCTCTCTATCTCAGTCTCTCCCTCTCTTTCTGTAATTCTGACTTTCACATAAATAAATAAAGAAATAAAGAAATGAACATTAAAATAGACTGGTAACAAAGCAGTGCATTGCAGTATATAGAGAGCAAAATGGAGGTGGCAGAGTTTTGGAATTGAACTCCACTTTATCCATGATCTTCTCAAGATTAATTTTCTTAGGAGAAAACTAGGAGTCTAATAAAAACCTCTCTTTCATCTCTTCTAACTGTAATCATCATACCACTCTTGCTAGCATATTTCTAATGCTTTACAACTTTTCTTCATAAGACTAGCTTCATTTACTAGATAATGACACTTGAAGACACATTTTATTTCAGATATGTCCTCATTGCTTTGGTTCATAAGCTCAATCTTTCTATGTCTATGATCCATTTGAAAATTGGGAGCAATCATTTTATCTACACAAGTATCATAAACCTACCTGCAAAAGCTGAGATAGCACTAATGAAGAGCTAAGCACTTTGCCATATACATAACACTCACTATATGCTAACTTGTATCAGTTAAGTTGGGATTAAGTTGCATATTTATTTCAGGATATCTTTTCTCAGGTCATAGGCATATGGCAGTGAACTCAGTATGGCAACCCAGATGGATTGGGGAAGATGTGACTACAGAAAGGAAGGAAGGAAAAAGCTGGGTGCTAGTCTGTATCACCCTGAGTAGGACTGAACAGATGCTGGGAAGACATTTAAAATCTATACATGCAAACAGCTCAGTGGACTAAAGCCTATAATGAGGTTTGTCTTATAACTTGTAATTTATAACTATAGGTAGACAAAAAGCAGTGTTAGAGATTTCTCTCTCACCTAGGAGGTCTATCCCTAGATTCTTAGACACGTGTTATAGATTAGCCATCTGGTTTAGTGAGGAATTTTCAAGAGCAAGTCAACATGTAAGAATTAAATAGAAGTCTACTTCTGGTACTAGCAGTGTATGTGACATTGAGAAGACAATCACTCAAACAAGGATTAGGCAATAACCTTCAGTGGTCAACCCTGGGTCAATCAGATAGAAGATCTAGATAATTAATATTATTAAACCTTAGGCTTGATATTGTAGAAAATCCTTATTTTTAAGGATTTTTTTTACCTTTTTTAATGGGGAAAAGGGAATTAGTGCTTCAAGAGTGAGTTGCTGGAAACATGGCAGGTGGGCAGCTACAGGCTAGTCCTTCGTTTCTGTGGACACTTCCTTTCTTTCTCTCTGATAATGCTCACGATCAAACTCTAAACTTCACATTAGAAATATGTAAAGGCAACCTTATGTTCTAACAAGTGATGTTCCCAATAACATTTTTTAAAAGATTTGTTTTATTTACTTGAAAGTCAGAGTTACACAGAGAGGAGAGGTAGAGAGAGAGAGAGGTCTACCATCTGCTGGTTCACTCCCCAATTGGCTGCAATGGCTGGAGCTGCACCAGTCCGAAGCCAGGAGCCAGGAGCTTCTTCCAGGTCTCCCATGTGGGTGAAGGAGCCCAAGGACTTGGGCCGTCTTCTACTGCTTTCCCAGGCCACAGCAGAGAGCTGGATCAGAAGTGGAGCAGCCAGAACTCGAACTGGTGTCCATATGGGATGCCAGCACTTCAGGCCAGGGAGTTAACCCACTGTGCCGCAACGCCACCCCCCACCAGTAACATTTTAATCTTCATTTTATTCTAACATGTGAGGGAAGGGTGTTTTGGGCATGATTAAGTTACTGTTTGTGATAGCTACATTCCATCTTGGAGTGCCTGGTTCAAGTCTCAGTCACTTCGCTTCCAATGCAGCTTCCTGTTAATGTGCACTCTAGGAGGCAGTAGATAATGGCTCAAGTAATTTGGTCCTTGATGCCCACGTGGGAGGCCTTTGTTGACTTTGGGAATGAACCAATGGATGAAAGATCTCTTTTTGTCTGTTTCTCTCTTTTCCTTTCAAGTAAAATTAAAATTTTATAAAGTACTATTGTGTCTTAACAATAATGATCTCAATAACTTTTTTTTTTATTTTTTTGACAGGCAGAGTGGACAGTGAGAGAGAGAGAGACAGAGAGAAAGGTCTTCCTTTGCCGTTAGTTCACCTTCCAATGGCTGCCGCGGCTGGTGGGCTGCGGCCTGCCCACCGCGCTGATCCTGGTCTCCCATGGGGTGCAGGGCTCAAGGACTTGGGCCATCCTCCACTGCACTTCCCTGGCCACAGCAGAGAGCTGGCCTGGAAGAGGGGCAACCGGGACAGAATCCAGCGCCCCGACCGGGACTAGAACCCGGAATGCTGGAGCCGCAAGACGAAGGATTAGCCTAGTGAGCCGCGGCGCCGGCCCCAATAACATTTTAATTTATTCTAAAATCTGAGCTGCCTTATGGAGAACTGAGAAGAATGCTGGGGATTTGAGTTGTTTCCCTTGCCATTTCCTTGAAGTGCATGATACTGGGAAAATTGGTAGACATCTCTGAGACAGAGTTTTACAATTTTTAAAGTGAAATTTGAACGTATTATGCCTCTATGGGAGTTCTATTTACCCATCACAATTTTGTTATCAATTTTGTCTCATGAGTGTGACACTGAAGAAGCTCCCTGACTCTAGAAGTCTTGTTAACCCTTTTTGCCTACAAAATACACTCATTCGTTAAGTAAATCTGTGCTTATTTTGGCAGACACTTTTCTTGGCCTTTAATATAGGACAGTAAATCAGGCAAATAAACTCACTATCCTCCTGAGCTATTGTATTTCTGTGGGCATTCCATAAATAATATAATAAGTAAATGAATATATAAATGTCTTATTTTATGTAGAGATGAACTCTGAATGGAAATAAAGCAGAGTATGGGGTGAAATAGGACTAAAGTAGAGTAGATAGAATGGTTTGGATATAGGGGTCAGAAGAATTTGCTCGAAGAGGGGATAAGCAAACACTTGACTGAACAGATGATGAACAACGTGAAGATCTGAGGAAAGAACAGTTTGCGGAGAAGAAAATAAGAAAGATGCCCCAGAGATAGGATTGTGCTCTGCTTGGCTTGTTTTTTTGTTTGTTTGTTTTGTTTTTTTTGTTTGTTTGTTTTTTTTGTGTGTGTGTGTGTTTTTTTTTTTTTTTTTTTGACAGGCAGAGTGGACAGTGAGAGAGAGAGACAGAGAGAAAGGTCTTCCTTTGCCATTGGTTCACCCTCCAATGGCCGCCGCGGCTGGCACACTGCACTGATCCGATGGCAGGAGCCAGGTACTTATCCTGGTCTCCCATGGGGTGCAGGGCCCAAGCACTTGGGCCATCCTCCACTGCACTCCCTGGCCACAGCAGAGAGCTGGCCTGGAAGAGGGGCAACCGGGACAGAATCTGGCGCCCCAACCGGGACTAGAACCCGGTGTGCTGGCGCCGCAAGGTGGAGGATTAGCCTAGTGTGCCGCGGCACCAGCCTTGGCTTGTTTTTAATGCATGCTGATATTGCTATAGAAGAATGAGCAAGCAGAAAATTGTAGGACATGTGAGATGCAAGAAGTAAACTGAGCCAGATGATGAAAGAACACTGAAGATTATGGGAAGACTTTAGGGGATTTTTTTTTAACTTTTATTTAATGAATATAAATTTCCAAAGTACAGCTTATCGATTACAATGGCTTTCCCCCCATAACTTCCCTCCCCTTTCCCAACTCCCTCTCCCCTTCCATTCACATCAAGATTCATTTTCGATTCTCTTTATATACAGAAGATCAGTTTAGCATACATTAAGTAAAGATTTCAACAGTTTGCACCCACACAGAAACATAAAGTGAAATATACTGTTTGAGTAGTAGTTAAAGCATTAGATCTTAATGTACAGCACACTAAGGACAAAGATCCTACATGAGGAGTAAGTGCACAGTGACTCCTGTTGTTGACTTAACAAATTGACACTCTTGTTTATGGCCTCAGTAATCACCCTAGGCTCTTGTCATGAGCTGCCAAGGCTATGGAAGCCCCCTGAGTTCACTGACTCTGATCATATTTAGACAAGGCCATGGTCAAAGTGGAAGTTCTCTCCTCCCTTCAGAGAAAGGTACCTCCTTCCTTGATGACCCATTCTTTCCACTGGGATCTCACTCGCAGAGATCTGTCATTTAGGTTTTTTTTTTTTTTTTTCCAGAGTGTCTTGGCTTTCCATGCCTAGATACTCTCATGGGCTTTTCAGCTGGATCCACATGCCTTAAGGGCTGATTCTGAGGCCAGAGTGCTGTTTAGGACATCTGCCATTCTATGGGTCTGCTGTGTATCTCACTTCCCATGTTGGATAGTTCTCTCCCTTTTTGATTCTATCAGCTAGTATTTGCAGACACTATTCTTGTTTATGTGATCCCTTTGGTTCTTATTCCTATCATTATGATCAATTGTGAACAGAAATTGATCACTGGGACTAGTGAGATGGCATTGGCACATGCCACCTTGATGGGATTGAATTCGAATCCCCTGGTATGTTTCTAACTCTACCGTTGAGGTAAGTCAGCTTGAGCATGTCCCGAATTGCACATCTCTTCCCTCTCTTATTCCCACTCATATTTAACAGCGATCACTTTTCAGTTAAGTTTCAGCACTTAAGAAGAATTGTGTATTGATTACAGTATTCAGCCAAAAGTATTAAGTAGAACAAACAAACAAAATACTAAGAGGGATAACATATTAAGCTGCTCATCAACAGTCAGGGTGAGGGCTGATCAAGTCACCATTTCTCGTAGTGTTCATTTCACTTTAAGAGGTTTCCTTTTTGGTGCTCAGTTAGTTGTCACCTATCAGGGAGAACAAGTGGTATTTGTCCCTTTGGGATTGGCTTATTTCACTCAGCATAATGTTTTCCAAATTCCTAACAGGGATCACTTTTCAGTTAAAATTTAAACACCTAAGACTAATTGTGTGTTAATTACAGAGTTCAACCAATGGTACTAGAACAAAAATAAAATACTAAAATGGATAAAGTATTACATTGTACATCAACCGTCAGGACAAGAGCTGATCAGGTCACTGTTTCTCATAGTGTCCATTTCACTTCAACAAGTTTCCCCTTTGGTGCTCAGTTAGTTGTTGCCTTTAGGGGATTTTGAGCTGGGGAGTAGTACAGTCTGGTTATGTTTTAGAAATATAATCATTGTTTCTAGCTGATGAGATCTGGCATGTGGTTGAACCATAAAAGAAGGATCATGGAGACTAAGTAAGACCATTATGCAATATTATAGATGGAAGCAAATTGTATGTTGGATTTGTGCAGTAGTGAGCTGTAATGATAAAGAGTTGATTATGTAATGTACTATTTTGGAGGTATATTCTTAATGGATTGGTGGGAGAGAAATTAAGAGTCCCCTGGATAAACAATCTATAAGGTTTAGTCCAGAAATAGTGATTTATGAGCCAACAGTATAAATTAACTTTACCTTATGTGGCTGTTGTCAGATGAGGCTTTACCTGAATCAACTGCTTTTGTAAACCATGTTGTAGCATAGGCTATAATTTGTTCCTTAATTTGCACATTACTAAAATTAGGGAAGTCAGGCATTTTAACTTTCTTCATGTAACATCATAGTGGTGTGCATGGCCCTTGGGTAACCCCAGCTCCAACCACCTACAACTATGTGAACCTGGAGTAGTTTTATAACTTCTCCCAAGCTCTGGATGCTCACAAAGATAAAACATACTTCCCTCTTATAGTTGCTTTAAGATTAAATACAATCCCTTACTCAGTATCTCTTTCTTATTTACTGACTACATCATAGTGGGCTGGCACCAAAGCATCAAGTTGTTCAGGGTAAGTTAGATACACCTTGCCCTGTAGTACGAATTCTTTAGGAGCTGGCTTTTATCCAGATCCAATCCAAGATTACATTGTTGTGAAAGAGCATAGAACTCACACTTTCAGGTAACATAGTGTATTTTCAGAATAATGTTTTGTAACCAATTGTCGCTCCCCCTCTTCGTGGAGGAACGACACAGGACCCTGTGCTGTTCTTTCGTCTGCTCGGCCCTCCCCGGGTTTGCTGCTGGTTCTTCCCGGGCTGGCTACTGTCCCTTCCACCTCCGTGGAAGGGCAGTTCCCCCTGGCCACATTCCCCACTTCCGCAGGGGAGCAGCACACTGCCGGCCGGCTCTCTCGGGGGCTGCACGGGGGCTGCACAGGTGTTCCCCTTAGATGTTCCCCTTAGATGTTCCTGGTGCATGCCGTCTCTCTCCTCCTTTATAGTCCTCCTCTGCCAATCCCAACTCGGCTGCCCACACGCCGAGTACGCTGCTCTCCTCCAATCAGGAGCAGGTCCTACAGTTTATTGGCTGAACTGGAGGCAGCTGTGTAAAAGCTGTTTTCTTCTCTCCCAGCGCCATATTGTGGGAGAGCAGATGCATAGAATAAGTCTTAATTCCAGTAACTCAGTCTAGTCCGGATTGCTCCCCACACCAATATCCTAGTTAAAGCAGATGGGTCTAATAGCATAATTTCAGGCAAATTAGCAGATAGTACAGCCAATCCTTTTGGAAAGGCTGATCTTGCTCTCTCAGATTAAACATATTTTCTTACATATTTATTTGTGGGATGCATTTTTATTAGAGTTCATTTTAAAGTATTGATTTAGACTTAAAAATAAGGAAATATGGGGCTGGCATCATGGGGCAGCGGGTTAAGCTGCCACCCCATATTCCATATCAAAGCACTGGTTCAGGTCCTGCCCTCAGTACTTCCATCTCAGCAACCTGCTGATGCAACCAGGGAAGCAGTTGCTTAGGTCCCTGTACCCATGTGGGAGATCTCAATGGAGTTCCTGGTTCTTGTCTTTAGCCTGGGCCAGCCCCAACCTTTGCAGCTGTTTGAGGAGTAAACCAGCAGATGGAAGATCTCTTTTATCTATCTCTCTGTCTCCCTCTGTCATCTGCCTTACACATAAAGTAAATAAATCATAAAAATTATAAAGACTGGCCTGCGCTGTGGCTCACTTGGTTAATCCTCCGCCTGCGGCGCCGGCACCCCATATGGGTGCCAGGTTCTGGTCCCGGTTGCCCCTCTTCCAGTCCAGCTCTGTGCTGTGGTCCGGGAGGGCAGTGGAGGATGGCCCAAGTGTTTGGGCCCTGCACCCGCATGGGAGACCAGGAGGAAGCACCTGGCTCCTGGCTTCGGATTGGCACTGCACGTCGGCCACAACGCACTGGCCGCAGTGGCCATTTGGGGGGTGAACCAACAGAAGGAAGACATTTCTCTCTGTCTCTCTCCCTCACTGTCTAACTCTGCCTGTCACAAAATATATATATATATATATATATAGACTACTCAATGAATAAATTCTAATTCCTTGTCTCTCTTTGTTAGAAAAATTATGCTACCCAGAGTGTTTTGAATCCATTGATAGTTTTTTTTTTTTTAATCACCTAGAGCTTTCTCATTTGACATAGCAGAAAATGCATACCCAATTCACCTGGCAATAGACACTGCAGTGCTTTTTAATAGCATTTTATAGAAACGTCACATTCAGTTGGTGATTTCACTATGCCATCTCAACAATTACCGAGGGGCCAGCGCTTGTGTAGTGGGTAAAACCACTGCCTGAAGTGCCGACATCCCATATGGGCACCGGTTTAAGTCCTGGCTGCTCCACTTCCTATCCGGCTTTCTGCTATGGCCTGGGAAAACAGTAGAAGATGACCCAAGTCCTTGGGCCCCTGCACTCACATGGGAGACCCAGAAAAAGCTCCTTGCTCCTGGCTTCAGATCGGCCCAGCTCCAGCCAATGCAGCCATTTGGGGAGTAAACCAGTGGACAGAAGACCCCCACCCCCACCCCAGCTCTCTGCCTCTCCTTCTCTCTCTGTGTAACTCTGACTTTCAAATAAATAAATAAATCTTAAAAAAAAAATTACTGAACAAATCCAGGATGTACAAATAAAATTTAAAAAAGAAAAACTTCGATCAGGTAATAGTTTCCTTAGCCATTTACAGGTTACTAATATGCTGTCAAGTTTAGAACTCAGACTGAATTCAAAGTAGAGTCCATGGTTTTCAGATTTTCTTCATGACATCATGACCCTTGTGACATAGATGTGAAGTGCTCTATTTTCTTATCCCCTTTTATCTAATTCATAATCTCTCAATTTCCCTTTGTGTCTCCACTGTCCTCCCTACATGACTAGAATCATGAGCTGTTAGCTCTGAGCTGTATCTTCTGATCAGCTTAGCTTCTGCCTATTTCACATTTGTAGTCAGGAAATGATGAGTTTGGTTGAACTTTCAAAGAAAGAATATGTCATTAACATTGATCTTTTTATCTGCAATAAGGCTTTGTGCAGGCATTCCTTCCTTGAAATTGTGTGTACATAAATCACAAAAGTATATTCTTCAGATAATGAAATTACAATATTCATATGTTTTCCTTATATCAAACCTGATTTTGTGCTGTGTTCTTTTATTTTTTTCAAAATGTTTCCTCTTACAATATGCTAAATTGTGGAGGCAATCTCAAGTTGTTCATTATCATACATTTCATGATTAAAATCTCTATCTAGTTTTTCTTGGACACTGTTTCAGGGCAGTTGCAAAGTTAATGTGTCACCACCACCATGATAGAAATTATTTATCAACAAATCAGTACTTTTTTTTTTTTCAGTCATCTACATTAACATGGTTTTTTTTTTTTTGGACTCTGTATTAGCCATCACAAATCAGAGAAAACATATCATATTTGTCTCTTTATCTCTAGATTATTTCACTAAGCAAAATGGTGTCCAGTTGCATCCATTTTCTTGCAAAAGACAGAGTTTCATTGTTTTCAATGACTGAGTAGTATTTTTAAGTGTCTACTTTAAGAAAGCCTTAAGGGATTAAGTCTTCAAAGAACTTACAATTTAGTTGAGATGAAAATGCCCGCTCAAATGAAAAATCAGTTAATAATAATGAGTTAATTTGGAACACACTGCTGTTTCCAAAGGTATCTTTAGATATTATAGCACAACTGAATGAATGTTGCCGATAATATTTCAATAGTCCATTTTATTTCATAGCATTTTAACTAGACCTCGAAGGATAGCATGAAAATTTTGAGGGTTTTGTCAAGAGCACAGTCCTATGCTTTAGTAGTAGTCCATGACAAAGCCTGCCTGATTCCTTCTTGGGGCTATCTCTCTTCAACTTACCCTTACTCATTCACTCCTGTACAGAGCACAGACAATACCTTTCCTGACATCAGGGGCCATACCCCGGATGACCTGTGGTGTTGATTCACTGACCCTCTATTGCCATTGAGACTTTAGATTAAATGATAGCAATCTGTCAAAATTCATGGTAGTTTATGTAGTGGACATAAAATGAGTATGACATAATTTTAATCATATTCTCATGTTTTATAGGACAGACATAGGTACATGCAACCCAAACCAAGTAGGGTGGGATGAAAGATGAAAAGAAGGTATAAATAAAGCGCTATGAGAACTAGACTTTAACCCAATCTTACTTTCTGTAATAATGTAAAACCTACAAAGGTAACACTCAGACCCTTTAATAAAGATGATCAGTCTTTCAGATTTCCCTTTTCTCCTCTTACTCATCTCCAAACGAGCATCTGACTACATGGCAGGGGGAGTAATGTTTGAATGACTTTGTGGATTAAAGAAGAAAAAAGTTATTATGGCTGAAGGATCGTCAGGAATCACAGGGGTTATATGATTTCAGGGGTTTGTATCTAAACACAGAGGCCACGCTTGAAGAGCTGAAAGTGGAAACTTCATATCGGTCATAGGCAGTAGCTTGTCTTCTCTGGATCTACAGAAGAAATTCTATAATGTAATGTTTAGATGTGGTTCATATTGTTTCAAAGACTTTAGAAAACCAGTTGTTTCTTGTCCAAATATAATGATAAATCCTGTTTTGGCACACCCTCTTATTTTAAATGTAGAATGTATACTATTAGACCTATCTGGTTTTCTTACCTTCAATTGTATTACAGTCAAAATATGCCCACCTCCACTCATCCATGCAGATTATAGATACTGTCATATTATGCAAAACTTTGTAAGAAAAGAGAGCAACATTTAAAAAACCTATTTCTCCAATTAGACACTAGTAAAATGGATATCTCAGGGTTCTACCAGAAAAACAGAACCAGTGGAGAAATGAAGTTGAAAGAGAATGAAAATTCTCCATGGACTTTTTGAAGCTACAGTGTGTGTGTGTGTGTGTGTGTGTGTGTGAAGGAGAGAGAGAGAAAGAAAAAGAGAGATTTTGCAGGCAGTAAATTCCAGTCAGAGGCTGAATTTGCATCCCAATGATGGGATTTCTTTTTTCTTCAAGGAAACCTTGGTTTTGCTTTTAAAAATCTTTTCAACTCACTGGAAGATTACATTTCACAATGTCAGATGACAATTTGTCAACTGCAGATCATCTACACGCCACCTGTATTAGTGTTCAATTAATTGGATACTATAGCTTAGCCCAGCTGAAAGCTAAAACTAATCATCATTGGTGATGGGACAGGCCTTTGGGTGATAAAGAAACCATTTGAAATGCCCCTATTCCATTTCAGAGTGCCTGGATTTAATACCTGTCTGCACTTCCAATTCCAGCTTCCTACTAATGTGTGCTATGGGAGGCATTAAGTGATGGCTCAAGTAGTTGGGTCCCTGCCTCCCAAGTAGAGAAGATTCAGACTGAGCTCCCAGTTCCTGGCTTCAACCTAGCTCAGCCCTGGCCGTTGTGGTCATTTGGGTAGGAAGCCAACAAATGATAGATCTCTCTCTCTCTACCTCTCTCTGTGTGTGTCTGTGTGTATATGTATAAACACATATACATATATATATGATATATACACACATATATTTCAAATAAATAAAATTTATATAGAATATGTATCAATAATATATGTTATTGATATATTTCAAGTAAATACAATCAGAAAGTATTAAATAATAATTTTTTTCAAACAATAATTAGTGCTGATTGTAAGGGGAGAAAAAGGTACAATTATAAAAGTGCAAACAGCTTTACTTTCAAAGAGGCAAAGGTAACAGAAGATTTAAGGATAACTTGGTACTAAGAAAGTAGTGTAAGTTTGACGGAACTATAAGGAGATAATTTGAAGTAGTTTAATTAATCCAACTTTAGAGGTTGATAGACATGAGTTGGACACAGCTGATTGGATCAGTAGAGCATACCTACCCAAATTCATAGGCTAAGCCTGACCATTGATATTCTTCTCACATTTAAATAATCACACACACAAAATAGTCAGATGGCCATGATCCTGAAACTATAGAGACAGTCCTAGAACTGGTAACATTGGAGTTGCTAATGTATTCTATATGGATTAAAACATAAAGAAAAGAATAATATAATAGCATAGATTACATAAACATAGTCTTAAAGGTGGAGAGTATTTTAGTTCCCATCTAACCTTCTCTTAAAGATAGACTTTAGTTCTTATCTTTCCAGACACTATTTTCAAGATACCCAATTATACTTTACTTACTTTCCTCTCAGTTTCATTATTGCAATTCCTATCCTCTAAATTTATTTTAATTACATTGAGTAGATTTTGGTTCTTAGATCTGGAAATAAAGTCAAGTCCCAGGAGGAATCCAGTTGGAAATACCAGCACTATCCATTGTTAAAAATTCTGTTTCCTCTATCTCAATAGTTCATTAGTATGCTTTGTAGATTTAAAAGACATACAGAAAGCACTTTAAAACAAAGATCAAAATGAGACTGGGTATAGCTGAAGTAGAAAATAACAGAATACAAAATAAGTTCTATTTGGTACAACACGGTTTTTGTAAAATGAAGAACAAATGTTTGAAATGTTTGTGATGAAATATCTTCTGATAGCATAACTGCAAAAATGATTCTGCTGTACCTGGAGTTAACTTACAGCTATTACCATGTTTTCACTGGCCATTGTCTTGTTTGTGTTGTCAATTCCAGCTTCATCCAGATTAAATTTTTTGTGCATAAAAAAAATCACTTTCTTACATTAAGTCCCTAACTCCTTTGTCATTGTTTTTGTTTTCCTCTTTGTTTTGCTATTTTCACCTGATAAATAATCAACCATGGTTCATTCTAACTCTTTCATTACAATATTATACCTTTCTCCATTCAGAACATCATTGCAAATATATATCCAACAATATTGTCTGGTCAAAATTTAAATTTAGGACCACTAACCTCTCATACACGCTTCATGCTAACCAACATTTATACTGTATTTTCTTATTTCAACCAGACTGCTTCTGTGAATTAATTGCATTAACTATATTAATTAATTATCTTTAAAAACAGTAGAGTTAATACTTTAACAGGCAAACTTTATAATAGGCAAGTATTATTTCAGTAAGTGTTTCATAAAACATGAGGTCCCCTGGACTACATGCTGGATGTAATGTCTGGTAAGGAATTGAATGTGATAAGGCTTGAGGGATCTGTAGGCCAGAGTAATGAATTTAATACTTAATTTGAAAGCGATCAGCAACCACTGAAATGTTTTCACTTACATGGGACGTGATGCCAAGCATATACTGAGAATGCCTCACTAGCTGCAGTGCATTGAGTGGATTGGAAGTGGATCAGAGTAAATAATAGACAGTAAATTAGGTTTTATAGCAATCAAGGTGAGAGACAGTGACAGAATTACTAGACTTGTGGCAGAAGAGATTTAGGGGAGTGGATCAATATGAGAAATATATATATAGCAAGGTTAATAGAACATGATGGCACATTAAAAATAGGTCAGGGAGAAGGATGACAAGTGTGTCTTTTGAAACTTGTACATACAAAATTTAGTTAGGGGGTGTCAATAACTAGTAAATAACCAGGTATGGAAGAATAGCGTGCAATTGGGCCAGTTGGATATAATGTGCTTGAAGTCACTTGGAGACAGTTTTGTCTTGAATTCAGAAGAGATGTCCATCTTTGCCAAATAATTTAGAAATAATTAGCATATAAATAATGACTGAGGATTTGGAATTAAATTACAAAGCCTAGGAAGACGCTATACAATAAAATCAGATGGATGCCTAGGTGAATGAAACAATCCCACAAAATAATTAGAACTAATGCCAGTTCTAGAGCACTTAGATGGAGTTCAAATGGAATTCTCCATATGTGTCATATTATACAACTCTGAAAAACTAAGGTAAATGTCAGGAATTTTATATATTAAGGCAAAATATAGTTTTGTCAGTTGATAGCTGTTTACTTGAATTAATGATTTAACAGTTCCCATCAGGAAAACTGAAAGAAAGATCATTGTGGAAATGTTTACATGTTTTAAAAAAATAAGGAAAGCATTTTATATATAATTGGAGGTAAAAAAACATCTCTCATATTATTTTGTAAACTTAGAAATACTGAGAAAAATATGTACCTGTTTAAAATTTTAAGTACTGGAGCCGGTGCTGTGGCTCACTTGGTTAATCCTCTGCCTGCGGCACCGGCATCCCATATGGGTGCTAGGTTCTGGTCCCGGTTGCTCCTCTTCCAGTCCAGCTGTCTGCTGTGGCCTGGGAAGGCATGGAGGATGGCCCAAGTGCTTGGGCACCTGCACCCGCGTGGGAGACCAGGGAAAGCACCTGGTTCCTGGCTTTGGATCGGCACAGCGCACCGGCCATTGCAGCCATTTGAGGAGTGAACCAGCGGAAGGAAGACCTTTCTCTCTGTCTCCCTCTCACTATCTAACTATGCCTGTCTGATAAAAAAAAAAAAAAAAAAAGAAATTGGCAATATAGCCTTTTAAAAAAAAATTTAAGTATTAGCTCTTTTTTTAAAAAGTACTCTTTATTATAGACCAGAATTATTGTAACTCTTTAAACAATATTATGCATTCATTGTTTATAATCAACCACAGATCAAAAGTATTCTTTAAAATTTGAAGAAAAAAGTGACTATTTTGTAAGGTGACATATCTTTATAAAAAAAAGCTCATGGCTGTTATTGTATAGTAAGATAACTGTAATATGAAATTGATTTTTTAAAAGATTATTCATTTGAAAGTCTGAGTTACAGAGAGAGAGATGGAGATAGATCTTCCATCTGCTGGTTCACTCCCCAGATGGCAGCAGTGGCTTGGGTTGGGCCAGGAGTGAGCAGGAGTCAGGAATTTTTTCTGGGTCTCCCAGGTGGGTAACAGGGAACCTACCACCTGGGCCATTCTCAGCTGCTTTTCACATGCCATTAGCAGGGAGCTGGATAGGAAGTGGAACAGCTGGGACACAAACCAATGCCCATATGGGATGACTGCGTTATAGGCAGAAGCTTTACCCACAATGCCACAGCGTGGGCCCAAAGCTGATTTTTTTCCCAGTAGTTATCAATGCCATTTTTCTGTCACATGATTTCCAAGATAAGAGCAAAACAGCAACTCAACTACAGTTATTCTACTGCATTTTATTAATGTGGTCCATGTTATTTTAACATTTAACAACTTTCTTTTTCTCTGCTTTTTACAGAAGTACATTAAAATGTGTGGGGAAAGACTTAGTAACTACTCGCAAAGAGTAGACATTTGTGCTTCATGTTCATGTCTTGATGCTATTGCAGCATTAAAAATTACTTCTTGGGCTGGCGCTGTGGCGCAGTGGGTTAACGCCCTGGCCTGAAGTGCTGGCATCTCAAATGGGCACCGGTTCTAGTGCCAGCTGCTCCACTTCCGATCCAGCTCTCTGCTATGGCTTGGGAAGGCAGTGGAAGATGGGCCAAGTCCTTAGGCCCCTGCACCCATGTGGGAGACCCAGAAGAAGCTCCTGGCTCCTGGATTCTGATTGGCGCAGCTCCAGCCATTGCGGCCAATTGAAGAGTGAACCATTGGATGGAAGACCTCTCTCTCTCTCTCTCTGCCTCTCTTCTCTTTGTGTAACTCTCTGACTTTCAAATAAAATAAATAAAATCTTTTTAAAAAATAGCTTATTTCAAGGTGGAAAATGTCTTTTATTACAAAGTGGTCCTTCTACTTACTATTTGTTGAATTATTTATTTAGTGGAGGGGTAAACTTATGATTATTAAGTAAATCAAAAGTGTATCATTGTTTTTAAGAGTAAGGAAAAGTTTTTAAGAGTAAGAAAGGAAATAGGAGGGAGGGTGGCAGTGAGGAAGAGTAAGGTGGGGATTCTTGTTGTGTTCTTAAGTCTGTATATATGAAAACATGACATTTGTTCCCTTTATATGAATAAAAAATTAAAATTTAAAAACCCAAAGATTCAATCCCTAATAAAATCTTCTGTTCTACACAGTTACCTACATCAGTTACTAACTAGTAAATGCTGTTGATTAAAACTGAAAAAGAACATGTAAAAGCATGGTTTGCTAGACATTGGGTCACTTGATTTTGTATTAAATATCTATGCCACAAAACTACATAGTTCTAACATATGGAATTCCATTTTTTTTAGAATTTCCCTGAGGGAGCCTGTGATATGAAAGCAAGAGGAAGCATCTCTCTCTAAATAGACATGAGAAAATGCAGTACTGTCTATCCATTAACAGGAGCAATATACTTAACAGTAACCAGTGCCATGTTACAATAAGCAGGGTCCAGGAGAAAAGAGCAACCTCAAGACTTCAAGGGACATGTGAAATCAAAAGGCATAGATCCGCCTCATCAAACAAGTAGTTATAATCACCACTCTGTGAACAACCTGCGGAAAAACAAAGCTGTCTGTCCTTGCTAGACTCTTCCAAAGATTCACTGGCATGCAAAGCAAAGACGTCAAGCATGCCATGTCCGTAGCTCAAAATCATGTCATAGTAGCTCCACTTTAAAATGTCTAAGAATTTGCAATCTGATTATGCTACTCACCATTCCTCCATTTCCTCACAAGTTGGAAAGAGCATGGATTACACTCATTTGACAACACAAATTAAAATGGTTCCTTTTTAATTCCTTTTTTTTAAAAAAGATTTATTTATTTATTTGAAAGGTGGAGTTACAGAGAGGCAGAGATGGAGAAGCTCTTCTATCTGCTGGTTCACTCCCCAGATAGCTGCAAGGGCCAGTGCTGCGCGGATCCGTAGCCAGCAGCCAGGAGCTTCTTCTGGGTCTCCCACATGGGTACAGGAGGCCAAGGACTTAGGCCATCTTCCATTGGTTTCCCAGGCCATAGCAAAAAGCTGGATCAAAAGTGGAGAAGCTGGGACTAGAAGCAGCACCCATATGGGATGCCTACACAGTGGGCGGTGGCTTTATCTACTGTGCCACAACGCTGGCCCCTCCTTTTTAATTTTGTCTTGTCAGAGAATCAATAGTTATGTTTAGGAAATTTTGATGTTGCCCAAATATTTATTCTTTTAACAGTTATGTGTTAACAAATATTTGTTTTCTCAGTTAATCTGTTTTCCCTTAGAATTCCTTAGCAATGGGGATACTAAATTTATTTCTTATTATCATCTTACAGAAAATAAAGCCAATAAAATGCTAAGCATAAATCATAAAACTAAATTCTTTAGCTTATATCTCATCTTTATAGGTTATTTTGTGTTTCTGTGCTCACCTTACATTTGCTAAATTTTGCCTTCAAAATTCTACTATGGAATTTGAAAACCTTCATCTTAGTTTGTATAAAGTTTTATTTGTCTTTTTCTTTTTTCTCCGTTCAAGTTTTATTTGATTTTTTATTTATATAAGGTGAACAAATTTCATATAATTCATATTTATAGATTTAAGAGCATAATGATACTTCCCACTCTACCCTCTCTCCTGCCCATGCTCCCATCCTGCTTCTCCCTTCCTTTTTTATTTATTTTAATTTTTACAATGACATATTTTCATTTTATTTTATAAACACAAGCTTAATACTCCACTAAATCAAGATTTCAACAAGTAGTATGTAGAAAACCTCTATTCCTGCAGAACAAGGAGAGCAAACAATAATCAATTCTCAAAATGTCAATTTCACTCATATATATTAACTCTGTTTGAAAGACAGTTGATTGTCTTGCTTAGCCTTCATTTTTTTTTAAAAAATTACTATGGCCTTGTTAATATAGTTGGTCATTATCAATCAGATTATTCATTCATCCTGTTTCTCTTCAGTGACACCAGTGCATGAAGAGGGTAGTTTTAACTCACAAGGCTAAACTCAACCTTTCACTTCTTTGTTTTCAATTCCTGCTCCCCCTCACCACGGGAGACTCCTCCAGTGTTCAAGGCTGGCTGAACCCAGCTGGCTGCACTGAGCTTCCAGAGTCACTTGGGCACCGGGGACAATCTGGCTCATTTACTGGCATCTGACTTCTTGGCCCAAGGAACAAAATCTCATAAACAGCACTTACAAAAGGCTCAGTTTTTCAGGCTGTCAAGTTTTGTGACAACCTTCTTGGAAAACACATAATGCTTTTCTTTTAGTTCAGCTCATTATTTCATTGACAATATTTCTATTTGGAAAGAACTGTGGAATGTAACTGAAAAAAAAATAATAGCAGAAAACCAACAACCTTAAATGATCCCAGTGGGGAAAGAGATAAAACTGAATCTGCAAAGCACTCAAACAAATTCAGCAACATTTAGTTCTCAAATCAAAGTTTCTAAAACAAACTTCACATAATCTATGGGTGCTTAATGAATTGGATCCTTGCTCCTCCAAAGTTGTTTTTAAAAATAATTCACCTTGGGCCAGCACCGTGGCTCACTTGGTTAATCCTCCGCCTGCCGCACTGGCATCCCATATGGGCGCCGGGTTCTAGTCCCAGTTGCTCCTCTTCCAGTGCAGCTCTCTGCTGTGGCCTGGTAGGGCAGTGGAGGATGGCCCAAGTGCTTGGGCTCCTGCACCTGCATGGGAGACCAGGAAGAAGCACCTGGCTCCTGGCTTCAGACGGGTGCAGCGCTGGCCTTAGCGGCCATTTGAGGAGTGAACCAGCGGAAGGAAGACCTTTCTCTCTGTCTCTCTCTCTCACTGTCTATATCTCTACCTGTAAAAAAAACAAAAACAAACAAACAAAAAAAACAGCTCTTTAAAAATAATTCACCATACCTACTGTACCCACTGCTTAAAACTCTAATTCAGATTGATAAGTGGGCTTTGTGTTGACAGAAGAATCTTACGGCAAAAATACAAAAGAATATTTCCTTGAAAGTTACAATTCAGTAAGCTACGACTGAACAATTAAATAGCTTTCTTCGTAAGGGAACGAGAAATGAGAAGTAGTCTGAAATACAAGTAGTTTTGTGATTATATTAAAAACTTTTCCTCAGTAGTTGTCATTCAAAAGCTCCAAGGTGTACACGGTAAGACAGAAATCAGGGCACAAGAGACCAACTGTATCAGCAACAAATAAATATCAGCATGGCCATGGCGGAGTTAACAAGCAAAGCAAGAATTAAATAGCAAACCTCAAATGCAGTACAGGAAGTGCAGTGTGTAAGACAGCAGGAATGTGTACTCCTGGAAAACTAACTAAATTACTAATCAAGCAGGGAAGTGCAGTTGCACAAGGCGAGGAACTCCCGAAGTTAAGAGAGACAGTACAATTAGATATTAATATTGCACTGTCTCAGAACTGCTATGCAGATACTGGGCTTAGGATTTAAGACAAATAATGGAGATTTTGGAGTCTAAAGAAGTATTCTCATGAATTAATTATCCGAAGAACTCAGTAGTGCCATGTTAATTTATATCCCTGAGAGTCCATAGTGTAAATTGCTGGATGATACTTTTTAAAATGTGCAAAGCCACCGCCTCCAGTGCCGGCATCCCATATGGACGTCATTTTGAGTCCCAGCTACTCCACTTCTGATCCAGCTCTCTGCTGTGGCCTGGGAAAGCAGTGGAAGATGGCCCAAGTGCTTGGGCCCCTGCACCCGCGTGGAGACCCAGAAAAGATCCTGGCTCCTAGTTTCAGATAGGCACAGCTCTGGCAGTTTCAGCCATCTGGGGAGTGAACCAGCAGATAGAAGACCTCTCTTTCTCTCCACTTCTGCCTCTCTGTAACTCCACCTTTCAAATAAATAAATAAATCTTTAATAAAATAAAATAAAAGGTGTTATTAGGTGTTTGTTTATCTCTTGTCTTTGCCATACCACTGGAATAAATGAGAGTCATGTTTTCTTCTACCATGGTTGTAACTGTGTTCCCAGCTGATAGCATATAGCACATATCAATTGCTTTATAAATACTGGTGAATGGATCTATTACTAGCTACCTTTGGAATTTTATCTCTATCTTTGGAATTTTAGCTCCAATTCTTAAAATTATAAATTACATCTCTTAACATGCTTTTTCACGGTTTTAATCTCTGTTTTATTACATATTAAAAGTGAACATATTTACTATAGTAAAGCACTGCTCAGCAGCAACAGCAGTTACTGCCAAATACCATTTCTCTTTTGGAAACACGTCCAAAAATTCCAAGAGCTCATAAAGATGAAAAAGTGACATATGGTGTGATTGCATTAAAAAGGAAGTAAGTGTGATTTTATAACATCATATCTTTTAAAAAGCAAACAATATTTTGAAAAGAAATATTTCTATTATAAAATACTATTATCATATGTTGTTAAAATACTTATTATATGGTAATACAATTTCTAAGAATTTCTGTAATTCACGAAGGCCAGTATGGTTAGCTTCTATATTCCTTGTAATTT
Organism: Oryctolagus cuniculus; assembly: GCF_051225735.1. Classification (NCBI taxonomy): domain Eukaryota; kingdom Metazoa; phylum Chordata; class Mammalia; order Lagomorpha; family Leporidae; genus Oryctolagus; species Oryctolagus cuniculus. Next base: position 97,277,837 of record NC_142867.1, read on the forward strand.
CTAAAGGATTATATAATTTTTCAAATTTATTGTATAATGAGTAAGCAATAAATATCACAAATCTAGGATAATATTTCTCTTTATTTGGGGCCCATATTAACATACCATAAAGTGTAAGGTTCTGTTTGTAGACATTGGTAGATCTCCAAGTCTGATAAAATAGTCAAGGGGTGGGCGTTTAGCCTAGCAATTAAGAAACTAGGAAGTCACCAGTCCTTACTGGAACAGCTGAGGCTAGAACAGGGCTTTGGCTCCCAATTTTGGATTTCTGCTGGTAATGGATCCTAGGAGACAGCAGTGAAGGTAAGTGGGTCCCTGCCACACATGTAATTGAAATGGGTTGAGTACCTCTCTCCTGAATTCAACTTCCCGGAGTCCTTGTCACTGTAGGACCAGAGGTTGTGATCTCTCTCCCTCTCTCTCTCTCTCTCTCTCTCTCTCTGTCTCTTTCACTAACTAAAATTTTTAATAATAACAATAATAGAATCAAGCCTAGTCTGGTATAGCAATTAGATCTAGTTAGGAGCAGTCAAGCTAGGAAGCAGGTTAGGCTGGAGATAACCAGCTAATACTTAAAGTCACCCAGAGACAATTGTGGCACAGCAGGTTAAGCCACTGCCCCAGGTGCAGGCATCCCATATCTGATCAATGGTTTGCATTCCTGCTGCTCCATTTCCAATCTAGGTCCTTGCTAATGTGTGTAGGAAGGCAGTAGAAGGTGACACAAGTACTTGGAACCCTGCCACCCACATGGGAAACCAGAATGGAGTTCCCTGCTCCCAGTTTCAGTCTGCCATGGCTCTGACCTTCCTGCCATTTAGGGGAGTGAACCAGCAAACGGAAGAACTTTTTCTCTCTGTCTCTCCTTCTATCTCAGTAACTCTGCCTTTCAAACAAATAAAATAAACCTTAAACATCAAGTTCTTGAGTGGAGCTTACACAATTTCAGCTCTGACTAAGCAGATGAGAACTGAAGAAACAGAAAGTAGAAATTTAGCATGAAGAAGAAAAAACTGGTCAGGGCAGGCAGATATCAATAGATATAAATCATCTGAAGCAGCCTGAAATCCCAAGTATGGCTGACTCTAGATCTAGATTATTTTTCTTTGAATATTTAAATACATTTGGTGAAGCATGGTAGTCTACAAATCATAACTATGAGAAATATAGTCCAACAAAAAGTCAAAAATCACACAGGAGCTATCTATCCTACACCCTCGCCTTAAGTTGACAACATACAGGCACTCCTGCAGCCAATAGCTCCTTTTTATATTTAATTTCAATATCAATTATTTATTTGGTTGAGAGGTAGAGTTACAAATAGAGAGAGGGAGAGGCACAGAGAAAGGTCTTCCATCTGCTGGTTTACTCCCCAAATGGCCACAACTGCCAGAATTGAGCAAATCTGAAGCCAGGAGCCAGGAGCTTCTTCTTGGTCTCCCATGTGGGTGCAGGGGCCCAAAGACTTGGGCAACCTCCTGCTGCTTTCCCAGGTCTTTAGCTGGGAGCTGGATCAAAAGTGGAGGAGCTGGGACAAAAACTGGCACCCATATGGGGTGCCCGCACTGCAGACAGCAGCTTAACTCACTGTACCACAGCACTGGTCCCAAATATCCCCATTTTATAATAACACTACTTATACTGAATTGGAGGCCTATCCTCTTCCGATGACCTCATGTTAACTAATTAATATGTACAATTACCTTATCTACATAAAAGCTCACATTTTGAGGCACTGAAAGTTGACTCAACATACAAATTTTGATCAGGCACAATACAACCAAATGGCAGTGCCTCTAAGGACATGGTTTGCACACGTACTTTACGAATGAATCTTGTTTTAGGCCCACCCACTTAAAGAGTTGTCTGTGAAATAGAATGGAGAACACTGAGTTTCCTGGATAGACACAGTGAAAGTGATCATTGTCTTGTTATAACCATGTAAAATTTCATTTCTTGTGAAATACAACTCCATTTCACTGTATAGTACACTGTATAGGTTATAACCACAAAATGTCATAGAATTGTGTACCTTTAAAATTTTTATTTTTGACTTTTCTGCACTTAATATTTCAAGGCCAAGCAGAATGGATATATATCAAGTTCAGTAGATTATATACAAATTGTATATTTCAGGATGACAAAAAGCACTTAGAAAACACACAAAATCATGAAATCCAACATCTCTTACTTTTCAATATATTATGTAGAGACAAAGGGGATAATTAAATAGCAAAATTCAGATTCTTTTGTCTCATTCCTTGTTGCTTTTCAAGATGACACATTTTTATTATACTAAGGTCACTGGCATTGGTTACATTTAAAATGGTTGCACATATGTGTATTGTTATTTGTACTTAGAAGAAAATTGGAAAACATCTTGAGACAAATATTGATAACATCAAACTGGAGAACATTTAAAGGTCTTTTATTCAAGTTGTTTTAAAAAAAGTTATTTTCCCCCACATGTTTTCTTATTGTAAAGTATGTTCTGAATATAGAATGTCAGCAACTTTACACACGGTTTCAAAAACAAATGATTGAGTTTATGTTCACTTTCAGTGCTGTGGAATATTGAATAATTGGAAAATCCAAATAATAATTTTAAATAATTTTTTATTGTCAAGAGTTTTATAATTACAGAAAGTTTGCTTACGTAATACATATAATTACTACATATTCCACACTTAACCTAATAATATCCTTCATTGTATAGTATGTTTGCCACAACTTGCAAAATCGTTTGATACAATATTATTAGCTAATGCCCATGATGCCTATTTTGTTTTTACATAAAGTCCTTTCTCAGATTCTTGGTGTCATAGCACTTTTGGTCCCTTTTGGCTGTGCCAGTCTGTCAATTTTCTTTTCTTTAATGACTGGAACAGTCTTCATGTGTACTGAAAAACGTGTGTAAAGTATTGTTTTCTTCAATCTTTGATTTCTCATGATTAGACTGAGGTTGTCAGTTTGGAGGAGAAAGATTGCAGAGGTAAAGTGCTATTTTGCTCACACCATATGGAGCACATACTGTTATCAATAGGGCTTATCATTGTTGAGGCTGGCCTGAACCATCCAACTGGGCAGTATTGTTCAGTTTTCTCCCCGTGAAATACTTTCTCCATCAACTGTATCTTTCTATACTGCAGTCTTTGGAATACATTCCCTGTGCACAGTCCACATTTAAGGGAGAGGACTTAGGCTCCATCTATGTAAGAACAGAAATCCATATAAGAAATTCAGATATTTTGGCATGGGAGATTTGACAGCAACCCTCATTTATTTATTTATGATCAATATAAGCCCATGAACATCTATTTTATAGAGTAGATTACAACCTATTTTTTAAAGATGTTCTAGTTTAGGCCATAGAAACTTTTAAATTATTTCCTGTGTTCTTTTGAAATATCTTCATCATTATGGGTTTTTATGGGGTTTTAGTTGTTAAGTTTCTGTCTTTATTTTCTTATCATTTCCATACTTACTAGTATGCTCCAGAGTCATCCTCATATTTCCTGATAAACTTATAAAATGAGCCATTCTTCCAAGGAGCCCTGGTTCCCTTTACTGAAGAATAATATAAGAAACTAGGAACAAGGCTGGCATTATGGTGTAACAGGTAATGGGTGCCAGTTTGACTCCCAGCTGCTGCATTTCCAGTCTAGCTTCTTGCTGGGAAAAGCAGCAGAAAATGACCCAAGTGCTTGGGCCCCTGACTCTGACCTGAGAGACCTTAAAGAAACTCCTGGCTCCTGGCTTCAGCCTGGCCCAGCTGCAGCCACTGCAGCCGTCTGAGGAGAGAAGCAGCAGATCTAAGTTCTCTCTATATGTATCTCTCCCTCTGTCTCTGTAACTCTGACTTCCACCTGAATAAAATCTTTTTAAAAATGAGGAAACTAAGGATTAGATTGCTATTGGGTGTTGCCTGTATGCCCTCTCATCTAACAAGTCAAGGAATTATGTGTGTGTATACTAACTCATATATTTATAAATATCTAAAAATATCTACAAATGTAAACGACTATAATCTGTATTAAATTAAACAATTTCATACCAATGGCTTCCAATCTAATATACTACCACATGCATATTTTAGCTCTTCCATTACTTTTCTGTAACTTTCCAATCCAGCAGTATAAAATCTGGCTGTTTTCATCATTCAGCCACTTATTTAATTATTCAAATCTAGTATGCATGCATAATAATCTTAGAATTTTTAACCCATACTCCTATGGGAAAAAGCTTATGCAGCTGAAGTACAAAGTTTATGTACAATTTTTGCCCTTTAAGTTTATACAGTCTACTCGTTTTGAGAGTTCATTATTTAAATAATTTTTATCCAACTTTTTTTCACCATAGTTTGTTCATGTATTTATACCATAAATTTTATCTGGTAGACTTCTCTCTCTGTCTTGGTATCCCCAAATTTCAGATTATTTTTATTAATTTGCATATGCTTAGAATCACTGTATTTGCCATAAAGTTTTGTGAACTTTTTCAAGTGCAGTTTTATGTACCAAAAAGTGTGATATTATGCAGAATAGTTTGACAACTTTTAAAAAATTTATTGTGTTTTTTACTATTCAATTATATCAACCTAAGTTCAAATCCCTGGCATAATCCTTTCATTATCTATAGTTTGAATTCTGTGAAGCTTTTCCAGTCCATTTGTACTTATGGACAATGATTATTCTGTTATGTTATTGCATTTTAAGGCTTGCATTATCTTACAATTAAATTGTTAGCTTTGATTACATTTTACTTTTAGTGACCTCTTGTGTCCCATCCACTTTTCTGTGCATTCTATCCTATATTTAACAATCCCAATAGGAGACTGAAATTAAGTAAATTATCTGTATCTTCTTTCTTTTCTCATATTCTCTGTTTATATCCACTCCCTGTTTTATTTTTAAAATCCATGGCTTAATATCACTATAGACTCACAGATTTTTATAGAAAGCTTCAATCTTCTCTCTGAGATTCAGCCTCACATTGGACATAATTGTAATCATGCTCACCATTTCTACCTGATAGTGCAAAAAGAACCTTGAACTGTACTAATGCAAAGAAAACTTCAGATATCCTTCCTCTGTTTCCATCCAACTTTGGTCTTTACCCAGTCTTTTAAAAGGTACTACTGTCATTTACAGTGTATACAGAACAAATTGTAGAGATCTTGATTTTTTTTTGTTGTTCACATTCCACAACCCATTCATCTCAAAATCCAGCCAGCTCTGCTTTCAGAATAGTTCCCAAGTGTGACTATTTCTTGTTGTTTCAATAATTCTTGTTGTAGAACAAGCTTCTCTTGTCATTTGCCTTCACTACTGCAGTAGAATATCACTTTTCTATCAGATTTTACATTTGTCTCTATTATGTATTTTCTAATTACCAACTTGATTGATCCTAAATTTTTAATCAGATTACATAATTTAAAACAGCATATTAGTATCATATTAGCTTAGACACCATGTTTTGTTAGGACTATTGATATTTCCCTTTAGTTAAATTGCTTCATAAACATTATTTGCAATCTTTGTATGACTGTAAACCAAAGTGTCTACCACTTTCATCATCAAACAGTGGGCACAAGACTCAAACTAGAAAATGTGGTCTATAGTTGGTATCTAAATGGGCCTTTAAAATGTGAAAGAAGTTCCTTTAAAGTGGAAAATAATAATAAATTTGTGTTTATTCCAGAAACATAACCATGATTATAATGGTAATTAGTTCTTGCTAGAAAAATTGGAACCATGTTAAAACCTGAATATGAGATTATTAATTCATTTGTGATTTTAGAAGTCAAATGATTATATTAAGAACATTGAACAAATGAGTTGAAGGTAAAGTAAGATCAACAGGAAGGCTAAATAACTAAGTGATATTTAGTGAAATAATAATAAAAAGGTAAAATATGATCCATTGGAATTTGGAGAATTCATTGAATGCTTCAGAGAAAGAGAAGAGAATGAGAATACCATAGGTAACACTGAGTGAACATATCTATTTCCTTTCCACATTCAAATTATTTTTCCCATATTTACAAATGTGTTCATGGTTTATCTTATGTTTTAACCACTCCAATACAAAAATACTTAAAGCCTACCAATACCAGAATTAATATTATAATGAATTATTTGATTATCTGAAGTAAAATAAATAAATCTTGCTTTTGACCTCACACCATGGTCAAAAAACAAATCCATGTGGTTAGACAGATTGATTCTACTTAAATTTACCATTCATCAGAAAATACCATTAAAAATGAATTGGAAAGCAACAGTGTAGGTAATAATATTTGAAAAATAAACATTTAAAGCCATGAAGGTGTGCAGCTACCATAGTTAGCCGTAGGCATAATCTATAGCTTAGTAACTCCATATTAAAGCTGCAAGTAAAAGGAATGCATGTTTATATATATATACATATACATACATATGTACACATTTATATATATTTATATGTACATTTAAGACAAAAAGAAGAGCTATAAATTAGAAGCAACATAAGTTTTATTTAAAGTCAGAATGGACAAATATTGTTTGAGATAGGCCTATAGTAACACAGTATACAATAAATAAAACTATGATATTTCTCTATATACAACATTGATAGATATTAAAGTTGTAATGTTGAACAAAGAAGGAAGACACAAAAATGTTCACATTGCATTATTTGTTATTGATATTACAAAAACAAGTCAAAATAGGATCTTGGAATAGAAATCACAGAGTGATTACCTAAGTTGGCAAAACAACTTGAAGGATTTATGATGGACTTTTCAAGACCATTGGCAAGATTCTGTAATTCAGTCTCATGGTGGTTATATTAATGGGCTCCATTATTATTTTACACTTTTGCCCAATATATTTAAATAAAGTAAATACTTTAAAATATGGTAATCATTGCATTGTTTTGTAAGTGTTTTTAATTTCTCTGAATTCCCATATAAATTAGAGTGTGGGATGGCATTGTGGAACTGCAGTTTAAGCCGTTCATCCCATATTAGTGTTCCAGTTCAAGTCCCAGCTTCTCTGCTTTCCATCTAACTGATAGAATTAAAAAGGAGAGAACGATCCAACATGGGAAGTGGGATACACAGCAGACTCATAGAATGGCACATTTCCTAAAGAGCACTCTGGTCTCAGAATCAGCCCTTAAGGCATTCGGATCCAGCTAAAAAGCCCATGAGAGTATTTTAGGCATGGAAAGCCAAGACACTCTGGGGAAAAAAAAAATGACGTAAATGAAAGATCTCTGTGAGTGAGATCCCAGTGGAAAGAAAGGGCCATCAAAGAAGGAGGTACCTTTCTCTAATGGGTGGAGAGAACTTTCACTTTGACTATGGCCTTGTCTAAATAAGATTGGAGTTGGCCTACTCAAGAGGCTCCCATAGCCTTAGCAACTCATGACAATAGCCTCAGGTGATTGCTGATGCCATAAATAAGAGTGTCAATTGCTAAATCAACAACAGGAGTCACTGTGCACTTACTCCCCATGTAGGATTTCTGTCCTTAATGTGTTGTACAATGTGAATTAATGCTGTAACAAGTACTCAAACAGTATTTTACACTTTGTGTTTCTGTGTGGGTGCAAATTGTTGAAATCTTTACTTAGTATATACTAAATTGATCTTCTGTATATAAAGATAGTTGAAAATGAATCTTGATGAGGAATGGGATGGGAGAGAGAGTGAGAGATGAGATGGTTGCGGGTAGGAGGGTGGTTATTGAGGGAAAAAGCCTCTATAACCCAAAAGTTGTATTTGGAAATTTATATTTATTAAATAAAAGTTAAAAAAAACACAACAGGCATAGACTTGAGTGATATCAGCTCTATGTGGTAGAAAATAGAAGAATGCAACTGGGCATCTTTCTGGTCATTTACTCATTTTCAAAATGAAAGGTTGATATTTTGTGGATTTGTGCTTTCTAAAATTTTGATATATAAAATACCTCCATATTTTTATGATTTAGAAAAAAAATAGTTTAAAATCCAAGAATACAACAATAATGAAATTTACAGCAAATACAACTATTTTTGTTATTTTTGTTTGGGAGTTGCTTTCTTAGCACACTCATTCTTAGTAAAACTGCTCATAGGCACCAGTGTTGTGGTGTAGTGGGTAAGTCACCGCCTGCAGTGCTGGCATTCCATATGGGCGCCGGTTCTAGTCCTTCCAGTTCCACTTCCAATTCAGCTCTCTGCTATGGCCTGGGAAAACAGAAGATGGCCCCAATACTTGGGCCCCTGCAATCAGGTGGGAGATCCAGAAGATGATTCTGCCTCTTGGCTTCGGATTGGTGCAGCTCCAACCACTGAGGCCATCTGGGGAGTGAATCAGCAGATGAAAGACTTCTCGGCCAGAGCCGTGGCTCACTAGGCTAATCCTCCGCCTTGGGGCGCTGGCACACCGGGTTCTAGTCCCGGTCGGGGCACCGGATTCTGTCCCGGTTGCCCCTCTTCCAGGCCAGCTCTCTGCTGTGGCCAGGGAGTGCAGTGGAGGATGGCCCAAGTGCTTGGGCCCTGCACCCCATGGGAGACCAGGATAAGTACCTGGCTCCTGCCATTGGATCAGCGCGGTGCAGCGGCCATTAGAGGGTGAACCAACGGCAAAGGAAGACCTTTCTCTCTGTCTCTCACTGTCCACTCTGCCTGTCAAAAAAAAAAAAAGAAAGAAAAGAAAGACTTCTCTCTCTGCCTCTACCTCTCTGTAACTCTGCCTTTCATATAAGTAAATAAATCTTAAAAAAAAAAAAAAAGAAAAGGAAAGGAAAAACTGCTGATAGTAGAACAATTGGATAACTTGTCCTTTTGGTTCTTGTTCAGTTTTTGTTAAAGGAACAACAGAACATAAGGAATTTGCACAGACATTTTACAGGCATCTACAAATTCTACTCATGCCCAGTTCTGAAGCCCTTCCAAGTTTTGTGATGTCAGTACCTGACATTCAGGTACTGATGATTTTCTATTCCATTTTGCTATTGCTTCACGAAAAAACAGTTCAAGACTTATCATCTTCTGACAATCATTCTGTGTGTTTTCCTAGATCAAGAATTCAAAAAGAATAGCAAGAGTGTTCTAAAATACCTGGATTCAGTAGGAAGCCTCAATGGTTGAGGGTGATTCAGTAGTTGGTATCCTGGGTAGAGAGGCATTTGCATTGTTGTTTATGACCTAGAGTTGAAATCCCCTCCCTTTTTTGCATTGCATTGATTACTAGAGAATCACTGAAGTCAGTGCAGATTGATAAGGGAGGAAATAGTTTCCCTCCCTCTCAATGGGAGGAGTTATTGAGAATCTGTGTCATTTACAAAATCTTCATAGTAATTTTAAGATTTTTGTTAACTGGAGATACAAATGTTTACACTACATCATATCAAGTAGAATTCCAACTTTTTCCTTTTTCTTTACAGTTTAATGATTTTCAGTTATAAAGTGAATTTGAGAATATACAGAAAAATCATGAAAAAGAAAGTAAGTGATTCTTATCACTTTGAGTGTCCACAGATGGCATGTTTCCAGCACCCTTAACTATGTTTAACTTGTCAATTCTGTGTGTGTGTATTCATAGTTATAATTACACTTTAGAAGTTTCGTTGTTCTTTTGCCACTCACCATCATTTTAAACACCATTACAAAAATTTGAGGAGCAGCATTGAGGTGATATTCAAAGTCCATTAAATAAAAATAATTTAATTTATTGAATAATTCACAGGTATTTAGAAGTTTAGATCATTTGCATTTCTTATAAGTAAATGCTTTTTTCTCAAAAGTATTTTATATAAATTTGGATTACATTCTCTCTCTAATACTTAAAATTACAAACTGCATGTAGTTATTTATTGGTATGCTGGTGACCGTTCCCCTACTTTTGAGCTAGAAAACATATCCCAATCAAAAGGCTTGATAAATAGTAATTCCAATTTTTAAATTTCAATGATTTGTTTTCTGTTTTTTTATTTATTTTTAAGTTTATTTATATAAAAAATTTTAAGGTGAATAAATTTCATGTATTTCATATATACAGCTTTAGGAACACAGTGATACTTCCAACCCTACCCTCCCACTCACCCATACTTTCACTCTTCCTCCTCCTTCCTCTCTTGCTTGTTTTCTTTTTTTTTTTTTAAAAAAAGATTTATTTATTTATTGAAAGAGTTACACACAGAGAGAAGGAGAGGTAGAGAGAGAGGTCTTCCATCCAATGGTTCACTCCCCAATTGGCTGCATCGGCCAGAGCTGCGCCGATCTAAAGCCAGGAACCAGGAGCTTTTTCCAGGTTTCCCACACGGGTGCAGGGGCCCAAGCACTTGGGCCGTTTTCTACTGTTTTCCCAGGCCAGAGCAGAGAGCTGGATGGGAAGTGGAGCAGCCGGGTTTTGAACCAGCGCCCATGTGGGATGCTGGCACTTCAGGCCAGGGCTGTAACCCGCTGCACCACAGAACCAGTCCCTCTTGCTTGTTTTCTATATCTAACTTTTAGTCCAAATAAAATTTCAGTTTAATATAAAGAAAATCAACACTTCTCAAATTCCAAATTTATTTAGAAATATTTTCCCAATATCTTCAAATAAAACAGTATATTTGAATATTTGTTATTTTTATTCTTTCTGAGAAAAGAAATAATAACATTTCTTTTTTAAAAGATTTATTTATTTATTTGAAAGTCATAGTTACAGAGAGAGGGAGGTCTTCCATCGCTGGTTCACTCCCCAATTGGCTGCAACTGCCTGAGCTGCACTGAGCCAAAATTAGGAGCCAGGAGCTTCCTGCTGGTCCCCCACGTAGGTGCAGAACCATTTTCTACTCCTTTCCCAGGCCATAGCAGAGAGCTGGATCAGAAGTGGAGCAGCCAGGACTTGAACCGATGCCCATATAGGATGAGGGCACTGCAGGTGGCGGCTTTACCCATTGCACCACAGCACCGGCCCTAGTAACATTTCTCAAATCAAGAAGACTTTGGTTTATTTCTAGAGAGTATTTCTGACTCTTTTTTTTTCCCCTTTCAATTTAAAAAGAAAACCATAAATCATTTTGGCAATCACTGATTCTGTCATTGAAAAGAAATTCAGAAAGGATTATCTCCTGTTGTTTCAGTTAATGAAAATGCTATTTAATAAATGTTGACCTCAAACTAATGAGAATATGTGAACAATCATAAATGTAGGTCCTAGAATGCCTAAGAGAAAACCATTCTTTATTTCCAGGCTATTAAGTTATACAGGGCTCATATTTTTAAGGGAAGTAGTAGTAAACTGATTTTCTCACATGGAGGAGAGAATGGGTCAAAATTGTGCTTCTTGGGGCTTAGACAAAGTTTAAAAAAAGAATGAAAAATGTAAGCTCTGCAAGTGGATTTACCGTTTCAGAATATCCTTCCCTTTGAGGATTTTATTATTTAAGCTAATTTTTAAAAGATGATTTCATGAAGATGAAAAGCATATGTTTACCCTAAAGATAGATGCTTAAATGTAAAAGGTGAAAGATTTGAAAAGAAAAATCTGAAAAGAAAGATCTGAAGAGAAACAAGAGTATTGACAGATGTTTAAATGAACGTTAGCTCTTAAATCTTATATTTTTTATCTCTAAATTGTAGGATAAGGTTTTTTTTTATTTATTTTCATTTTATTTAGATAAGGATGCAGACACACAGAAAGATTTTCCATCCACTGGTTCATTCCCAAAATGTCCACAACAAGGACTGGGTCAGACTGAAGCCAGGAGCCCAGAACACAGTTCAGGTCTCCCACGTGGCTGGCAAGGACCCAAGTGGTGAGTCATCATCTCCTGCTTCCCTGGGTACACATTAGCAGGAAGTGGGATCAGAAACAGAGGAACTGAGACTATGTAGCCACCTGACGCTATATGTGATCATCCCATGAGGTGTCTTAACCACATGTTGTCATCTCAAATATTTAAAGAATTGATCCTGGGGCCAGTGCTGTGGCACAGTTGGTTAAAGCCTCAGCCTGCAGCGCCAGCATCCCATATGGGCGCCGGTTCATGTCCTTGCTGCTCCTCTTCCAATCCAGCTCTCTGCTATGGCCTGGGAAAGCAGCAGAAGATGGCCCAAGTCCTTGGGCCCACATGGGAGACCTGGAAGAAGCTCCTGGCTCCTGGCTCCTGGCTTCAGATCAGCTCAGCTCTGGCCGTTGTGGTCATTTAGGGAGTGAACCAGCAGAATGGAAGACCTCTCCCTCTCTCCCTCTCTTTCTCTCTCTGGCTCTATCTCTCTCTGTAACTCTGTCATTCAAATAAATAAAATAATTTTTTAAAAAACATATTGATCCTATAGCAATGATATATAAAGTCTTCATAGTTTAGTGCATAGGGAATGATCTTATTATATGTTTTAGAAGTTAAAATCAATGCACATATCTTAAATATTTTCAGGGAATATTCTTTGGTGAATATAAATAAGCCATGAGTAGTTGCAGAATTTTGCTGTAGTGTTGGCCATAGTTATTTGAAATGTTAATCAATAACACTTTTTTCTAAGTATCCAGGATTCCATAAAGATGTCATTTGAGATATGTGATATAGAGGAATAGTTTTGACATCATAAACTTAGAGAATATAAATTCCAAGGAAAGTTATTCTTTTTTCCTGAGAGCAGCATTTATCTCCTTTTTAACTAAAGAAAATGATTTTTGAAACTATTATTAAAACTATATCATAAAACAGAAGATACTAAAACTAAATGTACAAGCATATTTGATGATTTGAAACCCTTAAAAGCATTTTAAATTCTCAAAGAAGTGTATTTTAAGAATCAAAGAAGTGTATTTTAAGTTTGGAAAAGGGTCTATGATTACACTCGTGGTGAATGAAGTCCTGAGTATGAGAAGTAGTTCTCTAAGGTCTTTGTTGGAGATCTCATAATGTATCGCAGAGACTACACTGAATCACATTTACACACATCACCACAGCTTAATTACTTCCCATCATAACCAAACCTAATGCTTGCAAATCTCATAACAATAGTAGAAATAGGGCTTACATGTCATATGTCAAAAAATTTAACATATATAAATCAATATTCAACATTCTAAAAGATCTGAAAATCCATTAAATAAAATATGATCCAACTTTCTGCTCTAAAAATATAACTTTTAGTAATCTGCAACATGTTGGTATAAAAACAGTCACACCACATCAGTCCCTGGGTCTTGGCTCTGCACCACCCTATTCCCTTCTTTTCCTACCCCTGGTTCTATCCTACCCCTTGAGAAACCTTGACCCAATATGAGTGAACACTCCAAGGAACATCAGTTCAGTGAGTTCCCCTGAGGAGTCAATGCTTGAGTGTTTACTTAGAAAACCAGCGTTGGCATCGTGCCCCGTGTTCCTAGCTGTCTGTGTAGTTGTCTTGTTTTCAGACACTTCTGGCGTTCCCTTGTTTTCAGGGTGGTAAGATGTTTTTTTCTTCTCTAAAATCAATGCAGGTGAGGGTAGGTGAGTGAGGGATGTTTTTAACTAGCATGATAGCTGTACTTGGGGTGTGGGGAGGGTTTTTATTATTTTTTTATGAATCTCGCTCAGTACTGTCCACTAGCTCTCAAGCCTGGGCAACAAAAGATGCTTTAATTTTTGAATATAGAATATGTGACTTGGTTGAGTCTTCTCTTTTTTTTTTAAAGGAGAGTAAATGCAGACTTGGGGAAATCAGCAAGGACTTGCTGCCTGGTGCTAGTAGAAAACCTTGAATTTTTGTTACTTGTGCAAGGGCATACATCATTCAAGGTTTAGACACCAGCTGAGTGACAGTCCTGGCTGTGGACTTCTGGGGTGCTGGCTGCCTCTTGCTACTGGGTAGGGAATGAAGACTTCACCCCAAACCTTTAGGCAAAAATGGGTTTTTGTTTTTTGTTTGTTTGGCATTGGTTTTCATTTCTGTTTTTCTCTTGGGATTTTCCTTTTGCATCATGATGGTTATTGTTGTAGGGCACAGGCATGACAGGCAATGAGCAGGCAAGAACCAGTGGGGAAGTGTTCAAGAACTCCTGTGCTTGCTAACAGGCTTCTGAATGTATCACTGTGGTCCACAGAGAGTAGCAAGGAGATGCTGTATCAGCTACTGCAGCCATAAAAAAGTTGCTGTCTCTCTGAACCTATGCAGCTTATTTTATTTTTGTTGAACCAAATAAAGAAGAATTCTTCCATGAGGGAAAAAAAAAGAGTAAATGCTTATCCCTTATGTAAGCTTGCTGTGTACAGTGGCCATGCAATCTAACCTCAACAGGACAAGTCAAGAGATGTCTCATATGTAATCTAAATGTAGCATGGAGTCATTCAGGCAGGGATTCCAGGTGGACAGAATCGTATGCCAAGAGAATATGCTGATTCCATGGGTTCCTACCCCTTGGCTCCATGAACTCTTTGCTCATGTATTAGAAAACTGTAAAGCTATGACCAGAACATACTCTCTAAAACACAAGTCCAGTTCCAGGCTCTCAAAGGGCAATGCTGCTTTTTGTAATAAATCAGGAAAGCTTCCTCCCTCCCCCTTACAAATATTTATTCCGTAATCTCAAAGGCAGAGTGGTACAGAGATGAAGAAAAAGAGAGGCAGAAAAAATTCTTATCTGCTCGTTCACTCTCCAAACGCCTGCAACAGCCAGGGTAAGGCCAAGCTGAAGTGAGGACATGTGAGCTACTTTTGGGTCTCGCATATGAGTGGCAGGAACCTAATGCTTGAGTTATCACCTGTTACCTCCCAAGAGCACTACTGGGAATCTATACCAGAAGTGAAGATTAGCCAGGACTCAAAGTGTCACTCCAGAATGGGATGCAGATGGTCCTGCAATGGCTTAACCTGCTGTGTAAAATTCCCAGCCTCCATACAGGCCTTTTGAATAAACAACACTTCAGCTCTATATGTTAAATTCACTAGGTATGAACACACTATGGGAATGGCAAATTAATGCTTCAATTATATTTTCAATATAAAATATATATATAAATTTCATTTAATTTCATTGTTTTGTAACTTCAGAAAAATAAAAATGCACATAAATTCTGCTTTCTATTTCATTTTTTTCATTGTTTCACTTTTTTCTTACTATGCACCATCGTGGAAATAAAATGGAAGAAGACAGGTCCACCTTCAATAGACTGAGGGATAGGGACAGAAAACAAACAAACAAGCAAAAACCCTGATGCCTCACGAGTATTATGGGAAGATATGGGCTCTGATGAGACTACGAAGGCAGGTTTGAGAGCAGAAGGAAATCTTGGAAAAAGTGACTTCAATGTGGGTGATTTCAATTTGGGTCACCATGAAGAGGGACGAAAAAACAGCCTGTGAAGATTCATGAAATTCAGAGAGAAAAAGAAAAATTCCAAGAACTGAGAGAAATCCATTGTTCTGTGAATTTGGGTAAATTGGGCAAGAGACAAGCCTGCAAAAGTGGGCATGGGCCATTTCATGAAGTTCCCGGTTCATCAAGATGAAAGGAAGGTTTTAGCCTGAAGGAAAGGAGAAACCACGAAAACATAAGATAGTCATGATCATATTATGCTTTTGTTTTCTTATTTGTCCTTTGCTTGTTTTTGAAGCTTATTTTGGTTTCAGTGAGCAGGAATGGATAAGACAAGCTCATGACTGAATGTAGAGGGTCCAGATGAGAGTCCATGTGGACCAGACTAGTGTTCGCAGAGAATGAGATGTGGAGAGAAATGAAGGCTGCTGCCAAGGCAGAACTAATAAGAACTGATACTGCAGTGTGAATCTTCAGTGCCTGTTCCATGGATCTCCAGCCTACGAGCCCACCCTACGGATTTTAGACAGACTCCATCATCGAATAAGATAATTCCTTAAAATAAATGCTTTTTGTATACAGTCAGCCTTCTGTATCTGTAGATTCCACATTGATGGATTGAACCAATTGTGGATCAAAAATATTTTTTAAGAAAATGCATCTATCCTGATCATATACAGCTTTTTTTTCTTACTATTACTCCCTATATTATTACAACTATATAGCATGTACATTGTAATTGTACATTATGTATTGTAATTAATCTAAAGAGGAATCAATGTATATGAGGAGATGAGTGTAGATTCTATGTAGAGGTTACAGTGTTTTGTATCAGGGACTTGAGCACCCATGGATGGAATGAGGAGTGCTCTTGGAATAAATCTGCAAAAGATATCAAGAAATGACTATACCCACATCTCATTGATTCTCTTTCTCTGGGCAACCCTGACTAACAAAGGGAACATAAATGCACATGAGAACTTCAATTAAAGGGCAGTCCCTGTGGAGAAATTCATACAGACTTTGGAGAGAATCTTGAAGTCCTTTTATGTAGCAGAAGTGAAATAGAAGTTCCATGTGGGCCCTTCCAACTTTCACCCTGTGAGGAGGCAGTCGGCTAAACAGTGGCCAAAGAGAAATTCTTAAAGACACAGGGCCAAGGACACAGTTCCCTCTGGCCTGCTTCTACCAGGAAGGAGGTTTTGTGCAGTTTGTGTGCAGGCAGAACATAACACAAGTCCAATTTGGAGCAGCTTCAGTTAGAATTGCTGAAAGGACATTGAAGTAATATCATGCAACAATCCATAAGAAAACACACATACCTTGGTGGAAAGCTACTCAGGCAAAATATCGACTTGGGTGATGCCAAAATGTTTATAGTAGCTGAGTCACGTGAATGGTGGGATCACCTAGGAGCAGGTATCTGAGAAAGAACACAAAGGAATACCTCCACTTCAAGCACAGGCAGAGGAACAGGGGCCAACAAAGAGAACTGGAAGAAAAAATTGAAATGAAAGAACATCCCATTAATCAATGATAAAGGGTTAAATACTTGTGAATTAAAAAAAAAGTTAAACCTAAATAAATGAAAAAGAAACACAAGTTACTGTTACCAAAATATTCCTAAAGAGCAAGCAATTGAAGAATTTACCATGTGCATCTATTTTGAAAAATAGCAAATTTATTCATATTTTGAACAGATTTTATTATCAGAGTATCAAGGAATAAAACACCCAATAAAAGAATATGCAAATATATGCTGTTTTAGAAGATGATTGTTAAGTGAAGACCATGCTAATGTTCAAAAACAGCTGTGGATTAAGTCCTACTAATTAAATGTTCTGACAGAATAAACATACTATAAGATATAAAGTAGAGAAAAAGAAATCTCCTTAAAATTGTCTTTAAATACAAACAGAAAGTTACAGTGGGGCCAGCTTTGTGGTGTAGTGGGGTAAAGCCTCCATTTGCGTGCTGGCATCTCATCTGGGCGCCGGTTTGATACCTAGATGCTCCATTTCTGATCCAGCTCTCTGCTATGGCTTGGGAAAGCAGTGGAAGATGGTCCAAGTCTTCTAGGCTCCAATTGCCATGGCCATTTGGTGAGTGAACCAGCAGATGGAAGATCAATCTCTCTATCGCTCTCTCTCTGCCTCTGCCTCTCTGTAACTTCCTTTCAGAAAAATAAATAAATCTTTCTTAAAAATTAAAGAGAGTATGCTTCATCAGTATTTTAATCTCTAATCTGAGCTAGGCATTGTGCTTATGGCTTGATGTGAATACAAAGATACAGGGGATAGGGGAATATACATGTTAAGAGAATAATGTATATTACTATTGTAGGATTTTTTTTATTGTTTCTTTTTTAAGATTTATTTATTTGAGAGGTAGAGTTACAGATAGCGAGAGGAAGAGATAGCAGAGAGAAAGATCTTCCATCCAATGGTTCACTTCCCAAATTGCTTGCAGTGGTTGGAGCTGAGCTGATCTGAAACCAGGAGCCAGGAGCTTCTTCCAGGTCTCCCATGCAGGTGCAGGGGCCCAATCTCTTGGTACATTTTCCACTGCTTTCCAGGCCATAAGCAGAGAGCTAGATCAGAAGAGGAGCAACAGAGACAAGAACAGACACCCATATGGGATGCTGGCACCAAGGCAAAGTTTAGCCTACTATGCCACAGTGCTGGCCCCTAGTGTTGTTTCCAGATTTTCATTTATTTATTTGAAAGAGAGAGATAGCTCTGATTCTATGGCTCACTCGGCAGATACCTAAAATCATGGGGAGGATTCAGCTGGACCAAAGCCTGAAGCCTGGAACTCAAACCTGGTCTCTCAGTCAGGTGGCAGGAACCCAATTACTTGAGCCATCACCAGTGTCTATCGCCCAGAGTCTACATCAGCAAGATAGGAGTCAAGTCTAGGTATTCTGATGTGGAATGCAGGCATCCTAAAGGATGTCTTAACTGCTAGACCAAACACCTACCCACATATTATATTTTGAACAATAAGTAAGCATGTATTTTTAAAACTGCTATGTATTTTTATATCTATACATTTAATATTTCACACTTAATATATCTAGTAATTAGTGAATAGACTTTACATAGAAAGTTGTGTCAACATATGGTGTATTTATAAATCTTTACCGGCAAAATAGCTATACTAGAAAGAAAAAAATATTAGCTTCTTTTTTTATAACAGCTAGTTTTTCTGAAGTTGTTTTTATTTTTATGAATTTTTATTTATCATTCATTTAAAAGTCAAAGAGACAGACAGATGGACAGAGATCTCCCATTCACTTGTTCATGCCCCAAATGCCCACAGTATCCACATTGTAGCCTGGCTGAAACCCCAAAGCCAGGAATTCAATCCAGGAATCCCATGTGGGTAGCAATGAAGCAAAGCCATCATCTGCTATCTCCCAGAATGCTTATTAGCCAGAACCTGGGATCCAGAGTGGAGCTGGACTGGAATTCTGCCATTGTGATACCTACAGTGGGCATTCTAATCATTTTATATTCCTGCCCCTGAAGTTTAAGGGTCCTTTTTACTTTTTTTATTTTATTTTTCAGATAAGATATTTTAATTTACATTATAGTCAAAGGCTTAACAACTCCATCAAATAAAAAGTTCGACAAATACAAAGTAGTTGTTTTTAAAAATATATTTGAATAGTGTCTACATGTACATGCAAACCACAATTATTAACACTATCTTCCTAAGCAGTACATTAAGAGTTACAATTTTCATTTCTAAGCATATCTTATGTGCTAATTAATAATTATACAGTTTAAAGGTAGGCATTATGGCACAAGTGTTTAAGCCACTGTTTAGGGATGCCCACATCCCATATAAGAATGACTGGAATTGAGTCCCACCTCTATTTCTGATGGAAGTTCCTGCTACTAACCTACCAACTACATGGGAGACCTGGATGGAGTTCCTGACTCCTAACATTGTCCTGATTCAGCTCTGACTGTTTCTAGCATTTGGGGAGTGATCTCCCTGTCTCTTTCTCTCTCTCTCTCTCTTACTCTCTCATCTTCCTTTCAAATGCGTATATAAACTTTTAAAAATATACTTATTTTGGAGGGGGAGTCACAAGAAGTAACAACTCTGGAAGGTTTTTTTTTTTTTTTTTTTTTTTTTTTTTTTTTTTTTTTTTGACAGGCAGAGTGGACAGTGAGAGAGAGAGACAGAGAGAAAGGTCTTCCTTTTCCATTGGTTCACCCCCACAATGGCCACGCCGGCGGCGCGCTGCAGCTGGCACACCATGCTGATGCGAAGCCAGGAGCCAGGTGCTTCTCCTGGTCTCCCATGCTGGTGCAGGGCCCAAGGACTTGGGCCATCCTCCACTGCCTTCCCGGGCCACAGCAGAGAGCTGGACTGGAAGAGGAGCGACCAGGACAGAATCCAGCGCCCCAACCGGGACTAGAACCTGGTGTACCAGCGCCCCAGGCGGAGGATTAGCCTATTGAGCTGCGGTGCCAGCCAACTTAAGAAGTTTTAGTTTCACCAGAAAACAATTATATCCATTTGATTTCTTTCACACAAAGCCATTCATTTTTTCATTATAAATCATTTACTATTATAACTGTATTACTAACTTTTCATATTGAAATTACGCAAAGCTTAAATTTCTTTTTTCTCTACATCATTCCTGTCATTTAATTTGATAGTTCAGAGAACTGTATTTGGCATCAACAGAAAGGTATCCTTGGGCATTTCTGTGCCTGACTGTTATACATTAGTTAATATATCAGTTAACACTTTGTCTTTTTTTATTGTTACCCATGGCTAGCAGTCTGTTCAAATTCTAAGTCCCAGATGGGAAAAAAAAAATGGCCAATCTCAGGAAAAAGCTACAATAATAATAAAATCAGATGGGCCAGAGATGCAGGTTTGTAAAATAGTATAGATACATAATAAAGAAGAGGATGGATGGAAAGATAGATGGTGGATGGATAGAAGAAGGAATCTTAAGGACCTCTTCCCTGTTGGGGGCAGTATTGCTTAGGAAAAGGAATTTGTGTATTTCTAGAGAAGAAAGGGAATGAGAGCAGAACAATTTTAATTACCTATGTTCTTATTTTCTTATATTTTGCCTTCCTATTCTATTTTTCTTCTTTGTGTCAATGACTTCATGCAAGAAATCATAGACTTTTTAGCATTTTTAATTAATAGTAATTGCATACATATTTGCCCAACATTTGTAGCATATGTAATATTTTGTAACCAAAATATTTAGCTAGCAGCCAGTGCTGTGGCATAGTAGATCAAGCCTCCTCCTGTAGTGCTGGCATCCCACATTGTTCATGTCCTAGCTGCTCCAGTCCAGCTCTCTGCTCATAGCCTGGGAAAGCAGTAGAAGATGGCCCAAGAGCTAGGGCCTCTGCAACCATGTGGGAGACCTGGAAGAAGCTCCTGGCTCTTGGCTTCAGATTTGCCCAGTTCTGGCAGTTACGGCCATTTAGGGAGTAAACCAGCAGATGAAAAACCTTTCTTTGTGCCTCTCCCTCTCTCTATTTTTAAATCTACCTCTCAACCAAATAAATAAAATCTTAAAAAAATTAACTCAAAAGATTGAACTCAGACATTGAAAATTATTAGAAGAACTAATTTTGACCTAATATCTTGTAAAAATATTATACAACTATAAAAATATTTATAATGTTTTATTAACCAAAAAAGTAAAGCACCTCACTAAACCTCTATAAATAATAATAAGACAGCATGGCCATAGAATAATTGTTAGACATGAATTGTCAGTCTATCAGAGAACTGTTGGCCTTTGAGGTTATCATTATTAGTCCTGCCTTGTAGCAGATGAGGATACTGAGACAAAGAGCTTCCAAAACACTCATGTGCAAACTGAAAGTATTGGAAAGATTTTAGCACTGACAATTTTTTAGAGTCAAATCTCTAAAGTAGTTCATTTAAAATGCATTATAGTATACATAAAATAAAATCTTACAAAATTACTAAATTTTGAGACAATATTCAAAGTGAAAATTTAAAAATTGAAAGTTTCTCACTCAGAGGCTAGAATAAATCTCAGATGAATTAAAATGTTGAATGTGTGAAAATTAAACCAAGAAAGAAACAAATAAAGAAGGGCAAGGGGCACTGATGATCAGATGTTACTACATCAAAGGAACAGAGGGTTCAAAGGTGAGTGTCATAAAATGTCAAATTTCAGTGAGATCACAGAAAACACTAGGGAGAAGTTTTCCATTGCATTTGATGGAAATCATTAGCAATATTTATCCTGATAATTTGAATGCAATGATAGAGGCATAAAATAGACTGCCATTGATTAAATAAGAGTAGACATTCAAAATAGAGAGCTGGAAAAGATGTACATTGATCACTCAAATATCTCATGGTGTTAGAAAGATAACCAACAAGATTCGAGGGAGGGCTTCCCTTAGCCTGTTAAAATTGGTCTTCCTTATGTTCCTAACTCAAGAAGCCACAAGAGGAGAGGAGAGGAGAGGAGAGGAGAGGAGAGGAGAGGAGAGGAGAGGAGAGGAGAGGAGAGGAGAGGAGAGGAAGAGAAGAGAAGAGGAGAGGAGAGGAGAGGAGAGGAGAGGAGAGGAGAGGAGAGGAGAGGAGAGGAGAGGAGAGAAGAGAAGAGAAAAGAAAAGAAAAGAAAAGAAAAGAAAAGAAAAAAGAAAAGAAAGGAAAGGAAAAATGGGAGTGGATAATTGATGTACAAGGATTTGAGCATGCTGGTGCTAGAGCATGTATGTATAATAAAAGTCACTACCTGCCTAGAGGCTTAGGTCAGAGAAATCTATAATTAAACTGTATTGTTCACTAGGCACACAATTGCATGGTGCTTTTTACCAGTTTATTCAAAAAGAAAAATTATTAAGCCTAAACATATATCTAAAGTTTTGACAACAAAAATTATTCTTCTGGTGGCTGACTGTTATTATATATTGAATATTTCCTAGATAGAAATTATTTACAAGTAAGCCTGACTTCAGTAAAACTCTGCCAACTTAGACCATACTAGATAATGATTATGATAAAGCCTCTCTTATATAAAATTCTTCACCAGACTGATGCAGGTTATGTTAGTTCTTCTGTCTTTTACACTTTTTGTTCCAGTGGGTTAAAGTATCATACCTTTTAGTTATTCTTTCTTTGCCTCTTAGTCTACTTATATCCATTATTAGTATTATTGGCTGAAGTTGCCCCCTATTGTTTCCCATACTAATACTTAAATATTCACTGTTCTTAAAAATATAACAAACATATTTAATTCACTAAACAACTCAGTGAGGTTGTGTGATTATTGAATTATTAGTTCTATGTTCATCCTTCCAGCAGACAAACTGTATATACCACAAACTTTATACTTTAGTTCAATCAGATGACTTGTCTCAATGATGGAGAGTGTGTGCAATGTCAATTGACAGTGTGAGTGGGGGCTTTCACAGGTATTACCCTCAGAGTTACCTTTGCCCTTATGAAAACAGTATGTTCTGCAAAGTGGCACCTCTTTGAACTCAGATGCCAGAATGACAGCACATGATGTGGAGCAAAGCCCTACTAACCTTAGATGAACCCCCAAAGTGAAGCCAATCCCTAGATCTGTGACAGCAGGAGTCTTTGTTGCAACAGCAAAAGTTGTCTAAAATAAATATGCATTATAAGAGGAAAAATAAAGCTTCTTAGAGCTTAGATGAATTTTTTAAAAATTTATTTATTTATTTATTTGAAAGGCAGAGTTACAGAGAGGCAGAAGCAGAGAGAGAGTCTTCCGTCTGCTGGTTCACTCCCCAGATGGCCTGAACGGCAGGAGCTGTGCCTATCTGAAGCCAAGATCCAGGAGCTTCTGGGTCTCCCACATGGGTGCAAGGGCCCAAGGACTTGGACCATCTTCTACTGCTTTCCCAGGCCATAGCAGAGAGCTGGATCAGAAGTGGAGCAGCTGGGACTCGAAATGGCGCCGATATGAGATGCTGGCACTGCTACACCATTACGCTGGCCCCCTTTGATGAATTAATGAACCACCTTCACCTATTATGTGATCAAAACTTAGATTTCCTGAAGATGATACAAGTTAGTTTTACTCAGTAATAATAACTTCTCAACAAAAGAAGCCTAATTTGTCAATAAGTTATTCCTAAATATATGGGGGAAAAAGACAACTTTACTTGAGAAGTTTCCTGTTTTGTCAATCCCATCAAGAACATAAAATGTATTGCTACACATCGTCCTACAAATACATGACTGGATAAAGAAAATGTGGTATATATGCATGATGGACTATTACTTAGGCATAAAATGAGTGAAAATCTGATATTTGTAACAAAATGTATGGAACCAGAGATCATTATATTATACTAAGTTAAATAAGCTTTGACATATAAATAAAGATACCATGTTTTCTCTTGTATCTGGAAGTTAATAGAGATAATAATAAATGATAAATTTACTTCTCCGGATGTACATAATATAGATGCCCTACTTTGTCTGTGTCTTTATCAGCAGCCAAGGAATGTGGTGGCCTCTAAAAGCTGAGCATGACCTTCAGCAAGATGATGGGGACCTTGGTCCTACAACCATGAGGAAGCAAACTCTATCAAAAATTGAGATTTACACAGGATAGATTCTTCTCTAGTGTCTCCAGAAAGAAACACAGACTGTCAACACCTTAATTTTAGTCCTATGATACTGCTACCAGACTTCTAATCTATAGAACTGTCTGTTAGTAAATGTATGCTATTTTAAGCCATACATCTATTTTCTTGCATCAGCACCTGAAAACTGATACAGTTACTGTGTCTAGTAAAAGTTGAGGAAAATAAGACAAGAGTTAGGAAGCTAGTCAAATCATTAGGTGAGAAATGTGATTGGCATAAAGTCTGTAGTCATGAATATGAAAAAAAAATCCAAATCCAGCTATCTTGTGAGGGTAGTGCCAACACGAATTTCTGAGAGGTTACATGTGGAGTGTGAGAAAGTGTCAAAAATGATTCCAACATTTTTTTTCCCGAGTAACTGAAAAAACAGCATTGCCATGCGGTAAGGAAGTCAGTAGGGAAGACTGAGTGGAGCAAGTTTGTGGGAAGCAGAGACCAATATGAGATGTATATTAGACACTCAATTAAAGTCCTAGAATACGGAGTTGAATATGACATCTGGTGCATGGAAAAGATTCAAACTGTTAACACAAATTGGGATGCTGGTGGTAGGGATATCATTGTTATATCATAGACTCAATGTACTCACTATCAATTGTGTTGCTAGCTCTCTGTCATTCTGCCTTTCAAATAAATAAATATTTTTAGAAAAAATTATATCATAATTTCTTGAGAACAAACTAATCCAAATATATAGACTTGGGCAACTAACAGTGCTTGTCACAGAGTAAATGCTCTTTAAATGTGTCTTGTTTGTAGATGGATGCTATTAGGAAGGAGAGAATTCCATCACTGAGAATTATTCCAGGATGATGTGCTTTCAGGTTGTGGAGACATGATTGTGGTCACGACAGAGATCAAGTGTTTTGGGTACATCTTGGCATATACATATTTGGAACATAAGGTGCAAGGCAGGAATGATTTACAGGGTGTGGGCTGGAGTGATAAAACAACTTAGATAGCATATTAAGGACTATCTTCATTTTGGAAGAACTAGGGAGCCACAAATGGGAGCATTCTAGTGGCTCATAGAAGATATTGTAGAAGTAAATTGAAAAAGGAATGAGAAAAGCAGTATATGTATGAAATCAATTAATAAAAATAGTGCATGAGTAAGCTTTAATAGTAGATATTGAAAGAATTGGAACTTCCAAGGATTGCAGTGGAGTTAAACGTGAAAGGATTTGTGAACAACTAGTTGTACTATTGCACACAGCTATGAGAGTGAGATTTGGAGTAGTCTGTCTGACTTGTGTTTGAATCCTGACTCTGACATATGGTCTCTCTGAATATGACCCTGGGAAATTTAATTTTTCATTTATGGTTATTGTCACTTCCTCCTGTGATTGCTGTAGGAATTAAATGATATCACACATACAGAGCATTGAGCACAGTTGTCTGTGGCACCTCAGCACTCTGGAGGGCATTTTCATAGTGAAGTAACAGACATCTGAGTCTGCTCTTTTTTGCTTCCAAGTGACTCTATTTCAGATTTACTGGTTACCAGATTTTCTCAAGAATTTGTAGCATTTAAAAATATTAAGAATTTGTTAGGCAAAAAAAAAAAAAAAAGGCAATGACCCAGGTACTAATGTGCCAAACATGCTTGCTTCAGCATCTACACGGAATGGTGCTAAAATTTATTTTTTGTTTTTTTGCTCATGTAATCAGGGAAAGTATTACACAAGATTGCCTCAAAAGAAAACTTTAATTTTGCTTGTTTAATCTCATCACTCTAGATCCTCAGTGTCTTCATCTGCCCTAAGCATTCCATTTCCAAATCTCTACATCTTCTTAGGAGGCACATGTTCCTAATATCATAAAAGGAACTGATTTGAAGAATGGACAATTTCTTGAATCATATCATAGACTATTTTTCCAATATATCCATATTTAAATTAGCTTTTCATGGGGGAGAATATTCAAAAACATGAAGCACTGAAAGAATTTGCCTACATTAACCATTTATTTAATGTTGCAGCCATGATCAAACCATATCTTCCTAGAACAGGGGATATTTTATTTTATTTTTCATATTAATATGTTAAGAAAACTAACCTACTTGTCAGTGTTCAGGGCTCTACCAACATGGCTACCTAAACTGTCTTAGAATTTTCCCTAACTGTGAAAAATTAAGATACTGGAGAAACTGTGTATACATATATTTATATATGTAATACAAAGCTAAGGTAAACCTCAAATGCCAGAATAAAGCAGAAGAATTACAGAAGTGAAAATGAACTGGTGTCAAGGTTGGCATCAGCATGAAAGACAAAGGAAAGAGCTTCATATGTTAGTAACCACACAGGGAAAATACTTATGACGTTGGGCATGGTCAAGTGCAGAATTAGAACTGAGACATCTGCCAAGAACTGGGGCCTCCAAGTCTGAGCAGAAATGAAGAGAGTCAAGAAATTTAAAACTCATTTTTGGGGGAACTCTGGTAAAGAAAAAGCAATCTTCAGTGAGTAATCAAAACTTCAAACCTGTATATACCACGCATGTATGGAAGTTAAACTATCCTAAAAATGTGGGACATTCAAGGAAAGAGTTAATCTAAAAATTGATCTAGGATGAACAAATCACTCAAACCTTGGCAGAGGCAAATGCTAATTATTATAGATTGACATGGATATTTGAGACTGAAGAACAAAAAGTTAACTATCACGACTTGCCCTCTCCAAAACACACATTGAAATTGATTACCTTGGCCAGCGCCGCAGCTCACTTGGCTAATCCTCCACCTGCAGCGCCTGCACCCTGAGTTCTAGTCCCAGTTGGGGCGCCAGATTCTGTCCTGGTTGCTCCTCTTCCAGTCCAGCTCTCTGCTGTGGCCCAGGAGTGCAGTGGAGGATGGCCCAAGTGCTTGGGCCCTACACCTGCATGGGAGAACAGGAGGAGGCACCTGGCTCCTAGCTTCAGATCAGCACGGTGCACCGACTGTAGGGGCCATTAGGGGAGTGAACCAACGGAAGGAAGACCTTTCTCTTTGTCTCTCTCTCACTGTCTATAACTCTCTCTCTCTCTCTCTCTCTCGCTCACTAACTCTGCTTGTCAAAAAAAAAAAAAAAGAAAGAAATTGATTACCTTGGGGCTGGTGCTGTGGCATGGTGGGTAAAGCTCCCACTTGCAGTACCAGCATCTCATATGGGCGCCAGTTAGAGGCCCAGATGCTCTTCTTGAAATCCAGCTCTCTGCTATGGCCTTAGGAAGCAGTAGAAGATGACCCAAGTGCTTGGGCCCCTGGACCTGCATTGGAGATCCAGAGGAAGCTCCTGGCTCCTGCTTTGGATCAGCACAGCTCTGGCTGTTGTGACCATTTGAGGAGTGAAGCAGTGGATGGAAGACCTCTCTCTCACTTTCTCTCTCTCTCTCTCTCTCTGCCTCTGTCTCTCTGTAACTCTGCCTTTCAAATAAATAAATAAATCTGAAAGAAAGAGAGAGAGAGAGAGAGAAGGAGGGAGGGAGGGAGGGAGGAAAGAAGAGAAAGAAAGAGAGGGAAAGAAAGTAAGAAAGAAAGAAATTGACTGCCATTTTGGTGGTCATGGAAGGTGGAGACTTTAAGAGGTGATTAAGTCATTAACAGAGATTACTACAGTGCTCACCTAATTGGAGTACTTACAATGAGATCACATTGTCATCAAGTTAGGCCTCTTCTGTTTTGTCTCTAACTCATACTCTTGCTTGCCCTCTCACTTTCTACCATAAGCTTAAGCAGTATAAGTCCCTTTCCCATGCTTTGCTCTTGGAACTCCCAGCCTCCATAAAAATGAGCCAAAATAAATCTCTTATTTATAAATTATCCAGTCTCTAATATTTTGTTATAGCAACAGAAAACTGACTAAGACATCATCTCTCTTTAAAGGGGAGTCTTCTATAAACATTTTACCCTGTGGAACAAAGTAGGAGGGAAAGACATATATTAACAAGAAACAAGAGAATTGTAACACCAAGACTTAGAAAAAACAGACTTGTGAAAGAGACTATGGACAAAATAGACTTAAAACACTGTAGGAAATTAAAGGGAAACCACCAAGAATAAGAGATGAACAATACGGCAAAACAGTAACCTAATTTGAGTAAGTTATAGATAGTATATATTTAATATTAAAAGGAACACAAAACTTAAAATGGATCTTCAATCAATGAACTAGGCAGTAGCTAAGTCATAACTGAAATGAGACCTGGGGCTGATGCTGTGGTGTTGCGGCTTAAAGTCTTGGCCTGCAGTGCCAGCATCCCATATGGGCACCAGTTCAAGACTCGACTGCTCCACTTCTAATCCAGCTCTCTGCTATGGCTTCAGAAAGCAGTGGAAGATGGCCCAAGTCCTTGGACCCCTGCACCCATGAGGGAGACCCAGAAGAAGCTCCTGGCTCTCAGCTTCAGATCAGCTCAGCTCTGGCCGTTGCGGTCATTTGGGGAGTGAACCAGTGAATGAAAGACCTCTCTCTCTCTCTCTCTCTCTCTCTCTCTCTCTCTAACTCTGACTTACAAATAAGTAAAATAAATCTTAAAAAAAAGACCTGGATAATTGTAAGATACAGCTCTGGAAACTGTCCAAAAGATAGAAACACATACACACACACACACACACACACACACACATAGATCTGAATGAGAAGTTCTAATATATGCCTATAAGAGTTTCAATGATATAAAAAAGAATGTTAAAGGAAAGTGATATTTGGAAAGACACTGGTGGTCTTCTGGTAACAATGGAGTAACATAATTTGCTTAATAAATCCCATTAAGGATAACTTTTAAAAAAGCAGGACTTTAAAAAATATTTTATAAAAAGTCATCTTGAAATCACTTACCATTACTAATGAAATTGTAAATTAGGTCAAAGGAGAAATTCTGGAACTCTGCAAATAAACCCCTCATTTAGAAATGCTTTTCCCTAAGGGTGTTTGGCACAGATGGAGCAGCACTTTTGACAGGCTGTCCGGATGCAGGAACAGGTAGAATCTAAGTGCTGGCAGGAACAGGAGCAGAACTGTTTTTCTTTATGAAGGGCTATATGCTGGAAATTGGAAGACCTAAATATAAAGCAGCACTTGTCCAGCTGCGAATAATAAATCCCACACCATTCCAGAAATTCTCACTCTCTGAATTCATATTAAAGTGACTCTGGATTTCTAGTGCCATCAAGTGCCAAGATAGGAAAGATAAAATGCATTCTGGAAAAGGTGAAATTTCATTTTCGCATTCATGTTACTGCTACAAACACTATTTCAAATGCAATTGCCAGTGTACTCTTGGAGATAAATTGACAAGGTATGCAATGTAAATACATGTCATAAAAATGGATATGTTATAAAAAGAGATCATCAAAGTTTGCATTCATCATGCCAGGCAAGACATTAAAAAATGTAGCTTATATTATTATCGCATCCATGAGGATGATAAGAAAAATGTTATAATTTGGTAAATATCTGGACCAGTTAGAAATAATATAACTTGTTTGAACATACAGCTAAATAAATACACTGAAAAATCACAAGCAAATTAAGAACCCAATGTATCATTTTCTTAGCAGAATCAACATGGCAGAAGAGAGAATTAGTGATCTTGAAAGTAAATCAAAAGGCATTATCAGGAATGAGGGTGGGACTCCAAAAGTATACAAATTAATGTGTGAAAATGCATACATCAATTATGTCCCACAAAAAAGAATATAGAGAAGAGCCAACACGTGAAGAGATGATGTCTTAGACTTTTTCTAAAATTACGTTAGTCTACAGAATATATTAAACCTTTAAGCCTTAAAGATGAAAACATTTAAAAAGAAGTTTAGCACGGAACCATCATAAGGAAATTCAGAAAACAAAAAAAGAGAATAAGCTCAAAATTCGCAAAAAGAAAAAGATGTTTTATCTTAAAGGAAAATAAATTAACTAGACTAACAGTTACCTTATCAAAAGAAACAGTGGAAACAAGAAGATAGTGAAGTGATATTTTTACCACCGAATTTCATATACAGTGAATAAGATAGAAATAAAAGCTTTCAGAGAAATAAAAGCGAAGATACTACTTACACACAGACAAGCAATTGAAATATAAAAAGTTTTTCTCTGGGTTAAAGAAAGATGATTCCATATAAGAAATAGAGAACTGATGAATAATTATTTATATACAATGATAAATATATTTGCAGATACTAAGTTTATTTTTTCAGCAAAACTTCTTTAAATATATGTTGCATTCCATAATTTTATTGGATAAGCATGTTTGTTGTAGGCTAAAATCAACTCTGATTGTTTAATTCTGGTAAAATCCTAAAGACTTAGAGGAACCAAGTCACCTTCAGATAGAACAAAATTTAGAGTTTTTAGTAAAGCAATTGGAACAAATAGATTGTGAAATTGGAATAGGAAGACAATTAGACAGATGGAAAATAATGGAAAGTAGAAGTTGATGTACATATATATATAACCATTTAATTTGTGCCAAAGTACCTATGCAATCTGATTAGGTAAGTAATATAGTTTTCAAATACTTTTGCTTCAGAAAAAAGACTCAAATTTTATTTTCAAGCATGTATATATTTACCATTTTTGTGTTATTATGTTATAGGTATGCCCTAAATTTGCATAAACTTTCATAACAAAATAAGTGAGACAAGTGAATAAGAATACTCAAATGAAGAAAAGACTAGATCTTGGGCCGGCGCCATGGCTCACTTGGTTAATCCTTTGCCTACGGCGCCGGCATCCCATATGGGTGCCAGGCTCTAGTCCCAGTTGCACCTTTTCTGGTCCAGCTCTTTGCTGTGGCCCTGGAGGGCAGTGGAGGATGGCCCAAGTGCCTGGGCCCCTGTACCTGCATGGGAGACCAGGAGGAAGCACCTGGCTCCTGGCTTCAGATCAGCATAGCTCCAGCCATGGCAGCCATGTGGGGGATGAACCAACAGAAGAAAGACCTTTCTCTCTGTCTCTCTCTCTCACTGACCAACTCTATCTGTCCAATAAGAAAAGACAAGACTAGATATTGAAATAAATGCAGTTCCATTTATAAAAATTTCAAAAGTAATTGAAAATAGTGTGTTTTGGATACCTATAAATTTATATTAAAACATTGGCAAGGTCATTCTGACACCTTTCTGTTTTCTAGCATGGTATAATCAATCAGACTAAATTTAATGGCATGAAACAACAATTTATTATTTGTTACCTTCTGTATTCTGTAGGCTTATCAGTCTAGTTCCTGTCATTTGTGATCAAAATTTTTAATAGAGTTACTGAGGAAGCACTGCTGGGTTAGAGTGACTAGAAATGTGCTTGGACATTCCTTGGTCTCCTTCACTCTTCATATTGTGACCCATTCTTCAGGCTCTTTCCATGAGTCCTAGGCTTCCCAACTCATGGTGATTAGTTTTCAAAGTCAACAAATAGTAATTAACAACAAGTTGAAGACTTTCCCAGAATTGGTTGACCAGGCATCACATCTGTCATTCATCCAGGCAGTAATGGAGTTTGTCGCGTTTTGAGAAGACACAATGAACTACCCATTGCTGCAGGACTTGCAAGGCTATACTGAAAATCACATATACGGGCCAACACTGTGGCACAGCAGATAAAGTTGCCTCCCACATGGCACTGATTTGTATCCCCACTGCTCTACTTCTAATCCAGCTCCGTGCTAATGGCCTGTAAAAAACAGAAGAGGCTAGCCCAAATGTTTGAGCCCCTGTGACCACATGGGAGGTAGGCCAAGATGAAGTTCTTGGCTCTTGGCTTTGACCTGGGCCAGGACTGGCCATTGTGACCACCTGGGGAATGATCCATCAAATGGAAGATCTCTCCGTCTCCCTGTATCTTTAATTCTGACTTGCAAAATAAATGTATAAATATTTTTTTAAAAAAGAAAGTCACATGCATTTTGGGTTATTTGGGGGAAATACAACCCACCACAACATTTATTTTAGGCTAATGGTAACCACAGTGGAGGTAGGAAAAGAAGAAATAGGTAATGTTACAGAGAGAACCTTAATTCTGTTGGCATTGTTATATTTCTTCAATAATAAAGCATGAATAATCAAAGTGAAGATTATATACCAGTTTGTGAGTACACAGACATTTACAATCTTACCCTCTCTACATTTGTGTTAGTATTTCTTAATTTTTAAAGGAAGTAGTCCATATTTCAGAAAAAAAGTACTATTACTTTCAAAAGATGGGAGAAGCCCTTTCCATCTTACATTTATTGAATTTAATGTATCATGATACTAAGAATTAGATATTTTAGTTGGTGGTAACTTTTAAATATTTCTGCTTCATAGATAATCTTTTGAATGAGCTAAAAGATAATTCTATCTTTAAAATAATTAAAATTTAGAAGCAGCTTCTCTGTAACACTGTTTTACTTTCTTGAATATTATTGACTAACACTTGATTCAAAATTCTCTTCCTAGAGTTGCAAAATTCACTATCCCATCTCTATAAGGTTTATAGATGGCAGTGGTGGTTGGGGTGGAGGGGAGGCATGCTTTGTATTCCTTCATTACAAAAATAGAACTGCAATTTCAATATGCATTCCAATTTAGAACATTAGCAATTAACTGATTTTACTCTGCCTTGTAATTCTTTCATTCATTAATTGCTATTACAGCTGAAGAACATGACAACACTGCAGAAAATGAAAAGACATGGGTGTCAGCTAAGGTTAGTCGCAGAACATGGCTTGCATTTTAATATAGCATTGGTTTTGTAAAAATTTTAAAGTATTTCATCAAAAGTGCTTCTAAATGTCACTAGTACTATGGGAAGGATTTAGTCATCTCATGGATTATTTTTCTGATCATCCCTGCTGTGCTCTATGTGTCATTTACTCCAGAATCAATAGTATGGACAGAGTATGAATTTGTGCCAGGGACACAAGGTCTAGTGGACACAAGTAGGTCATCATGCTTCCCCTAGCATTCTCCTAATAGATGTGCAAGGTCTACTGTTCAATTACATATGAGAGGGGCTCGTGCTATGGCTTGGTGGACTAAGCCACTGCCTGCAGCACCAGAATCTCATATGGTCACTGGTTCCTGTCCTGGCTGCTCCTCTTTGGATCCAGCTCTTAGTTATGGCCTGGGAAGGAAGTAGAAGATGGACCAAGTGCTTGGGCCCCTGCACCCGTGTGGGAGACCCAGAAGAAGCTTCTATCTCCTGGCTTTGGATTGGCCCAGCTCTGGCTGTTTCAGCCATTTGGAAAGACCTCTGTCCCTCCCTCTCTCTGTTGGTAACTCTGCCTCTCAAATAAATAAATATATCTTTAGAAAATACATATGAGATATCTAGTTTCAATATGAGGAAATTCTGGTTTTTTAACCCTGTGCAGTATTGTAACATATAGTCACAAGACTGTAGGTGATGAAGACACTAACATCAGCATCTATTTGTTTTTCTCACTGTAATTTTCATACTCATGGTATTTGATTTAAGCTAACATATAGATTACAATTCAAGAAAGCAGCAATGGAATGGTATAAATTCAAAAATGTATTCAAATTAAAATTTTCAATTTAAAATCATGAAATCAAATGTTCTCAGAAGAACAATAATATCTTCTTAATTTCTATAGATTTATACACTAATTCAAGGGAGCAGAAAATAGCAAATTAACAATTCTGAAAAGCATTCTGCTCTGTGCTGTACCATGAATAAACTTATGGTTAGACGATGACATAAGAGTGTCTGATGTAATTTTCTAACTGGATTCTGCATATAGGGTATTTGCTTTGACAAAATCAATAAATATATGCATTTATGATTCACTCATTTTATTTGTATGTATTATTATAATAAAGCAATGTTAAAATATATCATACACCAATGCTAAGTCAGTTCTTTTAATATTACATATGCAATAACATGTGAAGGTTATCTCCCTTAAATTTGATACCATCCTCCATATGTAGGATAAAATTTACTTATTTGCTAAAAAATAAGTAATATTAAGAAAATATATCCAGCTAACCAATTATACTTTGTGCACTGGTTTGTATGTATAATAGACTCTAGCAAAACTTTACTGTAAAATATATTTTTCTTGGTAGTCATTCATATTACTAATATTCACCAGAGAGTATGATGGCTTTATTTGTTAACCACCACCACATGGCATGTGTTTTCACATATGTTACTTGCTAAAGTCTTCTTAAAATGAATAGAATTGCTGTTTCAGAGATGAAAGTGCTGATAACTAGAGAAAGTGCAAAATGTTTTAAAAATAGTAAGCAACAAACAAAGCTCAAGATTAGAAATTAAGTGTAATTTCACATTCATGATCTTTGCAGAATATGTGGTTACATTGCAACAGAAGCAGAGACTAGCATGGTCCCAGTAGATACACAACAGAATTATTGAATCTATCTGGAATAAGATGGTAGGAGAAGTAAAGGAGACTAATGATGCCAGAATCATCATAATCCCAGGTTGTGGATTATTACAGTTGGAAGGCATCTAAAATATCATCCAATTTAAGATGAATTAAGTTGAATTCTCTCTGAAATCACTTCTGTGGTACTTAAACAGTTTCTCATGAGCTGTCCCTTTATTTTTTTGTTTTTTTTTTTTTTAATACAGTTTTCTTTATTAGAAAAAAAATGTATAAGGAGGCCAAATAGTAAGCAAATAAATTAAAATTGGTACAAATACAAAGAAAGATTATAAAAAACAGATCTGAACAAATAGCCTACAAATAGTCTATGTCTTCTAACTATTTCCAATTGGTCTTATGAGAAAAATAAAACCATTCATCCATATGACAGAACATCAAAAAATTTTAAAAGACACTATTTTACTCATCCTTGTGTTTCTCTTCTGGGTGCT
Organism: Oryctolagus cuniculus; assembly: GCF_051225735.1. Classification (NCBI taxonomy): domain Eukaryota; kingdom Metazoa; phylum Chordata; class Mammalia; order Lagomorpha; family Leporidae; genus Oryctolagus; species Oryctolagus cuniculus. Next base: position 97,312,579 of record NC_142867.1, read on the forward strand.
TCATTTTTTTAAAATATGTCCTTTAAAGAATGCTCATACTTAGTTGCTGTCTATAAAGCAAAGCACAGCCAGAACACTTCATTTATCTTCCTCCAAACCTTAAGTTGCTTTCATCACACCAGAGAATTCTAAGAATTAGAAGGAAAGAAACTACCCTTTCCTACTTAAAATATGCTTCATATTTGGATCAGTTCCTTATGAGAGCTTAGTCAGAGGCAATGTTTCAACGACAATGATTATGGAATATGAAAATACATCATCCTCAGTTACCCAAAGCATCTGCTATCAGAATTAAAAGAGATAACCCAGGTTACCCATGTTTGAGTGCTGAACAGAATGCCTCATAGCTAATGTTTCTCCCACTTTAAGCCATGTGAACTAGAGATATTATTTTCTCTCTTTAAGCCTTAACTTCCTTCCTAATGAAAACAGGTCATATGGATTAAGTAAAATAACATTATGAAAGTAACAGGGCTTCAGGACCAGAGCTGTGGCATAGCAGGTAAAGCCACCTCTTGCAGTGCCAGCATCCCATATGGGCACCGGTTGGAGTCCCAGCTGCTCCACTTCTGATCCAGCTCTCTGCTATGGCCTGGAAAAGTAACAGAGGATGGCCCAAGTCCAAATTCTTGGGCCCTGCACCCATGTGAGAGGCCCAGAAGACGCTCATGGCTTCCAATAGGCCCTACTCTGGCCATTGTGGCATTTGGGGGAGTGAACTAACAGATGGGAGACATCTCTCTCTCTCTCTGCCTCTCTCTCTCTCTCTGCCTCTCTGTAACACTGCCTTTCAAATAATAAATAAGTAAATCTTTAAAAAAGAAAGAAAGAAGCAAACAAACAAACAGGCTTCATACATTTTGGCTCCATTCTCCCCTTCCTACAGCACCCAAAAAGACACACAAGTGTAAGACTGGTTGGTGCAAATGGTGGCCTTCAGCATCAGCAGCATCATTGCCATCATTATCATCATCAAACAGAATAGTTTGCATGACCACTGTGTCCTAGATACATTTTTAAGCCTTTTGAATTTTTATCTCATTTAATTAATTCTCACATGAATCTTATGCATATTTATCCACTTTTACATAGAAGGAAACTAAGGCACAGAAAAGTTACTAAATGTGGCATGGCCAGGTTTTACACAACTAGTAAATAACAACAGAGAGTTCTATGGCACAGGTTCTAAGACTCATAACTAAAATAAAACTGAAGATCTATGTTTATTACCACATATTTTGATATACATGTCTGTCTTTTTTAAAGGTTTATTTATTTATTTGAAAGGCAGAGTTACAGAGAAGGAGAGACAGAATGAGAGAGGGAGAGAGAAAGAGAGACCTTCCATAGTTGGTTCATTCCCCAAATGGCAGTAATGGCTGCGGCTGGCCCAGGCCAATGCCAGGAGCCAAGAGCTTCATCTGGATTTCTCATGTGGGTGGCAGGGACCCAAGCATTTGAGCCATCTTCTGCTGCTTTTCCAAGCTTAGTAGCAGACGTAACTGGAACCAGCACTCCTATGGGATGCCTTCATCTTAAGCAGTGTTTAAGCTGCTGGCTCCACATCCTGCTTTTAATCAGAGTTATAACTCAGTATATGTTAAGCATGTGTGTATTCAAATAAATGAGTGAGACCCAATCTATTCTTCTGTGGAGTTCACTTTCCACAGGTGACAGAAATATCAATTCAGCTGAACCAATAAAGGGAAAATATATTATTCTCTAATATTATCTATATAATAATGGAAAGCTAAAGAGGGTTAACAGTAGGGGAGGGTCAGGAGACACAATATTTCTAAGAAACATAAACAGCAAATGCAAATACTCAGAATCTAGCAAAGAAATTTCTCATTTTAGGTATTTTGAATTAGTTGAGTGTTGCAAGAACAGAATGAAAAAAAAACATTCCTTACATGATGAAGCTGAAACCAGATTTTCAATAGTTCCTCTATTTTTCAAAGAAAGCAAAGTAGAGAAAAGAGCTAAAGCTGCTTCAGATTGTGTAAGAGTTAGGTGCAAAATCCTTCCCCACTTATATAGAATATGATAGAGTGAAACCCCTGAGTTAGCCACAGGTCCACTATTTTTCCTGAGTCAGTCCCTATTGGGCCAACTAGTGACTCATCATTGGGTTTCAGGATTTTTTTTAAAGATTTTATTTATTTATTTATTTATTTATTTGAAACGCAGAATGAGACAGAGACAGAGAGAGGGAAGAGGGAGATCTTCCATCAGCTTGTTCGCTCCACAAATAGCTGCAACTCTGAGATTGGGCCAGGCTGAAGCTAGGATCCAGGAACTCCATCCAATTTTTAAACATGGAAGGCAGGACACAAAGCACATGGACCATCACCTACTGCTTCTCTGGTGCATTTACAGGCAGTAAGATTAGAAGCAGAGTAGCCAGGACTTGAACCAGAATGCTTATATAAAACGCAGTTGTCCCTAGCAGCAACTTAACCTACTGAGCCATAATACCTATGCTGATTTCAGGATTTTAAATCTGCTTCCTCTAACCTGATCAGTGATCTCTTCAAAGTCATGCTTTTCTTTTCTTTTTTTAAATTAAATTAAATTTTTTTTTTTTGACAGGCAGAGTGGACAGTGAGAGAGAGAGACAGAGAGAAAGGTCTTCCTTTGCCACTGGTTCACCCTCCAATGGCCTCCGCGGCCGGTGCGCTGCGGCCAGCACACCGCGCTGATCCGATGGTAGGAGCCAGGTACTTATCCTGGTCCCCCATGGGGTGCAGGGCCCAAGTACTTGGGCCATCCTCCACTGCACTCCCTGGCCACAGCAGAGAGCTGGCCTGGAAGAGGGGCAACTGGGACAGAATCCGACACCCCGACTGGGACTAGAACCCAGTGTGCCGGAGCCGCAAGGCAGAGGATTAGCCTAGTGAGCTGCGGCGCCGGCAAAAGTCAAGCTTTTCATATTGACATTCTTATTCCTATAATGAGGCTTCTATGCCTAAGATCGTTGCTTATGTACACATATTATTGTTTGGCTTGGACTTGGGCTCCATTTTCCATATAATTTTTTCCAATTTGCATTGTACTTCAGACTTCTCCTAAGACAGTTATATTTTTTCTAAGTCTACACCCCAGGAAATAAAACACTGCCAATGGGGCAGGCATTTGGCCTAGTGTTTAAGATAGTGGCAGAAGTGTCTACATGCTTTGTTTGAGCTCTTGAGTTAGCGCCTGAATTTGATACCCGACTCCAGCTCCTGACTTCAGCTTCCTTCTAATGCAACCCCTGGTAACTGAGTCTTTACTACCCATGTAGAAGATGCAGATTGAATTCTTGGCTCTTGACTTCATTATGGTCCTTTGGAAGGTAAACTAGCAAATGGATTCTCTCCCTCTCCTTCCTCCCCTGCAAATAAATAAGTCTAATAGTAAACAAACACTGCCAGGAATTTTCATCCCAAAGACAAGGAAGCTAGTTGCCCATTTCACAAATTTCCTCCAAATGGTTGCCATGTTTCAGATATGGCTTGGGTGGGTCCTCCAGAGGTTTGTGTGTTGAATTTGAATCTTCACTGTGAGGTGTTAAAAGGATAGAAATGTAATCTGATGATGGTATTTAAAATTATACCTTTTTATTTATATAAAGAAAAGAGATTTCATGTGTTTCACATATATAATTTTAAGCACATAATTATATTCCCTACTTTTGTTCATCCTTCCCGTTCTTCCTTCCTTCCTTTTTTTCTCTTAATTTTTGTGTTAATATACTCAATTTACTTTATAATCACTGTCTTAACTCTTCACTAAATAAATAATTCTACAAGTAGAAAGTAAGTAAAGACATCAAGTTGGAGCCCCCTGGGTGAATACCTGTGGCTACATAAGAAGAGAGCAAGAACAGCAGGTGTAAAGATACATGCCTAATAGCTGTGTCTTACCATGTGATGCCCTTCACTGGCACAGGACTCTGATAGCAAGAGCACACAGGCCCTTTGCCCTTCAGCACTGTGAGATAAATCAAAGTCTTTCATTTATAAAGTGACTCAATTTCAGGTATGTCTTTATGGTAATGCAAAATGGACTAATGCAACTATGTTTTTTTCTTTTCTTTTTCTTTTTCTTTTCTTTTTTTTTTTTTGACAGGCAGAGTGGATAGTGAGAGACAGAGAGAAAGGTCTTCCCTTTGCCGTTGGTTCACCCTCCAATGGCTGCCGCGGCCGGCGCACCGCGCTGATCCAAAGCCAGGAGCCAGGTGCTTCTGGTCTCCCATGGGGTGCAGGGCCCAAGCACTTGGGCCATCCTCCACTGCACTCCCTGGCCACAGCAGAGAGCTGGCCTGGAAGAGGGGCAACCGGGACAGAATCCGGCGCCTCGACCGGGACTAGAACCTGGTGTGCAGGCGCCGCAAGGCGGAGGATTAGCCTATTGAGCCACGGCGCCGGCCCCTATTGGCTTTTCAAAAATCATTATACTCCTATTGGAATAATTTCATGTGTTTTGGCTTCCTGATCTTGATAATACATCTAAGAAATAATTTGGGATTAGATTATAGTTCAGAAATATAATCTCCACTGTCAGTCAAATCTAACCTACTTACTCACCTCAACTCTAAACATCTAGAACTAGTCCCCAGTTTTGGTTTGTTTCATGTTTTTGTCCCAAACAGACTTGCCCTGCCAATACCCTCTAAGACATAATAGGAGTCATCTATAAATTTTACTGTCCATGGGATAGGGTCTCAGACATGTAAAATGACTCTGAATTATAAAGAGATATTAAATGAAGTCCTGAATATACTACAGATTAAATAAATATGCTGAGAGTTAATATCAGCATCTATATCCGTTGTTTCTTTGTATTTATCTTAAAGAACACTAGATTTACTCACAGCTACAGTAAAGACTATTTGCAAAATAGCTCATCTTGAATTTATTTCAATTTGAATTTTGTTATTATAGGATCTGAAAAAGATTTAATCTTTTCCAAAACACATCTATTGTTTAATCCAAAAATTCACTAGTGTTGGCAAGTCTGTGAACACAATACAACCTCACAAATTGCTGGTTAAAATGGAAAATGACACAGCTTCATTGGAACACAGTTTGGTTTTTCTCTAACATTAAAATTACAGTTACCATCTGATCCAGCAAATCTACTCCTAGAAAAATACATGTTTCTATGAAAAATTATGTAAATACAGCAGCATTATTCATTGTATCCAGGACAGAAACATCCCACAAGTCTATTAACTGAAGAACAAATAAATAAAAATGTGGCTTAGTCATACAATGGAATTGTATCCAGCCACAACAAAGTAGATGTAGGGGCAGACATTTAGTTCAGTAATTAAGACACTGCATGGAACATTGACATCCATATGGGAGTGCCTGGGTTTGGGCCCCAGATCCACTCCCTATTCAGGCTTCCTTCTGTGGACATCCAATGAGCTCACAGATGATGGCTTTAGTACTTGAGTTGCTGCCAACCATGTGGGAGACCCTGAGCTTCTACCACAAGTTTCTGTCTAGCACAACCCCAAAGGTTTCAGCCATTTGGGTAGTGAACTCAGAAGATGAGAGATTCTGTCTGGAGCTTTCTCAGTTTCTGTCTCAGTCTTTCCTTTTAGAAAGGAAGAAGTACTGATACATATTCCAATCGAATAAACCTTCAAAGACATCATGCTTGGTGAAGGAAGACACCTAGTTTGTAATTCCTTTTATATGAAATGTCCAAATAGACACATCTCCAGAAAGAACATAGATTAATGGTTGCCCAAACCAGGTGGCCAGGGAGAAGATGAGTGCTATTGGACACAAGGTTTCATTTTGAAAAGATAAAAATGTTTTGGAATTTGATAGATGTATGATTGACAACCTTGGAAATATACAGAAAACACTCTTCTATATATTTTTTATTTAGTAAATATAAATTTCCAAAGTACAGTTTACGGATTACAATGGCTTCCTCCCCCCACCCCGATAATTTCCCTCCCACTCGCACCCCTCCCATCTCCCACTCCCTCTCCCATTCCATTCACATCAAGATTCATTTTCAATTCTCTTTATATACAGAAGATCCATTTATTATATATTAAGTAAAAATTTCATCAGTTTGCACCCACACAGAAACACAAAGTGTAAAATACTGTTTGAGTACTAGTTATAGCATTAATTCACATTGGACAACACATTAAGGACAGAGATCCCACATGAGGAGTAAGTACACAGTGACTCCTGTTGTTGACATAACAATTTTTTTTAAACTTTTATTTAATGAATATAAATTTCCAAAGTACAGCTTATGGATTACAATGGCTTCCCCCCCATAACATCCCCCCCATAACGTCCCCCCCACCCGCAACCCTCCCCTTTCCCACTCCCTCTCCCCTTCCATTCACATCAAGATTCATTTTCGATTCTTTTAATATACAGAAGATCAGTTTAGCATACATTAAGTAAAGATTTCAACAGTTTGCTCCCACACAAAAACATAAAGTGAAAAATAATAGATGATTTTTTAAATGATGATGAAATCAGATCAGACCTATTGTCATGTTTAATCCCAGTGAGAGTCAAGTTGGGAATTGATAATTTCTTTCTTTCTTTCTTTCTTTCTTTTTTTTTTTTTTTTACAGAAGATCAGTTTAGTATACATTAAGTAAAGATTTCAACAGTTTGCACCCCCATAGAAACACAAAGCGAAATATACTGTTTGAGTACTCATTATAGCATTAAATCTCAATGTACAGCACACTAAGGACAAAGATCCTACATGAGGAGTAAGTGCACAGTGACTCCTGTTGTTGACTTAACAAATTGACACTCTTGTTTATGGCATCAGTAATCACCCTAGACTCTTGTCAGGAGCTGCCAAGGCTATGGAAGCCCCCTGAGTTCACTGACTCTGATAATTTTTAGACAATGCCATGGTCAAAGTGGAAGTTCTCTCCTCCCTTCAGAGAAAGGTACCTCCTTCTTTGATGACCCATTCTTTCCACTGGGATCTCTTAACAATTTAACACTCTTGTTTATGGCGTCAGTAATCTCCCTAGGCTCTAGTCATGAGTTGCCAAGGCTATGGAAGCCTGTTGAGTTCACCAACTTCGATCTTATTCCGACAGGGTCATAGTCAAAGTGGAAGTTTCCTCCCTTCAGAAAAAGGTACCTCCTTCTTTGATGGCCCTGTTCTTTCCACTGGGATCTCACTCACAGATATCTTTATATTTTAACAAAGTGCATTTTGGGATATGTATATTATATCTCAAAGGAAAAAATAGTTTATATCCAGGGTTCTTTATAATTAAACTAATTATGCAAAAATATCATAAAATTCACTGGATTAGGGAAATTTGAAAACTTAGACACAAATCAAAGCTTAAGTCAAAGCTTACTAGCTGTCTGGTATTCTTTCTTTACCATCATATTATTTTTTGAATCCTGAAAGCAGGATTCCTGAGGATTTGCCTGAGGCTTTAGTCCTCAACACATATATATTGAATAAATGATATAAAAAGCATCATACACTTTTACTTTGTAAATAAATGACCAATATGAGATGTTTGCTTTTAATTTTCTGGCAAGGGATAGTTATTTTGTGTTATATATTTTGTTAGTTTTGTCCAGCCTGAAGAGGCAGGGAAAAGATGGGTTCGTAGGCAAAGATCCAAGAGACTTCTCTTGATTGAACTTCAAAGTTACTAATTCCAGCACCGAGGAGCATTGTGGAATCTCTACCTGTACAGGTGTCCATGCATAAATCAGAAGTGTATCTGGAGAAGAAAAGTTGAAGAATAGAAAATAAAGAAACAAATTCATTTTGGGGCAAAATTTTTGAAATCTATGCATATTTTTTCATAATATGCTTTTTGTCATGAATGTTTTGATTCTTGACAGTTGATGAGAAGATATTTTCAGAATCTTGTAACATGCACTTAATGAGTTATGTGTACTTTGACTCTTACCTATAAATTAATGTGACAATGACAATGAAGCTATTAGGCAAATAACTAGTACTTGATAATTTGAAATAAGAGTAATCCAAAATACATCTTATTAGAACATTCTATTATTCTCAGGGTTTTCCATAATGTAAAAATGCCCAAATGCTAATTAGAGTTACTGTTTTCTTATGGTTTAGTTGTGATAGTCGAGCTAATTTCACTGTTTATGTGAGAGCAGCAGGCTGAACAATCTTTCTGTCAATTGTTTTTACAATTAGCTACAAATTGGATTTTTTTCAGGGGGGGGAATTGGAATTAATTTGTTCTGTAGTCTATTCCAACTGGACATGTTTTATATAAACATGCTAGCACCAATTATGTATTGGAAATGATTGCTTTGGCCTTGCGCACTTCGTCATAAAAGTTTCCTTCAAAATTGAGATATGATAAAACTCAATATTGCACAAAAATTGTGATTTGAGTTGAGTAAGAAATACCAGGAATCTCTATTCCAAAAAATTATTATAATTCACTGACATCCACAATTCTTAAAAACAATGTATTCCAAAGGATCTTTTAAAAATGTCACATTTTATAAATTAGTATACCCTTTGGTATAAATTAGCAGCCCATTGATTATTTTTCTGAAATGAGAAGTTCTAGTGGTGTAAATCATTGGATACCTGTGGGAAAAATTGTGATGTGAGTTTGTAACAAAGTATCACAATTTGCATGGCTTAACCAGTAGGAATTTCTTTTCTCACAAAGCCAGGGACTGGAGTCCAAATTGAAGGTGTCCACAATGTTGGTTCCTTTTGAAACCTTTAGAAGAATGATTTTTTTTCTCTCTCTCTGGTCCATGACTGTCTTCTACATGTGTCTCTTCAGATGGTCTTCTCTCTACCTGTGTCTATCTACAAGTTTCTACTTTTTTTAAAGACTCTAATCATATTTGCTTAGGGCTCCACCTTCCTATAGCATGGCTTTATCTTGTCTACTTATACCTGCAACAACCATAACTCCAAATAAAGTCATTTCCTCTATTCCCATTTCTGTGATTCTTTTTTTAAATTTATTTTTAAAGATTTACCTATTTATTTGAAAGTCAAAGTTACACAGAGAGAAGAGGCAGAGAGAGAGAGAGAGAGAGAGAGAGAGAGAGAGAGAGATCTTCCATCCTCTGGTTCACTCCCCAATTGGCTGCAATGGCCAAAGCTGAGCCGATGTGAAGCCAGGAGTCAGGAGCTTCTTCCGGGTCTCCCACATAGGTGCAGGGGCCCAAGGGCTTGGGCCATCCTCCACTGCTTTCCCAGGCCATAGCAGAGAGCTGGATCAGAAGTGGAGCAGTCGGGACTTGAACCGGCGCCCATATGGGATGCTGGCACTGCAGGTGGCGGCTTTACCTGCTATGCCACAGTGTCAGCGCCCATTTTTGTGATTCTTATGGTTATTCTGAAGTAAATAATATCTTAAAATATTGATAAGCATTGTATTCTAGTAGGAATATCAACAAGCAAAGAGACATTGGGAGAGAGACCGATACTGAGAGAAATGCATGCCAAAGCACTTCACTGTTTACTGTATGACAGTGTTGTGCCCTGCTGCCAGGCAAGCATTTAGCATATGTGCTGAGCAAGATTGCTGGCTGGCCCAACACTGCTAGAAAGATGCAGCATGAGAGTGTGATTTGCTTCTTAAACACATGCTGTGCAAATGAGAATTATTGAACTTTAAAAGCCAATTGTTGAGTGAAATAATTGCTGAGAAACCAGAGCTGCGGGAAGAACAGCCGTTCATTAAGACAAACATTTCACAGACTGAAAAAGCATGTATGCAGCAAATAGAGATGTAGCCAGATAGTAAAAATGTGCACACTAGAATTATGTTACTCCTTTCAAAAGAAAGGAAACCCAATATTCATTGAAAAAACAAAACTATTAAAGGCCACCCACTAAGCGTGGCTCTCAAGTGGGCAATTCCTCCCTTAGGCTGATCATGTTTCTGGCTGGGTCAAAAACAATATATCTACTTTATTGGAATTCTTCACCTCTCAACTTGCATCAACTCTGGAAATAAAGTAGGCCCCTATCGATGGAGAAATAATCCCTATTTCAAACCCATCAAGGTTACTCATTGGTCCTGCATGATTTCCATTTTTCCTATTTCAGTTGACTTCCTTTTGTCCCACCCCTGCCTCTTCACTCTATCTGCTGCAGCCATACTGGGCTCTGATTATCTCTTCAACATCCCTCAATGCTTTCATTCTCCAGTCTTCACACATCTTACTCTCTAGAAGATAAGTCCTCTCCAGATGATACTAGATTAACTGTCACTCATTATATGGGCCTGAGCCTACTTGGAAGCTCCTTCAGGAAGTTTTATCCAAACCCCAAAACTAGATAAATACTTTATCATGTGTCTCTATTGCTGCAGTAAACTACAATTACTTGCTGAGCTAGTGTCTTAGTCTATTTTGTGTCGTAACAAACTACCTGAGATGGAATGATGTATAAAACAAGATTTTCATTCAACCTGTAGTTCAGGACGTTGAATCTTACAATTTCGGGAGGCTACATTTGGTGAGGTACTTCTTGCTATCAGGGACTCTATAGAGTCCTGAGGTGATGTAAAACATCACATAGAAAGATAGGCACATACAAGGGGCCGGCGCTGTGGCACAATGGGTTAAAGCCCTGCCTGAAGCGCCAGCATCCCATATGAGCACTGGTTCTAGTCCCGGCTGCTCCTCTTCCGATCCAGCTCTCTGCTATGACCTGGGAAAGCAGTAGAAGATGGCCCAAGTCTTTGGGCCCCTGCACCCACGTGGGAGACCCAAAAGAAGCTCCTGGCTCCTGGCTCCTGGCTTCGGATCGGCCCAGTTCCAGCCGTTACAGCCATCTGGGGAGTGAACCAGTGGATGGAAGACCTCTCTCTCTCTCTCTCTCTGTCTCTACCTCTCTCTGTAACTGTCTTTCAAATAAACAAAATAAACCTTTAAAAAACAGAGAGAGAGATGCATAAAGAGATAGTCAAATCAACTTTTATAACAGATTGTTGCAGTGCAGATAATTCATTAATCCAAGAATGGATTAAGTAGCCTTTGTGACCTAATCAGCTCTCAAAGGTCCATCTGGTTCCAAGTCCTAATAACTCACAACAGAGATTAAACTTCAGTATGAGTTTTGATGAGGACCTCAGGCATTGCAACATACCACATGGCTTGCCTATACAGAATTTCTGTGAAAATTTTCTTTTTTCCTTGTATGTCTGTTCTTAGAATTCACTATGTGGAAATATTCCTGTCCTGGAACCCAGTCAATGACACTTAGATCCTAAATTGTGAAAATGACCATGATATGAAGTTTTTCATCTTGTAAAGTAGGTTTCCAGAATGAGTGTTCATCTTTGTTGACATCAAAATCTCAAAGAATGTGTTATAAATAAGCAGACTAATTGGTAAATAAGTAATATCATTATAACTTGCATAACAGGTAAGTTATTAATAATAAAAATATGCTATGTAAGATTGTGAGAATGTTATTATTACTCTAATATGATCTCTCAATGTGCATTTCAACATATAATTTGAGACTTATATAGAGAATTTTTACACTCATCTGCATATCCTGGCCACACACATGGGGAAAATCTCAAAAGTTATAACTACAATTGTGATATTTGATATTTTTGTGGTATTTAAAATGAAACTTCATTAACAGAATGCAAAGGGTTTTTAAGAGTAAATGTTAAGAATCAAAATTTTATGGCTGCTATTATGGCATAATAGGTAAAGCTACCACCTACAACAATAGCATCCCATATGGGTGTCAGTTCATCTCCCAGCAGCTCTGCTTCCAATACAGCTTCTTTGCTAATGGCCTGGAAAAGCAATAGAAGATGGCCCAAGTGCTTTTGTCTGCCACGCATGTGGGAAACCAGATGAAGCTCCTGGCTCCTGGTTTCAGCCTGGCCCAGCACTGGCCATTGCAGCCATTTGGGGGATGAACAAGGAAGGGAACTTTTCTCTGTCTCTTCCACTCTCTTTAACTCTGATTTTCAAATAAATAAGTACATCTTTAAAAAAAAAAAAAAAGAACTAGAATTTCTCAGTTTGTTCCAGAGAAAACCATATTGCCAAGATCAGAATTACACAGGGTTTTCAGTAAAATTGAGGATATCTTAGCTCTTCCTAACAATTGTTACATAAGAATATCTGGGTACAGCCTAGGAACATGTCTTTTTGCAAATACCCCAAATGAATGTAACAAACACCAAAGTTTTGAAGCTCACTGTAATAAAATTCAGCTTGGGACAATATATGAGATCATTGAGCAATGAGTGCTCTAAACTTGATTCATATGACCATGTTCATAAGGAAATGGAAAGAACTGACATTATTTTATGGATGATCCAAAATAAAAAAATATTACTTTTTTAGAGATTTTAATGAACAACTGAGATGAAATAAAAGTCAGTTAACATGGAGATTCTGAAATGACAAGCAAGCTGCAAGGAAGAGCTTGCTAATTCTGAGAGCCAATCAGGTTCAAATTGGAATTTAGATTTCACTGGGTGTTTAGCATATGGTTATTTGAAATATTACATCACCAGAATTATAAAACCAGAGAACTGGAGGGGACCTTAAAATTCACCAAATTCAACCTTTATTGTTATTGAGTCAACATTACAAATCTTGTATATTGAAGTTTATTTGTTCAACGATTTGAATTTGCCAAACTCAGTTCCATACTCAAGTAGATTTGACCAAATGATCAGATAGGAAGGGAGGAATAAAAGAAAGAAGGGTAGAGGAAGGCTGACTGGCCTAATTTTATTTGAATGATGCTATCTATAAAATTCTTTCTCTTTTTTTTAAATGTATAAAGAAAATGATCAATTTTATAGAAAACTGAGAGTCACATCTGGCAAGCTATTTTTAATTTACTGTGCTAGGAATAGCTGCAAGAACACTTCCTCTTACAGACTTGCATAATCAAACATTTGTTGCTTTCCTTGGCGCATCAACACTAGTTTTACATTACTAAGCTTTCCTCCCACTTTCTAGCATTAAAAGAGGTCAAGAAGCAATTCAGTTCAATTTTGAATTTAGTAAAATTAGTAACATATTTATTGACCAGTATTTCTTTCTGTGAACTTTTTAAAAATACTGCCGCAAAGCCAAAATCTTCAACCAATGAAAGCTTCTAATTTTATGAGATGTCTTTACCCCTTACCCCTCAAAATGGTGAAAGTGAAATCAGGGCATTGTAGGATTTAGGTTGAAGGAAAATAGGTACAAGAATTCAGAGTTGGGTGATAGCCCTGAATATTAGTAGGAAAAGGTGGAGAAGGTTTACCGATAGAGCTGGACACAAAAACTGACCTAAGATTTGAATAAAAGAGATGTCCAAAAAGTTCACAGGAAACACATGTCTGAAAAAAAGCTTATGCATGGATTTCAAAATTATTTTACACTTAAATAAAAATATATATCAATTCAAATTTCCACAACTATTTTGAAGCTTCCTTGGAATTCATGACCATTTTTGAGGCAAAGTAATATTTGAAGATTGGGGTCAACACGGTTGTGATCAGTGAAGAGATAGCTTATACCTTAGGAAGCCGTTGAATGCCAGACTTTCATGTTTCACCTGCACAACAATCGTGTAAAAACCTTGAGCATAAAGATCAGGAAGATGGCTTGTATAATGGAAAGGTCATTGATTTTGGAGTGGAAACACCTGATTATCAATGTCTTTGAAATAATCAATAATATTATCTGGAAAATTTACCAACATTGTGATTAGATTTTTTATAACAAGGAAAAATAGAGCCTTTCTTTGAAGTTTGTAACAAAGATTTAATGAGATTAATATGGTGTCCAGAAAATAATAAACAATTAGCAATAGAACTTTGTTGGTGCCAAGAATGCACCCTACATGTAATGGGAGCTTAATATACATGGTGAGGTTGATAGAACGATGATAAGGTTAGGAATAGGACTTAATTATGTATTTTTTGAAGAATGTTAAGTACAAAAAACATAAGAATGGATATTATTTTAAAAGGAGAATATAAAGATAGAAAAGTAGAAAAGTATAGAAACACAGGAGCAGCCACAAACACAGAGTGGGGAGAGAATTCCACTATGGAAACCTGGTAAGTGATCAGATGTAACGGAGAACAAAAACAGTGCACCGGAATATTGTCAGCAGGTGAATGGAAAATGTCAATAGGTGTAGTGTTCAACAGAGTCGAATGGTGAGGGAAGCCTGAAAATATAAATATAGATATTGAAAAGTTGCCTTTAGATAGAGGCCACTGTTGAGCTTTACAAGAGCAGCTTTGCCTGCCTGGTTGAGGAAAGAAACCAAAACTGCAGGAGGCTGAGAAATGAATAGAAGCTGAAGAAGAGGAGGCAGGGAATTCCCACTGCTCTTCAAGACTTCGAATTACAATACAAGAAAAGGGAGAAAGCAAGGTGATTGGAAGAGACCCTGTTACAGCTGGAAGAAAGTCAGGAGAAACCAAAAACCGGTCTCCATGGAATAGGCTGGGAATTTTTAGAGGGAGTGAGATAAAAAATGAATAGGATATTTAAAATCTGCAATTAGCAAAGTGGTAGAAAATGCACACCATCTTGACCACCACTCACAGGAAACAGGATTGGATTTTTTTTTAGATTAATCACAATAGGGGAAGGATAAAGGAAGATGAATAAGGAGGAAGAGAAGGATGTAGTTTGTCTTCTTTGCAGCAATAAATATCAGCAAACAGAATGTGTTACACTCTGTGTGCATACAGTTTATGTGTATATAAACTCAAATTAAATACCACTTTGTGCCTACATAATTTCTGCAGAATAATAGCATGAAATGAAAAGAGAGATATTTATACTTTAAATGGATGATAAACATCAAAGTGTTCTTTTCAATATATATTTTCATGAATTCTCACCTATAAAATCAATAACCTTGTCATCCAAAATAGAATTATGGAAGTGTTACTTTGGAAAAAAATTAGAAGTTTAGACACAGTGCCCATCAAGTGATATACTATCCAAGAGAAGTTAGGAAGACCCATGAAACATTACACCAGACTTCTATTGTCTCAAAACTAAAATATACATAATTAACAACTTTGAACAAAGAACAAAGTAAAATAGGCATTACATTTATAATTTTTGTCAGGAAAAATGAACATAAAAGTTCTGACTATCCATTTCAGTTAAAAATCCAACTTCTTTTTCATGAACAATATTGACATTGGATCTCAAGCAGGATTCCACTTCACTTTGTTACAGTCTGTTTTCCTATTCGCTAACTTTTATTCAAATTTATTCACTTCCTAACATATCATGTTTTGCATTATGTTGACATTCACTTGGAAATAGTTGTTTTCCTAGATTCTAATGATGTCTATGCCAGCAGCTGCAAGCTCACTGAGAACATAGCAAATGTGTATGCACAGAACAAAATTCTTGCAATTAGGACTGCTGCTTAATTGGCAAGATTGCTGTCAAGTAGCATGACCACTGCATTACATTTGAATCTGAATCCCATGTAAATGCAGATTTTTAGAAGCTTATTAGAGAATTTCCATGGGAATTGAAAGAGAAAATAGTTCACATGTTTGAGCAAACAAATCTAACTCAATTTAACGTTATTATTTCCTTAAACTAGTAGAGCATGTAACAAACTAGTTAAGTTTGTCAGCTCTGGAGTTAGCCATGGACAATTCTAGCTACATATCTTGTCAAGTTTTGTGACCTTAGACAAGATTCTTAACCTATCTGAGCCTTAGTTTTGCTATATTCAAATTGGGAATAACTTGAATATACCTCTTTGGGCTGCTTAAAGCTTAAATGTAATGATACCTATCAATCACTTAGCATAATGACTGTTAGACAGTAAGTTCTCAGTGAATTGTAGCTACTGTAATTATCCAGTCAAGGACACAATGTGAAAGAAGATGTACCAAGATTCTTAATTCAATTCTTGACACTATGAACTCAATAAATTGTACTAATTTTTAAATTCTTCGCTGTTAAAATTTATTTCAATGGATTTAGATGCTGGCTCAGAATAAGATTTTCTTCTTCTAAACTTAAGTGCACATATTTTATGCTTGGACTCTGGAGTCCTTTAGTCCCCTGCAGCTATAACTTGGAATTTTCTCTCTCTCCTTTCATACTGAGCCCTCTTTGGGCCTTGTTGGGTGTGCTGATTATGATGGTGGCCAGGGTTTCCAGAAGCAAAAATGTCCATGCCCTTCCCACAACATCAAAACAGTGATTTTTCTTATTAAGCCTTCTGAGGGAGCACCTGCTGTTATAGATCTGTCATAGTCTGATTGGACTTCACTAGCCCAAAGTGGCTGTCTGTGCTTACACTGATGCTCCTTCAAATATCAGGAATTCAGGTATTGAGAAAATCAGCTAATCATCATGTAAACAGCAGTCAGACCTGATGACACTCATAGTTCCCTTTCTCATCCAGCAAGACCTCTCTGTCAGACTTGGTAACCATGTAACCCCTTGGAATTCCAAGTGATCACTGTCCAATTGCTTGAACATCTACTGTCGAGGCTGTCCTTAATATCTATCTTTAAGTGGGCAGAAGAGTGCTTGGGAGCAACTTTACGACTGATGCTGCTGTTTAGAGAGTTATTTCTTTTTTTTATCTTATTTGAAAGGCAGAGATAAAGGAGAGAGACAGAGACAGAGAAACAAAGAGAAAGAATGTTGAAAGATCTACCTGTTGCTTCATTCCCCAAATGCCCTGAAGAACCCAACTGAACAGGCTGAAGTCAGTAAGCCCACATTCAACTCAGTTCAGATCCCCAGTGTGTTTGGCAGGGAACCAAGTAATTTTGTTATCACCTACTGCCTCCCAGGATACATGTTAGCAGGAAGTTGGATCTGAAGTAGAGTAGCCAGGATTCAAACCAGGCATTCTGACATGGGATGTGGGCATCCCAAACATTGACTTCAGAAACCTTCTCTTTGGGGCACTGTTCTCTGAGCCCCAAAACTATCAATTAGTGTGTTTCCCAAGACTTTCTGTGCTTGTCATCAAGGATCTGAGAACATTTATGTTTTCTGTGAAACACAATGCCAGGGAAAAGATTGGGTGGAAAAGATAAATAATGGATTTCAATCTTTTTTTTCATTATCTGACAGGTACAGTTAGACAGTGAGAGGGAGAGAGAGACAGAGAGAAAGGTCTTCCTTCCATTGGTTCACACCCCCCCCCATATGGCTGCTACGGCAGGAGCTATGCCAATCCAAAGCCAGAAGCCAGGTGCCTCCTCCTGGTCTCCCATGCGGGTGCAGGGGCCCAAGCACCTGGGTCATCCTCCACTGCCTTCCCAGGCCACAGCAGAGAGCTGGACTGGAAGAGGAGCAACTGGGACTAGAACCCGGTGCCCATTCAATCTTAAAAAATACTGTAGATTGTGTATATGGTTATGGGATTAACATATAGATGAAATTATAGATTTATATCTAGATGACAAATAATATAATATAGGTATATACATAATTATTATTAAAATATTTGAAATTTTCCCTCTATGTATGTGACTTTTAAATAAATTATTGAAAAGAATTTTCAAAACAGAAATTTACATATCAATGTCATTACTATTACTATTTAAATGAAAATCCTACTGATGAACAAACTTGAAAAACTATTTTAAAGTTAGTTACAACCTGGAAACTCTCAAGGTTTCTGCAAATTTTCCATAACAGTCACAAAATAAAATTAATAATGTGTACAAATTTCAATCTTTTAGAAAGGATAGCATTATGACCCCTTAGGTCTGCAAGGCGTCTGGCTTGTAACAAACCTTCCCAGCCAGATTAATCAATTAACAGGCTTTTATTGGGATTCCGCTCCCAGGCAAAGTTCCCCAGTCCTAACAGGGCAGGGGCCAGGGAAGTCGAGAGTCAGAGATTGGGAGGGCTCCTTTTATAGATATGGGGCATGGGGGTTAAAGGTTGAAGCATGTCTGATCCTCATTGGTTGACCTTTAGGCACCCGTGGGGACATTGGCAAGGACTTTTCATTTCCCAAAGTGTGAGTAGAGACTCTTCGTTCCTGGAAGTGTGGGCCTTCTCTCCTGCTGATGCCGAAGCTACCAAGGTCACCATTCACAACATCAGCATCCCTTACTGGAGTACCAGTTGGAGTCCTGGCTACTCTACTTCTGTTCCAACTCCCTATTAATGCACCTGGGAAAGTAACAGATGATGACCCAAGTGTTTGGGTTCCTGCTACCCACATAGGAGATCCAGATGGAGCAGTCTTGGCTATTGCAGCGATTTGGGAGGTGAACCAGTGGGTGGAAGACCTCTCTTTCTCTTTCTGTGTGTGTGTGGGGGGGTGTGTCCCTCTCTGTCTGCCTTTCAAATAAATAAATCTTTAAAAAGTTCAATCTTTCAAAGAATACCCCAGAATATTATGTGATACTCTAACATGGTTCTAAATACATTATACATAGTAACTAGCAGGTGGTATTTGAGTGTTTCTCTTAGGGGAATGTTAATGATTTGTATTGTTTCTTTATTATATAAAGATTTTATTACCCATGATACACAGAAAAAAATAAACCCTTACAAAATAAGTTGACTTTTCCCTCAAATAACATTCTTCCTTTTGAGCAATAATATTATAGAATTCCTAGAGTTCCTCTTCTGGATACTTACCATAAGTCCATGTTTTCCCCCTGCTTTCTAAAAGTTTCTGGATTTTACTCAGCTACTATTTCATCCACATGAATAAGAAGAAAAGGATACCATTTCAAACAAAAGGCAATGCATCAAAATAAGTTAAGACAATTATGGTGTTCCTGGTCTCCTGCAGTGTAGGAGAGAGGAAAAAATAGTATTTTCTCTCTATCCTTTATAGTTCTGAGATGGAACCAACCCCTGTAAAAAAAAAAAAAAAAAAGATCATTGAGAGAAAAGCAAACTGAAGCTTAATGACAAGAATACATCATGTATATATGTGAGATACTCAGAGTAATGAGTAACTCAAAGAGGTGATTTTGAGTTGAGGTTCAAAATTCACATTCAACTGAAACAATGAAAGAAGAATATGAGCAAGCTCAACTATGGGAGAAAGATCAGTAAACAAGAGAAGGTTTTTATGGATATTTAAGTTGGTGTCTTCTCCATTGATAAATATCTCTAGCAATTTAGATTCATGCTTCTCTTCCAGGTCCAGAGACAGATGAAGACACCATTGCAACTGGAGATTTTCTTTATAGCTGAAAATTTCGCATATAAAAGGGTAAGTTCTCTATTTTCAGAACTCCTCTTGTGTCTGCTGTTTCTCACCATAATTCACTCAAAATAATCCTTACGTCAAAGAGATATATTTTGGAGTGGCATATTCTGGTCTTATCCAATCATATATATGAGATAATATTTTTATTTGCTCCAGCAATACGTGGTTTGAGTTGAATATTTGATTCTTACCAAAGAAACATAAGGTCAAATCTGATGAAAAGGAAGAGATAATTCATCTTCATACTTTGGTCATTGTTCTATATAAATATTACACCTGCAGTTGCTGAAATCAGTTAAAAGTAAAGTCAGTCTATGATACTGTGATTTATTATATATGTGTATATATATGTACACACACACACACACATATATATGTGTATATGTATATATAACTTGTCCCCATTTCTGTCCAGGGCTACTAAAACCCTTGGAATTTTCTAAATTATAAAAGTGACAAAGGTGAGAAAACTGTCTTTGTTATTCATAACAAGCTGTTTTTCAAGCACACCTCGCTTTATGTTAATAAGGTGGTTTTATGAAAGCCTGACATAACCACAGGAATCAACTACATGATTAGAGAGTTGGAGCTTCAAACCCATCCTCCAGCATCTGAGGGCTAGTGGTTGACTGAATCATCAGTAGTCAATGATTTAATGAATTGTGTCTATGTACGGAAGTCTCCACCAAATCTACAAAGAATGGGGTTTGGTGGACTTCTGTATAGGTGAGCATATAGTCATGGTGTGCCTGGAAAGAACATGGATGCTCCATGCTCCTTCCCACACACCATGCCCTATGCATCTCTTCCATCTGGCTGGTCCTGAATTGTATCCTTTTAAAATTAATTGGCAATATAGTAAGTAAGCTGTCTTGCTTAGTTCTGTGAACCATCGTTTTTTTAAATTTTATTTATTTATTTGAGAGAGAGAGTTACATAGAGAGGTAGAGACAGAGAGAAAGGTCTTCCGTCCCTTGGTTTAATCCCCAGCTGGCCACAATGACCCGAGCCACACCGATCCAAAGCCAGGAGCCAGGTGCCTCCTCCTGGTGTCCCATGTGGGTGCAGGGACCCAAGGATTTGGGCCATCTTCTACTGCTTTCCCAGGCCAGAGCAGAGTGCTGGATTTGAAGAGGAGCAGCCAGGAATAGAGCTGGCGTCCATATGGGATGCTGTCGCTGCAGGAGGAGGATTAACCCACTGTGCCAGAGCGCTGGCCCCTCTGTGAATCATTCTAACAAAAGATGAAACCCAAAGAGAGGGTTAGTGAACTCCTAACATATGGCCCATTGGTTAGAAGCACAACTGACAAACTAGACTTGTGATTGGTATCTAAGTGGGAGGTTGAAGAGCAGAGGGCAACAGTGTTCTGGGACTGAGCATTGAACTTCTAGAATCTGAACTAACTATAATAGATAGTACCAGACTTTAATTGAATTGTGTTATCCATAGAGAACTGGAGAATTATTTGGTCTGGGAAAGATCATACATATCAGGTATAAGAAATGCTATGAATATCGACCAAAATAGTGTGTGTGTGTGTGTGTGTGTGTGTGTGTGTGTGTGTGTTTCACACCCAGTAGAGGAAGATTGTGGACTAATATGTGGACCAGGGGCCTAATTGACCTCTATGTATTTTCTTACAAGGTAATGCATTTCTACATTATTTAAGCTAGCTTCAGATGGGCTTTTATTATGTTTTAAAAACCCAGTTCTTTGAATTTTATACTTCAATGGAAAGGCACCCAAATTGCAATCACTCAAGAGATTACATTTAGGTTAGCTGCAGCAGAAAACAAATTGGATGATGAAGTGAACATTAGCTATAATTAGGAACTCAGAGAACACTTGGCAAATTCAGTAAAGCTAGCATTTCTAAGTGTTTATGTCACTTAGATTTCAAGTTAAAATTTAAGAAGCTTTAGGAGTACCTATAGTTTGGTATGACAACAATAATAAACTCTTTCTATCCATTAATCAAGGTTCATTTTGGCCCAATTCAACTCCATTTTGCTACTGACAGCTTTCACATTAGTAATTCACAAAAAGCCATCAGACAGTCATTACTCAAAAATGTGTCAATGGCTCTCAATGCCCTGGGAGCATAAGGAATCAATGGGACTGGAGTGATCAGTGAAAATGCCATGTAGAGGGCCAATATTAGACAATGGAAAGTAAGGCTATGATTACAAATTATAATATATTGATGGTAGAAATTTTAAAACACTGTGGTAGATAGTATCTCATGGTAAGAGGATGTTCCTTTCAAGTTCTATGAACAAAACAAATATGCATCTTTTCATGTGGATTGGGAATCACTTTTCTGGTTATTTTTTGCTGTTGGTCTGTCTGCATGTAGTTGTTTGGTTCTTCTTCCATGGGATTTCATGTCAGCCTCTTTGCTTCTACTCCACTGCAGTAACCTTCCTTCCTACCTGGATTTACTGCCTCCAGTCTGCTTTCTGTTCTTCGTCTTGTTAGCTTCAAAATATATTTTCAAAATATTGATTTTAGCTTATTTCTTTCTATATGAATCCCTATTTCCTGCAGGGAAGGATATAGAGATGAAAAGCATTACCCTTTTTACTAATGATTTTGCAGTTTTATAGGACATTTTATAAAAAAGCAGAAAATATTTATAATAAATTACTAAAGGGTCTCTTATACAAGTCAGTTCCTAGCACAGAGTGGTTCTGTGATTGATCAATATAAACTCTTCATCCACACAAAGCTTCACCACTCAAAGAACTTTTTATTTCGTCATCACCACACCTGTAAACAAGATGTTCTTCCCATTTAAAACTCTGTTCATCTAATCAATGCATTAGCATGAAAATATCCTTCAAGGCTTATTTAGAGTTTAGTTTTGCCTCTCAATTAATAGTCTCTTACAACACTCAAAATATAATGAACAAATCACTAACATTGGACTTTAGATAAAACGATATGTTTATTTATAAACATTTAAATTGTCAGCATGGGCTTGTTTACATGTAACCACAGTTAACTTCTATCAGTTTGTTACATCTTATAAATCAACATTAAATGCAATAATTGTTGGCCCATTCACAGGGTATAGCTTTTATTTCATCTGACTCGGGGTTTGATTCACTAAAAATAGTCATGTCACCTAGTTGTTGAAAAAAAATCAGCAGCAAGTAAGTATTGTCCTGTCTATTCTACATTCCTACTTTGATTTTAACTGCTTTGTTGAAATATAATTTAATTACCATAAAGATCATCAATTTAAAGTGCATAAGTGTGTGTTATATTCACAAAGTTATGTTACTATCATCCCATCTAATTATAGAACTTCTTTGTTACGCCAATTAGCAGTCATTCTAAATCCCTACCCACCCAAAGAAAAATACTGATCTATCATTGTGTTTATTAACTAGCACATTTCCTTCAAATCAAATAAAATAATAAATGGCCCTTTGTGATCCCTTTCCTTCACTTAGCATAGTATTTTTAAGGTTTATCCATGTTGTAGTATATCTCAGTACTTCATTTCTTTGTATGACAGAATGCATTCCATTGTATGTTTATATCAGATTTTATTTATTCTTTAGTTAATGGACTACCAATTTGGGTTATTTCTACTTTTTGACTACCGTGAATAATTATACTGTGAGATCATGTATATATTTTGTGTAGTTACATGTTTGTTTTCATTTTTCTTGTGAATCCCACCTCCACCACTTCCTCCTTGCAAGATATTGGGTGAATTAACATCTCTATGTCTAGATTAATTGATGTATGAAAAGGAGATCACACCTCTAGGTGTTCAGAGGAAAATTAAGAAATCTAATAAATATAGACCACTTAAAAAACAATTGCACAATATGATAGTTCTTTCACAAAGTAAGTGCTCAATAAATGATAAATAGTAGCTATTATTTTGTGAACCCATTCAGATAACAAAGTTACAGAAACAAAGAGCCTGAATAATATTGTGGCTTAGAAGACATAAATTTTAATTCTTTTCCATACATCTTTACCAAGGTGAGTGATCCCAGCTGGTCAGGACATTCAGGGACCCAAGGGCTTTTCATCATGTGCTTTGCCACTTGTGAGGGTTTTGTTTTTGCCTGCAAAGTCAGAATGGGTCATAGACATGGCTATGCTCCAGCTGGCTAGAAGAAAACAGTACAAGAGCAGCACAAGTTCAGTGCCTTAAGCCTCATATTTGGAAGGGTACCTACTACTTCCATACTTGCCCCATGATGAAGAATGTAGTTACATCACCACACCTGGTTCTAGAGGAGTCTGGAAAAATGCAGTCTATTTGCTTGCTCTAGAAGAGGAAAACGGATTTTGGATGGGATAGAAGCAGTTTGGGTCACATTTGGTGTCTCCAAAGGTGGTGAGAGTACCTCAAAAAGTTCATGGAAAAACACATTTAAAAGATAAGCTTATTTTTCATGCAAGAAATTCAAATCTATAACGTTCATAATAAGCATTTTCCATGAACTTTTTGAAGCCTTTCTGTATGAGGTTATTACCCGTGGAAGGTTTCAGAGGAGAGTATCAGTAGAAGTAAATGTCTCCCTAAATGAGAGTTTCCCAGATAGCCAAAATGAAGAAATATGTTGTACAAATACCAGAAAATACAATTTTAATCAATCTGTACAATAAGGATCCTGAAAATTAAAAACAATTGCAATATAGAAAAATCTTATTTAATAGCTACTTCAATAACAAGTTAAAGAAAAAAAATCTCTTCAATTGAGCATACTCCAAAACTTATTTATAAACTACAGCTGGGAATTTTCCCTCCAACCTGATACTTGCTTTTTAAAGGGGTAAGGTTTCTATGGAAATCTAAACTTTATCATAAAAGAGAGGTCTTATTTCTAATACAGTTTTAGAAACTTTAATATATGTCTTACCTGTGTTCAGAAGCTATCTTAAAATTAGTCCACACTTAATTACAACAATGTATTCAAAATAAAATAATGTTGAAGGCATTTTATTATAATTGAATGTTATAAGTTGCTTTTGTTTCAAAAATGTCAAAACTTGCAGATTGGAGCTCTCTGTACCATTATCTCCTACAATAGCATTTTTTTTTTTTTTTTGACAGGCAGAGTTAGACAGTGAGAGAGAGACAGAGAGAAAGGTCTTCCTTCTGTTGGTTCACCCCGAAATGGCCGCTAAGGCCAGTGCACTGCGCCGACTAGAAGCCAGGAGCCAGGTGCTTCCTCCTGGTCTCCCATGCGGGTGCAGGGCCCAAGCACTTGGGCCATCCTCCACTGCACTCCCGGGCCACAGCAGAGAGCTGGCCTGGAAAAGCAGCAACGGGACAGAATCCAACGCCCCAACAGGGACTAGAACTCAGGGTACCGGCGCCACAAGCGGAGAATTAGCCTAGTGAGCCGCGGCTCTGGCCCTACACTAGCATTTTTTTTTAAACTTTTATTTAATGAATATAGATTTCCAAAGTACAGCTTATGGATTACAATGGCTTCCCCCCCATAACGTCCCTCCCACCCGCAACCCTCCCCTTATCTACTCCCTCTCCCCTTCCATTCACATCAAGATTCATTTTCATTTCTCTTTATATACAGAAGATCAGTTTGGCATACATTAAGTAAAGATTTCAACAGTTTGCTCCCACACAGAAACATAAAGTGAAAAATACTGTTTGAGTACTAGTTATAGCATTAAATCACAATGTACAGCACATTAAGGACAACGATCCTACATGAGGAGTAAGTGCACAGTGACTCCTGTTGTTGACTTAACAAATTGACACTCTTGTTTATGGCCTCAGTAATTACCCTAGGCTCTTGTCATGAGCTGCCAAGGCTATGGAAGCCCCCTGAGTTCACTGACTCTGATAATTTTTAGACAAGGCCATGGTCAAAGTGGAAGTTCTTTCCTCCCTTCAGAGAAAGGTACCTCCTTCTTTGATGACCTGTTCTTTCCACTGGGATCTCTACACTAGCATTTTAATAGATAAAAAGAGAAACTTGAAAGTTACCTAATAAAGCATATTGATAGTAGGATATTTCATATAAAAATATGAAATGATACAGTTAAATATGCTTTATTCTACCCTGAAAAGATACAGCGTTCTATTTGTTCCTTAGGAAACAGTTTAATACCAAAGTTGAGGTAATTAATTGATAGTGAATTAATCTAGGTTGCTTTTGTGATTAAATCTGTGCTCATTTTTTAAATTTAAACTGAATAAAGAAGCAGGAAATGACTAGAAACCATTCAGTGCTGGGAGAGGCCAGGGAGCTGCGGCCTGAGACAGGGGATTTCCCATTTCTAATTTGCGGAAGTTAAATTTGGAACTCAAATATGTAGTGACCTCAACATTGTGACAACTGTGTGAGCGGGAGTAATTTGATGAAAAGGTTCTTTTCCTGCAATGCTAAAATTAATTTAACTGGGGCAATTGGAAATCGTGGACTTTGTAATAAGAAATAAAAGTGCCAGGGAAGTTCCCATAGAAAAGGTTAAAAGTGAAGCCTGCTCTAAAGACAGCACAGAGGCCTGGAAATCACCTGCCAGAGGAGAACCAAGCCACAAATAGCAGCACTGGCTTTATTCTCAAACGGTTACTATTTCTTTAATATAGGACATACTTTCCTGAGCAGAGTAAGTTTTGAATGTGAATGTTTATAGCCAGTAACAGAACATGAAATATTTTACTTCAAAAAAGCCACCCTGTGATCAGTCCTATCTGTAAGCCCATTTAAAAATTTCCAACACAAATATTTTAAAACTTGCACCTTCTCCTTTCTGAATATAAGAATTCACGCATTGCTCAAATTCATTGAGTCAAAAAGCTGAGCTTTTGAAAACAAACCAGAGAATTAATTAATCCATTTTACAAAGCAAGTAATTCATCTTGAATAAAGAGGTTACAATGGCAGATTTAGAGCATTCAGGTGTCAAGAGACAAAATTACAACAAATTTAATTTAAAGATCTTTGTTGGCTTTTATTTGTGATTCTACATTTGGGCACCAATTCATTCTATAAAAGGAAATAAATGTTTATAGGCAGGAAAGGGCTGCAGAAAGCAGAAACAGAATAAAAGTAG
Source organism: Oryctolagus cuniculus (assembly GCF_051225735.1). Lineage (NCBI taxonomy): Eukaryota > Metazoa > Chordata > Mammalia > Lagomorpha > Leporidae > Oryctolagus > Oryctolagus cuniculus. The sequence goes on from NC_142867.1 coordinate 97,338,838, forward strand.
ATTGGTTGTTTCTGAGTTGTCTTCCTAGTAAAGGTCAAAGCAAAGGGGACTTTATTGTCATCCCAGCAGCTGGCCTGTGGGGCATTTGGCTATTTTCCCTTCCTTTCCCCTCTCCCTGCCCCTGCCCCTGCCCATCCTCCTCTCCCTCCCTCCCTCCCTCCCTCCCCTTTCACTCTGTTGCTCTCTCCTCTCAATTTCTTGGAAGGTAGGATAAACAAATTAGCTTCCCTTGGGTACAATGGAACTTCAACATGAGTGACTCCATTTTAGCTGAATTATTGAGTCTAGTGTAGGAGCTCAGCAAAAAAATGTTGTTGCTAGTTATGATTTCAATTGCTTTAGGAATTCCTGGATATCCTGACAAAACTATCTGGAGAAGCACTAGAAGCATATCAGTTTTTTCCCTTTGGCTCTCTATAGCATCTGAATCCCCAGCAACTGGACACACCATGGGTGACTGAATAAGTTTTCATAAAACTATCTTCTATTGTAATTTCAAGGATTAGAGCTTGCACCATTGTGCAGCAAAGAAATCTGAGACAATATGTAAGAATTCACTTTTATCTGCTTTTGTTCCTCATTGTTTTCTATTTTTAAAAGTCATTTATTTATTTATTTATTTGAAAGGCAGAATAATAGAGAAAGAGGAAGGGACCAAGTCAGAGATATCTTCCACTTCCAGCTCCTGGTTCACTCTTCAAATGCCTACAATAGCTATAGTGGGCCAAGACAAAGCCAGGAGTCAAGAACTCCATCCAGGTCTCCCACATGGGTAGCAAGGTCCCAAGTACCTGTGCCATACATCTGCTGCCTTCCAGTTCTATTAACTGGAAACTGAATTAGAAGTGTGGAGTAGCCTGGACTTGAACCAGGAACTCTGATATGGGATATGGTGTCTCGAGTGGCAGCAAAACCCACTGCACCACAACACCAGCTCCTATAACTTCTCTCTTAGTGGCATCACTTCCCTGAGCCTAGAGGAAAATTTACCAGAGGAAATGCATATGATGAGGAAAAATACTTACTAGAATAACCTAGTTTGTATTCTACTATGACAGAAATATCCTAAAATTAGATTTAGAGATACCTATGTATGTTCTTGAAATTATGCATTAATCAATCAGTATGAGTGTTGTTCAATTTTTAAGTGATGTTGACAAAACTACTAGCCAAATAAATAAATGATTTCCTAAGAGGCAAATCCGCCAACAAAATTAAGTAAGCTAATTATCATACTTAAATATAATGACTAATGTTGTTTCCAAAGGCTTTCTCTGAATTTAAATTGTTCTAAGAAAGTTTATAGGGGAAAAATTAGGCTTTAGTGATTATTAATTAATAGGAATCCAAATTATACATAAAATTCCAGATTTATCATTTATAAGTTTTTAATAAAAGAAGTTATAATGCATTCACTTAAATAATTTATATCTAAAATCAAATGATGATTACTTACTTTATGCTCCTATGACACATCAATTCTGGAATGCTCAGATCACAAAATGGTTGTTATTAAAGTCCCAAAAATATCACAGACATAGTAAATTGAAAAGTGCATATGCATCTATTAAAAGTGCTTGCTGTTCCAAAAAATGTATAAAGCTTGGGGAAAAAGCTGAGTCATTGATATCTTATGTAATCTGTTTAGGGACACAACACTGTACAAAATGCTACAGCAACAAGATGCATAATTTCTCTATCAATCACTTACATATTCAAAAGAATACACACTTTTCTCCTCTGCAGCTATTTACTTGAAATAATCATCCGAGTCATTGAAGTAGTACTCCTTGGGACACACATAAATCTGTTTCTCACAATGTAGAAGTAGCATTTGATTCTGATTTACAAACAATTAAGCGACTTTCAGAAAATATGAGAAAGCAAAAACCTGGAACCTCAGGCATAACTTAAAGCTATGCCTGTTCTGATTTGTCGCTGTATCTTAGCCAAGTTTCCCTCCCCTGTAAAAATGGAACATCTTTCTCATTGAATGATTATGAGGACTCAGTGGGATAATGTACTTGGGTTCACCTTTCAATTCAAAAATTATCAAATAAGGTTAATATGAATAATTTTTATGTCAATTCGGAGTAAAATATCAGCAATGCATTTCAAGCCTCAAAGTTCTACAGAGTATGTCAGAAATCACTGTCAAGGGCGTGCTTTGTTGATAAAAACAACATACTGATTCTTGAGTTTTTCCATGGTCATCACCTGTTTGTATAATCATAGCTGACTATCAGATCAAAACTTGATTTCATGATGTATGGTTGCCACAACATGTCAAGCACTGTCTTGCCATGTATCTTACAATCAATTAAGAGCATTAGCTGGGAATTAGTGGGACCTTGAGCTGGAGATTTTGCAAACACAAGGAGACTAAAATTTCTGAAGCTCTTAAATTTTCTGAACCTACTTTTCTGTCAGAAGCAACTCTTCCTTATACTGACAGAATTAATCTTCCCTTCCATAAAAATTTGACAATGAATTTACTTGGGTCATTTTCCTTATAAGAAAACATTGATTCTCTTCTGGTTTCACCCTTAATGAGAATAAGATCCAGTGCAGCCCAAATAGAAAAGTGTGCTACATGCCAAAAAGGGATGAAATATAGATAGCATACAGACAGACAGATGGATAGATAGATAGATAGATAGATAGAGATGTCAATGTAGACATAGATACAGATATAGCCACATATACAGGTAGCTATAATAAGGATTGCGAGATTTTATCACATTGGTATAAAATAAGAATCAGTAACATTGCACACCGCAATGTATTTGAAACTTTAATTACCCAGGATATTATTAGTAAGTAAACAGTATCCAGAGTGATACAAAAATCTGCATTTTTTACTTCCATGCTTAAAGTCATATACAATTCAAGCTAGTCTGTTGTAGTTCCAATACACTTAGTGATAGCTGTTTAGAACCCTTTCATAGGCTTTATTACTTAAAAATTGAGAGGTAAATAGCCACATACCATTAGAAAAATAAACATTTTTCTGCCACAATAAAAAATGACTGAAATAATACAATGAAAAAATAAAACAGAAAACAATGCTTTGTTTTCCTCAGAATCTCACTGGGAAAATCTCAGTATAAGTATTAGAAAAAAACGGAATATCAAGTATTGCAATATAATTGGATGAATTACAAGTATTTATAATAGTTTTCACTGTATTTACTAACATTTTTCAACAATGAAACAGAGTAAGAACAAATGCCATGTGGTTGTAAGCCTGCCAAGCATATCAGACCCTCTGGCACTCACCAAGTACTACATATACCAGTTTCAAAACAGCATTTCCTTAGAAAATCACATGAAGGCAAGAGAAGCAGCTGGAACAGAATTACCCTGCTCCCCACATTATTGAGGGGTAAAACAAGAAGGAGTTCTGGGACTGGTGTTGTGATGTAGCAGGTGAAGCCACTGCCTCCAACACTGACATCATACATGGGTGCTGATTTGTGTTCCGCTGCTCCACTACTTAGCCAGTTCCTTGATAATGCCCTGGAAAGAGCAACAGAGGATGGCCGGAGGGTTTGGGTCCCTGAGCCCACGTGGGAGACCCAGATGAAGCTCCTGGCTCCTGGCTTCAGTCTGACCCATCCAGCACTGGCCATTGGGACCATCTGGGACATGAACCAGTGGATGAAAGATATTCTCTCTCCTCTCTTTCTCTCTCTCTCGCTCTCACTCTCTCTCTCGCTCTCTGTTTCTCCCTCTCTATAACTCTGACTTTCAAAATAAATGAGTAAATTTTTAAAAAGTGAATTTAATAAAGCTGGCATCAGATTTTAGAGAAAGGGCTCTCATCTTTATGCTATGTAACTTATGATCTGTGGTTGGAGACGCATTAGGCCATCTTCTGGCAATAATGAGGGACTAGGATCCATTGCACACATCCTTCTGCATAATCAAACCGATCAGTGAGGTCATCAGACTCATTTGCCACTTGAACATTATCAGTTGAGGGTCCATCAACCCCTCTAATGGTATTGTTAGATTCTGAATGAAGATGGATAATATAGTGAATCCATGATCTCCAGCCATGACCCACTACTTCATCATTTTATTAGGACAGATTTTCTCAAGACCTAGTTATAGCCAGTTTTAATGGAGAAGATGTAGGCTCACAGGCAATCCTGCTAAATAACAGGGTAACTTCTCTTGAGAGGCCAGCAGGCAAGGTTACGATTAGAGATACATTAACTTTACTCTTGAATGCCACAGGAGGCATTTTTAAAATTTTTATTTATTTATTTGAAAGGCAGAGTTGAGAGAGAAAGAGAGACAGAGAACTTTCATCCACTGGTTCCCTCCCCCACCCCTAAATGGCCACAAGGGCTAGAGTTTCCTCCATGTCTACCACATGGGAGCAGGAGCTCAAGCACTTGGGCCATCTTCTGCTGCTTTCTCAGGCACACTGCCAGGGAGCTGGATCAGAAGCCAAACAGCTGAAACTCAAACCAGTGCCCATTTGGGATGCTGGTGTTCATAGGCAGCAGCTCTATCCACTATGCCAATATGCAGGTTCCAAGAGGAAAAATTTATGGGGAACATATACTCAATAGGAGGTACTCCACAGGAAGTATCTTGGTTAATTTGCATAGAAGTATCTTACAAGGAACCTTTCGTTTTCTCCATTGACAAGCTCCCTGTTTAGCTGGAGTTAAAACTGGTCCAAGTGAAAAACTTAGCATCTTTTGACTCTTCTCCTTTCAATCTCTGCGGCAATCACATGAGTGATTAAGTTACTGTGCTGTCAGTTAAGTCATTACAAATCATATTTTTATATGATTAAGCAAACAAGCGAATGTTAGCACATCTTTCTAATGAGATAAACACTGATTATATGTTATCTTCAGCAATAGAAAGATTTTCTGGATCGCTTGCTGCAGATACTTCTGAGTATTGGTAATGTACTTGTCTTCAGAAAAAAAAAAACATTTGAAGTTGTTTAACTTTTTTTTTATTTTATTTTTTGACAGGCAGAGTGGACAGTGAGAGAGACAGAGAGAAAGGTCTTCCTTTTGCTGTAGGTTCACCCTCCAATGGCCACTGTGGCTGGCACGCTGCGGCCGGCACACCACGCTGATCTGATGGCAGGAGCAAGGTACTTTTCGTGGACTCCCATGGGGTGCAGGGCCCAAGTACTTTGGGCCATCCTCCACTGCACTCCGTGGCCACAGCAGAGAGCCGGCCTGGAAGAGGGGCAACCGGGACAGAATCCGGTGCCCCAACCGAGACTAGAACCCGGTGTGCTGGCGCCACAAGGCGGAGGATTAGCCTAGTGAGCTGCGGCGCCGGCACAGTTGTTTAACTTTTATGATAATCACTGGATGACAAGAGCATGCCACTTGGTGACTTCAGAAAACCAAATAAGTAATTAATGTAAACATTTCCTTTAAATAAATACTACTTTTAAAACATGTGGGAGCTGGGGCCGGCACTGTGGCACAGTGGGTTAATGCCCTGGCCTGAAGCGCCGGCATCCCTTATGGGTGCCGATGTGAGACCCGGCTGCTCCACTTCCCATCCAGCTCTCTGCTGTGGCCTGGGAAAGCGGTGGAGGATGGCCCAAGTCCTTGGGCCCCTGCACCCATGTGGGAAGAAGCTCCTGGCTTCAGATCAGCACAGCTTGGGGCCATTGCGGCCAATTGTGGAGTGAACCAGTTAATGGAAGACCTCTCTCTCTGTCTGCTTCTCTTCTCTCTGTGTAACTCTGACTTTCAAATAAATAAATAAATTTAAAAAAACATGTGGGAGCACATATGTAACTTTTAAATTTTGGAAGAATTTTTTTTTTTTTTTTACTTTGATAGAGTTAACACAGAGAAGGAGAGGCAGAGTGACAGAGAGAGAGAGAGGTCTTCCATCTACTGGTTCACTCCCCAGTTGGCCGCAATGGCCAGAGCTGCCAGATCCAAAGCCAGGAACCAGGAGCTTCTTCTGGGTCTCCCACGCGTGTGCAGGGGCCATCTTCTACTGCTTTCCCAGGCCACAGCAGAGAGCTGGATGGGAAGTGGAGCAGCCGGTGTTGAACCATATGGGATGCCAGCACCACGGGTGGCGGCTTTATCCGCCACACCACAGCGCTGGCCCCGGAAGCAGAATAATTTAAAAGCATGTCTATTTGCATAATTTTGTTGTTGAAAAATATATATCAACCTACAAGTTTCTTAAATATACCTTTTGAACAGATTTTGAAAACTTTCAGAAGAAAACATAGTAGAAAATATGTGCAATATTAAGTTCAGCAATAACTTCTAAGCTATAACATGGAAAGCACAATCCTTCAAATGAAAAATGATTAACTGAACATTCTTTAAGTGTTTTCCTTTTTAAGAGCTTATTTCCCAATCCATTTGCTGTGGGAAAATGTTTAAGAAAAGCAAGAAGATGATGACTTGGAGATGTTTAGAGATGACTCTGACTGCTCACTTGAACTCAGTTTCAAACATTTCTTCTATTTCTGCAACCCAAATTCTTGCAAACCGTTTTGTGGCCAATGCAGACAGAGCAGTCATCTGCAGTGCAGCTGCCTGCGTGACCGCCTGGCCCACGAGGGCTCAGAGTCCAGCGATCGTCCTGCTCATCTGCAGTTTATTTTAGAGGATCACCGAGTTTGTGAGCAGCACAAAAACGCTCATTCCGTGGTTCTTCCTTGGAGAACTAAATCCTGGCTCCCCAGTGCGTTTCACAGACACTTCCTGGCACAGCTGTGCTTTCACAGAGGGAGGCCGGAGCTTTCCCGTTGTAGGAAACCACAGAAAGTTCCCCACACTTTCATTTAATCTCTGTCATAAGGGGAGAATCCCTTGTTTCTGCAAAGTTGACTGATGTAGCCATATTTTTTTTCTTTTATTTGACAGGCAGAGTTAGACAGTGAGCGACAGAGAGAAAGGTCTTCCTTCTATTGGTTCACTCCCCAAATGGCCGCCATAGCCAGCGCGCTGCCGCGGATCCAAAGCCAGGAGCCAGGTGCTTCCTCCTGGTCTCCTATGCGGGTGCAGGGGCCATCCTCCACTGCCTTCCTGGGCCTATGTAGCCATATTTGTAAACCAGTGGCATGGCCCTTTGCCACACAATGTGTTAAGTTGTAAAGCACCCTCCAGCCATAGCAGGCATTAAGGATTTAACCAGCGGAACAGGAACCAGAGTGGGACTGGTTGCGGCCCATGTGCGCAGGAAGTGCTTTTTCACACCTTTCCTGGGCTCCAGCTTCATCCGCTTGCTCTGTGTATGCACGGGGCAATGCTTTTAGCATAAAAGCAAGCTTGTTCTTGGACCAAATACTGCCTTTAAAAATTTGGTTATATGTCAGGATTCAGAATGTGAGAGTGTGTGTGTGAGCACAAGGTGTATGCCCACTGAGTCAGAGATGTTTATTCTAGAATGTTCTGTGCTGCCCACAGTAAATGTACCACTTGGCATTTGTAGAACTGATAGAATTCCACATCTACCCACACTTCTCCCCTTTCAAAACATTCATTCCATTCCTGTCAAGTGCATGGACAAGAAATACCGCCAAGGCTCATGTTCAGTGTTGTTATCTCACACCAAGTCTCAAAGCAGTCATTTGTTTTCAGAGTGAGGGGCGATTGTGTCTTTTTTAATTCAGGAACACCTAAGAGTGGGCGCAGTGAGGGTGCGCAGGACAGTGCTGCGCCAAGGGAAGCGGGAGTGTGGGCACTGGGGGCCGTGTGGGATGTAGCCCGGTCCTTTCTGTGACTTCATGTTTTCCCGTTGTGTTTTTCCTTCGCTTGTGACCCACGAGGGTAGACGACACAGTCTCTGCTGTGACTTGTGGCCTCTTCAGCGTTGGTGGAGTCCCCGCTGTGCCCCAAACCTTCCCCCTGGTGAAATCATGACATGTAGCGGGCAAGAGACAGAAGGCTGTTGGCCATTTTGCGTGAGAACTGACAATACTCTAGATGTGTGAGTGAGTGAGGATTGCATGGCCGCTGAGGGCGGCGTGAAGGCCATTAGCACCAGGCAGACACTGCACGCTGTCCTGGGACCGCCAGCGAGCACTTGTTTCCAGTACTTAAATATGCTCAGCTAACACTGAGTACAAACAAAAAACTAAGCAAGCATTTAGTGCAATACCATGAAATCCCCAGTAATTGTTTTGACTGTTGCCTTTTGTTCTTTAGTGCAACTCTGTGGCCTTGTAATTGCTTTGTATTTCCTGTCTTCTACACTCATGACTTCAGCATTAAGTACTTGTACACCAAGCGTCATGATCACTTTCCTCTTATGTACTTGCAATGTAACAACATACAGTTTTGGTGCTTAGCAATATTCCTTTTTTCTTTAACAAAGGATATTTATTTGAATTTTAAAAATTAAGTGTTTTTCCTGACACCACTAAGAAAGTGAAGGATACATTTCAGACTTGGAGAAAACATTTAAAAATCGCACATTTAAAAACATGTGTATGCAGAATTCAACTCAATAATAAAAAGAAAGGGTACTTCTGAAAGATCATAGAAAATATAATTGAAATACAAAATTTATTTGGTGCAAGAATTTTTGAAAGTCATGCATTTTTCAAAACATGCATTTTCCATAAATTTAAAAATCATTTTGATTTGTTTGTATGTTTTTATTTGAAAGGCAGAGAGAGATAGACAAAGAGCTATCCTCCATCCACTAATTCACTCCCCAAATGACAACAACCACCACAGCTGGACCAAAATGAAGTCAAGAACCCAGAACTCAATCTGGTGGCAGGTTGGCTGGCACTGAAGTATCTGAGCCAACTGCCACCTCATATGGTGCATGTCAGCAAGAAACTGATAATGGGATACTGGTGACACAAGTGACATCCACAACCAATGTACCAAACAGGTTCCTCGTAAATTTTTGGAAGATAGCTCATATTTTTGTAGGTAAAAACTTTTAACTCCAATTTTCAGCAAAAGTTTGTGTGTGTTGGGAGGGTACGATTTTATTATAGGTCATCTCCAAGTAATGCACTAGAATACTGAACTTTGAAGATTACTATAAATCAAATGCTTGGAATGCAAAATATGTTAGTGGAACAATACAATAAATGATGGTTAGGCCTGCAAATGAGAATAAAGCAAAGGACAGGGGAAAAATAAATGCTAGGTCCCTACCACCCAAACAGAAGACTTAGATGGAATTCCTTGCTGGTGGTTCCAACCTGGCCCAGCCTTGGTTATTGTGACCATCTGGGGAGTGAACCAGCAGATGGAAGACCTCCTCCCCTTCTCTCTCTCTCTCTCTCTCTCTCTCTCTCTCTCTGTGTGTGTGTGTGTCTGTAATTCTTTCAAATAAACACAAATATTTTGACATTTTAAAGCAGTGTTTTAGTTTGAATTAATTTTAGAGTTGTGAAGAGCATAGAGTCACTAGAATTTTCAGTTTAGATGACTGTTGTTTGTTGCTGCCATTTTCACTGCATTCATCTAGAAGTACAGTGAATGAATGGCTGAGAGGCTTCTCCAAGTGAGACACAATTAGGGTGTAATTATTGGAAGAAGTTTCAATACCTGGATCCCTAGGCAAGTTTTAGGAAAGCATTGCGCCTTCTGTTCTTTTGCTCCTAGAAATGCTCTTTATAAATTGGAGCAGTACTGGCTTTTATCAGCCCAAGTATTTTTGAATCTTATTATTTTTAAACTTTTGGTTCTGGCATTGTGGCACAGCAGTTAATTTGCTACTTGCGATGCCAGCATCCCATATTGGTATGTTGGTTGGAGTCCCGGCTTCTCCGGTTCTCATCCAGTTCCCTGCTAATGAGCCTGGGAAAGCAGCAGGATATAGCTCAAAAATGTGGGTCCCTGCCACCCAGGTGAGAGAACCAGATGCAGTTCTAGGCTCCCGGCTTTGGCCTGGCCCAGCCCTGGCTTTTGTGTCGATTGGGGGTGTGAACCAGGAGGTGGAAGATCTCTCTTTCTCTCTCCCTGTTTGTCCCTTTTTCTTTGTCATTCTACCTTTCAAGTAAAGAAATAAATCTTTTAAAAAAATGCCTTAGTATGAGATTGTATGTCTTTCACTATACATGTTAAATGCATGTATAATATTTGCTGTGTGTTAGTCACTCAGTGATATTTCAAGTGTTTTATATTTTACTAGACTTTAAGATACTTGGGAGTACAGATCATGTTTTTCTCACCATTACAATATATAGACAGGGGCCAGGAATGTGGTAAGTGTTCAAAGATATTTGTTAATGAATGTGTGAATGTAGATAAATTATAGATATTGACAAAACTGGAAAGAGTTGTTCTGGCCGGTGCCGTGGCTCAATAGGCTAATTCTCCACCTGCGGAGCCAGCACACCGGGTTCTAGTCCTGATTGGGGCACCGGTTCTGTCCCGGTCGCTCCTCTTCCAGTCCAGCTCTCTGCTGTGGCCCAGGAGTGCAGTGGAGGATAGCCCAAAGTCCTTGGGCCCTGCACCTGCATGGGAGACCAGGAAGAAGCACCTGGCTCCTAGCTTCGGATCAGTGCGGTATGCTGGCAGCAGCGCGCCTGCCACAGCGGCCATTGAGGGGTGAACCTACGGAAAAGGGAGAACTTTCTCTCGTCTCTCTCTCTCTCACTGTCTACTCTGCCTGTCCAAGAAAAAAAAGAAAAAGAAAGAGTTCTTCCAAGTGTTATTACACTACCCTAGCATTCTACTATAAACCTCTTTTTTCTCATTGTATTCATCTTTACCTGATATAACATATTAGGTAAATATAAATTTACATTTCTAGATAAATAATACATAGAAAGATAAAGACAGAGGTATAAATATAGAGATATAGAACACAAATACAGATAGAAATTTCTTTTGTGTGCCTGTATTTCTAGAATATTTTATCCTAGAAACAGCAGCATAAAAAAGATCTGTGGATAGTAACCTATTTTCTTTTTCCCATTTAATCGAAGCAAATGTGAGAAGGTAAAATCTCTTTAATAGTAAAAGAAGATTTCAAGTGAATATAACTAAAATTACTCTATGAGATATATTAAAATATTCTTAAACATTGATAAAAATCATTCTCCGATTACATTTAGATTATATTTAAGAAAACTATCTCAAATATATTTAAGAATCACTATGTAAGTTCTTGAATAATGCTGGAAGAATAAATATCTAGATGAGAATAATAAATATAGATGGATGTGAAATATTTTAGGATTCAAAATTTATACTGTCTTTTATAATATATCATAATTATGACAGAATGAATGCCTGTCACATCATGCTAGGTATTTCCAATTGATTCTCTGGAAACATTGATAAAAAATCCTCAGGGCAGATATCAATGCATGTTTTAAAAATATTAGTAAACAGAGCCGGTGCTGTGATGTAGTGGGTAAAGCTGCCGCCTGCAATGCTAGCACCCCATATGGGTGCCGGTTCAAGTCCCGACTGTTCCACTTCCAATCCAGCTCTCTGCTATGACCTGGGAAAGCAGTGGAAGATGGACCAAGTCCTTGGGCCTCTGAACTCGCATGGGAGACCTGGAAGAAGCTCCTGGCTCCTGTCTTTGGATCGGCACAGCTCCAGCTGTTGCGGCCAACTGGGGAGTGAACCAGCGGATGGAAGACTCTCTCTCTCTCTCTCTCTCTCTCTCTCTCTCTCTTTCTGTCTCTCCTCTCTCTGTGTAACTGACTTTCAAGTAAATAAATAAATCTTTAAATAAATTAGTAAAATGCCTAACAGAAACTCTTCCATGTGTGTACATATCTTTAGAAAACCATGTCTAATTATAATAAAAACATAAACACACATGTAACTGAAATATTTTCTGAAGTCTTGTCTTCATTTCACTACCCATCACCTTTGGGCAGTAGGTTATTTCATAGTAAAAGGGATAATTAATACCAAATTAATATTAACATTTATGGAGTACTTGCCAGCAGCTGTTTTATTGTCTTTAAATGTGTTCCCACTCCAAGTCTTTCAGAGAGGGACACTGTTAACACCCTCACTGTATAAAAGAGAAAAGAAGCCCAGAATGGTTAAGCAGTCTGTCCCTGATCGCGCAGTAAGGGAGAACAAGGAATTTCAACCCCCACAATGTGAGTTCATGCACTCCAGGAAGTAAGAATCCCTCAGGATGAGTGATTTTAGTGAAAGACAACATGTTCACTCGGCTCACTCGGCCTCATTAACACAAGTACAGGTTAGGCTTCATCAATCCCAGTACCTAACCATAATAGGTATCAACACCACCTGGTACTTGTTAGTAACAGGGAAAACAGCCGTCATATTGTGGAGATATCAGGAAGCCCAACATGGCTAGGAGTCTTCCTACTAAGGAAGTGGTTCCCTCTTAAACTCGTTCTTTTCAGAGCAGCCCTGCCCCATTTGCCTCTTTACCAAAGAGGAGTTAGGAAACCCTTAGTGATCACTCACTTGGTCTCTCCAGAACTGCTGCTGCCCCAGACCCATCCCCAGGATCTCTGGCAGCTTGTGCATCCCTTGCCAGGCAAGAGCTCTTAGACCGCAGACGGCTTCTTTAAGGGTTCAAGTCTGTCCTGCCATGTTCTGGAAGGGTAAGGCAAACATCACCCCAGCTCAGTTTACATCGACAATGGAGGGCTTCCAAGGACAAGGAGACCAGAACTGGGTTGACAGGTGGCTTCCAGATCTACCTCTTCATGGCTCACTTGACTAACAGTAATGATGAGATAGTAACAACTAAATCACAATCTTTTCAGATAGCCTGAAACATATATGGACTTAATCTGTATATTAAATTTTCTTTGTCATTGATTCTTATTTGAATAAGTTTTAATTTATTGAGAGCATAAAAATAAAACTCTTACCATTTAAGGATGGGATGAGAGGTACATTATTTTTCTAAAGCCTTGTTTTAGTTTTTCCTCTAAATGTATTACTTCTGTTATAAAAAGGAAAAGAGTGTATTTTTTATTTCACTATGTATAGCCTGGAATTAATACAATCTTTAATATCATCTTGTATTAAGCTTGATCATATGATAGGATACTAGACTTTTCATTTTTTGGAAATTATGATATAGAATAAAATATAAATTTGTTTGAAATCTATTATAGAATAATCAGAAATAGCTTTCAAATATTCACTTTTTATATATAAGTTTCTTCAATTTTGTGCACTTCATTCTTCTGAAATCAACATTTATATTGCTTTATGGAAAATTCTAGGAAACTAAATAAGGATGGGAAAATTTTTCTTTCCTAAGTGTGTTTTAACCATCACCAAAAAACTTAAAAATTATTGAAGTTTTTTTTCCTTCTTCAGAAAATAAAGGAATAACAAATATGTTTATACTTGAAATTGAACTATACTATATACAATTAGTTAGCAGATTTAAAAAAAAAATATTTTATTTTACTTGTGTTGAAAGTCAGTGTTAGAGAGAGAAAGGGAGACACACAAAGAGAAAGAGATTTTTCCATTTGCTGTTTCACTCCCTATATACCTCCAATGGCCAGCGCTCGGCCAGGCTGAAGCCAGGAGCCAAGAACTTCATCCAGGTGTCCCATGTGGGTGTAGCAGGTCATACATTTGGGCCATCCTCCACTGCTTTCTCAGGTGCATTATCTTAGAGCTGGATCAGAAGTGGAAGAGCTAAGACACGAACAGGAGTCCATGTGAATTTGATTTGCATTTCTTTTATTACTAGTGAAATGAAGCATTTTATGTATGTATTTGGATATAATCATATTAATTATGCATATGGGGCAATATATTTTTGTTATTTCTATAAATTTCAATTTCTTGTGTTAGAGTTGCAAATATTTATCCCAGATAACTATTTCTTAAGAGGATGGCTTTGTATATGATTAATTGATTTCATCTATAGTATGCTGATGATGTGGAAGATGTTTATCTTCCATAATTCATACAGAGATATTTCCTGAACATGTTTTCAAATTGAATTCCACTGTCAGGAAATGAATTAAAGTATTCTAAGAACTTATTATAATAGACTCCTAATACATATTTTGATTGGCTTATTGAAACAACTGATTCTCTTTTCAATTTAATCAAATTGTGTAATTTCAATCCAATCTGCCTCTGTCACACTTTCTTACACATATGCCATTACAAATGTACTACAATCACTATAATGTATATTCCTAATAAAAATGTAAGAAACATTTGTAATTATGTCTCTCAATACATTGAATTAGACTAATACCTATAAAACAACACATAAATAATAGGAGCAAGATATAAAAGACATATAGTTTGATTTACTTATTACTAGATGACGATTTTAGCACGTGACCTATACATAGGAAGAATAAGCTATGTTTCTGTCAATTCTCTGTGCTATTTGCATCTAAATATTTTTAGATAAAGTATACTGTACAAAATAAGTCTGTTTCTATATGAACATTTAAATTCATCATCTCAGAATTGGTTTACCTCCTTCTTGTTCCCCCTACTATGTTTCACAGAATAAAGATCAAGTCTTATACCCCTAAATATTTAAAACCATTTTATTTCCAGCTTCATTTAAAATGCATATTAAGGAGAAACATATAAACGAAATTGCACTCTCTAGCCATTAATCTCTTTCTACATCAAATCAAGACCATGTTTAATTCATTGAATCATTTTGTTTTAAAATGTTTGAAAAATGAAATACTAATTTAAAATGTCACTATTGTCAAATTTCTGAGGAAATAAATTGAAAGAAAGCACTTCAAATTTCATGAAAAATTTGATTAAATTCTCTAAACAATTTGGAAAGAAATCTTATTTTGAAGTAGTTTAGTATTTTTAGATTCAATAAAATGTTGTTTTAGGTTGCTTTCTTTTAATTAACTCACCAATTAAAAATTCAACTCAATTCATCTGCAAATGAATTTTTGAATGAAATATGCCCATATACGTATGACAGAAACTCCAGTGTATCCTAGAAAGGTATAAAACTATAGATAGCTCAGATGCAAAATTTCAAGCATATTAATAATTACAAACTAGCATTAAGAGGCAAAACATGAAAATATACTGATTTTCTTCCATATTTAAATCTCATTAAATGTTTTTTCACAAAATTGGGGCCAGTGTTGTGGTACAGTGGTTGGAGCCACTGCCTCCAATATTGGCACCCCATATGAGTACACTTTGATTCCCAGTTATTGGGCTTCCAGTAACATTAGCTCCCTGCTAATGTTCCTTGGAAGGTAGAGAAATATGGCACAAGAAATGGGGACCTGGCCACTCATGTAGGAGTCCGGGATGGAGTTTCAGGCTCCCAGCTTGGGCCAGGCCCAACCTTGTTCCTTCTGGCTATTTGGGGAAGGGAGACAACAAATGGAAGATTCTCTCTCTCTCTTTCTCTTTCTCTCCCTCCCCCCCACCGCCCCGTGTAACTCTGCCTTTCAAATAAATAAGTAAATAAATAGCCTTTTAAAAATCCCAGTGGAAAGAACAAGTCATCAAAGAAGGAGGTACCTTTCTCTGAAGGGAGGAGAGAACTTCCACTTTGACTACGACCTTGTCTAAATATGATCAGAGTCGGTGAACTCAAAAGGCTTGGCAACTCATGACAAGAGCCTAGGGTGATTACTGATGCCATAAACAGGAGTGTCAATTTGTTAAGTCAACAACAGGAGTCACTGTGCACTTATTCCTCATGTGGGATCTCTGTCCTTAATGTGCTATACATTGTGATTTAATACTATAACTAGTACTCAAACAGTATTTTTCACTTTATGTTTCTATGTGGGTGCAAACTGTTGAAATCTTTACTTAATATATGCTAAACTGATCTTCTGTATATAAAGAGAAATGAAAATGAATCTTGATATGAATGGAAGTGGTGAGGGAGAGGGAAAGGGGAGGGTTGCGGGTGGGAGGGAAATTATGGGGGTGGGGAAGCCATTGTAATCCATAAGCTGTACTTTGGAAATTTATATTCATTAAATAAAAGTTTAAAAAAATGATTCACACAAAGTAATATCTCAATTATTGTAATGGCAGTGCTTCTCAAGGCAGGAATTTTTTCTTTGGATGACTCTGCAGATTACAATGAACAAGGCTGTATTCAATGAAAACAGTCCCCCTGAAGCATTTGACACACTGATAATTTTGTTAGACCATGGTGGAGTGATTCAATACAATTCCCTTTTCCTTATGATAAACTATCTGAATCTTCTGCTTTTCCTCCTCCATAACCATCATTTTTTTTAGACTACAACTAAGTATTGTTCCACATTTGTTACTATTTCTTGGAAACAATTGTTAGACAAACAGCAATCTCAGTTGCTCTCTTCTAGACACATCTAGATCACCTACATATATCTTAAAATGCATGCAACTGGAAGCAGCCCCTCATGTAATACAACCCCAAATACAAGTTTAAAATTTAATTTATAGATTTAAGGTGTACAGAATGAAGTTTTGATGTACACATACATAATGAAACAATTATATAGCCAATAAGTAACATATCTATCATCTTCTACGGTGTGTATTAAGAAAGCTTAAAATCTTTTCACTTTGCAAATTTCTAGTATAACCATATTAACTATAGTGTTCATGCAGTACCTTACGCCTCTAGACTTATTCATCCTATGTTACTGCAGATTTGGGTCCTTTGACTTTGCTTTTCCTTGCATGCTCCTTGCTTTACTCTTGGTAACCACCATTCTATTCTCTGTTTTACTTATTTGACTATTTTTAGATGCTCCATTTAATGAATATATATATGCACATATATTCAATACATACATATAATATTCATTATATATATATTATATATATTCAATACTCCATTCATCTGTGGCTGATCTCTTAAGTTATTTCTGAATCTCAGCTATTGTGAAAAATGTCTGCAATGAACATATCATCACAGGTACCTCTAGAAAGCGCTATTTCCTGTGGATTTCAGAGGGATTGTTGGATCATATGAAAGTTCTGCTTTGAGGATCCTCTATGCTGTTTCCCATATTAGCTGAATCAATTTACACTTCCACCAACAAATATAAGAGTTTCCTTTTGAACACGTCCTTGCCAATATTTGTTATCTTTGACTCATTGATAATATCCATTCTTAAATTTCTGAAGTGATCTCTCTTTGTGGTACTGATTTGCATTTCCCATATGATTATATGATTATGATATGAAAACTATAGGTCTTAGTAATTCTGCTTATTTTTAGGCACCTTTAAAGTGTTTTATCAGCATATGTTAGGGACAAGCCAATATTTATTAATAAAATATATACAGTAGTGGTGGGATGGCAGTGCCAATTGTTTTATTTTTTATTTTTATTTATTTATTTTTTTGACAGGCAGAGTAGACAATGCGAGAGACAGAGAGAAAGGTCTTCCTTTTGCCATTGGTTCACCCTCCAATGGCTGCCGCAGCCAGCGCATCGCGCTGCTCCGAAGCCAGGAGCCAGGTGCTTCTCCTGGTCTCCCATGCGGGTGGAGGGCCCAAGGACTTGGGTCATCCTCCATTGCACTCCCAGCCACAGCAGAGAGCTGGCCTGGAAGAGCTGGCCTCCGCAGGCGGAGGATTAGCCTAGTGAGCCGCGGCACCGGCCGCCAATTGTTTTATAAGTATATTGAGTTACCTCTTTTATTGATCAGTGTAGTTAATATTCTAAAACATATTCTCTTTTACAAACTATGAATTTATTAAGATTTGAAAAATTAAATTATATACATTAATTATTTTGTGCTTCATATTATTTAAGAATGATTAAGATGGTTTACAAGAATAACAAAAATTCAGAATGATACAATATACATTTAAAATAAATAAGAGAAATAAGGCAAAGGAAAAACATTTGCAAAAGCAGATGGACTAAGGAATGAAGTCAGTACACAAAATGCATGCCCTTGGTCTACATACTTGTTGGAATTGGGGTACAGTTTGCTTTAGTGTTGGATCAATCAGCAGAATCAAACAAAAAACATTATTTAGAATACAACCCCTAATCCTGATGCTTAATTATTTCCAATCTCGTTGTTTCACATCAATGAACCATCCAGTTTGGCAATCTACGATATCTTGGGTTCAGTCTTCATATCTACTCCAGTCACCCAGTAATTTTTTTTTTTTTTTTGGCCTCCTAAACGTTATCCCAGAAGTGGTACTCTCTTCTAAACATCATTTTCTCATTTAGGCAAATTAAATAACCTTGCACCAGGTCTCCACATTTTCACATTTAATTCCTAGTCTGTTTTTCATGTTGCAGCTAGAATATATTTTTAAATGCAAATAGCATATTTTTAGCTCCTGAATTTTTCTTTTACTTTTTTTTTTTAATTTGCACCAACTTTAATGGAAATCATTTTTTTTTGATAGCAGAGTTAGACAGTGAGAGAGAGACAGAGAGAAAGGTCTTCTTTTTTCTATTGGTTCACCCACCAAGTGGCCGCTAAGGCTGCCGCGTTGTGTTGATCCGAAGTCAGGAGCCAGGTGCTTCCTCCTTGTCGCCCTTGCTAGTGCAGGGCCCAAGGACCTGGGCCCTCCTCTATTGCACTCCCGGGCCGCAGCAGAGAGCTGGACTGGAAGAGGAGCAACCAGGACAGAATCCAGCGCCCCAACCGGGACTAGAACCCGGGGTGCCGGCGCCGCAGGCGGAGGATTAGCCTAGTGAACCAAGGTGCCCGCCGAAGTTTTCATTTTTTTAAAAAAAATTTATAGTGTAATTTTAACTTCCATTATAAAGAGTAAATGTATTGATAAAGAGTTTGACAATTAAAAAGACCATAGTTCAGAAGGAATATAGGCAAAGACCATAAAGAGTTATCAAATGCAAAGATGTAAATTTTAATAAAATCATAGATCATTAAAAGTTCAGTAATATAGCATTCTTAACTATCTGTATGACAAAGATATAAAATAAAGTTTGACAAAACTACATTTGCAGCAAAATTGTACATATATTTATTCTTTTTTTGCTTTTGCTATTTTTTAAATTTTAGCTCACACACATATAGGAATACTGGTGGTATTTGTCTTTCTGTGTTAGCTTATTTATGCAACATGATGGCCTCCAGTTGCAACCATTTTGATGCAAATGATAGAATTTCATTCTTTTTAATAGCTGAAAAATATTCCATTGTTTATAGGTATAGATACACACACACACACACACACACACACTACATTTTCTTTGTCCATTCATTTGATTGATTTTGTATTTTGGCTATTGTGAACAGTGCTGCTATAAACATGGTAGCTCAGGTATCTCTTTGATACAATGTGCTCATGTCTTCTGGGTATATACACAGTAGTGGTATTGCTGGATCATATGGCAAATCTCTTTCTGCTTTATAAAGAAATATCCATGCTATTTTCCACAGTGACTACCCTAATTTCCGTTCCCATCAGCAGTGTATTAGTGTTCTTTCTCCACATCCTTGCCAGCATTTATTACTCTCTGTCTTTTGGATAATAGCTATTCTGACAGGGGTGAGGTGATGTCTCATTGTGGTTCTGACTTGCATTTCCTTGATGGCTAGTGATGTCAAGCATTTTTTAATATATTTGTTGGCCATTTGTTTTTCTTCTTTGAGAACTGTTTATTGAGGTCATTTCTTTACTGGATTGGTTGTTCATTGTTGTTGAGTTGTTTGAATTGCTTATACATGCTAGGTATTAATCCTTTGTTGGATGAGTAACTTTCAAATATTTTTTCACATTTTGTTGAATGTCCCTTCACTCCACTGATTGTTTCCTTTGCTGTGCAGAAGCTTCTAAATTTCATATAATCACATTTATCTAATTTTACTTTTGTTGTCTGTGCCTTGGGGTCTTCTTAATGCCTTTTATAAATATTACTCGTTGTCCTTACTTAAAACCTCAAGATGACATGCAAAGTTTTACATATGTCTAACTAAGCCCAACCAGCACACAAACCTATATCATCTCACTGTGTTTTTTAGGTATAGTCAAATGAACCTTACTTTTAATTTTTATATATTTATTTTAATTATTTGAGAGGGAGGGAGAGAGGGAGAAGGGGAGAGAAGTAGAGGGAGAGAGGGAGAGAGAGGGAGAGATGGAGAGGGAGAGGGAGAGAGAGAAAATGTCCCATTCATTGGTTCATTCCCCAATGGCAAAAACCCATATACTTGATACATCACTGCTGCCTCCCAGAGTGGGCATTAGCTGGAAGCTGGAATCTGAAACAGAGTCAAGATTCCTAACAAGTAAATAAAACTCCCACCCTGTGATTATACATTTATAAAATCATCTAAGGAATATAACTGGAAGAATCATTAAACAAAACAGGTTAAAAAAGACATTTAAGTTGTAGACCTACAGAATGAAAAGTTGAAAAAGAAAAAAAATGATTTTTAAATCAATTTTACTTTGATAGAATTTTAGATATAATGTTCAAGCCTCAGATCAGCATTACATAGTATTTTTAAGACTATAGTGTTGCTTTAAATGCTCAATATTTCATATTTGTGAACCATAACCAGTACAATTTTATTGAGCTAAGTAAAAACAAAATTAAAAACTGAAAAGTCAACTGAGGAAACTTTTTTAAGGATGGAAATAGAACTTTACTTCTCAAATCAAAATGAAAAACAATTATTTTTCTCTGCACATATTAAAGAATTTTCTTCTGGGATTTTATTCAAAAATAGTTTTCTTGAAATTTGGATCTCTGTTGGATTTATACAGTATTTGTAAAATCCTATCAGAATATTAAGTGGAATCAATTTTATTTATACTTATAAATCATTAAATACACTAATAGATATTGGAATTTGAAAAGTGTACTTGTTGCATGAAAGAAATTGAGGACAGTAAGAGAAAGAAATATGTGATACTTATTAGTGTACAAAGAAAGCAATTTTATACAATCTGAAAACCACATCAAAAGCAATTAATTAGTAGTAACAATAGGGCTTACAGATCTTAACAAAGGCTCAATTTTCCATATATGATCAGAAGTCACCCTTGACCCAGTTATAAGCGCAAGCAATCTTTACAAGGATTTGCAAGTAATAAACACTGTAAGAAAAATAGTTACGCAGACACACACACACATACACATACACACACACGTCCTTTTACTATCTCTGTAAATTTCCTCAAGCCTAAGAGCAATCCAAACTTAGCACTCAAAAATTATATTCACATATTCCAATGAACCTCTATTGTATTGTTTCTACTTAATTTCCTTTAACTATAGCACTACCTTCTGATTTGTTGAATTAGTTGGAGAAAAGCAGTGCAGACTAACCAGAGATGATACTTCGATGCATATGTGATCATACACATCATATTCGGCTGCCTCTTAGGAAATAAACAGTTTACTATACCATTTCATTAGCCAGGAAATGGTCCCATGAGTATTAATCAAAAACTTTGAGAATGGAATTGAAAAACGAGCTATGTTTAGGTGTGCAGTGCAGACTTTTTGTGCCATTTTTTTTCTAGCTGGTATTCCATATCCTT
Organism: Oryctolagus cuniculus; assembly: GCF_051225735.1. Lineage (NCBI taxonomy): Eukaryota > Metazoa > Chordata > Mammalia > Lagomorpha > Leporidae > Oryctolagus > Oryctolagus cuniculus. The sequence goes on from NC_142867.1 coordinate 97,360,248, forward strand.
ATGTTACATGTATCTCCTTAGGATCCCATTCATATTGAGCAAATATAACAAATACCAACTCTTAAAAAAACATAGAAATTCAAAATACTGACAGTCAGTATTTTTAGATGACAATGGTTACAGTAATTTTAGCTAAACAAAGAGAAAGACTGAAAAATAATATGAAAGGATGAAAAGCATTTTGATATACAGAGAGTAAACATGGGTGATTTCCATTTCCAGAATAAAAGATTATGACATCAGAGTTGCAGCATGCACAAGCAAAATAGCTATACCAATCCCTCTCTATTGGGTATTCACATGAGTTTAATTGATTTAGAGAACGTAAAAATCTCTGGCATTCAAAAAAGCAACAAAAACAGTAAATAATAGCAGCAGTTGCTGTTAATTTTGAAGGCATAAGTAGGTATTAGCAGACTTCATTTTAAGTGAAAATGGATAAGGAAGCTGGGATAAAATGAAGAGGGCTTTAGTACTTGGCATTTACTAACACCATGTCATTTTTATCCTTGATACCTAGTGCTCTTTATTTTTTTTTTCCTTACATTTATCCATTTCTTAATTGTTCTCTACACTACAGGGTCTCTAGTGAATCCCTGAATAATTCAACAACAGTGATTGAGCTTTGGTCACTGTGGGACTGAAAATGCCCAGTAAACTGATCATCGTTTTCATGTAAAGGTGTCAGATTCTAAGATGGAATGCCACAGCATCAACACTGCAGACCACTTTCAGTTGGTTAATTAGTTTAAATCATTTTTATATCACAATGTTTTGTTCTGTAGTGCCAGTTATGATGGTATGGGCACTAAATTCTAACATTGAAAAGATCTAATGTCATAATAATTATAATAATTATTCTATCTACCTTCCAAAATACAAAGCCATCATTTTACCTCTTTCAGCAATACTGTTTAACTAAAAAAGGTGGAAGATTTTTGAAATATACCATTGTCAACAGGGTGACTTAGGAGCAGAATTTTAAAGGATATGGATAAATGAGATATTAGCAATCAAAATCATGACTCTAGTGATAGCATTTGTCCATTGGTTAAACACTATCCAACATGTAAAAGTAGAGAACCAGAACTAGACAGAAAAAAGCCAATCATATTTTCATATGCACCTTCTATTCCAAAAGATAGTGTCTATGTATCCTGTATCCTGATTTTAGATATTAAAGTTTGAAAACATTTTTAAGGTTATTTTCTCTATGAATTATAATACTGAAATATACTATAAAGCACAACTTGCTTAATGTCAGCGCATTTAAGCTACAGAGAGTCATTTTACTCATTTTAAGCTTTGCAGATAATCATTAATTTTACTATTTTTTCCCCTGAATCTTTTTTTTAAAGATTTATTTTATTTATTTGAAAGAGTTACAGAGAGAAGTAGAGACAGAGAGAAAGGTCTTCCATCCACTGGTTCACTCCCCAGATAACCTCAACAGCCAGAGCTCAGCTGATCCAAAGCCAGGAGCCAGGAGCTTTCTCTGGGTCTCCCACAGGGGCCCAAGGGCCCAAGGACTTGGGCCATCTTCTATTGCCTTCCCAGGCAACAGCAGAGAGCTGGATTGGAAGAGGAGCAGCCGGAACTTGAAGCGCCAGATGGGATGCCAACACTGCAGGCCGGGACGTTAATCCAGTGCACCACAGTGCCTCTCCCCCCGCCCCAAATCTTTAAAATATACAATTATTAAAGCAGAGTTAATAAGAAGTCCACATCTAGAAATATCTACAGCATTATAAAAATTGGAAATTCATTGTTTAAACCTAAAAAAATCCATAACAGAATGCTATAATGTTGCTGAATAGGTAGAGGAACCCAAATAGTCAGTAAATACAAGGGTATTTATTTCATTAGTCACAAAACAACTATTCCATATAATCAATAAGAACAAAATAAATCGGCCATATTATTTAAAGTTTAAAAAAGTTTCCCGTGTCAGTAAAAGCAAAGTACAACAGAATTTAATAGCATTAATAGCAAATGGATTAAAATATGGTCATTATATTTATTATTTTATCATTAAAATTACCTTTTTTAAACATTATAAGAACAGTATAATTTTGTAATGATTTACACAATATATGAAAATTTAAGAAACAATTTAAAATCATCTGAAGTTAGACTACACCTGAGACAATAATCAGTGCTTTGCTGAATATTATTTCATAAATATTTTTATGAATTACATAAAACATAATTCTAAATATATATTTATATGCTGCTTCTATCACAGACACTTAAATTTTGCAGTTCTCTCCCCTTCCTCCTTACTTACCTTGGTTCTACCCTATCAACTCCCTACCCTGATCTAACCACTGTTAATAACCTGATGTGCATCCTTGTATACCTCTTTTAAAATATGCATTCAATAACAAACATGCATATATATAATAGATTTGAATGTGTATATGCATAATGTATACTCACATACACATAATATAAACATATAGATATTTTATTTAGTTGTATTACAGAAAAGGCATATATGTCTCCACATCTTGTTTTTATTATTTTACAAACAGACCAGAAACCCTTCCATATTTTTCTTCACACTGTTTGCATAATATTTCATGGGATAAGTGTGCCATGATTTGTGCAACCATTTATTTATTCCTCATAGATCTTCCATGTTTCCTTCTTTTATTCCACCCATTTCTCTGTCTTTATGTTAAATAAATAGTTTTATTTAGCTTTTTTGTTTGTTTGTGTTTTTGTTGTTTTTTTTTTTTTGACAGGCAGAGTTAGACAGTGAGAGAGAAACAGAGAGAAAGGTCTTCCTTCCCGTTGGTTCACCCCCTAAATGGCCACTACGGCCGGCGCACTGTGCTGATCGGAAGCCAGGAGCCAGGTGCCTCCTACTGGTCTCCCATGCGGGTGCAGGGTCCAAGCACTTGGGCCATCCTCCACTGCCTTCCCGGGCCACAGCAGAGAGCTGGCCTGGAAGAGGGGCAACCGGGACAGAATCCGGCGCCCTGACCGGGACTAGAACCCAGGGTGCTGGTGCCGCAGGCGGAGGATTAGCTAAGTGAGCTGCGGCGCCGGCTCCGCTTTGTTTTATTTATGTACTCTGAAAACTTCCGTCTATAACTGGTATATTTTTATCAAAGTATAATTATGAAACACTATTTTATCGCTTACAGTTTAGGAAGAACTTCAGACTGAGACAGCAATCTAAATGCAAAACTGTAAAATATAGGAAATTTTATGTATACAGCAAACAGTTATGATGGCAAAATTTAAAAAAATGATAATCCATAAAAGTTCATAAAATGTTCACAAATAAATGCAATTAAAGGGCTGGTATCTATAATAATCAAAAAGTTTTACAATTGGCACTTCCTATGGAGTAACAGGAAAATGGGATGAATAGAAAATTCAGGAAAGAATTAACAAAATGGTACCAAAATTTACAGTGATGTGCTCTATTGTCTAGTGTTTGGACAAACAAAACTTAAAAGAAGAATGAAATGTGACTTTATAGGGTAACATTCAAATTCAACAGATTGACAATAATTAAAACCCTGTGTTAACTGTGAAATCAAGCATCATTTCATTCATTTTCAATAAGGATTTGGTTGCATCTATTAAAGTTAAAGGTCATATATAATAGTATGCAGCAATTGAATACAATGGAAGTACCCACAGAAAGAAGTACCCCATTGTATCAGATTATATAGTGAGAGATACTGATCTTAGAAAACATATTAGTAACTAAAAGAGTTAGAAGACACTATTTGGCCAGTCACCTGTAGATTAAAGTAGATTTGTCCATTGCTTCAGTGGATACATTAAAAGATAATGAGCACTCACTGCTCCTCCATGGGATTCTGAGGACAGTTACAGAAGTGAACTACTACATGACTGCCTACCTCAGCAGTGAGCAACAAAACATACGCTGCCCATTACAGAGGAGCTATTGTGCATGTCATTTAGCCCAAGCTGTTGTCAACTGGGGACCAGAAAACAGGGACGTTGAGTGGTGCTCTTCACAAATGTCTCTTCAGGTAGCCCCCAAATTTTATCTTCACAGATGTGAAGTACTGCGTGCCCTTTGCAGTTAATGTGTCTCGCACTAACTTCACATTGGCTCAGGGGTGACAGCCCCAGTGACACAGATGAATTCAGAAAGTGAAGGATCATTGTTTCTGAATACTTAATGTGAAAAACTTTGATTATATCCAAAATGCATGCCCATTGTTAAAAGAAAGTTCAATTTGAGGTTGTCAGTTCAAGAAGAAAAATTATTTAATAACCTCAACTCTGGAAATGTGTTAAATGATTATCAAATAAGCAGTTGACATTTTTATCATGAACTTGTATGCATAAAGTTTCTCAAAGATGAAAACTAATAAAAATTCAGAGATAATAAGTAGAAAGTCATGAAGAATTTTATCCATTCAAAGCATGAAACTTGATTTAAAGACATTTTTCTCAGTTTCTTTTTAAAAATCAGAAAAAAAAATGCTTTGTGGATTAATACAAATTTACCACTTAGTATTTTCCTTACCACTTTGAAGGTAATTATTCTTGTCGATATTATTTTATGTACTGAACAGACGGTTAGGCTTTTCACCAAGACAGATATAGACAGATGTCTTCAAATCTGTTCCAGTTTGCATCCATTGTGTCATGATTTGGAAAAGGTGGGAAGCTCTGCTTCAACAAGACAGGATTCAAGTGCAGATGCACTGCTTGCTCGAAAGGAGCTTCACCTCCTCTGAGTTAGAATAATGTAAACTCAAAAGCATTCTGTAAAAAGCTAGCAGCATGTGGATGCTAGAGAGATGCAGAACACCGTGCGATTGCATTTAGCTAGAGTTCAGAGAAAGGGTAAAAATGAGAAAAGCTTAAGATTTCACAGAGATACAAAAAGAAAGGGAACTGTGTTTCAAATGGATAGAACAGTACATGCAAAACATACAAGTAAGATATTCATTTTCTTTGATGATCATGTCATTTATGTTATCTCTCAACCCACTACAACTGATTTCTATCAATCACTAATAAGCTGAAATTGCTTTTAAAACTTAAGTAATAGTTTTTTTTAAGGCTAATGACCAATTTTCAGACCATTTTGCTTGATCTCTCTTGCATTTACATGGTCATTATTTTCTCTTCTGGATATTATATTTTTCAGTTAAAATCCCATACACTGTTTTCTCCTGGCCATCCTTTTCCTCTGACTTCCTTCATCCTTCACGGATCACCATACTTTTGTAGAGTAAGTCGTAGACCCACACTCTTTCTATCTGAGTTTCCTGTAATTTCCATGGTGTGATTTACCAAGCTAGGCTGACATTTCCTGGATTACATTCATCCCGTCTGAGCCTTGGCACCACATAGTCTGTGCCCAACTGAACATCTACATAGTGTAACCCTCAGGTAATCAACAAACCACAAATTAAATTCATTTCTACACCAAATATTTTCATTTTTAATGTCTATGTTGCATTATGTGTTTATGTAGGGCAAATTAATTAAAATAATTGTCAAATTTAAAAAAGATAGTGTTCCAAAAATGCTTATCTGTTAAGTAGGTAGTTGCCAGTAAGTTGTTAAACAACAGATGATTTATATTTGTATATATTTTTGTAGCAGGTATTTAGACACAGTTAATTTGTCCCTTTAAAGTATAGATGTCCAGGCAGGTGTTTGGTGTAGTGTTTAAGAGAACAGTTAGGACAACCATGCCCCACATTTGATAGGTAGCTCTAGCTTCTGACCCCACGTTTCTGCTAATGCAGACCCTGGAAAACAGTGACAACAGAAACTGGATCAGAAATGAAGGCACAACTTGAACTAAGGCACTCTGATATGGAATATGGGCGTTCCAAACAGCTGCACTACAAGGTCTACCCCAGAAGACATTTTATCCATCAGAAAAAAAATATGGATTTTTGGAAAAATGATACGTGTCATGGAAAAATCATTCCAAAAATAGATGCTTGGGAGTTTCCACCACTATGTGATTTTCTTGTTGACAAAAATGTACATGGGTCTTCTATGAAACAAATCCACACCCTTGAAAAACTCAAGAATATAATATTCAAATGAATAATTGACATATGTTTTAAACCTATTATTAAAATAAGAGTTTTGATAAGGGCAATTGAAAAAAAAAACTTTCCACATATTAACTTTGAATAGCTAGTATAGAGGATTTTAAAAGATATATAATGACTAAACACAGCATTGCAAACTTATTTCATTTCGAACTATATATAATTTTTTTTAAGATTTATTTATTTGAAAGTCAGAGTTACACAGAGAGAGAGGGAGAGGCAGAGAGAGAGAGAGAGAGAGAGAGAGGTCTTCCATCCACTGGCTCACTCCCCAATTGGCCGCAATGCCCAGAGCTGCGCGGATCCAAATCCAGGAGCAAGGAGTTTCTTCTGGATCTCCCACGCAGGTGCAGGGGCCCAAGGACTTGGGCCATCTTCTACTGCTTTCCCAGGCCATAACAGAGTGCTGGATTGTAAGTGGAGCAGCCAGGTCTCAAACCGGTGCCCAAATGGGATGATGGCACTTCAGGCCAGGGCGTTAACCCGCTGAGCCAGAGCGCCAGCCCCGAACTATATATCTTTATAGTATATATTTCTTAATTTGACAGCCATTAAGCCTAGTACCAAAGCGAACTGAAATAATCACTTGATCTTCAAATGTTTGTATAATAAAGTATTAAAGCAAAACTTTAACACTATGAAGTATGTTGAGCACATTGTTCTCACAAAACATCAGTAAATAAAAATATACTATCATGGCTGGCACCGCAGCTCACTAGGCTAATCCTCCGCCTTGCGGCGCCAGCACACCAGGTTCTAGTCCCAGTCGGGGTGCCAGATTCTGTCCCGGTTGCCCCTCTTCCAGGCCAGCTCTCTGCTATGGCCCGGGAGTGCAGAGGAGGATGGCCCAAGTCCTTGGGCCCTGCACCCCATGGGAAACCAGGATAAGTACCTGGCTCCTGCCATCAGATCAGCGCAGTGCGCCGGCTGTGGCGGCCATTGGAGGGTGAACCAATGGCAAAGGAAGACCTTCCTCTCTGTCTCTCTCTCTCACTGTCCACTCTGCCTGTCAAAAAATAAAAAAAAATACTATCATAAAACATGTTTATACCTTACAGATTATGAAAAAAATAATATATTAGGAAAATCAAAGATTTTAGTCATCAAGATACAAAATACATGTAAAATATTTTATTTCCTGCTTTTAATGTCCATATTTGTGTTGTTTCATGTTAAAATATATTAATGTGTTCATAATATGTATATATATAATTTTAAATACTGACAAGTATATATAAACTGCTGCTCATTTTTCTTTTACTAATAGTGTAATAAAATATAGGTGTTACTGTTATGACTATGTGTCGCTCCCCCTCTTCGTGGAGGAACGACACTAAGCCCTGCCTAGGCTTCATATCCGAGTCACGGCACCATTATGTCGCTCCCCCTCTTCGTGGAGGAGCAACACTGAACCCTGCGCTGTTCTTTCGTCTGCTCGGCCCTCCCCGGGTTTGCTGCTGGTTCTTCCCGGGTTGGCTACTATCCCTTCCACTTCCGTGGAAGGGCGGTTCCCCCTGCCACATTCCCCACTTCCGCGGGGGAGCGGCACACCGCCGGCCGGTTCTCTCGGGGGCTGCACAGGTGTTCCTTCAGCTACATGTTCCCCTTATGTTCCCCTTAGATGTTCCTGGTGAATGCCGTCTCTCTCCTCCTTTATAGTCCTCCTCCGCCAATCCTAACTCGGCTGCCCACACGCCGAGTACGCTGCTCTCCTCTAATCAGGAGTAGGTCCTGCTGTTTATTGCTTGAACTGGAGGCAGCTGCGTAGAAGCTGTTTTCTCCTCTCCCAGCGCCATATTGTGGGAGAGCAGATGCATAGAATAAGTCTTAATTCCAGTAACTTAGTCCAGTCCGGATTGCTCCCCACAACTATGCATCTTAATAATCTTTCATAAGAAAGAGGTACGTGTTGTGTTTTCTTTGCCTATAATCTATCTCACTGACATTGTAGTTTACTCTTTGATTCTAGAATAAACAATCTAAGAATGCACACAAAGTCTACTATTATAAAACATCTAATCACTTTTTAGTGCATTTTTATAGAATGTCTAATGCTCAAACTTCTCTACCCTTTTGAAATATTCCTTCTGTCTCATATCTTACCAGAGTTTTCACTTATTTGCTATGAACTCTACTTTCAACCAATGCAATCCTCGTGCTTTTTTGCTTGTCCAGGACATTTTCTTAGCTTGTTTTCTCTATCAGTATGTGACCCTTTCCATTTGGTGTGAAAGTCATTTCCCTTACTACATGCATTATGTTTATTTTTAAGATATTTTAATCATTATGTAATTGTGGATTTATTCAAAGATGTCTCAAGTAATATAGTATATTTATACAGTACAAATATTTTACTTATGTATAATACATACCCCATCCATACAGTTCTTAGGAGGGATCTACTTGCCAATTTGATCTTTAGCTACATCCTACTCACTATTCAGACAGACAACAAGTAGTAGATATTATTAATGCATTCTTTAATAACAAAATATAAATATGCAGTGATTTTATTTTGTATTCATGTGCAACATTATATAATTTACCAGCCTTTTTTAAAAAATCTGCTTTAATAAGTTATTGTGATAATTTTAAAAATCACATAAATCAATAAGACCACCTTCACTCACAGGAAAATAAGCAATTAATAAGATTGATCTTGTTGGGACAAAAATGTACAAAAGAAAATGAAAAATACCCATGATCTGACATTCCTGAAGTAATCACTAATAATGCTCTTTGATACTCATATGATAATATATGCAGAATTATAATCCATAAAATTTTATGATATACTTTTTTATTCACACTGTATTTTTCATTTTCTTCTAGAATAAAATAGATATTGAAATGATATTCAGATTTCAATAGGAATATCTAGAGAGGAGAGCTGTGAGACTTTTTCATAAATGGTTCTAAGAACTCATAGGCATGTGTGGAAAAAAAATTGCACAAGGCTGTCCTAATAGTCAGGAACTCTAGAGATTTGTGTGCAGAAAAATCTTGAAAGCGAAATCATTATGGTTCCATGTTATTTCTGTTTAAAATGCTATGCAAAATATATTCAGTCACAGCCAAGGATATTTTCAGGAGAAGGCAGTAGGACTGGATGTGACTAAATACACACAACTCAATCTTCTTAGGTGCTAAAAAAAAGGAAAGGAGAAAAAGAATCAGAGAACAAGAGAAGGAATTTCAGTATAAGACTTAAACCAAACCAACTGGAATGCATTGAATTAATAATGAACTCTTGGGAATGAAGGAATGACTATACTATAAACCAGTCATTTGAGTTGTTTTAAGTGCAAGGATGATTCTACACTAGAATACTTACCTTTATAGCCCCTTCTTTATCTTTTCTCCTTCCCAACAAGGCAAATATTTACATTTGGTAAGCTGAAATTAAATATTATTGATCTAACATTCTTACCATGCTATCTGTGTTGTCTCAGTTGTGAGTAAAATTTCTACAAAAACACAGAAGTGCATTTTTTCTTTCCTTAATGTTGTACATACTTCAACTTGGTCATTCGAAGACCAAGTGGATAAGACATAAAGATGTTGTTTTGAATCCAGCTGTATCAATAGCTGGGCTGGTTACTTAACCCATCTAAGCTTTGATTTTTTTATTTCTAAAACAAAGCTAATGTTACTTAAATTGTTTTAAGAACTAAAATTAAAAACTCTATTCATAGGTCAAAGTAGTTGTTTCATAAAAGGTAATGACAATCATCACTGTTACATTGTTCACAGTAAAACAAAATATTGAACATATATTTTATGAGCTTTTAAACTGCAAACTTCACTTTAATATTCATTTTATTCATGTGAAATATCATTTGGAAATGTTTGATTATCCAAATAATTATTCATTAATTAATAATTCATTAATTTTCCATCAACTGCCTGAATTTGAATCAAGTTAAGCAAATGGCCTGAGACTTACTAGGAGAAATACTTTTACCTAGTTAGGGGGAAAATGTTTTGCTCAAAGCTCCATTTAGTCACTTGTCAATTTATATACCTATTGGTTTTTTAGTGTCTGCCACATTCTAGGATCTGCAGAGTCTGGCTTTAATCAAACTCCTGAGCCTTATTAGCTACTAATGCTCATCCTGCTTTCTGACTGTGGCACTAATTGTTCTTCAAAAAAATACTCAACTTTTCACTCTATCTGAACTGTTCCCCTTTTCCTTAGTTAAATAAAAAACTTGCAGTCTTTTATTATTAAGTTCATAAATTAATTTTCCTATGACCATTCCTATCCTGGAATAGGTATTGAAATGAGTACCTAACAATGAGTTAGGAGTAGATTTAGATTTATATTTAACATAACATGATATCTGCCATTAAGAGATCACACCAGGTTTTAACCACTAAAGTAAAGTTTCCAACATATTTCATTGCATTCACCTGTTTGTGTGCATTTAACATGTTCCTGTGTTTGGGACCCTTTAACTATTAGGAACAAAAGCCATAATGGTTAAAGCATTTCTATATTCCCTAAGATACAGTGGTCCATGGGAAGTGTTCTAGAAAATGTGCATAGTAGATGAATGAGTGAAAGAGAGAAAGACTGCCAAGTTCTTCTAAGTGACCCCTTTCAATTACAAGGGCTCAGGAGAGGAATGACGAATATAAGACAAGAAAAGTAATCTTTTTGGTTTAATGAGGATTCCATGGTCCTGGAACAGAGATAATTTATCAGCATTAAAGTCGCACACAATGTCAATCAGTTTCATGGAGAGCCCATGTGAGGTAGATAGACGACAAAAGATTAATCAAGCAACTGCTATAGGGCAAGATTAGTGTGCTGATTTCAAGCAAGGTTGACAGATAGATAAAAAAGTAAAGCAAAGCAGTCCATGAGGCATAAGAGTACTATTCCTATTGCTGGAAAATGACAGCAGCAAAATATATGAAAATCAAAATGGATTAGCTCACTTGGAGAAAAGTATATACACAGTGAAAATAACCAGGCCCTGCCAAGAAATGAGTTAGCTATTAAATATATAAATAAATTTATTAAATTATCTGTATTAGTTTGGATAATGCACTGGCCTCTTATAACTAAAAATATTATAAACAATGTCCTCTTTTTATATTAACGTCTAGGAAATTTAATGTTTTCCAGGAATGCAGATAATTAATATTTAATTGACATGGGTTTACAGTAATCACCATTGGCTGAAAACAAAAATACAGTATCAAAAATTCAATTATTTTTGAAGAACTTAAATTTAAGTTCAGTATCATATGTATATATATTTTATTTGATTGGGAGAACCAGATTTCTTAATGTTGGAGATAGAAGTTACAGATAAGCAAAAAGGGTAACTAGAATGAATACTGTAGTAATGCATTTGAGTTGGGAATATAAATATGAGCTCTTGTTTAGTTTCATACATACAGAGAATCAATTATAGATAGACATATATAAGTGGGTTGGTATACAGATAGGTAGGTAGATAAATAGAGTCATATCTTGCTTAATAATGGCAATATGTTCTGAGAAATGTGTCCTTAGGCAATTTTGTCATTGTACAAATATAAAATGTACTTAACATAAACTAAAATGACTATGTGATTAGATGATATAATTTCTATGGGACCACTTCCTTATATGTACTCCACTGTTTATCAAACCACCATAGGTGGCACATGACCCTAGACAGATGATAGATAGAATATATAAGATATAACCTACTACTGTCTTATATTACTCTCTGGAAGCAATGACAACCCAGTAACACTGAGCAAACCCATTGCTCAGATATTGGCTTTTATATATCATTGTACACATAAAGAAAGAAGACTTTTTAAAGGAATAGCTAATATTAAAGCCTATCCTTACAGGTAATATAACAGGCAATTCTGTAATATGTTGTAGTAACAATGTAAATATTCAAATGACAAAAGGATGAGGGCATATCAGTAGTTCTCAATGTTCAAAGCTGAAATAATTTAAGCAACAATATAAATTTTAAAAATGTAACATTAAATTATAGTGCCAAATATAAAACAACTATATATATCTATGCTGATGTAAGGAAATATTTACATAAAAAAGTAGGGGAGAAAAAACAAGTCCTCACTGCAGAAATTCCAAATAAAATTTTTACATACTCTCCCTTTCTGGAGTGTAGGCCATCTTAGTGACTAATCTCCAAGTGAGAATGGGAAAATAGTTTCTCAAAATGGAGAAAAGTTTCAAAACATTTTAACAAAATGATGAAGATTATATCAACGATAGCTTGAGAATATCAGATTCCTCAATACTAAGTGATAAGAAGAACACTTCACCTCTTTGATTCCATAGAGGCTCCATATTAGAGTAGTAATGAGAGAAGTATCAGACAAATCCACGTTGAGGGACAGTCTATGAAACACTGGACCAGTACTCATCAAAGAGTTGAGGTTATGAAAAAGAAAGATGAAATTGTCATGGAATCAAAGAGAACAGGGAAATACAACAAGAAAACCCAATGAGGTGTCTTGAATTGGATCACAGAACACAAAGATATAGTAATGTAAAAACTGACAAAATACACATAAGGTCCAGAGTTTAATTAATAGACCAGTGTTGGTCTTTTAGTTTTGACAAATGTACCAAATTAATGTAATATAATAGTATTAAGGAAAACATAAGCTAGGTGAAGGGTAAAGAGCAACTCTGTGTTGTATCTTTGTAATTCTTTTGCAAATCAAAGCTTATTCCTAAATTAGAAGCTTATTTTTTTAGATTTATTTTATTTATTTGAAAGAGTTACAGAGAGCAAAAGAGGGAGATATAAAAAGATCTTCCATCCACTGGTTAACTCCTCAAATGGCCACAGTGGCTGGAGCCAGGCCAGGCTGATGCCAGAAGCTAAGAGTTTATCCAGGTCTCCCATATGAGTACAGGGGTCTAAATTTTTGGGTCATCTTTTGCTGCTTTCCCAGGCACATTAGCAGGGGACTGGATTGGAAATAAAGGAAATGGGACTCAAACCAGTCCCCTTATAGGATACCAGCATTGCAGATGACTGCTAAACCCATTATGTGACAATGCGGTTCCTAAGAACCTTATTTAAAAAGAAGAAAAAAAAAGTATGTGCTGGTTTCCTAACATCATATAAAGAAGATCATTCAGGCTTCTAACACCATTTTTAAAATCATCCTTATGATCTCATGAGTTTAACACTGAAATGTCACAAAATATTCATTATTTCTTTTTGAGGTCTAAATTTTTCCATCTTCAGTCAACTGGAATATTCTTCAGTTAGCTCTCAAAATTTTTGTCTTCAACTAGGTGATTATTATAGCTTCCTTTCTTTCTGTTACAAGGTGTCCAGGTCCATCTTTTACAGTTCTTTCCCTAGAGTTAGAATGAATTCTTTCTCAAAGAAGTTCTTCTATCTCTGAATGGGAAAGATATTAGACATCAAAAATTGTGTGCCTGACTGGTAATTTTTAATAGTTTGGTCATTATTTTTAAGCCCTTTTTACTGTGTAAAAGTTGAAAATGAATACTTTATTTTTAAAAACCAGCAATTCATACTGAAATTTCCAATATTTTCCACTCATGCTAGCATAATAATTCATTTTCTTTGTGGAACAACATACACACAACATTCTCAGGATAGCTATCTCAATACTAACATCCACAATATGACTAGTGAAGTCACTGTAAGAATTTTTTTCAGTGACTTCGTCTGTAGGAGATATTCTACTGAAGAAGGTAAGTGAAAATGACACATTTTAAAATAAATTGAAATACATAACCTGAGTAGCTGTGGAAGGTTTACTGTCATTTTATTCCATTCTCTCTGTCCTTAAAGGAAACAGTCTTCCTTATAGATAAATGCAAGTGTACTACACACTCACCTCCATGTTGCTTTTTATGGTGTAACAATATATCCTTGAGATCACTCATTTTTCTGTTTATAACTGTACTTTCAGCAATGATTATGCATTTTTTCACCAAAATAAACACCTTTTGATTCCACTTCCCACAAACTTTTTGAAGTACCTTTGTATGGCAAACCATTGTACCAAAACTTAGTAAGATAACTTCCTATCAACAGCCATGTCAGTTGCTTTGTATTTTACTATCACAAATAGTGCTGTGATAAATATCTTTGTGTATGAAAATCCGTAATTCGGCTGCTGAATATTTTGAATCTAAATCTAATAACATAATCTCAAGGTCAAATGGTAAATGCTACTGTTATTTGTTCTGTCCGCACATTCGTATCTTGTTTAGATTATTTCTACAGCTTTCAAATTTACCTAGTTACATCAAGAGTCACCGTATACAAGAAGGTTTCAAAAACTTCACTGGGCTTCCTAATGAATAAAGTGATACCTAAAGTTTTCTATAGATCAAGTGGTTATTGTTGGCCCTTAGTATAACACCTGCCACAGTAATCATTAACAAACATTCAAAATCTTGCAAAAATAACAGGGATTTTATTTTGTTCATCTTTATAAGCACATGGACAGTAAGCACATGGTAGGTGCTCGACATGATACTGACATACATCATATAGAGAAGGATAAGATACACACAGAAAGTAAAATGGAGATTTTAATTAAGGAAAAATAGAAATTAAAAAAAGATCACTATTTTAGGAAAATGTAGTTATGTCACCTGTGGTTATATTAGGGCAGATATCATCAAGGCAGCTAGTTGGAAAATGAGTGACCCTGCATATAGGTCAGTGGTGCTACTACATCATATGAAAGCACAAATCTCTTAATTTGAAGAAGAACGAAAGTTAATAATTATCTCTGTACACCAGAGAGAGCTTCACTAGTTATCCCAGTAGGTAATGGGCTTAATAGTTTTGTATATCGTGAAATTTTACATGGCCTATTTTATTTTCTTATTCTAAGACAAAACCAAATGCTATTATTTACAGCCTTTGTTTTTACAGACAGAAAAGACAAAAAGAAAAACATTCTAAATCCCACTCAGCTTACCAGACTAAAACCTCATAAACTGAAAATGACAAATATATTATTTGTGTAATCCAATTACTCATAATTATGTTTTGTCATCACAGCCTATAATGAGATGTAACAGAAAAGTGGGTAAATAAAAAAGTCATTTTAAAAAGCAAAATTCATAACCTAGGAAATAGAAAAGCATTCTGAAATGTTTTTTAAAGATTTATTTATTTTTTATTTTAAAGGTGGAGTCACGAAGAGGATGAGAGAGAAAGAGAAAGCGAGAGAGATAGGAGAGTGAGTGAGAGCGAGCTAAATTCTGTCTACCGGTTCACTTCCCAAATGGCTGCAATAGCCGGGGTTGGGCCATGCTGAAGCCAGGAGCCAGGAACTCCATTTGGGTCACCCATGTGGGTGGCAGGGACTCATGTACTTGAGCCAGCATCTGCTGCCTCCCGGATGTATCAGCAGAGAGCTGGATTGGAAGCATAGTAGCAGGGAATCAAACATTGCTCTGCTATGGGATGCAGGTTTGTACCCCTTAATAAGAATTTTTAAATGTCATCTATGAACTACAAATACAGGAAATTGGTGAACCTAGTAAAAGACTTGTAAACAACTCAATGAACATGGGAGTGCAAACATCTCTAGAAAATACTGATTTCCAATTTATTTTGCATGTAAAACACCCAGAAGTGGGATTGGTGGTTCACATGGTAATTCTATTTTTAGCTTTGTGGGGAAGACATACAGTTTTCCATGAAGATTATATCAATTCACATTCCCAATAACAGTGTATGAGGGGTCTTCTTTTCCCACAACCTTTTCAATTCAAAATCACTGGGAGAGTAAATGTGAAATGTTCTCACCTCACAAAACGGTAAGTATTTTAGGTGATGGATATGTTAATTAACCAGATTTAATTATTCCACATTGTGTTCATAAATCATAACATCACTTTGTACTCTATTAATTTATGCAACTGTAATTTGTCAATCTACAATTTGAAAAAATTTACAGGAGACTTGAAGAAGTAAAGGTAATATGTAATTCAAAGGTCTTTACCAGTGGGACACTTAAAACAATCTCACACTGGGGCCATAGCAGGTAAAGCTGCCGCCTGCAGTGCTGGCATTCCATATGGGCACCAGTTTGAGTCCCGCCTGCTCCACATCTGATCCAGCTCTCTGCTATAGCCTGGGAAAGCTGCAGAAGATGGCCCAAGTCCTTGGGACCCTGTACTCGGGTGGGAGACCCAGAAAAAGCTCCTGGCTCCTGGCTTTGGATCAGCCCAGCCTCAGCCATTGTGGCCATTTGGGGAGTGAACTAGTGGGTGGAAGACTCTCTCTCTCTCTCTCTCTTTCTCTCTGTGTGTGTGTATGTGTGTAACTTTGCCTTTCAAATAAAGAAAGAAATCTTTTTAAAAAAATCTCTTTAACTATTCCATTGTCTTTTCCCAAACATCGTTATATCAGGCAAATATAAGTACTTGCTATATTCTTTTTGAAAATCTAGTGGGAGACACAATCTTAGGCTCCTTAACCTTGAAGGAGAATCTCAACCTTTCTTTCTCTCCCTCTCCCTCCCCTGATTTTATTCTAATTTGTTGGAATTAGGGGACTTCATTCACTGCCTTGATTAGGAGACTTCAAATCATACAGGGGAAATTAGAACCCTGTCATTTCCCACTAATACAGTCTCTGCCTGTGGGTAGCAAAGGCCCCACCCATGACAGCCAGGTGAAATGCCAGTGCCTCTGGGGACAAAGTGACACCACAGCTTTTAAAACTTTGTAGGATCAATTATTTTCATTATACGGTCAGAACAATCATTGGTACCCTATCATCCACCAAGTGCTTAAGTCTTCCTGGAGGTGGGTTCAGCGGACTTCTTGGGTTGAGTGAGCATTCTAGAGCCCCAGCAAAGAAGATACATGCCTGAAAGACCCTCCGTGTTTCTATGAGATAACTATGCCCACTACTCACGCACGCTCCTTCTTCTTATATCAGCTGGGTAGCATGTCCCTCCTGCTGTTCAAGTGGGCCATGGTGAGGAAAAGGGTCGCCAGGGATCGGGCTACAGGAAAGAAAGGAGTCCAGTCCTTAACCACTTTCCCTACTTTCTCTTCACACAGTTCTTTAATCTAGTTTGGCCTTAGGCTTTTCAAAGCACATCTCAGAGGATCAGCTCCGATTTCATTTCTCAGTCTCTTCACCATCCTCTTTATTCCCCCTGAACTTTGCTGTTTAAACTAACCTGCTCCTTCCTAGGATGTTTCAACTTCTCTGGATGTTTTTTCCTGCCTGATCTCCTCCGAGTCTCCCCTCTTCTTGGCCCCAGCTTCTTAGAGCCGCCAAGGCCGCCCTTTTCGCCCCTTCCCCCTGCTTGCCCTGGCTGAGATCCTTCACCTCGTCCATTCTCCTGTCAGGCTCTCCAGATTCCCGGGCTGTGTGCTGGTGAGAAATCTTTGCTGCAGCGAGGACAGGAGTCCCCCGCGCGCAGCCCAGTGGCAGAAGAGGGCTAGGCTGAGAGGGAAGGAGAGGACTGGAGAGGAGGGAGGCAGCCCGTCCTCCCCGCGAGCCTGCAAGGATGCGGCAGCGGACCGGGGGCATGGGGAGGCACTAACCCCCCGAGCCCCTGATCCGGGCTTGCCGATCCGGTGCGCGGGCCAATTTCCTGCCAAGTGCAGCCAAGCAGCAGAGGCGCCTGGAAAGCCACGAGAGGGGCGCAGGGGGTGCCCATCCCCAGAGTCGGTTCCTCTGCGAATCGGGGAAGAAGAGAGGAGGGAGTCCGTGAGTGGTGAGGAGAAGGAAAAACCTGTCTCCAGTCTGGCTGGGGAGCGTCGGAGAGACCAGGGCGCTCGGGTGAGCGCGCGAGGGGCGAAGGCGGCCGGGAGGTGGGCTAGGGGCGTGCGACGGGAGTGCGCGCTTGGGGAGGGGAGGAGAGGCGAGGCGAGCAGGGCACCGCCGCTCCCGGCTGGCGCAGTCTGGGGGGCGCCGGCGGGTGCGAGCCGGGGAGCGCGTGCGGCTGCCGCGGCGCCGGTGTTTGTGTGTATGTGAGCAAGCGAGGGGCGAGCGCGAGTGCGAGGGAGGCAAAGAGAGAGCGCATGTCTCATCCCTGCGAGCAGCCACTAGACGCCCCACCACCATCTTTTGCATGTGCAACATTGACAGCCGGACAGAAAACCGCTCCCAGGGCTATGGAGGCTGCGGGAAAAATCTGGCAGCTCGCGATGGATTGCTAACGGGAAAGAGGCATACTAGCCAAACATCCCAACCTCTCCCCCCCACCCCCATTTTTCCCTTTGATTGTTTTTAATTTTAGCGCCATCGTCTTCAATGCCTCTCTGAACAGCCTTGAGGAAGAGTGTGAGCGAAAGAGAGAGGAGAGAGCGCGCGCCAGGGAGAGGAAAAAAGAAGATGAGGATTATTTGCAGACAGATTGTCTTGTTATTTTCCGGATTTTGGGGACTCGCCATGGGAGCCTTTCCGAGCAGCGTGCAAATAGGTAAGCTCTGCTCCGGCGGGGTGTGCATGTGGCTGGCTGTAACAGATATCCGAAAGTGAGTTAATGAGTTGCTGGTGAGCAATTCAGGGAGAGCTTCAGCTGTCTGCTGCCCCTTTGCTTCCTTCCTCTCCTCTTCTCCCTTTTACAAAAGATGTCCCTTAGGTGCAGGTGCCTTGGGAATGTGCACAGAACAGCCCGTCCTTCGCAGCCCCTTCCCCCCTTTCCACCTTCCGTTCAAGTCGCTTAAGTCGTATTGGAGTAAGTTGGGGGCGGGGAAGAACGTGGGGCTTGCTTGTATTTTATACGATTATTTTTTTTTATGAACATAAAGGGCTGTCAAGTTTATTCTTTTTAAAAGCCCACTCTTCCCATGCTGGACGCCGCAGCTCTCTCTGGCTTTTACAGAAAGACACTATTTGGACTAAAAAGCGTTTCCACCAGCACCACCTGCTTTTTCTTGCCATGGGTTAGCAGGTTTCAAAGTTAGATTCCTTTCCAGGAACCTTCTATCTTTTTAATGTGTTTTCCTCTGGAAGCTTTTGGCTTCCTACCTCCACCTAGACTCTGTTTCCAGGGACCCCCCTCTAGCCTTGGCTTCTCTTGCTATTCTCTCCTGTATTATAATGGGACGCAGCTATTGAATTTCTTCCAGCTAAGCCCAGCCTCAACACTGCATCATTTCTCGCAGACTGTGCACAAAACGGGGCTAATTAGGCTGAGTTCACAATCTGCAGAAAAACAAAGTTCTTCTCCCCTTTCCCATATCCCTTTTCTTGCGTGTCACTGCATCCCCTCGATTCTGGGTTTCAATGTGAATCTCTTTTCCGTTCATCTGCATGCATCTTAGAGATGCTCAGAACTGGCTGATGTGGCAGTGTGCGGAGAATCTTGGGGAGGGCAAGAAAGAGAACGGAAAACACACTAAATGGTCTCTGAGGTCATTGTGATAGTGACAAATTGGGAGAAGAAAAAGCTGAGCTGTCCTAAAGACTCAAATACTAAGCATGAACCTTAGGGACAAAGGGCAGTCTCTAAAGATCTGGCAGGGATAGATCTTTAATTATATGTATGTGCTTGTGACTGACAGTAGATTTGACAGTGCTTGGATGGGCATAACATTTACAGGAGGAAACATTGAAAGTGCTTTTCCTGCTGTTTTTAATAGGTGGTCTCTTCATCCGAAACACAGATCAGGAATACACTGCTTTCCGACTAGCAATTTTTCTTCATAACACCAGCCCCAATGCGTCGGAAGCTCCTTTTAATTTGGTACCTCATGTGGACAACATTGAGACAGCCAACAGTTTTGCTGTAACAAATGCCTGTAAGTAAGACATAAGTTATGGGTAAATTGGAAGACAATGAAAAGGAGTCCCTTTCCAGATTATTATTGTTAGTATTACTATTTTAGAAAGAAATTCAGGATTCCCATAGTTGCCTGGCTCCCAAACAAATCCCAATTAAATCAAGATTTAGTCTCAGGGATACTCTGCCAGTCTCTTTCTCTCCCTCCCTCCTCCACCTCCTTCCTCCCTCCTTCCTCCTTCTTCCTTCTGTCCATCCAGGCTTCCTTTCTTTTTTCTTCACTTCTTGTCTGGATGACTCAAGTTAAATTCTCCTTTAACATTTTCGTGTTGTTCTTAATACCTGAACATGAATTTGATGACAATTGTACTCAATCTAGTTCTGTGCTTTTGGTTTTTCTTAGTTGCTTTTCACTTGAGTAAGCAAATGTCTTGCTTTTAAAGAAGACACCTGCTCCTTTACACTGTTAAAGGCAGGAGAAGATCTGCTGAGAGTGAGACAGTGAGGGGAGTGGTGGTGTGGAGGACATATATTTGAGTCGGTTGGTTGACGCTGCAGATGATCTGGTGATGTCACTTGAGGCTGCCCTGCTCTTATATTCTAGGTTATAAATGTCTCTTACTATCACGTAATGCATATATCCTGTGGATGTAACTTCGTGAATCCTTGCCTGGGTGCCAAATCACGTTAGTCTCCCATCCACCTGCATCCACAGACCAATTCCACAGGGTCTATTATCCCACACAATGAAACTAAATGGGTGACCTCACCTAATGTTATAAGAAACATTTGTTCAGTACTCCCCCATCAAGACACTGTAGGACTTCAAGGAAAAGATACAACCAACTATGAGTTAATTTAAAGCACTGTACATCATGATGAGTCGATAGCACTTGTATTGACTTTCTTTCTTGAAGGAAGTGCATAGTTCAAATTCCTCTGGAGTTTTGTACACTAATTTATCACTGTTTGAAATTTATATATTAAGGTAGTGATTATAGATTATGTAAGAGACATAGGGTTTTTCTATATAAATTTTTGCATGTTTTCACAGCAATAATAAAATGTTAAGGCTGAGTAATAGAGTTTTATGGCATCAATGTAGATATATTTTATTTTTAAAAAATTCTGCTAGTTCAAGAAAGTATACTGAGCAAAGGAACAACTAAAATTGAAAAACAAAGAGCTTTTAAATGTTTGGAATATATTTATTTCATTAACTTAAATTCATCTTTATTTACCATTAGCTTAACAGATAACAGAATCACTTTTCTTTAATTTTTGGTGTCTAACTGTTACTTCATTTTAGAGTTTAGTTTCCTAAGGAGATGGAAGCATTTGGCAGTTTTTCAAAATGTCACAATTATATGGTTTTGCAGAATTACGGTAGATCTTATGTGCACTACTTAATTTGAAAAACACTTGTTTGATGATAAAATTAATATGACATTAAAGCAGAAGATAGTTATTTTGAAACAGAAATGAATATAAATTAGCTAGGTTTGTAGACAATCATTTTGTAATTTTATGTTATTAGCTTTGTAATAAAAGTTTTATAAGATGTGTCATCATTTCAGATACTTTTAAGGAAAACATTCTCCTTAATATAAAAATAATATTTGTTGATTTAAGTATTTTTCTTGTCTTTCCTTACACCCCATAAACACAAATGAGCCTAGCTTTGAAACTAATCCATGATCCAAATATATGTGAAGATACTTAGTCAATAGCAAAATACTTTCAAAATATTGTTATTGTTATTAAATTTTGAAGGATTATTTTAAAGTGACCGATGTTTCAATTTTATTTCATTTTCATTTAAGAAATTAAGATCTTAAATATTCTAAAGTATGTGTTAGGATTTCCAGCTATGTAAACTCCAAGGTGTTAATCTTCTCCTCCATATTATTTGTTAACCTTATATGGGATCAGTTGAAATAGTATCATTTTATCTATGTAATAAAATATACTTCAAACAAAGTTAAATTCTATGCTGATTTGAAATAATTCTTTAGTTTCATAATTTTCTCTCTTTGACTTAATTTTCCAAAATACCTGCAAACATGATAAATTTATAGGCAGCTGCATAAAGAATATGAAAGTAGAAAAAGTAGGAAATACATTAGGATTAAGAATATTAAAACAAGTAAATTTTTCATCTGTGTATTTTGAATTCAAGTACAAATAACACAATGTTAGTGATCCAGTAGTTTTCATAATAACAAATAAATTGATTTTTTGTGTTCAAAACTATATTTTTTAAAAACATATAAATAAGGAAAAAACTCTAGTGCAAAGTTGGAAAATAATTTTGACAAATGAGTGTGTTAAGTGTCCTTAGGGCAAATCTAAGCAGAATTTGGGAAAAATCAATCGTCAGAGATTGTGGGTCAGATGATTGGTGTTTGTTGAATGAACTGACCAAGCACATACACAGGCATGAGTTTCCAGTCTAATTAAAAGTGAAATGTAAGCAGTAAGTTTAAGGCAACATCATATATCAAAATCCACATCTTTCAGTAGATTACAAAAAGATAAAAATAGGTATATAATCTTAGTATTTCTGGAGAATTAACATAGAATTTATTCCTCAACAGATAATGACTGGATTTTAACTTTTGTCATGTGGGATTAAGTCTAAAAAATAGAACATGTGGGTAGGTAGATTTTTTTGAAATTATGATTTTCCTACACTGGCTCCTTGTAAAACTACAGAGTCTAGTCTGTGAATATGTGCCATTAAGCAGGGAATGGGATTATTTTATGAAATGTATACTTCAAAAAGAAAAAGACAGATGAAATGAAAGTATTTAGTCATCTCGTAGACAGATATAATAATGCTATTTTCCTGCCTCAAAATTACATCAATGCTTTAAGAATACTTTAGGCAATCTAAACTATTCTACGTGTAGACTTTATGTATTGATAGATCTAAACCCCATTAACTCAAACTTAGAATTTTTGGGTTAAATTTCAAATTCCTGGCAGGAGGGAATAATGTCATCTTATAATTTTGTTTTCAATACGATTTGTATGACATTAACTTAAAATGTTGTTTTTATTTTTTTTAACAGTCACCTTGTTGGAAAATTACACTTTGCTGAATATTAAGCTAAAATTATAGAAATACAGGTAATATAAAGCCATAACTTATTTCAATAATGAAAACAAAATAGATGTAAATAGTAGTATTTGTAGTCAGATTTTAAAATGTAGTATGGAGGATGACATAATGGATGCTTTAAAAATAAATTCAATATGAGCAATTTTTTTTATCTAAAATATCATACAGTTGTCTTTCTGGTGGATACCGAAATAGATACTTATACAAAGAAACTTGCCAGTTAAATTGGATATGTCCTTTGGAGAGCATTGGAGGCAACCTACCAGTAGGCTCTTTTATATTTTTCCAGTAGACATATTTTGGTTTGAAGGATGATGTCTGTCAAATTTTATCAAAAGTAATAACCAAAATGTTAAATAAGTTTACCATCAAATTTTCAAGAAGTTAAATTGATTGGACACATCTTGATTATTAATTTTCTCCAGCATAAATCCTATAAAAGAGGCAGTCTTTTAATTAGGCCATCTCTATACAATGCAATCCACAAATATTCAGTTTCAGAAAAGACCGTTTTGAATTTCAGATGGACAATCAAAATTGTATAATGAAACAAATCAAGAGCCCATGCATGCCACTTGGTGAAATAATAAAATAACTATAGAATATTTCCAACTTTCAAAACTCAGATAGGAAGAATCAGTTAGTGAGTATTTTTTCCTTTCTTTTCTTTTTTAATTATGTGTTTGTCTTGATCTCCTGTTCCATCTAAAATCTTTCTATCCAATTGTCTAAAAGATGATATATTGAGAAGACATAATAATCACAAATAGAATGGATACTATACCCTAGTGATGATGAAAATGCCTTTTAAAGTTAGGTATTAGTTGTTTGTGGCTGATTTACTTGTCAAATATAAATATCTGTGATAAATGGTACAAGATAAAACTCTAGTGGTTTGACCTGCAAAGTTGTTAGTAATGATATTGTTGAATTAAATACTATTTGACTTTTTGCTTATTTTTAGGAAAATGAAGGATGGAACTCTACTGTCACTCTCATTAAGTTTCCTTATTTTGAATTTATTAAGATTCTCTGCTGATTTGAAAAAATTCTTTAGTTTCATAATTTTCTCTTTTCCTTAATTTTCCATTCTAAAATTAATGACAAAGAAATAACCTATATTTCTATGATGTGATCCTTTCATAAATGATAAAATGAAGTGTAATTTTCATTGATGTATTTCAGAGTTGTCAAAGGATTAAGCTTTCACAAAACTGTCAGAACAATTTCTTAATTTCTTTTCAACGGAGTTCTTCTAAGTGTTGTTTATTTCCCAAAGAGAAAGCATTTTACTCCCAGTCATTGTAGATATATACGTGTCCATGTATGTGTGCGTGTGTGTGTGTGCTTACATAGTAATTTTATTGTTCTGAATTTCAAAATGAAGAATAAATACAATACACCTTACATTATACAAAAACATAGCATTTTAAAGCTACTTTCATATATTTGACTTTGTTTGACCTCCAGCTAATCTCACAGTGAGACAGTCTGATAAGACAGTCATTATTTTGTAGTTAAGCCAGCTTTGGCTCAAAGGAGTTATTTGACTTGCCAAAGACTATATAGTAATTGACTGCAAAGCCAGACTCTGAACCAAATCTTCTAACTACTATCCTAGCACTTTTACCAGGAGGCATAGAATTAGAAAAATATAATATATAGAAAAATATAATATCTCCATGGAGATTATTTGAATTGAAAAAAAAAAAGAATTGCCATTTGTCTTTAATTTAATTGCAACACTGAAGAAAATAGGACAAGACAGTTCTGGGCAACTTATTCATCAATCACATGGTGGTGAGTGATATAACAAAGGCTGAAGTCATATTACGTAGTGATGCTATTTATTCGTTAGATTAGATAATGAGTATATTCATTTATTCATTAAACATTTATCAAGAGGAACTTTATTCATGACTATCTGCTAGAAATGGAGAATACAAAGTATACAGTCTAGTGGAGAAGATAGACAAGTCAGTATATTGTAGCACAGATTAAAGTGTAGTAAGATAAAGTGCTAAGACAGAGAGGGGCACAGGAAGGATAATCACACTGAACCTGGGATGGCATCCTAAGGATGATGTCTGCTTGTCGGTGTGCTAAGGCTCGAGTTGAGTCATTTGGAAATGGCGATAGAAGGAGGGCATATTTGGCTAAAGTGCATGAGGAAGCCGTGAGATGAGGAGCACCAGGTGTGTTTGAGCCCCTAAATATGGTTTAGTCTGACTGTTGGCATTGAGTATGAGGAGCAAAGGTGTGTTAATGGGGGGAAACTTTGCAGATCTATAGAGGATACCAGCCTGTTGTAAGATACTCTTTTAGATAAGAAGGGGACCCATAGCTCATTTGAGCACAATAATGACATGATCAGATTTATCTTTTACAAAGAAAAAAACTGTTTTCAAGAGGGAGAATGAATGGGAAAGGGACAAAACAAAAAGGAAAAGATCTGTTCATTAAATGTTGTTATATAACTTAGAGTGATGGATTCTTGGGTAAATGTAGAAGCATTGAGGAGAGAGAAAAGCACCTGAATTCAAAACCACAGAATCTTGACAGAACATGATAATTGATTGGCTCTCCATATGAGAGGATACAGAGAAAGTGTGTTATGGAAAAAAGATGGGGTTTCCGATTTCTGGACTGGCGAGATAGTGGTACCATCTAATATAAGGAAGGGATAAAGAGGAGAAAGAGCAGATTTGGGTGGGGAAGGTGAGTTTACAGTGGACATACTGATTCTGTGGTGATAAATAGACTTGTACAGTAGAGAGATACACAGTAGAAAGCTGGGCATATGGGTCTGGGGCTCATGGATTCTAAAGGAGCTGAAGGCAGATGATTGGTGTTGATTGGAGCGATGGGAGTGAATGAGATCATTCAGAGGGTATGAGTAGTAAGACTGCTGAGCACCAAACTGGAGGAAGTACTAATACGTGGGGGACAAAGAAAATCACTGGGGAGAATGAAGGAGACTGAAGGAAAATAGGTCAGAGAGTTCAGAGGAAAATGAAGCAAGAATAATTTCATAAGATCCAGGGGATGGGAAACATTTCAAGTAAATAATGATCAAATTTGTCAAAGACTGAAAAATATAAATAATGAAATGCAAGGATAACATATATACAATATGCATCTATTATATAATAATAAGTGTAATATCTTGAATGTAGGTCTTTTTGTTCCTGTTTATCTCTTCCCCTTAGATTGTTCTTTTGCATTTTTCCAGGGGAAAATAACCTTTATTAATCCCACATAGATTCTACTAATACATAAACTTTTGATTTCGAATATTCTTATCTTTTATTTAGAGATAGGGAGAGATAGTCTTATCTAGATTTGTATTTTCAACCTCATAGTGAGTAAGTTACTTAATACATTGGAGCCTTTGTTTCAACATCTGTTAAAACAGTGAAATTACACCTACCATTTGTAAATTTTATAAATATTAGAAAAGTATTTGGAAAATATTCCACATATACTTAGAACAAAATATTAGACGTAGTACATTTTCCATCACATGGACCATTTATTTCTGAGTCAATTTTAACATTTCCAGAACTTGTATTTTATATTTTGAAAAGACATTTATGTTTTAATACATATATTTTGTTGATCTTTCATATATACTCTTTTGACCTCTCACTGAATTGCTCATTTCTTATTTATACACAAAATTCTAGTCAAAATTATTTCCAAATACTGAAAGGATAATTTTATCTGGGCTCTATGGACCAGAGAGGGGATTATATCACTGATGGATTAAAGGAGCTCAATGAATGTTCCTTATTTTATGCAAAATTACTTATTCTTGTGTATAGTGTATGTGTGTATTTACAGAAAGTTGCTCTTCAGTTTTAATATTAACTTTTCAATGAGTTTGTTACAGAAAAAGCCTAGGGCTACAACCCTAAAGGAGCCATATGTGAGTTAGATAAACAGTTCTTCATTCCCTATCTTTGACATTTTAGAAGTAGAATCTTCAAACTACCAAGAGTTTTTCCATAAAATCCATCTCACAGGTTCTTCTGTAAAACAAAAACAAAACTGATCAGCATGTTTTAGCTAGAAAAATCCTTGACTTGGTCCTCTGTGCCCCAAGCTGTCATCTTATTATGACAGTGTTGTTCCTGCTCTTTCCATTAGAGTGCTACCTTTTCTACAGCAGCTCCTATTTCTATCATTAGTCACCTTTTCCTTTACCACTACCCATACTGGGACATTGTGTTCCTGAAGGTCCTAACTGATTTACAAATTAGCAAAAATCCAATTGTTTCTTAGTTCTCATTGTCTGGGAATAGCTTGCAGAATTTGACATTTCTAACAACTTGCTATTCTTTGAAACTCATTCATACTCAGATAATAATATGAATGCTAAAAGCTACTTTAATTGAATACTGACTATATGCCAAGGCTTTGTGTTACTTCAATTCTTAAGTGGAGAAACATGATTTGGCTAATAAAATTTGCCTAACTATGAAGTATTCAGGACATCAGATCTTAAACTCAATTCTATTAACCAATACAATATTTGTTGTTCATATTACGGCATCCACAAATTGATTATCTCTCAGTGTGACTGTAGCTAGATAACTTTTAATTAAACTATCAAGATGTTTTTCTCAAAGCCACCTTTTGACAACTTCCATTTACCTCAAAGAATATATATAGCATTTTATATTGAACATTTATTTGTCTCTGATGCAGCCTCCAAATTTCAGAATCCCAAATGTTGACACTCCTAGTAATTGATATTGTCAAATTCGTTTTATAAATACTCCCATGTATAAAAATGATGAATTAACCTTTAGTTGTTATGCAAACAGGTAGGAACATAATTTGATTTCAGAAAATCACAGATTCAAAACTACCATTTTTCTGAATGCATTGCTTTAAGATTTATTAACTAACAGGCATTTATCAGGTTTTCTTTGTCAGATTTGGAATTTCAAAAAAACATGGTAATTACTGTCTTAAAGAGTGTAACATTAAGTCAAAATTGCTCCAATCTATGTAGCATCATCACTTGCCTCCAACTCAATAAAACTATCCCTTTCAGGAAAAAGTTCGAATATTAGAAATAAGAAGTAAAGCATATTTGAGACATATTTCTTTTCAATAGGCCACTATATTTTTCCAGGTATAGCAAAAATGACAACATAAGCTATAATCAGTGGCTGCTTTCTTTTGTTGCTTATCTGCTTGTTACAAAATCAGGAGTTTTCTAACTGTGACTGTATATATATAACACCATGTGTTATTTCAGTTTTCACATATTTATTTTTTGACTAACATGTAGTTTTTAAAATTTCAAATAAATTGAAAATCTTAAAAAGTTAAAACATCCCTTAATCCCACCACTTCACAATAATCAGTGTAAATGATTTGTTGTAGATCTTTCCAGATTTATTTTATTTCTGAATAGAATTCAAGATTAAACATAAATTTCTAATATATATCTAGAAGTATAAGTATTTGATAAGTATAATCACTCTACACCCAAATTTTATTAATGGTTCATTTTAGTTAATCATAAAAAAGGTTTTTTAAGGATATATTTTACTTATTTGAAAGGTACAGTCACAAAAAGAGAAGAGACACAAAGATATTCATGTACTTGTTCACTCCCCAAATGGTTCCAACCGCTGGGGGTAGGTCAGGCCGAAGCCAGGGGCCTAGAACACCATCTGTGTCTCCCATGTGGGGGGCAGGAGCCATCTTGCACTGCTTTCTCAGCCACATTAGCAGGGAACTGCATCAGAAATGGAGCAGCCAGAATTCAAACTGGCACCAGTGTGGGATGTCAGTGTTGCAGGTAGCAGCTTAACCTGCTGTGCCACGTCTTCTGCCCCAAAAAAGCTTTTATGAGTATACAAGGATACGTGCTAATTTTCTTTTGCTACTACATAAAACACCACTTTATGAAGTTAATATGATGAATCCCCTCTGGTTCAACATTCAGGTTGCTTCCACATTTTTAGTATTACAAACAAAATAGCAATAAAATTCTTTGTGTACCTATACAAATATTACTATAGGATCAACTCCTGGGATGAAATTACTGTATTGAATAGTGTAGGTTTTTGGTTTTAATAGATAATATCATGTCTTCTCAAGAAAAGAGCAACCAGGGGCCAGTGCTGTGGTACAGTAGGCTAAAGCCCCAGCCTGCAGTGCTGGCAACCCATATGGGCCCCAGTTCAAGTACCGGCTGCTCCTCTTCTGATCCAGCTCTCCTCTGTGGCCTGGGAAAGCAGTAGAAGATGGCCCAAGTCCTTGAGCCCTGCACCTGTGTGGGAGACCTGGAAGAAGCTCCTGGCTCCTGGCTTCGGATCAGCTCAGCCCTGGCCATTGCGGTCATTTGGGGAATGAACTAGCAGAATGGAAGACCTCTCTCTAGCTCTACCTCTTTCTGTAACTCTGTCTTTCAAATAAATAAAATAATTCTTAAAAACAAATAAAAGAGCAACCACCAGTATGTGAAGATAATTATTTTTTTATGACCTGACAACACTAGCTATTATCAGTCTCTTAAATCTTCATTTGCCCTAGTTGGTGAAAATGACATCTAATTGCTGCTCTGTTTTGCATATTTCTGATTAACAGTAAGGCTAAGGAGTTTCTTAGGAGACCTGTACAAGGATTTGGCAGATTTTTTTCACTTTGCCTTTAGCTTCCATCTTCATTTATCTTGTCTTTTGAATAACCAACATTTTAAGTTTGTATTTAGTCAAATCCATGATTCATTTTTGTGACTTTTGGGTTTTGTGTTATGCTTACAAAATCATTCTTGTTCTTCAAACTGTAAAAATACTACACATATTTTCTAATATCTTCATGATCATAAATTTTATGTTTGTTTTTATACATTTTAAATATTTTATTTGAAAGGAAGAGAGAAATATCTCCCATCTGCTGGTTCACTCCCCCATATGCCCACAATAACTGGGCAGGTTGTGCAAGGACTCCACGTGAGTGACAGGTGCTCAACTACTTGATCAGTCACCTGCTGCCTCCCAGAGTGACATTTTTCTTTTATTTAAGATCTATTTATTTTGAAAATGAAACTTGCAGAGAAAGAAAGGGAAAGACTGAAATCTTTAATCAGCTGATTCACTCCCCTAAATAGCCACAATAGCCAGAGCTGGACCAAGATGAATCCAGGAGCCAGGAGCTTCTTCTGGTTCTCCCATGTGGATGGCAGGTGATCAGGTGTTTATACCATCTTCCACTGATTTCCCAGGCCAACAGCAGGGAGCTGGATCTGAAGTGGAGCAACCATGACACAAGCCAGACCCATATGGGGTGCTGGAATTGCAGAGAGTGGCTTTACCTGCTGTGCCACAATATGGGCCCAATCTTTGTTTTTCTGCACTTTTTTCAATAGCTGTTCTGCAAGTTTTTCAAGCTATTACATTTGTGCAAAACTGATGTCATTTCTTGACTGAAGTGGAGTTTGAGCAACAATTAAGCATTTTGAAAATGTAATTATTTGAAAGGTAGAGTGACAGGAGCCAACATTGTGGCACAGTAGATTAAGCTGTTGCCTGTGATATTTGCACCATGTATGAGCACCAATTCAAGTTTCTCTGTTCCACTTCTGATCCAGCTCCCTACTAAAGTGCTTGCAAAAATCACTGGAAGATGGCCCCTTGGGCCCCTGCCCTCATTCATATAGAAGGCCCAGATAAAGTTCAGTGCTCCTGACTTTGGTCTGGCTCAGCACTAGCTGTTGTGACCCAAATGGGTAGTGAACCAGCAAATGAAAGTGCTCTCTCTCTCTCTCTCTCTTCTCTGTACCTCTTCATTTCAAATAAATTAATTAATCTTTTAAAGAAACAAGAAGGAAAGGTAGAGTGAGGGGGAGGAAGAGAGGAGAGAGAGGGAGAAAGGAGAGAGAGATTTATCTTCCTTCTGCTGATTCACTCCTCAATTGGTATAGCTAGGGCTAAGAAGGCCAAAGCAAGGAACTAGGAGCTAAATCTGGATTTCCCATGTTGTTGGCAAGGTCTCAGGTACTTGAGCCACCCTCGGCTGCTTCCTAAGCACATTAATAGATCACTGAATCAGAAACAGAGCAGCTAGGACTTGAACTGGCACTTTGATACTACTTACAGGCAATGCAAGAGGCAACTTAACCTACTGTGTCACAATGCTTGCCCCAAAATTCTGCATTTTATCTCTTCTGATGTTCTTCTGTATGCTGTTTTCCCATCTACCTTTTTTTAAAACTTTTATTTAATACATATAAATTTCCAAAGTACAACTTGTGGATTACAGCAGCTTTTCCCCCCATAACCACCCTCCCACCTGTAAACCATCACATCTACTCCCTCTCCCATCCCATTATTCATTATGATTCATTTTTAATTACCTTTACATACAGAAGATCATCTTAGTATATACTAAGTAAAGATTTCAACAGACTGCACCCACACAGAAACACAAAGTATAAAGTACTGTTTGAGTACTAGTTATACCATGAATTCGCAAAGTACAACACATTAAGGACAGAGGTCCTACACGGGGAGTAAGTGCACAGTGAATCCCGCTGTTGATTTAACAGTTGACACTCTTATTTATGACGTCAGTAATCACCCGAGGCTCTTGTCATGAGCTGCCAAGGCTATGGAAGCCTCTTGAGTTTACAAACTCTGACCTTATTTAGACAAGGTCATAGTCAAAGTGGAAGTTCTCTCCTCCTTTCAGAGAAAGGTACCGCCTTCTTTGTCCCACCTACCTTTGATGGTCAAATTAAGTTGGAGACTGTCTCTTCCTGACTTAAAGCTCCCTAATTTGAGTTTTAAGTTTTTCATTCTCTTAAAATAAAATCTCAATTCAACCATGTTCTGACTTGGATATTCTAACGCCTGCCTACCTCTTTGCCTTGTTCACCATACTGGTGCTTACTCTGGGCTTCAGACCTCCATTTTTTTTACTTGCAACTCTTTTTATTCGAATCCTTTAATCCAGTTATTTGCTTGACTATATTTTTCCAAAACTTTGAGGTTGAGAGCTACCTTCCTGTCTTACGTCTGTTACATTAGCCCTCTCACTCTAAACCCTCAGTTGTTCTATACAACAATAATAGCCCAATGATCATCTTCACTTTTGTCATATTTTGTATTCATTGTATTATATTCATCTATCATCTATATTTCCCACTAGTATAAAAATTTTCAGAATGATGGATGGTGTCTGACATGTGGAATGATTTGTCCTCATAATCTCATGCAATGCCTGGAACAAGGTAGGAAGCAGTAAATATCTATACATAAGTGAATGAATGATATATTATGATTTTTCACTCATTTCAGGCATCCTTAAGATAGTTTACATTTACTCGTGTGTTATCTCAGAGAACATCAAGCAGAGGCTAAGAAGACAATGAGGTAGTAGATCCAAAAATGTTGCATATTTTCATTACCTTAAGCATTTTTTTCAGTTGTTTCAATTATACTCAATTTATGTGATGAGTAAGAAGGAAAATAAATCATGGGAGGAGGTAGGGAGTGGGGACTGTTAATGCAAATGAATGTATATTGTGCTGGCCAGATAGCACTTTGATAAATTTAAATCTGCTATAAGAGAATTTCTGGATACTTATAGCATTTGGTGTATGCTGACAGAAGAACTTGAAAGTGCTGATATAAACCACTTTGAAAATAGGAGAAAACCCATTTGGGAAGCCCAGGTGAACTAGTAAGCACACTCAGGAGAATCCCATCTGCTCAGACATTAGCTGCTTTCTCAGCAGTTCTTAAAGTTCATAGAACCAGAAGACTTTTGAAAAAGAGGGTTGGAATCAAATGTATAGTGTTTTCTCTTGCCAGTTCTTGATAATCTCCATTGCACCTCATCTAGTAGATTTCACAATTTGCAAGTTTCCATAATACTTTGTTTCTCCCTTGTTTGAAATTAGCTTATCCTTTGCTAAATACTTAATTTTCAACTATGTGGACAGCATTGCCTAAGTAAGGTTAAAAAGCATTTCACTTCTTCTTGGACCCAGCATTTTACAGCCAAGGAAAGGAGATTTTTTTTTCTTGAAAAATGTGTATGCTTCCTTCTTCCTTATTGGAAAGCCAGTGAGTGAAAATGTTTCCTTTTTTTGCTAAGACAACTAGGAAACTCAATTCTACTTTTCTGTTCAGTAACAATATGCATTCCCTTTTTGAATATTTTTGTTTTTTCTAGATCCTTAAATTTCTAAAATTAATATTATAAACACACACACACACATAAATATATATATATATATAAAACTTATAAGACTACTTCATCTTTAGAAGGCCGTATGGCTATAAATTAAAAAGTTCAGATATTATCCTATTCATCATAGATGTTGGTCAGATTTTGCTTTGAATAGTCAGATTTCCTGTTTAGTACTCTCTGTATCTCACATATTCCTCAAAAATATATAGGTGATATATATATATATATATAGAGAGAGAGAGAGAGAGAGAGAGATCTGTCAACCCAGATTGTGAGATCCTTGATAACAAAGATGATACTTTATTAATACCTCTAAATGAGAAGTTGATAAGGTACCTGATATATAAATGTTGCATAATCAGTAAATGTTTTGGGACTGTTGTGAGAGGAAGTAAGGGAGGGAGGAAACCCCTTTCTTGATTGGATATTGATAACTAATTCTTAACCAAAATTCAATCGTATGAAAACAAATCTAGTTTCTTTATGATTCATACCATTCACATTTTTTAAAAACAAATATCGCATTCTCTTTTAGTACTTTATCAAGCTAAATAACATTTATTTATGTAACATACGACCACTGTGTTCCTATCCCACTCAGTCTTGTCATCTTTCTTGGATTAAACTTTGCATTCTTGAAACTCATGATTATGATTTGACATGATCTGTCCAGGTAAGAAAAGGAATTGTAAATACCTGGGCATTATACAATAAGGAATATGTTACATCATTCTGTTGGTTCCTGTGAAGTCTGTGATCATTAAAACTTCACATTCTGGAGGTTGGCGTTGTGGCATGTTGGCTGGTGGAACTACCACCTGCAAGCAGGTGGCTCATGTCTGAACTGTTCCACTCCTTTTTTTAGATTTATTTATTTATTTTTTTGTTTTAGATTTATTTATTTATTTGAAAGGAGGAGTTCCAGAGAGGCAGAGGCAGAGAGAGAGTCTTCCATCCAGTGGTTCATTCCCCAAATAGCCACAATTGGCCAGAGCTGGGCCAATCTGAAGCCAGGAGACAGGAGATTCTTCCAGGTCTCCCACATGGTTGCAGGGACCCAAGGAGTTAAGCCACTTTCTACTGCTTTCTCAGGCCATAGCAGAGAACTGGATCGGAAGAGGAGCAGCTAGGACTCAAACTGACGCCCATATGGGATGCCAGCACTGCAGGCAGCGGCTTTACCGGCTACACCACAGCACCAGCCCCACTGCTCCACTTTTGATCCAGCTCCTTGCTGGTGGCTTGGGGAGGGACTGGAAGGTCCCGATGCTTGGGCCAGTGCCACCCATGTGGAAGACCCAGAGAAAGCTGCTGGCTTCTGGCTTTACCCTGTCCAAGTTCCGGTTATTGCAGCCATCTAGGGAAGTGAACCAGCAGATGTCTCTCTGTCTTTCCTTCACTCATGTGACTCTAACTTTCAAATAAAAACAAAAAAATAAAAAGCCCTTCACATTCTCCCCCCTCCAACAAAATGCTACAAACTAAACTCCTCATAGAGCATTTTTTAAAATTTCACAATGGATGTTATAACTATAGTCCTAAATTTCAATATGTTTGGGAACATTAAGACCATACTCAATTCAGTTAGCTATAAGATATTTTAAATTCAGTGTCTCTTTAATATATTGTTACTTACACTGATGAATAAAATTCAGAACAGGCTGAGATGTAGGACAGAGAAATATAGGATGGTTACAGGACATGCAGCAACACTTTTAATTATATGTGAGCAGTTGAATGTGAATTTGATTGTCCATTAAGAGGGTCATTTCACTGCACTTGTACTGTTTTAACATTAAAACAAACAAAAAGTACATCAAACCCTGGGAAAATATTGCATGCAATGATTCTGATATTATAGATAATTTGCATTGTAACTTCACATGAACCAGCAGAGTGATGTTTACTTATTTAATAAATAAATAAGTCTAGGAAAAAACCTATAAAACATATTTAACCTTAATAGAGCAAAACAAATTGAAAGAGGTATACAGTTTCACATAATAAATTAGCTAATTTTAGTGGGAAACATAAAAATTTTTAAGCAGCTCAAGATAACTAAGGCATTTAAAATTGATAAAAAGCTTTTGAAAATCAATTTGTCACAATTTATAAAAATTATTAAAATTGTGCATCATTTGACCCCTCAAACAGGAAAATCTCTAGACATGAAAATGTTCATTATAGCATTAGACAGTAATATGTAGATGAAAATAGCTAAATGAAGATCCAGCCAGACTAAACAACCAAGATTGATGATTATAAGAGAAGGGATTAGTATCATGATAGGAATGAAAGTGTTTTCATCATAGACACAAAAGGATGACTTAAAATGTAACAATGATTTACAAAGAGTTGACAACGCTAGTTGAAAGATTTCTGTTAAAAGCATCAGTTGTTTATTATAGTTTAGGTCTTCCACACCAGTTCTTGTTGATATCTAGGTAAAGACAGGTACATTGCTTGTCCTGGAGCCAGTGTACCTCCAGGTTTTGTGCAGATATTTTGAAATTTTAGACAATAAATGAAATGGGAAATCACTATTGTTGATTTTGTTTCAACTTGTTATCTTTTCTCTTCCCCTCATATCTTAATCTCCCAAGCACATAAAATGTAGCAGAAAATTTCAGAAATTATGTGACAGTCTCCTCAGGCCTTGAAAGATGCACAAAATTTTGCCATGCTATGAAGAGAGCTAAAAATGTTCTACATATAAAAAAACAATGTCATGGGAAAAATATAAAGGTGCATGGACAGCTTTGGGGAACACTAATGTGTCTGGATATGGAGTGGTGCCTGAGGGCTTTGTCTGATGGTGGAATGAGAGGTACAGGGGCAGAGGGTATGGCTAGAGAGCACTCCATAGAGTCAAGAAGGGCACTTGCAGACTGCCCTGTAGGCCAGAAGAGGATGTTATTCTTTATTCTGGGACATAAGACAGCCAGCATTATATTTAGCCATGTATAATGTAATGAAATTTGTGTTTCAGAAAGACTTCTAGCAACCCTGTTCATTATTCATGTATATGAGAAAACATGGTTTCTTTCTCGTAGCAAATACTACACTAAGAAACCATTTCCTAGATAAGAAGTCTAGTTTGCTATTTCAGTTATTACTTGTAGATCCATCATTGTACATGTTCTTCTCAGCATTGTGCAGCAAGAATTGCTGCTTCCAGTAACAGTTAGCTTATCATCTCAACCAGGTATCTTCAGAACTGCAAACCAGTCTTGTAATGTATTGAGCAAGTTGGAAAATAGCTAGCATTCATGGGAGAAAAAAAAGTATCATTTACTGTATGCATAGAGGCAACTAAATCTTATAGATTAGTGATATAGATGGGATACATCAATCAGTTCATTTCTGATTACATTTCAGAGTACCCTCCTTCAAAGTTACTGTTCTTGTTAATTATTTCAGTTGACACAAATAAGGACCTATAATATAGTGACTTGCCATTTGATCACATACTATACAGTAGTAGGAATGGGCTTTTAAAAATTAACTGTACAATTATCAGACTAAACTCATAAAAGATAGGGCAGGTATTGTGGTGAAGTAGGTTGAGTTGCCACTTGGAAAGCCGGCATCCCTAATCGGGGTTTCTGGGATCGAATCCTGCCTGTGCTTTCATGTCATATCTGGGTTCCTCCTAATGTGCACCCTGGAAGGCAAGAGACGATGGCTCAGGTTTTGAGTGCATAAGAAAAATCTGTGATTAGTTCCAGACTCCTGGCTTCAACTTCCCCAGCCCTGTTTGTTGTACACTTTTGGGGAGTGAATCTATTGGTGAAAGATCTCTCTCTCTCTCCTCTTTCCTCTCTCTTTCTCCCTTTCAAATAAATAAAAATAAATCGACATTTAAAAATTATAATAGTGGCACAATACAATAATATATTTATATATGTATATGCATACATGCATACTTAGCTTATTCCCATCGACAAACTGCATTATGGCTTTCAGGAGCACACTTTTACCCAACATTACTTATGAATTTACTTCTTGAAAATAAAAAAATAAAAAACATGTATACACTTATGTATATATGTTTTCAGAATAACTTTAGATTTTGTATATATTTAAAACATGTGAGAACTGTTTTATATATAGAATGTATACATGCTTTCAGCATTGGGTTCTTGCTTTCAAATAACTTGGTAATGAATATATGTTATGAACATATAAGTAACTGTGAAGATAAGCCATGTTTTATAGAAATGATAAAATCACCAATTAGGCTGGCACCGCTGCTCACTAAGCTAATCCTCCACCTGTGGCGCTGGCACTCCAGGTTCTAGTCCTGGTCGGGGTGCTGGATTCTGTCCTGGTTGCTCCTCTTCCAGTCCAGCTCTCTGCTGTGGCCCGGAAGGGCAGTGGAGGATGGCCCAAATGCTTGGGCCCTGCACCCACATGGAAGACCAGGAGGAAGGACCTGGCTCCTGGCTTCAGATCAGCGCAGCGCGCCGGCTGCAATGCGCCAGCCATAACAGCCACTTGGGGGG
This sequence comes from Oryctolagus cuniculus, assembly GCF_051225735.1. Classification (NCBI taxonomy): domain Eukaryota; kingdom Metazoa; phylum Chordata; class Mammalia; order Lagomorpha; family Leporidae; genus Oryctolagus; species Oryctolagus cuniculus. The sequence continues at coordinate 97,397,912 of NC_142867.1, forward strand.
TGAACCAACGGAAAAAAGGAAGACCTTTCTCTCTGTCTCTGTCTCTCTCTCACTGTCTAACTCTGCCTGTCAAAAAAATTTCACAAATTAGAAACCAAATGTGAATATTCTTAATGAGAGGGAACTGTTGTGAATTGGCATATTTTCTTTTCTTTTCTTCTTTTTTTTTTTGACTGGCAGAGTGGACAGTGAGAGAAAGAGACAGAAAGGTCTTCCTTTTCCGTTGGTTCTCCCTCCAATGGCCGCTGCGGCCTACACACCACGCTGATCTGAAGCCAGGAGCCAGGTGCTTCTCCTGGTCTCCCATGCGGGTGCAGGGCCCAAGGACTTGGGCCATATTCCACTGCATTCCCGGGCCACAGCAGAGAGCTAGACAGGAAGAGGAGTGACTGGGACTAGAACCTGGGGTGCCGGCGCCGCAGGCAGAGGATTAGCTTAGTGAGCCACGACACCGGCTGACATATTTTCAAAGTATGCAAGATCTTAAAGATTCCTACACTTTACACTTTATTTCAATGGAAAATTTTCAATTTAGTGATAATAGTACTCAAGCGCTTTAAAATTCTAAGACTACAATGTGCTTGCTATTCAACAAAATGATATATATTTACTAAACATCATGATTTATAGATTTTAATATATGATAAATCTGATATAATGATATATATATATAATGGTGAATTGAAAAGGAAGGTCTCCTTTTATTGCAGTTTCATAAGAACCATAATATATAGAAGACACTGAAAAAAAAAAAAACACACCAAAATGTTGGTAGTTATTTTTCTTTAGTGGAACTATGAAGAATTTCCATGTTTTAACTTACATATTTCTAAGATTTTTAATGTGTTCACAAAAAGTGTATGTTTACACTTATTCTGATTTTTTAAAAGATTTATTTATTTATTTGAAAGAGTTACAAAGAGAGAGGAAAGGCAGAGAGAGAGGGGGAGAGAGAGGTCTTCCATGCGATGGTTCACTCCCCAATTGGCCACAACAGCCAGAGTTGCGCTGATCCGAAGCCAGGAGCCAGGACCTTCCTCCGGGTCTCCCATGTGGGTGCAGGGACCCAAAGACTTGAGCCATCTTATACTGCTTTCCCAGGCCGTAGCAGAGAGCTGGATGGGAATATACTTGTTCTGATTAACACTATCTAACAGAAAATTTAGTGTCTTATCGCTGAATATTGAATTGATCTTGCTGTTTCCAAATAGAATAGCTAAACAATGGAAATCTTTAGATACATAAGTCAATATCAGGACTTGTCAGCATATCTGTTAGTACTTAATGACTCTTCATGAATGAATTAAACTCCAAAAGATGAACTGTTCTATTCCATTTATAAGAATTTTTGTTTGAAAACTCACCTTAAATGCAACAAATAGCTTTTATATACACATCAATTTCTTTTTTTAAGCTCATTTAGTTCTTACTGGTCTGAAAATGTCATATTCACCTTTCTTCTTTTTTTAATTTATTTAATTGAGAAATAGAGTTACAGAGAGATAGAAAGATAGAAAGGTCTTCCATTCTCTGGATCACTCCCCAGTTGGATGCAGTGGCCAGAGCTGAGCAGATCTGAAGCCAAGAACCAGGAGCTTCTTCTGGTTCTCCCACATGGATGCAGGGGCCCAAGCACTTGGGCCATATTTCACTGCTCTCTCAGGCCATAAGCAGACAGCTGGATCAGAGGAGCCACCAGGACAGTGCCACAGGCAGAGGCTTAGCCAGTTCCTAACATTTCTTCTTGAAAGATATTTTTAACTAAATATTGAATTCTAGGTTGGCCTGTATTTTCTTTTTGAAGGTATCGTTTGAAGGTATCATTCCATTTTTTGTCTCTTCCATTTTTTAAAATGGAATTTTAAATGCTTTTATTGACATATAACTGACATAAAATGAATCGTATATTTTGTTTTAATTTTTAATTAGTTTTTAACAGATTCAATGTGCTTTGTACATACAATTCTAAGAACATAATGATGATCACTTCTCGGCCTTTTGGCTAAGATCAAGTGTAGAACACAATGATATTCCCTTCCCCTATCACTTCCTCCTCCCCCATTTTTCCCTCCTACCCTATTTGTCTCTCTTTTTTTTTTAAGTTTTTGAGATGACATATTTTAAATTTACATTACAATAAAACTTTCTTGAACAAGAACTTTAACAAATACAAAGCAAAAAGACTCTAGTTTAATGGGTATATAGACAATAGCTATAAACAATAATTGAATGGAAAAATGATCATTTCACCCATATACGGTGAATTTTAAAGTAATCAAAGATCACTAAAACTATAGTAGTACTACATTCTTAACCACTGTATGGTCTGAGCACATTTGTGAAAAACCCTCTGGCTGTATGTATGCAGATTAATCTCTGGGCTCTTTATTCTGTTCCATTGTTCTATATATCAGTTTTTATGCCAGTACCATGCTGTTTTAATTACAGTAGCTTTCTAATATGCTTGGAAATCACATATTGTGGTGCCTCCAGATTGCTTTTTCTTGTTGAGGATTGCTTAGCTATTCTGGTTCTTTTGTGATTCCAAATGAATTTTAGGATTGCTTTTTCTAGTTCTCTAAAGAATGTCATTGATATTTTGATAGGGATTGCCCTGAATCTATAGATTGTTTTAGGTGGTATAGACATTTAAATGATATTGATTCTTCAGATCCATGAGTAAGGAATATCTTTTCACTTTTGTGTCTTTGATGATTTCTTTCATCAATGTTTGATAATTTTCATTGTAGAGATATTTCACATCTTTGGTTAAATTTATGCCTAAATATTTGATTTTTGTGGCTATTGTGAATGGGATTTCTTTCTTCTTTTCTTCTTGTGAGATCATCATCAAATAAGCTACTGTTTTTTGTATGTTTATTTTGTAACCTGCAACTTTGTTGAATTGGTTTATCAGTTCTAACAGCTTTTTGGAGGAGTCTTTAGGTTTTTCCATGTACAATACCATGCTATCTGCAAACATGGATGATCTGAATTCTTCTTTTCCAATTTTGATGCTGTTTATTTCTTTCTCCTCTCTAATTGCCATTGCTAAAACTTTCCATGAATAAGAGTGGTGAAAGTGGACATCCTTGTCTTGTTCCAGATCTGAGGGGAATGCTTTCAGCTTTTTCCAATTCCAAATAATACTAACTGACTTTATAATTTTGATGAATGTTCCCTCTATATTTAATTTGTGGAGGTTTTTTTTTTTTTTTTTTATCATGACGGGGTGTTGAATCTTATTAAATGCTTTCTCTGCACCTACTGAGATGACTATATGGTTTTTTTGTTTTTGTTTTTTGCTTTTTTGCAAGGCAGAGTTAGACAGTGAGAGAGAGACAGAGACAGAGAAAGAATTATAGACAGTGAGAGAAGGACAGGGAGAAAGGTCTTCCTTCAGTTGCTTCACTCTCCTAATGGCTGCTATGGCCGGCGCTGCACCGATCTGAAGCCAGGAGTCAGGTACTTCCTCTTGGTCTCCCATGCGGATGCAGGGACCCAAGTACTTGGGCCATCCTCCACTTCCCTCCCAGGCCACAGCAGAGTGCTGGACTGGAAGAGGAGCACCGGGACTAGTATCCGGCACCCCAACCAGGAATAGAACCCGGGGTGCCAGCGCCACAGGTGGAGGATTAGCCAAGTGAGCCATGGTACCAGCTGACTGTATGCTTTTTTTTCTTCCTTCTCTTTATGTGATTTATGGCATTTATTGATTTGTGAATGTTGAACCACCGTTGCATTTCTGGGATAAATCCCAGTTGACAGCGATGTATGACCTTTTCGCTGTGTTTTTGGATGCAATTTGCTAGTATTTTTTTGAGGATCTTTGCATCTATGTTCATTAAGGATATAGGCCTACAGTTTTGTTTTGATTTTTTTTTCTCCTGTAGTGTCTTTGTTTGGTTTTGGCATAAAAGTAATGCTGGCCTCATAAAAAAAGAGTTTGGCAGAGTTCCATCTTGTTGGATATTTTGAAATAGTTTGAAGAGAATTGGAGTAACTTCCTCTTTGTATGTTTTGTAGAATTCAGTAGTAAAGCCATCAGGTCCCAGACTTTTCCTTCATGGAAGACTTTGGATTATTGTTTCAATGTCACTGCTTGTTATGGGTCTATTTAAGTTGCCTATATCTTCTTGATTTAATATTGCTAAGTTATAATAATCCAGGAATCTATCCATTTCTTTGAGGTTTTCCAGCTTATTAGCATATGGATCTTCATAGTAGATTCTCATGATCCTTTGCATTTCAGTGGTGTCAGTTGTAATGTCGCTTTTTTCATCTCTAATTTTCTTATTTTGAGTTTTTTCTCTCTCTCTCTCTTTTTTTTTTTTTTTTGCTGGTCTGGCTGGAGGTTTATCTATTTTGTTTATCTCCTCAAAACCGAACTTTTTGTTGATTTTTTGTATTCTTTGTTTGTATTTCATTCATTTTTACTCTTACCCTTATTATTTCTCACCTCCTGCTTATTTGGAGTTCGGTTTGTTCTTGTTTTTTTAAGTCATTAAGATGCATCATTAAATCTTTAATTTGAGACATTTCTGTCTCTTTTTTTTTAATGTAAGCTCTTAATACTATAAATGTCCTTCCTAATACTGCTTTTGCTGTATCCCACAGGTTTTGGTACATTGAGCTTTCATTTAAATTTATTTAAAGACAGTTTTTTATTTCCTTTTTAATTTATTCAATCACCCATTGATAATTCAGTAGTGTGTTGTTTATTTTCCAAGCATTTCTGAGTGTTCTATTGTTCTTGTTGTTGATTTACATATTTATTCCTTTATGGTCTGGGAAGATACATGGTATGATTTCAATGTTTTCAAATGTGCTGATACTCGATTTGTGGCCTCATATGTGGTCTGTCATAGAAAATGTTCCATGCGCTGGTGAGATGAATAAGTATTCTGTAGATGTTGGGTGAAATGTCCTGTAAATATCTGTTAGGATCATTTGCTCAATAGTATGTTTCAATTCTGATGTATCTTTATTGATTTTCTATGTAGATGACCTGTCCATTGATAAGAATAGGGTGTTGAAGTCACCCAATATTATTATATTGGAATATATCTCTCTTTGGATCTAGCCACATTTGCTGTATATATCTGGGTGGTCTTGTGTTGGGTGCATATATATTTATAATTGTTATGTCTTTTTGTTGAATAAAACATATCAAAATATGTCTTTTTATAGTTTTTGATTTAAATTCTGCTTTATCTGATATTAGGAGAGCTACACACGCTTGCTTTTGGTTTCCATGTGCCTGGTATATCTTTTTCCAACCCTTCACTTTCAGTCTGTGTATATCTTTGTGAAGTGAGTTTCTGGTAGGCAGCATATACTTGGATCCTGCTTTTTTTTTTATCCATTCAGCCAACCTAAGTCTTTTGGTTGGTGAGTTTAATCCACTTATATTCAAGTTTAATATTGATAGATAAGAACTAAGAACTGTCATTTTGCTGATTGGATAATGGTTCTACCTGCTCTGTTAGTGAATTTGGTGGTGACAATGTGTTTCATGTTTACTTTCTAATGCAGGACTCCCTTCAGAATTTCTTGTAAGGCTTCTCTGGTGGTGAATTCTCCCAGATTTTATTTATCTAGAAAATTCTTTATTTCTCCTCATTTTTGAAGGATAACTTCACTGGATATAATATTCTTGGTTAGAAGTGTTTTTTTTTTTCTTTCAAGACCTTGAATTTATCATCCCACTCTCTTTTGGCCTGTGGGGATTCTGCTGAGAAGTCTAATGTAAATCTAACTGGTTTTCCTATATATGTAACTTGTCACTTTTCTCTTACTGTCTTTAGGATTCTTTCCTTGTCTAACTTTTGACAATTTAATGACAATATGTCTTGGAAAAGACATTTTTTAATTGGGTCCTCTTGGGGTTCTTTGAGCTTCTTATATCTGGATGTCCATGCCTCTTTCAAACCCTGAGATATTTTCAGCTATTATTTCATTTAGCAGGTTCTCAGTACTTCTTTCCTTTTCTTCTCATTCAAGAATACCTATAATATAGATACAATCATTTAATGGTATCCCATATTTCTCATAGACTTTCATCTTCCTTTTAATTCATTCTCTTGATTTTTGTCTGATTGGGTTATTTCAAAATACTTATGTTTCAGGTCAGAAATTCTTTCTCCCACTTGGTCTATTCTGCTGTTAAAGCTATCAATCTTGGGCTGGTGCCATGGCTCACTTAGTTAATCTTCTGCCTGCAGTGCCGGCATCCCGTGTGGATGCCGGGTTCCAGTCCCAGTTGCTCCTCTTCCAGTCCAGCTCTCTGATGTGGCCCAGGAGGGCAGTGGAGGATGGCCCAAGTGCTTGGGCCCCTGAACCCACATGGGAGACCAGGAGGAAGCACTTGGCTCCTGGCTTCGGATCGGCACAGTGCCAGCCATAGCAGCCATTTGGCGAGTGAACCAATGGAAGGAAGATCTTTCTCTCTGTCTCTCTCTCTCAAATAAATTTACAAAAAAAACTATCAATCTTATTTTTTATTTCACTGATTTCATTCCCAAAATTTCTGTTTGGTTCTTCTTAATGAGATCTATCTTCTTAGTAATATATTCACTTATGTCAATCATTGATTTCCTCCTTTCATTAATCTGTTTATCTGTATTCTCTTGCATTTCATTGAGCTTCATTATAATCATTATTTTTGAACTCTATATTTGTCATTTCATAATTTCCTTCAGTTCAGGATCTAATTCTGAAAAATAATTGTTTTTTTGGAGGTGTCATGCCATCTTTTTTTTTTTAAGATTTATTTTATTTATTTGAAAGAGTTACAGAGAGAGGTAGAGACACAAAGAGGTAGGTGTCTTCCATCCTCTGGTTCACTCCCCAGATGGCTGCAATGGCCGGAGCTGTACCAGTCTGAAGCCAGAAGCCAGGAGCTTCTTCTGGGTCTCCCATGTGGGTGCAGGGGCCCAAGGACTTGGGCCATCTTCCACTGCTTTCCCAGGCCATAGCAGAGAGCTGGATCGGAAGAGGCGCAGCCAGGACTCGAACTGGCGCCCATATGGGATGCCGGCGCTTCAGGCCAGGGCTTTAACCCACTGCACCACAGCTCCGGCTCCCGTCTTGTTTCTTAATGTGTCCTGTGTCCCTATGTTGATATCTGCCCATCTGGTATACTCATCCCTTCTTCTTTATGTAGTAGGATTTATTGGAAAAGGGTTTATGGTTTACCTGGAATGCAGGGTATCACTTGTCTTGTAACTTTGGCTTTGGTTCTAAGTGAGCCCAGTAGTATAGTCTCTGAGTGAGTTCTTTTGTCCTAATCAATATCATATGTGTTTATATGTCACACAGTAGTCTAGTGTGCTGCGGTTCACAGATATAGAAGTGTGGCTTTGAGATGAATGAGGATTTCCTTGGGTTTCAGTCTTCCTTGCGTGTCAGTCTTGGGTGTGGGTCTTAGATCCACAGAGAGTTTGGTTTCAGTCTCCTTGGTGAATGTGATAGCCAGGGCCCTGTTCCTGGTGCTGAAGGAGACAAGGGTGGCTGCCCCTTGTCCTACTGGCAAGCATGTGTAATGCTGGGGATTGTAGCACCAATTGCTGTAGCCTAAGGACCCTTTCTCAGGTCCTGCTAGGAGAGTCCAACTGGTATTTTGGCTTATAACACCAATAGTCCTAGTCCTAGCATTAGAGGATGTGAAATGAACTCTGTTCCAGTCCTACAGCATGACTCAAAGGTATAAAGATATTACGGTGGATGGTATGAGTCCAGAGAGGTAGAATGCAGGTAGCTTCTTTCCTATGTCCACCAGGTAGATTTCAGTGGCACTAAAAATTTTAGAATGAACTGGTACAGTCCTGGTGTTACAGGGTATAGTGGGGTCATTACCCAGTTCTTCCAAAGTGGATTTTTTTCTAATTGGCTGTTTCTGGTGTCAGCCTCCAAGAGCTTTGGTGAATCCCCTTCCTCATGTAGAGTGCATGAGCAGAGTTCTGGGGCTAATTCCCCAAACTCCCACTGTTGCAGAATGCAGGTGGATCTGTCCTTTGCCCCACACGTTGCTCTGAGTCGGACTACAGTACTGGTAGGAGCAGAACAGAGGCACACAGCATGGCTTTTCACTGTCAAGTATAGTGCTCTGTATGTGTGGAGGAGAGGAAGAAAGGAAAGCAATGTGGCTTCCCTGCTCCAGGCCCAGCAGTTGCTCAGAAACCAGTCAGCTCTTCAGGCTAAAGTCAAAGTCAGCGGGTGACCGTGGAATTCCCTCTCAGCTAAAACTGCACTGGCAAGGCTCAGCAATTTCTTCCTACCTCAAGGTGATAACATGGCAGCTCATAACCAGCAAATGGCTGTGCCATGCAGCTGGCTGAAGCAGCATCTCTTGTCCCATGGAGTCTTTGTCACTTTTTTTCTGCTTCTTCACTGAAAATTTCCATGAGACAGACCTCTGGAAAAAATAGTCCTTCCTTTGTTATTTTCATATCCCACAGCAGCTAAAGTTATTGTGCCTATACCCTATTCAGCTATCTTGGGTCCTTCAAGTGCATGAATTTTAAAGTTGCAATGCTGGTGTTTCTTAGATGTCTTTACACATTTCTATGTTAAGTATTTACTTTTCTGGTTGTCAAACTAAAAGGAATTAATTCTGAAATGTAAATTTAGAGATTGGAAGTTTAAAATGTGTTCTATAGATTGTGAACTTCTTGAGGGTAGAATTTGCATCTGTTTTTCTTTTTTTTTTTTTCAAAGATTTATTTATTTACTTGAAAGTCACAGTTATGCAGAAGGAGAGGCAAAGAGAGAGAAAGAGGTCTTCCATCCACTGGTTTACTCCCCCAGTTGGCCGTAATGGCTGGAGCTGTGCCAATCTGAAGCCAGGAGACAGGAGCCAGGAGCTTCTTCCAGGTCTCCCACATGGGTGTAGGAGCCCAAGCACTTGGGCCATCTTCTACTGCTTTCCCAGGCCATAGCAGAGAGCTGGATTGATGTTGAGCAGCCAGTACTCGAACCGGTGCCTATGTGGGATGCCGACACTGTAGGCGGCCTCAGCACCGGCCTCCAACATCTATTTTTTATTACATTTTATGAGCAGAGTACATAACTCGGTGTCTGAATTGTGGTGAACTTGCAATAACTATTCTGAATGTAAATTTGCATTATTATTCAAGCTATGAACCCACAGATCAAGTGTAATTGCAGTAGAGTTTAGAGACTATTAAAGATAAACAAACCTATCTGCCATGGCTATGCTTTCTTTCAAAGAGTCTCTAGATATAACTCATTAAAATAATTGAAGCCAAGTTTGCAAATCTCTCACCACAGAATCCCAGATTCTGTAAGAAAAAAAAAACTATTTCAGACTTAGTTCAAGATGAAAATCATAACAGATCTAGAAGATTCTTTTTGAGATCACTTAAATGAAAATCAATTTATCATTTGCCAAATCTTTCAGGTATCCCAATTGTTTCTCAAAATAATGCTGATAAACAACTAGAAATATATGACTAGAAACCAAGGCTCTTAGAACTAGCCTGGTGCTGAGTGCTCTTAGGCTGAAGGTGGTTTCTGTCCCTTTGTTACGTTAGGACCTTAGGCGGGTGGCACAACCTTTCTTGATGTTTTCTGATCTGCCAAACAGGTACAATAGTAGTAACCTTAAGGACGTCTGTGAGTTTTCTGCGAATCTGCTTTTACATAGTACTTACTGAATGTGCCCATCTCATAATTTCACCATGTTAGCACTTTACTACTAAAGTTTAATTTCACTGTTTTACTATGAGCATTTTACTAGTCCAAAGTCCCTCACCTGGAAAGCAAAACTCCAAAAGAAGGCTTCTAAATCTACATCACATGTTGTCTTCCCTAGTTCCCAAAAGACTACATGTGCTTAGCACTGCCACTTTCTAAAACACTGGCTTCTCACAGATCCAAACTTCCTCAATTGCCTGGATGGACTTACTATATAACATGTGGCAAAGCATTTTCTAACTTGCTGAATGATTGTGAAAATGAAATATTGTAGGTTATATTGTAATTCTAGTGAATATAAGAAAAGTTTTAGAAACATTTGTTATAAGAAGTATGTATTCTGTAGAACTTCCATCAATATTTTGTTGAATGATTTCAGTGTATATGCAACTTGGGGGTAAGAATTAAAAACATGAATTCTGTATATGTACCTACGACTACAATTCACACACACAGATATATATATATATATATATATACACACACACACACACACAATTTCACAGTTTTCCAAATGTGAGACATCAAGAAATTAGGTGATACACAGTTCTTTAATAAGTTTATAGACAGTTAAAGCTGTGATTTGTATATCATTCCTTTCTTAGATACCTAGGATCAACTATATACTCTAGAAAGTCATGATATTAGAGAATTTAAATTACCTTTAGTTTTCTTTATAACACAAAATAGAACTGGGGAAATTACCTCTCTCTAGGAAATTAACTTCTTAAAAGTAAAATAAAATGTCATTCTTTGAATTACAACCACACTAAGAATCTTTTAAGTATATAATTTGTGACTTAGAAGAAAAAGCTAGTAATTTGAAGGGGAAGACAATATAAAGATGATCTGTCATAGTGCTGATAATTGATGGTCCCCAGTAAGTGTCAGGCATAAAAGTATATATTACATATTTCATTGGTTTTACTCTAGTGGAAGTGGCTAAATAAAACTGAAAATGGGAATTGTGGAATTATATTTTAACAAAGGGAAACACGGTGAAGGGCATCTTTTAATTTCTGTGGAACTCATGAGGCTGTTTCATCTTGGATTCGTGCCATTTCACGGATCATTAAAAGCGGGAGCAGAGGTGGCTCCTTCCTGCCTGCCAGGGCTGAAGCATCAGTCCACACAGAGCTCCAGCTTGGAGCATCCCAGCCAAATGGCATCTTGAGTGAGCCTCACCATCATTGCACTGGAAACTGTGTTAGTGGCTACAGAAAGATTTTGGCCTGGAGCAATATGAACTAAGTCACACGTTTTTAAATAAAATCTAACATATTACGGTATAAGCCTAACCTTATTTATTTGAACCATTTACATAAACCCAAATTCTGATGGAAAAAGAAAAGGAATGCAGTTTAGAAACAGGAAGTTATGGAAGACAATCTCTGTGTTTTGGACCTGGAGGCCTGCCAGAAGAAAAGAACAGAGTGTTTCATTTGACCCAGAGGCTACTTTGCTCTTGGTCTCTGACCACACATATAGTAAAAAGTCAGAACACTTGCTTTTAATTGTTAAATGTATTTGTTAACCATGAACATGAAGCAGACAGTTTTGGAATATAAAATGAGCAGCTTCTAATGCAAAGAGAATAAATAATTTTTTTTTCATTTCAACATTTCCATTTTTATTAGATTATCTCCCAAATGGGGTGTCTAATTACATAAAATGTTCATGTTTATTAAAGGCAGGTATTGCTCAAGAATTGAACATTTTAAAGTGATGGTGAACAAAAATTAAAGTCAGGTGAATAGTGTAATTTTTTTGTACTTTTCCTTATAATTTGCCACTCCTTTCATTTTATCCCTTAAGAGTACTTTATCATTTTACATTTTCTTCAGGGTCAGACTCTTTTAAAGTTTAAAGTGACCTTTTATTCAAAATTTCATTTACTTTTCTTACCTCACCTGACATATACCAATCAAAACATCCTATGTTGACACCCTTTCACTTGCTTTGCAGACTTGATAACACAAATTACCTCTACAATGCCAGGACTAGAATGAAAAAGTATGCCACCTCCACCCCATTTTCTCTAGTGTTCCCAGGTTTCGGAAGTCCATTGTTTAAAGTCTAGCTTCATTTAGTGCAGCCATATGGTGATACTTCCTCACTGGTGTGACAAGGTCATTGTAAACATATGCTTTGGGAAGAGGATGCTTATTTAATCCATGAGCACTGTTGAAAGATAAATCCTAAAACAATGGCACAGAGTGGCAATATCCCTCAACAATGAATTATTTCAAATAAACTATTAGGCCAAAAATGCTCACTTCTTACTGTACTTGACTAGAAGGGAATTAGTGACATTTCTGTTGCTAATCAAACTACCCAGTTCTCCTCATCTGCTGTGTGTGAAATTTACTAAACAATCATCCAATTTCATGACTTTCCTTTTGGCTTATTACTAAGCATATTGTAATACAAAACAGTTATGACTTGTTAATCTAAAAAGTTTAGTATCAGGAAGGAGAATTTAGAACATTCATAAGATTGAAACTCTAAACACTGCAGTTTAACTTAGATATTTTGTGCTCATCATTATAATTGAGATAATAATCATTTGAAAAGATTTTTATGATATTAAGTAATTTTAATGATATGAGGTATGCACAGAACCTTTGTTAACCTTAACACTAGAAATGGAAACACATAATTAGTTTTAATACATATCATGATATTAACAATATAATTATATGTCTGTCATCTTAAAACAATTATTTTGCTTACAATAGCCTTATTCAATTTTATTGTACTATCATGTTTTTAAAGTAATGCTATTTTCCTAGACTGATTTTTTCTGAGGAATAGTTTCTTTGGATTTAGTGCACAGTGTACAATATGACTCATCCCAGAAACATTAGCATTTGTTAACACAATTATTGTAAATGTTTACCAAGCATGATACTACATTAAGCATTGTAAGGGATTCAACTAAAAGCCAGGTAAGTGCTCTGCCCTCATGCAGTTCGAAGTCTAGTAGGAGAAATAAGATATACAAATAAATATATTGTAAACTAAATCATGGTAAGTACCACAGTGTGCTCTGCATGCTCCAAGGACATGAAATTTTCCAAGCCAGGAGAATATGGTACTGCATATTAATTCTAAGCAATTTTTTTTGACAGGCAGAGTTAGACAGTGAGAGAAAGAGACAGAGAAAGGTCTTCCTTTTTTTTGTTGGTTCACCTCCCAAATGGCTGCTACAGCCAGCGCACTGTGGCCAGCACAGTGCGCCGATCCGAAGCCAGGAGCCAGGTGCTTCCTCCTGGTCTCCCATGGGGTGCAGGGCCCAAGCACTTGGGCCATCCTCCACTGCCTTCCCGGGCCACAGCAGAGAGCTGGACTGGAAGAGGAGTAACTGGGACAGAATCCGGCGCTCCAACCGGGACTAGAACCCAGGGTGCTGGTGCCGCAGGCGGAGGATTAGCCAAGTGAGCCGTGGCGCCGGCCATTTTCTAAGCAATTTTTAAAATATTCATTTACTTATTTGAAAGAGAGGGAGATAATCTTCTGCATGGGTGACAGGAATCCAAGTACTTGGATGCTCATCCACAACCTCTCAGGTGCATTAGCAGGAAGCTGGATTGGCAGCATAGAGTAGCTAATACACAAACTGGTGCTCAGATATGGGATGAGGTCACAGTGCCTATTCCTAAGCAGATTTCTCATAACTCATATTTGAGGTTTATTGCAGTGTGTTGTTATATTTTGGAAGGTAGACCAAAGAAAATGCAATTTGAAGATGAAGAGTCTTAAAGTCAACCCAGATGAGAACAAACATGGAAGAAAATGTTTATTTCCAATGAACCATCAGTTCCATGTAAACAGAGATATTTGATGTTCTAAATCCTTCTTGCTTAAAAAAGCTATTTAAAAATAAGTTGTTTTCATTTGGAAAACAAAAAACTATATATTTTTAGCATTTACAACATGATGTTTTCTAAATTCTTATAAAGATATATATTTGCTCACCATACTCATAATGTATAGTTAAACTAATTTCATTAAGACATCTGAGCTGACACAGGCTGAGTTCTTATGCTGTGAATTGTACGAATTAGGTATATAAAACTCTATCCAAGGAAATGTTGAAGTTGTGCCTTGGAACACTAATGGAAGCCACACATGGGGATTGCTGTGCAAATAAAGCAGCAGAAAGCTCATGTTGATAGGAGCAGGGAGAGAGACAATAAAATATATGGATCAGAAACACTGCACTAGCTAGAGATCAGTGAGGCTTGGGGTATCAACAAACAATACCCAACAAGCAGAGTGTATACCAGCCTCCCAGAATCTGCTGAACACTTGTTGCTCTAAATCATACTACTTTATTTATAAAGGGTACTCAATTATTTTTAAGCAAACGTGACCAGTACAAAACAGTGTTACTCTCAAATACAGATTTTCTCATCAGGAATATGCACCTTAACAGGTGTTTCCCCCACCTCCATACTTTATTAGTGTATATTATTTACACATCTTTTAAAATAATAGCTTCATTATTTAACATTTATTCTTATTAAATATGCTACTGTTCACCTTATTTCAAAGTCTCTTCATTGATGCCAGTTTTCACACTGTTGCCTCCTTTGCATACTTCAACCTCACTGCCACTCTTAATGTTTATTGGCAACATTTGAGGGGATGGCTTCATTTCTATATCCTTTTATTTAATTATCAAGGCATACTCTTCCTTCCTGTAGCTTTCTCAGGTGAACATTTATTCCTTCTTCCCCTTCACTATCATAATTTGCTTTTTCTAGTGAAGTTATCCACAAAACTTTTTTCTATTAAATAATCTCAGTTTTCAAATCAGTGTACTACACATGTTAAGCAGATAGCAAATATTTACTTAAATACTCAATATTCCAGTGGCATATTCTCATTTTCTGTTAAGTCAATGAACCAGTAAAGGAACTAAACAACTAAACATTCACAAAACAAATACATCTTATCTCTCTTATACTCGGAAAGGAAATACATATTTAATCATGTTAACTCCATGGGGAAAGGAAATATTTATGCTATGTCAGATCTAATTTTATGTTCCTCCTCTTTCCAATTCTGAATTAAGCATTTCTGTATTCATTTAGGTCCACTGATTTGTTTTTGGAACAGTTCTTTAAAACATCATGTTTAGTGAAGGGCCAAGTATGTGGAGAAGTGCAAAATACATTTAAAAATTCTTCTTAAGCAGATGAAATCAGTCTTATGAATAAGCTATATTTATGACACTCTATGAATAATAGCTGAAAGGAGAACTGAGGCATCTTGCCAATGAAGACTTCACCATTACATCTTGTTTTTATGACCAGAGTCAGCCATTTGTTCTGATTCACAATATTTATGAAAGTAAAAGAAATAACATTGAATAAAAATTCAAAGAATTTCATTGTAGAAAAGTAGAGGACATCTTAAAGATGCAAAGTAACATTTTACTTCTAAATCATATAGCATATATGAGTGTTTTTAATTTACAATGATATTGCCATTATACTGCTCACATTTAAAATATGACCATGATAATGACAGACTGTTAAATTGGAAAGCACCCATTAAATAATGTAGTTCCTTTTACCAGGAAAATTAAATGACTTGGCTAAAGTCAGATGACTCATTTTTGATGTAGTTGAAACTACTATTGCATGTCTTTTTCATCAAGATTTTAAAAATTCATTACAAGTATTATACTAAATTATTAATGGAGAACACAAGAAAATAAAAATGTTTATTATGATGGAAGCATCAACATTTATATTAGGGAATAGTTGTGTTTGAGCTTTTGAAATACAAATAATCTAGAGTTTACTTCTAAAGTTCTAATGAAAATGCTTCCAGAAAAAGATAGTAAAAAGGGGCCGGTAAAGCCCCAGCCCGCAGCGCTGGCATCTCATATGGGCACCAGTTCAAGTCCCAGCTGCTCCACTTCTGATCCAGCTCTCTGCTATGGCCTGGGAAAGCAGTGGAAGATGGCCCAAGTCCTTGGGCCCCAGCACCCACATGGGAAGATGCGGAAGAAGCTCCTGGCTTCTGGCTTCAGATCAGCTCAGCTCTGGCTGTTGTGGTCATATGGGGAGTGAACCAGTGGATGGAAGACCTCTCTCTCTCTCTCTTTCTCTCTGTAACTATGTCTTTCAAATAAATAAAATAAATCTTTAAAAAAAAGATAGTACAAAGAAGATATTTTCTAACTTAAGAAGTAGAATGTTCCATATGAATTCCAAAACCACAAAATACAAAAACTAAAAACAAATTGAAACCTTATCTTTTCCTTTTAGTCAGAATTGCTTAGCAGCATGTTAACACTTGGTGCCTTCTTCCAAAAAATATTTTAAATTGTAAAATTAATGGTCATGTGGTGGACAATTTGGAAACTACAGTTACAAGGAAGAAGACAATTAAAATAATAATCCTACTACCAGATAATAAAAATATACATACTAGGTTTAATATTTTAAAAACAGTTTTTTACATTATACGTTGTTCTATTTGGGATTAACATTTATTCTAAGCATTTTCCCATTAAATATTATTAGAAAATTATCCTAATATGCAAATAAGCATTTAATTGATGGATATGATTAAATTCTATAAAACTAAATGTATATATTTATTGTTTGTTTTATTTGTATAATATAAGAAACAATGTCACCATTTTTTAAAATTTTATTTATGTTATATAAGTTTCATATATTTCACGTATACAGATTTAGGAATAAAGTGGGACTTCCCCTCCCTCCTGCCCACATTCCAACCCTCCCCCCACTGCCTTTCAGATTCCCAGTCTTAATTTTTATAATGATCTATTATCAGTTTTTTTAGTGATCATATAGTTAACCCTACTCTAAGTAAAAGAGTTCAGCAAATAATATGAAGAGAAAGAAAACAAAACAAAATAAAACTAAACAAAATATTGTTCCTCAATGGAAGAGACAAGGGCTATAAACAATCATTCTCCAAATGTCCATTTCTCTCCAATACATTACATTTCAGGTATTCTATTAGTTTCATCTGATTAGGGAAAACATATGATATTTGTCTTTCGGGATTATTTCACTAAATATAATGGTTTCCAGTTGTGACCATCTTGTTGCAAAAGACAGGGTTTCGTAATAATTTATTTATTTATTTTACAGCTGAGTAGTACTCCATGGTGTATATATAGTCAATAGTTGATGGACATATGGGTTGATTCCATATCTTAGCTATTTTGAATTGTTCTGCAATGAACATGGGGGTACAGATAAATCTTTCATATACTGATTTCTTTTGGTTTCAGTAAATTCCAGGAATGGGATGGCTGGATCATATGGTAGGTCTATATACAGATTTCTGAGGTATCTCCATACTATCTTCCACAGTGGTTGCACTAGTTTACATTCCCACCAGCAATGGATCAGGGTACTTTTTTCCCAAATTGCTCACCAACATTTGTTGTTTGTAATTTCTGTATGTGAGCCATTCTAACTGAAATGAGGTGAAACCTCATTGTGGTTTTGATTTGCATTTCCCTGATGGCTAGTGATCCTGGGCATTTTCTCAAGTGTCTGCTGGCCATTTGAATTTCCTCTCTTGAAAAATGCCTGTTTGAGTGCTTTGCTTATTTCTTTACTGGATTGTTTGCTTTGTTGAATTTATTGAGCTCTTTATATATTCTGGATGTTAACTCTTCATCAGTTACACAGTTCATAAATACTTTCTTCCATTCTGTCAGTTGCCTTTTCATTTTACTGAGTGTTTACTTTGCAGTGCAGAAGCTCTCAGCTTGATGTAATCCCATTTGTCAGTTTTGGCTCTGATGGCCTGTGCTTCTGGGGTCTTTTTCAAGAAGTCGTTTCCTGTGCCAATGTAGAGTTTCCCCCATGTTGTCTAATGAATTATGAAGATATTTGTAATTATTTATTTTGAATATGTCTCTAGAAGTGGAATAATAGAATGAAGGACCACACATATTTTAAAGGTAATGGATAGGGGCCAGTGTTGTTGCTCAGTGGATTAAGCTAATGTTTGTGATGCTGTTATCTCATATCAGAGTGCCTGTTAATGTCCCAGCTGCTCTGCTTCCAAGCCAGCTTCCTGTTAATGTGCCTGGGAAGGCAGCAGATGATGGCCTAAGTACTTGGGCTACTACACCTAAGTAGGAGACCAGGATGGAATTTCTTGTGCCTGACTTCAGAATGGTCCAGCCCTGGCAGTCCAGTCCTTTAGCCGTTTGGGGAGTGAACCAGAAGATCTCTGTCTCTCCTTCTCTGTCACTTTGCCTTTCAAATAAAACTTTTGAAAGATTTCATTTATTAATTTTAGAGGTAGAGTTAGAGAGAGAGAGAGAGAGAAAGGTCTTCATCTGGCTGCAATGGCTGGAGCTGAGCCAATCCAGAGCCAGGAGCCAGGAACATCTTCTTGGTCTACCACACGGGTGCAGTGGCCAAGCACGTGGACCAGCTTCTGCTTTCCCAGGCCATAGCAGAGAGCTGGATCAGAGGAGGTGCAACCAGGACTAGAATGGGCACCCATATGGGATGACTGCACTGGAGGCAGAGGCTTCACCACTACACCACAGCACTGGCCCCACAAATTAATAAAACTTTAAAAAATCATTTAAAGTTTCTTGATATATGCTGGGAAATTGCTTTCCAATGGACATTGTGTCCATCTGGAGTGTATAATACCCTTTTCATCACATTTGTTATTCATTGTTGCTCATTTTTTGCTTAGATAAATGAATGGCCATAGTTAATTATTTTCATTGTTTTGCCTTCTGTTAATGCATTTCCCTAAATTCCATTTCTTTTGCTTATGTTTTTTACTTTGCAACTCATTTAATATGTAAAAACAAATTAGGCTGGCGCCGCGGCTCACTAGGCTAATCCTCCACCTTGCGGCCCTGGCACACCAGGTTCTAGTCCCGGTCGGAGTGCCGAATTCTGTCCCGGTACAGGTTCTAGTCCCGGTCGGAGTGCCGAATTCTGTCCCGGTTGCCCCTCCTCCATGCCAGCTCTCTGCTGTGGCCCGGGAGTGCAGTGGAGGATGGCCCAAGTGCTTGGGCCCTGCACCCCATGGGAGACCAGGAGAAGCACCTGGCTCCTGCCTTCGGATCAGCGCAGTGCACTGGCCGCAGCGCGCCAGCCACGGCGGCCATTGGAGGGTGAACGAACGGCAAAGGAAGACCTTTCTCTCTGTCTCTCTCTCTCTCACTGTCCACTCTGCCTGCCAAAAAAAAAATTAAAAAAAAAATTAGAATAACTTTATGTATTGAAGTCACAAGTAGAATGTTTTATAATATTCTTTTTTTTTTAGATTTTATTTAAGGTACACAAATTTCATGTATTTAATATATACAGATTTAGGAACATAGTGATACTTCTCACCCTCCCCTCCCACCTACCCATGCTCCCACCCTTCTTCTTCATAATTCTTCTATTCTCACTCTTAATTTGTACAAAGGTCTTTAATAATTTTTCTTATCATTTTGTCAAACATTGCTTTATAGCTTTGAATGAGCATGTATAATGTTATGTATGTGTTTATTATCCAGTAGCTGTCATATTAATTTTGGAGGAAGTTAAAATAAATTTGTAATATCAGTTATCATGTAAATCTAGAAATTTATTGGCATTTAATGAGTAACTAATAAAAATAATTATTACCCTCCATATGTTTAATAAAATTGGGTATACTAAGTTCTAATCAGAGGATTATAGAAATTAGACTTAGTGGCAGTTTAATAAGTCATTCTATAAGATTCACTTTTTGCTCTGTCTACACCGCAGCCTTTCTTCTTTCTTTTAATACTGCTTCCCAATTCATTCTGGTTACTGATTTTCCTTTTAGTGGTTATTTGAATGAAAATGTGGGAATAATTTTTCTTCTTGATGACTTAGCTGAGACAGCCTTAGCAGGCAAGACATCTCTGATTTAGGGTTTTTTTTTTTTTTTAACTGACAAAAATCTTTGTCAACTAACAAGTTAGAGCATATCTTAAAGACATACAGGTAACCTCTGGCATCATTCTACATCACTCTCAGTTTTGGTCACGTGAATCCTAAGGACCTCGTGGTGATGTCATCAGATCCACCAAATTTCAGTTCCCATCAATCTCAAGTTAGTCACCTTCCTATTCTTCACTACCTTGTAGTGAGTTGTTCTCCAGTCTATGCTGTGTTAGTACAGATCAATGTTGCTTGTAGTCCAGTTCTTAAAACACACAAAACTTCCTTTGTATTATTTTCTGAAGGCTGCCCCCAAAAAAGGACCACAGACTATATGTTCTATAATTCTGGAGTCTGGAAGTCAGAAATTAAGGTGTTGGTAGAGCTGATTTATTTTGAGGGCTCTTTCTTTGGTTTGTAGATGGACATCTGTTCTTTAATTTCTTCTTACTTAAGGGCACCAGTGAGATTGCATTAGGGCCTGTCGTTAATGACCTCATATTAAGTCAGCTACCTCTTTTAAAACCCTATCTCCAAATATAGTCACTTACTGAAATGTTAGGGAAGAGGACTTCCATATTTGAATTTTTTTTTTATTTGACAGATAGAGTTAGACAATGCGAGAGAGAGAGAGACAGAGAGAAAAATCTTCCTTCTGTTGGTTCACCCCCAAATGGCTGCTACGGCCGGAACTACACTGATCTGAAGCCAGGAGCCAAGTGCTTCCTCCTGGTCTCCCATGATGGTGCAGGGGCCCAAGCAGTTGGGCCCATCTTCTACTGCTATCCCAGGCCACAGCAAAAAGCTGGACTGGAAGAGGAGCAACCGGGACTAGAACCCAGCACCCATATGGGATGCTGGTGCCACAGGCAGAGGATTAACCAAGTGAACCAAGGCGCCGGCCCCATATTTGAATTTTATGGGACATACTTTTCACCTAACCACCTTTTGCAACATTTCTTCTGTGCTTTCACAGAAATCCATATTTAAAGGAGAAGATGTGATCAGAACACAAGCTGATAATACACACTCCATTAAGCTATGGAATCCACAAATTCTGGCAGAAAAGCATTATCCATAAAACAAGCTTGTACATTTTCATCTGTGAAATGTTGTGGTGTGATTTCAACCATTGCATGGGTCATATATCCATGGAAGCACATGGAAGCTTAAGGGGTGACCTTTGCTCAAAAGTAAGGGCCTAAATGTCAGTAATCATATAAAGTATTGCTTAATTATATCATAAAATAAACATTCTCAACTTTTTAAAAAATGTATTTATTCATTTGAAAGTCAAAGTTCTCAACTTTTATGGAAGATAACTAGTACATGTTCTCCTTCCTACCTACTGATCCATCAAAGTTCTAGAACTCATGATGTAGATCATTAATTTGGACCTTCAGTTGTAATAAAACAAAATATGAGTAAGTTTGCATTATAATCATATTAATGAATGAATCAAATATATAGATTAAAATTTTAATTTTAATTGTGGTAGAAAGCCTTACAATCTATAACTATTCAAATAAATGTTTTAAAGTAAACAGTATCACATCTTTATGACTTTTGATTTGCTAATAGACTGTAATTCAATCAAGTGAGACTTATGTAGTCAACGATCTATCTACATTTGCTTACCTCAAGTATTACAAACATTCAAGGGAGTATTTTCATGATTATACAGGGCCAAATAGAAAAAAAGGACAGGAATCCATAGGATTCTTTGAAAAGCCTACCTTTGAAAAAGATTGACATCTGTCAATTATAAGCATCTCTTAGTACAATTATTTAGCACTTATAAATGCCCTTCTTTCATCTGTTTTTATGCTGTTTCCATATGATTTTTTAATCATTATTAAGTCTTTCTTTTTTCAAAGAAATTTTTTATTTAATGAGTACAAATTTCATAAGTACAACATTAGGAATATGGTGATTCTTCCCACCATACCTGCCCTCCCACCCCCACTCTCCCACTCTCCCCCATCTCCTCTTCCCTCTCCCATTCCAGTCCCATTCTCCATTAAGATTCATTTTCAATTAACTTTGTACATAGAAGACCAATCCTATATTAAGTAGATTTGAACAGTTTGCACACACACACACACAATATAAAATCCTGAGAACAAGTTTTACAGTTAATTCTCATAATACAAATCACTGAGGACAGAGGTCTTGCATGGGGAATAAGTGTAGAGTGCCTCCTGTTGTTAATTTAACAATAAACACTCTTATGTATGAAGTCAGTGATCATTCAAGGCTCTTGACATGAGCTGCCAAGGCTATGGAAGCCTTTTTGAGTCCACAATCTCTGTCAGTATTCAGACAACACTATACTATAAGCAAAGTGGAAGTTCTCTCCTCTCTTCAGAGAAAAGTATATCTTTCTTTGATTAACCCTTCTTTCCACTGGGATCTCACTCACAAAGATTGTTCATGTAGGACATTTTTTCCCACAGTGTCTTGGATTTCCATGCTTGAAATGCTCTCATGGGCTTTTTAGCCAGACCAGAATGCTTTAAGGGCTGATTCTGAGGTCAGAGTGCTATTTAGAGAGATTATCATTCTGTGAGTCTGCTGTGTGGACTGCTTCTCGCATTGGGCCATTCTCTCTTTTTTTAATTCTATCTATTATTATTAACAGACACTTGATCTTAATAATATAATCCCTTTAACACTTACTCCTAGCTATATGATCAATTTAACACTTAATATGATCACTTTGTCATTTAAGATGGCATTGTTATCATCCAGCTTAATGGGATTTTTACAGTTTTTAACTGTACCCTTAGAAGTATGTCCATAGGAATGTATGCAGAATTATACAGCTTTACAGTTACAAACTTCCTCCCCACTTTCTTATTCTCACTTTTATTTTTTAGTGGAATCTATTTTTAATTGAATTTATAAACGTATGATTAATATATGTTAAGTAAAGAGTTCAACTAATGGTATTAAGAAGAAAAGACAAACAAACAAAAAAAAAAACACAAACTGTTCCTCAACAGTCAAGATAAGAGATGTTTAAGTCATTGTTTCTCAAAGTGTCAATTTCACTTCTAGAGGTTTCCTTTTCAGTGTTCAGTTATCACAGATCAGGGAAAACTATGGGATTTGTCCCTCTGGGACTGGCTTATTTCACTAAGTTTGATGCTTTCCAGGTAAATCCATTTTCTTGCAAATGATCAGATTTCATTTTTTTTACTGCTATCTAGTATTGCATGGAGAACCATAATTTTTTTATGCAGTCTTCAGTTGACAGGCATTTAGATTGATTCCATGTCTTAACTACTGTGAATTGCGCTGCAATAAACATGGGAGTGCAAATAATTCATTTATTTGCTAATTTCATTTCCCTTGGGTACACTCCAAGGAGTGGGATGGCTGGGTCATATGGTATGACTATATACAGATTTGTGAGGTATCTCCAAACTGTCTTCCATAGTGGTTTTACCAGTTTACATACCCACCAACAGTGCATTAGGGTACCTTTCTCCCAACCTCCTCATCAGCATTTGTTGTTTGTTAATTTCTGTATGAAAGCCATTCTAACTGGGGTGAGGTGAAACCTCATTGTGGTTTTGATTTGCATATCCTGATGGCCAGTGATCCTGCCCATTTTTTAAAGTGTCTTTTGGCCATTTGGATTTCCTCTTTTGAAAAATGTCTGTTTAAGTCCTTTGCCCATTTCTTGACAGGGTTGTTTGTTTTGTTGTTGTGATTTTTCATGATCTCTTGGTATATTCTATTTATTAATTCTTTATTCATTGCTTAGTTTGCAAATAATTTTTCCCATTCTGTCTGTTGCCTCTTCACTTCCCTGACTGTTTCTTTTGCAGCACAGAAGCTTCTCAATTTGCTATAATCTGATTTGTTAATTTTGGCTTTGATTGCCTATGCCTTGGGGTCTTTTCCAGGAACTCTTTGCCCATGCCAATGTCCTACAGGATTTCCCCAATTTTCTCTAATAATTTGATGATATCAAGTCATAGATTTAGATCTTTAATCTGTTTTGAATGGATTTTTGAAAAATGTGTAAAGTAGCGGTGTAAAGTAGGGGTCCTACTTCATACTTCTGCATGTGGAAATCCAGTTTTCCCAGCACAATTTGTTAAAGAGACTGTCCTTGCTCCAGGGTTTGGTTTTAGCTCTTTGTTTGAATAAAAAGTAGTTGTAGATGCTTGGATTAACTTCTGGCATTTATATTCTGTTCCATTGGTCTATCCATGTGTTTTTGTGACCAGTACCAGGTTGTTTTGATTATAACTGCCTTCTAGTATGTCTTGAAATCTGGTACTATGATACCATCAGCTTTGTTTTTGTTGTATAAGGTTGCTTTAGCTATTTGAGGTCTCCTGTGTTTCCATATGATTTTCAGCATCATTTTTTCTAGATCTGAAAAGAATGTTTTTGGTACTTTTATTGGTATTGCACTGAATCTGTAAATTGCTTTTGTAAGAACGGACATTCTGATGATATCGATTCTTCCAATCCATGAACATGGAAGTTTTTTCCATTTTTTTTTGTATCTTTTCTATTTCTTTCTTTAATGTTTTGTAATATTCATCTTAGAGATCTCTGACATCCTTGGTTAAATTTATTCCAAGGTATTTGATTTTTTGTAGCTATTGTGAATGGGACTGATTTTATAATTTCTTTCTCAGCCATGGTATTTTCTATGTTTATGAAGGCTGTTCATTTTTTGTGCATTGATTTTATACTTGCTACTTTACCAAACTCTTCTACGATTTCCAATAGTCTCTTGGTGGAGTCTTTTGGATCCTCTCTATATTCTATATAAAATCATGTCATCTGCAAATACAGATAGTTTGGCTTCTTCTTTCCTGATTTGAATCCCTTTGATTTTTTTCTCTTGCCTAATGGCTCTAGTTTTGTTTTGTTTTGTTTTTTTTTTGTTAAAGTCTATTTTGTCTGATATTAGGATGGCTACATGAGCTCATTTTTGATTTCTGCTAGCATGGAATATCTTTCTCCATCCTTTCATTTTCATTCTGCATGCATCTTTGTTGGTAAGATGTGCTTCTTGTAAGCAACAAATAGATGAGTTTTCTTTTTTAATTCATTCAACTAGTTTGTGTTTTTTACTGGGGAGTTGAGACCATTTACATTAAGGGTGACTATTGTTAAGTACTGACATGGCCCTGCCATGTTTCCGTAAATAGTCCTTATTTTGTACTTTGAGTTTCCTTTGCCCTTTTAATTATTTTCTGCATTCTTCTTCTTTTGTAGTGATGTTCCTGTTTCTGTGTGTAGCACATCCTTGCACATCTTTTGTCGGGTTGAGCAAGTAGTTACAAATTCTTTCAATTTTTTTTCTCTTTCATTCATAAATGAGAGCTTTGCAGGGTACAATATTCTGGGTTGGCAGGTTTTTTCTCTTGGACTTGGAATGTCTCTCGCCATTCTCTCCTTGCTTGTAGGGTTTCTGATGAGAACTCTGTAGTGAGTCTAATTGGGTTTCCTCTGAATGTGATTTGGCAGTTCTCTCTTGCACACTTTAGGATCTTTTCTTTATGTTTTACTGTGGAGAGTTTTACTACAATGTGTCATGGTGAAGATCTTTTCTGGTTTTGTCTATTGGGAGTTCTGTCAACTTCCTGTATTTGAATCTCTTTCTTCAGATTGGTGAAGTTCTGTTATTATTTCATTAAGCAGGTTTTTTAATCCTTTCTCTTTCCATGTCTGCCAGAACTCCTAGGATCTGTATGTTGGGTTGTTTGATAGTATCTTATAGATCTCCAACCATGTTTTTTAGTTTTCTAATTTTGTTTTAGTTTTTCTAATTTTTTTTGGTATAACTGTAATATTTCCAGAAACTTATCTTCTAGTTATGATATTCTTTCTTCTGTCTCACCTATTCTGTTGTTAAGGCTTTTCACTGCATTTTTATTTGATCTATTGAATTCTTCATTTCTAGTATTTCATTCTCACTTCTCGTTAATTTCTCAGTTTCTTGGGAGAAGTTTTCATTTAGATTGTGGCAGTTAATTAATCAGAGAGTTCATTTTCTGAATTCCATTTTTTCGCATATCTTTAATCTCTTCATCTTTACCTTCTATTATTGAAGAGTTGTGGTGTTCCTTTGGGAGGCTCATAGTGTCTTCTTTATTCTTACTTTTTGCCTTTGTGTATTTTTTTTTTCTTTTTTGTCTGATTGCTTTTCTCTTTAATTTGTGTCTTTGTGATTTAATGGGACATCTATACTTTTAGTGAGTTCCAAGAGGCGTGAGCTATATGTGGCCTGGGTGCTCTGTTCAGTATTCCAGAGTGGATGAAGTATCCAATGTAAGGCCCCCGTAGGACTTTGTATCTTTTGTCTGGTATTTTGGTTAGAGGAGGTTGTTCACTTCTGTTGAAGTAAGCCTCCCTTTTCCTCAAAGTTGCGGGATGCCCTGGTTATAGTCTGTGGTGTATTTAGGGTTATATCACCTTGATTAACAAACTGCACCTCTAATCTGTGGAGATTTTCTTGTGGTGAGGTTGCTCTGTTATGAGTTGCTATGTGTGCATTGCAAGTGGAAGAATGGAGCCCCACCTACTGGAGCCCAGCTCACTTCTCAATGGTGGGTGAAACAAGCTCGAGTTTTCGATATTTAGGGCTTCTCCTTTTTGTATAGCTTGTGTGGTGCTGAAGAAATTCTGAAAAGTTGTTATCTTTGTTCCTGGGTGGAGGGTATGGTGAGATGGCCCTTGTAATTGATGGGCATATGCATAGAAGGGAAACATGGTAGTGCCCTGCTTATATTCAAGAATGTAAACAAACAAGATGGCTTCTCCCAGCCGGCTGTGGGTCGGTGTTTGGGGGTGAGGGGGGAAGGGGAGATGGGCATAAGTACTGCTAGTGCTTATAGCAGTGGAGGTAATAGTTCTTTGTGTACAGCAGCTATTCCTGCCTCAGTTTTACTTCAGTACTCAATATAATTAACATAATACAGCAAAGTACATACAAGAAAAAATCTGTATATAAAGATTTTCAAAGGAAATTAATGAGAACCCGATTTTGAAAATGTACAACTTCTTAAAAGGGAAGACAGAGTGTGACAAAAGAAAAAAGGATCATTGAAAGGTTTTGTTTTTGTTTTTGAGACTGTGACTGTCATGCTGTAAGATCACATTTCCCTCTGCTGTCTCAAATCAACCTCGTTTGCTGGACTGTAATTCTGGGGACTATATTTTTATGTTTTAGAAAAATCAAAGTGATATTTGCATAGTTGAAAAGGAGAAAATATGTTAAGGGTGTACTAGCATAAAATAAATCCTAGATGTATTATTTTTATTCATATTGCGTATAAGGAAATGATAGCTCAGACCTCTAAATTATAACATATGATTTACAATAATAGTAGTTACTTTACCCAGACAAAAGAGAATATGTGCTGACCTTTAAAATATGTGCTCCAGAATGGATGGTAAGGTGCAGCGTGTAAGAAGTAGGTAAGGGCCAGCGCCAAAGCTCAATAGGCTAATCCTCTGCCTGTGGCGCCGGAACCCAGCTTCTAGTCCCGGTCAGGGCGCCAGATTCTGTCCCTGTCCCGGTTGCTCCTCTTCCAGTCCAGCTCTCTGCTGTGGCCCGGGAAGGCAGTGGAGGATGGCCCAAGTCCTTGGGCCCTGCACCCACATGGGAGACCAGGGGAAGCACCTGGCTCCTGGCTTCAGATCAGCGCAGTGCGCTGGCTGCAGCTCACCGGCCTTGGCGGCCATTGGAGGGTGAACCAACGGAAAAGGAAGATCTTTCTGTCTGTCTCGCTCTCTCTCACTGTTCACTCTGTGAAAAAAAAAAAAAAAAAAAGAAGTAGGTAAGAAGTTTCTAGAAGGCCCCACTAGCAGGCTGTCTGTTGGAAATGTGGGGTCATGGGGCAATCCACAGCTCATAGGGAAATAAGAAACTCCCAGCCTGACAATAAAAGATGTAGCAGGGTTCAATGGGGCATTTTGTTTGTGCCATATTGGTTTGCAGATTCAGTTTCATGATCAGAATGGGTTGTATGAAGGCAAAGCTACACCAGAAAAGAGACGGCATAAAAGAAGTAAAGGAATAAAGTTTGTAGCTATAAAAAAGGCTTTGCACAAGTCCAGCTAAAAGGGGTTTTGTGACATAATAAACACCTTTCCAGATTAAGCTGCTTATGCCTAAGCTGAAAACTGACAAAATATAGATATGTTTTCTGGCAGGGGAGCCAACTGACTTGGAAAGAAAATAAGCAGAAAGAACAAATCCCTCAGCAACACTACTTTGGGTCGGTTAACAAGAATGGTTAGAATCACCCAGTAAGTAAAACTACAAAATGTATTCAAGGGGCACAGCAGGTTAAGTCACTATCTGTGTCGCTGGCATCTCATATGGACAACAGTTTGTGTCCCAGTTACTCCACTTCCAATCCAGCACCCTGTTAATGGCTTGGGAAAACAGTGGAAGATGGTCTTAGATGTTTGGGCCCCTGCCACCCACAGGGAGGATCTAGATGAAGCTCCTGGCTTCTGGCTTCTAGCTTCAGTCTGGTCTAGCCCTGGCTGTTGCAACTCTGGGGAAGGAACCAGGGAATGGAAGATCTTTCTCCCTCTTGATCTTCTTCTCTCTATATAACTCTTACTTTCAAATAAATAAATAAGTCTTAGAAAAAGAAAAAGAAAATGTAGTGTAATAAATAATTTTAGTCAAATACTTAAAACTTATTACTTGGACATTGGAAGATCTAGAGACAAACATAATTATTTAAATTATAAACAGTCATAAGAGCCAGATTTAATTCTTGAAATAAAAGTAATAAAGTCTAAAATAATATTAAATTAAATGTGATACAATGCTACAATGATATTTCAAAATTGGAAACTGAAAGTTAAATGACAAAGTGGTAGAGATATAATTGATGTTGTGAACATCCAAAGTGGGTACATTGAGAAATATACATATCATTCAGAGTTATAAAGCCAAGTGCAGTATATTCACTCAAAATTATAAGAAGGGAAAAGGCCAAAAAATATACTAACTGTATAACAAATAATAGAAAACAAAGAAAACATAAAGGTAAAATAAAGAGTAAAAGTGGACAATAAGATTAGGTAAACTGAATAGCAATATAAAAATAAATATAATTGGATAGCCTCAAATATTAAAATAATATTTTATGTATAAAAATAATACTTTGTATACTTAAGAATACAGAACTTATTCAAATGCTTCAGAAAGTTTAAAGATAAAATACTTGCAGATATATCAAGATGTTCAAAAAAAGATAGTAGGAATGAAGAAGAAAAACAGTCTTGAGAGGGAAAGAAGGAGAGACTATGGGAAAAAGAAATTTACATTCATAAAATCCAACATAGATGTGCCACTCTTCTAAGCATCCAGCCTGTTCTGACAATTTGTTTAATCCTTCAGCAATCCCTCAGTTCTCACTGTTGTCCTTGTCATTCCATAGACTGTGGAATAAAGAAGCTAATTGATTCACACTGGGTACTCCAGCTCATGAGTGGTAGGACTAAGGTCTCAGTTCAGGCAGTCTGGCTCACAGCCCATGAATTTCCCTACCATGCTTACATTCTTGCACCTATCAGCAAAGCCAATGTTTAAAAACAAAAACAACAACGAAAACAGTAAACAGAATCAGAAAGGTCAGCTGCTACTTAGAACTCTATAAATTATGAGTCACAACGAACTTCTCATAGATCTTTGGCTATCAAACACTGTACTGTTGACATATATAAAGCAGAAATAACCAACGTGTTAGGAAGAAATCAATAGAGATGCATCAGTAGTAACAGACCATAGTAAATCAGAGTTAAAAATGAAGTTGTAATATATTTAAACATATAATTAATTATACAGTTATCTCAGCTAAATATCTATAAGAATATTTCTACATTTTCACATATAAAGTCTTTCAATACTTTGGAATAGAATTTGAATTCACTTAGAAAAAAAGTGCATAAAATTATTTCATCCGATTCTTGAACTTCAGTTTTATCATAATAATGTTTTTAACATTCTGTTGGCCTGACAGTTATTGGATTTGACAGACAAGGTTTAAAGTAGAAATGAAGCACTTTGACTGTCTCTTTGTTGGCATGAGTATTGGCCCATGAATGTGACCTTTTTTCCTGTTGTATAACTAAAAATAACCTATCCAAAAGCAACCTGCCTATTCCATAACAAATTCAGTAAATTTTTCAAAGGAAAAAATTTTAATCCTGTGAGGTTTCCTACATGGACATTGTCAGACACCAATAGTGGGAATTTAAATTGACTTAATTGTTCTGCAAAGTAAGTGTATTATATTTATCAAGAACTTTGAAATGTCTGTGGTCCTACCAATCTAATTGAAAATGGTGGAAATGCTTCCTTTTGTTTTTGCAAGTCTCTCTTCTTCAGGGGCTTATCCATTTTCCTCTTCTAGTGGAAACCTTGAAGATTATAGATCTCAAAGAAAGTTTCCCCAGAAGAGAGTAACTGCCAGGCAGAATAAAGCAGCTTGCCCATTTCCATGCAGTGGGAATTTCCAATGTGTACACTGCCCTTTAGATTTCCTTGTTCTTTTTTATGTTGAATTTTTAAAAATTCTTATTAATATAAAGAGAACAAGTTTCATGTATTTCATAGACACAATTCTAAAATAACCATACTTCTCCACTCCCTTCCTCCCACAATCCCCCCACCTTTGTTATTCTTAAAGCAACTTCCTGAGAATGGAAATTAGGACACCAGTTATGACAATGTGTGAGATTTAAATATTTTATTATGTAACAACTGAAAAGCTAGAAAATTCTTCCTGTGATTGAAGAAGACTTGACAACAATATAAATCTCTGAAACATCAATTCAAGAAAAAAGTTAGACTCTAACCAGAGGGTTTTAACCTTTAGTGTACATATGAAACTGTGCTTAGAATGCGGAAACACTTATTAACTAGATTTGAATGTCTAAAATTCTAATTGACTTGGTCTAAGGTAGGACACATGGAATAGAATTGTTTGTGAACATCCTCAGGCTATTAAATAGTGGTCTACAAAGCACATTCACTGTAGACTTTCAAATGACAAGCCATTTTTCTTTCCTTTAAGAAATCTCAGATAAAGAAGATTATTCATAAATATTTTCATTAAAATTAGACATTCGATGAAAAATATATAAATTATGTCAAACAGGCACCTCACACAGCAAGATCACATCAATTAATAGGGTAGACCTCAGCCTATTAAAGCAGTGATTTCTTCAGCATTTTGTTGCAATCACTTGAAATATGTGATTTATAGCAAATTCAAATCTTATAACTTTTAGATTTAAAAAGTCAAATTTCAGGCAGGTCAGTACCTCATGATAGATAGATAGTTCTTATTAATTTTCAAATAACTGATTAGATCCAGGTAGAAAAAATAAATACCACTTTGGTAAACATAGAAATTCAAAAAAGATCAACTTTCATGCCTGAATTGATTTTCATGCATGAGAATGCTATTAAGAAATAGCAGTCAATAGGAATACTTTTTTTCAAACACTTTCTTCCTCAAAGACCACCATACTTTGACTGAATAGACTACCTATTTACAGCAGAATTGGGTGAACAAAAGCATTTGTGCATTTGCATTCTAAATCTGTGGTTCTCCAGTGTGCACCAACATCATGTGGGATATTTATGAAAATGCACAGATATATTGACTCATAAACTGATGAGGTAATGGGAGTGGAGAGGGATGGACACAGGAATCTCTATTAAAATTTTTTTCAGATAATTCTGATGATCATTTGTATTATTTTAGACATACTCGATTGAGTTATACTTGAACTAATGGAATCTTCCTATGGAAGACCTTTCTTTTGGCTTCAGTGAATAAAAGTGTTTTGCAAATACATTCAAAATGTTGATGACACTTTGATAACACTTTACATTTTCTTTATATCAGTGCAGTGTTTTCTTCTTCCCACTTCTATCTAAGGTTGCACTAGTTTGGTTCAAACTATACTAATAATTGTAGTTGCTATATCAGTCTCATTGAAATAGGAGCTGCTTCAACATCAAAAGAATGAATAATACCAGTGTCTGAGTTAATTAATGTGACTTTGTCACTTCTTGTCTGACATAGTAATTAAGTATTGCTGGCGAAATAGGTCCAAATCCATGTACAAAATGAGCTATTTTAGAGACCTTTGGTTTAATTTGGGGCTTTATATAATATTAATGTCATAGTTGCATGTTCCACAAAGGCAAGGTTAACTTTCTTGATATTTTATACATATTATTGGTATAAATGTTTTTCTCTATAAGGGGACTTTAATACAGTCACTAAAAATCCCATGCCCATCAAGGAGAATTGAAATTTGATATTTTCATAAAAACATTCAACATTCTCATTGTAGTAAGATTCAATCACTTTTTATCAACAAATAATGAGCAAATAAAATAGGATCAGATTCAAGATAATTTTTGAAAGATTTATTTTATTTATTTGAAAGGCAGAGTTACAGAGAGACGGAAAGACAGACATTCACTGGTTTACTCCCCAGATGGACTCAGGACAAAAGCCAGGAGCTTCTTTTGGGTCTCCTAGGTGGGTGCAGGGGCCCAAGCACTTGGGCCATCTTCGTCTGCTTTCCCAGACACATTAGCAGGGAGCTGGATCAGAAGTTGAGCAGACACTCAGAAGGGATGCCAGCATCTCAGGCGGTGGCTTTATCCACTATGCCACAACAGCGGCACCAGATTCAAAATGATTTTAAGTTGAAGTAAAGGAGAAAAACAGGTTGATGGAAAATTAGAAAGCTCAAGAACATACTGGTTAAAGAGGGACAGCTGTGAGAATGTCACCAAAGCCATTGAGGCTCAACCCATAGTGGAATGGACTGACAAGATTTCCATTTTATCATAGGCTTACAGTGTCAGCAATAAGATGAAAACATCCACCATTAATACTCAGGGATTTTTAAAACAGATGTTCCTTTACTGGTGGTTAATTTGGATGATGAGAATAGACTGATTAACCATCCAACAATTTTAAGACTTGGTTCTCAAGTAATGAGAATCTGACAGCTGGAATTTTCTGCCTGTTCATTTCATGGAAGTTCTAGTCTTTTTCTGCAAAAGAAAAAAATGGGATTATTTTTATGACAATATTAGATTATGTTTGTTCATATATGTATGTAAGTATTTAGTCAAACAAATTTTTTGCTAGGCTGACCAAACAATCAGGTTATATGCTCTTCTGGTCAAACACAGTAAGGTCAAGGGTAGTGAAAGAAATCTAGGTGGTATATGAAAATGCTTGGCTGGAGGAGGGAAATCAGGAAACCTGGGGTCAAGGAAGCCATCCTACCAGTAAGGCTGACTTAAGTCTTGAAAAATGAGTAAAAGCAGGTGATTTGGGAAGGTAGTGGGAGAGAAGTGTTTTGAGTTGGACTTTGTTTTTGTTCCAAAATAAAAAGAGTTGGGTTTGGTGTTGTGATGCACCAAGTTTAGCTGCCACCTGTCGTGCCAGCATCCCATATTGGAGTTCTGATTTGAGTCCTGGTTGCTCCCACTTTCAGCACAGCTCCTTACTAATATCTGGGAAGACAGTAGAAGATAGCTCCAGTACTTGGGCCCTGTTACCCATGTGGGAGACAATGATGGAGTTCCTGGTTCCTGGCTTTGACCTGGCCAACCCTGTGTATTACAGCTGTTTGGAAAGTGAAACAGTAAATGGAAGAGAATCTCCAGCTCTCCATCATTCTGTTACTCTGCCTCTCAAATAAATACATCTAGAAAAATGCAATGAGATTGTAGGGGGAAAATGTGACCTAAAAAAAGCTAAGAGCAATAAGAAAAAATAAAAAGTATGTACTGTGTTTATGATATATATATATGCACAACTCAATAATATACAGACTTTAAAAAGAAGGAAATATTATTTATAAAAACACGGACAAACTTACTGATATTATGTTGAGTGAAATAAACCAGGCACAGAAAGGCAAATGCTGCGTGATCTTACTCATGTAGAATCTGAAATTAGTTTAGTTCATTTAATAGATGGCTCTGATTATCACAGGCTGGGTAAGGAGTAAAATAAAAGTGAAATAAATGAAGTTCATTAATTAATTAATTTATTTATTTATTGACAGGCAGAGTTAGAGAGAGACAGAGAAAAAGGTCTTCCTTCCGTTGGTTCACCCCTCAAATGGCCACAACGGCCGGCACACTGCGCTGAACGGAAGCCAGGAGCCAGGTGTTTCCTCCTGGTCTCCCATGCGGATGCAGGGACCCAAGGACTTGGGCCATCCTCCACTGCCTTCCCAGGCCACAGCAGAGAGCTGGACTGGAAGAGGGGCAAATGGGACAGAATCCGGCACCCCAACCAGGACTAGAACCTGGGGTGCCGGCACCGCAGGCGGAGGATTAGCTAAGTGAGCTGCAGCGCCGGCCAAAATAAATGAAGTTCTAAAGATCTGTTGCACAGCCTGTTTACTATATAATATATAGTAACCTAATAATATATATTGTATTTTTTTTTTTTGACAGGCAGAGTTAGACAGTGAGAGAAAGAGACAGAGAGAAAGGTCTTCCTTTGCCGTTGGTTCACCCTCCAATGGCCGCTGCAGCCGGCGCACCACGCTGATCCGAAGCCAAGAACCAGGTGCTTCTCCTGGTCTCCCAAGCGGGTGCAGGCCCCAAGCACTTGGGCCATCCTCCACTGTACTCCTGGGCCACAGCAGAGAGCTGGCCTGGAAGAGGGGCAACCGGGACAGAATCTGGCGCCCCGACCGGGACTAGAACCCGCGGTGCCAGCGCTGCAGGCAGAGGATTAGCCTACTGAGCTGCGGCACTGGCCAATATATTGTACTCTTGAAAATTGCTAAGAGTAAGCTTTAAGTGTTCTCACCACGAAAAATAAGTGTGATGTATTGCATGTGTTAGACCAATTTTGCAGTTCCACAAAGTATATATACTTTAAAACATATAGATAATGATCAATCTATACAATTTTTGTCAATCAATATTAACGAAAAAAGATTCAAAGCAATATCATCTGTATAATATATTGTTATTATTATACTATTAACATTATGAACTGCACAAACCCACACACACCTCTACACATAAAATGTTAGCTTTCTGTTTAGTTATCCTAGCTTTGTGGTGAATTCTGTTGTAAGAAGGAAGGAAAGCAATTCCTGATAATCTGGTATAATTCATAGCCACTCAATTCACAATAGTCACATGGCTATTAGTCTGTTAATGTCCTAATCCAGAGTTTCCTTCTATCACAAGTGAGCAATAGATAGAACAGAAGAATTAAATACCTACATTTCTTCAATAACTGAGTTTTTAGGGTATGAAAGAAATCTGAGTGTCTAGTCAGTCTCTGAGAAGCAAGGCTCATTATATTGACTCTTAAATGTAACCTCAGACCCAATGATCATAGGCCCTATCCTTTGTGCTCTTAAACCCCTCTCAAACACCTCCTATAATTAACAAAACTACTTAGGTCAAATATACTCCCACCCTTGATTTCTATTTACTCAATTTGCTTCTGCTTTTCTATTTCTACCATTATTAATAAAAGAGTGAGAGTTTGAGTATGGTAAACAGGAGGAGGCTTGTGCAATTAAATCTTTGTAGTGGTCTTTTTCCTAATTACCACCTGGCCAATACTGACATAACATATTCTTCAGGTATTCCATCCACAATAACAGTACCCTCAATTCCCTTTCTATATCGTTTCTTTTGAAATAGAAAAATTATAACTTATAGGATAGTTTTCTATTTAAACTTTAACCATGACTATTGCTATCTTAATACAGATTTCTTCTCTTGAGTTTTGAATATAATTTCTTAAGGGTAATAACTGTGTAAGTGGCATTGTTACATAGGAATATTTTGTATTTCTAAGACTGAATTTTATCTCTCATTTTTGTACACAGACATAATTTAATGCTTTCAGGTTTTTAAAATTTGAATAATATTTCTCTCAAGGTTATAGTATTTCTAGTTAATGTTGTTATTGGGAATTCTCATTGCAGTAATCAGAAATAAGTATTTGTTTATTATTTTTCAGCAATGTTTTCCTTAAAAAAACAAGTATTTGTTTTTATATGAATAATTATCCTAAGAGGAAGCAACTTGGACTTACAATGGGAAGTAGGGAAACATTGGTGGATGTGGTAATTCTGAGTTCCACTTCATAACTCCAAAATCAACAAGTCTGAACTAAGAAAAAAGCAATTGTTAATTAACATACGTGTGTACTCCTCTCACATTGTAACAGTCAAGCCTTTCAAAAGCTGCTCAACATATTATTCAAATTATTTTATAATTATTTGGATAGACTATTTTCCCTAGCTAACAAAGAAAATGCAGTATTCTTAAATCTATACTTCGTCTTCTGTTGATTTCCCATTAGTGTAATAGGTTGAAAACTGATAACCTTAGTGGCGGAAATGATCACAAACTCTGGAGACCAGAGATAAGTACTGATCTAAAATATTATCAGTTAAGCCATGATTAAGACCTTTTTATTCTAAACTGTGTTTACAAATCTCTTGAAAAATCAACTCAGATATGTCTATGATTGCCATAACACCTCTCAGGTTTATAATCATCACTGTTTCTAATTTTCATAAAACAGTGATAGTATGTTCAACTATTATGTTGTCTAACACATCAGCTTCATGATAAGAGACTATTCAGAAATTTACCAAATATACACAGCAGTCTAAAAATCAAATTAAAGGAGGGGTTCGCACTGTGGCATAGCAGTAAAGCTGCCACCTGCAGTGTCAGCATCTCATATGGGTGCTGGTTCAAGACCCAGCCACTCCACTTCTGATCCAGCTCTCTGCTATGGCCTGGGAAAGCAGTGGAAGATGGCCCAAGTCCTTGGGCCCCAGCACCCACATGGGAAGATGCGGAAGAAGCTCCTGGCTTTGGATCTGCACAGCTCTGGCTACTGCGGCCAAATGGGGAGTGAACCAGTGGATGGAAGACCTCTCTCTCTCTCTCTGTCTCTCCTTCTGTCTCTGTGTAACTCTGACTTTCAAATAAATAGATAAGTCTTTTTTTAAAAAAAAAATCAAATTAAAGGAACAGTGTAGGACTTCTTTGAATATGTGCCATTTCATAGTGAAAGGACACTATTGTTTCCCAAGTGATTAGTAGATTCTTATCCGTAAGTATAAAAGTTCAAAAACAGATTTTATTTAGCCAGTACATATATATATATATATATATATATATATTTAATTTTAAAGCTTTTATTTAATGGATGCAGTTTTCATAGGTACAACTTTAGGAATTTAGTGGTTTCCCCCCCATACCCACTCTCCCACCCCCACTCCTGTCCCACCTCCTACTTCCTCTCCCATCCCATTCTTCATTAGTATTCATTTTCTAAAGGTTTATTATTTATTTGAAAGTCAGAATTACACACAGAGAGAAGGAGAGACAGAGAGAGAGAGAGTCTTCCACCCACTGCTTCACTCCTGAGATGGCCGCAACAGCTGGAGCTGCACCGATCTGAAGCCAGGAGTCAGGAGCTTCTTCTGGGTCTCCCACGCTGGTCCAAGGGCCCAAGACTTGGGCCATCTTCTACTGCTTTCCCAGGAAATAGCAGAGAGCTTATACGAAGTAGAGCAGCTGGGACTCGAACTGGCACCCATATGGGATGCTGGCACTGCAGGTAGCAGCCTCACCTGCTATACAACAGTGCAGGCCCCAAGATTCATTTTTATTTATATATAGAAGACCAACTCTATGCTAAGTAAATATTTCAACAGTTTGCACACACACAAACATGCGCACACACACAACGTAAAAAGTACTGTTTGAGAACAAATTTTGCAGTTAATTCTCATAGTACAACTCATTAAGGTCCTACATGAGGAGTAAGTGCGCAGTGACTTCTGTTGTCAGTTTAACAATTAACACTCTTAGTTATGACGTTGGTGATCACCCGAGGCTCTTGCCATGGGCTGCCAAGGATATGGAAGCCTTTTGTGACCACAAACTCTGTCAGTATTTAGACAAGGCCATAAGCAAAGTGGAGGTTCTCTCCTCCCTTCAGAGAAAAGTACATCCTTCTTTGATGGCCCCTTCTTTCCACTGGGGTCTCATTCATAGAGATGTTTCATGTAGGATACTTTTTGCCACAGTGTCTTGGCTTTCCATGCCTAAATTGCTCTCATGGGTTTTTCAGCCACATCAGAATGCCTTAAGGGCTTATTCCGAGGTCACAGTGTTACATAAAGCGATTATCATTCTAAGCATCTGCTGTGTGTACTGCTTCCCATGTTAGCCAGTACATACTTGGAATATTTTCTGGGGCCGGTGTTGTGGCGTAGCAGAAAAAGTCCCTAACCTGCAATGCTGGCATCCCATATGGCCACCAGTTCAAGTCCTGGCTGCTCCACTTACAATCCAGATCTGTGCTAATGTTCCTGGAGAGCAGTGAAAGATGGTTCAAGTTCTTGGGCCCCTGCACACAGTTGAGAGATCCAGATGAAGCTCCTGACTCCTGGCTTCAGCCTGGCCTAACTGAAGATCTATTTCTTTACTTCTCTCGCTGTCTCCCTCTCTCTGTCTGTAACTCTGCCTTTCAAATAAATAAAAATAAATATTTAAAAAAATTTCTGTGCTTTCTTTACTGTTATCAACCAATTTGACAGTACTGTGTTTTGAACCTCTAAGAGTCAGCTGTCTTCAAATTTTGACCTTGACAATTTGTTTGCATGGTAAGATGATATTCTAGGATGAGAAGAATTGCATCCCATTGTTTGCTTTCACTTTTCAAGTATCATTCATCTTTAAAAATGTTTGCATATTACAACTTTGATATATTCTGGAGGCTTCCCACTAAGAGCAATTTAGTAATTTAGGAAAATTAGTACACTGATTCCACTCAAAAATAGTTTTATTTTGCATCAGAATAATGGAATGGTGACCCCTAAATAGCTAAGTGAACTAAAGAACTAAAATTAGAGAAAATCCATTTCACTTCTTGTCTCGTACAAAGAGGAATTACTTTCTTCAGTAAAGAAAAAAATTTTCGTTGAATATTTTTTGTCCTTTTTAACACAAAGCAACTTTTTTCCTGGATTTATGTCTGTATTTGGAAAGGAAAGTTTTACAAAAACTTAATCCTTGTGTTATTTGTAATCCTGATATTTTACCTCATAGATTTCACTGATAGTCACTTACTTTATAAAACCTATATCATAATACTTGCATGAGTTTTGGATAAGCACAGAGTACATGCCAACAACAAGCAAGAAGCAATGAATGACTGGAAACACAAAACACATACGTCGCATTCTTAGAACTACTAGAATCTATTTGTCAGTTGCTCTTGTAAAACTCTTTTTCCTTCATGGTGAAATCTTACCTTCAATGATTAAAACAAAATGGCAGCTATGGAAAAAATGACTAATGAATTAAACACTATGATGGGTGAACAACACAAACAGAAGTTTACAACTGAATATTAGACCTGATAATTGACACTTGGCATGAATATCCATTCTACTTAGTAACTGCTCAGCGCTACCATAGAAGTATTATAGCATGATATTTACATCAAACAGCAAGAGGACCACATTTACCAAGGGTTCAGGGAGAGGCTTTGCCTTTTGAGATGGGTCTTGAGGAGGCATAATTCAAGATGATGTGGATATACACAGAGAACAGCTTCTAAGAAAAAGAAGCAGCATTTATAAGGAAAAATGACATGAATGTAGGAAACCCTCCAATGTTCCATGTGGTTGAAAATAACGGTCTATTTAGGAGACAAGACTGAAATTATAAATCATAAAAATATTCCTGATACATAGAGTATACCTTTCAGAGTGTAAAAAAGTGAGAAATGGACTGCGAGTGCTCAAGTATTTATTCATATTTATCTTTTCTGGTAAGTGCAAACAAAGAGATTTGGAGCCATACACATCCCGTTAGTCGAGGCCCTTACTGGATATAAAACCATGGTAATAAGATTTACCTTGCAAGGTTATAAGAAAAATGGAAGGAAAAGCTTACAGAATAGAGCTATCATGTGGTATGTGTTTATTGCATTGCTCAACAAATAATGTGCTCAGTACCTCCAGTGTATAATGATATTGGGGATACCATGGTGAATACAAGATAGCCAAGGGTTGATTTCTTGGTGTTGAAATCCAGTTATTGATTCTAGTAATGTTGGTGGTTAGGAACGGTCTCTTGTATTAAGTCACATTGTTTAGCTGTGATGTGAATGACTGAGAACCATACAAGTGAACATCGTGAGAAAATATTACAAAATGGTCTAAAATCAAAATGAACTTGTATAGTTTGAGAAAAAAAGGATAGCCAAAATGTAGCCAGCGGGATGACAGGATGATGAACAAATCAATTAATGACCCAACATGATATCCAAAGAGTATGGGCATGTAACCAGTTGCACAGATTTGCAAACAAGATTAAGGAGTTTTGATTACTACTCCAAGTAGAGATAAAGAGGAAAAATTGACATAATTTCATATTTACATTAAAAAGATAACTTTGGCTACACATACACATGCCCTTATTAGCAAGGGATACATTCCAAGACCCTATTGAATGCTGAAACCTCAAACAATAC
Source organism: Oryctolagus cuniculus (assembly GCF_051225735.1). NCBI lineage: Eukaryota > Metazoa > Chordata > Mammalia > Lagomorpha > Leporidae > Oryctolagus > Oryctolagus cuniculus. The sequence continues at coordinate 97,438,155 of NC_142867.1, forward strand.
AGAACCCTATACATACATTTGTCTCTTAGTTTCCAAAGAAGATCGGTTCCAGGATCCTTCACAGATACCAGAACATGCAGATTCTCATGTCCTTTAATCTGTGCACATCCTCTCGTATACTTTAAATCATCTCTTAATTATGGTACCTAAAAATATAAATGTTATATAAATTACTGTCATTGTGTATTGCTTAGGGGAAAATGAGAGGGGAAAAAAGTCTGTACATTCAGTAAAGATTGAATTCTTGTGTTTCAAATATTTTAAATCCGCAGGTGACTCAGGTTTTAAATCTGCAGATGCAGATGGTCAATTGTACTATGTTTGTTTTCCTACATAAATCTATGATAAAGTTTAATTTATAAAGTAGGCACAATAGAGATTACCTACAATAACTCAACAAAATAGGCAAATTATAACAATGTATTATAATAAAAATGATGTGAATGTGGTCTCTGCATCTTAAAGAGTTGGGACAAATATTACTATTTGCATACTGTGACTGATCATAGGTAACTGAAACCTTTGAAAGGGATTTCATAGACACAGGGCCTGTTATCTATTATCCTTGTTTTGTTGCTTTAACACATATTGCAACTTTTTTCTCTGCAGAAGCAGTAGTCATTTCCATTTGTAACATAACTTGCTAAAGTAGCCAATTAATAATCTTAGCTTATTAAATCAGTGTGATTTCATTAGCCACTTGTGAAAGAGAGAAATATTTTGGCCATTCTTCTAAAGGGAACTCATTGCGGGGCCAAGTACTTAAATCAGATAAAATGTCACAAGATCTCAATTACAATTGTTTTTGCAGGTTGAGAAATAAGCTTAGCTTTAATCTTTTTTTGTTTTTTCTAATATGTGTACAATAAAGGAATCAGTTGCTGATTTTCATTTTGTTTAATGATGCCCCAAGGATCTAAACATTTGATTCCCTTTCAAAAAGAACAAGCAATTATAAGAAGCATTTTCAATTAATTTATTCAAATTCAAACTGGCACTATTGGCGAGTTAATTTGGCAATATTTTGGAGATAATTCCAAAAGGATTGATTTGGGATAATGACATAGTACCTGCCCATATTCTGATTAACCAAATATTTTAGTCTTATCTAGCAGTTTCTTGAAGGGAAATATACTACTTTTATGAAAAGAAATGTTTGGAATTTCCTTACCATCTTTTTTAATTGGTTACTATTAAAATACTAAATTGATTTCTTGAGAGCTAAGCTATAGTATACATAGTAATACTGTTTATTTAACTTTTCATTTCATCTTTCAGCACTAAAAAATACTATCTTAGCATTATCATAGAAAACCATGAACTTTTGGAGTACCTCAATATTTTCTTCCATCTGTTCCTTTCTAATTCATCAATATTGCAAATTGCTGATTTGCTGCCACAATCTTTTTTTAGCATTAACTACAAGACCAAATACTAGTACTAGAGACTTACAAGACGTAGTAGTTGACAACCCTTGCAGTGTGATTTGAAGGAATTAAAAGGAAGGCCTCTGGCCTATGACTCATGAATTTTACTACTAGAAATATGTCCCTTTAACTCAAGGAAAGTAGCAGACATGCTCTCTTTTATATATCTGAATCGCTAAGATACCTTAGTTTTATTTATTTATCTGAGTACTTTGATGAGTTGTTGCTCAGTGGCATAACAGGAATAAATGATTTGAATATGAGATAATCTTAATGTCTGATGAGTACACTGTTTTTACTGCATACTAAACATCATTATTAAATGTTTCTCAGATATCAATTTAAGACACATAACTATCTTATCAGATAGATGTTTTATTACAATTTTGCATAACCAAAATTGAGCCCCTGAGAGATTAAAGGACTTGTTCTAAATACACACATACACACTGAGAGAGCCAAGATTTGGACCCAGTTAGCCTCGCTGTGATTCCTAGTTTTTAACCATGATTTTATACTGAGTTTCTATTGGGTATTGCTGCAAGACCAGATAGAACTCTACAGGGAGCCAGCACCTAATATTGGCACCAGGAGTTAAAAATGAAAGGAACCCAGAAAGTGGAAGCTCAAATGTAAAATGAGTGGATGGAGTTTAATATTTAAACAAAACAATTCATTAATTTAAACAGAGCCAAAATAAAATATACTAAGCACTGCTAATTTCTTAATTATCATGAGAAATTAAAAAAAACCTTTCTTTTAGAGGATAATTTGTGTCAAAATGACCCCAAGAGCATTCAGATACAAGGATATATCACATTTAATTGTGAGGTACTTCATTCAATGAATTTAATGCTTATAAAACATTTTTACAGAAATAAATACGAAGTATGGTCTCCATACCATTTATAAAGAGACATTTTTGCTTGCTTGTGCATATGCACATGATGGATGGATGTTTTTGCCCAAGTAGGATCCTAGTCATAACTTTTAGCTAGAAAGGAAATACCTAGTTATCAGTCAAGTAAAATTCAGTTACTCACCAAACCAAGTGCCTTTTCATCTTATTTTTGAATGTGTATTTTTAAAGCTTTTTTCATATAGTGATAAAGTGATAACTATGACTAGGTGAGCTGTGTATGGAATTAACATTGAACCTTGACCTGAGAATTTTTAAAAATGTAAATATTAATTACTTTCAAGAGAAAAAGTGATTGAAACCATTTTAGTTGAAAATAAATTTAAAAACACAACTTAAGCTTTTATTGATTAATGCATTATATTAATCCATTCAAATAATATATTTTAAATATCTATTATGTGCCAGATAATATATATTTTATACTAAAATATATTTCCTTAAACTTTTATGTCCTTTCTTAACTATCAATGGAAAACTGAGAAAAAAAGATATTTATTGTATTAAAATGAGTTTATTCCTTCATGATTGATGAGTTGCCTGGTTTTAAGAGATAGTCTGAAAAACAGAATCTCTTTTTTAAGAATTGAGGTAATGCTTACATCTAACTGAAGCAGTGTTTGGAATAAAGTCAACTATGAGTAAATGTTTGTTGTTACTTTCTTTATGGTATTATTATAATTGCATAATTAAGTTACTAAAAAGAATTTTAATATCTGGTGATGTGTTGTTTTCATCTCTTTTGAATTAGTTATCCATAAAGAGAGAGCTAAGCAAATGTTATGATTACCTTCCTTAAATTATGTTAGCTTTCTTTGTCTCGCTCTCATCTTTAGCTCATAATCTTTGTGCTTTCCATGAAACATGATTCATTTATTTAATTTCCTTTATTTGTCATTCAGTCCCTTCATCCATTAATGTGGAAGTATGAACAAAAGGCATGATGTGGTTCCTACAAAGACTTCTCTAATTTTATGTATAAATCATTTTAAAGTCACATAATATGGCACACATCTTCCTAGCCACTTACAATATAAATATTCTAGACAGGGTAATTCAATTCAAAACTTTTTTATTAAGACACATCCAAGCAATTGTGTACCTTATGTTGGATGTTATTTGTACCCAGCAAAGAAAAAGAAATTTTATGACAAAGTACCATTTAAGAAGCTACTGTATTTCAATCTTCTCTGGGTATAATGTTTATTATAGGCTATGATATAAAGTGCTATGGTGACCAACACAGTGAGAGATGATAGTTAAAAAATGGTGGTGGACATCTGGGAATCCAAGTAGTGTACACTGAGGAGATGAAAAGGACGATGTGAAGGACCAGCCTGATCCATATCATTTGAGGACAAAGTATTGAAAAATAGCTTGAGGGGCCAGCGCTGTGCCATATTGGACAAAGCCATGGCCTGCAGTACTGGCATCCCATATGGATGCTGATTTGAGACCCGGCTGTTCCCCTTCCGATCCAGCTCTCTGCTATGCCTGGGAAAGCAGTGGAAGACGGCCCAAGTCCTTGGGCCCCTGAATCCACGAGGAAGATCCAGAGGAGGCTCCTGGCTCCTGGCTTTGGGTCAGTGTAGCTCCAGCCATTGCAGCCAACTGGGGAGTGAATCAGTGGATGGAAGACCTTTCTCTCTCTCTCTCTCTCTCTCTCTGTGCAACTCTGACTTTCAAATAAATAAATAAATCTTTTTTAAAAAATGAAAAATAGCTTGAAATAAATTAACTGGTTTATTTGTAGCATTTTATTACAAAATTGATATTCATAAAACTTAAAAATAGTAAAGAAAACTTACTCTCCCTTCAGTTCTACTCCATTCTAATTAGCTCTGTGCCTCCCTACTATATTTACTTCAATGTTTAAGAAAGAAGTGTCTCATAAACAAACTTAGTAGAAGCATAGCTTTTTAAAAATGTATATTAATCCACAATTTATGTCCATCTTACTCACCCATCTTTTTTAGTGTTACTGAGTTATAATTGGTAAATAAAAATTATATACATAGCTTGACATTTTGATATATGTTGTGAAATGATCAGCATCACCACAATCAAGTTAATCAACAAATCCATCACCACAGACAATTGCCATTTTCTTTTTTACTTGGGTGCAGGGTATGAGAAAAATTAAGGTCTACCTTCTCAGAAAGTTTTAAGCATACAGAATGTTATTATTTTTACAGATTCATTGATCCATTTGAAAGGTAGAATTACAGAGACAGAAAAAGAGAGAGAGAGAAAGAGATATCTTCAATCCACTGGTTCACTACTCAAATTGTCACAAGGGTCAGTGCTGGGCCAAGCCAATGCTAGGAGCCTGGAACTACAACCAGGTATTCCACGTGGGTAGGAAGGGCCCAAGCACTTGGGCCATCTTCCACTGCTCCCTGCATTAACAGGGAGATGGATCAGAACTGGAGCTGCCTAGACTTGAACCGGTACTACAGGGAGATGGATCAGAACTGGAGCTGCCTAGACTTGAACCAGTACTCATTTGGGATGCTGGCATTGCAAACAGTGGCTTAACCTGCTGTGCCACAACACTGGTCCATATTATGGTTGACATAATCACCACAATGTACATATATCTCCAGAACTTATTCAACTTGCCTAACTAAGACACTGTACCATTGAACAATATCCCCCTTTTCCCTTTCTTCTCAGCCTCTGGTAACACCACTCTGTTCTCTGCTTCTATGAGTTTGACTACTTTGTATTCTACATGTAAGTGAAATCATGAAGTATTTGCCTTTTTATATCTGGTTCTTGCATTCCAAATACATCACATTGTGGAAAGCTGCAGGATTTTCTTCTATTTTATGGATGCATAATATTTATATATTTTTCCAATTATTTAGCTATCAATGAGTACAAATGTAATTCCATGTTTTGATTCTTGTGAATTATGCCACAAAGAACATATAGTGTAAATATCTCTGCAAGGGTGTGATTCAGTTATCATTGGGCACACATCCACATGTAGGATTGTTATTAGATCATGTATGTAGCTCTGTTTTCAATGTTTAAAGGAACATCATGTTATACCATAATGTCTATACCAATTTACATTCCCGACAGTGTACAAGGGCTCCCTTTTGTTCACATCCTCACCAACACTTGTTTTCTTTTTTGACAATAAGCATCCTAAAAGGTGTGAGGATCTCATTGTGGTTTTGATTTGCATTTTCATTATGGTTAGTGATGCTGAGCATCATTGTATTAACCTCTTGGTCATCTGTGTGTACTTTTTTTAGAAATGTCTATTCAGATATTTTATGTTTTAAAAATCAGATTATTGGGTGTTTCTTATTAAGTTGTATGAATTCCCTTTGTTTGAGTATCTTGAGTATTAACTCCAAATCAGGTATATCATTTGCAAATATTTCTACCATTCCATAGGTTGACATTTCATTGTACTGATCATGTTTTTAGTTTGATGTAATCTCATCATTCATCTATCCTTGGCTGTTTTCTTCCTTTGCTAGCCAATGGTACTTAGAAAGATGAATAAGACTAATTTCAAATCAATTGCTCTAATACTGTTTACTGAGTTTCAATGATTTGCTTTCAACCATTTGCTATACACTGCCATCTAGATGCCACAGACACCATGATGTTCCAAAAAAACATTACCCTATACCACTCACGGCTCCTCTGGGAGCATGTACCTTTCAGCCATGTATGCAGGAAACTTCCAGTCACTGTTATAGTGTCTCCCATACTTGCTATATTAAATAATTCATCACATACTGTACTCCTACCCTGATACTCTCACAGTTTCTCTTTTATGCTGTCTGCTCTTTTCCACTCTTACAGTTGCTGTACTAACTTGGACCATTTTCTTCTCTGTGGACTATTACAGTAACCTTTCTATACGTACCAGTTTTTCACTACTCTCTCCGGACTTTAGTCTTTTCACAATGAAGTAAAAATATGTCTAAGTTATTTATACACAAACATACATATATATCATAAATATGTCATGCCATTTATTTTATCTATATATCTTTTTGCTTAAAAACAATATATCTTCCATAGTATAACTTCTAAAATTCTTTCCCCATCACCTTTGAGTTCATCCAGTGAGGCTACACAATCACACCTCTTTATCCATGCTGTTGTTCCTGACTGGAAATATTTTAGTCAAATTTTATACAGATAAACAAAAGGCCATAGTCTCCTTTGTGAGACCAAGTTCACTTTCCACACAGACTATACCATGTTGTGCCATATGTTCTTACAGCTCTGATCCAATCCTCTGTCATGGGAACTAGTCATAGTGGATCATGTTTTATGGTTTACTTGTTAGTCTCCCTGACCCTATTCTCCTACCAGACCTGCATGCCAGAAACTTTGCACCTGCATATGAATTTGTTTCTGTGTCTCAAGCAAACAGCAGCCTGACAATTCAAATTGGGTAGGCAAATGTTACAGGTCAAAAAATTCTGTGTATCAGACAATTTTATATTGCTAATCTTAGTCATTTTTAAAGAATCCCCTAAAGGAGACCAGAGGTGAAAATTTTGAAAGTTGTTTCTTCACGCAGCTAACCATGGATGGACATATGTGTAAAACAGACATCTATTTCATATAGATATCCATGTTACTATACCCAGTTTTGAATTGTTCAGACCATAACATTGACTAGAGGAACAAAGATGTGCATATAAAATGTAGACCACCAAACCATCCCCTGTTCTTCCCTTTAGATAACATGGGTAAAGTAAATGTGAGGTGCAATAAAAAATTAGGACAATCCAGAATAAACGAGTACTTACCATTCATTTGTGATGTGCCACTTCAGGGTAAATTTGCTTCTAGATTCTGGGAAAGCAACCAAAATTCTGAAGATGTATTCTGCCTGCTGTTCAAGAATAGCATATACATAAACCCTTCTGTTGTTTCCTTTTTGGTTGACTTATTTTAAGGTAACATAATTTCTATGGATGCTTTACTGTATTTTAAAAATCTTACATTGTTAGAACATTTTGAGGTTCACAGGTGTCTTTGTACATACTTTCTCTATTTATTTATTTATTTTTGAATAGCATAGAGACAGAGGAAGACAAAGAGAAATTTTCTTTCTGTTGGTTCACTCCCCAAAGGCTTGGGCTTGGCCAGGCAGGGGCCTAGATCTCCATACAGATCTTCCACATGGCTTCTAGGGAACTAACCATGTGGGCCATCACCTGTTCCTGCACATGGTACACATAAGCAAAAAGCAATTCAGCAGAACCAGGACTCCAGCCCAGGCACTAAAGTATGGGATGTGACCATTACAAGTGGCATCTTGGCCTCTGTGCCAACCACATACTCCTATTGTCTCATTTTAATAAAACAGAGAGCTGGGGGAAGAAAGCCAAGCATTGTCATACCCATTTTTCTGAGGAAGGATCAAGTGTGCAGAAAAGTGGAATTGTTCTCTAAAATCACCAGAGCTAAATAGCGGCAGACAATCTAGGTCTAGTATAAGGTTAGTTCACTTAACTGAATTACATTGATTTCTCAGCAGTTAAGAGTGAATGCATGGGTCAGCGTTGTGGTTCAGCAGGTTAAGCCGTTGTTTGCAAGGCTGGCATGCCACACTGGAGTGCCAGTTTGAGTCCCTCTGCTTCTACCCATATTCCCACTAATGTGTCTGGGAAGGTAGTGGAGGATGGTTTAAATACTTGAGGCTTTGCCACCCTTGTGGGGAGACCAGTGTGGGGTTCCTGGTTCCTGTCTTAAGCCTGACAAGCCCTGGCTCTTTTGGCCATTTGGAAAGGTAAGGAGCAAATCAAAGATCTCTTTCTTTCCCCACCCTGCCCTCCCCCGTGTATGTATGTTTTCCTCTCTTTGTGTCTCTCTGCCTTTCAAATAAATAAATCTTGAATAAAAGCTATGTAATAAACCCTTAGTTCTGAATACTTTATTACTTATGTACTTGTATTTATCATTACTCTTTGCCACTTTTAGCTAAAGTTTAAAAAGCTGAATGAGTAATAAGTAGGATATCTTTTCTCATGGCATCTGTCAGTCCTATCTCAGCGCTTGTATTCTAAATAAAAGAAATATGGGTGGGATAAAGCCAATGCCCTCTTGATTAGTTTTCCACAGCTGCCATGAAAAATTGCCGCAAATGTAGCGACTTAAAACAACACCAATTTATGACCATGGAGTTATGGAGGCTGGAAGTCTGCAGGGTGCTCACTGGGCTACAAATCATTGTATCAGTAGGACTGTGCTCCATCCTAGTGGCTCTAAGGGGAGAATCTGTTTCATTACTCTTCCATATTAACAGGTTCCCAGGATTACTACAGGAATGTCTTTGTGGGACTATTATTCTACATTCTGCTTTCTTATCAAAATAGAGTGAGAAATGGCTTCAGAAAGGAAGAAGAATTGAAAACACCATATAGATGAGGTAGTCAACAGAGACTTAACTTTTGACTTTGAAAATAAATCACATGAGGTTGAAACTGGCTGTAAGTTTGGAATTAATTGTATCATCAATATCATATTAGGAAAAGAACACTCATGTATAAGATAGTCATTGTAATAACATCTACTCATAAGGAAGTCTATAATATTACTGAATTTCTATTCCATTCATACAACTGACATTTATAGTCTTATAAAAATATACATTCCTGGGGGAGTGTGCAGGCTCCATTTTGGGCTGCTGCGGGAGCCGGAGTCGCCGCCACTCAAGTGTGCAGGCACCTGGTGGTCTCGCCCTGGAGCAGAAAGTGCTTGAGTTCCAGGCCTGAAAGAAAAGGACCAAGGACAAGAAGGACAAGCCCAGAGGAAGTGAGTCTTGTGCCCCCAGCATCCCACTGTCTGGATTTCCTCCAGCGCCTCCTGTGCTCTGGTTGCGTGTCTTGACCATGTGCTGGGTTCTGACACCCTGGGGCCACAGACGCGTGGCCTCAGGGCGGCCTGGGGGTCGCCCTCCAGAAACCATGTGCAAGGGTGGAACTTAGCAGCCCCAGGCCTGCCCGAAAGGGCTGTTGGGGAAGTGCCTTCTGCCTGAGCGCCACAGAGCAGGTGTGAGTGCTCTGCTTTCCCCTTCCTTACCTGCTTCCGGTAGGCCTTCAGGAGATTTTTGAGTGGCTTTTGCGTGTTTACTTTTGGTTCTGCCAGCCACATGCTGCCTCTCAGAGAGGCGGGCGTGGAGCTTTCCCCTTAGTCAACTTCCTGAAGCTGCAAGGCGCATGCCTCACCTGCGGCTTGCGCGGACCGATCGGCGTGCACTGGTTCGGAGTGTGCCAGTTTCTCTAAACCTCATGTCTTCACACGGGATGTCGGTAACCTGGACCGGGCAGTGCCGCAGTGTCCTTTTTGGATTATCTGCTAGTTCTAAAGCCAACGTTGGTGATTCTGGTCTGGTGTATTAAGCGCCACGTGCAGTTTTGTGAGCGGGATGCATAACAACGCTATTTAGCGCTGTTGTGGCAAACACAAAAATTGGTAACAGCCTTGTGGTGAGGGCATTTTTAGCAAGTGAGGCTTAGCCGTAAGAACTTAACATCTTGTCCTAACACTTAATTGTACAGGGTCTTGGAAAGCAACTCTAATGACAATTTGTATTTTTTTTAAAAATTGCCCATCTAGTTGCTATTTTTATCCTTTTTTATTTATTTGCTTTTCTGTGGTGTTGTAAAATCTAATTCTTTCTGGGCTGATATACCGCATTTCAAAGGCCTTCCCTAGGTTACCCAACTCGTGACAGTACCAGACAACAGTATGTGTGTGTGTGTGTGTGTGTGTGTGTGTTGTTTTTGGAGGCTACCTGATGTTTGGGGAGAGCACATAAGAACTTTTCTTTCAATAGAACTGAAGTGGTAGGTGACCTCACCTCTTGCTCCATTTTCTATTCTCTGTCTTATGAAATTTTTTATTTTGTAAGTGCTTGGTTACCAATGTGTGAGCTTTCTGTGTGTGTGTGTTTTTATCTCTTGATTATCCATTGATTGGTTGGATTAACGGAAACATCAAGGTGCTAACCTGGTTGTAGTATGCAGTTAGAATTTAAGTGTACTTTTTTGTTTCTTGGTTATTTCTTATAGAACTGATATGAATGTGTTATGTTGCATTTTCTACTGATGAAAAACGATAATGAGTCTATTATTCAATGCAGATTTTAAAAGTCCTGATCTCTTACACCACATGGCCTGCTCTCTTGAAAATTATATTAGTCTGAATCAAGCTGTAATTTGGGACATAAAGCTGTATTATAGAGATGATCATATACTTTAGATATTCGTTAATTTTGATCATAATGTGGTTTATTTCTAAAGTCAGATGTACTTTGTGTTATCTCTTACTCTTCCATTCACTAGTCTGGGTAACCTAGAGTTATTTGTGTCCTTAATTATGTCATATTGAAAATCCAAGTATGGATTACAGATAATCTGTCATTCATTTTGCTGGATATTCATCTTGTACAACTCTTGACTCCTGAAAATGTGTATGAAAAAGCTGCCCCCATTTACTTGTAAAACACACACACACACACACACACACACGTAAACATTCCTGGGAGTGGGTATTTAGCACAGCAGGTATCATGCTTCTTGGGATACTATCATCCCATATCTGAGTGTTTGGGTTTCAGTCCTGACTCCACTTTTGATTTCAGATTCCTGCTAATGTAGCCTCTGGGAGACTGCATATAGTGGCCCAAGAACCTGATTCCCTTCTAATCATATGGGAGAACCATATTAAGTTCTCAACCCCTGACTTTAGTTAGGTGAAGCTCCAGTTTTTGTGACATTTGGGAAGTAAGGCAGCTGATGGAAACTCTCTCTCTATGTCTGTCTGTCTCTGTCTCTGCCTTTCAAATAAATTAAATAAATAAATAATATATTTAAGTGTAAATTCCCAGACTCCACTTACCTCTTATGATGGTCTAGAAGGTCTTTGATGGTACTTACAAATCTGCTTTCTAACAAAATCAGGTGATTCTGACGGAGGCGTCCATTCACTGTCACACTTTGGGGAACACTGTTATAGTAGATTTTTCCTCACCACTTAGAGACAGAATGGCTTAACATGCTCCTTGCTATTGGAACACCTCACTATGGAGAGCATTTACTCTTCAAAATTTACATTTAGTATGAGATGTCACAAAACAAAATCTGAATAGAATGATTGGGGATTATGAAAAAATATATTTTCAAAACCAGTTATTGCAACTCTTTTGCCATTTCAGGACTGGGCCAATTAAAATAAATGGAATAATCATACGTATTTTCTTTTCTACAAAAGACAATCATTGACTGCCCATATTCACATAAAATTTTTTCAAGTGCTGTGGGAGAATCAAATGGGTATTCTCAGTAGTCACACCTTTATCATTTTCAGTCTGTTCCAAGCTAAGGAGAAATTAAGCTCTTCATGTTACTGAGAAAATAAAAATATAACTGATGAATTACCCAAAACATTGTTTTACTATTACTATAGCCAGTTTGCTACATATGTAATATAAAAACAAAGGAGATTTTCTAATGCTAAAGTTAAAACACAATTATTAAACTTTCACAAACAGGTCCAGTAGTCTCAAAAGAAATAGATTAACATAAAATTGAGAGCGATTTTTCAATGAAGAAATCAATATTGATCTGTATTGCCAACCATAATGGCATCTTCCAAGCCAAATTGGTTATAATTTTGTTTTATTGCATTAACATCCCTCATTTTAACCCATATATAAGCCTCCTGAGTTCACCTATGAGCAGTATAAAAATAATGTGAAAGTTAATTTAAGGACTAATTATTTGAAAAATGAAATTATCCTAGTTTTATTAAAATTACAGATTATGTTACTTACTAAATATCAGCACTAACTCTACAGTTTATTTTTAGAATATATCACATAGTTCCTTTTAACCAAATTAAACTTTCCTAATTGATAATTGCTTTGGATAGTTCAATTAACTTCTCTGATTAAACCATTCTAATTTAACGTGATATTGTTAGTGTGAACTCTAAAGTCCTGTATGTGGCTGAAAAAGTCTACAACTGTTATTCATCTCTCCAGTTTCCCTGATGCTTCCTATCTACACACACCTGATATCTTTTTTTTTTTTTTTTTTTTTGAAAGAGTTACAGAGAGAGGTAGAGACAGAGAGGTCTTCCATCCGCTGGTTCACTCCCCAGATGGCCGCAATGGCTGGAGCTGTGCAGATCCGAAGATAGGAGCCAGGAGCTTCCTCCGGGTCTCCCATGTGGGTGCAGGGGCCCAAGGACTTGGGCCATCTTGTACTTCTTTCCCAGGCCATAGCAGAGAGCTGGACTGGAAGAGGCACATCCAGGACTAGAACCGGCGCCCACAAGGGATGCTGGCACCTCAGGCCAGGCCTTTAACCCGCTGTGCCACAGCACCAGCCCTCCACCTGATATCTAGCTACTATAAATCAGTTTCTGTAAGCCATGTGAGCTGTCCCTTTTCTGAAGCTACTAGCATGCCTTTTCTATGTTAACAACACAACTATTTCTGTATGTCTTGCTTGAATATTGCTACTTGTCTTCGGGTCTCTACTTTATTTCCTTAAAAAATAAATCATTCCTTGCACATAAAATCCAGGTAAGAGACCTGAAATACTGTTCTCATGACCTCAATACAGCCTAAAGTCTTACCCATCTTACTGTATTATACTTGTCTACACTGTGAACAAATTTGGAAGAAAGGGAAGGTTGATAATGAATTCCAAAACACAGGTAGACAGAAGGAATAAGTTCCAGTGCTCCATGCAAAAAAAGCTGACTATAGTTCATAACACCACCATAAATATTTTATGACTAACTGAAAGACAGATGGGTAAAAGGCTCCAAGTTTAAAGATTGTAAATAGAAACGCTAATTATATATCTCATTGGGTCAATATATATTGCATATGTGTGTTGAAATATTACACAGTAGCTCATAAACCTTTATACTTATTGCTGATAGTCTAAAATGCGAAAAAATATATGTGAGTGTTTGGCAAAGTGATTAAGACATTACAAAAGATACCCACATTCCACATTAGAATGCCAGGTTTGAGTTCTAGCTCTGCTTCAAATTTAGCTCTTGCTAACGCACATACTAGGTGTTAGCAGATGGTGGTTCAAGCACTTAGGTAAAGATCACCCCCTCTGGAGACCAAAATGAGTTTCTGGTCCCTAGCTTAAACCTGGCCCAGCCCTGTATATTTATTTTTGGGAATGAATCAGAGGATGTAAGAGCTCTCTACATCGTTCTGTCTCTTCCTCTCCCTGTCTTTCTATCTCTCTGCCTTTAAAATAAAATGGAAATAAATAAATAACATTTAAAAAAGAAAATTTGAATAAAATAAGTGAAGAAAGTGCTATTTGGGGGATTGAAATGTAACTGAGACCAGATAACTGACTCCAAAATCTTTCAAAATAATGGCAAAAGATATCAAAGACAAAAAACTGTTATTAGGAGAATTATATCTAGTGTTTGTTTTTTTTTCCTAATGTTTGTTAAATGCAAATGAATTTTCATGTGTTCCTGAATTTTTTTAATTCACTGAAATTCAAAGACAGGACTTCTTAACAACCACCTACAGATGCCATCAATTTGAAGCCACACTTTATGTTTGAAGTAGAATTTATTGCTTACCTGACAGATGTATAAAGCATGGAGAATGTATAAACCTATGTGCATTTGGACAGTGAGAAATTTAAATATTTTTTCTATTTAATAGTAAACCATTCTTCCCATTTTTGTCCATCAAATTTATGAAATGTCTATATATTTTATTTTGATTGCCTGAGTGTTCATGCTGTCTTAACATTTTGCTATGCAAGTAAACCAGTTTTTCAGTGAATTTCACAATTTTTGATTAAGGATGAATTCAGCGAAGTACATAACATAGATGTGTGATTTTTATTGGAAGGTGTGATTTTTAAGTCTATTCAGGTAGCCAAGTTTAGGTCTCTATAACTTAAAAAGCTACTATATAATTTAAAAACTCACATGTTTTGGATGATTTTTTATTGATAGTTGAGAGGAAAAGTAAGGACAAAGAATCTATGGAAAAATAGTATCATGTGACCAGGTATAGGCTATATTAAAAAATAGTCATTAGCAAAAATTATGAATTTCTATGTAGTTGGACCACAAAGCTTCAATTTGCCAGCAAATTTGAAATTGTCTGCATAAGCAGTAAACTCAGTTATTCTAGTATTTTCATTAAGATGTGTGTGCTGCTAAGGATGCCTACATACATTGTATTATCATAGTTATTACTATTAGGAATTAAAAGTGTGTATCCAAAGGATACATAATTTCCAAGTTTAAAAAGGAGCATTGCGAGTAAAAATGGAAATTTACTTTAGTATCACTATCTGGCACTATAAAACAAATCTTGTACTTTATGAAAAATAAAACAAATGCTGATTCAAGCAAGAATTTTAGTTGTAAAATCAAAACCTCAGTAGCATTAGGCCATCATCTTAACATGAAAGTATTAACCTTCCCTCTGTAATCTTCAGAGACTTCTGAAGACTTGAAGCTATAAGTGCCTATGTGAAAAACAGAAATCTCTTCATGGAGACCATTTTTAAGCACTAAAAGAGCTCCTTAGGGGATATGTTCTTAGAGTAGCTGACAGGCAGAGAGTTCATGTTTTTTTCAAAATTTTTCGTTATAGCTGAAACTCAGGAATGATAGTCAGTTAATGGCACATATATTGAGTTGGTTTTCACCTTTAGATAATTAGGTGTGAACTCATGGTGATATTGAGCATGTTCCCAATAAAAATTGTGTCCCCCTTGTGCTGGCGTTGTCTTTGTAAAAATCTCTCATGTTTACTTACAGGAAAAAAACAGACATTTTTGTGACCCAGTGTATGCTTGAATCCCATAAAGATCTAATTGTTTGAGTCATTTGTACAATGCCAAGGCCAAAGAATACCAGTGCCAAATATTTAGCATTCAAAGCACAGTTTTTTTGGCCACTAGATTTAATAAGTTAATTGCCATTTTTAGAGTTCTTTTCTTTACTATTTTTTAAAACTTCAAGTGTTGTTTTTCTTCTTTTTTTTTTAATATTTATTTTATTTGAAATGCAGAGTCACAGAGAGGGTGTGTGTGTGTGTGTGTGTGAGAGAGAGAGAGAGAGAGAGAGAGAGAGAGAGAGAATCTTCCCTGGTTCACTGCTGTTTCGCTCCCAAATGGCTTCAATGGCCAGAGCTGGGTCAGACTGAAGCCAGGAGCAAGGAACGTCCTCCGGGTCTCCCACTTGGGCCCCAGGACTTGAGCCATCTTCTACTGCTTTCCCAGGCACATTAGCAGGAAGCTGGAACTGAAGTGAAGCAGCTGGAACTTGAACCTTTGCTCATATGGGATGCCAGCGCTGCAGACGGTGGCTTAACCCACTACATCACAGCGTTGGCCCCTGTTGCTTAATTTTTAATACAACAATTTGAGGTAATATAACTTGACACTTTAAAAATTCTGTCTTGAGGGACAGCGGGTTAACACCCTGGCCTGAGGCGCCGAAATCCCATATGGGCACCAGTTCTTGAGACACGGCTGTTCCACTTCCAATCCAGCTCTCTGCTGTGGCCTGGGGAAGCAGTGGAAGATGGCCCAAGCCCTTGGGCCCCTGTACCCGCATGGGATACCTGGAGGAGGCTCCTGGCTCCTGGCTCCAGATGGGTGCAGCTCGGGCTGTTGTGGCCAATTGGGGAGTGAACCATCAGATGGAGGTCTCTCTCTCTCTCTCTCTCTCTCTGCCTCTCCTCTCTGTGTAACTCTGACTTTCAAATAAATAAATAAATCTTTTAAAAAATTCTGTCTTGTGTCATATTCTTCCTTAATTTGATTTCAATTTAGTGTTCTTGACCTATTATGAACAAGACTTTTAAGAATCATCAAACACTAGAATCACTACCCAATTAATCTCACTGTTCCCCATAACCTTGAACTCAGAAAATCTGTATCTTTTTTAATGCTTGATTGCCTAAACTAACTGGTAGGAATTGCTTACCAGGTACTGTCTTTTATTATTTCAGAATCCAATTCCTTTTCCTAAATACTGGGGTCAAATAAGAACATCTCCTAAGTTACATATTGTTATATTTATGCTGCTTCAATTATTAGCTTAACAAATAAGAAATGTAGACACATTCCAGATATCTTGAGTTCTTTTGTCTATTCATAAGGATATAATTAAAGCTTATATGCAAATCATTATCAATAATCTTTGATCTTTTCATGTTAATCTTACAATTATAAATTTAATTTATTCAAAAAATAGTGAACACCTATGAATCTTATAAGATCCATTAGACACAGGATATGTTAATAAATAGAAAATGTTATTTTAAAAATGTAATGTATAATAAGGAATATAAAATTTTGGAAACAATACTGGGAACTAGGTGAATGCTAACTTTGCTTATGGATACAGAGATTATTATAGGCAATTTATTGAAATAGCAAATATCGTTTAAAATGCATGCACATTTCTTATGAACAAACACTTGGTACCTACTCCAGAAAAATATCTGCACAAATACCTTCTTTTAGATGTTGTTTATCCTCCAGTTTCATAGAAAAGTGGCTAAAATCTACCTTCCGTTCCTATACAGACCCCTACACTGCCTTATATGGCTTTCTCCTTGCTGCCTCCATTACATCCTCCAAATCTCATGCATCCTCTACTATCAGATGCTAATAGATGCAATTCATGAACATTCTGCCACAGCATAATTGTGAATTTGGATATCTGGAATTCTGGGCATCAACACTCTTCATCTTGTTTTCTACTGTGCCTGCTAAGCAGTTTACTAGGTTCAGTGGATACGACATGTGTCAGATACAATCTCTTCTTGAAGAGAGTTAAATTCTAGGGGAAGGAGAGAGACACATTGACCAAGAAATATACTAAGCTGATTAAACTGGGAGACAGGGATATGCAAATGTTTTTTTTTTTTTTTTCTGAGTCTTGAAGAATAAACAGAGCAGATCAGCTCAAGAGAAGGCATTCTAACAGCCAAGGAATATCCACACACTTCACAAATGTTGGAGACAAGGCCGGCGCCGCGGCTCACTAGGCTAATCCTCCGCCTAGCGGCGCCGGCACACCGGGTTCTAGTCCCGGTCGGGGCGCCGGATTCTGTCCCGGTTGCCCCTCTTCCAGGCCAGCCCTCTGCTGTGGCCAGGGAGTGCAGTGGAGGATGGCCCAGGTGCTTGGGCCCTGCACCCCATGGGAGACCAGGAAAAGCACCTGGCTCCTGGCTCCTGCCATCGGATCAGCGCGGTGCGCCGGCCGCGGCGGCCATTGGAGGGTGAACCAACGGCAAAGGAAGACCTTTCTCTCTGTCTCTCTCTCTCACTGTCCACTCTGCCTGTCAAAAAAAATAAATAAATAAATAAATAAACAAATGTTGGAGACAGTAAGGGGGAGGTGTCTTTTCTTTCTGCATATCTGCTAGTGGGTATTGGTCAGTATGTGTGATTATAAGTAGACTGCAGAAACCATATTTTTAATAAGAAAGCATGTGTTTTATTCTCATAATTTAGTTACAGAAGTAGTCTTATATGATGTGATTACAAAAAATGAAAATATTGTTAAGCTAAAATTATTGCTTTCACTGTTTCTTTCTTTTTTTTTTTTTTTTTTTTTGACAGGCAGAGTGGACAGTGAGAGAGAGAGACAGAGAGAAAGGTCTTCCTTTGCCGTTGGTTCACCCTCCAATGGCCGCCGCGGCTGGCGCGCTGCGGCCAGCGCACCGCGCTGATCCGATGGCAGGAGCCAGGAGCCAGGTGCTTTTCCTGGTCTCCCATGGGGTGCAGGGCCCAAGCACCTGGGCCATCCTCCACTGCACTCCCTGGCCACAGCAGAGAGCTGGCCTGGAAGAGGGGCAACCGGGACAGAATCCGGCGCCCCAACCGGGACTAGAACCCGGTGTGCCGGCGCCGCCAGGCGGAGGATTAGCCTAGTGAGCCGCGGCGCCGGCCTGCTTTCACTGTTTCTAAAAGTGGCATCCAAGTAACACAGTCTTTTTCTAATTTTTTTTTATCTTGAAAATAGTTGGAAAGTTCATGGTTAAGCTATAAAATTGCATGGACATATTACCATTGCACATTGTAACTCTGCTGTGTCTTCTGGTCAATTAAAGAGAAACTCAAAATGATAACCACAGCCAAGCAATGTACTCTTGTAACATTAACTAAGCAAATGGTTAACAGTTAAAAACAAATTGAAGTAAGATTCTTCTAATTTTCCTGCACCAGTAAACATTGCTAATAAATTACATGATCCTTAATAACATACCAACAAATTAGGAGGATGCCTAAAATAGGGACTATGCAATGTAATAGAAGTAGCAGTTTTTTTCAAAAGGAATCTTAAAAATTCAAATAAAGAAGTAGTTTGTTCATCCAATCCCTTCCTAAACAAAAACAGAACAAAATTGTAAATCAGAAATTGAGGAAAGCCTTGGTATTGCAGTTATCATTCTTTATTGAAAAAAAACTGTATTTTTATATTTTAAAGGCAGAAAGAGAGCCAGAGAAAGATAGAGATTTTTCCAGCCCCTGGTTCACTCTCCAAATGGCCACCATGGCCCTGACTGGCTTGGCTGAAGCCAGGAGCCTGGAACTCCATGTGGATCTCCCACACTGAGGCCAAGGGCCCACATGCTTGGGCCATCTTCCAGGAACTGCTTTTCCAGGTGCATTAGCAGGCAGTTGTATTGGAAACAATGCAGCTCAAAATTGAACTGCTGCTCTGATGTGGAATTTAACCCACTGTACCGCAACATCATTATCTTTTTTTTTTTTTTTTTTTTTTTTGACAGGCAGAGTTAGACAGTGAGGGAGAGAGACAGAGAAAAAGGTCTTCCTTCCATTGGTTCACCCCCCCCCCCAAATGGCTGCTGCGGCTGGCACACTGCCGATCCGAAGCCAGGAGCCAGGTGCTTCCTCCTGGTCTCCCATGTGGGTGCAAGGCCCAAGCACTTGGGCCATCCTCCACTGCCCTCCCGGGCCACAGGAGAGAGCTGGACTGCAAGAGGAGCAACCGGAGAGAACCAGCGCCCCAACCGGGACTAGAACCTGGGGTGCCCGCACTGCAGGAAGAGAATTAGCCTTGTGAGCTGCGGCACTGGCCAACATCATTATCTCTTTTAAGTAATATAGTTTACCACCTCTCCCATTCCTTGTCTTTCATACCTAGTATTTCCTTTGAAATTAAGCACAGCAATGCAGAAATTTAATTTTCTTTTTCTTAAAGATTTATTTTATTTATTTGAAAGACAGAGTAACAGAGAGAGAGGTAAAGACAGAGAGAGAGGTCTTCCATCCGCTGGTTCACTCCCCAGATGGCCGCAATGGCCGGAGTTGCACTGATCCGAAGACAGGAACCAGGAGCTTCTTCTGGGTCTCCCACGTGGGTGCAGGAGCCCAAGGAATTGGGCCATCTTCCACTGCTTTCCCAGACCATATCAGAGAGCTGGATCGGAAGAGGAGCAGCCGGGACTAGAACCGGCACCCACATGGGATGCTGGCACCTCAGGCCAGGGCTCTAACCCACTGCGCCACAGCCCTGGCCCCAGAAATTTAATTTTCTTCTGAAGGTAATATTTAATTGAGACTTGAATTAGGAAAGGAACTAGCCATGTAAAGATATGTAGAAAGAGAATTCTAGGTTCAAGAAACAGCAGTTGCAAAGGCTAGTTTGACTAGTGTGCACCAAATTGCAAATTTTTAAATAATTAAGCCACAGAGGCTAAGAAACTGTCCAAGGACTTGTAGGTCATGATAAGGAATTTGACTGCATTGCATTATGATCCCATTAATTTGGTAGTTCTACAATAAGCCTGTCTATTTGTTTCATGAGGGCAGACAGAGACTACTTCCATTCCTCCCAGTGTATCACTGATGTTTTACATACTGCCTCCACTCATTAAATATTTGTTGTATAAAATAATAAAAGAGCAACCTATTGTGTTTAACTTATACTTTCATATACAATGCCAATTCAAGTATGCACTTTAAAAATTCTGTACAGGTGTCTTACTTGAAATGCTTGGGACCAGACATGTTTTGGATCTCAGATTTTCTCTGTCTTGGACCATTTCCATATATTTAATGAGATATCTTGGGGTTGGGAATTGGGTCTAAAATGAAATTATGTTATACCTTATACACATAACCTGGAGGAAGTTTTATGCATGTTTTGTAAGATGCCTACATTTTTTTCCGTGACCCATTAGCATGAGGTCAGATGAGGAATTTTTCACTGTGGTGTGATGTCAGTGCTCAAAGGTTCAGATTTTAAAGCATTTCAGATTAGGGACTCTGTACAGGATGTATTTCATGGCTTTGGCTTAAGCTGTCTTTAAGACAGGACTGGGTCACCAGAAGGAAGAACAACTTCCTCTCTGTGTATACATGAAGTTCCCACAGGTGCCCGGGAAAGCCCATACTCTAAGATAAATCTTTTTTTTTAGCATTGATTATGTTTCCCTTCTCACTTAGAACTTTACCCATCATCTTGATTGTTAGCAAGCAGGAATTTCAGAAGATTAAAGAGAATGGTAATAACTGAAAATTGTTCTCATTTGTTTTATTCATTCTAATTCTGTATCTGTTTGGGGAAACTAATGTTTTTCTATATCAGACTTACATTCATAATCATTGCTTCATAAATACAGTATGGTTTCTGACACTGTTCAGTTTGTGCTCTGCATTTACTAAAGTAACTCTCACAACCTGTTGCTACATGAATAAACTCTCTCTGTGGCCTCCAAAATTTGCCTCTGAATTTTAGCTTTTGAAATTAACTTCTTAATGTTTTTCCATAGAAACCTGTCATTTAATTTTCCAGTCATACTCATATCAATGAAATATTTCAAGAAATTGTGATGACATGAAACTCCGAATAAGTCATTCTAGGATAATTTCCTCACAAGTCTTTAAGTTAAAAGCATACTACATGAAGAAACAAATAAAATGAAGTTCATAGTTAATCATGAAGAGAAATACATTTTTTTAAGGATAGAGGGGTCATAAGTAAAGAGAGAATTGTAGAACAGTTTCTAAATATGAAACATGGTGCCTTAGAAAACACATGAAAAAATTTGAATGTTCCAGTAAGAATATTCTGATTCAGTAGATGTCATCAGTGTTCTTGAGAGGAACAATCAATGTATATTGATTGTATATATTGATATGTAGTTATATACTCCCAAATGTATGTATGTATGCAAGTATACATTAGCATTTACATCCACATGTATACATAAAGAGAAATTTCTGTTAAGGAATCGGTTCACATGCTTATGAAGGCTAACAAGTCCAAAATCTGCAGAGTGGGCCTGGAGTGAAGGTAATGGCCTATATTGCAGTTCAAATCCAAAGTCGTTCAGCTGAAAGATTCCCTTCTTGCTTGGGAAAATCAGCTTTTGTTCTAGTAAGGTCTTCAGTTAATTAAATGAGGACCAAGTTCATTATGCAAGGCAATCTTCCTCTCTCAAAATCCAACTTTTTAAATGTTAATCTCATCCAATAGACACCCTCATAGCAATATCCAAATTAATATCTGACCAAATATCTGGGTACCTTGGCCTAGCCATGTTGACATAAAATTAACCATCACAAGTTCACCCTCTGGCATTCATACAATTTTCCTTAACCATACTAATTCTCCAAATAAAGACAGTAACAAGCTCATACTTTTACCTAGTTATTCTTCGTGCAATTTAGTAATCCTTTCCCCAGAAGAGGCTGCAAAGTTCTTGGTGGGTGTTTACTCTTCTTCTTGATATATTATAAATTGCATAATATAAATTAAATATTAATGTGAGTTAATACATCTTATGTTACATGTTAAAAAATAAGAGAAAGCAAAAGCAAAGATACACAAATATAAGCATATTCATCACAAAGTAAGGAAAAAATACTCATGACAATTATAGTCACTTGTTGTAAGTAGAAATTATAACCAATCTCTTTGACTATGCTTTGCATATTCCTTTTGCTCTCATATTCCTTTTGCTAGTTATGGTTCTTCACCTGATGTGGTGATTCAAACTTTTATTTCTAAACACATTGGGCCATTAGCATCATGCTGTATTATGTTATAATTTTCCATTGAGTTGAATTGCAGAGCATGGTATAATACTAAAAGACTCTCTAAGGGGCCTCTTGTATTCCAGACCTATTCCTTTCCACCTCCATTGTAAAATAGTCCAGTGTCCCCTGGGTAATCAGAATCAATCATCCCAGCTCACACAAGAATTTCTTTCTTTTCCTGTTGATCATGAAACCTGATGAGTCTGATGTGGCCAAATGGAAGTTTTGTGTTTCCCAATGGAAGCATTCTTCCCTTTAAAACTAAGACCTCTATGCCACAAGTCTAGTACCTGCTAAAACTAACCGATGGAATAAATAAAGGGGAGAGTAATCCAACATGGGAAGTGAGATACTCAGCAGACTCATAGAATGGCAGATGTCCTAAATAGCACTCTGGCCTCAGAATCAGCCCTAAAGGCATTCGGATCTGGCTGAAAAGCCCATGAGAGTATTTCAGGCATGGAAAGCCAAGACACTCTGGCAAAAGATCTCTGCGAGTGAGATCCCAGTGGAAAGAACAGGTCTTCAAAGAAGGAGGTACCTTTCTCTGAAGGGAGGAGAGAACCTCCACTTTGACTATGACCTTGTCTAAACAAGATAAGAGTCGGAGAACTCAGAGGGCTTCCATAGCCTTAGAAACTCATGACTGGAGCATAGGGAGATTACTGATGCCATAGACAGGAGTGTCAATTGGTAAAGTCAACAACAGGAGTCACTGTGCACTTACTCCTCATGTAGGATCTCTGTCCTTAATGTGCTGTGTATTGAGATTTAATGCTATAACGAGTACTCAAACAATATATTTCACTTTGTGTTTCTATGGGGGTGCAAACTGTTGAAATCTTTACTTAATGTATACTAAACTGATCCTCTGTAAAAAAAAAAAAGAAAGAAATTATCAACTCCCAACTTGACTCTCACTGGGATTAAACATGACAATAGGTCTGATCTGATTTCATCATCATTAAAAAAAAATCATCTATTATTTTTCACTTTATGTTTCTGTGTGAGAGCAAACTGTTGAAATCCTTACTTAATGTATACTAAGCTGATCTTCTGTATATTAAGATAATCGAAAATGAATCTTGATGTGAATGGAGGGGAGAGGGAGTGGGAAAGGGGAGGGTAGTGGGTGGGAGGGACGGTATGTGGGGGAAGCCATTGTAATCCATAAATCGTACTTTGGAAATTTATATTCATTAAATAAAAGTTAAAAAAAAACAAAACTAAGACCTCTATGCCTGTAGAACCTATGGACTGGGAAAGAAGAATCTAAATTTTGCTAGTGGGTCTTCAGGATGCTACTGAGTGGTATTACTCCCAGTTCCATTCCTTGGTTCCTGAACTCAAGAATCACGGTTGTAGGGGAAACAGTATCATATATTGGATGCTAATTCCAAACACCCTCCTAGGGAAGTTTGTCCCAACTTTGCAGTATTGTCTTATGCCTGGCATGGTACCGTACCTAAATCTTCAAAAGTTCCTTAGAATAACAGTCATTGTTGTGGCTCTGAACTGGTATCCTGGAACTCTGTAATTTTAGAAATCTCCTGCAAGTAGAAGTTAAGTAGTGACTGGGATTCGGTTCTGTACTTAACCTCCCTCCTCTTCTACTGAGCTCAGATGAGTCTCCGGGAGTAAATATTGTTTCCCTAAGAGATTCTAGGGAGTGATTTCTGTCATTTTGTCCTATTTTACAAGTACCCATCTTGGAGTACATAAGTAGCCACAAACCCAGTCCCTTACAAGGAAAGTTCTTTTCTGAGGCATCCATGGTCATTCTTGCTATTACTCTACAAAGTCCTACACAAAAACATTCCAACTACTGTGGATTTCACATGTCAAGGAAGCTCCCTCCAGAGAGGTTTATAAAATCCTGAAACCCAAATTTTCCCCTCACAGTACTACTACTTCTAGAGCCACATTGTGTACAATGAAGGTTCCAACAGACCAGAATTATTTAAAATGTGATATAAAAAGAACAGAATGTGATCCTTGAATTCATGTGACTCAATAGTTGAGTAATTGCAATCACAGTATTGTAAAGCAAATAGAATTTTTATGTTGTGAAATTGTGCTTTTGTGTATGCTTATCTCTAACATTAGAGACTTCAGTAAAATTCTGATTTTCTATTTACAGAGGGATGTGGCCTTAAATCTGGAAAGAGATAGGAGATGAAATAGTGTGAATTGTTTACTATTTTCCTCTATTTATGATATTTCCTTTTAAACCTTTGGGAACCAGGACTTAGAGAAGATCAAGATGAAATTTGGTTCAGTTAGAAGCTTCTACAAAACATGGATGTTTGTATCACGCAATGACCAAACATCTGTGTGTCTAAAACAAAAGTTCTATGAGGTCAAGTACTTTGGTTCATTATTAAATCACATTACATCCAAAATGTGCTAGCTATATGAGCCACATGTAAATACTGAGCACTTGAAATGTGACCAACCTGAATTGAAATGTGTAAAATACACAGCAAATTTTGAGGAGTTAGCTTGAAAAAAAATGGAAAATATATCATTAATAATTTTTATTGTTTACATGTTATATGGCAATATTTTGGATATATTTGGTTATATATAAAGTGATTAAAAGCTATTTCATCTACTTTTTGTTTAATATGGCTATTAGACATTACATATGTGTTTATATACTAGAAATTACATATGTGTTTCACATTACGTTTCTGTTGGATAGTACTGGTCTAAGCAAACAGAATATTCTCAGTAAATATTTGTTGAAGTAAAGAATAATTATCTTTCTTATAGATCATTGATCTATTATTGCTCCTGAAAATATGATGATTGAAATCAGAATTTAGATAACATAAATTTTCAAGTATGTGAGCAAGCTCTGTTCTTTCATTGTTTCAAGAAGGCAGTATTTTAGTATTTAGCAGTGTAATTTAAGCAGATAGCCACCAGCTCATTTGTTGGATAAAGGTATGGTCAGCCTTGCTTATTTAAAATTCCAGCTGTGGACATTACTTAACCTTGTGTAAGAAAAGCAGTCATACTTAGATTCTTGCTGTTTCACAGTCTTATTTTAACCCAGTGCAGTAGTTGACTCCAATGATTAATTAAGCAACCCTTCAACTTAAAGAGCAGAACTTGGAACCCCAATACGAATCTCTAGGAAATGACAGTTACCTTCATAATAATGAATGATCTGAACCAGAGATGTAGTTGTCTTTAGCAGAAGCCAGATGCTTGAAGGGATGATGTATACTCTTGGTGTGAGCAGTGACAAAACCTTCACTCATTATATAGACATATCCCATGAGCCATCCATTATCTTTGATAGGTCAAATACATTCTCCTCAGAGGAGAAAAATATATCTTATAATATTAATAATTTTAGGAATCTATAACCAATTTATAATAATGGTAGTCCTAGATTTTTCTAGTCTTCAAATTCTAAGGAATTAAATTGCTAACCTAAGGTTGTAGCATTTAAGATACAGTGCTAGTAAAAGGAATGAGAAAATCCAGTGTTTTCTCTGTATGCATTAAATATGTGTGAATTTTTCATGTATTAATTCAACTATATTTAATAATATATTTTAAATTTGCATAAAACTTGATTTTTTAGCATGTCATATGTATGATCCTCCTTCAAACAATGCAGTGTTAATAAAAATTAATACATGAGGAAATACTAGTTTTATTTTGGTATAAATTTTGAAATTTATGCAGTGTTTCATAATACAGATTTTTCTATGAGTTTTTTGAAAGAATCTCATGTTCCTCTTGGCATAGCTAATGTTAATCTGAGGCAGCAAATGACTAGTATTTTTGGTGTCTTAAAATCTGAAAAATTTATTTTTGATAAGTAGATGTTAATAGATAAAATTTACTTAAAATCAAATCTAAGAATAAAACCAAGACTTCTGAAAGTCAAAGAAATGCTACTTTCCAATATGAAAGAATATATGACTTTCTAGACACTTCCTCAAATATTAATTTGTAAATCAATTATGGAATATTTTTATCAAATTATCTTTTATATATAAATTATTCTATTTTATTTGCTGTTCATGAGAATATTTGGTATCATTTCCTACTACATTTGTGCTGTGAATAATAAAATATTTTTTAAAAATCCTTGAGTGATTACCACAATCCTTCGCAAACTACTCACTTTTGAGTAGAATTTTAGACCTTACAAAGTTATTCACTACCATATCCTTATTAAAAACACAACAGAGAGAAAATGAAATCATAAAGGTTTAGTGGAAAGAGAAAAACTGGGAAAGCAAAAGATAGAGAAGAAATGGAAATGCATCCATATTCTTGGAGTGAGGAAATGCTGAACAGAATGTTTAGGAGGAGACTAACATGAGAATATGATAAGTTTTGTGACTCCAAGATGTTATTTGATTATTAGTTTTATCAATAATATTAAGCATATGAAGAACACAAAGATAGCATCATCTGCTCTTGGTTACACCATGTGTCAGTAGCAACTATGTAATCCTAACGTTCTGTCTCAGACATTGGTTTAGATGAAAGAATTTGCTTCATTTCAACTGATGAAATAAAATCATATGAATGATACATTATTTTAGGTAAACAAAACACATTAGTTTTCTTCTTTGAGTAAATGTAGGGTAAGTAATGTAACAGCAAAAGTCTATCCTCCTCAGTCTTTTTTCAGTGGAGCAGGAAAGTATGGTGAGTTGTATACATTCCTTCTGACCATTTTTATGATCCAGAACTTGGAGACTTAGTTCTGCTGTAAAATCACTTGATTGTGAATTGAAGTGAATTTTGTACAAGTTAAACCCAGCAGTGTGCTTCACTTTCTATAAGCACACCTCTAAAATTATCATGTCATAATTATTTTCTTAAGGAGATTGCAAATTTTATTAGCCAGGCATTACTATCCTTTACAGAAGTAGATTATATTTTTAGATAGCAAAATGGGACCACATTTATAAGAGTAAGTTAAAAAAAAGTTTTGGACAAGGCATTTAGATTTCCAATGAAAATGACAGGTGTAGCTGCATCTTTGTAGAGTTTTATTCCCTCTCGTTTTCCTCAGCGTCAGCAAACCGTGTAATATAATCCATTTAGAACAGTCAATGCAAAACATTGTAGTTCAAAGTCCAGCCTCTCTAGGAATTGGAACTCATGATGTTGGAACCAGCAGATACTGGGAAGCCCAAATACTTCTTACTTTGAAGCTTAGCCCATTTCCACTGAAAAGCCATCTCCTGCCAGCAGCTCCTGGGTCACAAGTTTTTAATTAGTGTTTATTCTTATATCTTAGCTAGCTCCCTTATCTAGGACAACTTTCTGCTAGTCCTGGAAGGCCACAAAAATCATTTTATTACAATTTCCTATTTGTATCTGTACTTTAATCTCTCTTCCTTTTAAGTAAGAAAGAGGGAAAGAAGAATTGCAATGTCTCCATCCCTCTTGATCTGATGACTTTTCTGCCAAACAGAAAGGAAATATACCTTGATTTCCAGGGCAGCTTCAACTGCTTCTACATAAGTAAGCTTATTCTTACCTCTCCCTTATGTTTCAGAGTTCATATCATTTTTCTTAACCTAGCTCTTGACCACTTACTTATGAAAGTTTCTCTAATTTTTAAGGAGCTAACAGTGGACAGATTGAATAATCTAGTGGTTTACAAAACATATGTGATTAAGTTTGCTATGTATGGCTCAATATTTTAAGTGTTAACCAGTCACTTACATCCTGGTAGAAATTAAGTATCACTGATAGTGTCACTTTTAATAACTGTCAGAGAGAATATCTGCCCTGGCCTGTTAACAGAAAAGATATGACTAGAATAGGCACTGAAAATGAAGGGACTAGGGGTGTAGGTAAAGCTTACCTCCCAATAGTCTCATTAATTCTGTGATTAAAATGCTTAAATAGCAGGGACATGTGAATATTTGAAATGCAAAGGTATGTTCCTGTATATCTCTGATCTTTGAGACTATTCACTCATACACCATGGTATCCATTTTCTTACCAAAGCTGGAGATCTGTATGATGTTTTGCAGAGATTTTTAAAAAACTCAGATAGCACTAACTTTTAATAAAGTGAAGTTATTAGAGAATCATTAGAAACTACCTCCCAGGCACAGTAGCAGGAAAGTGTATCAGCAGCTGGGGAGCTAGGACTTGAACGGACACTCTGATAAGGAATGCAGGCATCCCAAGCAGCAGTTTAACTTATTCTCCAGTGCCCACCACTAAAGTACATTTTTAAAAGCCAACACTTATGAAATATTAAATACAGAAATACATATTGCTAGGTTATAAAATCATACATTAAAGAGAGTAACTAAAGTCAATACAAACTGAATAATACATGAATCCTATGGTGCAGACCTATTTGATAGATGCATGATCTTCAGGATATAACTGGCTTTAGGGAATATATAAATTTGATGCTGTTGATGATCACATTGATGACAATGATGAAAATATATTGAAAAATAATCTATGTTTACTGAGTACCTCCCATGTGTCAGATCTATAAAGTACAAAATGTATTCACTTACTCTTTAAAATATAAAACCCATAAACTACAATGAGAATTTTTTAATTATTTCTGAATTTTCAAGCAACAGAACAAACATTACCAGGAACACTCAGACTCCAGTGGAGCTCCTATCACGGAACTTAGTACTAAAAAGATGTGATACGACCTGGGACAAGTTAAGTACCAAGAAAACATGTGCCACCGCTCCACACTTCTGTTGTTCCACCCCTGTGACTGGAGGGAAGTAACGTTTTCTAAAATGAACAAGTTATATAATCAGACAGGAGAATAAGTTATCTGAGCATACTCTCCTTGATACTTACATAAAAAGGATAGATTACACTATATTCATTTAATTGTTAAGCCCAAAATAGCCTTTTTGTGGGGCCAGCATCATGACACTGTCTGTGATGCTGGCATCCCATGTAGGTGTTGGTTTGTGTCCTGGCTGTTCCACTGTGCATCCAGCTTCCTGCTAGTGGCCTGGGAAAAGCCACAGACAATGGCCCAAGTTTTGGACCCCTGAAACCCACATGGGGGACCCAAATGAAGCTCATAGCTCCTGGCTTCAGCCTGGCCCCCACTGGCCATTGTGGTCATCTGGGGAGTAAACCAGCCAATGAAGTTCTCTCTCTCACTCTGTATCTCCCTCTCCCTAACTGTGACTTTCAAAATAAAAAAAAATTTAAAAGATAGCCATTTTCTAAATATGATTTCATACAACTCTTTAGTAACTCATGGCATTCTGAAAATGGAGACATTGGAATCATATATGGTTTGCATTTATGAAAAATACAGTGATCTCAAAATTGATACACATTGGATAATTTTTTCATATATGAAGTAATGCAAACAATTTAATATAAATTACTAAAAGGTTTTTGTATTTTCTATTTCAGTTAAATGATGCAACTTTTGAGCATCAGTGATGTAAATAGGCCTGAAGAATGCAAAGAAAATTATGACATTTTGCATATTGCTATTTTCAGAAAAAAATACACAAGAGTCTGGATTCTTGTCAGTCTGCTATTAAATAACTTGATCAGTATTTCAGACCTCACTGAGAGTTTGTCATAAAAAGCCTCAATTTTGTCCACACCTTTTTCTGTTATTAGTAGATTGTTACTTTTAATATTTTGAAACAGTAGTAAGATGTTATAAAAATAAAGAACCAAGGTCAAATCAAGCCCTAATTTTAAAAAAGTAGAATAAAACTATGACTAATGATAAGGTTTGCAATTTTCTTTCTTGCAAACTGAATTCTGTGCATGTCAGGAAATAATTCTTATCTAAGATTCCATTCCTGCACCTGTTTAATTCACATCTAAGATTCCATTCCTGCATCTGTTTAATATTCATGCTTAATACATGTTTCACATGGCATCTTGCTATGGGAAGTGGAAAACATTGGTAGAGATTTGGGATTTCTGAAAATAAATTTTTTTTACTTATTTTATTTGAGATGTACAGTTAGAGACAGTGAGAGGGAAAGACAGAGAGGGGTATTCCATCTGCTGGTTCACTCCCCAAATGGCTGCAACGGCTGGAGCTGTGCCAATCCGAAGCCAGGAACCAGGCACTTCTTCCAGGTCTCCCACATGGTGCAGGGGCCCGAGGACTTGGGCCATCTTCTTTTTTTTTTTTTTTTTTTTTTTTTTGACAGGCAGAGTGGATAGTGAGAGAGAGAGACAGAGAGAAAGGTAATGTGATTTTATTATTTTGGTTAATAACAATAGAAATAATTACCAGTGATGGAG
Organism: Oryctolagus cuniculus; assembly: GCF_051225735.1. Classification (NCBI taxonomy): domain Eukaryota; kingdom Metazoa; phylum Chordata; class Mammalia; order Lagomorpha; family Leporidae; genus Oryctolagus; species Oryctolagus cuniculus. The sequence continues at coordinate 97,468,853 of NC_142867.1, forward strand.
AACTTGCCTGTAAGGAAATCTGGAAATTGGGAACTAAACTTAACAATGCAACTTGCCCAAGCATACCTAGCTAGTTAAATAAAAGATCTGAACCCAAGATCTTGCCTAACTTCACACCTTTTTTCCACTATCATTCCCTGCAGACTCTAGTTCACCTTTAATATGCCAAAGCACTGTTTGATTTGAACAGAAAAGCTTTAGAAAAAAATTAACTAAACATTCGCTACTTGTATATTGTCCTTGCAGAGCCTGTATTTGACCTCTTCAGTTTTATGTGTTGGTTTGGTTTTCTTTTTGAGAAGATCTACTCTAAAGCTTTTATATCTGCAATCCACTCAGTCATTTCTCCGTTTTGTCAGTGTCTGCTACTCAGCGTCCCATCATTCTGATTTGGAAAGGGTGGCCTTTTCTAAACAATATTAGTCAATCCTTGTTTCTTTCCTAACCTGAAAAGAACCCATCTATGACTGTGTTTGGAGAACAGTCTTAACGTGCTTTATTCTTTACTGCCATATTTGTTTGCTAGGGGAATGTTTATTTGACAAAAAATGAGAATTTAGTTTTTTATTTAAACTTACTTCTTGGCCAGAAGTCATTCCTTAAATCTGAAGATTATGAAAACCAAATTCTAGTGCCCTGAGCATTCAGACTAATTTCAGCAAGATACTGACATACAAATACTTCAGGTATTGTATTATTATTTGTCGAACAGTCAGTTTTCATCTCCTTGTCTAAGTCTTCAGTAGATCCCCATTGCCTTCTGAGTAAGGGACAAGAAAACTCTTTTAAATGGCATGAAAGACAATGCTTTGGGATTTCAGTTTATCCCCAAGCAAATTTCAGTTCTCCCTGAGCACTCTTCAATTTCCTGAAGGCATTTACCTTTCCATCATCTCTGGACATTTGTATCAGCTGCCTCCACACCTGGCCACATCCATTCCATCCTAACGCCTGTGAGTCTGATTTAATCATACTGGTCAACAGAGAAATTACATCTGCTCTGAAGCTTTCCATAGTCCCCCCCGTACATGTAAGGCACTTAAGCATGGCTCACACAGTGACTCAGAATTGCCTTCAGAGGAAGATTTCTCACTCTGTATTGCCATTGCCTATCTCTTCATTGGATCATGACCTTAAGGACAAGGGCAGTTCTAATTATATCTCTAGTCTAACATATACCACGTAGCATAACAACAACAACAACAACAACAACAACAACAACAAAGCCTTTGTGCCTAGTTATCAGATAAATTAACCATTTATTGTAAATATGCAAATAAAATAAATAAAGCTCTGTTGTATATAGTTATTATATTTATGGGCTTCCTAAACACATTCGGTAAGCATTAACATAAATTGTCTATTAAAAGAGTTTAAAATTTGAGCCGGCGCCGTGGCTCAATAGGCTAATCCTCCACCTTGCGGCGCCGGCACACCGGGTTCTAGTCCCGGTTGGGGCGCCGGATTCTGTCCCGGTTGCCCCTCTTCCAGGCCAGCTCTCTGCTATGGCCAGGGAGTGCAGTGGAGGATGGCCCAGGTGCTTGGGCCCTGCACCCCATGGGAGACCAGGAAAAGCACCTGTCTCCTGGCTCCTGCCAGGATCAGCGCGGTGCGCCGGCTGCAGCGGCGGCCATTGGAGGGTGAACCAACGGCAAAGGAAGACCTTTCTCTCTGTCTCTCTCTCTCACTGTCCACTCTGCCTGTCAAAAAAAAAAAAAAAAAAAAGAGTTTAAAATTTAACAATAGTATTTTATATAATATAGTAAGCACTATAACTAGCACTATATAGCTTGCTGGATACCACTTCTTGTTAAAATTTAATTAATTGAAGTGTTTACACACAATAAAAGTTTTTAAAGTTTATTCTGCACAAACTGCAGTATCCAAGAGATAATAGAATTTCATTCATAACATATTTCACATTCTAAAATAGCTATTGTTCCTATTTTCTAGTATAATTGTTACCTTATATTCTACTAAATAAATGAAAAAAGGTGCTTAAAGTGAACAATTAGTGACTTTTTTGGTCAGGTGAGTAAAGGAACTTAAAGGTGGTTCTTTTTTTTTTTTTTTTTTTGCAAAAGGCTTTTATTTAATGAATACAAATTTTATAGGTACAGCTTTTAGGAATATAGTGGTTCGCTCCCCCATTCCATCCCTCCCTCCCCCACTCCCATCCTACCTCCTATACCCTCTCCCATCCCATTTTTCATCAAGGTTTGTTTCTAATTAACTTTACATACAGAAGACCAACTCTATACTAAGTAAAGATTTCAAACATTTGCACCCCCCCCACACACACACCAGGTATAAGGTACTGATTGAGAGCAAGTTTTACAAATATTTCTCATAGTACAACACATTAAGGACAAACGTCCTACATGGGGAGTAAGTGCACAGTGACTCTTTTTGTTGATTTAACAATTAACACCTTTTTTTGGACGGTAATGACCACCCAAGGCTTTTGACATGAGCTGCCAAGGCTATAGAAGCCTTTTGAGTCCACAAATTCCATCTTAATCTAGACAGGGCCATATACAAATTGGATGTTCTCTCCTCCCTTCAAAGGAAAGTACATCCTTCTTTGATAGACCCTTCTTTCCACTGCATCTCATAGAGATCCTTCATGCAGAACATTTTTTGCCACTATGTCTCAGCTTTCCATGCCTGAAATGCTCTTGGATTTTCAACCAGACCAGAATGCCTTAGAGGCTGATTCTGAGGTCAGAGTGCTGTTAGTGCTGTTTGTCACTCTATGAGTCTGTTGTGTGGACTGCTTCCCATGTTTGAACTTTCTCTCCTTTTTAATTCTATCTATTGTTATTACCAGACACTTGGTCTTATTTATGTGATCCCTTTGACACATAATCATATCTATATCATCAATTCCACACTTAATATTATCACTTTATCACCTAAGATGGGATTAAGTACCACCTTGCTTAATGGGATTTGGAGTACCATGGCAAGTTTTTAGCTTTATGCTTAGGGGTAAGTCCCTGTGAATGTATGCCAAACTGTACAGTTCCTCCATCTCTCATTCCCACTCTTATTTTTAACTGGGATCTATTTTCAATTGACTTAATACACCTATGATTAATTCTATGTTAAGTAAAGAGTTCAACCAATGGTATTAAGTAGAAAAAAAAGATAAATTAAAAAATGAAATAATAAACTGTTCCTCGACAGTCAAGACAAGGGCTATTCAAGGAATTGCTTCTTGTAGTGTCCATTTCAGTTCTACAGGTTTCCTTTTAGATGCACTTTTAGTCATCACAGATCAGGGAGGATATACAGAATTTGTTCCTTTGGAAATGGCTTATTTCACTAAGTGTGATGTTTCTAGATTCATCTATTTTGTTGCAAATGATTGGATTTTTTTAACCATTGTGTAGTATTCCATAGAGTACATTTCCCATAGTTTCTTTATCCTGGCCTCCATTGACAGGCATTTAGACTAATTCCATGACTCTTAGCTATTGTGAATTGAGCTGCAATAAACATGTGAGTGCAAATAATTCATTTATTTGCTAATTTAATTTCCCTCAGGTAAATTCCAATGAGTGGGATGGCTGGGTCATATGGTACGTCTATATACAGATTTGTGAGGTATCTCCAAACTATCTTCCATAATGGTTTTACCAGTTTACATTCCCACCAACAGTGGATTAGAGTATCTTTCTCCCAACCTCCTCATTAGCATTTGTTGTTTGTTGATTTCTGTATGAAAGCCATTCGAACTAGGGTGAGGTGAAACCTCATTGTGGTTTTGATTTGCATTCCCTGATGGCTAGTGATCTGAACATTTCTTCAGTGTCTGTTGGCCACTTGGATTTCCTCATCTGAGAAATATCTCTTTAAGTCCTTTGCCCATTTCTTGACTTGGTTGTTTGTGTTGCTGTTGTTGAGTTTTTTGATCACTTTATATATTCTGGTTATTAATCCTTTATCAGTTGCATGATCTGCAAATAATTTCTCCCAGTCTGTCATTTACCTCTGTACTTTCCTGGCTGTTTTTTGCTGTACAGAAGCTTCTCAATTTGGTGTAATCCCATTTGTTAATTTTTTTTTAATTGTCTGTGCCTTGGGGTCTTTTCCAGGAACTTTGCCTGTGCCAATGTCTTGCAGGGTTTCCCCAATGCTGTCTAATAATTTGATGGTATTCAGTCATAGATTTCTGTCTTTAGTCCATTTTGAATGGATTTTTGTGTAAGGTGTAAGGTAGGGATCCTGCTTCATATTTCTGCATGTGGAAATCCATTGTTTCCAACACTATTTGTTGAAGAGACTGTCCTGGCTCCGGGGAATGTTTTTAGCTCCTTGGTCTAATATAAGTTGGCTGTAGATGCTTGGATTGATTTATGGTATTTCTGTTCTGTTCTATTGGTCTATCCACCTATTTTTGTAACCAGTATCAGGCTGTTTTGATTATAACAGCCTTGAGTATGTCTTGAAATCTGGTATTGTGATGCCTTTGTTTTTGTTGTATAGGATCGTTAGCTTATCCAAGATCTCTTGTGTTTCCAAATGAATTTCAGCATTATTTTTTCTAGATCTGAGAAGAATGTCTTTGGTATTTTGATCGATATTGCATTGAATCTGTAAATTATTTTTTGTAGAATGGATATTTTGATGATATTGATTCTTCCAGTCCATGAACATGGAAGGTTTTTTCCGTTTTTTGTGTCTTCTTCTATTTCTTTCTTTAAAATTTTGTAGTTCTCATCATAGAGATCTTTGACATTCTTGGTTAAAAATTTATTCCAAGGTATTTAATTTGTTTTGTAGCTATTGTGAATGGGATTGATCTTAGAAGTTCTTTCTCAGCCGTGGCATTATCTATGTATACAAAGGCTGTTGTGTTTTGTGTGTTGATTTTATATCCTGCTATTTTACTAAACTCTTATATGAGTTCCACTAGTCTCCTAGTGCAGTCTTTTGGGTCCCCTACATATATAATCATATCATCTGCAAATAAGGATAGTTTGACTTCATCCTTACCAATTTGAATCCCTTTGATTTCTTTTTCCTGCCTGATGGATCTGGATAAAACTTCCAGGACTATGTTGAATACAGTGGTGAGCGTAGGCATCCTTGTCTGATTCCAGATCTTAGTGGGAATGCTTCCAACTTTTCCCCACTCAATAGGACACTGGCCATGGATTTGTCATTAACTGCCTTGATTATGTTGAGGAGTGTTCCTTCTATACCCAATTTGCTTAGAGTTTTCATCATGAAAGGGTGTTGTATCTTATCAAATGCTTTCTCTGCATCTATTGTGGTAATCATATGGTTTTTGTTCTGCAGTTTGTTAATGTGATGTATCACGTTGATTTGCAAATGTTGAATCATCCCTGCATACCAGGGATAAATTCCATTTGGTCCTGGTGAGTGATCTTCCTGATGTGATGCTGAGTTCGATTGGCCAAAATTTTGTTAAGGCATTTTTTGTCTATGTTCATCAGGGAAATTGGTCTGTAGTTTTCTCTTTCTGTTGCATCTTTTCTGGATTTAGGAATTAAAATGATGGTGGCTTCATAGAAAGAATTTGGGAGGATTCCCTCTCTTTCAATTGTTTTGAATAGTTGAGAAGAATTGGAAGAAGAATTTTGGGTTTGGTTTGCTGTTGTTTTTCTAGATCCTTGAGGTGCATAGATAGTTCATTTATTTGGTGCCTTTCCAGTTTCTTGATTTCTTGATTCTTTCCAGTTTCTTCAGTTGCTATAAACTTTCCTCTTAACACTGCTTTTGCTGTATCTCACAAATTTTGGTGTGTTGTATTTTCTTCCTCATTTGGTTCCAGAAATTTTTTGATTTCTCTGTTGATTTCTTCTGTGACCTACTGTTCATTCAGGAACATATTGTTCATTCTCTGTGTGTTTATATATGATTTAGAGATTCTTGAGTTGTTCATTTTCAGCTTCATTGCATTGTGGTCTGAGAAGATGCATGGTATGACTTTGATTTTTTTTTTGAATTTGCTGAGACTTGCTTTATGGCCTAGCATGTGTTCAATTCTAGAGAAAGTTCCATGTACTGGAAAGAAATATGTATACTCTTTGGCTGTAGGGTGGAAGGTTCTGTAGATAACGGCCACGTCTATTTGGTCTATAGTGTCAATTAACTCTGTTGTTTCCTTGTTGATTTTCTGTCTCATTGATCTTTCCATTGCTGAAAGTAGGGTATTGAAGTCCCCTATTACTACTGTATTTGAGTTTATATCTCCCTTTAAATTTTTTTAACAATTCTGTATATAGGTGCCCTGTAGTTAGGTGCATTTACATTTATAATAGTCACATCTTCCTGTTGAATTGATCCTTTGATCATTATATAGTGTCCTTCATTGTTTTTCTTAATGGTTTTTATGTTAAAGTCTATTTTGTCTGATATTAGGATGGCCACACCAGCTCTTCTTTGGTTTCTGTTAGCATGGATATTATCTTTTTCCATCCTTTCACTTTCAGTCTGCTTGCATCTTTGTTGGTGAGATGTGTTTCTTGTAGGCAGCAAATAGATGGGTTGTATTTTTAAATCTATTCAGTCAGTCTGTGTCTTTTAACTGGGAAGCTGAGACCATTTACATTCCGTGTGACTATTATTAAGTACCAACTTTGACCTGCCATGTTTCCATAAATAGTTCTGTTTATGTACTTTGGATTTCATTTGTTCTTTTGCTGAATAATTTTCTGTATTCATCTACTTTTGTAGTAATGCTTCTATTTCTGTGTTTCTTGTGTAGCACATCTTTGAGCATCTTTTGTAGGGCTAGGCAAATAGTTACAAATTCTTTCAATTTCTATTTGTTGTGAAAGATCCTTATTTCTCCTTCATTCATAAATGAATGTTTTGCAGAGTACAGTATTCTGGGTTGACAGTTTTTTTCTTTTAGGACTTGGAGAATGTCTTGCCATCCTCTCCTTGCCTGTAGGGTTTCTGATCAGAAGTCCGGGGTGAGTTTAATTGGGTTTCCTCTGAATGTAATTTGTCGTTTCTTTTGTGCACATTTGAGGATCTTTTCTTTATATGTTACTGAGGAAAGCTTTGCCACTGTGTGTCAAGGTGAGGATCTTTTTTGGTCATTTCTATTGGGAGTTCTATGTATTTCCTGTACTTGGATGTCTCTTTCTTTCTCCAGACTGAGTAAGTTCTCTGTTATTATTTCATTAAGAAGGCCTTCTAATCCTTTCTCTGTTTTGATGCCTTCTGGAATTTCTAGGCTTTGTATATTGGGTCGTTTGATAGAATCTTGCAGATCTCCACCCGTGTTTTTCAGTTACCTGATCTTCTTCTTGTGTTTGATCTGACTCTGTTATTTACAGATATTGTCTTCTAGTTCTTTTTTTCATTTAGATCATGAATTTATTTCTGATTGCTTCTAAGTAATCTGACGACTTATTTTCTCAATTCTGTTTCTGGCACATCCTCGATCTCTTCTTTAGCTTCTATTATTATTTCTTTTTTGACAGGCAGAGTTAGACAATGAGAGAGAGACAGAGAGAAAATTATAGACAGTGAGAGAGAAACAGAGAGAAAGGTCTTCCTTCCATTGGTTCACTCCCCCAGTGGCCGCCACGGCCGGCGCTGCACCAATCCAAAGCCAGGAGCCAGGTACTTCCTCCTGGGCTCCCATGCAGGTGCGAGGACCCAAGCACTTGGACCATCCTCCACTGCTTTTCCGGACCACAGCAGAGAGCTGGACTGGAAGAGGAGCAACCGGGACTAGTACCTGGAGCCCCAACTGGGACTGGAGCCCAGGGTGCCAGAGCCACAGGCGCAGGATTAGCCAAATGAGCCAGGGCGCTGGCCCCAGCTTCTACTATTGAAGAGGAAATGTAGTGTTCCTTTCTGGGGCTCTTACTGTCTTCCTTACTCTTGTCAAGGTTTTTTCCTTTGTTTTTTGGCATTTCTGGTTGCTTTTATCTTTAATATGTATCTTGGCACTTGTGGCGAGATTTCCTCTGCTATGAGCTGCTATGTGTCTGTACATTGCCAGTGGAAACAGGCAGCCCCACCTCTCAGAGTCCTGCTCACTTCTGAATGGTGATGGGGCCAGATAGGAAAACTCTGGTGTGTTAAGCCCTGTCTACTTGGGCCATGCTCTGGTGTGTCAAATGAGCCAGAGAATTCAATGTTTAGAACTTCTCCCTGTTGTACAGCTTGCATGGTGGTGGGGGGAAATTACTATGAAATGTTGTGATCCTCATTCCCAGGTGGGGGGTTTTGTGAAGTGGCCCCCGCAATTGATGGACATGTGCACAGGAGGCAAATGCTATAGCACCCTATTTACATTCATAGATGTAAACAGACAATATGGCTTCTCCCATTTGGCTACAGGTCCAGTTAGGAGGAAGTGGGGAGACATGGATGGACAGGGATATGCCCAACTTCTGTGTCTATTCCCTTGTTCTTCCCCCTTGGAACTTCAAACACAGTAGACCCAGCTCACCCAGCCACTATTAACCACAGCTCCATGGACTCATGATCTTGTCTCTCACCCGGTCCACTGGGGGAAGAGGGGTTGTGACACCGTTGGGCTTCTCCACCACACCTCTGTTGCACCGCTGTCACTCTTTGCTCCCTCTGCATGGACCCGCTCAGTCTCTGCTGGACTCCTGGGCTTCTCTGTGCGAAACTCCCACAGCTCTGTCACCCATTCATATCCCCTTTTCTTATTAACTATCTATTTTCCCCCATGACTTTGAACATCCTGTTGCTATACTGCAATCTTGGCCACACCAAAGGTGATTCTTAACCTGCCTTTGAAAAGCTGCTAAAAGCTATAGGCATGCTCACTTTCACTTCTGTTTCTCTCCCTCTCCCCCCAACCCGCTTTCTTTCTCCAGAAAAAATGCCCAAATGCAACACACATACTCATCAATGTTGCCTACAACATTAGGACTCTCAACTTATAGCCACAAAAAAAAAGCTAAGGCTAAAATCAGTCTAAAAAGAACATTGGCAGAGCTGAGAGGAGGGAAAGAGGTGCAAAGACAAGAGGGCTCTGATGATAGGTAAGATGCAAGCGCTCAGAGGAGAAGGACCCAATGCTTGACAACCTGCATGAAATACTACCTACCTGGAGAGGGAGGGCATTGTGGCACAGCACTTTAAGCCTTATCTTGAGACTCCCACATTCCATAATTGAGTAAAGATTAGAGTCCCAACTCAACTGCTTCCAATCCAGTTTCCTGTTAATGTGCCTGAAAAGCCAGTGGATGATGGCCCAAGAACCTGGGTCCCTTCTACCCACGGAGGGACTGGGATGGGGTTCCGGGCTTTTGATTTCAGCCTGGCCAAGTGCTGGCAATTGTGGGTCTCTGGGGTGTGAAGCAGCAGATGGAAGATTCTCTCTCTCTCCCATCCCCCAGTAACTCTGCCTTTCAAATAAATTTATAGATAAATAAATCTTTAGAAATACTCCCTATCTAGGGTGCTGCCTAACAAGATGACTTTAATGGTTTACAATGAAAACCATTCATTGTAACACCCATTCATTCAAACACCCCTTCGCTCATTCAATTAAGACTTTCATCTGGTTGCATTGTGTGCCAAGAAATATGCTAGGGACTGTGTGAATAGGGAAACAGTGGCACCATTGTGAAAGAGGAGTTTTATTTTAAGTATACTTATGAGTATACTCACATATGAGTATACTACCATGTTTTGTCAGAAATAAGGAAAAGGAATATTTGCTATTTCTTTTTTTAATTTTTTATTTAGTAAATATAAATTTTCAAAGTACAGTTAATGGATTACAATGGCTTCCCCTTCCCCCATAATTTCCCTCCCACTCACACCCCTCCCATCTCCCGCTCCCTCTCCCATTCCATTCACATCAAGATTCATTTTCAATTCTCTTTATATACAGAAGATCGATTTAGTATATATTAAGTAAAGATTTCATCAGTTTGCACCCACACAGAAACACAAAGTGTAAAATACTGTTTCAGTACTAGTTATAGCATTACTTCACATTGGACAACACATTAAGGACAGATCCCACTTGAGAAGTAAGTACACAGTGACTCCTGTTGTTGACTTAACAATTTGACACTCTTGTTGCTATTTCTGCTAACTATGGCACTGGTTTTATACCCCGTAACCATTTTTTCATTTATCATTACAATTGATATTATGTACAAACAGATAAAGTTTTTTTCAAGATTTATTGATTAATTTGAAAGGCAGAGTTACTGAGAGAGAGAAAAAGAGAAAGAGATCTTCCATCTGCTGGTTCACCCCTAAATGGCCACAACATCTCAGGCTAGGCCAGGCCAAAGCCAAGAGCCAGGCACTTCTTCCAGGTATTCTCTTTGGGCCCAGGGTCCCAAGCACTTGACCCATCTTCCACTGCTTTCCCAAGCACATTAGCAGAGAGCTGAATCAGAAGTGGAGCAGCTGGGACAGGAATCATTGCCCATGTAGGATGCTGACAACCTGTTACACCACAATGCCAGCCTCTTTTTTTCCTAAAGATTTATTTATTTATTTGAAAGTCAGAGTTACACAGAGAAAGGAGAGGCAGAGAGAGAGAGAAAGATCTTCCATATGATGGTTCACTTCCCAATTGGCCACAATGGCTGGAGCTGTACCGATCCAAAGCCAGGAGCTTCTTCCTGGTCTCCCACATGGGTGCAAGAGCCCAAGGGCTTGGGCCATCTTCCACTGCTTTCCCAGCCACAGCAGAGAGCTTGATTGAAAGAGGAGCAGTTGGGACTAGAACCGGCGCCCATATGAGATACCAGCGCTTCAGGCCAGGGTATTAACTCGCTGCGCCTCAGCACTGGCCCCATGATGCCAGCTTTTTAAATAAAGTTTTTAATGATGTCTAAAACCATAAAATATTATTTAATTATATTAATATGGTATAATATAATATATAGTATTAATGTGACATATAATTAATGCAATAATAGTGTTCAGTTGTCATGGTTTCAGACATTATAATAATGCCTGAAGTAGGACTAATACTTTTATAGAAATTTAATGGAAAACACGGCAGCTCTTAATTATTTTTTTTAAAAGATTTATTTATTTCTTTGAAAGTCAAAGTTACACAGAGAGAGGAGAGGCAGAGAAAGAGAGAGAGAGAGAGAGAGGTCTTCCATCCGATGGTTTACTCCCCAGATGGCCGCAATGGCTGGAGCTGTGTTGATCCAAAGCCAGGAGCCAGGAGCTTCTTCCAAGTCTCCCACGTGGGTGCAGGGGCCCAAGGACTTAGGCCATCTTCTGCTTTCCCACGCCATAGCAAAAAGCTGGACAGGAAGTGGAGCAGCCAGGTCTCGAACTGGTGCCCATATGGGATGCCAGTGCTTCAGGCCAGGGCATTAATCCACTGTGACACAGCGCCGGCCCCAGCTCTTAATTCTTTTTAAATTATTTTGGTACATCATGCAGTCTCAAGATAGTGGTCTTTTAGCTTCAGTTGAGCTCAGGTGGAGTTAGAGATATTTTAATTTTCTTGGCCACTCATGAACTCTCAGACTTGAATCTGTTTCCCTAGAAACATAAAACTATTTTGTGGGGCTGGTATTGTAGGATTGTGGGTTAATTTACCACCTGCAATGCCAGCATCACATATTGGAGCTGCAGTTCAAGTTCCAGAGGTTCTGCTTCCTATCCAGCTCCCTGCTAATGTGCCTGGTAAAGCAGCATAGCATTGTCCAAGTACTTGGGTTCCTGTTCTACATATCAAAGAGCCAGATGGAGTTCCAGGCTCCTGGCTTTGGACTGACCCATTTCCAGCCATCGCAGCAATTTCCAGAGTGAACCAGCAGATGGAAGTTCTCTCTTCCTTTCAAACAAATAAATAAAACTTTTTTAAGAAAATAAAAGTTATTTTCCAGTGAGACAGAAGGGGTGCATTTAATCATACCAGTATAAAAGTAACTATCGCCTCAACTAAACTGCAATGGAAACATTGAAAATTTCTTGTATTAATCTATGAGAAAACAAGAGAGAATGTTCAAATGTAGTCACCTTGAAAATGAGGACGTAGAACCAAAAATTGTCATCTGTCATATTTAGTAATGACACTGATCTAACTATGATCCATGTGCAGGTGTGGCTGAAAGACCTATTTATGAACAACAGATCTTTTCACTCTGCACATGCCATTATGGTACCTTAGTTTTGCAGCTGCAATTGCTATTCGCAGACTTGCTACTGCTTAAGGGGTAGCCATGCATATGTGGAGTCAGTGTCAAATCTTTGCACTAAAGAGCCAGCCATGGGCCAACGATGTGGCGTAGCATGTAAAGCCGCTGCCTGAAGTGCCAGCATCCCATATGGGCACTGGTTAGAGTCCCGGCTGCTCCTCTTCTGATCCAGTTCTTTGCTATGGCCTGAGAAAGCAGTAGAGATGGCCCAAGTCCTTGGGCCCCTGCACCCACGTGAGACCTCAAAGAAGTTACGGCTCCTAACTTTGGGTAAGCAGCTCCGGCTGTTGTGGCCATTTGAGGAATGAACCAGCGGATGGAAGACCTTTCTCTCTGCCTCTGCCTCTGCCTCTCTGTAGCTCTTCCTTTCAAATAAATAAATAAATCTGAGAGAGAGAGAGAAAGAGAGAGAGAGAGAGGGAGGGAGAGAGAGAGACAGACAGAGATCCAATTTCTGAATATGCCATGTCAGTCTGGTCTGCCTGTGCTGTTACCCTAACTTCCCTTAACCACATCACATTGCTTGAGAATATATACAGAACTTTACCCTTTGTGCTCTTACTGACACAAACATTATCATGAATATCATTTAAATGCTAGGCATTTATTTTCTATTTATGCGATTATCCATTCATAAAGAAAATATTTATTGAGAACCTACCCCTGTGCCAAATGCTGAAGATGGATCAAGAAAATAAACCCTTTCCCAGGATCCTTTTTCAGATGCTCCAAACTCCATATTTGTTTTTTTTTTTAATTTATTTTTATAAAGAGAACAGATTGCATATATATATATATGTGTATATATATATATATATATATAAATTTTAAGCACATAATGGTATTTTCCACTCTCCTTCCTCCTCCTTTCCTTTTTTTCCCCTTTTAATTTTGAAACAACATACTTTCAATTTACTTGACAATCACAGTCTTAATCCTCCACTAAATAATGAATTCAATAAGTAGAAATTTGAAAGACCAGTGTTGCACAGGCATATAGACGAGGACTACAAACAATAGTCACATCTCAAGATGTCAGTTTCACTCATATATTATCTGTGGATGGGGTTGATAGAATTGCTCAGCAAATCAGTTTTGCTCCCTAGGGCAAAATCATGCCACATGCCCATCTTGAAATTGGAACAAAGCTATAACTGCAGGAACTATCAATCTCTGTTCATTTGAAGATGGATCCAACATTGACGTCACAGGTTGCTGAATTCTTAATTAGACTTTTGCTTCCCAACCCATTCTGCCTGAAGAAATACCATAACCTTTTATTTCTTCTATCAAAATGTAGGTTCCTAGAGGGTTGTTATGTTTTGACTTTTCTTTGTTTCCCTTTTTACATCTAGCAGGGTGTTACACATGTGCCTTATCTGCCTAAATCACTGCTCCAGTTGATATCCACATGGCTGTCTGCTCCCCTCCTTCAATAGGCTCCAACATCAGTATGTCAAAGAGGCTTACCATACACCCATAATTAAATTACAACACAACCCTCCTATCCCTGCACCACTCATATTCCTCATTCTCATTGTGCTACATTTTTCTTCATAACATTTGTCATCATCTGGCATGCTCATTTGCTTATGATTTGCCTTCAACCACTAAAAACACCCATAAAAGTGGAACATTGCCTGATTCACAATTTTATCCCCAGTTCCTGGAACAATGCCTAAAATCTAGTGGGACCTTCAGAAAATATTTATTGAATGTATGAATATCTGTTGTTAATCTGTGATTATCACAAACTGCCTAGCAAAGCTTAGAGATGTGATGTTTTATTATATGATACTGGTGATAAGTGAAGATTGCACATCAATGCTACAATAAGTATTCCTCTGGGGTGATGATATAACTAATAGTAGCAGAAACATTTTCAACAACCTTTGAATCAATGTAACACATTAATTGCATAACCGTAGAGAGAGGAGAATGAGTCAACTCATTTCTGGCATAAGACTTGAACCTCAGATTAACATATTTCCAGAATTCTACCATATCATGCTCCTCTTCTTTAATTAATGAGACAGTTGCTTTGGAAATTGCACGCTGATGTCAGGCATATCTTGCTAAACCAGAGTATATCATTCCTATTAGTAGTTCCAATCCCATGTGGTCCAATTACTTTCTTCCATATTTAAGCCTCACTGCCAACAAAAGTGCTGAAATCCCATGTGACAATTAGTTAGACAGATGCTGGCAAAGTTTCAATGAATCTATATAATCATGCATTCAATCTCTCTTCTCCTTTTCCCATAATTGTCAGCATATGTCTACACACTGATGATAGCATACCTTTATCTAGATGCTCAGGCCTGATGCTGGAATTTCAACCTTGACAAGCATCCGACATGGTAGATGAGCTCTATATTGAAACTTGCCTATTCCATTCATTCCAATGGACAAATTATTTTAGCCAACATCAACTCTTCTGTACACAAATGCATTTCCTCCTCTCCAGTGCTCCTGCCTCTGGTCTTGTTCCATTCTGACTCATGTGCCTACAAAACGCTCTTGAAAAAATTCTAATCTATATTGACTTATCTTTTTTCTTGAATAATATCAGATTCTTCCTGTCATGAAAGACCATTCATGAATAGACACCTGGCTTGTTCTCCAGCTTCCCAGCTACTCCCCATCCCTTTGAGTTCTGAGTAACCTGGGCAGTTGTCTTCTTTTCTGACTCTGGACCTGGTCCATGCCATTCTCTCACTTTGGTGAGGTTTATTCCCCTTTATGGTTTCACATTAAAGACTATCATATCCAGAGCGATTTTCTTGATCTTCTAAAAATAAATTAGTCATTTTTCAACTGTAGCCATTTATAATGTGACTACCCCCATTATAGGACTCAGCACATAGAGTTGAAATTACTCACTTATTTTAACCCATAGCCTAGACATATATATACTCTGTGCTTAACACAGCACTGCTCATATGGTAAATGATCAGCATTATGAGTATTTGTTGAATAATTAAATTAGTCATATAGTAAACATTCAGCATTATGAGTATGTGTTGAATAATTAAATTCTTAACTGCAATGAAAGAGCATTTACATGGATGGGGATGATACAGGATAGGCTATGTCTCCATATTACATCTACTTAGAAGTTACTCTTGGAAGATCACAGATCCCTCAAGGCAATCAAGAAGCTTTATATAGATATAGATTAGATATAGATAGATATGGCTATATATGTATAAAGCTGCATGATTTTAAGGTGCTTTCTTTGTTTCAAAGCAAAGTGTACCCATTACATGTTGATCAAGAATTCAATTACATTATAATGAGAGTGTATATTCACAGGAATATGAAATGAGGCTTATTTAAGGTCTTGGCTGTTCCTTTCAGCAGGTGTGAAGCAAACATAAATTTAACCACCTTAAGTGCAATTAAATAGTGTAGGGAAATCATTGATTAAGATTGCACCTTCACTTTGCCACCTTCACCTGAAAAGTGTTAATTGTTGGATGTGTGACAAAACCAGAAAAGAAAAACAAATTAATAAACATAATACACATTTAGATCTGATACAATGAAATGTTTAAATGACTTCCCTTTAAGTTGTGTATGAGATTTAAAACTGCAAAATCTTTGATTTATATTCTTTGAGAAGGAGGAAATATTTAAACATAGTGGTTTACTGATTTCTCGTTTACATTCTTGTATATATGTCTATTTTTAATTGTTGAAGAAAGTTAACTTATCTCCATCTATGCCCTCAGTTAGAAAACATAGTACGTTCTAATTAATCAAAAATAAAATAAAATAATTTTCTAACGTTAGGAAATCCACTGGGATAACTGGGTCCAGCCTAAGTCAGAGTTCCTGGGTCCAGGCCCTGACTGCATTCCTGCTTCCTGTTAAGGCACATCCCGGAAGCATACGTCGTGGCTCAAGTGGTTGGATCCTTGCCACCCAGGTTGAAGACCTGGATTACATTCTGGGTTCTTGGGTATTTTGGGAGTGAAGCAGCAGATGGTATATCACTGTCTTTCTGTTTCTCTTTTTTTAATTTTTAAGAAAATAGAATTAAATATCCAAGTCATTGAGATGAATCCAGATCAAGAAAATGTAAAGGTAAAATGATAAACATAACTTATGATATATTAAACACATACATTCCTAAATAGAAAACCAGGTAGTGTTAATGAACATATTGGGAAAACAGAAAATTAGAAATATACAACTAATGGCACTGAAATGGGAAAGGGAATGGAAAGAAATTCGTGTAATAAAAATATTTTAAAACCATTCACAAGTTACAGTAGTAACAATGAATAACACAGATGGCATTTGATGTGTGCCAGGAAATGTTGTAAGCGTTTTTCACATATTAGCACATTAAACTTGTAATGTTTATGATATTATTATCTCTATTTAAAGGTAAGTAAACTGGGAGCAAGAGGTTTGGCCTAGAAGTTAAGATACAAGACACCTACATCCCTCATTAGAGTGCATGTGCTTAAGTCTGAGCTCGGCCCCAAATTCCAGCTTCTTGCGAATGCATACCCTGGGAGGCTCAAGTAGTTGGGTCTCTGCCACTGACAAGGGAGAGCCAGACTGAATTCCTGGCTCATGGTTTCCATCTGACTCACCCCACCATTGCAGGCATCTGGAAAGCAAGCCAGCAGAAGGGAGCACTAACTCATTCTCTCTGCCTCTCTTCTCTCTCTCCCATCTCCTCCCCTCCTGTCTCTCTGCCTTTTAAATAAATAAAAAATTTTAAGTTTAAATTTTAAAAAGTAAATAAAAATAAGGAACCTAAGAAACAGAGAGGATAATCAGCTTACTTAGTGTTAAATAGTAAGAAAATGACAGAATCTAGATTGAAAGGAGGCATGAATTCTTTTTCACACCCAATTATGTATTTAAACTAAAAAAAATCAAATTGTACTAATGTTAAGAAGCAATAAGACAAGGAGACATCATTAACCTTATAAACAATAACTTGTCATTGTTCTCTTTGATAAAATAAATTTATTGTATTCTCTGATTTATAATCCTATTCCTTATAATTTAGAATAGAGGTATTCAAAAATTTTTAAAATTTGGGAAAATACATTACATCATGTGTGAATGTTGAAGCTAAGTATATTATGGGTGGATATTTGTAAATTCATTAAAACTATCTTAAACAATTGAGAAATTATTAAAAAGATTGGAGATGTCAATGTAACAAGTTTGTTATTACTGTAAAAACTATGGGTTTCAAAAATATAAAACAGTTCTGAAAAGCATTTATAAAATCATATTAAGTGAAGGGCAAAATACAGTGTTTAAATACATTCTTATTACAATTGTGCTAAAGCTGTATAAACTGACTAATACATATTAAATGTAGATGACAGTGATTATTCCACAAAAACTATAATTAAATTTCAATGTTTTCTTTTTAATACTTAAAATTCATACTAAAATAAAATTATGTAATACACTTCTAAAAACAGAAAAAATAATTCTGTGGTTGATTTTTAATTTGTGAAGGTGGCAAATTCATGACTTGTGCCCTTTCAGCATTAAATCTCAAAGCCTAATGGGATAAAGAAGGAATAGACAGGTTCTTGTGTATTTTCATAAGAGTTTTACAAGTTTTTTTGCATTTATGTATTTGAGAGGCAGAAAGACAAGGAACTGTATTTAGAGAGAGATAGGTAGAAAGAGAATTCCCATCTGCTGATTTACTCCCTCAATGCACACAACACATCAGTCAGTGCCAGAGTTTGACTAAAGTAGTCCAGCTCTCCCATAAAAGAAGCGGGAACCCAATTACTTTCCACCGTCACAGACTCCCAAGGTCTCTGTTAGCAGGAAGCTGGAGTCAGGAGCTGAGATGAGGGTTACTCTGACTTGAGAAGTAGGTACCTTAATGATATGCTAAACACTCACACCCTCATCTCACTGTTTATCCATATTACAATCAAATACAGTGCTTTGTAATGCTTTCCTGTACTAAAAATACTGATTTTTGCAAAAAATATAGATAGCAAACAGGACATTAAAACCCATTGATATATTACAATTATATATGTGTATTTCATATCTTATTCTTGATTCTTCTAGTTCTATAAATATAATAGATGCTATTCAATGAGAGTTAAAAGAAGGAAGAGCATGCTTTCTGCATTCAGTGACGTCACACAAAATGCAAAGCTCTATGGCAGCCACCACACACATGACCCTTTCCCTCATAAAGCTTTAGTTAATCCAGTTAAATCATAATCAGTAAATTCCTGTTGTGGGAGTGCTAAAACGTGTAGTTTCTATGTTTATTTATAAAAGGATTGCTGACTTTAGGGATCAAGGAAGATATCCTGGTGACAGTGACCTTGATCTGATTCTTGAAAGATGACAAGAATTTACTAGGTAGGAGAGTAGTGGTTAAGTACCAGAGCATTTCCTCCCCTGAGGGAGTAAGACATGCAAGGGCCCAATAGACAGGAAACTGGCCAGTGTGACTTAAGTCCACAGAGAAAATAGAACAGCTAGAGAAGGGACTACGTGTACTACAACATGGAGGCCTTGGTGGGCATAATTAGGACTTTGATCTTTATCAATAAGGATAGAGACTTTCTGTCAAGCCCTGCTCATTGTGTGCTCCCTCTCTCTCTCTCTCCCTTCCCTCCTTCTCCCCACCCCCTTTCTCTCTCAAACAGTCTGTTAAATAAATTTTGTTAGAAAAAAATATTAAAAATATACCTATTGTTACTGGTGGTTCAAAATTTGGGGAAAAAATCTTAAAGATGTTCAGCCTTACAATGCAGGAAAAGTTGGAGCAAGATCATGATTAAGGGTGATCCCATGCTCTTATGAGGTAAAGGTAACTTCAGGCAAATTTAAGAAATGACATTTATCTCTTGGAAAAAAAATGCAAGAAAGAACGAAGATTGGTTACCCAGATTGGGTACAATAGAATGGAAAAGAAAGAATAAGAAATGAGTGATAATCTTTAAATATACTTTTCTGTATCATACTGTTCTTTAAGACATCATCTCAAATATAAGTAAAACCAGAGTATAGGGGAAACTCCAGATAAGAAACAAATAATAGCATATTGACTTAACTGTACAACAAAAGAATGACACAACCACACCAAAGTAATTTTGGAGAATACCGCTTCATTTATTATGTGCAAATATTATACTCTAGTTGGTAAATATTTCTTAGAAGAGTATTGGCTAGCAGTTTTGAAGCTACTTTATATGTGTACCAGGATACAGCAAGTAAACCTACTGGATAAAAAGAGCAAGGTTTCCCACTGTGGGACCAAGAATTTACAAAGAAGAAAGACTAGAATGAGCTCTCTGGTATTGGATTGAAATCAGAAGTATAGATGTTAACTTAGAGTTTTAAAAATGTTTTTTCAATTTATACAATTTTTAAAATATAAACAGAGTAAATATATAATTTTGGATGTTGAAAAAAGTATACATGGCTCACTTAGTTAATCCTCCACCTGTGGCGCCAGCATCCCATATGGGTGATGGGTTCTAGTCCCGGTTGCTCCTCTTCCAGTCCAGCTCTCTGCTGTGGCCTGGGAAAGCAGTGGAGGATGGCCTAGGTGCTTGGGCCTCTGCACCTGCATGGGAGACCAGGAAGAAGCACCTGGCTCCTGGCTTCGTATCGGCGCAGTGCCGGCCATAGCAGCCATGTGGGGAGTGAACCAACGGAAGGAAGACCTTTCTCTCTGTCTCTCTCTCTCTCACTGTCTATAACTTTACCTGTCAAATAAATAAAAAAAAGTGTAGTTATGTGTGTGTGCACACGCGCACGTGCCCGTACATACATTCATTTCCTAACTGTATACTCTGACGTGGCCAAGACACAAGACTATCGCAGTAGCAAGGAACATCCTTGACACCCAAATCTCAATTTCTGAATACCATTCTGCAATTACAGGAGCCAGATCTGCTTAGAAAAACAGCTGATCATGGCTCTGGGGAAAGAAAAATCTACCATGAAAAGTGATCATCTTGTGGCATCATAAATTTAAGGAAATATTCCTGAAGAATTGAGAGAGGCATATGGAAAGGATTCATGAGCCAGTTTGAAGGAGCTACCAATGGCTAAATCTGAGACAATGAGATAGAAAAATGAATAATGTTAAAAATCTGTTATAGCCTTAGAGTAAAATAAATATCCATGGGTCAAGTAAGTGAATAATTGGATAAATAAATTCATGAAGGAGAAGAGACAACTTCCTTATAATAAAATGCCAATGAATAGTGGAGAAGGAAAGATGAATACAGAAAATCATCAATAGACAAACAGCACAGTAACATTTGTCATTGAAAAAATTCACAAAGCGTGCTAAAATTTGTAGGTGAAAGTACCTTGAGACCCAGAATTTTGAAGTCTCCATGTATTTTTCCACAAAACTGTTCTTAATTGTTAGAGAAAAATAGTAACTTTACTGCAGAAAAACCTGGAAGACACTGCCTTAAAGAAGTGATTGACATCATGAATAATAAGACAATGTCATGTGCCTCCACACTGAGGCACAGCATCATTTGTGTGGTGTTTCTGCCACAAGCAAAATTACCAGATATGTAGTGGTGGAAGGTAGCAGAGAGAGAGAGAAAGGGATGGAAAAAGGATAGCTGTGGTTGGTGGTTTGACATCATTACCTTAAAACGGAGACAACGGCCAGAGAGAAAGAGACATAGTGGGGGTGGGTGGCAAGAATGTCAACAGAACCTGAAGATTAATATGGGATGTGAGGCAGTGGGTTATAGAGAGAGTAAATGAAGTTTAAAGGAAGGCAGCCAGATTGGTGGGCTGCATAAAAGGTGGGTCTTGCCATTTATCAACAACAGGGTACATTGGAAGAGACGAGTTTTGGAAAGATTGTTAACTCACTGGTGCTGCCATCCCAACCATTAACATATCCTTACTGGCCTTTTGTTATTTTATCATTTATTTCATCATGAGGGCTGGATAATCCAATTGAGAGGCAAAGTTCATGCTGGCAGGTGAGCATACTTTGTAACATCTGACTTCATGAGATCAAGGGCCAATGTGTAAGAAGTCTTATTCACCCTGGTTTTAGTCTTTGTATTGAAAAGAAGTACTTCTTTCTACCTCGTTGGATTTGTCTTTGTAACCTCAATGAGATGCAGTAGGTAGTATGTTGAGAAAGAAACCTATTAAATGAGTAGTAGTCTCACAGTATAACATTAGAAAAGTCCCTGGTGCCCAGCCCGAAAGCATAGAAAGCACTCTATTAGAAGCATTAAAAAGAATAGCCATCATTGTCACACCTATATTGTATTTAAATGTTAAAAAATTAGATGAGTATTTCAGATGTGAAATACTAAATTTTTTTTCAGTATTTATTATTTATTTTGAAAGTCAGAATTACAGAGAGAGGGCAAGAGAAAGAAAGAGTTACAGGCAGAGGGAGAGACAGAGAGGGATCTTCATCCGCTGGTTCACTTCCATCCATCAGTTTACTCCCTAGATAGCCGCAACAGCTAACACTGAACCAGGCAGAAACCCGGAACCAGATACTTCATCCGGGTCTCCCACATGGGTGCAGGGGCCCCAAACACAGACCATTCTCAGCTGCTTTTCCCAGGACATTAGCAGGGAGCTGGATTGGAAGTGGAGCAGCTGGGACTCAAACCAGTGACGATACAATAGTAGGTGGTGGCTTTACTCACTACCCCACAATGCCGGGCCTGGAAATATTAGATTTAAACTTCAGGGTTCGTGTTTGAAGTTTTAGGGACTCATTGAATATTAATTTGTAAACAAGAAGCATGCAAAATTTTTCATTTTGAAATGATAAATATGGAATGCCTACACATTGTGAACTCTGATTATGAAGTTTCTTTTTATTCCTGGTTACTTTCTAAATATCTGATACATAAAATAGAATTAATGTATTATGAAAAAAGAAAACTGCTTTACTCTATGGAAGTTGCACATTTTCATATCATAAATTTTAATTATATGTGTTACATATATATTATTTCTAGCCAATTAAATCTATGCTTATGTATCTAAGTATCCACAAAATATCCTAATATTGCACTTCAAAATAATCTTATAGATAATGAATCTATATTAAAATAATAAAATATTTTATATATACATAGCTACATATAGTTGTATAAATATAGATTTTTGAAATTTGTGCATTTTTCATAGTATGTATTTTTCGGTGAAGTTCTGAAGACACCTCCTCACAAATTTTTTGTGCCAAAATAAACTTATCTATTAATTCCACTGTTCCATGAATTTTGAAACACTTTTAGTTATTACTTTATTTATTTGAAAGGCACACACAGGGAGGAAGAGAGAAAGAAAGAGAAAAATCCCCCATCCATTGGTTCATTCCTAAATGCCAACAATAGTTGGGCCAAGGCCTGGTTGAAGTCAGGAGTTGCAGGGACTCAAGCACTTGAGTGATTACCTGTCTTTCTGAGTGCATTAGTAGGAAGCAGGACTAAGCAGCCAATCCAGAACCTGAACCCAGGCATCCCACACAGGATGTGGGCATTCCAGGCAGCATCTTGACTGCTGCGCCAAATGCCAACTCTTCCCTAAGCTTTGTGAAGTATTCTTGTATGTATTCCCAAATACTGATCATGCTAGGGTTTATACCGATAAAATAATCAATATCCTCTCAACTCAGCACACCTTCTTGGCAAGTCTGATATATTTGGGTAATGATGATCCACGATTTTTCTTCTCTATGTTTTAAATTGATTTCTCTGTTTGTACATTTGCCAGATTTCTTCAGACTTGAAAGCACATTCACATAAATCTTTTCTGTTTTAGTAAACTGCTTGAAGAGAATGATGTTATGTTGAACATAAAAGATAAATAACTCCACAAATAAATTAATACTACCCAATAATTATACTCTGTAATAATATGAGATCATTAAGCTCAGACATTAGATTACTGCGCAACTTAGTAAAGATATGAAGAGACAGCAAAGAAAATGAGTATTATATATTTCTTATTAAAAAAAACAGTACGGAAGCAAGGCTTCCATAACCTTGGCAACTCATGACTAGAGCCTAGGGAGATTACTGACGCCATAAACAAGAGTGTCAAATTGTTAAGTCAACAACAGGAGTCACTGTGTACTTACTTCTCATGTGGGATCTGTCCTTAGTGTTTTGTCCTGTGTGAAGGAATGCTATAACTAGTACTGAAACAGTATTTTACACTTTGTGTTTCTGTGTGGGTGCAAACTGATGAAATCTTTACTTAATATATACTGAATTGATCTTCTGTATATAAAGAGAATTGAAAATGAATCTTGATGTAAATGGAATGGGAGAGGGAGCGGGAGATGGGAGGGGTGTGAGTGGGAGGGAAATTATGGGGGGGGGGGGAAGCCATTGTAATCCATTAACTATAATTTGAAAATTTATACTTACTAAAAAAAAAAAGAAAAAGAAAACAGGAAAAAATAATAACTAAGTCCCTTTAAAAGAATATATATGATTTTTAAAAACAAACAAAAAAAAAACAGTATGGAGTTTGTTGTTTAACAGTTTTTTAAACTTGAAAGGATGTTCTTAACAACCTTGCATACCGTTTAAAATGATAACTCATATTTTTAAAATGAAAACATTGTTTTCAACAGTTTCTGTTTTAATTTCTTTTCCTTCACTGTTCTTACTCCCAAGCCTGAGCATTGATCTACTGGAGAAAATTATGGAATTATTGGAGAAATTGTACATATTAATAACATTGACTATAGACTAAATTCATTATTTAAAATAATGCCAGCTCAAGTATTTCTGCTTGCTTCTCCTTTTCATTTTTATTTTATTCTGGTAAGAACACTTAACTTGAGATCCAATCTTTATTTTTTTAATGAGAAACCCTTTATTTAAGATATACCAACTTCATGAATTTCATAAATACAATTTTAGGAACATAGTGATTCCTCCCACCCTACCCTCCCTCGCACATTCACTCACACCCTCTTCCTCCTCCCTCTGCTATTCCCATCCTTACTTTTTTACTAAGATATTAACAGAGTATAACTGTATAACACACCATTGGTGCCAGTAGGTACAAAGTGGTACAGCCCTCTAGAGTTTATTCACCTGCTCAACTGAAAGTTCATGCCTTTCAGGTTGTAACTACCAATCTCTCCCTCCTCCCAGCCCCTGGTAACGACCATCCCAGTCTTTGTGTGAATCTACCTCTTTGGGGTACCCACTATAAATGGTATTGTGCAGGACTTATTTTTGTGTCTGGTCTGTTTCACTTAGCATATTATCCTCATCTTGCTAGGGTATAAAATTGAATAAAAAGCTAAACTCATTAGGTTTATGGCTAATTAATTGAACCAGTTGCATCTCTAAGTAGAATATGTAGCATATATTTTAATGAATGAAGGAAATTTACCTGATACAAAACACACAATGGAATTACATTTTATTTTGTTTATCTTTGGTTTACTTAAAAGCAAAAAGCAAATAAAGTAAGCAGTGCTGAAATCTCAGAATTTTTGTAAATTTTTTTCTTGGCCAAGTTATTAAGCAACATTCAATTAATTTATTTACTTAGAGAAGATCATAAATCCCAACATGGTCAGAATCCTTGATGTGCCAGGCATATTTATTGTGAAATATAGACATTATATTTGTCACCTGTGTAACTCGTTTATTCCTCTTTCTAACCTTAATCTAGTTTTCAAAGACAAAATTATTGAGAAGAAAAAAATTATTCCTTCATATGCTTCAATATAATTGTGTTTTAGATTGCACAAACTGTTACTCATGCCATAAAACATGGTCTATATGGATTTCACTTACACACTCCTTCTGGGGAAATAACCTGTAAATGAGCAAAATAGCAGTGGCTGATCTTTGAAAATAAAATACTCTTACGTGGAACCTTATTTCTATGAGCAACTTTAAGAAGAAATTATGTGGACAATGATAAAGGGAAGTGGAGAGAGATCTTCCCAGTTACACACACGTTGATTAATCACGTCCCATGTCCCAGATATTAAAGATAGCAGAGTAACTATGATATATGTTATTTTGGAGTTTCTAGTTTATTTGAACTGGCTGTCAGCAGCCCAGCAATGGAGTAGGAACCCAACAGTTCGGAGCCATGGTGCTGAACAGGGGAGGGATGTCCAACTATGAGATACGCAAGGTGCTCAGCTGAGCAGAAAGCAGCAATGAGGCCAGACTGGGCAGGAGAGGACAGGCCCCAGGGAACCCAGCCTCATTCATGGCCTCAGCATAGAACCTCACCATCTCCTCACTGGGGTTGCCCTGGGCCAGGAAGAACCACACCTGAATGCAGCAGCTGCTCTCTTGGCTGTAGCTGCTAGCCTTGTAGGAGTGACTTCTGATTTCTTCACACAGAGCAGCAGGTATAGAGAAGTAGAAATGGAAAGGGTGGTATGCAGCTCCCACTGGGCACCCGTTAAATCCTGGGATCTGTCTGTGAGGTTCTAAACCATTATAGGACTTGAAGGTCAGTTCCATTCTGGCTTGACAGTTTACCAAAATAATGATATTATGCAAATGATTAAAGTTTCTCTAAACCATTGCCTCCCCTCTGACTAGAGATACCACAACACTTTCCTAGCAAAGTTGTAGGAATTAAAATATAAAATACTGTGACAATAATAAGCAGGAAATAAATGTCAGTTGTCATTCATTCCCTTTCTTTTCATCACAGAGTTTTAGAGAAAATTAAATTTTAAAAGCAGTTTACATTAAAGCTTAAACACCATCATATGAGACATCTCCCAAAAGTTCATGGAAATGTGTTTGAAAAAACTGTGCATGGATTTCAAAAACTTTTACACCAAAATAAACATTTTTATTAATTTTGTATTTATATAAATGGAACAAATTTCATGTATCTCATACATACAGTTTTAAGAACATAATGACACTTACCACCCCATCCTCCCTCCCTCCCTCACTGCCACCCTTCCTCCTACATCTTTTCTTATTTTTCTTTTAATTTTTGGGATAATATACTTTTTTTTTCTTTGAGAAAAAGTTTTATCTTGAATTGAAGAAGCACCTAAGGAAACAAGCAATAGGGTTGGGCACTTAAGCTTATCTAAAACTTATGAGACATAAGAATATCCTCCTGCTGGTGCCATGGCTCACTAGGCTAATCCTCTGCCTTGCGGCGCTGGCACACCGGGTTCTAGTCCCAGTCGAGGCGCCAGATTCTGTCCCTGTTGCCCCTCTTCCAGGCCAGCTCTCTGCTGTGGCCCGGGAGTGCAGTGGAGGATGGCCCAAGTGCTTGGGCCCTGCACGCCATGGGAGACCAGGAGAAGCACCTGGCTCCTGTCATCAGATCAGCGCGGTGCGCCGGCCACAGCGCGCTGGCCGCGGTGGCCATTGGAGGGTGAACCAACGGCAAAAGGAAGACCTTTCTCTCTGTCTCTCTCTCTCACTGTCCACTCTGCCTGTCAAAAAAAAAAAAAAAAAAGAATACACTAATGAGAAGTAAATCTTTGAGAACATGTTTTAATATTAACTCTCATAATCCAGCTCTTTAAGGACAGAGGCCCTGCATGGAAAATTAATGCACAGTGACTCCTGTTGATAATTAATAATTAACACTCTTAAGTATGACATCAGTGATCACCAGGGGCTCTTGACATGAGCTTCCTAGGCTATGGAAGCCTTTAGAATCCACAAACTCCATCAGTACTTAGACAAGGGCAAAAGCAAAGTAGAAGTTCTCTTCACCCTTCAGAGAAAAGTACATCCTTCTTTGATGGCCACTTCTTTCTACTGGAGTCTCACCCCAGATTTCCTTCATGTAGGACACTTTTTACTACTTTGTCTTGGCTTTCCATGCTTAAAATGCTCTTGCGGGCTTTTCAGCCAGACCAGAATGCCTTAAGGTCTGATTCTGAGGTCAGAGTACTACTTTAAGCACTTGTCTTTCTGAGTCTGCTGTGTGGACTGCTTCCCATGTTGGAGCGTTCACACCTTTTTAATTCTATCTATTATTATTACCAAACACTTAATCCTATTTATATGATCACTTTAACCCTTAATCCTACCTATATGATCACTTTAATGCTTAACCCTACCCCTATGATCACTTCAGCACTTAAAATGCTTTTTTTACCACCTTGCTTATGGGGATTTGGAGACCCATGGCAAGTTTTTAAACTGTACCCTTAGAAGTAGATATGTAGGAATGTATACAGCTTTACAGTTACAAACTTCAGACACTTTATAATTACCACTTTAGGAACTTGGTGACTCTTCTCACCGTGCCCGCCCTGTCACTCACACTCTCACCACTCTTCCTCCTCCCTCTCTTATTCCCACTCTTAAAATAAATATCTTTTAATTTGATTTTACATGAACTTTTTTGAAGTAAACTTATAGTCTAGACATAAGAAATTATAATTATGAATAAAGAAAAAAGTAGACTCAGTCTATTCTTCTTTGTCTAAAAGCCCAACTTAATTCAGTGAATACATGTTTTGACATATAAACCTGCACAGCCAAAATCTGTAAGATACTGAAAAGTAGATGACTTTTTTCTCCTTTGATAAAGAAGTGATCTACCTACTTAAATGAAATTGTCCAAAATGGAATCTGCGGGTATAACAAGAAAAATTTGGTGTTACCTGGTCAGATAATAAACTGAAAGGAAGTAACAGGACCTATAGTTTTATTCTGTTTATATTTGTCAATCCTTTAATTAATACTTATTAAATATTATTTAGAATGAGAAGTTATTGTAGAAATAGAAAAAGATTAAAATAATAAAAGTTCCTTTCCCACATATGAAAATTACAGATAATGCAAATTTACTTCTCCATAAAAAGATCATCCCAACTTTCAGCCTCTCTTCTTTTTGTGCATAATTTCATTTTTCAAATGCAAATTGATCAATCTTAATTGTAAAAAGTTATATGTAATTTCATTTTTCAAATGCAAATTGATCAATCTTAATTGTAAAAAGTTATGTAACAGAAAATATGTTATGACTAGTGAATACAATGTGTAAAAATTAAATCAAGCTACTTGACATATCCTTCATCTCAAATATTTACATTTTTTGTGGTGCGCACATTTGAACTTTATTCTCAGCAATTTTGAAATGTTCCATACCTTTACTGTAACTATATTCACCACAAGGTACAACTGAACCAAAAAAAAAAAAAATTAACCTCCCCAGTCACATTTTGTTCCCTTTTATCATCTTCTCACTCCATCACTCCCAGCCTCTGCAAATGTACTCTGTTTCTATTAGTTCCACCATTTTAGATTCCACACTGAGACTGTGCAGTATTTGTCTTTCTGAAACGAATTTATTTCACTTGTAACATTCTCCATTTCCTTCCATGTTTCTACAAATGAAAGAACTCCTTTTTAAGGTTGAAATAATATATTGTATGTAAATACCACATTTTCTTTTACATTAATCTGTTGATGGACACTTCGGTTGATTCTATAACTTGGCTGTTGTCACAAGTGTTTCGATTGACATGGGGTACATAATTTTAAAATCTTATTTCCTGTTCCCTTTACCATATCCTTTTTCATGTAAGTTTTCTGTGGGTGTGGGTGCATGTGTGTGAATGCACACTTTTCTTTAACATTAAGGAGCTCTGATTGAATTAACTATGAATAAATCATTGCAGTCCAAATTGAAAAGTACATTTGTCCTCACTAATTCCTCATAACCGTTGAAAACATAGCCACAATGTTAAAAATAAATTTTTATATAAAAAGCACTGAAAAATTATTTAATAGAGGATTAAACTTATATATCTCTTAGAAAAACTAAATACTATCCAGTACTTTTTAATTTTATTTCATTTTTTTCACTCTCATCAATCACTGTCCTTTATTTATTTTACTGCAATTCTTTCATTTTTAAATATTTTAAACCTATGAAAAGTTGAAAAATAATACAATGAACAATAATATATCCCTCACCTAAATTTGTCCAATATTAACATTTTCTTTTTTTTATCTTTTATTTAATAAATATAAATTTCCAAAGTACAACTTTTGCATTATAGCGGCTTTTTCACCCCATAACCTCCCTCCCACCCGCAATCATCCCATCTCCCGCTCCCTCTCCCATCCCATTCACATCAAAATTCATTTTCAAATATCTTTATATGCAGAAGATCAACTTAGTATACAATAAATAAAGATTTCAACAGTTTGCACCCACACAGAAACACAAAGTATAAAGTACTGTTTGAGTACTAGTTATACTGTTAATTCACATAGTACAGCACATTAAGGACAGAGATCCTACATGGGGAGTAAGTGCACAGTGATTCCTGTGTTGACTTAACAATTGACACTTTGGTTTATGGCGTCAGTAATCACCCGAGGCTCTTGTCCTGAGTTGCCAAGGCTATGGAAGCATTTTGAGTTTGCCAACTCCGATCTTATTTAGACAAGGTCATAGTCAAAGTGGAAGTTCTCTCCTCCCTTCAGAGAAAGGTACCTACTTCTTTGATGGCACGTTCTTTCCACTGGGATCTCACTCACAGAGATCCTTTGTTTAGGTCATTTTTTCTTTTTTTTGTCAGAGTGTCTTGGCTTTCCATGCCTAAAATACTCTCATGGGCTCTTCAGCCAGATCCGAATTCCTTAAGGGCTGATTCTGAGGCCAGAGTGCTGTTTAGGACATCTGCCATTCTATGAGTCTGTTGTGTATCCCTCTTCCCATTTTGGAATGTTCTCTCCTTTTTAATTCCATCAGTTAGTATTAGCAGACACTAGCCTTGTTTATGTGATCCCTTTGACTCTCAATCCTATCATTATGATCAATTATGAACTGAGACTGATCACTTGGACTAGTGAGATGGCATTGGTACATGCCACCTTGATGGGATTGAATTGGAATTCCCTGGCAAGATTCTAACTCTACCGTTAGGGGCAAGTCTGATTGAGCATGTGCCAAATTGTACATCTCCTCCCTCTCTTATTCCCACTCTTATATTTAACAGGGATCACTTTTCAATTAAATTTAAACACCTAAGAATAATTGTGTGGTAATTAAAGTGTTCAACCAATATTATTAAGTAGAACAAAAAAATACTAAAAGGGATAAAGTATGAAGTTGTTCCTCGACAGTCAGGACAAGGGCTGGTCAAGTCATTGTTTCTCATAGTGTCCATTTCACTTCAACAGGTTTTCTTTTAGGTACTCGGTTAGTTGTCACTGATCAGGGTGAACATATGTTATTTGTTCCTTTGGGACTGGCTTAATTCACTCAGCATGATGTTTCCTAGATTCCTCCATTTTGTTGCAAATGACCAGATTTCATTGTTTTTGACTGCTGTATAGTATTCTATAGAGTACATGTCCCATAATTTCTTTATCCAGTCTACTGTTGATGGACATTTAGGTTGATTCCAGGTCTTAGCTATTGTGAATTGAGCTACAGTAAACATTAAGGTGCAGACAGCTCTTTTATTTGCCAATAAATCAGGGTCCACATTTTAATCCCTGAGTTTTAGAGTTCAGCATTAACATCACCATATGTATACAAATGGTATAAAACAAGTACAGGGGTATTTTTAATACAAATTAAGCATATATATTATGGAAAAACTATAATTAATATGTACACGGACAGTCCATCTTTTCCAAACAATTGCCAACATTACAATTAACTACAATACTTCCAAAAAATAGGGGAAACTGCTTCAGTTTAAGCTTTTCTAGGAAAAATGGACCCATAACACATTACAAAGGTGATCTAATGACAGCAGCTAGAATTTCTATTTTCAGATTTTTTTCCCAATGTAATAAATTGTAGTTTGAGGATATTTTTCTCACTTTAGCATGATCTCAGATCAAATATGAGTAAACTAACACAAAAATTAGCTTGTTGTTATAAAAATCAAACCTCTTATCTGCTTGCATCCATTACTTTAAGTTCATCAATGTGCATGGAATGTGCTTTTCTTCTTTTTTAAAAAGCAGCTGTCACAGTACAGCCTTTGCTGTTTCTAGAGAAGCTTCACATGCTGCGTGCTGATGTTGACACTCAAGGAACTTCTTGGAACAAAATGGTGTCCAGATAGTAAATGTTACTTAATTCAGCACTACTGCATTAGTCTTTATACTCTAAAAAACTTGTCTCGGATATACGGACGGTGGCAAATTCACTAACAAGATAGAAATTGTCTTCAAAGTATCTTCTATAAAAAATTGTATTGCTTGGCAATCAAAAATATTTATGAGATATTGAGTATCACAGTGGAGTTATAAAAATTTATATTTATTTTTAGAACTCAATAAAACTCTTTTACTAAGTAATAGTGGGTTTGTATTATAATACAACATAGAAAAGACATTCTAAATACATTTAATTTTGTACATGTGGACCTGTACTCAAAGGAAATTCATAGATGAAAACCCTTTGTTAAAATGACAGAATTTTGAAAAATTTTGCCAAATTTTTCTCTAATATGTTTATAAGTGACAGAAACACTTAATTTAAAAGATAGAGATGGGGTCTGGCACTGCAGCATAATTGTGACGCTACCAACCGTGATGCTGGCATCCCATATGGGTGCTGGTTGGTGTCCCAGCTGCTCCACTTCCAATCCAGCTCTCTGCTATGGCCTAGGGAATGCAAGGGAAAATGAACCAAGTGCTTGGGCCCCACCACTCACATGGGAGACCTGGAAGAAGCTCCTGGCTCCTGACTAGCTTGGCCCAGCACCAGCCAGTGTGGCCGTCTGGGGAGTAAACCAATGGATGAAAGTTTTTTTTTTTCTCTCTCTCACTCTGTCTCTCTCTTTCTCCCCTCTCCCATACCGTACTTCTCTGTGTCTGTAGCTCTGACTTTAA
This sequence comes from Oryctolagus cuniculus, assembly GCF_051225735.1. Taxonomy (NCBI): domain Eukaryota; kingdom Metazoa; phylum Chordata; class Mammalia; order Lagomorpha; family Leporidae; genus Oryctolagus; species Oryctolagus cuniculus. The sequence continues at coordinate 97,500,828 of NC_142867.1, forward strand.
AGTAAATAAATAAATAAATAAATATTTTGAAAAAAATAGGAGCAGAGATTGTGGTGCAGCAGGTTAAACCACTGCTTGGGACACCCACATCCCATATTGAAATACTGGTTCAAGTCCTGGCTACGGGCTTCCAATCCACCTTGCTGCTGATGCACCTGGGAAGGCAGCAGATGATGGTCCAAGGACTTGGGTTCCTACCACCCAGGTGAAAGACCAGGTGGAATTCCTGGCTGTCTGGCTGTTGCAGGCATTCAGGAAGTGATTCACCAGATGGAAGATATTTCTTTGTCTTTGTTTCCCTCCTCTCACTGACTCTCTGCCTTTCCAATAAATAAATCTTTTAAAATGCCATCATGCATTGTACATTCCAATTTTAAATGTATTTTTTTTTATTTTTCCTGCATGATATGTAAGAGAATAAATTTTTTCATTTTTTAAACTGCCACATGTCTGTTGTGTATGAGAAGCTTTTTAATTTGAGATTATTGTTAAATTACTCAGGGAAAATAGTTCAGGAGTTATTAATTAACATATGCTAATTAACAGCACAAAATATTTTAAAAATGAAGAAACAGAACAAGAATGGGAATTTAAATGAGCCTGAGGACAATGAAGTAACTAAAGGACAACTTAAGAATCATTAACAACAAACCCAGAGGAAAGGCAGTGGGTGCCACAGCAGGGAAAGAATCACCTGTGTCCTGGCAGGCTTTGGACCTTCTTTGGTTATTTAGTGAGTGTAACTGTGCTAAGAATTGTGTTTGTTACCACAATAATAAAAAATAGCAACTTAGAGAAGTGTTGAGACAAAGTCTACGAGATTTGTTTTTTTTCTTTTATTAACATAAAGAGAATAGATTTTTATTAGCATAAAGAGAATATATTTCATGTGTTTCATAAGTACAACTCCAAGTAGATAGCCACAATCCCCTCCCCTTCACTTCCCCTTCCTCAACCACCCTTTCTTTTACTTTCTTTAATTTTTGCAGAAACACAATTTCAGTCCACTCTATAATCACAGGCTTGATGTACCACTAACCATATAACAAATAAAAAGGGAGAGAGTTGGAGAGACAGACAAATAGAAATCTTCAGTATGTTGGTTCACTACTCAAATGCCTGCAATAGCAAAGACTGGGCCAGGCCAAAACCGGAAGCCAGAAACCTAATCCCAGTTTCCCTTGTGAGTGACAGCAACCCAAGTACTTGAGTCATCACCTGCTGCTTCCCAGGCTGCATGTTAGAAGGAAGCTGGAATCAGGAGTAGAGCCAGGACACCAACCCAGGCACTCTAATAAGGGATGAAGGCATCCCAAATCACGTCGTTTTAAAAAGATATTTTATTTAAGAATAGTTTTAAATTTACAAGACAAAAATTGTGAAGTAGTAATACAAAGAGCTCCCAATAACCCCCACCCCACATGCCCTATTAATATTTCATATCAGTACCTTTGTCACAATTAATGAAACACCTACTTGGTGTCCTAACCACTGCATCAAGTGCCAGTCCTACATAATTTAGGCTTCACAAAATATATGGGGGGCTTCTTCTGTGTAACAGTTGTGGAATTTATATCTCAACTTCCAAATTTAGATTTATGGAAATATTTTTATTTAGAGGCTTCTATGATATTAAAATTATTATTATTTGCTTCCCTGGAATTCATGGTTTATGATTATTTTAATAATTTTTAAACTAAAATATTTCAAAACTAACTGAGAAATTTAAAAAATTTTAAGAGAAAAAATTCAAAGATATATGGTGCCAGTGTTGTGCCACAGCAGGTTAAGCTACAGGTCAGAGTGCTGGCATTCCATTTCACAGTGCCCTTTCGAACCCTGGCTGTTTTGCTTCAGATCCAGTTCCCTGCTTATGCACGTGGGAACGCAGCAGAGGATGGATCAGGTAGTTGGGTCCCTACCACCTACACGGGAGGCCCAGGTGGAGTTCCTGACTCTTAGTTTCAGCCTGTCTCAGCCCCTGCTGTCCCAGCCATTTGGAGAGTAACAGCATATGCAAGAGTGATCTGTGTGTGTGTGTGTGTGTGTGTGTGTTTCTCTCTCTGCCTCTCCCTCTCTGTCACTCTGCCTTTCAAATAAATACATCAAATCTTTAAAAACAAAACAGCTCAGATATGATTGAGACTCTGAGTTTGGTGCCACTTTTCTATAAAAGAAGTATAGTTCATCCTAACCATAAACGGTGATTATAGGAGGCTGGGGTGAGTGTGGAGAGGCGGGATGGGTGGTGGTTGAATAAAGGATACCAAAATGCAACAAGGTAAAGATAATAGGATCTGGCATTCCACAGCACAATGGGTTGACTGTGGTTCACAATAATGTGTTATATAATGTGGAAAGAACTGGAAAAGAGGGACTGATGGGCTTCACACACTAAGAAAGGAAAAGGAAATGGAAAGGCTTGTGGCCTGCTGTGATCACTTTATGCTGTATATATGTGTTGAAATATTGCACTGTACTTTATAAAAAATGTACAAATTTTAAATGCTAATCCAAAATTTTAAAGCAACTTTTAAGAGACTGATAGCAAAAATAAAAGAAAAAGAAATTATTCTAGAGAAGATGTGTCATAGAATTTTACTGTATTCAGTTCTTAATTTTTTCTTAAGTTTTAAGTTTTTTATTCAGTGAGAGAAATGCATAGGAGAGTGAGGGCTCTATCTAAAAGAGGAAGGGAAATCTGGATTCATACTGAGCACCAGGAGCCAGCGCATGGGGAGCATGCAGGCCAGGAAGCACTGTCAGGGTGGCCCGAAGGCCACGCGCCCGACGGCACAGGGCAGCAAGGGCCCACAGTGGCGAAAGAGGCAAAAGAGAAAAAAGGGCCAAGGACCACCGTGTTCTAGGCCTTTAGTCCACTTCCAAAGGGGAGTGGTTAATTACCCTGGCAGGTGGCATAGAGGTCGTGGTCAGCTAGGGGCATGAGATCACACAAGGGTGTGGTGAAGGCATAGTCTTCCAGCACACAAACCTATTCAGTTTTGTCCTACAACATTCCCTCCTCACAGACTCCATTCCATTAATCTTAAGGGATGTTAGTTCATAATATTTTAAAGATCTGATATCACTTTTTGGATAATCTGGGTAACAGCTTCCCAATAAGAAATAGTTGGACAAATCACCATCATAAAATAATATGACCTTTCTATCTCAAAGTAACCATGAGCTCAGTAAGTTACTGATCCTGCTCCCTACATATTTTTAGACATAAGTCTTTTTGTAAAATCTGTTACAAAACAACATGTTATCGTATGAAATGTAATTGATTCCTACCTAATAAACCCATCTAAGAAGATATATTTTCCAAATAATTATTCCATTCAGATTCACCAGTAACTTCCGTTGCTCAATCTAGACAGTCAACACAAATATTTATTGAACTGTGATGATAACATTTGTTTTAAACATATAGAACTATTATTCTGCACAGAAAACTCATTAATTTTAAGCAGATTTTAGGAATTAAATTGGGACAGACTGCTAAGTGTGTGTGGGTGTGGGTGTGTGGTTTCTCTGGTTGTTTCTGCAAGCATCTTTGAGGGTTCTCTTTTAGGAAAGAGCCTAGATTAAGTTCCCTAATCTAATGTTCACAAAAGGATTAAAATTAAACCACGTGCCTGTCTGCTTTTCAGTGTAATAGGTTTGTGTTCAGACAATGACTCAGAACCTGCTGTCACTAGGGCCAGCCTTGCTAGCAGTCACAATCACAATTGATTGTAATATAATTCTTATTTGAAAAAGATAGATAAATACTACATTTTGGGGCCTTTGCTGTGGCGCAGGAGGTTAATCCTCCACCTACGGTGCCCGCATCCGTTCTAGTCCTGGCTGCTCCTCTTCAGATCCAGCTCTCTTCTATGGCCTGGGAAAGCAGTAGAAGATGGCCCAAGTCTTTGGGCCCCTGCACTCGCATTGGAGACGGTGGGGAGCAACTGAGACTAGACTAAATTACTGGAACTGCTAGGACTAATTCTATGCATCTGATCTCCCACAATATGGCGCTGAGAGAGAGCAAACAACTTCTACACAGCTGCCTCGCTAATTCGACTGATAAACTGCAGGAGCTGATCCTGCTCCTGATTGGAGGAGAGCAGCTTGCTCCGCGTGTGGGCAGCAGAGTTGGGATTGGTGGAAGAGGACTATAAAGGAGGAGAGAGACAGCATGCACCGGGAAACATCTGAGGAACATCTGAGCAACCCCTGAAAGAGCTGGCTGGCGGTGTGCTGCTCCTCCGCGGAAGTGGGGAAAGTGGCAGGGGTGCTGCCCCTCCGTGGGGGAGGAGGGGCGGCAGCTAACCCGGGACAGCGTCATTCCTCCACGAGTGAGGGAACGGCAGCTAACCCGGGAAGGGCCAGGCAAAAAGAACAGCGCAGGGTCTGGTGTCGTTCCTCCGCGAATAGGGGAGCGACAGGAGACCTGGAAGAAGCTCCTGGGTCCTGCCTTCAGATCTGCCCAGCTCCAGCCATCACTGCCTTTTGGGGAGTGAACCAGTAGATGTATGTCTGTCTCTTTCTCTCCCTGACTCTCTCTGTTACTATCTCTCTAGCTCTCCTTCTCTCTCCCACTCTCTTTCCCACATCATACCATTACAACTATTAATTATATGTGTGCTAGGCATGTTGCTAAGGAAACTTTCTGTTTTATTACCAAACATGTTTGAAACATATTTTTAGAATTTAGCACTAAGAAAGTTTTCCTTCAACCAGATAACTGGTATGTTGTGTCCTATTTGAAATAGGAATATAAAACTGCCCATGTTTCTTTTTGGTTTTCATAGTAAGCCTACAGGTAGATATTTCCCTTTCATTAACAGTCCACTGATTAGTACAAGAAATGTGATAAGGAAGAGACAAAAAGGTCAAAGGAAGCTGTACGGAAAATACCAGATTTGAGCCAGCTTTAAGAGTATAAAATATATAGTAGCCCCCTTTTATCCATAGGACATGTGTTGTCAGACCCTCAAAGGAAGCCTGAAACCATGAATAGCTCCAGACTCTTTATTGTCTATGTTTTTCTCCCTATAAATACGTATATACCTACAGTAAAGTTAATTTATAAATTGGGTATAATAAAAGATGAACAACAAGCATACTAAAAATAGAACAATTATAATAATATACTAAAATAAAACTATATAAATGTGCTCACTCTTTATCTCTTTGTCTCTCCATACCTTAATTCCTCATTGTACTAGAGCAATATGTAGTTTCAGGCTGTAGAGACCCCACGTAACTGACACAACAGAAAGCAAAGTCAGAGATAATTGGGAACGACTGGATTTGGATATTAGGCATAAAAGTTTCAAAAGGATGTAATTCTATATTAGTAATTACAGGCTAAGCCACAATAACAAAAAGATTCAATTGCTTAAGGATCAATAAAAGAGAAATCAAAATTTTACAGAGTTTCCAAGTCAGTGAGGAAGGCGCTTCTTCCCTCTTTGTCTTTAGTGACCCAGGATCCTTTCATCCTTTAAATATAGAATGGATGCTGTAATGCGTCTCTGTCACCTGCCTTCAGCTGGCAGGAAATACAAAATACATGCGGGAAGTGAAATGTGTTGATCCTGAAAGTAGCACACATCATCTCTACTCCACTTATATAGGGAAGTACTTAATCATTCAGCCACAACTAACTGAATGTAGGACCCAGAAATGCAATGGAACTGAGTGCCAGGAAGAAAAGGAAAATAGATGTTAGAGGACTGTCACAATATAAAAATAATAAATTAAAATAGTCTTAGGAATTGTAAGAAGCATATTTTTCTGTTGTACAACAAACATAATTTCTCTGTAAATTTCTTATCCATGACAACCAACTCTTGTCATATATGCAGAGATGTTAGCTGTCTTTGCAGAGGTTCCAGATTGATAGGACACCATTCTGTACTATGGAATATATTTTAGCTCTGATTAAATGTAAATTTTATGACAACAGAAAGAAAGATAATGGAAGACATTCTTACATGATAAAACAATTTACTTATTTATGCTACATGTGATAATGTATACATTTCAAATGACTTTTAGTGATTTTTATTTGTAACTGGACTATCAACTTCCTTAATTTTAATTACTTTAAATGCTGATACAGTGGTTAAACCAAAATAGAAAATGTGGTTTCCTAAGTTAAAATTTATCATAATTACTGAAGACCTAAACTATCTGTACTGTAACAGAATACAATGTCCTATTTCTAATGACTCTGGTGAGAAAGCATTTAGACAGTTTCTGAGAAAACCCTGAATTGTATACCATCACTGTACATGGAGCCATATACACCATTACCAGTATATCAGGGCACCTTGGTACAACCCCGAAGAGAAGACTACTTGAACATCAATATGACTTCCTCTATTCATGTCCTATTATAAAACTTCCTAACTTAGCAGAAATATCTGTATGTAGCAAAGGGCAAAAATTATGTAAAAATGTGAGATGATTGAAAAATTCACACTCAGATGGTCTGTAATTCAGCTCTTAACTAGAGAAGCTACCATATTATAATGTAAATTACCTTGATACCTTACTTTCAAAGGAACAAATTGTTCTCACTTTCTGCAATTTGATAGGCACCCGCTTTAATCCATAAAAGAAGAAACTGAATCTTTGCCTTTTCCTACTCTCTCCAATCCTTACTCTTCAGTTTTATATAGATGTTTAGTTTAGCAAAATCCTCTGTGATAATTTATTCATTAATCTGCAGAATACCTAAGACAACTGAATATTTTCCCCTTATTTTGAAAATGAGGTTGACATTATATTTAACCTGATAGAATGAGACACTCGAGGAGAATTGGAGCTCAGAATTCCTGAAATGTCAGTCTAAACATGTCCAGTTGCCTCATTCACCTTTATTAATTCATTCTTCCATTTCATAATACGGCAAGCTCTGTGGCAGGTAATTTTTCTATATGACTACAGCTATGGCATATTTACCCAACAAAAGGTGAAAAGAAAAAAAATCTAGAAGAGAATTATGCTCTCATCTTAGCTACTCCAGCAGTTATCTTCTTAGAGGACTCTTAATTATATGCCTTTAGAGAATGAAACCAAAGCTAAATCTTACTTTCTCTCCTAAATCAAGATTCTGCCTAAGTGAGACTCTCTTTAATTAATCCAATGACATATGTTTCCAAAACCCTAAAAAGATATCATTATAAATTAGTTTCTTTTCTTGGAAGGGAAGAGTACTCATCCTTAGGGAGAGAAACACAAATCTCAAGGACAGTATATTTTCCTCCTTGCAAGTCATCTTGTAAGGACCTGTGACAGAGAAATAGAAAATGGAGTCAAACTAAGATTTTCAAGTGCAGAGTTTGTTCTCTTAAAAAGACAGGGATTATGGGTTAAATGTCTAGTAAAACCACAACCAAATTTATGTAATGTGGCTCAGCTCAAACATATGCCCCAAGCCGGCACTGCGGCTCACTTGACTAATCCTCCGCCTTGCAGCGCCGGCACACCGGGTTCTAATCCCAGTCGGGGCGCCGGATTCTGTCCTGGTTGCCCCTCTTCCAGGCCAGCTCTCTGCTGTGGCCCGGGAGTGCAGTGGAGGATGGCGCAAGTCCTTGGGCCCTGCACCCCATGGGAGACCAGGATAAGTACCTGGCTCCTGCCATCGGATCAGCGCGGTGAGCCGGCCACGGCAGCCATTGGAGGGTGAACGAACGGCAAAGGAAGACCTTTCTCTCTGTCTCTCTCTCTCACTGTCCACTCTGCCTGTCAAAAATATATATATATGCCCACTATATGGAAAAATAAATATTAAGTCTCAATATTACAGAAGTCCCTGTAAAAGTAGTGTACAAAATTCAGTGTCATCACACAGCTATTTATGTTATACACGTAAAGCACTGATTGAGGAACAATCAGTTGATCTTTGCCAAGGTTTCACTGGTGTAATTATTTGCGGGGGATATGGCTATTGACGACATAATTCATGAACAATTTATGCTTTTTTTGTAGCCCAAGAAGCAGTACCAATAATAAAACACAGGAAGCACAATACCTCTCCCACTTCAGTTTTTGTGATGCTTTTCCAAAGGGAAAGGTCAACAAATGTGGATAGTGGGATGAATAACTGTATCCATGAGCAAAAAGGCAGTTGAGGCAGATGAAGATTCTAAAGATCCTGAAGCCAATATAAATGACAACAGGAAACAATTGCTGTCCTATGTTAACATATGTAGAAAAGTAGAAAAGAATAAGGAAATCTTTTTTGTTGTTGTTGTTTTTGTTTTTTTTGGTTTATTGTAGGTGGAACAATTACCTAACACCTGCATTGAGTCACTTTTTAATTTTGTGCTGGTAGTAGTTGTTTTTCACCTAGTGAAATAACACTTTTTTCAGAAGGAGCTCTGTAGAGGCCTGATGTACTGCGAACCTGGGTGCTGTGGGAGGAGAAGGAATGAAGGCAGGCATGTGTGTCTTTCCATTCCCTTGCTCCCTTGGCAGTTCATTTCTTTTAGCTACCAGAGTATTAAAATGGAAAAGATTTGTGCTTGCTGAAGCTCCTTGAGCAGAATTCTTGTCCATTTCAATCAGCTGCCTACTTGGGAGTTCGGAGCCAGCCAGGAGACACGAAGTAGAACATTTGGCATCAGTGAGTTTGTATCACAGGTGCATCACGGAGCTCCAGGTTTGAGCCCTATGTTTCATGCAGACCCTATTCTTTAAAATATGATTTTTCTTTTAATTTAAAATCTGGCTGATGACAGGTTTAACTGTCTGGTATTGATTTCTAGAATAGACAAACTGAACTTCAGGCATTGGTACCTGGTCTTGGCACTCAGTTTTGAAATTCTGAGTTTGCCAGGTACTACAGAAAGCTCTAGTTCTCACCCAAAGGGTAGCAATGACAATTAGAATTCTCTAGTTTCCCTGTCACTTATAGTGTTTTCCAGATGGGATTCAGATTGGCATTAAGAACCACCAGAATAACTTCATAACAGTGGTAGAACTGTTTATGGAGCTGCTTTTAGGATTCCTGATCTTTGGTTCCCATTCCTCTCATCAAAACAGTAATCGTTCTTTGTGCATTTGTATGCTTTCAAGTTCTGTAAATATTAGAAACAGATCATTGGAGAAATCTGAGCAGACAAGTCTTATGTGTAATTGTTAACCACTTTGGAGCAGGAGCTGAATTTTTGCCATCCATGAGACATGGCCCAGAAGACAGCAGAACATAACAGCTACTCAAGACAGAGCTTATGGTTTAAATAAATATGAACGATCAGTTTGTTCTGAAATCTAACAAGGAAGGCCTCATGACTCTTGAGGTTCCCAAATAAAGACACATAAGCATGTATGATCAATGTGGCACTCACCTTTTCATTTACAAGTCACTTGTATGGGCATTGGCTATGCAGAATAGGGAAAGCACTGAAGAAAAACAGTCCAAGTTGGCAGGGATAATTTTCTGAACAATGACTATTGAAATTAAAAATGTGGAAGATTCCCTGTTCTATATTTTATTTTTCACAGCAACCAATGTTCTCTAAAATTGCATTAACTTACATGACTCCAAAAAGACCTGCCAATTATTTTTCACTCAATATATTTCATCCAAAGATTTCTCAGCGGTAGTACTACTGTACTTTAATGTGATGCAAAGTGTATTTACCTACCATCTGTAATAAGAACTTCTGAATTTCTACACCAAAGGTGTCAATAAGACCAGTATTTTTCTTTTAATAAACAGAGAATTCTTTCAATTCTGGAATAATATTTTACAATTAAAGTCCAGATTTTGGGATTTTCCCAGAACATTTAAGATTCCCCTTGCCAGGCCCACATGTGTGAATAGCAGTGACTGGCAGAGCAGCAGAAAACCAACTCTGACAGCCAAGCTCTTGCCAGTTTGCCAGAAGCCGCTGCTGGCCTTCATCATTGTTGAAGGTAGATGGTAGATCTAGAGGAAAAATGAAATGTTTCTTGAATCTATGTTTATATCTAACCTGCAAAAGTACAAAACCAATGAAATTATGTTCTTTTAAAAATAAGAACAAGTTTATTTCCTGCTGGAAATGAAGATTGTGTAAACAAAGTGTTTCCATAGCTAAAGAGTACAGTGTACCATGTCATTCAATACAAAACACAGTATGAAGTGGGCTACTTCTTGACTTAAAATCAAACTGCTTCATTCACTCATATTAACTTAAAACATCTGTTTTATGTTTCCAACTAATGCATTAGATCCTGTCTAGGTTTGTTCATAGTCAAATTACCATTCATTTATAAAAGTGTGTAAATGGGTTTAGGTAGGTAAATCTCCATCCTATTTCAGAGGACCTGCAGAATTGTGCAACATCACAGATTCAGCCTGCAGACTAATTGACTGCTCTTTTGGAATAGAGTCTGAATCCCCATAGAAATAGCAGAGATAAAGTATATTTGGTATTACCTGGATTTGAGTTATTCAGTGCTCAACAGTGCAGAGATTTTATTGCATGTTTTAAATAGAAAGAGATGTTTGTTCCCAGAAGTGAAGCTGAATGGGGCAGTCAGAGTTGAAGAACTTTCCATAGACTGTACTATGCTGTTTGGGTCTTTCCTGCTGGAATGAGAGCCTTGTTCTGGAATTTCAGCCTGCTCCCTGTTCTTCATATAGCTGATCACATTGTAATTTGGGTCTGTGTTTAGAAAATCTCCATTGCTCATTAAAGTACCCCTTGATATCTCTTGTTAAAATAACCATTTTTAAGAACTGGTCACTCAATACTGCATATTGAAAGGTTTTGAAGAGGGGGAGAATTCCACTTTTTCTATTTGTGGCTTACATTTAATTCTGAGCAGCCCCTCCTCCTCCTGTTCTCTTCTGCTTCAATTTTCATTTCGCTCTCCCCTTTCTCCTTCATTCTCTCAGACTGGCTAGGGAAATAATCACATTCAAGGACTCTTACAGTTTAATTTCTATTCTCAGCATAATGTCTGGGAACATGATTTGTTGTTTACAAAAATAATCTATGAACCTGGACTCAACCAGATACATTAAGAAATATTCTGTAATTGGATTTGTTTCATTGATTCTACAAATATTTATTAATTGTGCAAAGCCTAGTACAAAATGCTGAAGACCTATTCCTGCAGAAGTTCCTGCCTTCGTGGGGTTTACAAAGAGAAGAGAAAAACTTAATAAAACAAGTAATCTTACAAATTACTTGTACAATTATTAATCTTTACTTTTATATTTTCTCTTTTCTGCCTAGAACAGTCTTCCCTCAGTTATTCTGACAGCTTGAACCTCGTCCTCCCAATCATCAATACTGAGTGTGAAGAGCAGAAGTAGCCATGACACATGTAGTAGAGATGCTGACAGGGAAGGGGGTGCTGAGGGGACTTCTTTGGTCTTACCCTCCACAATGTTTACCCTTGTGGAACAAGTCATTTTTATCCTGCACTCAGAATAAGGCCTTTTTCTTAAAGGTAGTGACTATCAATTATAATAAATCTGATATAAAACAGAAATTATAAAAGAATATATGAAGATCAATACACTTATCTCTCAGTGACAAATTTTCCTGATATTGTGACACATGTTTGACACTCTCCTAATTTGAAATCACTGTATATGTAACTGAAATTGAAACCTTTCAATATTGAGAAATTATGTTGTTTCCAATTTCCCTTCACTGCTATATTATTGAGATGAGAACGTCTTGGTGTACTAGTGTTTTAGGATCATTTTCCAGTAGTTAGTGCTTCTACAAGTCATAATAAATTGTGCTCCTTCATGGTTATACCACATATGTTTATTTCAGCAGCAAATGTACCCATCTCAACATGCATTTATAAATGTTGCTTATTGTTGCTTTTAAATCTTCTCTAATTTGTAAAGTTAAAATGATAGAACTTAATTTACATTTCCTGGCAATTATATTTCAGCTATATCTATATATGCATGAGCATACTTCACAAAGTTCATAAAAAAGTGGCAAGAAAAGAATAATTTACCTTGATACAAAAATTTTTTGAAATCTGAGGGGTCGGTGTTGTGATGTAGCAGGTTCAGCCATGGCATGCAGCATTGTCATCCCATATCAAAGCTTTAATTCTAGTTTCAGCTGCTCCATTTCCAGTCCAGCTCCCTGCTAATGTGCCTGGGAAAGCGGCAGAGATGCTTTGGGTCCTTGCCACTCTAGTGGGAAGCCCAGATGGTGTTCCATGCTCCTGGCTTTGGTCTGGTCAGTCCCAGCCATTGCAGCCATTTGGGAGTGAACCAAGGGATAGAAGATTCTCTGTCTCTTTTGTCTCTGTCACTCTACTTTTCAAATTAATTAATTAATTAATTAAACAAAAATTTTTTTTTGAAATCCATGCATATGAGGGTTCTTCAGAAAGGTCATGGAAAATGTGTATTATGAATAAAACATCAATGGGTTTTGGAAGAAGTGAATTATCTTTTAATTCCATTGGTCCATGGATATTTTGAGTAACCATATATATAGATAGATAGAGATATACTACAGATATTTTTTTTTCTTTTTTTAACTTTTATTTAATAAATATAAATTTCCAACTTACAACTTTTGGATTACAGTGTCTTTTCCCTCCCCATAACTTCCCTCCCACCTGTAACCCCCCATCTCCTGCTCCCTCTCCCATTCCCTTCACATCAAGATTCATTTTCAATTATCTTTATATACAGAAGATCAATTTAGCTTATATTAAGTAAAGATTTCAACAGTTTGCACCCACACAGAAACACAAAGTGTAAAGTACTCTTTGAGTACTAGTTATAGCATTAATTCACATAATAAAACACATTAAGGACAGAGATATACTATAGATATTTTATAAATAGGTTATAACTATATTCCATGTCCATTGGATTACATTAAAAATATAAAGTAAAAAATAAGTAAATATTTAAAATTTAAATTCTTCAACCAAATCAAAATTACATGCTCAAAGGAGTTTTCTAGTGAAATCACATTACCACCAAACTAATATTATAATTATACACTTAAACTTTGTCACTTCTATCAATCAAATTATTTAAATGAATATTCTCCTTTGAAATGATTTTCTTTTTACTTAATTAAACATTAACACCAGTCAGATTTAGTACCCCCCCCCCCCCATATCAACACCAAGGAAAAGATGGCTGGTCCTAGAAGCCATCTGGGCATGTGTTTGGGAAAGAGAATGGATTAAAAAGGAGACAGGGGGAGAAAGCCCTCCTAATTACACACAAATGTCTCAGCAGTGAGCAATCATGAGAAAGGAAATGCTGAAAAAGTACTTGACATTTAAATGTCAATTTAATCAAATTATGCAATTTTTAAAACATAGCTGAGTGCAATGGGCTCTTTAAATTGTTTAAAACATGGCTTTTTTCTAAAATGATCCAGAAACTGAGCATTTTGCTGCTTTATGCTGTCTTTTGAACCAATACTCTTAAGTAATGACTTAGTAATTAGATCATTACATGTTTAAGATAAAATATAAATTGTATATTTTGCACAAAATGTAAGATATGAGCATATCTATTGAAAAGATAATAATTGGCTGATATTTATTGTAAGATGATAAGTAATGTCCCAGAGGACAAATTAAAGAAGTGAGGTGTCTAAATTTAGGGAGAAAAATTGTTCAGACTATGAGGAAGACATTATTTACAATCCTCACTTCCCCATTAATTTGTTTTCTTTCTTTTTAGTAGGAATTAAACTTAACCCCAATTCATTCCTCTTCTCTGATCCAAACTTTTCACTGGATAGAGACCTAATAATTGCCTTATTCAGACTTAACAACAATCAGGGTTTTTTTGTGTGGAAATATTAAAAAATAGTAATGATCAGAACAAAAATCCTAGGGAAATGGCTGATTCAGTTTGGCCCTAAGGCTCAATAAATGTTGAGCTCTGGGAATAAGTAATGATACAGATTAGATTTTTTTCTTCTAGATTGACAAATATAATACTTATGTTGCCAGGGAAAATATAATACTAGATAGGAAGTTGGAATCAGGTCTAGAGGAGCTAGGACTTAAATCCAGGCACTGTGATGTAGCAAGCAGGTGTCTCAAGTGGTGAATAACTAGCAGGCCAAACATGTACACCTTCCACGAACTTTTGTAGGACTGCTGGTTCTGTGTTTGATCACATTGTTGTCACAGCAATAATGAGTTGGATCTGTATGTGCAGTCAGAGCAACCGATTTAGAAATCAACAACTGAATTTGAATCTACACTCTTCTATTTTGTTTTGGACACATCTGAATCTCTCTGAGCTTTAGTTTTTCCCATTTAATAATGAGGATACTCAAAACGTCATATGATATGTATAAGGTTTAATTAATATTTTCCTATTAAACATGATGATACATATACAGTATTTAGAACAGTTCTTAAAACATTTCAAGTGCCCAATATTAGCTATTACTAACAACGTTCAAAGCAACTAATTCTGGCTCACTTAATTAAAAAATTAATTTATTAAAAAGTTACTAAGTGTTCCTAAAATTTCCAAGAGGACTGGATAACTAGGTCTATGAGAAGAAAACATGAATATCACCCAAATTTACAATGCAAAAATGAGTGGTCAATGAATGTCATTGTTTGCTTTTAGCCCAGCATAAGTCATGCAACATCTTTTTCTTTTTAAAGATTTATTCATTTATTTGAAAGAGTTACAGAGAGAGAAGGAGAGACAGAGGGATCTTCCATCTGCTGGTTCACACCCTAAAAAACCGCCACAGCCAGGGCTGGACCAAGGCAAAGCCAGGAGCTGGGAGCTTTATCCTGGTTTCACACATGGGTGGCAGGAGCCCAAGTACTTGGGTCATCTTCCACTGCTTTCCTAGGCACATTAACATTAGCAGGGAGCTGGATAAATTGAGCAGCTGATACTCAAAGATAGTATGTAAAAAAAAAAAAAAAGACTCCCACATGACATGTAATTTGTGTATTCTTTAAATCTTTAAGGATTTGTTTTCTTTATTCTTTGGATCCTCTGCTTTCCGAGGACTTCTGTTCTTAACCCTGCCTGATAATCCTATCCTAGGAGTAGTTGATACAAATACCCACTACTTCCATTTTGAAAGACTTAACATTGATTCCATGATATCACACTATGTTGTTTTTTACACTCTCATACATTTCTGGCTAAGGTACTTTGCTCAGCTCATTCTAGACATTTTTTCCTGTTTATTTCTGCTCCTATAATTTAACTGGTCATTTATCTTTTGTATTTCCCAAATATCTATCTCCAGATTCAGATAGATGTATTCAAATGACTAACTAGAATTTCTCCAAGCATTGATAACTCAATATTAACTCACCGACTTCTGCACCTGCTACACTCAGTAAATGGTGAACACATCAGTATTTTTCCAGTTGATTCAGCCATATATTGACACATAAATTTTGCCTAACACCCATGTGTATTGTGATTTATCAGCAAAATCTATTTTATTACTACTAGCTAAATATGCCTTGGGTTCATGTGCTTCTCTCCATCTTCATGGTCACTGTTCTAAACTACAAACAACTTTGCCTGGATGGTTGCAACACCAGCCATCGAAGTTTCCCAAAATTTGTAATTTGTCTTGTTTAATTATTTTTTACACAGAAGCTAGCATTCTAAAAACACAAATCAAACCATTTTGCTGCCCTGCTTCAGAACCAGAGAGTGGCTTCCCAATGCCCTTGGAATGAAGTCCAAATGCCACATGGTTCCTTACACTTTTCTCTGAGACCTGGTATTCTACTTCCTTTGTAGCCTCATAATTCATCATTTCTCCTCCTTTCAAAGCACTAGGCAGATTTGTTCAGCTTCTGTGGAGCACTTTGCAATTTCATTTGTTATAGCTAAAATATGTCTTCCCCGCTTTGTGACTGGCATACTCCCAGTTAACCCTAGATTAAGTTGCACCATTATAGCCTCCCTCTTGGCCTTGTGCAGGCGCTGTAAGCAGCTGATCGAGGTCCATGCTGCATCTTCTGCTCCACTTATCCCATCTTATCAGTTTCCTCTGAGCTGCACGAGTATACATGTTTGTCTTTTTTATTTTTTTTTTTTTATTATTTGAAAGGTAGAGTTACAGACAGTGAGAGGGAGAGACAGAGTGAAAGGTCTTCCATCCTCTGGTTTACTCCCCAAATGGCTGCAATGGCTGGAGCTAAGCTGATCTGAAGCCAGAAGCCAGGAGCTTCTTCTGTGTCTCCCACGTGGGTGCAGGGGCCCAAGCACTTGGGCTATTTTCTACTGCTTTCCCAGGACATAGCGGAGAGCTGGATCAGCAGAGGAGCAGCTGGGACTAGAACCGACACCCATATGGGATGCCAGCACTGCAGGCGGAGTATTAACCTCCTGCACCATAGCGCAGGCCCCATCCTTTTTAAAATTGAGAATGAAAACTGTTTGTTTTAAGAAGAGCCTTTTAACAATAAACCCATTTTCCATAATCCCTTAAGACTTACTGCTGTTTCCATGAACAGTAAGTATTCTCATGGTGCCTCTTCCAGTAACAGCAAAAGTATAATGGCAAATATTCCTTCAGCAATGCAGGATGGAAGAAGTACTTAGCCCGTGGTTTTCTTTTTAAGTGGTGAAGTGGTTTGTACCTGAACTTCCAAAGTAGATCTGTTTAAAAAAATCCTTTCAGAACATAGATGTATAAACTTTTAGTTGCATAATTCACCAAATTTGATTTTTCTTAAAGGTACATTTTATTTATTTATTTGAGAGGCAGAGTTAGAGAGAAGATAGACAGAAAGATCTTTCAGCCACTAGTTCACACCCAAAATGGTTACAACAGCCAAGGCTGGGCCAGGCCGAAGCCAGGAGCTATGAACTTCTAGGTCTCCTGTGTGGGTGCAGGGGCCCAAGTACTTGAGTCATCTTCCATTGCTTTCCCAGGCACATTAGAAGAGAGCTGGATCAGAAGTGGAGCAGCCAGGATACCAGCAGGTGCCCATATGGATTTTGGACATTGCAGGCAGAGGCTTAACCTCTCGTGCCACAGTGGTGGCCCCCCAAATTTCATTTTTTAACAAAAGGAAAAACGAGGAGAATAATACCTATCATAGAGGCTATGGTGCTATTGAGAAAGAATGTAAGTGATTGTCACGGAGCCTGTTTCACAGTGGGTGTATGGTACTTCAGAAAGTTCATGGAAAAAAGAGGATTCAAAATATGAATTTATTTGGGTGCAAAAATTTTTTGAAATCCATTCATAGTTTTTTTATAATTTTCCTTTAGATGTGAAAAATAGTTTCTACACCAAAAAAAATCATTTTTAATTCCATTTGCCCACAAACTTTCAGATGTATACTCATATAATAACTGTCAACTTTCAGTTCCTTTCCCTTCTCCGACTAGTGGCTTGAGAGGCTCCCTTTCATATTCTAGATATGACGCTAGAGCATTTGGATGAGGCACAATGGAAGCAGTCGCATTATGCTAAGTTGAATAAACCAGATCCAGAAAAACAAATACCATGTTTTCTGTTATTTGTGGAAGTTATTATCTGGTGTAAAAATGATGTGACTGTCATATCATCTGGTATTTAGTTATAAATATTGCTTCACTGAATCATACCCTGTAAATGATGATATATTCTTCTGTCCCCACTTTATGATCATTGTCATGAATCAATCTCTCACTTTGTGATATTAATATCTGTTTTCAAGGGAGCTAGAGTACATGAGTATATAATGCGTACATTTGAAGTCAATGTGGCAACATGTTAAAAAAATGTAAAATAATTATTTTTAGAAATTGTGTAAGTTGTGACTCCAAATGAATTGCATCTAAATTAATTTTGGTGACTTGTGTCATCTTAAATACAGTAAAGTACTCTTCACTAAGTAGGTTACTTAGACCAGATATCTTCATGAGTCTCATACCTTTCACACATGACCTCCTCTTTGCCTCTATTCAGCAAATATGCATTGACTACCAACTACATGACAAGCTTTATCCTGGAAACTGAAGGAAAAAAAAATGATGATTAAAAAAGTTACAGTTGGCTGGCGCCACGGCTCACTTGGCTAATCCTCTGCCTGCGGCACCAGCACCCTGGGTTCTAGTCCCGGTTGGGGCGCCGGATTCTGTCCCGGTTGCTCCTCTTCCAGTCCAGCTCTCTGCTGTGGCCCGGGAAGGCAGTGGAGGATGGCCCAAATGCGTGGGCCTTGCACCCGCATGGGAGACCAGGAGGAAGCACCTGGTTCCTGGCTTCAGATCAGTGCAGCGCGCCGGCCGTAGTAGCCACTTAGGGGGTGAACCAATGGAAGGAAGACCTTTCTCTCTGTCTCTCTCTCTCTCACTAACTTCACCTGTCAAAAAAAAAAAAAAAAAAAAAGAAGTTACAGTCCTTGCTGTCACAGAGCTATCTCTGGTGATGCAAATATATAGTAAACAAATGTCACAAAATCTTGCATTTACAATTAGTGATGACTATTCAGTTATTCAAGAAGTTTAATATTGTTTCTAAAACCCACTCTAATATATACCCAAATATTATTTCATTTTTATTTGATGTTATCCACTTCCAAAAAAGCATCTAAATGCTTTTCAGGAAGACAGCTGGATGTCCTCCAATGAAGGATAGCTTTCAACATATTATTTAGACCCTTAAAAATAATTCTCTACCACAAAAAGAATATTATTGCAATTATACAACTCGGTTATAGAGGATAAAATATAGATAATGGATCAAATGTTCCCATTTAAGCATCTACTTAAAGCTATTTTGAATTCTTGAATGCTAGAAATCACTTGGTATCTTTTCCTATATACTATACTTTGTTTCTTCCTGATTAGAAGTCGACAGGTAAAGAAACAAACCCATCTATTTTGGTTTAGGTGCTTTTTAGAAATTAGTTTCTTGCTCTCATCTTTCCTTCCAAGGACTCACTTGTTGGAGCCTTTGGTTCTATATTAGTAGAATAAAATAATGATATGATCTTTGCAGCCTCCAAATTACTGCCAAGGAAGCCATCTTTACACTGAATGGAATCTTGTTCCTCGTGCTGAGTGTTGCAAATGGCCTTCTGCTGATTCCTTTATAGGCATTGGAAGCAAAATGAGCCATGTGTTTCCATTATGATGGCCTGACTCCGGAAAGAAATGTGCAAACAAGCCGTATATTTTTACTGAGCTCTCAATTAGTTTAATTTAGAATTTAAATGTGCTTTCTAGCTGAGATGTCAGAAAACGAAGGGAAGCATGTGTGGGGCTGCACAAGTGCAGCCCGTGATTACCCCTCATTGTGATCTCTAATGGCGTTGTCCAGAAGCGGCTTTGGAGATGACATCTGAGAAGCTAGAAGTGCTTAATTGTGATATAATTAAAGTGAAATATTTTTGTGTAATTTGCATTTCAACTTGTCTTTCATAGTGATTAACTTCAGTAACTTTATGTACTGTAGCTAACCACCATTTAGAATTCTGACAAAATTAGCATTTACATATTAATAACCTATGATAATGCCTTAAGGGCATAAATTAATGAATTCTGGCCCAGCATGAACTATCTACCATCTGATTGAGTCTTTTCAAATCTGAACACGAGGAGCTTATCATTTTAACATCAAGTAATCAGAGAAAGAAGGAATATAGTTAACTAATACAGTCTGACTTTATAAAATTTTCAAATAAACAGTTTTAAGAGAAATTATATGAAAAACCCAGATGGATAATAAAATGGATTTTAAAATATAGATAAAAGGCAAGATTCTGAAAACTAACAGACAGAATTTGGGTAAATATTGAATGGAAACAACAATCGAGACAGTCCAGAACCAGGGGCTTTGCAGTGAGGGATTGGAGAGAAGCTGCAAGACCTGAAATTGATAGCATTTCACCCTCAGCTCTGGTCTCTGAATGCTGGAAACACTGACAGGCTCATCATATTCTAGCTAATGAAAACTGAATGTAGGAAAATAACAATATAAAAGCACCCTGATAAAAATATAAAATGTATAGCCATGTTTTTTGTCACTTGTGAAGAAGAAAATTATCTCATTATGTGAGTTTAAATTGTTAGGCAATTAATACATAGCTATGATTATAATTGCTTTCCTCACAAGGAAATATTAAATTTCTATGTCATAATCACTTCAGTTTTCAGAAACTGAGCTTTAATTAAAAACTAGTGGTGAGTTCATGCATGATTGAAAGGGGAGGAGGGAAGCACACAATGAACGAGAGAAAACTGTCAAAACATTGTGGAAACAGAAACTTCACTGCCACAAGTCAACTCAGTTGCCTACAAGTAGACTTTTGTGATTTTTCAGCTAGACCTTCCACACCCTTCTAATCTTTCCGTTCCCTCCTTTTTTTTTTTTTTTTTTTTTTTACCCTGATTCAAAAACAGCCCACTTACCTCTTCTTCTGGAGCTTATATTATCCTAGAGAAGGCATAAATAAGTAGGCAAATGTGTAAGGTAATTTCATGCAATAGTAAGGGCCATGAAGAATATAAACTAGGTCATGTGGTAGAGAATGACTGGAGCTATGGGAACATCATTCCGTAGACAAGTCAGGGAGACTCTAAGGAATTGGCATTTTTGTTCAGAAAAGAATGCTGCGAAGTCCAACATTATGAATGCCAGCAAGAGGAAGTAGCTCCTGAAAAGGTCCTGATATGGATGAGAAGATGAGTTTATAAGAACAGAAAATGTGAAGCCAGCGCCGTGACTTATCAGGTGAAGCTACCGCCTGCTGTGTCAGCATTTCATATGGTGCTTGCTCCACTTCCCATCCAGCTCTCTGCTGTGCCTGGGAAAGCAGTAGAAGATGGCCCAAGTCATTGGGCCCCTGCACCCGCATGGGAGACCTGGAAGAATCTCCTGGCTTCGAATCAGTGCAGCTGGGGAGTAAACCAGTAGATGGAAGATCTCTCTCTCTCTCTGCCTCTGCCTCTCTCTCTCTCTCTGTTAACTCTGCCTTTCAAATTAATAAATAAATAAATCTTTTTTTAAAAAAAAGAACAGAAAACATTTTAATGAGCAAGCACAATGATGACTGAGTTTAGTAAAGGCAAAAAGTCATTACAGTTTACTTAGGCTACATGGCTAATACTCTAAATATGATGAAAAGCCACTGGAATTTAAGTAAGAATGAAATGCAATCTTATTTGCATACTCTGCACCATGGAAAGTAATCGAGGAGGAAGAAAACTGGGAACAGGATATAGTGAGGAGACTTTTATAGTCCACTGGGCAAGACAGCATAGTGAAGATATAGAGGAGTGAATGGATTTCTATGTATTTTAGGTATTTTGGAGGTAAAACTGTTAAGGTTTGCTCATGACAAATAGGGTAAAGGAAGAATTAAGAATATGGTATATGGTCGTTTTCCTCATTGGTATAGATAAAACCAAAAAAGATTTTGAAAAAATAAATGAAGTATTCTATTTAGGCCCATCTGGGTTTTGGGTTCCAAACAGATAACCAAAAAGAAATGCCAAGTGAACTATTGATATTCAGTCTGACACTCATAGGAAAGAAAAGGACAAGACTGAAGATATTAACTGTGAAAGCTTTGGATATGGATGATATGAAAATCGATGAGATTATCTAAAGAAAGAATAGGATAAATTCTGTTTAAGTATTTAAAGTTTGATAAAATGTGGAGAAGCAAGCAAAGTAAATTGAGGATGAGCTGTCAATAAGAGGAAACTCAGGAAAGTGTACTGTTAGAAGAGTGTGTTTTAAGAAAAAAAAAATTGGTGAGGTCCTAGACATCAATCAGTTCCTCTTAATTACTTCTTGTGCTCACCATGACTTTCTAAATTGCTGTCACATCCTATTCAGTTTTCTATCTTCTTATGTGCCAATATTCATTGAAGAATTAATTTCATTTTATTGTATATATTTAAATTGTATAATTTATTTTATATACATATTACGATATTACTACAGTCAGGAAACAAGAATGATGGTTACCAGAGGGAAATCAGAGACAGAAATGAGGAGAAGTGGGTCAGAGGGTATAAGAATAAATCCTTGTATGGCATAAGGACTATAGTTGATAATATGGTATTGTACATTGCAAATGCTAAGAGAGTAGATTTTAGGTGATCTTACCACAAAAAAAAATCATTAATGTTGCTAATTTTGTTATTCATTCATTGAAGATTTACAGGGCATTTACCATGTGCCAGTTACTCTATTTTGTGTTGTGTTGGATGTAATTGTGAAAAAAAAATAGATCTAGTGTCTTATCATAACAGAGTCTGTAAGTCACTTCATATGTTCCTGATCAGTTTCTTCTTCTAAAGTCTACCACTATTTGACACTTATGTGACATTAAACACCCTTGTCAAATCTCATAGCTATACTATTTTCTCTTGCATCAACACTATCATAAGCTATGAACCCTTATACATGGTATGTATTCTTTTGATTTATGAAAACTATGAAAGAGGAATCCTTGATATACTTGCACATCCTATTCAAGATCAATCGTATATCTCTCCTTAACCCCATAAATTCTATTTTTCTGGAATCTTGCTCAATGAATAACCTTTCTCTCTTCTGTATCCTAGCTCCATCTCTACTGTGTCTAATCACTCAGCCTATGAATATGCTCTAATTTATCCTATGCAAAAATGTGATTTTGCTTGATACCCTGTACTTTGAAGACAGTTTAGCATGCACCATTATTGAAGGCCATGATTGACTGATATCTTATCCAGTTGTTGCTACAACAGTAGACCCAAGAATGTATTGTAGGAATTTACTATGACTCACGTTGTTTATTATGTCTTAGAAGTCAGTGTGTACTATGAGAGGGTCTTTGTATATGTTTGCAAAGTACAAAGAGTTTTGACTGCTCTGGTGACAGGGTTTTGTATTTCATGTACCTAACCCAGGTGTCTATGTCATGGCTTCATCTTCCTACCTCTATGTTTTCATTCAAGAAATTGATATACATTTATTTGCCTAACACTTCTAGATATCATTGTTCTTGAGGAGTTTAATGTGATTTTAATAAAAAATTGAAATTCAGGAAATGAAGTTCCATGACCTTTCTCTATTTCAAGGACATCATCCATATGATACAGCATATGTTTATTCTGCTTTTAAATAAATACTATAATGTTAATAGCAATTTTATAAAGTCTCACAGAGAACTATAGACTTGTAAAGATAAGTCATTAATTGCAAATTTGCAGAATTTTTCTTCATAACATTTGATACCTTTGAGCTTTTATTCCTTGAAAAATTCCACTTTGGTTGCGTCTACCAGAGTTCAAGCTCTTCTGATAATGGCTGTTATAATTTTTGAAATGATTTGTTTCCCAAAGTTTTATCCTCAGACCAGAACTTCACTGAAAATTCTTCCAAAAGAAACTCATATTGACTTTTACAACCACTTACTTTAAAAGTGGTACATTTAACCCATTCCTTCTTGTTGCTGTACATACTCTTCTGTGTGGCTAATGCTTCACCTTTTACACTGCAAATGCACATTTCTACAACAGAATCCAGCGTTTTCCATGAAAAATTGGATTTCTTCCATACTATCTAAGCAGAATCTTTTGAAGCTATTTAAGCTGTTCCCAGGTGATCCCACCTTTATCCACCCTTTCACACAAGATGAAGACCAAAAGGCATCTTTCAGTCTTTTTTTCCTCCTTGCCCTATCTCTTCTTTATCCTCCTCATCCCATAGTTTAATAGATTCTATTTAACTCCTAAGTATTTACCAGATATGATCTCTGTACTTTATGCTTATTGTATCTACCCTATTTTTCTTCCTTATGTTCTCCTTCTTGGTCTACTACATTATCGACTTATTAACTTCTATGTCTTCAGTTACTTTTTCAACCCACCCTCACCAGACAGCTATTACTCGCTCCTGTCCACCTGCCCTATGTCCTCTGCTAAGCACTCCTCTTCAGTGCTTCCTACTGCCTTCTGCTTGGCCTGTATTATGTTCACCATCTTGAAGCATTGCTTTATATCTCTGTCTTGTGCACCATACTGTGACTCTGTGGAAGTGCTGTGTTAATTGTATTAATGCATTTTATTTAAAAGATTTAACACAATGACTGAAATTAACTAGACAGAACAAAGAATAAAAGAATTAGTGGCAGTGTTAAATCTACCTTTTTTTCCTGCAGTGCATTCTATTACAGGAGAAAATACCAATAAAAATACATTTTACACTACTTTATACAATTTCTCAAAAGCAATAAAATGGTTATGTTTATGTTGAAAATGTGTAGACTAGTTATCCAAAGGAGGACCTTTCTCTCTGTCTCTCTCTCACTGTCCACTCTGCCTGTCAAAAAATAAATAAAAAACAAATTCAAATATCTATTAAATCTTACAGTTAGCATAAATACCTGAAGTGACGTAGTAGTAATAACAGGGAGTTATGGATCCTGTGACTTACTGAGGAATGCATACCTCACATCAAAATATTCATATTTGATTGAAAAAAAAGGTGAGGGATACACATAGTTGTTTAGCCTACACATTAACAATGCCATGGCTCTGTCTCCTGGTAATGCAGACCCTGGGAGTCAATGCTGATGGCTCAAGTAACTGGGTTCATACCATCAACAGAAGAGACCTGGATTGAGTTTCTAGCTCCCAACTTCAACCCTGACCAAAGCCTGGCAGTTGCAGACATCTGAGGGTCAACCAACAAATGAAATTCTGTGTGTGTGTGTCTTTATCTGCTTCTCAAATAAATAAATATGTATATACACATACGTACATACATACACGTTATTGAATAAGTAAATCCTGTAGAAAAAGGTTTCAAGTTGTTGATACCTGCCACAGATACACTGTAAAATCATAACTCCTGTTATCTTAGCTCAAAAACTAGCAATGCTTTAACCAATGTGCCCTACACATAATATACAAATTGGGTAAAATAAGAGGCAATTTAAATAGTTTAAATATCTTTCTCTTTTCTGATATGCTCTTTTCCTGTTTTCCAGGACTAGTGATCACATGCAGTATGTTACACTGATTCTGGGTCAACTTTCTCATAGTGCTTCCAGTTTTATTGATTCCACCATAATGGACACATTTTCCAGCTGCAGGCTCATTCATGTTTCTGTTGCTATGGATATAGTGGGTTTCAAATTGGGGTAAATCATTAAGCCTTTTAATACAAGAAAAACTTTAAAAATTTTTTCTAGACTCCAATGTTACTGACTAAATAGGAAGAAAATAGAGCTCCAAAAAGAAATGTGCAATGCTAGAAAAATGACTGTAATATATATTTCCTTTAAGTTACAGCTGTAATTTTCTTTCTTACAAAACGTGGTTGATAACAGTAACAACATAATAGTAATAATGAATGAAGTTGTATATGAAAAAGTTCTTTGTAAATGATAAGTATCTACATAAAGGAAGATAATGGCATTGTTATTTTTTCAGTCTTCTGTTTAACCTATCAGTTCTTGTTGAATCCAAGGGCTAGGAGGATTATTCAAGGCTTTAGATTCTCAACTTGAGCCAATTTTACAAAGTCGTCAGAGAAAGAGAACATGTCTAGTTATTGAGTTTCCACCCATGTACTTATGAACTCCAGGTAGAATAGGTAAGATAGTAGATAAGCACAAAATGTATGTTTATACTGACTAATCCATGACAGGGAAGAACCAATGGCTCTTCAGTCCCAAGCTAGGAGAGCCAGCACAATGTCTTTAATTGACAATCCTCATTAGATCACCTTTGCCTGCGTACAAACTCATCTCAAACTGCTTCCTAGTTCTATCTGTAAATCATAGTTGCTAATTCTTATGTTGTTCTAATTATTACTTACATTGTTTTCATGAGTAAAATACTGTTAATATGAGACTCTCAAAAACATGGCAATCACTAATGGGGCCTGTAGAATTTAATCCATTTTGAGACTTTTATCCTACCTGGCCTAGTTCCAACCTTGCTCTTAGCTTACATCACTGTTGTGGTCTTAACAAAATAAACATTCTGTCTCCTCCTGTTTTTCCACTTGCTTGTTTTCCCTCAATGGTTTGCTGACCATTCTTTTCCCAAGAACTTACTGACTCATCACATTCTATTTCTGTAACTGAGATGAATACAGCTGCCTCCTCCAATATTAATAGACAAGATTTTTGGTTAGTACCACCCAACAATTGTTGTTATAATAAGTTTAACATGTTTGTAAACATTTATGTGATATATTTGCCACATGTGAGGTCTGATCATAATTGTATAAACCTAGTTGGTAAGAAATAAATAATTGCATTAAATATAAGCTAATGAAGGAATAAAGTTCCTGAGAGAATAATACTGCATGAAGTTGTATAAAATGACACTTTTACTATAAGTGTTGTTATTGATTTATTCATTTGTTCTTTCAGAGAATATATTCCTCAGAAATATAACATGAATAAGAATCCTAAGAAGCTCATGGCTAGCTCATTTCCAGACACAAATAATATTAGAAATAATTATACTAAATACAAAAAATTCAGTTTTCTATAAATGCATAGACTATTAAAGCACAAAAGAAGAGAGATTACTAATTTGGTGAAAGGTAATCAGAGAAAGTTTACAGAAAGTGAAATTTCTGCACCATTAGGATTGGTAATTCATAGAAAGGCAAAGATGTTTTAGGAGTTATGCCAAGCACAAAATTGGGTGAAATTCCAACCTTAGACCACATCATCTTAGGAACACAGGGAGCATAGACTATTCCAGAAATTTCCAATTATAACATAAAAATAATTATTAAAAAGAATTTTTAGTTACTTTTAAAATTGTATTCTTTGAGAGACAAAGGAGAAAGAAAGAAAGGGAAAAAGAGACAGGAAATACTGTTGCAACCAATTTCTGAAAATTCACTGTGATACAAAAGTGGCAAAAGAAAATTTACATGGTTCTGGTGTTCTAGAGAAAGATTTGAAGTGAATGCAACAATTTGAGGGACCATGACTAAACGAATGGTGATTAAATTAGCAACTAGGTGCCTTCTGGAGAATTCCATGTTAACAAGAGAGGTAGAATGCATCTGATATAGGCTGCTGAGGTGTATGTTACTTCTAGAACCCTGCTCATGTGTTTTACAGACACTCTCGTTCTGTAAGAAATGTTTTACTTTTACATTTTTTAATGTCAATGTCTAACTGCAGCTAGAATTTAAACTTGACAAGTATGTTTGTATACCTCATCCTATTTCCAAGATGCCAATCAATGTTACACTCTGTAGCTATATGATTTAACATTTTCTCCAAAACTTAATTGTGATACTCAATCTCCATGTATATTCACCTAGGAAATATATTTAAAGTAAGGAAGCAAGCAGAGAGGAAAACATTAAGGTGCACTGACTTTAAAGGAGCAGAGGAAAAGAAGTATTCAAAAACACTAAGAAATGCCCAGAGGGCTCAAAGAGAACATAGCTGTGGTGTTAGGAATGAACATCAAGGAAATATTTGAAAGAAGTACCCAAAAGTACCAACACAGCAGAGGATTCCAGTAAATATCAGCGAAAATGTAAGACTTAGGAGGTCGTTAGCCATTAGCAAAGTTGATGAGAGTGGTGGCTAGGAAGATGAGTTGGAAAGAACGTAAGTAGAAAACTCCTTCAAGATTGTGTGTAACTGGGACCAAGTCCTGCCTCCGATCCTGACCCAACTTCTTTCCAATAAGCATTTTGGGAGGCAGCAGTTGATGGCTTGAGCACTTGGGTCCCCACCACCATGAAAGAGACCCGAATGGAGTTCCAGGATCCTCACTGGCCCAACCCTGGCTGTTGCAGGCATTTGAGAAGTGAACCAGCAGTTGGATGTCTGTCTCTGTCACTCTGTGTTTCAAATAAATAAAAATAAACAAACTTACATAATTACTGGTGGTTGTGACAAGATGACAAGAGATAGGAATCATGGACTAAAGAAAGTTCTTTGCTTTGTAAAATGAAAAAAGAAATGAGCTTGGGGGCCAGCGCTGTGGTGAAAAGCTACCACCTGCAGTGCTGGCATCCCATATGGGTGCTGGTTTGAGTCCCAGTACCCCCAATTCCAATCCAGCCCTCTGCTATGGCCTGGGAAAGCAGTAGAAGATGGCCCAAGTCCTTGGGCCCCTGCACCTGTGTGGGAGACCCAGAAGAAATTCCTGGCTCCTGGCTTTGGATTAGCACAGCTCCTGCCATTGGGGCCTTTTGGGGAGTGAACCAGAGGATGAAGACCTCTCTCTCTCTGTGCCTCTCCTTCTCTCCAAAAAAAATGAGCTTGTTTAAAAGTAGTTAGGAGAAGCCCTTATAAGGAGGAGAACTGAAGATACAGGAGACAGAGAATCACAATAGACAAAAATGCAGACCATGCGTTCTAACTACACTGCAGTGATCATGCTACATTCATTACCCCTCTTAGATTTACCTACCACCTCTGAGAAACAGTGAACTAAGGCCATGTCAGTCATTTGATTTGTAGTGTTATGGGGCTACACATCATTACTAATTATGTAATAATTTGACTTAATTTGACATCTGGAATGTGGCATCTGGAAAGAAACTAGGTGATCACCTGATGAGCAAACATATATAATTGATATCAGGTAAAATTTGAATGAAGTATGACCATGTGTTTGTATTATGTGTTTATTTACACAATACATGATCAAAATGATCTGATTAGTGAAGCAGAATATAGAATATGCACTTTAAATTACAATTCAATTCTTTCATTCGAAGTCTTACCCTGATTAGTGTTTGTATCTCAATCTAATATCATTACATATATATTTCAATTATATATATATTTCATTACACATATATTTCAATCTAATATCATTACATCTACTTAGTGACTAGGCATTAATTCTTGTCTGTTATATTTTGTAACTATAGGAGAACATTAAAGTTCAGTTTGTTTCTCTTTTATGTATTCTCTTTTTTTTAAAGATTTATTTTATTTATTTGAAAGACAGAGCTACAAAGAGAGGTAAAGACTGACAGAAAGGTCTTCCATCCGCCTGTTTACTCCCCAGATGGCCACAACGGCCGGTCCTGCGCTGATCCGAAGCCAAGAGCCAGGAGTTTCTTCTGGGTCTCCCATGTGATTGCAGGAACCCAATGACTTGGACCATCTTCTATTGCTTTCCCAGGCCACAGCAGAGAGCTGGATTGGAAGTGGAGTAGCCGTGTCTCAAACCGGTGCCCATATGGGATGCCAGTGCTTCAGGCCAGGGCTTTAACCCACTGCACCACATTCATACTCACCTTAGCTTACTACCATTAATTTATGTCTGCATTATGTGTTTAAGAAGTCCCACTGTTTGCGTAATTATTTGTATACTAAGTAACCACAGATGTAATGTTATTGCCAAGCATACTTGTGATTTTAGAGTGCTTCCAAAGCTAGAGAGTAATTCTAAATATGGAAATAATTATATTTTAAAATTTGAATCTACTGGACTAAATAAAATGCTGCCCAAGGTATCACACTGATAAAATAACATTAAACATTTGACTGACAGCCAATCTCCATACACAGAAAATCAAATAACCCTCCCCTGCCAAGCCTGCGATCTAGATTAAATAGGAAAAATAGACTTAAAAAGATAATACTACAATTGGAAGTCTCTAAAATATGACTGACAGAATATTTCCAGAGGCAAGTTGTTAGTCTGAGACCTACTATAGTTTCAAAATATATACACAGAATAGAGGCAGAACAGCAGACAGCTGATGAAGACAGAAAAGGAGAAAAGAAAGGAATATATATAATAATGCAAATGAATGAAAGCTGATAACAGGTGATTAAACATCAGAAAACTATTAAGGCCCAGTAAAATAAATGTAAATAAGTTACATGGTATGGTGAGCATCAGAATAGTAAGGAGTTGTAACAATTACATTTAAAACCATAAAGAAGGAATAAGCAGTAGAGCGGTTTTGTGCAAAAGACCACTAGTTGTTTTTGAACTTTAGTTAACAGTGTAATACATTTTGCACATAAATTTTATGGTAGAAGTAGATCGGTATTTGAAGTAGATGATGGCAGAATTGCTGTGGGATTTTTGGGAAAAGGGTGCTGAGAAGGACACCAGGTGAAGGAGCCAGCATCTACTTAAGCTGTCTCACCAAAGGTTCCCAAAGAAACTTATACAAGTCTTCATAGGGAAATCCAAGAGTTCCTAAAAAAAACACATAATTTAAAGACTAAAGCTTGAAGACTGTATGGTTTTAAAGTGCTACAACAGGCAGTATTATGAAAGATCATTATATGCATGAACAAGTTGTAGTGCATGACTTATAGATGCCGTTTGTTTATATTTGCTTGAACAAGCACTAAAGTTATGTGTAGTTTCATCCTTATGCTGAAAAATAAGATTTTTAAAAAATGATTATTTATTTATTTATTAGAGAGAGTTACAGAGAGATATGGGAAAACAGAGATCATCCATTCACTGGTATACTTCCTCAAATGGCTGCAATGGCCAAGGGTGGACCAGACTGGAACCAGGAGCGAGGAGCTTCAAGGGGTCTTCCACATGGGTGGCAGGGGTCCACGCACTTGGGTCATCTTCCACTGCTTTTCCTAGGTCTTAACAAGGAGCTGGATCAGAAATGGAACAGCCAGAACACAAATTGGCGCCCATATGGGATGCAGGTGTCCCAGGCAGCAGCTACAATGCTGGCCCCAGGATCTACCTTATGTCTGGATTCTAAAGCTCTTCAACTTTATTTTTTCAGTGGAATTAAAATAAAAAGTAATTGAACCAGATTATGTGCCATGTAAAGATTGAGTGCCATCCATCATTTGCATGAAAATCAAGATAGCAGTTAAACACCTATATCCCAATCCTTGGTGGAACATCCACAAGCTGAAGGGCCTATCCAGAAACTTGATTTGATTTATCAGATTGCCTAAGTTAAAGGGCTTGAATTAGATTAAAACTCAAGATTTCCAAAGGTTAAATTTTGATCTTCTTCATATATTGCGAGGAAATGACAGAAACTCACATTGTCAGAACAAGTCTTCCTTGTTGCTCAAAGTATTCAAGTGATAAAATCCAAGTACCTGAATTAATTGAAATTTTTATTGAACCTGAATATATTATCTATCAAAATAAGTATCATTTTAATGTAGAATATGAATACCTCCTTCTATTTTGTCTTCTAATCCTAAGAAATAATATATTTCAACTATATACATGCATACAGAAAGTTTAAAGTTTGCCTTTTACTAATTGCCTCACATCTCATAGAATAGCAATTTTACATACAATATCTCAATCCTTGCCATTGATATATTTATGTTTAATGAAAATAAGATAAAATCAACCCAGGTCACTTGGCTAATAGCTAAAAATACTAAATTTTTTAATTTGTTAGCAAAGATTGTTGTCTTTCCTCTGTATCTTAATGTTAATTCTATCCAAGTATTGCCCATTTGAATATTGATTCTGGTTCCTTAGTTAGGCTTAAGTTTTGAAAAACTTGTATATTTCTTAGAACACATAATCTAATGATAACTGGCAGCTTCATTTTCTGTTGATCTTTACCTTCTGCACTTGTAATTGCATTGCTTAGACTCTATTCCCAATTTCAAGAGACATGATAAACAAGAACCAAAGAAAAATCTCCATGTTTTATTGAATTATCATATTGAATTGTTTCATGATTTCCTAAAACTAGATCCTGTAGAATACACAACTATTATTAAGATAATCAATTTTTCCAGTGTCTAGCAATGTTTTAATGAAGCTAAATAAATTTCTTTGTAACACAATAAACTACTCCTAAGATAAATACACCTAGGTTATTCAGTACTCCTGGCTTATTAATGAACTTAATAGTTAAAATTAATAAATAAAATCAGAAAACAAAAATTTTATGGGCCTAAACACTCATTAAACTCACAATATAAACCAAGGAGAAATAGGACCATAGTCACACATGATAAGCTAAAAGAATTTGGAATTCAGACAGACATACTTTATGGTGTAAACAAAAAACTTCTCTATTGCAGGTTTATGTTCTTTACTAATGTAAATTTCCTAATGTAACTTAGGAAGAGTCATGCAATTGAGACCAGAAATAAGTAATGTGAAGAGTTAATAAAATATCATTGGGAAAGAATTTTAAAAAGAATCATTTTTTTTTCTTTGTGATATTGCCTTGTCATCCTTCTAACAACTGGGAGTACAGAGAAAGAAAAACAATGGGAGACTATGTACTTGTTTCCCTAGGGCCCTGTTACTTCTGGTAGTCTTAATAATATTGGGTTTTGGAATTGCTTTGTCTTACATACTGGCCCCAATTTACTAAGACTCTGAGTCCAATAATTATTTTTTAGACAGCTTAATTTCTGCTTTCCAATATGATTCATGATGGCACTAAAGTTGTGATAAAAAACAAAACTTCATTTAGAAGAAGAGGTAGCTTTTTTTATGTTGGACAACAAATGTAATCCAATTCAAGAATAGAAAGCAGATGCATATAACTTAGAAAGGGTGGTATCAATGTAATTTAAGTGTTCCTTCAATTAATATTGAAATACTGCCTGTATTGGAAGCTGTATTGGAATGCCTAGGTTTGAGTCCTGCTTTTAAGTCCAAATTCCTGGTAATATGCATCCTGAGAAGCAGCAGATGATACCACAAATACCTGGGCCCCTGCCAACCAAATGGGAGATATGGATTGATTTTCTGGCACCTGGATCCTGGCTCCTGGTTTGGGCCTGGCCCAGTCTGAGCTATTGCAGGCATTTGGGTAGTGAACCAGTAGATGGAGGGTCTAGGCAGCTATCTCTCTGCCTTTCAATCAGAAATTAAAAATAAAGTACATTGAAAAAAAAGCATATTACATTTTTGCATGTAAGTAAAAAAGATAAAGAAAAAAATTTAGATTTGTGACACTTATCCTGTAGAATGGGATTCACCACATTACCATGGAAGACAAGATATTACTTAATTTGAGTCAAATTTTCTCTTGACTCAAATCAGGTTTCCTTTTATTAGGATTTACTTATTTATTTGAAAGTCAGAGCTAGAGAGAGAGAAGGAGAGACAGAAAAGATCTTTCATTTGCTGGTACACTTTCCCAGATGGCCCCAACAGCCAGGGCTGGATCAGGCCAAAGCCAGGAGCTTCTTCCTGGTCTCCCACATGGGTGGCAGAGGCCCAAGTACTTGGATCATCTTCTGCTGCTTTTCCCAGTCCAATGGCTAACAGCTGGACTGGAAGTGGAGTAGCCAGTACATGAACTGGTGCCCATATGGGATGCAGGCATTGCAGGAGGTGGCTTTACCTGCTACGCGGCAATGCCAGTCCCTCAAATCAGTTTCTTATTGCAGGACTTTAATTCAAATCACCTTGACTCAATGCAGGATTTTAAATACAAGCAAGAATTCATGAATGATCATACTTCACTTACCCTTTGTCTCATATTCCTGAATCATTAAAAAATCAGTAATTGTTTCTTAATTGCATAGTATGTAGATTTTAAAGTCAATACATTTAAATGTCTAATGCTTGATGTTTCTTCCTTTTTTTGCAGTCTGTTCCCAGTATTCCAGAGGAGTCTTTGCCATTTTTGGACTCTATGACAAGAGGTCAGTGCATACTTTGACCTCATTCTGCAGCGCCTTGCACATCTCCCTCATCACACCAAGTTTCCCTACAGAGGGAGAGAGCCAGTTTGTGCTGCAGCTAAGGCCCTCCTTACGAGGAGCACTCTTGAGTCTGCTGGATCACTATGAGTGGAACTGTTTTGTCTTCCTGTATGACACAGACAGGGGTAAGTCCTGATTCCTCATCTACATCAGCAAAACTAATTGTCACTTTCTCATTTGTTATAAAAGGATGCAAATGAACAGACAAATGGAAACCAAGAACATGGCAGTGCGTAGGGGAAGGGGCACAGGATTTTCAGTTCCTCGCCAGAACCTCCATGGAAAGTTTAGCTACCCAGAAGTCCTCCAAAACCTGACCTTTTCAGTTTTATGAATACTTCATTATGCAGGCATCATTGATTGCATCATTGACCATTTATTGGTGATCAGTTTAATCCTCAGCTTTTCTCCCTTGCCCAGAGGTTGAGGAGGTGAGGCTCAAAGTCCCAACCCTCTAAATTTGTAGTTTTGTCTTTCCCGTGACAAACTCTATCCAGAAGTTCTCTGGGGAACCCCAGTAACCAGCCATTTAGAAGCATACAAAAGGCAACTCCTATCAACTCCAAAGATACCAAGGAGCTTTATGTCAGGAAATGTAAATATGTTACAATTTCACAGTAGTACATCTTTAAAAATTGCCATGATTATAGTTCAGGTGCAATCGTAACATCAATATGTCATTTAACTTAAGTGCAAATGAGTTGATGTTTTGGGACATCTTAATAGCAATTTGAAATATATTGTTGAGTTTGAAATATAAAACTTTAAATGAGTAATTAAATGGCCATGACAATGATGATAGATAGTTAGCAGAATGCTGCTGTTTCCTGGGCAAGCTTTTACTTTATCTTTACCTACCAGACTCTAAAGATTGATAAGTGAACCCGTGTGACCTCCCCATGTGTTGGAGAGTTGAGGTAAATAACTAATAAATTACGTTATTAAAAATCCATACATTTTATAAATGTTTAATATAATTTAATTTTTCAGTGGAAGCATAATTAAAGAAGTTTACATATATTATTTTTCAGTTCTGTATTTTGTTTAGAAACTAGAATCCTAGCAATATATTGTATTTCAAAAAGAAAAAAAAAATTAGGGACCAACTTGTATGTTTTGTCTTCAGTTCTTTTTTTCTCAAAGTTTAAAGTTACAAAAAGAAGTTAGACTGAAGTTTGAAACAAATATTTTAAGAACAGTCTTGAATATAACTCTGTGAAATGAGTCAGGACAATAGATATATTCTTTACCACATAAAAATAAACAAAATAAATGTTTTAAAGATATAATCTGTGTTCAAAATGTCCACAAGTATAGTTTTTTATAGTTGGAGATGAAAATTCACTAAATAAATTCATCTTTATCTGTAAAATTCACAAATTAATTAAATGGCAATATTATCTTATTTAAGATGTCACACCAATGATATTCCTAGTCCATCACTTTTGTTGGAATTCTTTGTAAACTTTTATTTCTGAAACTGAACGTGTTTGATGTATTTTCTCTATGGTTACAGCCTATTCCAATTCTAGGTGGAAATATGAGAATCTACTCATATCTCATGGTATTACTTTATATTAATTAGCAATCCAGAGCATCCTACAGAATGAATTACATATTAGAGAAATGAAGAAACTGAAACTGAATCATAATGCCAAGAAATATATACCAGGGTATAGATAACAGCTTTGCATCATTATGTCGTAACTCAGTCTCCATTTTGGACAAAACGTGGTTAGTTTAGAACATCTTGGCATCACAGTAATACCAGTGAGACCTGTGTGTCACTTTTCCTCTCTGCCCCTGCATAAATCAATCTCTTAAGGAGAGAGTTTT
Source organism: Oryctolagus cuniculus (assembly GCF_051225735.1). Classification (NCBI taxonomy): domain Eukaryota; kingdom Metazoa; phylum Chordata; class Mammalia; order Lagomorpha; family Leporidae; genus Oryctolagus; species Oryctolagus cuniculus. Next base: position 97,536,246 of record NC_142867.1, read on the forward strand.
AAGCATTCATGATTAGCCTCCCAGCAAAAGAGGGATTTAAAATGACACCTTCCTTTTGTATCATTTTATACTTTCCTGAGTTCTCACTCCTGTATATCAAGTCAGTTGCTCCAACCATAAGCCATTCACCATTATTTCTGGCCATAGGATCTGTCTGTTCTTTATTTTATTTTTTAGCTGTTTTTATTTATGGTAAACAGATTTCATGTAATTCATATATACAGATTTAGGAACATAGTGATGTTGTCTATTCTTAAGCAGTCATATCTTTCGTGATTTAAAGAATCTTTCCCTCAGATAACTTATATTCTTCAAAGGCTTAAACCAAACATGGTTTAGGCACAATTCCTTCTAGTAATGGCATTTGGTAACCTTTAATCTACCTAATGATTTATTACGCAAAGTCTACCTTTTCCAGTTAGTCATCCTAAAATTTAACTGTTCTACATCCAACCATAGTTATGTAGAATTTCTTGGTTCTTTTTAATAGTTGCTTCAGAAGGAATAGCTAGTCCTTTATATTATCTCCTTTTATAATATCTCAACCCAACTTCAAAACATAATGGCCTGAGTAAAAATAACGTGTCAAAAGTGGAAACATGATCTCATTTATATGTGGAAAATATGATCTTATAGAAGTTGTAAATAGAATTATGCCTCTCTGGGGCTGGGGAGAGTAAGAGGAAGAAAGGAGTGAGGAAAAGTTAATTAATGGGTACTAAAGTCATAGTTAGACAGGAGAAATAACTTCTGATGCTTTGTTGGATACGGGATAATGATAATATGCTTCCAAAAAAGCTAGAAGAAAGGATTTTGAATGATTTTACCCTTAAAAAATGATGTGTTTGAAGAGATAGGTATGTTTTTACCTTCATTTATATATTATGCAATGCATCCATGTGTCAGAACATCACACTGCATCTCATATGTCCAATATATATGTATCAATTTAAATTTTTTATTAACACATTAGCTTCATGGCTATTTCTTGGTGTTCAGATGGCTTTGTTTTCCATGATATCATGTTTCCTATTATTTTGTCTCTTAATTAGCTGCTATCAAAGGAAAAGAATATTTTTTCTCCCTTGAAAATTATTTTGTTAATTTTATCATATTAAGATCATAAGCCCAGGGGGCTTCTTCTGAGGTACTGGGCATATAATTATATATCATGCTTTCAACCAAGTATGAAACTTGCTTATACAACACTAATGAAAGAAATCATTGAGGACACACACAAAAAAATGGAAAACTATTCCTTGTTCAGAGATTGGAAGAATTAAAATCATCCAAAAGCCCATACTACTTAAAGTAATCTACAGATTCAATGAAATCATTATCAAAATACCAATAACATTCTTTACAGAATTAGGGAAAAAATTCCAAAATTCATGTGGAGCCACAAAAAACCCAGAATAGCCAAATTGACCCTAAGCTAAATAAATAAATAAATTGAGCTGTGGTATCACAATACCTGATGTCAAAGCATTTTACAAAGTTATGGTAATTAAAACAGTATAGTATTTGCATAAAAACTGACACATATGTCAACAGAACAAAAGAGACAACCTACAAATAAATAGAAGAGAGAACACATAAAACCAATTGATTTTTGACAGAGGTGCAAAGGACATTGTGGGAGTCTTTTTAATAAATGGTACTAGCAAAACAGAAATTTTTTTTAACTATGTCACTGCCCAAAATTTTAAATGCTTATGGTATATTTGTGGCCATTTCCAACACTCCCTATAATATTAGGTGGATTTATGAATAAAGGAGAGATGAGAATAAACAATCATAATTTTTTTAAATGATAATGCCCAGAATTGATATTTTTCAAAGCTGTGTGATAGTTAGCATTCTTGCTCTTACATCCAGAGTGTGCAGTAGCTGACAGCAACTGTTTTAAAATTATCTTGTGCTCTTTAATGCTTACTGTTCACCATTTTACTTGGATTTGTGCGTTCAAAGCCTATAGAATTATTTCAGGGGTCGCTAAATATCTTGCATGCAGTTTCTTCATAAATATTATAATGTATGCAAATTGTTCCCAAGAGAGAGACTTTTTGGCAAAGCAGAAAGCAGGAATTTTTCTCTTGGCTTGTTTCCTTGGGTCTTTTTTGTTTCTTCTTAGCATTTTTTTTCTTAAAAAAATGTGTTCTATACATTGCATAACATGTTTTCAAAGCCTAGAAAATGATGCCCTGAATGACATAAATATATACTGCTATCTGTTACACATTGAAACTTGTACAAGAGGTGATAAGGGAATGTTAAGCAAGTTTGTCTGGGATGAAGTTAGATTTTATTTTATTTCTAATTTTCAGGTTTATTGTACATTTGTCTTTTATTTTAAAAAGCTATGTTAAAATCCTTTTGCAAAATAAGTCAGGATCCAAGTAACAGAAAAGGAGCAAATGTAGAGGAAAGGCATGAGATACCTTTAAATATCTTTATCATTTCCCACTAAATAAAACTGTATATATTGCTCCCAAGACACTTCTGTTTCCCTTAGGATTCTCAACCCCAGTTCTCTTCCTTTCCATTTGTTTTCATGGCATTACATGCTTTTGCTATTTTTCTTCCTTCCCTAGGGAACTAGAGTAATGGGTAGATGGACTGAGGGATTTCATTTATAATGGGACCTTAATCCTCCTCTCCTCTGTTGTCAGATAAGGATACTCTGATGATTAATTTTAGGTGTCAGGGCCAGTGCTGTGGAGCAGTGCACTAAGCCACCACCTGCAGAGTGAGTATTCCATGTGGGTGCCCATTTGAGTTCCGGCTGCTCTGTTTCCAATCAGACTCCCTGCTGATGCACCTGCGAAGGCACCAGAGGATGTCCTAAGTCCTTGGGCCTCTGCCACCCACGTGGAAGACCTAGATAATCTAGAACTCCTGGCTGCTAGTATCAGCTGGCCCAGCACTGGCCATCACAGTCATCTGGGGAGTGAATTGGCAGATGGACGATCTCTCTTTGTCTTTCCTTCTCTCTCTTTGCACATTACATTGCTAGACTGAAATAAGATCACCCTCAACAGTCTTTGAAGGGCATCATCCAGTCCACTGAGGGCCTTAATAGAACAAAAAAGCAGAGGAGGAGAAAATTACTCACTGTTTGAACTGGGTCTCCTATCTTCTGTCCTTACATTTTGGCACCCATGTTTGCCAGACCTTTTTACCTGAACCGGTGACTACCCTCTCCATCCCTAATTCTCAAGCCTTAGTACTTGGACTACAGCCTCTACCACCGGTGCCCCTGGTGTCCAAGCCTTCAGGCTGGACTAGAACTTCAACAGTGGCTTCACTGGGTTTCAAGCTTGAGGATGGCAGAGTGTTAGAACTCTCAGCTTCCTTAATCACATGAACCTATCCAATAATAAATCTTTTCCTTTGTATCTCTATGTATCTATCATCTATCTCCTATTGTTCTATTTCTCTGAAGAGTTCTGAATAATAAGATATCTAGGAACTCCTCAAAATAACCCATAAATAATAGAAAGGAATGTCACAGCAGATAACTCTAGGGAATACATCGCCAAAGTAAAATTACAGATATTAGCTCCTTCTTTGAAATCCCCTGTGCACAGGGGTAGCCATACTCCTCTAAAATCACCTGGCGGCAATCCAGGAAGCAGTATTCAGTGTCAGCAGTGCAAATCACAAGCATTGTTCTTTTCCTCAGTCAACCTGTCTACAATTCAAATTGTCACCTGTGGGGAGCAACCCGGACTAGACTAAGTTACTGGAATTAAGACTTATTCTATGCATCTGCTCTCCCACAATATGGCGCTGGGAGAGGAGAAAACAGCTTCTACGCAGCTGCCTCTTGCCAACTTGACAAGCTTCAGGAGCCGCTCCTGATTGGAGGAGAGCTGCGCACCCGGCGTGTGGGCAGCCGAGTTGGGATTGGCGGAAGAGGACTATAAAGGAGGAGAGAGACAACATGCACCAGGAACATCTAAGGGGAACATCTAAGAGGAACACCTGAGCAGCCCCCGAGAGAGCCGACCGGCGGTGTGCCGCTCCCCCGCGGAAGTGGGGAAAGTGGCCAGGGGGAGCCGCCCTTCCACGGAGGTGGAAGGGACGGTAGCCAACCCGGGAAGAACCAGCAGCAAACCCGGGGAGGGCCGAGCAGACAAAAGAACAGCGCAGGGTCCTGTGTCGTTCCTCCACGAAGAGGGGGAGCGACATAATGGTGCCGTGACTCGGATATGAAGCCTAGGCAGGGTTTAGTGTCGTTCCTCCACGAAGAGGGGGAGCGACATAATGGTGCCGTGACTCGGATATGAAGCCTAGGCAGGGTTTTGTGTCGTTCCTCCACGAAGAGGGGGAGCGACAGTCACCCATGCTTACACTATGACAACTCACATATCAGTGACTTTGAAATTCAAATTCCTCAAGCCCAATTTTATTATGAAAAAAAGAAAAAATAACAAAACAGAGTTAGTTGACATATTAATTCAAGAGGTGTAAGATTGTATTCTAACCTAGTGTTATCCAACAAGGAATACATAATTTATCTTTAATAGCTAATGATATTAAATTCTATTTTGTTAACCCGGAAAAAAATTCTAATCCAGAAATAAAATATTTCAAGTCTAAAACTCTCATCCCTTTTTGTAACCTTCCCTTGAAAACTTTCAGGCAATTAACTATTTATAGTGGACCCATCAGGACTTCATTTTTTTTTTTTTTTTACAATTCATCCAAATATATTTGTTTATAAATTTCTATTACATTTATGGCCAGACTGACAAGTCAGTTACTTACTTGTTGCCAGCTGGCAAGCATCAGAATGCCCCTAATCCACTAGGAGAAGGCCCACATGGAACAGCACCCTTTGAGCTGTCACTGCCTTCCTGCTGGAGCCTGGCCAGGGAGGAGAGCAGAGAGACAGGTAGAAAAATAGCAATGGCACTTCCCACAGGTTCTCACTTGTAAACGAGGGGAAAGTAGTAATCAGAAACAGATAGGCAGTCCTGGATCCCTTCATATCATCTCCAGTCGAGTCACTGCAGTATTTATCCCCTGCCCTCACTAACCCAGATTCGGCAGACTATAACCACTTCAGGTTTGGATGAGGAGCCGTGGGCTAAGGGTTGGATGGGATAATGGTACACAAGTGTATGTTTTTGTAAAGAAGGCTGTGCATCTCATACCTTTTCCCTGGTGAAAAGAGGCAAAGGAAGGCACATGCCTATCACTTCCCATGGTTCCTGGTTACAGAAGGAAGGACCAGGGACAAATGCCGGAGGTCCACCTGAAGGAGTGCTGACATCTGAGAGTGAATCAGAACAGCACCGTCAAACACGGGGACGTCGGCAAGAATAATGACAGGACACACAACAAGGGTATTCAGAGGAAGAAGAGAACACAACAAATAACAAAATAGGCAGGGCAGTGCTGACAGAAGAGAGGAATTCTGGGGACTGAGCAGAGAAGCCTTGAGTTGCTTTTGTGGTGCCAGCGGCCTTCCGCAGCTTCATTAGAAATGTTTAAAAGACCTCAATGGGATGTCAGAGAAAATCAAAATGTAGTCCTCCATGACTGTTTGTGCTGGGCCAGTTTAAAAATGTACATAATTGCTGTTCTTTCCTATATATTTCATTCCCACTGTCAGTATTCATTCACTGGGTAAGAGCTCAAAGTGGATATGGCTAGGAAATTTGGAGGCCCTACTCACTGCAGAGGTAAATGTGCCCTATCCTTTGAAAATTAAACATTTCAACACATAAGTTATAAAAATAGATGTACATGAGTCGTCCCAGCAGAGTTCTGGTTTTCCCCCATGGTGACTATTTTAATGAGGTTTTTTTGAACTACTAAATGTTTATTTAAAAAAAATCTTTGTTTTGATAGTTCCTTGAATATATTCTGAACCTATCAGCTGAGTTATTCAACCAGATGTTAGGACCAAAGAGAGGAAACGTATTTCTTTAGAATCCTTACACTGTTGGAATGTTAAGGGTAATGCTTCAGCAATTTTCCTATCCAGAAAGGACAAAGCTATGCAGGCCTTTTTCACCAGTTCCATCTTTTCAGTGATCCACAGCTTTCAAGTGTGCAAATGAATTATGATTTCTGACAACTTGTTTGTTTAAAAAAATGCTGCTTATCTGAAGATATGGAGAAAATGTCTGTGGAACTCTGAACACATTGCCTCAAGATCATTTACATTGGCTTGATGAGCTTTTCCTTGTATTATAAAAGTAAAGAAAATAAGAACAAATGATAATGCATAATTAGGGTTTAAATGCGGTGCAAAGCCTGTGTCCGAAGAAAGATTTAATAGACAGATAGGCTTTGTTAGTTATTCATCGTGTTGCCACAGATATGGTATCAGGACTGCAGAAAGCAGTAGTCTACTATTAGTCACAATGGAAGAGTTTTTAGATACAATATACAAACTCCTTTTAATTGAAGTTCTGACAGCCTTGCTAATATTTTGGATGTCCTAACAGAAATGGCTTCAGAATTCTTCCAGTTCTCTATTACAGATGTTGTCAATGGAGGACAGCCACAAGACCATAATTGTAAAGGCCAGAATTTACACATTCAGCTATCAGCCTCACTGCATTGCTGGATCCTGTTTTTCTAGTCTCAGAATTGTATTAATAAACCTGTTGGCTCATTATGAGTTAAATACAAATGAATTATAAAGTTAATAGCATAGAGTAAACATTACATATTTTATAGCTATTATTGCTATCATTATTAATGAGCTAAAACTATAACAATTTATGCTTACACCCCAGTAAATATTTATCATTTTAATATTCTTACTCATAAATCAAAGGTGTTTGGTTCATATTTTATATCAAGAAACATGAATGTTCATAAAACATGGACACTTCCAACTATAAATATTAAATTGATGAAGAAACAAACCAAAGCCTAAAATTGTGATTGCTTATGCTCCTTTTCTCTTACTAGTCTTCCCTTCCTCTGTCTGCTCCTAAAGTACTGGCGTTCTCTTTGGGTTCTGATCTCAGCTGCTTTGCCTCTCAAAGCTACCTATGTCACATTACATTTCTGATTAGAATGATATCCTGACTTTTCTATACCCTTCACTGGAAGTTCAAATTTCTTAAAATAATGCTCCATGATCTGTCTCCTGATTGTCTCTCTCATCTCATTACATGGCCCATTTTCCAAGATACCAAGTCCCAGTGAAAATGGTCATTCTAAAGATTTTGAACATCCTAGGTTCTTTCCCTTACCTTGATTTCACCGTAAATGTCATTCCTTCAACTTCAATAATTTTTAAAATTTTATTTAAGTTACAAAAGTTTCATGTATTTTGTATATACAGATTTAGGAACACCGTGATACTTTCCACCCACATCCCTCCCACCCATGCTCCAACCCTTCTTCCTCCTCCCTCTCCAGTTCCTGCTCTTAATTTTTGCAAAGAGCTACTTTCAATTCATTTAATAATCCTAAAGTTAACCCCACACTAAGTAAAAGAGTTCAACAAATAGTATGAAGGAAAAAAAAAAGCACTGTTCCTCAACTGAAGAGACAATGACTGTGAACAATCATTGAATCTCAAAACATCCATTTCACTCCAATACATGACATTTTAGGTACTCTATTAGTTACCTCAGACCATGGAAAACATATGGTATCAGTCATTTTTGGGACTGGCTTATTTCACTAAGTATAAAGGTTTCCAGTTGCATCCATTTTATTGTAAAAGACAGGATTTCATTTTTTTTTTTTACAGCTGAGTTGTACTCCGTAGTGCATATATACAATAATTTTTTAATCCAATAAACAGCTCATGGATATCTGGGTTGATTTCATATCTTAGCTATTGTGAAATGTGTTGCAATGAACATGAGGCTACAGATATCTCTTTCATGTCCTGATTTCTTTTGGTTTGGGCAAATTCCCAGGAGTGGGATGGCTGGATAATATGATAGGTTGATATTCAGATTTCTGAAGTATGTCTTCCACAGTGGCTGCACCAATTTACATTACCACCAACAGTGAATTAGGGTACCTTTTCCCCACATCCTCACCAGTATTTGTTGTTTGTTGATTTCTGTATGATAGCCATTCTAATTGGAGTGAGGTGAAACCACGTTATGGTTTCAATTTGCTTTTCCCTGATGGCTAGTGATCTGGAGCAGTTTTGAATTTCTAAAGCTCTTTATAGATTCTGGATATTAATCCTTTATCACTTGCGTAGTTTGCAAGTGAAGGTTGCCTTTTCACTTTCCTGAGTGTTTCTTTTGCAGTGCAGAAGCTTCTCAGCTTGATACAATCCCATTTGATAATTTTGGCTTTGATTGACTGTGCTTCTGGGGTCTTTTCCCAGAAGTTTTTGCCTATGCCAATGTCTTACAGAGTTTCCCAAATGTTCTCTAGGAATTTGATGGTATTGGGTCATAGATATAGGTCTTTGGTCCATTTTGAGTGGATTTCTATGTAAGGTGTAAGGTAGGGGTCTAGTTTCATACTTCTGCATGTCAAGATCCAGTTTTCCTAGCACCCTTTGTTGAATAGACTCCTTGCTCCAGGGATTGATTTTAGTTGCATTGTCAAATATAAGTTGGTTGTAGATGCGTGGATTGATTTCTGGAGTTTCTATTCTGTTCCATTGGTCTACACATCTGTTTTTGTGCCAGTTCCAGGCTGTTCTGATTATAACTGCCCTGTAGTATATCTTGAAATCTGGTATTATGATGCCTCTAGATTTTGCTTTTGCTTTATAGAGTGCTTTAGCTATTCAGGGTCTCTTGTGTTTCCATATGAATTTTAACATCATTTTTTCTAGATCTGAGAAAAATGTCATTGGTATTTTGATTCAATAATTTTTCTACCTTTACTTTTTTGCATTGACTACTGCTATTCATTCTTCAGGTGTATATAACTTCCCTTCAAAAGTCCTTTTCCACACATTGGCACTCAAGTGAGCTAAACACCCTTCTGGGTGCTCCATAGTATGGACAATGTCTCTTTCAAATACCTCATCCTAACTATTTGCTCAATATTATGCCTTCATCATCACCTTCTTTAAATTTTGTCATTGAAGAAAGTCTCTCTTGCTCATTGAGTGTCCTTGAATAATACCTGTTGTAGTTACACTTAATAAATAGGAATGAATGAATCACATGGCCTCAATCTCACTTGTATTACAATGACTTCAAAATCTATATTTAAAACTCCCCTGAGACTTACACATTTAACAGCAGTTATTGTATGTTCCATTTGTATCTCAAGGCTCCACATTTCTAGAATGAAATAATTACCTGCCTCTTTAAACTTGCCTTCCTTGGTATATTCTCTGCCCTAGAGTTTGGCATTCTGCCTTCAAGCCAGAAATGCAAGCACTTTCTTTACTGTTTTATTTTTCCTCCCTCATGTAGTCATACTCAATAATAAGTCATCTGTCCTGCCAAATGTATTTAACCTGAAAATATCCTAATGCATCCCCCACCTCCACGCTACCTATTGCTGCCCTTCCTTAGGATCCTTCCCTCTCCCACATCAACCAACTCTAATCTTTGGCTCCTGTACTACCTACCTCAAATCCATCTTCCACACACTTGCCAAAGTGAACCATCTGCTGATATTTTTTCTTGGAAGGTTGTTCCTTAGTGACCTATAATTTTACTTTTAATATACTTGACAGTTGTGTAGCAAGGCTGTAATGGTCTTCTAGAAAGTGCTGCCGAATGTGACATATATTTTAGTCTTCTGGATGAGTTTGTATAATGTTTAAATTAGCTTTTCTTCAAGAGTTTAGGAAAACATGGCTTAAAATATTTGGCCAGGAAGTCTGTAAGTGCCTTTTAAGCAATGCTTCAACTTATTTTATTTTTTTATTTTTCTTTTTTCATTCTTTTAATTTTTCTTTATGTAACATTTGTTAAGGCACATGAAATACATTGCTATAAAATACTCAATAGATTTTAGCCAGAAAATATTTTCTTGAGGACACTAATTCTTTGAAAGTTTTGAAGATTTTCTTCATGTCCTAGTGCCTGGTCACTTTTAATAATATTCCATAGCAGCTTAAAAAGAATGTCTATTTAATTATAAGTTTCCATGTAATTATTATATGCTTGTTCAAATCTTCTACATCTTTTAGTAAATTTCTGACTACTGACCTAATTGAGAAAGGTCATGGAAATCTACTACCTTGGTCACAGATTTCTCAATTTCTTACTGCAAAGTTTTCTTTTTATAACACTGTAATATTTTAGTATCTTCTTATAGATTCAACCACTTTCATACTGTGCAATGAAGTCCTCTGTCCCTAGTAATGTTTTTTGTCTTGAAGTCTATTTTTCTTCAATATGAAATAGTCAAGCTTTCTTTTGGTTTTATATTTGGTAACTGTATCTTTTGCCTTCTTTTTATCTTCAACATTCCATATCTTTGTTTTAGAAATATCTGGTTGGCACTACAATAGCCATTATGCACTGGGTAATTTACTAAGCATGTTATATATTTAATTCTCCCCATAACCTAAAAATAAATAGAATTATTATTCTACTTTACCCCTGGTACAAGTAGGACTTAGTGAGTTTAAATAATTTACACACTCACATAGCAGTCAGTTAATAGAGCGCAAGTTAAATTACCTCTGTCAATTGACCAACTCTTGCCTTTAACCAAGATACTATTCTAGCTACCAACAAAACTTTACATATATTAATTTTGCTTTACTTAACCAGAAAGGATAACAAACTTTTTCTTTAAAGGGCCAAACGTAGATATTTTAGTTCTTACAGACTATATAGTTTCTGTCACAAATAATTCTGATGTAGTGAAAACAAGTTATTGACAATATATAAATGAATGAGCATGCCCATGGTTTAATAAAAGTCTACACATGGACATTGAAATTTGAATTTTAAAAGGTTTTTAACCCGTCATAACATGTTGTTTTTCTTTTGTTCTCTCCTTAAATATTTAATACTGTAAAGACAGGGAGTGGGCTGGATTTGCTTGTGGTCAGCAGCCTTCAGTATATATACAGATTCACAAGAAATACTATAATCTTTAAATATTTTGTTATTAAAAATGGTTAAACTGTGATAAGTTGGGAATTCTCTGACATATTTCAAGCAGTTGCCTAATTACATGGCTAAATGAAGTGTAGTCCATATGTGTGAGCATGTACAGACCTACCCAAGATAGCTTTTATTCATATGCCTTTGGGATGTCTTAATATTTGAACACTAGATTTTTAAACTTTTTTTTAGAATCTGGGTAATAACTTTTCTGACAATTACTTTCTGGATGATTCTGTCTCTAACTAGTCAATGAACAGAATACTCTCCTAATCTATCGCATTAGCAAAATCTCTAGCCTATATTTACTCATTTTTAAAATATATAAGTGCATTAACATTTTTGTTAGCTTTGAGGTTTTTTTCATTAACTCAACTGTATATTACATCCTAATAATTGCAGAACAACAAACAAAAGTTGCATAAGGAAATATTTGAGATCAATTTTAGAAAAGCAGTTGTTGAATCTGATTTTGTGACCTTGTTTCAGTGATTGGTATATGCATGGTGCTGTACCAAGTTGACTAAAGGGCACAGACACAAAATAAGAGGAGAAAAAGGTAACTATCAGGTTCAAAGTAGTAAGTGAGCTTGATATTCTTTGTGAGAAGATCCAAGGGTCTATCCAAATAGAATATTCTTGAAAAAATGCAAGTAAGAAAAGAGAAGAAAAAAATAAGTAGCACAAAGAAAAAAGATGAAAATATTCATGGAGTTGTACAGAAGGTAAGAATTCATTTTTATTAAAATCATTGGCAGATGGAATTTATAGTGAAGGAGAAGTTGAAGCTGACAACATGGTAGTGATGACAAAGTTTCATTAATATTTCACCTAGGTTATGTGTTGGCCCTGTGCAGCTGAATGTTTTTTAAAGTCACTTTCAAAACTCCTTGAGAGGCAAGAGCTCGGCATAACAGTTAAGATACCACTATCCCATACTGGAATGCCTAGGTTCAGGTCCTGGTTTCTGTGGGGAGCAACTCGGACTAGACTAAGTTACTCGAATTAAGACTTATTCTATGTATCTGCTCTCCCACAATATGGCGCTGGGAGATGAGTAAACAGCTTCTACACAGCTGCCTCCAGTTCAACCAATAACCTGCAGGAGCTGATCCTGCTCCTGATTGGAGGAGAGCAGCGTACTCGGTGTGTGGGTAGCAGAGTTGGGATTGGTGGAAGAGGACTATAAAGGAGGAGAGAGACAACATGCACCAGGAACATCTAAGAGGAACACCTGTGCAGCCCCCGAGAGAGCCGGCCAGCGGTGTGCCGCTCCCCCGCGGAAGTGGGGAAAGTGGCCAGGGGGAACCGCCCTTCCACGGAGGTGGAAGGGTCGGTAGCCAACCCGGGAAGAACCAGCAGCAAACCCGGGGAGGGCCGAGCAGACGAAAGAACAGCGCAGGGTCCTGTGTCATTCCTCCGCGAAGAGGGGGAGCGACATAATGGTGCCGTGACTCGGATAGGAAGCCTAGGAGGCATAATGGTGCCGTGACTCGGATAGGAAACCTAGGCAGGGTCTTGTGTCGTTCCTCTGAGAAGAGGGGGAGCGACATAATGGTGCCGTGACTGGGATAGGAAACCCAGGAGGGAAGAAGCGGGAAGAAGCGGGAAAATACCAGAGAGAGAGACTAGCAAAGAGCCTAGGGGAAAGCCGGACGGAAAAGGTGCTGGAAGAAGCTATCAAAACCCTAGGCATAGACTCGGATACGGACTGTGGGAAAGAAGTTAGGATTGAAAGCTAGGGTTGAAAGTGAAAGTGAAAGCAAGAAGAAATTTAGACTCCTATACGGACTATGGCGGGGAAGCTAGGAGATTGAAAGCGAAAGTGAAAGCTAGAACAAACAGACTCGGATACGGACTATGGGGAGAAGCCAGGAGAAATGAGGGAGGAATATTGTTGGAAGAAAAGTTAGGAAACATACCGGGTAGAGAAAAATATGTTAGGGAAAATGAAGCCGCGGGGGCAGGCTGAAGCGGAGACGTAAGCTAGCTTGGGATTCGTCAAGTCAGCCCGGGGAGCAAAAGGCAAAAAGCTAAAACCAGAGGCGGAGATGCGTAAGCTAGGTTGGAATCCATCAGATTAGCCCGGGGAGCAAAAGACGGGAAGCCAAACCCAAGTGGAGACATAAGCTAGGTTGAATTCGCCAGGTTAGCCCGGGGAACTTAGACTGAATACCGGTGGCGGAAACGTGAGCTAGGCTGTGTGACTCGCAGAAGCCGCCGCGTGCAGAGAGAGAGCGTGGGGCACGAACGGGGAGAGCGCTCCGAGGCGTGAGTAGAGAGAGAACGCGGGGCTGGCGCGAAGGCCATGGTGCGGGCACAAAGGGCGCGGAGCACGCGAAGCCGGGAAGCCGCCGCGGGGAGAGGCGCCGAGAAGCCGCGGGGATAAGAGAAATAGAAGATCAGAAGTAAAATGAGAGAAATAGGAATGCTGGTAGATAGAAGTAAAATAGGAGAAATAGGAATGCCTGGAGATAGAGAAATAGAGAAAAATAAGGCCTCCCCACAACACGGCAATGAGAGAGCTTGGATTCGGTCTGCCTGATTAGTGAGGCGGTAAGCAACTGCAGGCAGAGTATGAGCTGCAGGTCACCGAAGAAAGACACGAATCAGCATCAATAAGTCTCCCCACAATACGGCAATGAGAAGGCTTGGATTCGGTTTGCCTGATTGGTAGGGCTTGTAAGCACCTGCAGGCAGTTCTAGCAGAGCAGAGCATGCGCTGCAGGGCACCGAACACAGGCACGCATCAGCACCTAAAAACCTCCTCACAACATGGCGAAGAGAGGACCCGGATTCGGTTTGCCTGATTGGTAGGGCTTGTAAGCACCTGTGGGCAACTCTAGCAAGCAGAGCAGAGTGTGTGCCACGGGGCACCGAAGACAGGCGCGTATCAACGCCAAAAAATAAAAAGAAAGGGGGAACTTTGGGGAGCAACTCGGACTAGACCAAGTTACTCGAATTAAGACTTATTCTATGCATCTGCTCTCCCACAATATGGCGCTGGGAGAGGAGTAAACAGCTTCTACACAGCTGCCTCCAGTTCAACCAGTAACCTGCAGGAGCTGATCCCGTTCCTGATTGGAGGAGAGCAGCGTGCTCGGCGTGTGGGTAGCAGAGTTGGGATTGGTGGAAGAGGACTATAAAGGAGGAGAGAGACAACATGCACCAGGAACATCTAAGGGGAACACCTGAGGAACATCTGAGCAGCCCCCGAGAGAGCCGGCCGGCGGTGTGCCGCTCCCCCGCGGAAGTGGGGAAAGTGGCTAGGGGGAACCGCCCTTCCACGGAGGTGGAAGGGTCGGTAGCCAACCCGGGAAGAACCAGCAGCAAACCCGGGGAGGGCCGAGCAGACGAAAGAACAGCGCAGGGTCCTGTGTCATTCCTCCGCGAAGAGGGGGAGCGACAGTTTCACTCTCAAGTCCATTGTCTTGCAACAGCACACACTTGGAGGCAGTAGTGATGGATAAAATTATTGGGTCCCTCACTCTCTCCAAAATTAAAATAAATTTTAAAAATAATAAATAAAAATATCTTGTATTTGTATGTCTCTAAAATATACAAATGCAATTTTTAGTGACCAATTCAGAAATAGACAATAAGTAGATTCTCTAATTAACACTAGCATTTGGTCACTGATATATTCTTGAGAGATTTTTTTTCTGTAGTTTGAAATTAAACTTGATGCATTATGTTAACTCTTGTGGACATTTTTAAGTGAAATATATGTTATTTGGAGCATTTCAGGTACTTTAAATTTTAAATTTAATTTTTATATTATCTGCATTATATTATCTAAGTTTTTGCTCAATTACATAGGAAATAAATGATAAATGGAACTACCAAAATCATAAGCCATTTTTAAATTTTTATTTACATTAAATACAGAGAGAGAGAGAAAGAGATTTTCCATCTGTTAGTCCACTCTCCAAATGCCTGCAACATCCAGAGCTAGACCAGAACAAAGCCAGGAGCTGGAACTGAATCAAGGTCTCCAATGTGGATGACAGGGACTGAAGTACTTGAGCCATCACCTGCTGCCTCCCAGGTTACTGTCAACAGAAAAATGGAATAGGAAACAGAATTGGGACTCAAACCCAGACATTCCAATATGATAAAAGTTATGCCAAGTGGTGTTTTAATCACTCCACCAGAAGTTTGCCCCTGCATGCTTAGCAAATCTAAGAAATACCCGTCTAAATTTATTTTAGAAATATCATTCCCACTCAAAAGAATGTATCAATTTACATAGGAATCACATGTAGTATAACAGGAATTAGCAAGTTTTATTATGTCCGGAATGTTCAGTTAGAGAGCCGGTTGTGTCCTTCCATATTAAATGTATGTTGCCTTCACATTACTCTAGTCAGGAAAATGGAGGTCATTTTTGAAAAGATAACAACAAAAATACTGAAGAAAGGGACTTTTATTATTTTTTTAGAAACAGTCATCCTGGTAGCAGCTGGACTAGAAATTACTGTTTTTTTGTCTAAACTTATGGAACAAAGTAGTCTTGCCTTTACTAGATCCAAGGGACCAATTAAAGATATGTAGTTGCCACAATGAAGGCAGTACTACCCATTGGGCCAGACGTTACTCTAGCCAGGGAGTTCAACATACCCACATGTGTATGACCATAGATAACTTCAGCCATTTGTCTGCACAGGGACTGTATGTCCTCAGAGGGAGAGGACCACTGTGCAGTATGATCATGTAAGGTAGACTCCAGGAGCAGCCCAAGTTAGCAAAAGCCATTATGAATCTTAACTCAATCAATTGACACAGTGTAGTAGATAGAATGGATAACTGAATTGCCAAGAATTTTCTGATTAGAGATAGTAAAATATCCCTTTTTAAGTACTGTAATTCTGTACACAGATATTTCAGTTGAAAGACATAGAATAATATTTCAAAAATAACAATAATATAACTGTATCAAGAACAATAGCATGAGTACTGAAAAATCACATACATTAGACAAATCTGAGCAAGTTTGAAGAAACCCTGAAGCCAGCATGTTGGTGAAGAAATCATTGGAGAGAAAGTTAGCAGATCAGTGGGTACAAATGTGGAGTGGAGGTTGCTGAAGCTCAAAGACAGGACCCAGTCTGAGATTATGCCCTGAGACACATAGAACAGCTAGAATTTACTATTACCTACAATTCTTGAGTCTGAAGCTTTTCACTTCTAACCTCGAGAACAGATATCAGAAACTACTGCCGATGAACCACATCTCATCACCAGTTTGAGAGTCAGTTGTATTATTCCATATTAAGTACATCTTGCCTTCATATTGCTGAATTCAAGCAAAGGCAGGTATTTTTTGAAATGATCAACAGCAACAAAAAATACTAAGGAAAGGAAATTTCAATATTTTTAGAAAAACCTTGCTAACACCTGTACTAAGAATGAGTGTTTCTTGTCTATAAACACAAGAACAAGGTAAGTTTCCCCTTACTAGATCCAAAGGACCAATAAAACATATAGTTGTAAATAAAGTTTTATTGACACACATCCACACTTATTCACATATCATCTGTGATATTTTCCCACAACACTGGCAGAGCTAAGTAAATACAGCAGAGCCTCTATGGCCCGTAAAGGCTGAAATATTTACCAGCTGACTCTTTAGAGAGATTTTCCAAACCTTAACTTGCAGCTTTCATTGGAAATTATTTACTACAATTGTATTATCTTATATGAAAAAGATACTTAAGTTTTTCTTTGCATAATGCAAAAAACTTTTTTTAAAACTTTTATTTAGTAAATATAATTTTCCAAAGTACCCCTCCCATCTCCCGCTCCCTCTCCCATTCCATTCACATCAAGATTCATTTTCAATTCTCTTTATATACAGAAGATCGATTTAGTATATATTAAGTAAAGATTTCAAAAGTTTGCACCCACACAGAAACACGAAGTGTAAAATACTGTTCCAGTACTAGTTATAGCTTTATTTCACATTGGACAACACATTAAGGACAGATCCCACATGAGAAGTAAGTACACAGTGACTCCTGTTGTTGACTTAACAATTGGGCACTCTTGTTTATGGCGTCAGTAATCTCCCTAGGCTCTAGACATGAGTTTCCAAGGCTATGGAAACCTCTTGAGTTCGCTGACTTCGATCTTATTTAGACAAGGTCATAGTCAAAGTGGTAGTTCAGTTCTCTCCTCCCATCAGAGAAAGTTACCTCCTTCTTTGATGGCCCATTCTTTCTACTGGGATCTCACTCGCAGAGATTTTCATGTAGGGTTTTGTTTTTTGTTTTTTGTTTTTTGTTTTTTGTTTTCCAGAGTGTCTTGGATTTCCATGCCTAAAATACTCTCATGGGCTCTTCAGCCAGATCCGAGTGCCTTAAGGGCTGATTCAGAGGCCAGAGTGCTGTTTAGGACATCTGCCATTCTACAAGTCTGCTGTGTATCCCATTTCCCATGTTGGATCATTCTCTCCCTTTTTTATTCTATCAGTTAGTATTCTCAGACACTAGTCTTGTTTGTGTGATTCCTTTGACTCTTAGACCTATCAGTGTGATCAATTGTGAATTGAAATTGATCACTTAGCCTAGTGAGATGGCATTGGTACATGCAATCTTGGTGGGACTGTATTGGAATCCCCTGGCACATTTCTAACTCCGCCATTTGGGGCAAGTCCGATTGAGCATGTCCCAAATTGTACATCTCCTCTCTCTCTTATTCCCACTCTTATATTTAACAGGGATAACTTTTCAGTTAAATTTCAACACCTAAGAATAAATGTGTGTTGATTATAGAGTTCAACCAATAGTATTAACTAGAACAAAAAAAAAAATACTAAAAGGGATAAAGTATTAAATTGTACATCAACAGTCAGGACAGGGCTGATCAAGTCACTGTTTCTCATAGTGTCCCTTTCACTTCAACAGGTTTCCTTTTTTGTGGTTGGTGCATAACACAAAAAAACTTTAAAAATATTCATAAAAGTAACTCCATGAATATTTGAAAACTATTTTAAGAGATATGCAAGGGTATAATTATACGTGTCATGAAAACAGTATTTAAAATTCACAATATCATAAACATAAGTGCTTTAACCTGATATATTACATTCCTTACCTAACAGTGTTTCCATTTTAATTTCTATCACAATATAATGAAATATTTCTTTTGATGACTAGATAAATAGAACTCAAACCTTGCCATTGAAAGAATGCATTTCCTATTTTTCTGGATAGAATCGTAGGCCTGATCAAAGACTCTAGTGTAAAACGTCAAAATAGAGATTAAGCTAAATGCCACTTGGTTGTTTGCACTTATGTATGAGATATGTCTCTTTAAAAGACTGTTTCTCAAAGGCATTTCAGGCATTTAGACAGTTCTCCTATTTAAGAATACATAGCAGTGAGCCGCAGCTCACTAGGCCAATCCTCCGTCTGCGGCACCGGCACACCAGGTTCTAGTCCCGGTCGGGGCACCGGATTCTATCCTGGTCTCTGCTGTGGCCCGGGAGTGCAGTGGAGGATGGGCCAAGTGCTTGGGCCTGCACCTGCATGGGAGACCAGGAGAAGCACCTGGCTCTTGTTTGGATCAGCGCAGTGCACTGGCCACAGCACGCTGGCCGCAGTGGCCATTGCGGGGTGAACCAACGGAAAAGGAAGACCTTTCTCTCTGTCTCTCTCTCTCACTGTCCACTCTGCCTGTCAAAAAAATACATAAATAAAAATTAACAAAAGAATACTTAACAGTTAAAGTAAAACTATATGTAAAATATTGTTTTCACTTACCTCAGGTTGTATTTAGTTTTTATTTATATTATACTTTGTATTTTGTTATTATCAATGTGGACTTTGAAAATTAAATTGGAACCATTGCAGTAACAATGCTCTTCTTTAAAATGAATTTAGATTTATTTCTAAAATCCTGATTGGGGTTGTTTGTTTATTACTTTTACTTTTTTTTTTTTTTTTTTTGACAGGAAGAGTGGACAGTGAGAGAGAGACAGAGAGAAAGGTCTTCCTTTGCCGTTGGTTCACCCTCCAATGGCCGCCGCAGCCAGTGCACTGCGGCCAGCACATCACGCTGATCTGAAGCCAGGAGCCAGGTTCTTATCCTGGTCTCCCATGGGGTGCAGGGCCCAAGCACTTGGGCCATCCTCCACTGCACTCCCGGGCCATAGCAGAGAGCTGGCCTGGAATAGGGGCAACTGGGACAGAATCCGACACCCCGACCGGGACTAGAACCTGGTGTGCCGGCGCACTAGGGGGAGGATTAGCCTGTTGAGCCGCGGCGCCGTCATTATTGTGATATTAATGCAAAAGGACAGATTCAGTGTAGTCTACAGATGCAGTTCTAAGAATATAATGGTACTCCCTCCATCCCTCCCTCCTTCTATCTTGCCCTCCTTCTCCCTTTTTCTTTCTCCCTTTTTTTCTCCTTTTTTCTTTCCCTTTCTTTCATTCTCTCTTCCTTTCTTAGTTTTTGAGATAATATTTTTAAATTTACGTCATAGTCAAAGGCTTAATGCTCAACTAAGAAAAGAGTTCAACAAGTAAAAAGACCCTAGTTCAGGGAGAACAAAGGCAAGGGCTATAGACAATAATCAAATGAAAAGATGACCACAGGGTCCTATAAAGTTTTTAAAACAATTACAGATCATTAAAACTAAAACGAAAATGAATCTTGATGTGAATAGAAGGGGAGAGGGAGTGGGAAAGGGGAGGGTTGTGGGTGGGAGGGACGTTATGGGGAGGAAGCCATTGTAATCCATAAGCTGTACTTTGGAAATTTATATTCATTAAATAAAAAAAAAACAATATATCATTCTTAACCATTGGTTTGACAAAGATATGCAGCAAAATTTGACAAAACTGTATTAACAACAGGCAAGTCTTTCTTTTAGTTACATACTAATCCAATTAAGAAATAGACCAAAGGTAGAGACACTATCATCTGTGGGTTGAATTGTGAAAAGAGTATCCTAACTGATCTCACAGGTACTGCCCTTACACAGAGCTTTATCTTTTTATCATAACAACCAGAGTGAACTGTGTAAAATGGACAGATTAACCGCCCCTCTGTCTGGAGCTCTCCAGTGATTTCCTGTCTCATTCAGGGTGAAAACTAAAATTGTTATGGTTGCATTCAAGGCACGCCATTCTCAGAGACTTTAGGTATGTTTTTTCTGCTTAGAATACATTTGCCACGGTAAACTTTCTCTCCTCCTTCAAGTCTGCTTAATGTCGTCTTCTCATGGTAAATCTCTTTGAGCACCTTCCTTCTTTACCCGAATATTTCCCATCCTTACCTGATTCATTTTTCTCCATAGCATATTTCTCCACTCTATGTTTTATATATCTTACTTATTGTAGGCTCCAGCAAAAACCCAGAATTTTGTTTATTTATTCACTGCTCATTTCTCAGGGTTGAGAATTATGCTTGGCTCATAGAAGTTGCCTAATAAATATTTGTCAAATGAAATTTGATAAATAAATTAAAGTGGTAAAATAATAATATTGAAAAGACAGAGGCATGCATACTCACTCAATAGTTACTACAGTGGAGGGCAATCATAGCTCCTAGGCTCAGGAGGGCCTCAGCAGCTAGGACATGTATGGAATTCATGAAGAATATGATATACCTGTCATTTCCAAAGCTGTCTGTAATTGAATAAGGAGTATATATACCTGATTTTTTTTATTTTAGCACTTAACAGTTGTTATCCATATAATAAGTTCCATATTATGTTCTTAAAAGTTTATAAAGGCAGAGTGGGCACTCTAACATTTTCTGTTCTAAATTCACCAGTATTGGACATAAATCCAATGTTTGGATGAACTTAATGCATTTTTGGATAAACAATAATCATATAACCCAAAAAAACTGAATGGAAAAATAAAACTATGAACAAAGGAAAAGGCTTATCATAGATATTAAAAACAAGGATTTTTGAGTGGTATCTGAGGTTATGAATTTATAAACCAATAATAATAGCAAGTATTTACATAGTACTTACCATGTGCAGCATTATTCTAAAAGGTTTACATGTATAAATTCATCTAATCTTCACATCATTCTAATGACAGGGGTGATAACCATTTCCATTTTACAGATTGGAAAATTGAGGTCCATTGAGGTTCACTAACTTGTCCAAGGTCACACAGGAAGTCAGTGGTAAATCGAGGCTTCACACATAGACATTTGCACTCAAAATCTGTACTCTTAATCACTCCACTATGCTGCCAATGAGGACCTCCTCCTCTAATTTGAATCACAGCTTGCCAAAGAAAACAGAAGAGTAAACAGGTCCTGGAGAGTTGATGCAAAATACTGTGCAACACTGACAATCCCTACAGTTCCCAAAAGCCCAAAAAAGAGAACCAGTCACAGATCCAAATATTTCAGCCTTAGAAATTTACATCAGCATGGACATCTGAGTCCTGCAGCTGCTGTGTATGGTCTTTTGTGTGGTCACAGGTGTTGGCTGTCGGACTAGAGCACATAGTGGCAGGCGACAAGGCAAGCATAGTGGGGACTGCCAGCCCTGGGAGGTAATGCCAAGTTTAATACTGAAGTAAAACATATGCATGTGCCAATTTTCTTCTAAATGCATTTTTATTGAAGAAAAATAAACTTGTATTCTAAAATACATCATCTGTGGATGGAGAAAGAATGATATTGGCATAAATGCTTAAAATATTTAATTTGGTTAAAAGCTTTAGAAGACAAAGTGATAAAGTCAGTTACATCAAGTAGTGACCATTGGAGATGAACTAAAGGACAGTCAAAATCTACATATTCTGATATTAGGAAGTCTAAGTTTTGTGTTAAAAAAAATTCTAAAAAATAAAAGAGAATAATCACACCTAGTATCTTAAAAAAAAAAAAAAAAAGAACACACCTGGTGCTTTCCATGAATAGATGTTTGTAGGAATCACTATGAATAAGGGCTACTTGGTAGAAAGAGCCTAGATCCTTCATACTATGATTTAATTCATTTAATTGAGTTAAACAAATGTCTGTGGATGATCTGCCATGTGTACCATGCGAGTGAAACTATGTATAAAGTGTAGATTCAGATAACAAAGAGACTAAAAGACACAGATTCTCTTTTTTAAAAAAGATTTATTTATTTATTTATTTATTTATTTGAGAAGTAGAGTTACAGACAATCAGAGGGAAAGACAGAGAGAAAGGTCTTCCTTCCATTGGTTCACTCCCTAAAAGGCCGCAACAGTCGGAGCTGTGCTGATCCAAAGCCAGGAGCCAGGAGCTTCTTCCAGGTCTCCCACGCAGGTGCAGGGGCCCAAGGACTTCAGCCATTTCCTACTGCTTCCCCAGGCCATAGCAGAGAGCTGGATTGGAAGAGGAGCACCGGGACTCGAACTGGTGCCCATATGGGATGCTGGCACTGTAGGCAGCGGCTTTACCCGCTACACCACAGCACTGGCCCTGACACAAATTCTTGTAATATAAAGTATTCTACGGATATCACATCTGTATAAGTTCAAAGAAAATATTGGAATTCAAAGAAAGATCTCACATCAGATTTGGAACTAATATAGGTTCTAAGTAGGAGATGGAGTTTGAACTGAGACCTAAGAGGTCACTGTAGAAGTCCAACAAGAGGGAAGGCATTCCAGGATGAGGAAATCAAATGAGTAGAGAGGAAGTAGTGAGAAGGTTAAGGATAGATGCAAATGGGAGCAGCCCACATTTTCTAGGGAACAAGCTCAGAAATACGAGAAATCTAGGTTCTAGTAAGGGAACAATAAGCCACAGGACAAGGACTGGGTCATCTTCTGACATGCCCCAGACCTAAGTCAGTGACTGGCATATAGTAGGTGTTTGGTTGATGTTTGGAGAAATGATATGGCTGCAGGTGTCTATGGGTTCTGTGTACTACAGTGTAAAACCACACTCTAATTGAGATGCATCCAAGACTGTGCAGATCTATAGAGAAGGAAGGTCAAGGGAGATCTTAAAGAATGGCTTAGCGATTTCTAGATTAAATGGAGGAAGAAGGGTGTTTCTTAGAGCAATGTGTACAAAAGTATGAAATGGTAAGCAAATAGTAACTAAGTATGGCTGAAGAAGACAGGGTGTGGGTTGGGAAATAATGGCAGGAACAATGAGGCTGATGAGGTTGTTTGGGACAGAAAAAAAAGAGATAATATTGGATTCTGAATGACCTACTTGAAAATTTGTATTCTGCACCCTAAATAAAGGAATACCAACAGTTATTTTAAAGTAGTGGCATGATCAGAGTTTATGCTTCAGAATATATATCACTGAAGCATATGGAGGATGAACTGGAGGCGGAAAGATTCCGCAGGTTAGAAAATCAACCAGCAAAGTCACATGAACAAGTAAAAATGAGCATAGTAAAGCCTACATACGTAAATGTTAAGAATGTGTCAAGTACATGAGTCATCAGAGTAGGCCGGCTTTAGTTAGTTTATCATTTGTATTTGGAGCCAGATCTTGATTTTTTTCTTCTAGCTTAATTTAAAAGTAACAGAAATAAGATACAAAATACAAGCTATTTCAATTATTAGATTCCTTTATCTACTACATGTTTTAATTTATACTGAAGATTTGAGTGAAAATAACAATATATTTTCTATATGTCATAATACATAATTTGCATTATTATTTGGTGTATTTACATAATACACATACAGAATATGCATGACACATAATTGCTACAACTTTATACTGCATCTAACAGGGTGACATCTTATTTAAAAAATTTATTTGAAAGAGTTAGAGAGAGAGAGAAAGACAAAGAGAGAGGTTTTCCATCCACTGATTTGCTCCCCAGATGACCACAGTGGCCAGGGCTGGGCTAGAAGAAAGCCAAGAGCCAGGAACTTCATATGGGTCTCCCATGTGGGTGACAGGGATCCAAACGCTTGGGCCGTCTCCCTCTGCTTTTCCCAGGCCAGTAGCAGGGAGCTGGATCAGAAGTGGAACAGCTGGCACATGAACTGCTCCCGTATTTCCAGCATCACAGGAAGCAGCTTTACCCACAGCACCACAAGGCCAGGCCCAATATGGTGTCATGTTGCTTGCGTCTTAACGTCACTATTTAAAGATCAACTTCAATTGTGGCTGTATTTTTCTGATTTGATTTTTTATAAAACTTGTATTTTTAAAATTAATTTATCTGAAAGGCAGTTATAGGGAGACAGAGGGAGAAAGAGAGACAGATCTTCCAACCACTGGTTCACTCCCCAAAGGGCCACAACAACCAGGGCTGGGCCAAGCTAAAACCAAGAGTCAGGAAGTCCATCCAGGTTTCCTATATGGGTGGCAGGGACCCGGGGACTTGGGTCATCTTCCACTGCCCTCCCAGGTGCCTTAGCACAGAGTTGGATTAGAAGTGTATCAGTCCAGACTTCAACTGGCCCTCCAATTTGGATGGTGGCTTAACCTGCTGTACAACAATGTCAGCCGCTTGTCATAATCTTTTTAACAGTTTTATTGATGTACAATTGAAAAGCATATGCTTTTTTGCTTTTCAAAAAATTATTCAGAATAGTTTTAAATGTGCAAAAAATTATGTGATTTTTAAACTAGAATTTTGCAAGTTTACAGAGAAAAATACATTTTATTCTTAGAAGCATTTGTTTAATATATAAACTATTGATTAATATCCTTTTCCATTTACTAATGCATGCTTTAATCAAATTTTGTATATTTTCTTTTAATTTGCCTAAATTTATTTAAATAAATTTCAGTACTTGGCCGAATTTTCTTAATCTCCCTCTCATCAAAAATTTGTTTTGAGCATTTCAATACAAGATTTTAGAGCATCTTCCGATTGAATATTAGTTTTTAAATAAACCAAATCATCTAATATCTTTCTATTCTCAGGTTGCCAAGTAATCATGGA
This sequence comes from Oryctolagus cuniculus, assembly GCF_051225735.1. Classification (NCBI taxonomy): domain Eukaryota; kingdom Metazoa; phylum Chordata; class Mammalia; order Lagomorpha; family Leporidae; genus Oryctolagus; species Oryctolagus cuniculus. Next base: position 97,561,149 of record NC_142867.1, read on the forward strand.
GAAAAATAGCAAGAACAAACTGACTGAGGCTCTTATTTTCTGTTGAGCAATTCTTCAACATATTCCTAGTTAAAACCCTACTACTTTCTACCAGCCCTTATTGAAATTGCTTACCCAGGCCAGCGCCACAGCTCAATAGGCTAAGCCTCCACCTGCAGCGCCGGCACACCGGGTTCTAGTCCCGGTTGGGGAGCCACATTCTATCCTAGTTGCCCCTCTTCCAGGCCAGCTCTCTGCTGTGGCCAGGGAGTGCAGTGGAGGATGGCTCAAGTGCTTGGGCCCTGCACCACCCACATTGGAGACCAGGAGAAGCACCTGGCTCCTGGATTCAGATCAGCGCAGTGCGCAGGCTGCAGCATGCTGGCCGCGGCGGTCATTGGAGGGTGAACCAACGGCAAAGGAAGACCTTTCGCTCTGTCTCTCTCTCTCTCTCACTGTCCACTCTGCCTGTCAAAAAAAAAAAAAAGAAAAGAAAGAAAGAAAGACAGACAGAAAGAAATTGCTTACTTAAACTTCCCAAAAATCAAGCCAGATTTTTCCTACTTGTTTAGTTACCTACAGATTGGCCTGCTATCACTGAGACTATGTAACATGAGTCCCTCAACATTCTATCAACACCAAAGTGCTTTGAATGTTTACTCATCCATTCCTTCCCAGGTTCTTTCTTCCATCAAGAAGTAATCCTTCCCTTCATCCAAGGCTCATCTTTCAAATGAGTCACATTCTCTCTCATACTCAAAGCTATCTACTCAATTATTTATATCTCTTCTTTGACTTAGCTTCTCCTCCACTCTGCCTAAACACATGACCAAGTTCCCTCAACCTTTAATCAAATCCCTTTGTAATCAGTATTCTCTCGACCTGTGCTCATCATCACGTTCATCAGTTATTACACACTTTCATCATCACAATCATTGAAGGCTTGTTCTACAAAGCTTTTCCTATATCTTCACTGCGTAGTGCTTTGCAGTTTGGGTTCTGTCCATCCTCACTCTGCAGAATTTAACTTCTTCAAAAATTAACTTGCAACTACTCAGCAAAAATATTCCTGATATTTTATACTTCTTAAATGTCTCTTATTCTTGACCTTCTTAACCTACTCTTATATCCAACATTATTTTGCACCTTTTTTTTTGAGACATTATGTTCCTATGGTAACTTACAATATTGCACTGTCTCTTCCTTATATTTTTGATTTCAAGCATATGTGTCCTCTACATTTGACATTTACTACTCAAATCTGCCCTCTCAACATGCTTTCTGAGGTCAATGGTATTTTAGCTATAATTGTAACTATGATTTTTATATTAATGGTACCAATATCCATAATTCTGTTTGAGCTCATCTATGATTAGTAAGGTTTCAGAGAATTTTAAGCTACTCATTTCACTGCTAAATAGTCACCACCCCAACCTCCACCTTCCTCTACTCCTCTTTATTCCTGCTTTTTTTTAAATGATTGATTTTATGCATTAAATATGCTTTCCTCCATGTTTATCTATTGGAATGCACATTCTTACAAAGTGGATCTGAGAGAAAAATAGATAAATTTAAAAGGAGAAATAGCAGTGTCATAAAAAGTGGTAAAGCAAGTATTTTTAAAATCCATAAAAAATAGATGTACACTATATAAATAATAAAATTAACATTTCATATTAATTAAATATATTTATATTAAATATAGCTAGGTATATATTATATAAAATATATAAATCATATAAGAAAGCAGTAGATTCTGATTATCTTAATGACCCAGCCTTATAAAAATTAAAATCATGATTAGAATCCAAGTCATGATGTTGGGGTGGACATTGTGGTACAACTGGTTAGGCTAGCACTTGGGATTCCTGCATCCCCTATTGAAGTACCTGATTGGAGCCCCTGATGCTTCACCCTTCCAATCCTGCTTCCTGTTGTATCTGTGGATAGCAGTGATGGCCCAAGTGTTTAGTTTCCTGCCATCCATATGAGACATCCTGAAGGAGTTCTGGCTTAGCCCTGGCTGTATTGGACATTTGGGGAATGAAACAGTCTTTGCATTCTTTCACACTTGGCCTCTTCCTGCATCTTCAAGTTCAGCATCACAGCATCTTTACATCACTCTCTGCTGCATCTTCACATCACTGACCCTCTCTATCTGTGTACCATTGCCCCTACTCTGAGGATGCTTGTGATTACAGTTATAGCAACTTGGATAATCTAGGATTGTCTCCCTGTCTAAAAAGCCCTCATTTAATCACATCTGCAAAAACTTTTTTTAAATATAAGATAACATTCACAGTTTCTGTGGATTAGTATCTGGATATCTTTGGGAACTATTATTTAACCTTCCAAATAATATGGTAAATAATGTAAGTGTAAAACCTGAGGGGCTGGTGCTGTGGCTTAGCAGGTAAAGCCGCCACTGCAGTGCCGGCATCCATATTGGTACCGGTTCAAGACCCTGCTGTTCCACTTCCAATCCAGCTCTCTGATATGGCCTGGGAAAGCAGTGGAAGATGGCCTGGGCCCCTGCACCCACGTGGGAGACCCAGAAGAAGCTCCTGACTCCTGGCTTCGGATTGGTGCAGCTCTGGCCATTGTGGCCAATTGGGAAGTGAACCAGTGGATGGAAGACTCTCTCTCTGCCTCTCCTTCTCTCTATGTGTGTAATTCTGACTTTCAAACAAATTAAAAAAAAAGAAAGAAAAACCTGAGGTCATGAGATACTATATATTTTGCTCAAAGGAAATATAGCAATAAAAACAAAACAAAACAAAAGAGACAGAACTGGGGTGAGCATTTGGCTTAGCAGTTAAGCGGTTAGGGACTCTGCTTGGGACACCCATATCCAATTTCAGTGTGCTTGAATTTGAGTATTGGCTCTGCTTCTGATCCCAGCTTCCTGCTATTGTGCAACCTGGGAGGCAGTAGATGATAACTAATCAGATTCTTGCTATCCACATGGGAGATCTAGACTGAGTTCCGAACTCACAGCTTCAGCTTGGCCCAGCCTTGGCACTGGCAGGCATTTGGGTGTAAACCAGTGACACAAGGCATGCTCTCTCTCTCTCTCCTCCAATCTCTCCCACCTAAATAAATAAAAATGAGTAAATAAAATTTCAACAATAGGAGCAACAGACAAATGATGACTAGGAAAATGTATTTCATCATATGTAATTATGAATTAATACAATTATGTATATAAGTAAATATGGGTAAATAAATCAAATTATAAAATTAGACAAAAATCTGTGGTGAGTCAACAGATACATGAAATATTTTCAACTTCATGTTGATCAATCAGAATGAATTCCTACACATTTACCAAGTAAGGAGATTAAGGAATAAGCCCTCTTCACTACAGTAGTATTCGTTGGCACAAACTTTACTGTACAGATTTTCTTGAGAAAGTTTGGCAAATGGATATGAAAGCCTACACTCAGACCTTCCACTTGTCAAAATTTTTCCAAGAAATTAATCTCAAATTTACATAAAAACTAATGCTATAAAATTTATTTAAAAACTAACACTACAACTTAATTAAATACTATAAAATTAAAATATATTTGTAATAATTTAATAAGCAAATAGTGATTTCTTATTATAAAATATGCTAGTTTAACATCTTATTAATAGTAATTTGCAAATTATCAAAACCTAATTTTCTCTTTTTAAAGATTAAAAAAAAATGAAACTCAGACTAAAAGTTGCTCCACATCATAAAGCTACTAAAAGATGAGTCAAGGATCTTAGACTTGTACAGGTTTAGAAAAAAAGCCTACTCGATCACAATATTAAGATATTCATGCTGGCACCACAGCTCAATAAGCTAATCCTCCGCCTGCAGCACTGGCACACCGGGTTCTAGTCCCGGTCGGGGTGCCGGATTATGTCTTGGTTGCTCCTCTTCCAGGCTAGCTCTCTGCTGTGGCCCGGGAGTGCAGTGGAGGATGGCCCAAGTGCTTGGGCCCTGACCCTCCTGGAAGACCAGGAGAAGCACCTGGCTCCTGGCTTTGGATCAGCGCAGTGCGCTGGCCACAGCAGCCATTGTGGGGTGAACCAACGGAAAAAAGGAAGACTTTTCTCTCTCTCTCTCACTGTCCACTCTGTCAAAAAAAAAAAAAAAAAAAGGATATTCACTATACTGCCATGCTGTTAACAGCATAAAAAGTGAGCTACTTAAATATACAATATAGGATTTAAAGATCATTTTGTATCCATATTGACTATAGAAATGAGTAATCAGTTTCAAAAATTATACCAAACATTTCTCAACAATGATAATAGGAATAAAATTGCCACAATAGCACCTCCTTTGTGTTATCCTTATGAACAGTCAGAAAACATGTGATAGATTGATTCATAAACCAGATGACCTACATTTGAATCCCAAGTCTACCACTAGCCACATATGATTTTTATAGCTATTAAGTGGATAATTCACATAAACTGTTTAGCAGGATGCCAGACCTATGGCAATGCACAACAAAGACAAACATCTTGGATGTCAGCTGGAGAATCTGTGGTCTTTGAGAGCTGGATTTAAGTACTTTGAACCACTAGAAGTACAGCGTGGAAGCTACCAAGGATGTTTTTATTTATTTATTATTTATTTATTTGAAAGTCAGAGTATGTTTCTAACTCTGCCGTTTGAGGTAAGTCAGCTTGAGCATGTCCCGAATTGCACATCTCTTCCCTCTCTTATTCCCACTCTTATATTTAACAACGATCACTTTTCAGTTAAGTTTCAGCACTTAAGAAGAATTGTGTATTGATTACAGTATTCAACCAAAAGTATTAAGTACAACAAACAAACAAAAAATACTAAGAGGGATAACATACCAAGTTGCTCATCAACAGTCAGGGTGAGGGAGGATCAAGTCACCGTTTCTCATAGTGTTCATTTCTCTTTAACAGGTTTCCTTTTTGGTGCTCAGTTAGTTGTCACCTATCAAGGAGAATAAGTGGTATTTGTCCCTTTGGGATTGGCTTATTTCACTCAGCATAATGTTTTCCAAATTCCTAACAGGGATCACTTTTCAGTTAAAATTTAAACACCTAAGAATAATTGTGTGTTAATTACAGAGTTCAACCAACGGTACTAGAACAAAAAAAATACTAAAATGGATAAAGTATTACATTGTATATCAACCGTCAGGACAAGAGCTGATCAAGTCACTGTTTCTCTTAGTGTCCATTTCATTTCAACAAGTTTCCCCTTTGGTGCTCAGTTAATTGTCATCGATCAGGGAGAACGTATGATATTTGTCCTTTGGGACTGGCTTAATTCACTCAGCATAATGTTTTCCAAATTCCTCCATCTTGTTGCAAATAACCAGGTTTCATTGTTTTTGACTGCTGTATAGTATTCTATAGAGTACATGTCCCATAATTTCTTTATCCAGTCTACTGTTGATGGGCATTTGGGTTGGTTCCAGGTCTTAGCTATTGTGAATTGAGCTGCAATAAATATTAATGTGCAGACAGCTTGTTTGCCAATTTCATTTCCTTTGGGTAAATTCCAAGGAGTGGGATGGCTGGGTTGAATGGTAGGATTATATTCAGGTTTCTGAGGAATCTCCAGACTGACTTCCATAGTGGCTTAACCAATTTGCATTCCCACCAACAGTGGGTTAGTGTCCCTTTTTCCCCACATCCTCGCCAGCATCTATTGTTGGTAGATTTCTGAATGTGAGCCATTCTAACTGGGGTGAGGTGAAACCTCATTGTGGTTTTGATTTGCATTACCTCAAACGGTAGAGTTAGAAACATACCAGGGGATTCCAATTCAATCCCATCAAGGTGGCATGTACCAATGCCATTTCACTAGTCCCAGTGATCAATTTCTGTTCACAATTGATCATAATGATAGGAATAAGAACCAAAGGGATCACATAAACAAGAATAGTGTCTGCAAATACTAGCTGATAGAATCAAAAAGGGAGAGAATGATCCAACATGGGAAGTGAGATACACTTAGGAGACCCATAGAATGGCAGATGTCCTAAACAGCACTCTGGCCTCAGAATCAACCCTTAAGGCATGCGGATCTGGCTGAAAAGCCCAGGAGACTATTTCAGGCATGGAAAGCCAAGACACTCTGGAAAAAAAAAAAAAAAAACTAAATGAAAGATCTCCGCGAGTGAGATCCCAGTGGAAAGAATGGGTCATCAAAGAAGGAGGTACCTTTCTCTGAAGGGAGGAAAGAATTTCCACTTTGACCATGGCCTTGTCTAAAAATTATCAGAGTCAGTGAACTCAGGGGGCTTCCATAGCCTTGGCAGCTTATGACAAGAGCCTAGGTTGATTACTGATGCCATAAACAAGAGTTTCAATTTGTTAAGTGAACAACGGGAGTCACTGTGCACTTACTCCTCGTGTAGGATCTTTGTCCTTAGTGTGCTGTACATTGAGATTTAATGCTATAACTAGTACTCAAACAGTATTTTTCACTTTATGTTTCTGTGTGGGAGCAAACTGTTGAAATCTTAATGTATGCTAAACTGATCTTCTGTATATAAAGAGAATCGAAAATGAATCTTGATGTGAATTGAAGGGGAGAGGGAGTGGATAAGGGGAGGGTTGTGGGTTGGAGGGACGTTATGGGGGGGAAGCCATTGTAATCCATATTCTGTACTTTGGAAATTTATATTCATTAAATAAAAGTTAAAAAAAGAGAAAAGAAAGTCAGAGTAATGGAGAAAGAGGGGAGGGGAGGGAGAGAGAGAGAGAATTGATTTTCCTTTGGCTGGTTCACTCCCTACATGGCTGCAACAGCCAGGGCTGAGCTAGGCCAAAGCTAGGAGCCGTGAGCTGCTTCCATTCCACATACTAAAGTGACAACATTCCATCTCAAACCATTTTGATCATGGCAATAATAGGTAGACAATAGCAACCACAAAAACATATTCTTAAGAAATCTTTAGTGGAAAGCAACATGAACCAACTATTGCTACATACAGGAGTGCATCATACAGCTTAAGTTCAAGAATCCAGTAAGGTCTAGGTCTAGGAGAAACAGAGGCCTAGGAAAGAGTCCCAGAACTGAAAAACATCAGGGCCAGATAGTGCGACTCTTCTGTCCCACTCTTCTTCATCTTTTTCACACAGTTCAGCTTCCCTGTGTTCCAAGAGAGGCTCAAAGACAACCACACAACAAATACTGATTTAGATACTGAGACTAACCCAGACTGAACTGTTAGGTCCTAGTATTTTTATTCTAAATTTCTAGAAAAGAGGGGCTGGTGTTGGGGCATAGCAAGTTAAGCCACCAACTTTGATGCCAGCCCCCCACATGGAAGGAAGGATTTACCCCATAACAATTAGAAATTATTTATGGCCAGTGTCATGGCATGTGGGTTAAGCTGCCACTATGGGGAACAATTTGATTTCTGAGTCCCAGCTACTCCACTTCTGATCTAACTCACTGCTAAAGCACCTAGGAAACCAGCAGCGATGGCACAAGTACTTGGGTCCCTGTCACCCACTTGGGAGACCCAGATGGTGTTCCAGCCCCCTAGCTTAGGCCTGAATCAGCTCTGGAGGTTGTAACCATTCTAGGAATGAACCAAGGACAATTTCTCTCTCTCTCTCTCTCTCTCTCTCTCTCTCTCTCTCTCTTTCTCTTTCTCTTTCTCTTTCTCTCCAACTGTGCCTCTCAAATAAATAAAATAAATCTAAAAAATTAATTCTAGAACAGAAAATTTGGCCCAGATTTAGTAAGGAATTCTCCTTTTGCATACAACTGAAGACAGTGAGTTTCTTACATATAGTTTTCATCATGCTTTTAAAGACTTTTATTTCTGTCACCTAACACTGTTTCATTGTAAACTAAACAATTTAGTTTAATGGGTGAGACAGCTGGGAAAGGGTATCATGGTATGTTATGAGCTAATTCCTAAACAGAACTTAGACAACTGATTTTCTAGTTTTATTTTTTTCAAGATTTAGTTTATTTATTTGAAAGACAGAGTTACATAGAGACGTAGAGGCAGGAAGAGAGAGAGAGAGGTCTTCCATCTGCTGGTTCACTCCTCAAATGACCATAACAGCCAGAGTTAAGCTGATCTGAAGCCAGGAGCCAGGAGCTTCTTCCAGGTCTCCCAAGGGGGCCCACACCCTTGCACCATCTTCTACTGCTTTCCCAGGCCATAGCAGAGGGTTGGATCAGAAGTGGAGCAGCCGAGACTTGAACTGGCGCCCATGTGGGATGCCAGCACTGCAGACCACGGCTTTAACCCACTGCACCACAGCACTGGCCCCTCCAGTTTTATTAAATAAGTATGAACTAAATATTAAATGGATTCAATTGGAGACCATTATGCTTAGTGAAATAAGCCAGTCTCAAACAGACACATATCATATGTTTTCCCTGATTTGTGGTAACTAATATACAGAAACCAGAAAAAGGTAATGTACAAGACTGTAACTGACATTTTGAAATTTGATTATTGTGTATAGCACTTTATACTCTTGAGGAACAGTGGTTCTTCTACGTTCTACTTGTTGAATTCTTTATTTAGTGGAGGATTAAGCTTGTAATTATAGAGTAAATTCAAAGTATGTCACTGTAAAAATTAAAAGAAAAATAAGAAAGGAAAGAAGAGGTAGGGTGGTATAAGGGAGGGAGGGAAACAGGGCAGGGTGGGAAGTATTATGCTCTTAAAACTGTATCTATGAAATATACAAAATATGTTCCCTTTATATAAATAAAAAAAAATTTTTTGACAGAGTTAGACAGTGAGAGAGAGAGAGAGAGAGAGAGAGAGAAAGGTCTTCCATTGGTTCACTCCCCAGATGGCCTCTATGGCCGGCACTGCACCGACCCGACACCAGGAGCCAGATGCTTCTTCCTGCTCTCCCATGTGGGTGCAGGGACCCAAGCACTTGGGCCGTCTTCCACTGCCCTCCCGGGCCACAGCAGAGAGCTGGACTGGAAGAGGAGCAATGGGGACTAGAACCCGGTGACCATATGGGATGCCAGCGCTGCAGGCAGAGGATTAACCAAGTGAGCCACGGTGCCGGCATAATAAAATTTTTTTTAAAAAGAACACTGAGTAAAAGGCAAGCTATTTAAGAATACCAATTATAGTGAAAATAACATTTTAAGTGTTAAAGTGATCATATGGATAGGATTGTTAGAGTTATCATATAGATAGGATTAGGTGTTAAAGTGATCATATAAATAGGATTACATGTTTGGTATTAATAATAGATAGAAATAAAAAGGAGTGAATACTCCAACATGGGAAGCAGCCCATAAATCAGACTCATAGAATGACAATTGCTTTAAGTAGCACTCTAACCTCAGAATCAGCCCTTAAGGTATTCTAGTCTTGCAGAAAAACCCAAAAGAGCATTCCAGGCAGAGAAAGCCAAGACACTGTGGCAAAAAATGTCCTACAAGAAGGAATTCCGTGGGTGAGACCCCAGTGGAAAAAAGTGGTTATCAAAGAAGGATGTACCTTTCTCTGAAGGGTAGAGAGAACTTCTAGTTTGCTTTTGCCTTGTCTAAGTACTGATGGAGTTTGTGGATTCTAAAGGCTTCCATAGCCAAAGCAGCTCATGTCAAGAGCCTTAGGTGATCACTGATATCATATATAAGAGTATTAACTGCTAAATTAAACAACAGGAGTCACTGTGCACTAACTTCCCGTGCAGGACCTCTGTCCTCAAAGACTTGTATTATGAGAGTTAACAGTAAAATTTGTTTTCAAAGATTTCATTTTACTGTCTTAAGTGGAGGATATTCTTATTTCTCATAAATTCTAGTTATGCCAAAGTGTCCAACTCCATTGCTTGTTCTCTTAAGTGCTTCTTTAATTAATGATAAAACTTGTTCTCAAAGAAAAGAAAATATTATAGCCTTTCATTAAGTCAATATCCAGTCATTTGGGGTATTGTTTACTGTGGTAAATATTGATAATAAAATGTTGTTTCAGTAACTTGCTTAAGATACACTGAGAAGACCTTTTATAGAAAAATTCTTAGTAGCAAGATAATTTTTATTTTCCAAAGTGTATTAGTTATCTAGTTTATCTCCTTATTTAATGACATTTCTACTTAACAAGAAAACTGGTTTTTTTATTTATATGCTTCCAATCTGAGAGTATATGAATAATGGCAGCAATTTCTTTCTGATTCTTGGTATGAATTGAAAGTGTGGGATAACGGACCCGGAATTAACTAGATTACATTAGGAAATATGTAAAAGTATAACTGTTAAATAATATCAAAATTTAATTATTTTAAACATTTGAGAGGCTCTTCTAAGAACCATTCCATGTATGATCTCTTGTTTAGGTTCACTTTTATAATATAATTGTAAGAAGCTTTAAAAAAAAGAATACCAATTAAGCATAGGTATATATTATTAAAAACCAGATTAGTGAAGTGTAAAACAGATCTTAGCTTATGCTCCATATATATTATGGTAATTGCCTGACGGTAGAAGGATGAAACATCTATTTATATGCAGTAACTCATGTTTATAGACTACTAAAAAATAAGTCATTTCCATTCAATAGTAGTTATTTGAAAATGGTTTCTTTCAGTGGGGCATATCTCACTGGCTGGAGGAATTGCTTAAAAGAGTGAATGCCATCAGGATAGTGGGATTATAGAGCACTGGGTAGTTCACAAAAAGATGAACACACTGAGCCTCAGATGTGCACTGACTGCCTTCAGCTGTGGTATTCTTGTGTGTAATCTTTCCCCATGCTTTTAAGTCTTTCTTATTTTTATTATCCAGCATTATTTCATGAATGAGAACATACACAATACCAGCTACCAGTAACAGTGGGAAATGCAGGCTTGAATAATAGAAGCTTGAGATAATCAAGGAGTCCACAGTATTGCTGCTCTGATAAATGAAATGGAATTTCAATTTCTAATTTATAAAATGAAATCATTGCTCAACATCACAAACTGTAAAGTACCTTTTTTTGTCTGTAAGATCTGCAGTCAGATGAGCTCATTGGTGTTGACCTACTGCAAGTGAAATTTGACCCACACTTGAAATTCTACTTCAAATGTTGTCCATAAAGGTATTTCCATTTCTAGTTCATTTTTAGGTGTTGTATATAAGATAAAATTATACATAATTGCTCCAAGATGAAAAATTTAATTAGATGCAAACCAAAGGGAAAAAATTATTGTTGGAAGTTTAAGCCTCACTAGGAGAAATGACCTCTTTTTAGCTCTTTTTTCTGAAATGATATGTGAACTCATATTACATGTTTCAGAAGATGAAATTAAATAAAATAAGTATAACCATAATTCAACAATGAAACATTGTATACATTCCTCTGTAGGGCCTTGGCAACACTCGGAACACTAGTATTTCTTGATTGCTTCCAAATCCACCGATCTTATTTCTACAGTTTAGAACATCATAAAGAGTCAAAAATAGCAGAATCCTACTCTGTGATACTTTCTCTTACACCTCACTTCACAACTGAAGTGGTTTGACCTCTAATTCATATTGACATTATCTAATTCATCTTATCAGTCCTCATTAAGATCTTATTCAAATTAAAACCGTTGAAGACAAAAGCTAATGATTTGATATTTGAATTGGTTTCAAAACTGATCTTGTATTCACATGGCTAATAACTACTGATCTTTATTTGTACTGATTTAATTATAGGAACTTGAAAAATTACATTTGTCTCTCCCGATTTAGCATTTGCCACAAAACCCTTTGAAAATATTACCATGAGTCAGATATGATGTATGTTTTCTCCAAGGATCCGTTTCTGGCGTTGTTTCCCTAGGAACATATCACAACCTGAAATCTCACGCAATGCACCTGTTGTTGTGTACCAAGACTCCAAGGGAGACATTTCAGCTGTGGCTCTCCTAGTTGTTCTACTACCTCTGTTCATCCATAAATGCTCTGCTTCTTTGCTCTTCTACAATCTGGTGTCTAAATTTCCTTTTCATCATAGATGAAGTCTGTACCTAATTAAATTGCAGACCTATTTCTTTTTGATTTTGAATTCACAATTTCTGGGATACATTACATTTATATTGCTGATAATCTTGCTCTTAATGGTAATGTTAATGCCTCTATCTAACATTAGTTTCAGTTCCTACAGAAAAAAAATGTAAGTTATTTGGCATTCTTTAGTTTTAGCTGGGGTTTCATTGGACTAACATTTCTTTTAAAAATCACTTACAAATTCTACAAGAATTAGATATGCAAAAATATGCAGGGAAATTTCTGCTTACTTTTAAAGTTCTGGTAAACTCGAGAGCAAATCATAACCAGGTGGTCTGAAAAGAGTGGCTAAAAATCAATCACCCACCACAGAAAAAGGGGAAGCATTTATGTCTTCACTGCAGATCTGTTTATTTTACAATTAACAAAAGGGTATTGGGCTTTTTGAGAATTTTTTGCTTAAGGATTCAGGGAAGACAGTATCCCTTTGTTAAATGCAAAATAAACAAATCTGCAGCAGAAGAGCATGCCTAGCAAAATGCATCTTGCTTTCCAAAGCACAGATGAAAACTTGCAGCCTGCTCCTCGTGCTGAATCTGAGCCTGGGTCTGAATTTCCTTATCCTTTCCCTAGCAATAGCCATTGCCCCACACTGTTCAAACTCCTTTCCCTCAGAGAAATCTATCTGACCTGTGCATCATCCCATCAGATTGTTTATTCAGAGCAAAGGTGCAACCCCCCAAAATAAACTTGAATGTTTGATGTTAATAATGTCTTAGACACAAAATTCCATATTCCAAAATTTTCATAACAAGAAGTTCATTAAGGATTTTAAAACATATGCTTTCATTTTCTTCATGAGAATATAAAATGAAGAAAGGCTTATTAGGGATCCTCTTACTTTAAGTAATGCCTGATTTCAGTATTGCTGTCCATGTGTGAATTTTTATTTTGCATTACATTGCATCAAAACAGAGCAAAATTATAGGGGTCAGTTTTTACTCCAGACCCCTGGAAGTCAGAAGACATTTGGGGGCATCTGTGATTTCTCAAATTATCCTAGACACGGAATTGGACAAAGGTGAGGATTTCATCAGTATTATAGACAGATCTCACAAGGAACTGACCACTCCCATCTGGGTGACTCCAGCTTGACTAATTGCAAAAGATTTAGGAGCATCTTTGTGGTACAGGAAGGTCATGGGATTTGGGTTCTAACGGACATTGCTGAAGTTTGTAATCTGTCTTCAGCACTTAGTACTGAATAGTTACTTGACTTTTCAAACCTCAGGAAGAGTTGAGGATTGAATGAAATGATAAATGTGAAGTTTGATCAAAACACAACTCAATACCTGACTCACTAATAGCTGCTTAACAAAGCTGTGCCCACTCTACTCAGAATCTTCTGACACGAAATCTTACATTTTTACTCATATGATTCTGTACTGCACTAGATTTTCTTGAAGGAAATCAAGAGTAAAATAATTCAGGGAGAAATGTCCTTTTTTAATCTATTTTCCTCACAAATATATAACTGTCAATGAAGAAAAGAAAGTGTATGTGTTAGCTTTATCATTGCAGGGGATTTTGAGGCATGTTGAGCTCATGGAATTGGAACAATTTAATACCCTTGTGTGCACTTCCCAAACACTTAGGAAAGTTGAAATACAAAATGAAGGGAACACAAAGTAACATAATCTCATTTCCAGAGTCACTTCCAGTCTTAGCCCGACACAGCTGTTACACTGGGAATTATCCAATAGCACACAGATAGATCTCTTTCCATTCATTCGGATAATTCTGAATTCCTTTCAGAGGAAGCATAATGCCAGTGCAGAAGTATAAAGACCCAATAATGGTCATCCTAAGGAAGAATTCAACCAAGTAGGACAGCTGCTCATCAGAAATGCTGCAAAGCTGTCTTTATCATCCATATGTTTCCTTCCAACACAGTTGAAACTTCAAATTATATTAGATGTTTCTTACATTAAAACATTTGATGAACTGTGCTACTCAAAAAATGGGAGAACTTGCTATAAGAAGAAATAAAATAGTTTCTGCTGTGAGTGTGTGTGCATGTGTGAGCATACATATTCAAAATCTTATTGGTCTATTTTATAATTGCATCTATAAGGGCAAAAGAAAGAATTTGAGAAAATATACAGTCTTCTAGTTTATATTACTAAATTGTATGAATCTACATCAAAACAGATTAATCATGTAATTGCTGGCTTAAATTTGACAGTTATTAGAGAACAGTAGACCTGAGTACAAGCCTACCTGCATTTATTTCCTGACTTTGCTTCTTACACCCATGTAATCTTTGATTGATTAAGGGCTCTGTATCCTAGCATTGCAGATCAAATTGAGATAACAGTAGTACCCTCCCCACATGGTTGTATTGAACACTTTTAAAATTTTATCCTATAGATATCTCATCATCATTGAAATGTGCCTAAAGGTTGACCAATAACTATTCAAAAGTCACTTTTGCAAATAAGGGTTTAATTCAATTCTATGCCAGAATTGAAACCTGGGGGAATCTGCCTCCAAAGATCAATATTTTCGTAATGCATATAGTAAGACATTGGGAATCAGAAAAATCAGAAAAAAATGTGCTTAGCCTTTTGGAACTTTAATTTCATTATTTACAAATTCAAAATTTATTCATTTAGGATGGGAAATGAATGAAATTTTGCACATACATTGATCAGTTTTTCAGCCTGAAAGGCAATATATTTTGTTTCCAGTTTCCAATGGGGACTAAGAAAAATATTACAAAAAGTTAAGAATCAAAAAACGATGAATAAATAGAGCCCTAATTAAGAATTATTTAAATGATTGTCAAAAAAAGTACCAAAGGATATCAATTGTTTTTTAGGATTAGTCATGACTAATCACCACAATTACACCTTTCTAAAGCATGAACTATGCATGTGTTGCTCTATCTTGAACTTTTAGTATTTTTCAAATCATGGTCTTCCCTTAGGAAATTTAAATTATACATCAAGTCATGATATCTTTAAGGTTAGGTGACAAAAAGAGTTATCTATATCATTTTTTTACTTGACAGGCAGAGTTAGTGAGAGAGAGAGACAGAGAGAAAGGTCTTCATTCTGTTGGTTCACCCCCACAAATGGCTGCTAAGGCCAGTGTGCTGTGCCGATCCGAAGCCAGAAGCCAGGTGCTTCCTCCTGGTCTCCGATGGGGGTGCAGGGGCCCAAGCACTTGGTCCATCCTCCACTGCCTTCCCCGGGCCAAGCATCTCTTAACTGCTGTTATCGCTATTTAAGCTGGTACTAAAATATAAAACAACAGGATGGGGGAAAATTACTGATTTAATCTGTATAAACTGCCAGTGATACCAATCGACTAGAAAAAAAAGGCACTTTTTTTTTCCTAGAATGAAATATCTGCTGTTGATCAGCAATTTATGACAATGCTTTGCAAATTTAGAATGTGAGACTGGAGAATGATTAGTGATTCATTCAATGCAAAATAGTCATGTGTTGATGTTACATCATGTAGTGTGTTGGATCTGGAGGTTAAAAGATAAGTGTAATATAATGCATACGCTAATCTTCCTCTTGTAATTGGGGGAAGGGTGCATGGAGGGAATTTTGCCCCCAGGGAATGTCTTTTATTAAATGTAGTTTCCCTCCCCATTTTTGTAAGGTAAGCTTTAAAGTAATGTTGCTGTTGCTCTGTAGGAGAAACTCTGTTAGAATCTTTAATCTACAGAACAGCAGTTCTAATTGAAACAGCAGCAATTCCAATGTGAATTAGACAGCACACATGCTGTTATGGTGCATCTTGGGCTCTCAGAAAAGAGAAATGGACTCCCACAAGCAAAGGCAGAAATCTCTTTCAGTGAAAGCTCTTAGAGCCAACACTCACCCCATGGAGACAGAGGCATTGTTTTTCTAACTCTCCCCGCTTCTCCTCAGAAAGTAGAGGTGAAAAGTATGCTTTTCCTTAGTATACATTTTAAACTTCATAGGTGCCATTCTGGTGAAAGAAACAGAGACTGTCATCTGGTAGGCCAAATGAAAGACAATTAATAGAATACTGACTTACATTTAATTCTGCAACTCAAAATCAATTGTTCTGCATATAAAGGAGTCTAAAGGTATCTTGTTCTTTGATAAATGCATAATCAAAATAATTAATTAATTATTGTGTAAACACTTATGTAAATTTGAGCAGCACAGTAAATGAGCAATAATTATTTTCCCCAATTAAAGCTCTACTGTTTGAGTTGAAATGTGTTATAACTTCTAAAGTATTCAGAAAATGTGAGACATTGTTCCTGTAGTCAGTCTCAGAGTTTAAAGAGGTCTAAGACTGTAAACAACACTGAACAGTGTGTAAGGGTTGAAGAACTATATATAAAAATTCTGTTCTACAAGATCAGAAACAGAGCTGTTGTAGACTGGGAGACTCATTTAAGTATTGTCAATATCACACACATGTAATATTCAAAATGCTGCTTCAGAATAAAAGGATGAATCATTTCCCTAGTTTGAGTTACTTGTTTTGTTAGGATTAACACTGAAAATGTGTCTTTAATAGAACTTGCCCCTATCCAGTGAGTAGGGTAGATTGTCTGTTACAGAGTAAAGCTTTTCCCCCTAAATGAAGTAAAGATGGGATTCAGTTAGTCTATGCTTATTCCTAAATTGAAGATTAGCTACTATCATTGACCATAAAATGATGTTCAATTAAAACTTGAAGCTGAGCAACCACATCTTCAAACTATTCATTTTTTGCAGTAAGCTGTATTACCAAATAATTTTCAAATCTTCTAAACCACCCCATAAGACTGCATTGAAGGTTTTAAATTAAGAGAATAAAGCATTGTGCAATGATATTATTGATACCTTTGATTAGCAGCTGCATATATCCATTCAAATAAATGGGGGGGGGGGAGTAGTTTTCCACTCTTAGCCAATATCTCCAGGACTGTTGGATGAAAACCCAGAAATTAATACTGAAATACAAATTATATATATCAGCTGTTCCTTTAAAAAAAATCTTAAAGTTCTAATAAAATATAGACAGTGCCATGAAGATCATATTAAGAATTAAATAATTAATGCCAGAATTCTTGAGCCAAAGGGAATTAGGATTTAGAATTAAAATGTCTACACCCACAAATAGAAGTTAGACATTTCTAGAGACAGATAGGTAAATGAAAGTATTCAATGGGTTCTTCCTTCATTCTGAAGATTAAAGACTGACCAAAACTTAAATAAATATTTTTCAGAGCAGAGAACATTGTGTAGCATTATATATAGAACTGATAAAGACCAAAAAGAAGCCTAAAATGCATGCAAGAAACATTAAAATGTTATTTCCTTGATATGAAATATAGGTCTACAAAAATACTAGTTTCTTTTTCAATCTGGTGGAATTATAACTATAAGAGGCCTTCAAAAGTAAAATCTTACTGATGATTTAAGGTATACTGGACTGGCAAGGAAGCTTTCCATGACAATTCAAAGTCCTGTTGATTTTTACCTACTCTGAATTCATTTAGAACATGAAAAATATAACACCAACTGTAGCGCTTATATACACCAACCAAAATGCAAATTTAAACAAATGTTCAAAGTATACAGAGACAGGGTGTGTGTGTCTTACTGTTTCTGTTTTGTTCTTGGAACATAATCTGCTTCCTTGGTGCTGAATCCTAAGGGCTGTTAATTAACTTGCCATGTGACCGAGAGCAGCTCTCTTTGGGCACTGGTTTTTTTCAACTGAAAAATTATTAGTCAATAATACCCCTGCCTATTATAGCTCCAACAATCGAAATTCTGTTATCTTATTTCTGTTGACACTGCTAAACACACACACACACACACAAAAGATAATATTCTGACCTGTTGAAGTGAAATTTAGGCTTACATAAGCAGATTCTTAAATGAATGCCTTTAATTTCATTGTTGCTCAGGGTGACTTTCCTGATCAAAAGAAATAGCACCAAAAAAAATTGCTAAGTGAAGTCATTGTGGTATTCTTAACAGTCCTAAATGTCAATTTGAAGAATAGGCCGCTTCTTCTGGAGCACTCCTATTTAAAACGGAGTGGACAGCAACATTGATGGATGATCGAGGCAGTCTGACTCACACAAGGGGACTTTATGCTTCTGCAAGTGAGGAGGAAAATGTAGAATTTTTTTATATCACTCTTACACAATGATGAAATTATGCTAGCAATTCAAAATGCAGAACTGCCTACCAAAATCCTAGAGAAGGTAATCCATTCTTTCTTTCCACCTGCATTGGTAAGTACCAGCAAGCTGGGTGGGAACTCCTCCAGATTTCTTTATTCTGTCCTCCTTTTCATTTTCTTTTATGATACAAACTGATTTCTCTAGCTATCCTGTCAGAGAGACATCTGTTACCTTTGTAGAAGCCAATGCACATCGGTGTGTGTCATGTGTTAGTTATGCAGTGCCAACACTCTGGGACAAATCCTTCCACTAAGCTTTGTCTGAAAACTCTTTATCTCTGTCAATCATTACAGCTATGTGTGTTGCCCACCTCTCAACTTCAGACACTGGTAGCAGGTGATCTATGAGCTGAGTTATTTCTTCCCATGCTACTAAAATGACATGCTACCACTATTGTTCCCTTGCCAGTTTTTAAACTACCCTGTCAAGCTCAGAGAATTAATAAAAAAAAATGAAGCCTCCCTAATATAACCTTAATGCCCTTGTGTGCCACTCTTCCATTCTTTTTCACTTTTCTGTCTCAAATCATGGAACTAAAAGGATTAAATATAATGCTATAAATTAAAACATATGACAGTCCATGGAGGCCTTAGTATAGGTTTTCCAGATATAGGAGAATTATCATGTAACTACACCTTAGATTTGATATTTTGATGTGTAAGAACAACTTTTCTGAGACCCAAAGGTAATGAGAAGAGCTAAGTCCCGAAAATGCAAGTTAAAATAACGGGTCACTGCATTAGGTACTGTATATACTTCCATTTTCTTTTCATGTGGCCTGATCAATTACTTGCCTTTATGCTCTGAGGAGTGTTGGCTGTCCATTGCAGAATGCTTTTATATTGACAGCATTCCACTCTACTTATCATCATGCAGAGTCTGTGTCAGCACTTCCAATGGTCTCTCTGAGCATTGCCCTCCCACTGGGCGGATGATGAGCTCGACTGATCTATCCCTGAAAGTGCTGAGGGAGCTTCCAGCCCAGATGGCCTTCTTGCTGATCATGTCTAAGGGTTATTTTGTTCTTGCTTTTTTCCCCTAAGTTGGCTCATTTAATACAGGATTTATCAGAGGCATTGCGATCGGAGCCAACCACAAAAAAATTAACTAAGTTAAAGAGCTGCTTAAAAAAAAGGCAATCATCAGTAAATATATTTCCCATGTGATAAACAGGAAAAAACTGAGATATGTGTTTAGATGTGTGTCAGTACTAACAGGTGCAAATGTAGACCAAAGCATGTTACACTTCACTGTTACACTTACTAAGCATTAAAGCTTAGTAAGAGATTTTATCCCTGGATGACCAATAGAAGATGTAGAAGGCTACAAAGATTCTCAGGAAACATCCTGTAAAACAGTAGTTTGCATGGAACTGACCTAATGTTGGCTAAAATTCAAATAGCAATAGAAACATCATTTTTTGAGATGTGTTTGGTTCATCTCATTTGAAAAGTGGAAAATAAACAAAATAGTGATATTAACTTCATATGGCAATTACATTTGTAGGATAAAGGCCAGCATTAGACTATGAACATGTACAAGAGGGGACATACCAACATCAAGCCCTAGAACTTAAAAGAGATTTTCAACAGGAATGGCCATAGTTGAATGTGTGATTTATTTTGCCTAAGTTTATATAAGAGAGTTCTTCTCACAGGCATAATTTTTGACCTTAACAGTAGAAACACAGTCCTCACACCTTACAATTAAAGTTTTTATATATTTATGCCCTAATAGTTTATATTTAATTTTTACTTATTATTTTTTATTTGAAAGACAAAGAGACAGAGGTCTTCCATCTGCTGGTTCACCACCCAAATGCTGGCAACAGCTGGGCTGAGTCAGGGCAAAGCCAGGAGCCAGGAACTCAATCTGGGTCTCTCACAAGAGTGTCAGGGACCCAGAGACCCAGGTACTCAGACCATCACGTGATGCTTCTCAGCATTAGCAGGAAGTTGGAATAGAGAGCACAGCCAGAACACAAATCTAGGCACTTTCACGAGGGAGGCCATTATCCCAAGCAATATCTTAATTGCTGCACCAAATGCCTACCCCTGGACATTTCTCATCACTACTAAATTAAATATTTTCATTATGGCAAAGTAGCAAGACTCTTAATCACAATTATATACATGTTCAATCTCCAAAACAAAACTGTGTGAATTACCTCTATTTTGGAGATGTGAGTTTTAAAATTAGTGACACATATTTATAACGTGAAGATATTTCCTTATACTATAATTATCAGTGAGAGGAAAGGCACTTAATCACTGTACATATTCTTGGATCTATCAGCTTAATTTTAATTTCTAATTAAAATTTTTTATCTAAACTGTTCAGTTCAATAACTATAACTCAATCAGTTAAGATGTTGAGTTCATTTATACTTTAGAGCAAGAAATAGACAGTAAGTGAATATTTAATATTGTCACTGAGCACTTGATCTGCTTTACGCCATTTGGCAGTCAGATTTGTCATATGTGAAAGATAGGCTGTGTATTATCCCTATTGTCTACTCAGAAAATGAATTATTGAAGTTTTTGAATAGACTCAAAGTAATCATAGTCTCAAAATTTCCTTTTATTCTCTTATTTAAGGAAAAATGTACAATGCTAAGAGGAAAAAAAAAAGTATGCGTGTCTGCAGGCTAGTAAATTCATTATTTAATTGAGAACGCTTTAGTTCAGTTTGTGAAATATTTATAGAGAACTAACCTGTGCTGGGCACTGTGCTGACACCTGACAATAGAAGTTAAGACCAGGCTCCCGCTCCATGGGAATCCCAGGTTAGACACAGCAGATGCAAGAGGGGTCCAGCACAATCTCCTCAACATATAACTGATCTGTGTCATTTCTGTTATGTTTGAAGATATAGAAAGTGGCAAGCATACCACACAGAGAATGTTTTACCACTCTCCCGTGCGTAATGGGGAGGAGAAATAAGGCAAGTCAAGTACCAGGATCATCACAACTAGACCTAGTCTCCGCTGAGTCTGTCTCCTGCTCCTTCAGAGACAGAGTCCCATGGAATCCCACAGGAGGGAGCCCAACAAAAGGCATATATTTTAAACTGCAAGACTCGGCAGCCTCTCTTAAAATGGACCTTTAAACATTCTAAATAAAGCAAGAATGGATGTGCTCAGATTTGAAAGCCTCCTGTGAGGTTGTCATCCTGCAGGAATTGAGCAGCGGTGCTTCAGTAGGTAGAGCGTTGTCTGCTTGTAGCTCCAGCAGACACAGCAACACGGAGCTTACAGGGAAAATGGGGACATGAATACAGACAGATAATACCACTCCTGTATGTCAGCTGTCCCAAAATAGATGTATGCCCGATGTGCCATTTGAAAACCAAAGGAGGATTCCTAACTGGAGTGGGGAAAAATGAGAGAATGCTTCCCACAGTCAGTGACCTCAATCTGGAAAGTTCATACTTAGCCAGGAGCAGTAGACATCTGAGAGTGGAGGAACTGGAGCAGCAGGGACAGACATGCAGGGATTATAATTGTGTATATCAAAGAAACATAAATGTAGCCACCAGTTATGACAAGGCTTATGTAGAAGATAATAACAATCACTCTCGGTTTTTGAGATGATCTCTTTCTCAGTTAATTCAGAATTTTGATATCTGGTTAAAACTGATGCTAGTATTTGTAGGCAATTATTTATTTTTAAACATAACAAGGAGAATGAGAAATGTTCCAGTTCATAAGGAGAATAGACCAGCTTCCCTCTCCCACTGGAATGCCATGGAAAGCCCCAAGATAGAGGGCTTTTGTCTTATTATTCATATCTCTGTCTCTGACACCTACAACAGAAACTATAACAGTTACATATAGTTATGTGATTATATAGTAATAAATATGAATTCTATAATAAACAGAAGGAACTGATGCCTGTCTTTATGACATTAGTCATTTAGAGCTGAGTTTATGCCTAGGATGTGGGGAGAAACATTGTAAACTTGCATAGGAAAAAATGTTTGTCTTAATTACACATTTATGTTTCCTAACCTGTCACTGCAATTTAGCATAAAAGTGAATTATGAATATATAGCACAAGATAGTATTAGCAGTACTATGCCTTTGTTAAACCTTGGCAGTCACAGATAATTTAATTTCATATTTCAGTGTTCTAGGTGTCTAAAATTAATGATTCTTTCATCATGATTTTTAAGTTGTTATTGATATGCATTTAATTTAATGCATTAATTTTAAAGCAAGTGAGTTATTATATCCTAGACTTATTTTTAATACTTTGAAAATGAATTTCAGTAAAACTGCTTCTTTTGTAATCTTGTGTATTTCATCTTATATGTTCAAAAGCATTGTTCTAAGAAAAGAGAGACACTTAATTCACAATAGCTAAGACCTGGAATCAACCAATATGCCCATCAACAGTAGACTGGATAAAGAAATTATGGGACATGTACTCTATAGAATACTATACAGCAGTCAAAAACAATGAAATCTGGTCATTTTCAATAAAATGGAGGAATCTGGGAAACATCATGCTGAGTGAAATAAGCAAGTCCCAAAAGGGCAAATATTATATGTTCTCCCTGATCAGTGACAACTAACTGAGCATTAAAAAGGAAAACTGGTGAAGTGAAATGGACAATATGAGAAACAGTGACTTGATCAGCCCTTGTCCTGACTGTTGATGTACAATTTAATACTTTATCCATTTTAGTATTTTTTTTGTTCTACTTAATACTATTGGTTGAACTCAGTAATTAACACACAATTATTCTTAGGTGTTTAAAGTTAACTGAAAAGTGATCTCTGTTAAATATAAGAGAGGGAATAAGAGAGGGAGGAGATGTACAATTTTGGACATGCTTAAGCTGACTTGTCCCAAGTGGTGGAGTTAGAAATGTGCCAGGGGATTCCAATACAATCCCATCAAGGTTGCATGTACCAATGCCATCTCACTAGTCCAAGTGATCAATTTCAGTTCACAATTGATCACACTGATAGGTCTAAGAGTCAAAGGGATCACATGAACAAGACTAGCATCTGCTAATACTAACTGATAGAATAAAAAAGGGAGAGAACGATCCAATCCAACATGGGAAGTGGGATACACAGCAGTCTCATAGAATGACAGATGTCCTAAACAGCACTCTGGCCTTAGAATCAGCCCTTAAGGCATTCAGATCTGGCTGAAGAGCCCATGAGAGTATTTTAGGCGTGGAAAGCCAAGACATTCTGGCAAAAAAAAAAAACTAAATGAAAGTTCTCTGTGAGTGAGATCCCAGTAGAAAGAACGGGGCCATCAAAGAAGGAGGTACCTTTCTCTGAAGGGAGGAGAGAACTTCCACTTTGACTATGGCCTTGTCGAAATAAGATTAAATTTGGTGAGCTCAGGGGCCTTCTGTGTCCTTGACAAATCATGACTAGAGCCTGGGGAGATTGCTGACACCTTAAACAAGAGTGTCACTTTGTTAAGTCAACAACAGGAGTTACTGTGCACTTACTCCTCATGTAGGATCTCTGTCCTTAATGTGTAGTTCAATGTGAATTAATGCTATGACTAGTGCTCAAACAATATTTTGCACTTTGTGTTCTGTGTGGGTGCAAACTGATGAAATCTTTACTTAATATATACTAAATTGATCTTCTGTATATAAAGATAATTGAAAATGAATCTTGATGTGAATGGAATGGGAGAAGGAGAGGGAAATGGGAGGAAAGTATGGGGGGGGGGAATCCATTGTAATCCATAAACTGTACTTCGGAAATTTATATCTACTAAATAAAAGTTTAAAAAAAGAAAAGAGCTACAGACCTCAATAGAATACTAAATAGATACATGATTCCAGAAATTTTTTTAAAGATTTATTT
This sequence comes from Oryctolagus cuniculus, assembly GCF_051225735.1. Classification (NCBI taxonomy): domain Eukaryota; kingdom Metazoa; phylum Chordata; class Mammalia; order Lagomorpha; family Leporidae; genus Oryctolagus; species Oryctolagus cuniculus. Next base: position 97,585,149 of record NC_142867.1, read on the forward strand.
GAAAGACAGAGTTACACAGAGAGGTAGAGACAGAGAGAGGTCTTCCATCCACTGGTTCACTCCCCAGATGGCCACAACAGCTGGAGCTGAGCCGTTCCAAAGCCAGGAGCCAGGAGCCTCTTCCAGGTCTCCTATGTGGGTGCAGGGGCCCAAGGACTTGGGCCATTTTGCACTGCTTTCCCAGGTTATAGCAGAGAACTGGATCGGAAGACGAGCAGCCGGGACTAGAACTGACGCCCATATGGGATGCCAGCGCTCAGGCCAGGGCTTTAACCCATTGTGCCACAGCCGGCCCCACATGATTCCAGAAGTTAAGAACTCTAGTCTAGAGGGAGAAAAGAAACTAATTAAAATAAGTGATTATGGGGCCAGCGCCGTGGCTCACTTGGCTAATCCTCCGCCTGCGGTGCCGACATCCCATATGGGCGCCAGGTTCTAGTCCCAGCTGCTCCTCTTCCAGTCCAGCTCTCTGCTGTGGCCTGGGAGGACAGTGGAGGATGGCCCAAGTGCTTGGGCCCCTGCACCTCATGGGAGACCAGGAGGAAGCACCTGGCTGCTGGCTTCAGATCGGCGCAGCATCGGCCATGACAGCCATTTGGTGGGTGAACCAACAGAAGGAAGACCTTTCTCTCTGTCTCTCTCTCACTGTCTAACTCTATCTGTCAAATAAATAAATAAATAAGTTATTATTATTCAATGATGTGACAAGTGCACTGATAGAGGAAGAGTAAGATGTTATCAGGACACATACCTAAGGTAAAGGAAGTGGTCTTGTAAGGACTCTCATAGAACTTATGCCTGGTCTTCTTCCAAAAAATTAGTGGCAGAGTATGACATATTCAAGGAACTGAAAGAAGTGTATTAACGGGAAAAAAAACTGCAGCATGAGCTTGTGAGTGGAAGACACCAATGTTTAGAGGATAAGAGATGTTGCTAAAGAAATCACGTAGAGAAAGTTACCTAAAACTTACAAGACTTTGCACTTTATTTATTCTAGGGATAATAGGAATCTATTGATAACTTTTGAGAACTGACAACATATATCACTCTGGAGAGAAAAGATTTGGGGAGAGGCAAGTTAGAAATCAGGGATAGGAATAGGTTTTGCAAAAGTGAATTTTGAAAGATGATGTGAGACCTGCAATGTCATTAGAAACGTACAGAAATGAAGAAAGAAAATCAACAAAGTGTTAGAACCTCAGTACTTACTATGCATTAATATGCAAGTTTATTCTTGCTATTATTGGCATAAATTGTGTAAGTGCTGCCCAATTATGTTTCTTTCAGTGACTTAGTAATTCAAAGCCAGAGAGAGAGGAAGCAAGGTGGGTATTTCCACAAATGGCAAGAGGCATTTTAACTGAGAATCTGTGCAGCAAAGAGTCCCAGGCACAGACTCCCTTCAGTGAGACCAATTTCCAGTCCTTATCCTAAGCTTCCAACTTGGATGTACTGACTTCTTGGTAATCTCTACAATTTTTTAAGGATATTCATTTTAGTTCTATTTTAATTTTATCTTGAACCAAATTCTCTTTTGTTTACTGTTTTTTTTTTTTCCAGGATACAGCTAAATATTTTCACTATCAAACTCACCAAGTATCCTCAAATAAAACATGATACATTTAACAAAACTGTTTAAATTTTTTGCTCTTCCCATTATGTGTTCATTTATTTGGGTTCTTTTGACTAATCAAATATTTAATCTGTTTTTCTTTCTGAACCTATTGAAATAGGATAAACTTTAATTTTTTAAAGATTTATTTATTTATTTGAAAGACAGAATTTAAAGAGATAAAGGAGGAGAGACACAGAAAGAAAGAAAGATATCTTCCACCTGTGATTCATTCCTCCAGTGCTGCAACAGCCAGGGCTGGTCCAGCCAAAACCTGGAACTCCATCCAGGTCTCCCATGAGGGTGGCAAGGGTACAAGCACTTGAGCCATCTTCATTGTTTTCCCAGGTGCGTTAACAGGGAAATGAGTTGAAAGTGGAGCAGCCAGGACTCAAACCAGTGCTCAAATGGGATGCCAGCTTTGCAGGGGACATCTTAATCTGGCTGCACAAACATGCTATCCCTGACTTTGATATTTATTACATAAGTATGTTGGCAGCAAATGTGGGAGATTTGGAAATCGTGTGAACTAGGCTCAGAGCATCTAGTTTCCACTGTAACTAGATATCAATGGATACCAATGCTCATTTGAGTCGCATATTTCCAGAGTTTGATAAACATTATGTCACCACTCCTTTCCCTTCAGCCTTTTGTATTAGGTGATTTTTATCGATGTTGTGGGTCTTCCATCATCTTGCCAGGTTCAAGAAAAGACAACTAGGGGCCAGCAGTGTGGCATAGTAAGTTAAGCATCTGGCTGTGGTGCCGGGATCCCATATAGCACCTGTTTGATTCCTGGATGCTCCATTTCCAGTCCAGCTCCCTGCTGATGGCCTGGGAAAGCAGTGAAATATGGCCCAAGTGCTTGGGCCCCTGCATCTGCTTGGGAGACTTGGAAGAAACTCCTGGCTACTAGCATCGGACTGGCTCAGCTCCAGCCATTGTGGCCATTTGGAGAGTGAACAAATGGATGGAAGACTATCTCTCTCTCTCTTTCTGTAACTGTGCCTCTCAAATAAATAAATAAATCTTTTTAAAGAAAAGACAACTAGATAGTAGATAGCTGGTAGTTATCTAGAGTATAAACACATGGGAAACTAGGAATATAACACTAAGGATGATTTTTTACCATAAATTAATTGGCATATTAAGTAAATCAAAGAAAATCTGTTTTAATCTGAATATTTATAAAATATTCATACTGAATGTGTGCTAAGTAATAGATGGATTTTTCATAACTATAAAATTTTGTTTTGTAAAGATCTCATGAAAGTTTTGTCATTAGCCTGTCTTTTTCTTACAGTGCAAATTTAATGTTTTATTTTGCAATGAGAGGGAAAACATCCAGAGACGATACAGAAACCACTCTGTTAGAAGAACTGTCATAAAATGAAATGCTAAATAATTTGTGTTTAGAAGAGAAAAAATGTTAGAAACCAAGTCCACTAACAACACAGAATTGTAAAATAAAGATTCAAAGAACACTGTACTTCTTTTAGAAAAGAACTGTGATGTATGTATAACTATAAAAAAAATCCAAGTATTTTGGTTTTACACACATAATCAGGGGGCCTGATTATCTAGGGAGTTTTGGCATCTATGGTTATACTTTGGCTCTCAAATTACCCCTGCATAAAGTCTCAGTTCCTCCATATTTTTTATGGAATATCACCTGCCATATTGAAATATATTCCCCAATTTCACCATTAGTGCATTCTAGTCAGTCCTAACCCCAGTATCCTTCCAATGTACCTAATGCTTTTTTTCTATAATCTGGCTAACCATCACCTTATCATTTATGTCACCTTTTCCATGCAATATTTTTGAAACTATACTTCATTCCTTTATATCTCATTCATTTGCTCTTCACAGGACTTATAATCAGCACAGGGCTGAATGCATTTATTTAGCTTGTTGATGATTTTATTAGTCACCTTTTTAAAATGTCACTACAGTTAAATACCTGAGGAATTTAACTTTATAAAGGGAAAATTTGTATTTAGTCCACAGTTTTGGAGGTTCAAGTCCATGAATCAAGTCCTGTGGTTTGGCCTCTGATGACAATAGTGATCCTGGAACATGGAGCACAGGAAGGAATGGTCACATGCTTTCCAGGAAGTAGAGAGAAAGGCTGGACCAACTCAGGCCTTCAGAACCAACCCTCTCACAAGAACTACCTTCCAGAAACACACCCCCAGTAACCTGAAAACCTCCTACCAGGTTCACCTCCTAAACACCATAATTGTATTGTTTCCACCCTCTTAGTACCATTAATTTATGACTTTAGGGCTTAAAAAGTACAAATTGTATTCAAATAGTAACATTGAGCAATTTTAAACAGATATTACAGATGTTGAAACTGGAGAATGTTATATTCGAATTTTATCTATTTTCAGATTCATTTATTTGTTAAATATTTACTGGATAGCCCATAACTTCCTGAAATGATTCTAGATTCTGCAATTTACATGAATATAAAATGCACACACACATATTACAATATATCCTTTAGTATAACCACGGAGCTTATATTCGAGTTGAAGTGGACAATAAAAAGGATGAGTAAGATATTAGATTAACAAAGGGGAAAAATAAGAAAGAAGGCAGGCAACAGGGAAATAAAGTATCAGAGGAAATGAAGATTGAATCGCATGAGGAGGTAACCGAGGAAAGTCCTGAGGAGATCTGGAGAACATCTGTGGTGCAGCTTGTCAGGCAGGAAGGATACCAAATGCAGGTGCTCTCAGTCAGGAAGCAGCTTCCTTAGCTTGTTTGAAAACTGGAAGCCAGAGAGGCTTGGAAGAGGGAACAAGGGGAAAAGAGAAGGCAGTTATCTCAGGGAGGTAATGGATAGCATGTGGCATGGAATTTTGCAGGTGATAGTAAGGATTTCATCTTGAACTGAGAAAACAAGTGGCACAATCTGATTTACATTTGCAGGATGTTCATACTGGTTCTGGCAGCAGTGAGAATTAGTTGAATTCAGGATACATTTTGAAGTAAGAGCCAATAGGATTCACTATTGAGAAGTGTGCCAGAAAGAAAGGAGTTAAGAGTGACACTGAACGCTTGGGCTCCAGCAATCAGAAAATGGAAATGTCACTAATGTCATTACTGAGATGTGTACAGAGGAAAGAATACTTACAGAGAGGTAGATATCAGAGTTTTAAATTAATTTTTTAATTTATTTGAGAGAGAAAGAAGCACTCACATCCCCTGGTTCATTCCTCAAATTCCCATAAAAGCTAGAGCTGAACCAAACCAAGCCCAGGAGACTAGAACTCACTTCAGGTCTCCCAGGTGGGTAGCAGGGAGCCAAGAACTTGAGCAATCTCCTGCTGCCTTCCAGGGTACGCATTACTGAGAAGCCGAACTCAGGGGTAGAGTCACAACTCAAACCAAGATAGTCTTACTTCAATATGGGATGTGAATGCCCCAAGTGGCATCCAACCACTCACCAAAATTCCCATCTCAAAGCTAAGATTTTAACATTAATTTTTTTAAAGACTTGTTTTATTTATTTGAAAGGCAGAGTTACAAAGAGAGGGGAAAGAGAGAGAGAGCGTGTGCATTCACTTCTGTCTGCTGGCTCACTTCCCAAGTGGCCACAATGGCTAGATAGAGATGGGCCAGTCTGAAGACAGGAGCCAGGAACTCCATTCAGGCCTCCCACGTGAGTGGCAGAGACTCAATATTTGGACCATCTTCTGCTGCCTTCCCAGGCACAGTAGCAGGAAGTTGAATCAGAAGTGGAGTTGCCAAGACTCAAATCCATACTCCTATGGAATGCTGACATTGCAGGTGGCAGTTTAACCCATTGAGCCCAGCAGTCAGTACCAAAACATACTAAATATGAATGGGGTTGACATTGTGGCTTAGTAGGTAAAGCTGCTGCCTGTAATGCTAGCATCGAGTATAGACACCAGTTCGAATCCCAGCAGCTCCACTTCCAATCTAGTTCCATGCTAATGTGCCTGGGAAAGCAGCAGAGGATGGTTCAGGTACTTGGGCCCAGCCACCCATGTGGGAGACCTGGGTGGAATTATTGGCTGCTGGCTTCTGCCTGGTCCAGCCCCAGTGGTTGCAGCCATTTGGGGAATGAACCAGTGGATGGAAGACCTCTCTCTCTCTGTGTGTGTGTGTAACTTTGCCTTTCAAATGAATAAAATAAATCTTTAAAAAATAAATATAGGCCGGCGCCATGGCTCACTAGGCTAATCCTCCGCCTTGCGGCGCCGGCACACCGGGTTCTAGTCCCGGTCGGGGCGCCGGATTCTGTCCCGGTTGCCCCTCTTCCAGGCCAGCTCTCTGCTATGGCCCGGGAGTGCAGTGGAGGATGGCCCAAATGCTTGGGCCCTGCACCCGCATGGGAGACCAGGAAAAGCACCTGGCTTGTGGCTTCGGATCAGCGCGATGCGCCAGCCGCGGCAGACATTGGAGGGTGAACCAACGGCAAAAAGGAAGACCTTTCTCTCTGTCTCTCTCTCTCACTGTCTAACTCTGCTTGTCAAAAAATAAAATAAAAAAGACAAAAAATAAATATGAATATGCTTTTTGTTAAACATTCCATTGAAAATATCAAGTAGGCAGTTAGATATGCTAGTCTGGAATTCAGAAGGTAAGACCATGATGAAAACATAAATTTGTGAGTTATTAGTATAAGATGGTATTTAACACATCTCTAGAGAGTGTCAGTTCACAAAAATTAGGAGAGAAAAATAAGAAATCCAAGTAATAAACTCAGTCCTGGAGCATTCTGATCCTTGTTCCAATGAAAAGGAACCAGCAAAGAGACTGAGAAAAGAGTAGTTACAAATACACAAGGAACACTAAATCAGTATTATGGCTAAGATGCCAAGTATCAGATGATTTCAATAAAAGTTATCAAACTTGGCCAAATGCTTGAGCCAAGACTAGGAAGTTCCCGTTAGATTTATCAGTATGGTGCTCACTGTTGTCCTTTACAGGAGCAGTTTCACTGAATGGGAATTAAACCTAATTTGAGAGTATTCAAGAAAAAAGTTAAAGGAAAGAAATTGAAGACAGCAAGTAGAGAATTATTTCAAGGAATTTTACTGTAAAGAAAACACAGAAAAGTGGCTACTAGCTGGAGGGAAAATAAGATCAAGATAGGTAGAAATTACAGCGTGCTAATAAGCTAATACAGTGATCACTACAGAAGAAAAGAGTGGTGATGAAGGTGAGAGGGGAAGAAGTGTGCAGATGTCCTTAGGTAGGCAGCAGCAGATGGGATTCAGTGTACACATAAAGGACTTCTGTGGAGTCTTCAAAAAGTAAAGCAGGCTTGTAGATGTGGAAAAGTTAAGGAAAGAGAAATAGATTTAAAAAAATTATCTAGAAGAGAAAGAAAATAAATGAGGAAAATAGTGCATTATTACCATTTAAAATAGACACCTTTTAGATTTTTAAGGGAGGGTGGTATGGCTATGCTTTTTTTTTTTTTTTCTAACCACATTCAACTGTAAGAATACAGAGTAAGGAAGAATTGGATTAATCTGAGTTGGAATTTTGCCCAATTAATATTGCAAAATAGGAGAAAAGGAGTCATGTGGAAGCATGGTTATGATCATAAATTTTAAGCTGAGATAGGATGTAAGACATCATAAGGATAGAGAGAGACAACAAAAACAGTAGGACCAATGGACTTCTGATTCTAGTGAGGTCAAAGTTCTGTTGGAGTTTTGAGGAAATTAAACTGATAGACAGGAAATAAGATTTAGAGGGTGACTGACTAAAACTGAGCTTATGGAGGTGTTCGAGTTTTGGACAACATCAAGAATATAGCCATGGGAGTGAATGGCTATGGTGTGAAAGGTTGAGAGTAAGATCACAAGAAAATGAGAAATTGCAAAACTAAGCTTGTCTGCATGAATCTTGGGATCACCAATTTCTAACTGTAAATTTGGCAAGTTAGTTAAACTTTCTGAGCTGCAGCTTTCCTTTTTTTTTTTTTTTTTTTTTTTTTTTTTGATAGACAGAGTTAGACAGTGAGAGAGAGACAGAGACAGAGAGAAAGGTCTACCTTTTCCGTTGGTTCACCCCCCAAGTAGCTGCTACCGCCAGTGTGTTGTGGCTGGCGCACCGTGCTGATCTGAAGTCAGGAGCCAGGTGCTTCCTCCTGGTCTCCCATGCGGGTGCAGGGCCCAAGCACTTGGGTCATTCTCCACTGCCTTCCCGGGCCACAGCAGAAAGCTGGACTGGAAGAGGAGTAACTGGGACAGAATCCAGCGCCCCAACCAAGACTGGAATCCAGGGTGCCGGCGCTGCAGGCCTAGTGATACGTGGCGCCGGCCCAACTGCAGCTTTCTTATAGTTAGAATAAGAAAGATAATATCCAGCTGAAGATGAGGATGGGAAGATTTCAAGTGATAACATGCTGAGGTACACATGTCTTCAGATGCTGAGTCTACATGTCCCAAGGATCTACAATTTCAATTAGAGAGCAAGGATTCCGTCTACGTAGGAGTATATAGAAATTAATATAATATAAATATTAAGAATTAATCATTTCAGCATATTTAAGTTTAAACATGGCTAATCAATTTAAAATAAGTAATGTATCCTGGATGAATAAGATGTCAAATAGTTATTCCTAAATCTCCTTCTTCATTATTAGCAAGCAAATTGTCCAATCTTATTTTAATTGTATACCACATGTACCTCACCTATGTCACTAACTATTTCTGCCATATTAAAATTTATTGATTTTAAAAATGAATTCCAAAATACAAATGAGTAAATTAACAGATGCTTCTTCCATAAATTAGTTTCAAATTTTTGGTCTAGAATCAGAGAACACATATTAAAATATAGGGTAAGCACGTTTCAGTACATAGAGAATGTACATGTAATAAATCTGGGACCTCAATTAGTTAACATCAATTATTAATTTACTAACTAAAAAAGTGGCATAAACATATAGCAGAAATTTAATTTTCCCAGTAATTTACTTACAATAGAAACTTTAAGTCCTAATAAAATTGTGCTATTCAATTTCTAAAAATGGAAATATTGTAGAATGAGATTAGCAATAAAATCAAAATGTGAAAAGCACAAAGTCTTATTTCTTAAAACCAAAGGGTGGGCCAGCGCCACAGCTCACTTGGCTAATCCTCCACCCGCGGCGCCAGTACTTCGGGTTCTAGTCCCGGTTGGGGCGCCGGATTGCTCCTCTTCCAGTCCACTCTCTGCTGTGGCCTGGGAAGACAGTGGAGGATGGTCCAAGTGCTTGGGCCCTGCACCAGCATGGGAGACCAGGAGGAAGCACCTGGCTCCTGGCCATTTGGGGGGTGAACCAATGAAAGGAAGACCTCTCTCCCTCTCTCTGTCTCTGTCTCTTCTGTCTCTGTCTCTCTCTCACTGTCTAACTCTGCCTGTCCAAAAAAAAAAAAAAAAAAAGGAAAACAAAGGGTGGATGTTGTGGTATAATGTGGTAAGCCTCTCCCTGGGTCACCTGCATTGCATTTCAGAGTGCTTGGGTTTCAGTCTTGACTCTGCTTCAGACCCAGCTTCTTGCTAAAGTACACCCTGGGAGACAGTATATATTGGCTTAAGTACTTGGGTTCCTGCCACCCACAGAGTCCCATATTGAGTTCCAGGCTCAGCTGTTGGGGGAATTAGGGGAGGTGGTTGAACTAGCCAATGGAAGATCTCTCTCTCTTTCTACTACTGTGCCTTTCAAATAAAAATAAGTAAACAATAAACATGTTTTGAAAAGGGAGGTACAAAGAGGAAGAAAGTATTAAAATTAAATATTCAAGTTTTAAAATGATAAAGAGTACTTAGGACTTTATGAGTAATAGGATTCTAATATTGTTTCAATAAATTCCATGACAACAAATCTTAAAATAAAATTGAAGCAAAATGGGATTATATGAATTTGACTTTTACTTAAAAAGAGATTAGAGAACAGAGAGAAGATGAGCATTTTACAGGGAAATTTAGAAAATAATATGTTTATCTGCAAATAGAGGATGAACAATTTAACAGGGAAATTTAGAAAATAGTATTTATATGTAATGTTTATTTTTGAATGAAAGAATATGAAATTTTAAAGATATGCAAAAATCTCTACCTTTAGAGCATAAGTGAGTTCCATTAAAATTAGAGAAACAATCGATTTTTATTTCTACTATATTACTTTTAATTGGTATAAAAATATTTCATTTGAAAACTTTTACTTATAAATAATAATCACTACCAGTTATTACCATATATTGACTACATTGAACTAGCACTGTGCTTATTGTTGGTGAGGACAAAGTAGGGGACGAGAAACATGGGTAAGCTAACTTAAACTCAAGAAAGGGTTTCCTGGTAAGAAGCTTTGTAATGGGAATGGAATTGTACTCCTTGGTAGATACTGTGCTACTGATCACTACGAGTATTTAAGTAAAGATTTCATGATACCTAAACTAAAATACTCTATAATACTGAGTGCGATACCTAGAGATGAGTCACACAGGAAAAGACATGCAAAATAGCAATATCATAATGGCAGGGTTGAAAAAAAGTTCAGCATCTGGGATTCCAATTTTAGAACCTGAAGGGCTTAAGGGAGATCCTGGGAAGGGGATGATTCAAAAAGACCCAGATAGGCAGATGCAACCACATCAGGGAGACTCATCAGTTTAGCGAATGACCCAAACAAAATTAACAAACGTAGGGCATTTGAGTTTAAAAGTCTGGCAGTAGAAGAATGGAACCTAAGAATCAAAATAACTCAAAGGGAGGTTAGGGCTCAGGAGCAAGAATCCACCTTTAGGTAGAACACCAAAAGTAAAGTCAGAATCGTAGGACTGGACAAGAAGATTCTGGAATAGAGCTTCTTCAGTGCATTTCTGTTTTAAAGCAGAGTCAGTCTGTCTTAGAATTAGTATGACCTGAAATAGTTAGGTACTTATAAAATAAGATGAAAAAGCATACCTAAATAACAACTAAAATCCAAGGTACTTGACTCATTGGCCTCTTTATCAAATGTAATTGTCAAGATGTAGAAAGCAGTAGCCAACTGAACTCTAGACCAAAAGTGAGGAAAATTGATTTGAGACATGATGAAGACTTTCAAAAAGATAATTTCTAACCATTACTATTTCACAGTCTATTAAAATTTATATTTTCTTTTCAGCTCAACAATTTAGTAAATCTATTGAAAGTTTCTCTAAACAATAATTTAAATTGAAATTCTTATGAATAAATATATGGAGTACTTCTTTAATGTTTACCTAGATTGTTTTTTTATTTACAACTGTATTAAATACATTTTTTACTAAAATATATCCTACAAGTCAGTAAGTTGAAAACTTATATCATTGAAAAATCAATATTTACTTTTTATTTTATTCTTTCTACATTATTAATTAATAGCTATATTAATTCACATTAAATTTATTATACTCACATTAAGAAGGCAAATATTATAGCGATTACATAGTATTATATACACACCACATACAACACATCACTCACACATAGTAAAATCTTATAATAGTAGTATTAATTATAGAATTGGGCATTTTTTAATTTACTTTTTAATTATCTTTCTCCCAAAGAGACCTTTTATTTAAGGAATATAGACTTCATGCATTTCATAACTACAACTTTAGGAATATAGTGATTCTTCCCACCATATCCGCCCTCCCACCACGCTTCCTCTTCCCTCTCCCATTCCCAGTCTCATTCTCCACTAAGATCCATTTTCGATTAACTTTATACACAGAAGACCAATTCTATACCAAGTAAAGAGTTCAACAATTTGCATGGTTTAAAAAAAAAAAAAAAACAAAAAACTGTCCCTTAACAGTCAAGATAAGGATTATTCAAAGTTATTGCATCTTGAATTTGATTTCACTTCTATTTTTTTTTTTAGAAACTTAATTAACTTTAACAAAGCACCCAAGAATGATATATCTTTTGGGAGCACTTAGACATAGTTATAAAACCGCTCTTTGAGGACAGAGGTCCTACATGGGAAGTTAGTGCACAGTGACTCCTGTTATTAATTTAATAATTAACAGTCTTATGTATGATGTCAGTGATCATCCAAGGCTCTTGACATGAGCTGCCTAGGCTGTGGAAGACTTTGGAATCCACAAACTTCATCAGTATTTATTTAGACAAGGCCATAAGCAAAGTAGAAGTTCTCTCCTCCCTACAGAGAAAAGTACGTCCTTCTTTGATGACCACTTCCTTTCACTGGGATCTCACCCACCAAGATCCTTCATATAGGACATTTTTTCCCTCAGTGTCTTGGCTTTCCATGGAATTAGGCATTTTTTTAAAAGATTTATATATTTATTTATTTATTTGAAAGGAATAAAGGCAGAGTTACAGACAGAAGGAGAGGCAGAGAGAGAGATCTTCTATCCTCTGTTTCACACCCCAAATGGCTTCAATGAGCAGTGCTGAGCCAGGCCAAACCCAGAAGCTAGGAGCTTCCTCTGGGCCTCCTATGTGGGTTCAGGGACCCAAGCAGTTGGGCCATCCTCAGCTGCTTTCCCAGGTGCATTAGCAGTGAGCTGAATTGGAAGTGGAGCAACCTGGACTTGAGCCTATGTTCGTACGGTATGCGGATGGTGGCTTTACCCACTGCGCCACAGTGCTGGCCCTAATTAAGCCTATTTTAAGTTTATCTCTGACCTTACATCACAATGAATAAAATTTGAAATTTTCAGTCAAATCTTTTCAGCTAAAAAGAAAAACCACCTACCAGGTCACAATAAAAATTGATATGTCTATTTGAATTTTAATATATTAATATCTGTATGTTTAAGTACATATTTAGCATAGCACAGTGTTTGAGTAAAAAAACTGTTTAATGAGACTTTTTCATTTATTTCTTACACTGTTCTGATAGCCTAATTCTAATACTGAATATTATTAGTAAGTTCTTGTAAGAGACACAGAAGATATAACTAATCTATGTTAATAGAAATTACAACAGAGGTTCTGAGACTAGGTTATCCACTGGGAAGCCTATGTATTTTTTGGTTAATGTAATACTTGTATCCATATGTATAAATAAATACATCTTGAGTATAAAACAAATATATGTGTACATACCATATTTTGTATATATGAGAGTCTTGTGGGTGATTCTCTTATGATTCCTTAAGTGGAACAAAAGTTAATGTGACATAAATTACACTGAACAGTTAATTATTTGTTTTACCCTCATTAAGGCATATTTGAAGTAATTAAATCAATGGGTTTTTCTGTGCAATATTTAAAATCAATGCTCATAAACAGCTAAATAAATTGAAGTGCTACTTTCCACCATAATTGCATTTTTAATTAGTTAAGCAACACACATTGTGTATCTTCCACATAAAGAACACTTCATGGGCACCAAAGGAGCTTTGTTTGTAGGCCTCAACAATGTAGAAAATGTGACCTTAACATCAAAGTAAGCTGATGATACAGTTAGTAAGTTGGATGCATAGATGATTCTAATTGTCTCTACACCAAAAAAAGAGAGGCGTGGTTATTAATATCTTGATAGTTACAATGAAAAAGAGCTTTCTTGTATGTTTGACTTTCTTTGGTCTGAAAAGCATAAATTGGAAGGAATTTGGCATAGAAAAGTAACAAACCTTTTTTGCTAAATAGATTGAAATTTTATTATAGAATTCATTGCCTACCTGTGACTCATATATGTTTTTTTTTTTTTTTTTGACAGGCAGAGTTACACAGTGAGAGAGAGACAGTTATAGACAGTGAGAGAGAGACAGAGAGAAAGTCTTCCTTCCGTTGGTTCACTCCCCTAATGGCCGCTGCTGCCAGCTCAGTGCCCATCCGAAGCCAGGAGCTGGGTGCTTCCTCCTGGTATCCCATGCACTTGGGCCATCCTCCGCTGCACTCCCAGGCCACAGCAGAGAGCTGGACTGGAAGAGGAGCAACCGGGACAGAATCCGGCGCCCCAACCGGGACTAGAACCCAGGGTGCCGGCGCTGCAGGTGGAGGATTAGCCTAGTGAGCAACAGCACTGGCTCATTTTTGTATTTTTGTTTTTTCTTTTTTTTTAACTTGTATTTAATGAATATGAATTTCCAAAGTACAGCTTATGGAGTACAATGGCTTTCCCCACCCCCATAACTTCCCTCCCACCCACAACCCTCCCCTCTCTTGCTCCCTCTCCCCTTCCATTCGCATCAAGATTCACTTTCAATTCTCTTTATATACAGAAGATCAATTTAGCATATATTAAGTAAAGATTTCATCAGTTTGCACCCACACAGAAACACAAAGTGTAAAATACTGTTTGAGTACTAGTTATAGCATTAAATCACAGTGTACAGCACATTAAGGACAGATATTATACATGAGGAGTAAGGACCTCATATATGTATTTTTAAGGTATAGGTTGGTAATCTAGTAGGTCACACTATATTAAACACACAGGAAATATTAACTAAGCATCCTAATTAATGGAGGCACACAATGCCTCTCATAATAATTTCCCCTAGCCATTGAAGAATGTAAACTTAATTAGTAAAAACATATTCTGATTTAAATCTCTTCAATTTTCTCTAATAAGTAAATATAAATATTCTTGATTCAATTTCCTTAGAACATACAAATGTTTACACATACATACACACACAGATCATCCTTAGTAAATGACACTTGTTTCCAATTTAAAGGACAGAAAGCAGAATTTCCTTCATAATGTATTATTAAACTGTGACTTGCAAAAAGATAAAATGAATTCTGGTTAGGTTGTGTACTCTAGCACAGAGATATTTCAGTAGACATGAAGATGCCTTGATAAAGTTTGCTAAAGATGCCAAGAAGATAAATAAGTCATAGCTAATGACAATTGGTTTGAGTGAAAGAGAAAATTACTCAAAAAATAAATAAATGTTATTTGGATGGTTTTACAAATTTGAAATTCTGAGAGCATGGTAGTAGCTGGTGGTAAATTAATGACCTTCATTTTGTATCTAACTATTCTCCTCCTTTTTGAATGGTTGAAAACTATGCTTTACTTGAAAACTATTCCTATATTAAAACCACTAAAGAAATGTATTAGATATGAACATTATTGTAAAGACTTTTTCAGTTAAATGGCTTGACCATAGAAGTTTGCCCTTTTCCAAGGAGAACGTAAAAGAATTATGCCAAAAACGAAAAACCACGATGATACCTATGAGTATATAATAGGAAAAAAAAAAACTTCAGAAACCTTGTCCTCATATGCCAAAGCAACTGATCTCTGGGATTATCCCTCCAAAGCATATTATTTTGGATTGAGAATTTGGTTGCTAACAATATTTTAAATTATTACTTTATTACATTGGTTATTTTAAGGTAACATTCTCTATTTCATTCCTGCAGTATTGATCTTATAATATATTTATTTGGGAATGAGTAAGATAAGAGGGAATCAGAGTACTGTTCTACAAACAATTGGTATTAATTTATTCGTGTGCCTGACTGAAAAGATTGATCAGGGAATAGAAATAGAGTGAAGAGATTACTGATGTTCTAATAAGACAGCCCACTTACTAGTAACTGCTGGTTAAGAAGTAAAACATGAACAATTGAGTCTCTAAAACAGCCTTCGAATCAATCAAGATCCCCAAGATGTACAAATAATGTGAAGTACAGGGGGAGAGGAAGAAATAACAAAAGCAAAGGGAAAGAGCTCAAAAAGAAACCTAGATCAGAAGCCAAAGTTTGGAATAATTGAAGCAAAAAGCAATAGCCAAAGTCAAAGCATTGCCATAAAATAAATGACTGAATTAAAGCAATATAACATAAAAGCCAAAAAAAATTTTAATGCTAAAATGCTAAAGGTCAGAGTATGTGATCAGCTACAGCTCCCTCTGGCTCTGGACTTTCTTGACCACAGTAATTGCTAATAGCTTAGGAGGTTATTCCATCCATAGACATTTACATTTTAATAAGGATTTGTGAAATTTTAAAAGCCTTCTAGACACAAAATGTATATTCCATTATGAAATGACAGAATGTCAGACTCTGCGAAGGTTATTTTGTGAAGGAGCCTCCTTAGAAGCGCATAAATGTGGTCTAACTGGAAACCACGGACCTGACCCAAGAATCCTACTCCACATTACCTAAGAAGCAAAGATGAGAAGTAAAGCATTAGAGAAACATTAAAACAGCACAGAATCAAAGTAATTTGTAATTGCAGAAGAGAAATTCAAAGCTAACCTGAATTTTTAATCCAATAAAAGTAATCTGTATCTCCTATTTCCTTGTTCTCTTTAGACCAATAATTGTAAGCTTCTGTGTTTTCTAAGTTAAACAGTTAATTTTTAAAATTATTTATGTATTTATTAGAAAGGTGATTTACAAAGAGAGAAGGAGAGAGAGAGGGAGAGAGAAAGAGAGTGAAAGAGAGAGCTTACATCTTCTATTTCACTCCCCAAATGGCCACAATGACTAAGGCTTGGCCAGGCCGAAGCCAGGAACCTGAACTCCATTCAGGTCTCCCATGTGGGTAGCAAGGGCCCAAATACTTGAGCCATCTTCTGCAGGTTTCCCAGGTTCAGTGAACTTAATTAGAAGTGGAGCATCCTGGACCTGATCCAGTCCTCAATGGAAGCCCAGAAGCTTAACCCCACTGCACCAAATTTCCATCTAAATAAAAATGAGCTGAATTCTTATCTTTACTACTCTACTAAACTGACAGTGAAAAGTTAAGTAAATGATGAAGCTGATAGAAATGGAAGAACAGGGCCAGCACTGTGGCATAGCAAGTAAAGCCCTGCCTGCAGCACCGGCATCCCATATGGGCGCCAGTTCTAGTCCTGGCTGCTCCACTTCTGATCCAACTCTCCACAATGGCCTAGGAAAGCAGTGGAAGATGGCTCAAGTCCTTGGCCCCTGCACCCACGTGAGAGACCCGGAAAAACCTCCTGGCTCCTGGCTTTAGATTGTCCCAGCTCTGGCACTTGCGGCCATTTGGGGAGTGAACCAGTGAATAGAAGACCTCTCTCTTTATCTCTCTCTCTCTCTCTCTCTGCCTCTGTCTCTGTCTCTCTGTAACTCTGCCTTTCAAATAAATAAATAAATCTTTACAAAACATGGAAGAACAATGTTAGGGAAACTTGAAAGCATAGAGATATTTGATATGGCAGAACAAAGGAAGCCTAGCTCAGAATAGGGAGATGGACCAAAAGAGGGAAAGTTAGAATCACAGAAATCACCAAGAAAATTTCAAGGACAAAGGAATCAGTTTCCTTGACAAAGTAATACTCTTGGGGCTGGAAACAGATATACTAGTTGAAAGTCTATTAAAAATAAATTCGAATTCTCTATTCTTTTCTTAAATCAGGTAATTGGGATTTGCCAGTCTCCCATTCCATGGGAATCTGATTGTATTTTCTGAAGAGAATAAAGGAATGATATTCTAAACTCGCGAACATGAAGCAAGGTTTAGGGAAGGTGCACCCTGATGAAAACAGGCTGTGCACTGAAATTTTGCATATGCAATGGTGTCTTTAGTACCTTACTTATAAATATTAGTACGTATTCCCTGAGAAATTTGAGAAAAAACTCCATTTGGAAAGTTTTTTTTCTTTTTTTTTAACTTTTATATAATGAATATAAATTTCCAAAGTACAGCTTATGGATTACAATGGCTTCCCCCTCCCCATAACGTCCCTCCCACCCGCAACCCTCCCCTTTCCCACTCCCTCTCCCCTTCCATTCACATCAAGATTCATTTTCGAAAGTTTTTTTTATCCAAATAAACAAAACATGGGGAATAATTTTGAAATGAAAATATTTCCATGCAGGAAGAAATGTCAACAGGCTTTTGTTCGAAGAGGTAAATGAGAATGATGTGTGTGTGTGTGTTGTGAAACAAGAACAGGAGCTGATAAGAATGAATATTCACAGAACAATTTAAAAGAGCTCCTGAAAGTTAAAAATAAGATAACAAAAATTAAAAGAAAAAATAATTGAAATATGGCACTGACAAAATCTATTAGAAAGTGCAACTAAGGGAAAAACAGGAGTGAAAAGCAAGAAATTTTGAGAATCATCCCACGTCATGCAACATCTAAGTGATAGGAATTACCAAAAAGGAACAAAGAAACTAAACATTTCACAGACTCTAAGGATAAGAATTTTCATACTGAACAAATGTACACCATACTCAGCACAAGGAATGGGGCAGGTTGGTGGGGATCTTATTCGTGTTGTGTAGTTTCATAACCTTAGAATGAAGAGCAGACTGTGAGTGCGTCGAGAGAAGGTAACAGAATGGTCTGATACCAAAATCGGGAATCATAATTTGGAGTACAATGACAGTGTTCTGTGAGCTATCTTAAATTGGAACAATTTTCTTAAAAGGAGGAGAATGGAGGAAGGCAAGTGGGTGTGAACTGGAGAGGATCAAGTAACTCAGTCCTCCTTGTTCATGGCAGGAAATCAATACTTTAACACTGAAAAAGGGTCAAAAAGTAGTAGTACAAATATATTTAGGACTTGTATATTTAGGAATATATAATCAAGTCAAAAATCACCAGAAACTTCTAAGAGAGTCAAGTGTTTACCTTTGAGGAATGAAAATTAAAGTTAGAGAGGAAAATGTTTTTTTTATTTCTTGTGAAGTGCATTGTCTTATTAAACTGGATGCATGTACAACTTTGATTTATTTTAATTAGCGGTGTGTTTTGATGTTAGTTTCTGCTTTTTTTTAGAGTTCAGTGAGATACGTATTCAATTTTAGTAATATCTTCTTCCAGTTCTGAAAAGATGCTTGGTTTTTTTTTTTTTTTGTCCTACACTATCACTAATTATTTACTCTCACTCTGTTGATCATTGCTCAGAAATTCCAACTATTCCTACAATAGCTCTCCTAATTCTATCCTCTACTCTGTTAATCTTGGCTCATTCTTTCCTTACTCCTCTTATAGTCCTGATTTTTTTTCACTTTTATCTTCTGTTTAGCTTCAAATAAACTCTAATGCTTTTATGTCTATGTTGTTTTCAGTATTAGTTTTATTTGGTCTATGTATTTCAATTTCATATCTTAGTTCTTTCTTTTGATCAGTTTTGTTCTATTTGATAGAAAATACCTATTTCTGAAGTTTTGTTCTTTATAATATATTAAATTTAAGGATAGATCCTCCTCTAAATTTTACAGTGCTGTTCATTTTTTGTGAATGTACTAAAAATCTTTTCTGTGGATATAATATCATTGTTCTCTACTTATTTATCCATTGTTTTGATCTGTTGGTCTTTATTCTGAGTTTCAGTGAATTTTAAAAAACTACGTTAAACCCCACACTCAGGGTCCAGGTAGAAATAGAAAATTCAACCTATGTCTAAGACCAGAATGGAAAAAACAAGGTACACAAAAAGGGAGGCGATTCTCAATTATTCTCTTCCCTCAGTGTCCTTTCTCCTTGTACCCAAGTGGGAAGGTGGAATAGGAGAAAATACAAGTGGAGATCCATTTCTACTGGAAAGTTATGATATTAAATCCTTTCAGGATTTATTACAGTCCTTATCCTTTTCCATTCTTCTTGCTAGATTTAAAAGATTTTAATTATGATAAAGTATTTAAGGAATGACAAGGTCTCTGAACATAACAAACCTCTTTTTTCCAGGAATTATAAAATCAGATAGCTGGCAGATTAACAGACAAACAAATTTAAACAAAGTTGATAGGAGTTTTGGATAAAAAAATACGTATATATTTAAGTCCATCTTCTATCTAAACATTAATAACTATATGTCTCTGGTCTATCTAAGTAGGAAATTGCAGATTCAATCTGTAAATCCTCTGAAATTTCAAATAACTGCTCATTTGAGAGGCTGATAATTAAAATATAAAATATTAATGACAAATTGGCAACAAAAATCTGTAGCTAAATTCATAATATAACAGCAAGTGAAAATAATGAATTCTAAGAATAACTAATACCTTCACAAATTTATAGAATACATATATATATAGAATACATATATATATTGTAATGTTTTTATTCTCATGATCCAATAAAACTGAAGCTAGGTCAGCCCCATTCCTGATAGTTGTAAAGTGATTGCAAGGACTTAAGGATAAGATTTGTTATCTGTCACAGGAAAGTGTAACTCATTGATTTCCACTTTTTCTCAGTCTAGTCCACTGATCTATCTCTGCTGACCTATGAGGGTAGAAATGGCTTTCAATTTGTTTGGATCACAGCTTTCATTGGTCCAGCATGGAATTTAGCTTGAGTTCTCCAGATGAGAACATCGTGTTGTCTCTAACTCAAACAAATAACACAAATACGTTTCTATTTTTTACCTTCAACAATAACCATAGTAATAACCATGACTATTATGGGATGGGGATAGATTCCTAGAAGAAAACAGACACATGATAAGTGTGAAGTACTATTCAATTGTCACTAAAGCATTTCTTAAAAAAATTAAACATAAAGGCAATTCAAGAGAAACACTTGTCCTTCACAAAAGAACATATTTTGTTTGTTACTGCACTATTGACTGATGAATTACTAGTCGTGACAGCCTTGTTGTGGGTGGCTGTTGCAGTCAGTTTGCCAATCGTGACCCAATTCCTTTCCACTGAGGCGGAAGGATGAGAATGGGAGAAAAAACCTCTACCTAAAAGCCAGGATGACTGCTGCTGTCACTTAGCCACATGGCCACTTCCGAGGTGACCTCGAGGACTCTATTCAATGGCACCTGCCTTACAAGTCGGGTTAGTGAACCTGCCACAGTGAAAGCCCACCTTTAAAAGGTTACCCCCTTGAGGTCCTGCAGGTGACAGACACTGAAATGGGGACCATTCCTGTCAGTGCCAGCATTAACTAGGCAGCTTCTTCAGAGAAAGAGTTAGGGGAGCAGGAAAGGGAATTCCCCAGGGAGCTTTTTCAAAATGTACCTTACTCCCACCCTTGAAAAAGAGGTTGTATGAGGATACTTGAGAAAACTTGTGGAGAATGTACATTATGAATAAACTACACATGGGTCTAAAACATTTTTGCACCAAAGTAAACATCTTCTAATTCCATTTTTCTATGTACTTTTTGAAGCACCCACTTATATCAATTTTAAAACCTGTCTAAATGTTCTAATGAACCCCACTCACCCACCCTAGCAGCCTTCAGAATTTCACAACGTGGAGAAGAAGGGTAAGCAGACCTGCTTGCACTGAGTCACAATAAGGAAAAAATGCAGGTGTTTCAGGCTGCCTTTACCAGAATTGTGTTATGAGAAAATGCAACATCTGCAGCTGTGTTTAAGCATCTTTTAAATTATTATTGATTGCTGCTTACTTTCTTTTACAGCTACATTTCCGAAGCTGTCTAGTAGGCACTGCAATCTGATTGCAAGGCTACAATTTTTAGCAAATTATATGCAAAATGAGATCTTGTAGATTTGGGATGGGAGGCAGGACCGAGTTATTTGAGAGTGATGAGTTGCATTTTTGCCAGAATGCAATCTCTCCTCCCTGTCCCCAATCATAAAATTAAACACACAGAAATTCTTCCAGTGTTTAGAAGAGAGTTAAAAAAAAAAAAAGCCACTTTATGGTCAGTGGCTGCAGGGAAGAAAGCAGCACAACCCAAAGAGTTAAAGGTGAAGTGCATTAAAGACACATTGTGACTTTCAGATTTCCTTCACCAGTCTTAGACTCTAAAAGAGATAGAAATGAAAATTCTTGCTGCAGCCTATCTGGAAGACAGAGGCAGAAAGAGACCTTTAATCCTCCCTTTCCTTTTCTTTTTCTCTCACTCAGTCTCCTGTATTCTTTTAGTGTGCCAAGTCCCAAATGTCACATCCCCAGAGGCAGGCTCTGCTAGCAGCAACTTCTGAGCCCCTACCTGGCAGTGAACAAAGGGCTGATTGGAATTGCTCAGCTTGGGGACTTCATCATAGCCACCTATGAATGAGAGTCACATCATCTGTATGCTTTATTGTTTTTTTTTTAAATGACACTCAGATTGGGCTGCCTGATAAAATATAGGACACTCAGTTAAATTTGAACTTCAGATACATAATAAATGACTTTTTTAATATTGCCTGAGACATACTAAAAATCTTTTTGAAATTTTTCTGAAATTCAAGTTTAACTTAGTATCCTGAATTTCTCCTATTTCATTCTGGTGAACCTAGACTCAGGCAATATCACAAAGTAGGCAGTAAGTAAAAGTAGCCCCACACTGTTTCCTGTAGACTAGAATTCAGAGACCATCATCCTTGTGCTCTTTGGTCCATACTCCTTGGCTTCATTTCCCATTCCCCTTCTCAAGCATTTCAGGAAGGGAAACAGTAGCCTGCGATTGCAGAGGAAGACAATCCACTGCTGCACCCACAGAGTCCCTGGGAGCCTGGGCAAGTGCTGAGGAAGAGACAGCCAGAGCAAACTCTCAGTACCTCAGTTTGCCCGGGTTGGGACTTACTCATTGACAAGCACAGGGCCAGAATTCCTTTGTTTTCTCCACATTGTTAGCTACTTGGCTGGCACAGTCTCCTCTCAGTTGTTAACTGTATCCCTCTGCCCTTCCCCAATCCACATAAAGGGATTCTTTCAGAGTTACTTGATTAGGATTTGTGGATAAACCATATTTCTTAGATAAGTAGTAAATAATTGGATTGGAGAATTATATAAGCTTTTTAAAATGGAATATTTAAAAGCTGTTCCACCATCTCATTATCCAGATTGAAACACTGAGACACAGGCAAGTGTGGGCTGATCCTTTTCACCACGTGGTGCCTCCATCTATTGAGATAGAAAGGTCTGCACCAGTTGGAGTCCCAGGTACTCCGTTTCCAATCCAGCTTCCTGCTCATGTACCTTGGAAGGCAGCAGATAATGACTGATGTACTTGAGTCCCTGTCACCCATACAAGAGATACAGATGGGTGTTTTGAGCTCCTGGCTTCAGTGTGACCTAGCCTTGGATGTTGTAGGCATTTGAGAGTGAATTAGTGGATGGAAGATCTGTCTTTCTCTCTCTCTTTCTCCTTATCTCTGTATCATTCTGCCTTTCAAATAAATAAATAAAATAAAATCTTTAAAAAAGAAGAAGAAGGAACTTGGAATTTAATCCAGGTCTCATATGTAGGAGGCAGGAACCCAAATCCTTGAGTCATTACTGCTACTTCCTAGGGTCCGTATTAATAAGAAGCTAGAATAAAGAGCCAGAGTTGTGCTCAAACTTGGGAACTCTTATACAGATACATGTGTGTCTTAAGCACTAGGCCATACACTTGCTCATAAAATAACTTATGAGCCTATTTCCTCATCCTTGAAATAGTTGTACTTGAGAGCTCATTAGATTTTGGAGTAAATTAAATAAGAATAGTATCTAGTGACTAACACAGAATGGTACCTCAATGTTCTATTCTTGCCCCCCTCTTCTTCTATGTGGACATTATCACAGCCAGATAATGCTGTACTCCCAATTAGAACTCTGGTCTTCTGATTCTACCCTCTCCAAATCATTCTGCTGACTAAAATGGAGATAATTTTACAGATTTGGGACAAGATTAGGGGAAAGTGCTTTGGTACTTACTTAAAAGATGATTCCAAAAAAAAATTAGGAATGACTAGCTGATGTCTTCCTCTGGTTAGGAAATAAACGCCTGAATTAGGAGTGAGACAAGCGGTTTTTATAAGAGTAGAAGGGAATGGGGGAAGGAGGAGGAGTCATAAAACCACATCTGGTCTATTCATATTCAGATAATGTATTAATTGAAGATCTGCAGTAGAAAAGGTTCCATTCATTATATAATTTGTTTCTTATTTAGCAATGCTATGTAGAGCATGAAATATTTCCAGGAATTGAACAGTTGTAATAAAATTCATGTTGTTGATACTGAGTCATTAAGGTTCCAAGAATATTTCTGCAAAGTAAAGAACATTTCTAGAAGGTGCTAAAGAACATTTCTAGAACCATCCCTGCCTTATATTTTATAAATTACTCTACCTGAATAAACTATCAATATTTTCTGCTAGTAAGATGGTATTGGGACACTGCTCAATTATTTAGTTTCCATTCTAACTAGGAAGTAGGATAATAAAGTTCTAGGTTAGGTAATAAGTCTCTGAATAGTCACTCTGCTATTCACTAGATATCAAAGCCAAGGACACTTTCCCTAAGGACCTCTAACTCCTCATTCCCTTATTGGTGTAAACTAGGACTGCTGTGGTGCACAGTTCATAGGACACTGTGGACAGACTGTCTCAGAAAATATAATGTGCCTTATGTGTGCCTAGCTGTGTACTCAAAATGCCAAGGACACATGAACAGGACTGCTACTGACCCCAGGTTCTTTGAAATTGAAACAAGGTCAACATGTAGCCCAGCAGAGGTTTATTGGGGGTTTGTGCTCATACACAAAGGAGACAGCACTATGGGAAGAGGTTCCACACACTGGAACCTCAGTGCAGTTGCTGCTGTACTGGGATTTTTATTGGATTGGGAGGCACAGCCATAGTCTATCAGAACATAGTATTTCTACCGTACCTGGTCCTGTGCTCTGCACAGAAGCTGTTATTTTTTTCCTTCTCAAAATTATAGAGCTGCTCGCTGCTATCACTCTAGGAAAGTCAGATATTGATTGCATTAGGCTACTCTAGGCATGTGCACAGGCAGTAGGGAGTCTTTTGTGATTAGGGTGTGGGTGCTTCTTTCTCCAGGTTGATTTGGACCAGGAGGTAGAAACATTTCAGCTCGAGAGGGGTTTGATATTTTGAGTCCTGCTTCTATCATGTTTCAAGGCAATACAGATCATTACAGACCATAAACAGCATGAAGGAAACATACAAGATGACTTGAGAGAGACACTGATGAGAGAAGGTTGGGTGCAACTTTAAAAGCTGGTTCTGGAAAGCTTTTCCTTCTGGTGATTGTTCAGCTGAGATCTGAAGTATAAGAGAGAATCAGCCCTGCAAAGGACAACAACAATGCAAAAAAAAAAAAAAAAAAAAAAAGGGCAAAAACTTTCCAAAGGATGAAACAGCAAGTGCAAATGTGCTGAACTGAAAAAGAACTTGATGTGTTGCAAAATGAGCAAGGGGAGGAGGGGTGTGAGTTGAGGTTAGTGAGAGAAGAGCAGCCTTTTTGCCCATGGGAAGAAGTTCAGGCTTCATTTGAAGTGCAAAGTGAGTCGATGGAGATTTTTAAATATGGGATGACCTCGTTTGATTTATAGCTTTGAAAAATCATTTTGGCTGCTGTGGAGAAAGCAGATATTAGCGTCTGGTACATAGTGCCAAATAAATGTTAGTATGTTACTATTTACTGAATGATACCTTGGCTAATCACTATTGTTGATACTACTGTGGATCTATACCCAGAATATGAATGCCAATGTCATCCCTATGATGGACATTGTAAAAATCTTCACTTCAGTCACTATCCCAGTTTCCTGTTGTACTAGTTGTTTCGTTTCATTTTGATTCCTCCTTAATATTTCATTTTCACGAGAGAGATTTTCTATCTTGTCCATTAAGGATTTCTGTAGTTCAAGAATTTGTTTTTGAGAACTTCTTAATGTTCTTATCAATTTTTTGAGATCTGCTTCTTGCATTTCTTCTATGTCATCATCCTCATTATCTTGAATTGGGGTGTCTTTTTCATTTGAGGGCTTCATGGTGACTTCCTTGTTTTTATTACCTTGGTTTTTGCGTTTGTTATTTGTCATATTGGAGATATTTGGTTTCTTCACTGTGGTGCTTTTTCTTGTTATACTATGACTCTAGATTAAGTGGACTATCTGTTTTTGATGGAGCCTTAGGGCTTGAGATGGGTGTGGCCTGAGAGCTCTGTTTGGTGTGCCAAAGGTGACACTCCCAGGTTAGGCGTGGTAAACCTCTCTCTCTCTCTCTCTCTTTTTTTTTTTGATTCAACAGGGAAGTTATTCTGCACAGCTGAACAAAGTTGGAGGTAGTTAGCAGGCAAATGATATACCCACAGGAGCCAGAGATCAGAAGCTCTTTCCCAAGGACCACACAGGGAATCTGTTCGGCCCTTAGAGTGGGCTCAAATTCTCCTTCAGTCTCCCACTGGGTTGCCAAAGTTACGGAATTGTAGCGTCTCTGGAGAGTGCTCACATGAATTCCGTGAGTTCTCTCCCCCACCGTCTCTTTTTTCACAGTCTCAGTTCAGTAGCACCATAAATTTACTAAGTCCTAATCTCCTGTTAATTCGCCCCACCCAGAGTCAGGTTTTACTGCTAGGCTCAGGGCCGGTGCAGACCTGAGGTCGCTCTGCTTATGACGTATGTCCAAGATGGCGCCTGCTCTTTGTCTTGCTCGCCCTTGAGAGGTGAGCGGAGAGAGAGAAACCCGTGTCCATACCAGTCACCTTTTTTTTTTTTTCCCTCTCTCTCTTCCAGTTAGCTTGGTGAAGTCCCCCCCGCCCCGGGGGTCGTTCCCTCTAGTCTCCTCTCTCCGCTTGCCTGCCGGTGTCTCGGGTTATTGAGGTTCGGCTCACCTCGCGTTCCAGCGCTGGTGTGTTGAGTCTGCCGCTGATGTCTCGAACTCGGACATTGTAAAAATCAAAATGACATGGTAACTACCAGCCAGTAGGATGAATTCTTTTACAGCAAATGTTGCTGTGTGTGTAGCCTCAAGTATGTTAACCTCTCTTAACTTCAATTTCTTGGTTTGCCAAATGATAATAGTGATAAGGCTGTTGTACGATTCAAATGAGAAAACATTTTTATATAAAATGCTTAGAAGGAGGTAGATAGAAGCAACTAACAAATGCTACCCATTATTACTACTTTAAATGTATGCACAAAGAAAAAACGTAATTAAATACATTTTTCAGCTTCAGACTCTTAAGTTCTTGAAATATTTACAGAAATAAATGCATACTAATTAGTGTAAGCATTTATTGTCCTATGTCCCTGCACAGCTTTTCCTCTTTTTCCTCTTGGCATAGAGAATCTTGATAGTGGACACAGGCATCCATTCACTTGGGGTGTCATGAAATAATTAGCCTCAAGTGGCCTCGGAGGGCAGCTTTATTTACTTGTGACAAGTGAAGGAGACAGTAGGAATGTGTATTTCCCTAAAGAAACTGCCTTCCTCAGAAGTAGTTTGTCATGGCTTTTATGGCAAGGTTTAGAAGAGGCTCAGGATGTCGAAAAGAGGAAGAGGGAAGCCCCTCCTGCTTGCAATATATTTCTATATACATTGTGTGTTCAAAATCAGATTTAGAGACTTTTCTTGCTGCTTCTCTTGTTTGTGATGGTCCAGCCCACTTGGAGGACAATGTTACAATGTGAACTTCCCTGGAAAATCCTCTGAAAAACAAGCTCAATCCAGTAATTCTTCATCCCTTCTTGCTTAAATCCTATACTCTTAATTAACAGATATCCCCTACTGAGAATGGGGTAGACCTTACTTGCCTTTCACCATAGAGGTGAATGAATGACTCAGAATGGGACAAACGAGAATGCCTTTTCACCAAGCTATAGTGATTTGATTCAGGAATGGGCAAATGACCGAAGCTTGCCCAGTCAGTACCCAACCAGGGACTTTTGTGCCTCAGCGGAAAGGTCCATCATTTTGCTAGAGTGGAGATGTGGGTAAATTGAGTCTGGGGATACCACCAGTCCTTTACATATATGGAGAGACAGAATCCTGATGACAGTGTTTAAGGTTCTAAATTCAAACAACACCTAAAGCCAGCCTTTCTACTGAACATGTTCAGTTATGAACAAATCCAGTATGACAAAACAAAGATTCCTGTCTGATAGAACAACACAATTCACGATCAGTTCAATAATTCCATTTGTCCATTTTGGGCACAAATTCACTGTAACACAAAGCAAATCCTTTACTTAGTTTGGAAAAACCAACCTAGAAATGGCATCAGGTATGACAAGAAGTATAGCTCTTAAGTATTGCATCTCACAGAAAAGTAGATGGGAATGTTTCCCTTCTCAGAGCTCTGCTGTTCTTCACAGTCTGCATCTGTTCTCTCACCTGCCTCCTGGCCTCCCTCACCTGTCAGGTCACCTCCAGTTCTCAGAATTCCCTAGGACCTTTCAACTGCCCAGCCTATCTCATATTGATGTCATGGCAGCAGTTACTGTTAAAGCTGAGTAGGAAACTTCTATGTACTCTGTCAGATATGTTTAAAGCATGTATATAAATGGAAAATGACAAAAATAATTGTCTGGATGAGTCCTAAGAGGATTTCTTCTTTTTCACTTCTAAAGCATTAGTAGGGCTGGTAGAATTTGGGAATAATTCCTGTCATATCTAAATTCTCAATAAATATTTTAGCAAGTCAGATAGCTTCAAGGAGCATATAATTTAGTCTTACCTTCTTTTGAAATCTCCCAGTCACTTTGAAGTATAATAGTATGTCAAGGTATTCATTCATTTATCAAGACGGTAAGGCTATCCATTTCTAATAATGGGTTAATCAAGGTACCACTTCTCCTTAGTGCCCAGTATCCTTCCCAATGTCATGCATACCACACTTTGACCCCAACTCACATTCTGAGTGTGTGTGAGATATTATTATGCAGCAAGAGGCAGCATGGTATAACAATCCCTGCTCGCTCATGCTAGGTCTATGACAATAGGCCAGACATTTCACTCCTCTGATCATTGGTTTCCTCATAAGGAAAGTGATACTAATCCTGTGAAGTTATTTTAAATAATAGTATATGTATGTGATCTGATAGGATCTTATATACTGTACTAGATTACTTTCATCAGTAGTAGAGTGGAGTAGTTAAAAGCTCAGCCAGTATATGGAAAATGTCTCTCCCTGTTTCTCCTCCTCTCTCTCTAATTCTTCCTTTAAAATAAATTTTTAAAAAAATCTTTTTAAGAAAGTGAACATAAAAAGTGAATGAAATAAGACAGAGAGTTAAAGACTTTTAAAAGGTTACATAGCCTTTGCAGGTGTGAAAAAGATCCAGGCAATTCATCATTAGAGTCCCAACGGTTAGTTCAGAAAACCAGTATTTGGTTTTGGATATAATGGGTTTGAATCATCTGTTCCTCCCTAGTATGGACAAGTCCCATAGAGTTAAAAGTGCAGGTCTGTTACTCAGGTGAGAGATAAATGCAACTTTAGCGATAATTCTTATCTTATAAACACTAATACTTACAGGTAAAAAGCTAATCTCCCTTGTTTACCACATTATTTTTCCCCAAAAATTCGATTAATATTTTATTACACATAATAACAGTGACAGAGATAACTCAGACGAGTAACATTCTCATAATATTCACAAATATCCTCTTAGTGAAGCTGTCATCACCTCAGAGCACAAAATTCCTGCCTAGAGCAATTACATGACAAATGCAGCTTTCACATACTGACATCTTCCTTTCACGTGCACTGAAGAGGGCATAATGGGAACCAAATGGCCAAAAGGCAAGCAGCAAGAAATAAAAGACAGGCACATAAGGGCTTGAGCTAATAGCCTTCTATAAGTGACCTTTACTCCATAATGTTAACGTGCATTTAATTTAGGTCTCCAAAAATTGCTGTAAGTTTAATATGATATTAGAAGTCATATGTTTCAAATCTAAATTCTTCCCCTGTATTTAATTCAATTTTTTATGATTGTATAACAAAGTCAAGCTGTAAGAATTGGGTTAACTTTCATGACTGAATTTTAGACAAGGAAATCAGGACAATGGAAGAAATTGTTCCCTTCATCTTTCCAAAGTACATGGATTAAGGACCTAAAAGCAGCCATTTGAGTTTGGGCACTGTCAGTTTATTTTAGTGTATAATTTGTCCCTTGAGGCATGGTGAAACATTTCATGATTTGGGGAAGAACTAGGGCATCCAAGGGTAGAAAAGTGGAAATGGCTTATCATCCTTATTTACTTACATGCTATGGTTGAGAGACATAAAGGGTAGAATTTGAAAATGTGGGTTAAAACTATGCTGTCTGATTTTGATTTCTGGCTCTCTTACCATTTATATGAACATGTGCAGGGCAGTTAACATCTCTATACCTCCACTTCCTCATCTATTAAAACGTGAAAGATCATGGACCTGTTTGGGTGACAATTAATTCTCATAAATCACTTGTAGCCCTGCACAGTCTGTAGAGTACACTCAATTGATTTTAACTCTCTTTAATTACTTCTTTACAAGACATTAGAAAATTATATTACTGAAAAATACTATATTAAGTATTCTTGACTGTGACCAAAAAATCATTGGAGGAATAATTATATTTCATATTTATATTTCAAATATAAAATTTGTGGGAGGTTCTTTCCTTTCTGAGGGGTGTATAGGCTAAGGAGGTGATGCACACATAAAACCCTCTTAGGTAGGTATAAGAGTA
Organism: Oryctolagus cuniculus; assembly: GCF_051225735.1. Taxonomy (NCBI): domain Eukaryota; kingdom Metazoa; phylum Chordata; class Mammalia; order Lagomorpha; family Leporidae; genus Oryctolagus; species Oryctolagus cuniculus. The sequence continues at coordinate 97,615,056 of NC_142867.1, forward strand.
GATGTAATTGTAAGGCAACTTTTATTTTATAATATGCATACATACTCACATTTAAACAATGAAATAAGTAGATATCATCATCCCTACTGTGGGTTGGATTGTGTCCCTCTCAAAAAAGAAATGTTGAAGTCTTAATTCCTAGTACTTTAGGATATTACCTTGTTGTATATAGCTGTTGGGGTGGGCGTTTGGTGCAGTGGTTAATGTCATGATGCTTGCATTTCATGTAAGAGTGCCTGAGCTCAAGTCCCAGATCTGCTTCCAGTTTGTGCTGTTGCACAACCTAGGAGGCAGTGGATGTTGACTCAAGTACTTGGGTCCCTGCCACACACAAGGGAGACTTGGATTGAGTTCCAGTTCTGCCTTAGGACTGGCCCAGCCTCAGCTGTTTGAGCCATTTGGAGAGTAAACCAACAAATGAAAGACTTCTCTCTCTATCTTTGTCTCTCTGACTGCCATTTGAATAAATAACAATAAAATAAAATAAAATAAAATAAAATAAAATAAAGATGAGGTCATATTGCCTCTAATACTCTAATCTAACACATCTTTATAAGAAAATGGACAGGTGAAAACAGACAAAGGGAGTACCATGTGACCAAGAAAGCAGGGTGTGGAGTTATGCAGCTTCAAGCAAAGAAAACATCAGAGATGGCCAGGAAACACCAGAAGCTGTGAAGAGATAGGGAGGATTCCTCTACAGGCTTCATGGTAACTTTGACCCTGAAGACATCTTGATTTCAGTTTCCTGGTGTCCAGAACAGCGAGACAATTCATGTATATTGTTTTTTGTGGTCGTTTGTGACTGCAGGTCTAGGAATCTAAAATATTACCTGTTTCACAAATAGGAGTTTCAGATTTAGAGAGTAAGAAATGTATCCAAAATCACACAACCAAGGATGTAAACGAACCTATTTCTGGATTCTTAACTCAGTACCGTCCATGTGGCACCTTATGTCTTCCAGGTGTGTTTTGACACATGGTTCATTCCTGCAATGCTCTTAAACTAATCCTACTTCAGACATACCAGACATGGGCATACCTTGACTTTGGTCGTAGAGAGAAAAATCTATTTATTAACTGACTCCCCCGTGTCTGATAGCAGACTGTAACTTTCCAATGTTGCATTCTGTTAACCTGAAAAGAGGCTTTGCCATTTTTTCTGCATGAAAATTCTTATCCTCAACTATCAAGCCAACCACTCCAAATCCATGGTTTTTCATCTGACCAGTCAGAATTGTTCCTTCTTTCCTGTTGGCTTCCAAATCCTGTCATGTATTGTGCCATTTATCCCCAGTTTCATTCATTGTGTTTATAGGCAGCTAGCTCTGTAATACTCTGTCAACGTCACTGGATTTTAAGTTCCTTAGAGACAGTATCACGAATACGTATGTAACAATAGGAGAAATAGGCAAATGCGCTGGAAATCTTATTTAGATCCCACAAATCTGAAATGTAACTTTTGATGATTTGCATAAACTGTACATAACCAGCTGGCTATCAGAAGGAAAAAATGGAGACTTCCACAACAATAGATGAGGCCTGCAATTTCAGTAGTTTTTGCTGTTACTGTGTTTTTGTTTCTCTATTGACATCATTATTGCCCCCACTTTCTCAATCTCGTATCTTCTGTTAAATTTGAAATTTCATCAAATATTTAAAAGATCCAGAACTGAGAGCCTACCTAGTCTCAATATTAAATAAAATGGTAAAATGAACACTTAGACCCATAAGTTGCATTTTAAAAAAGCTTATGGGAATAATAAGCACGGAGCAGGCATTTAACAAAACAGTTAAGATAGTGGTTAACATACCTAGATCCTGTGTGGGAGTAACTGAGCCCAGTATCTGGCTGTAGCTCCTGACTCCAGCTTCCTGCTAATGGGGACCATAGGAAGAAGAGGTGATGGTTCAAGTAATTAAGTCCCTGCCACTCATGTGAGAAACCTGAATTGAGTCCCCAGCTCCTGGCTTTTGGCTGGCCCATCCCTGGCTGTGTGGGCATGTGGGAGTGATCCAGCAGGTAGGAGGTACTGTCTCACTTGTTTGATCTCTCTGTCTCTGTCTCTTTCCCTCTCTCTTTCTACCTCACAAATTAAAAAAAAAAAAAAAGAATATATGCAGGAAAAATAAAGAAGTCAAAATCTGAATGATGAAATTGCAGTTGTATTGAGCAATTTGATTTAGGCAGTATTGCTCATTCTGCACAAATTGTGAAACAGACTAAATAATTTGATTTCTATAAATCTCATTTCTTATTTGTAATGTGTCCATAAAAGTTATGCTAAAAATAATTCTTCACACATTAGGCCAGTGGCTAACACCCACCATGACTTATCACATTAAGCAGAGGCAGGCTAATTTCAGGGCTGCTCTGAAATAGCCACACCAAGCAGCAGAACCCTTGCATGCTGCAGATGAGCTAGTCTTGCACATTGCTGTGAAGGTTTCCAGAACAGGGAAAATCCTTGTGTTGTAGAACAATTTGCATTACAAAGAGATAGTAATACCTAAAGCTTAAGTGGAACTGAAATGCTTAGCTTTAAGCCAGGCCATCCCTTTGTAGACATAATGTTATTTTAACTCCTGAAGCATCTTTCATTCTTCAAAGTAATAAGGCTTGACAAATAATATAAATATAATTTTATGACCAGTAAGCAATAATAACCAAGACAAAGTTTAAATGCCAACCAGAAGGCATTGCTGGTAGTGCTGCCTGAGGCTTACCCCAAAGGAAAGCCAAGTGTGTCTTTTAGCAAAGAAATACGAAGTTCAAGCCGGCACCACGGCTCAATAGGCTAATCCTCCGCCTTGCGGTGCCAGCACACTGGGTTCTAGTCCCGGTCGGGGCGCCGGATTCTGTCCCGGTTGCCCCTCTTCCAGGCCAGCTCTCTGCTGTGGCCAGGGAGTGCAGTGGAGGATGGCCCAAGTCCTTTAGCCCTGCACCCGCATGGGAGACCAGGAGAAGCACCTGGCTCCTGCCTTCGGATCAGCGCAGTGCACTGGCCGCAGCGCGCCGGCCACGACGGCCATTGGAGGGTGAACCAATGGCAAAGGAAGACCTTTCTCTCTGTCTCTCTCACTGTCCACTCTGCCTGTCAAAGAAAGAAAGAAAGAAAGATGAAGTTCATAGGCCTTTCTGTTTTCTTTTCGTTTGATTTCAGAGAATTATTTGCAAGTAAGGGAATGTCAGATACTTTGTGTAAGTATTCATGTCTATGTAGGTCAAGGTCCGATGTAACCAAGTAGATTGTAAATTCTTGGGAAGGAAATAGGTTTTAATCACCTTTCCTTGTATATGATATGTAGGATAATGTCTGGCAAATTGTACGGTGCTCAGAGAATGCACTGCTTTTTCTAACAAAATTTCCTTTTAGTATATTTGCTCTTGTGCCTCTTCTAGTATATGTTCTTGTAAGTTTATTTAAATTTTGTGTTTTTGGTAATGGAGTAATTAATTAAAATAAAGTATAGTGAACTGGGATTTAATTAGCCTTGAGATACATCTTAATTAAATGTGGTCTTAACATAATAATAGTATGATGCCAGTGAAGAGATGGAAGCCCATCTGGGAAAAGAAGATAGGGCTTAATATGTCACAAAAATATATAACAAAACCTGATTTTTTATGAGGATGTACAATACTGTCATGTGACAGTTAACAACACTTTGTCAATGATGTCCTGCATATTTGACAGTGGTCCCTGTGCTGTGCTCGGAAGATTATTTACAAGGTCTGAATACAATGTAAATATTGAATAAATGTATTTTTGTTGATCATTTCCATTCGTCTATCTTTAATGAAATGTATACTTCTAAACATTTCTTCTTCCACAGCATTGTAAATATTCAGTTATTTTCAGGATTTATTGTCTCCTCAAACACTTTCTGTTATTTCAGAATGACTGTGGTGCTAAGCAATATCTAAGCTCTTTCTCAGTTAAATCCCATTTTATGTTCCTCATTAATATTGTTCAGGATTTCTGTCAGGAACTTCTCAAATGCATTGTGATAAAGCAGGATTCTTATCACTGCTTACAAAACTTCATTTGGAATCACAGGTTTTGTTGACAGATTCACAGATGTCTTCCAAGGGATTTAGTCAGAGCTAGTTTTGATTTATTATAGAATACAGCTTGAATTACAGAAGTAACTAGTTACAGACTGTAAAGATATATATTTTTTTCTTCTTGTTATAAACAACCAATTTCTTCTACAAGAACAGACAAGAATTTAGTGGTTCAATTATTGTGAAAAAGTAAAGCACAAAGCCAAAAAGAGAAGAGAGTTTTAATAAAATGGGAGTTATGATGGAATTAAGCATAGATAAGAAACTTGAAGAACAGCTGCTCTGAACTTGAAAAAGAAGCTGGTACAAAGGATGTTTGAGTGGAAAAAACTGAAGAAAATAGGGGTGTAGCGTTCTTTCAAAAGATATTGTTATTACTGCTATCCTGCTTAAAACATGATATATGAATCTAAAGTGAGATACTAATTTCCAAATCCTGGCATACTTTCCAAAATATATTAATGTCTTAAATATTGCAATTGGAGCTGATAATGGAGTTTGAAGCTCCAGATAACTATAAAGGTCTACAAAGCTGAAATCTAAAGGATGTTTTAGAGTTAGGATTTTTAAATTGTGAATAATGTCTGTGTAATGGGATGCGTTGTGTCACACAAAAAATTCAGAAGTACGTTGAAGTCTGAACCCCTAGTATCTCAGAATGTAGCCATATTTGTAGATAAGCCTTTAAAGATGAAATTAAGTTAAAGTGAAGCCATTAGGGTAGACCCTAGTCTCATGTGGCTGGGGTCATTTTACAGGAAATTTAGAGACACCAGTCGTGTGCACGGAGAGGAAAGACCACGTGAGAATACAGAGACCTGGTGGTCAACTGCTTGCCAAGGAGAAAGGCCTCAGGAGAAACATCTGCCAACACCATGACCTTAGACTATTATAGGTCTCCAGAACAATCAAACAATACATTTGAGCTGTTTAAGACAGCCAGTCTATGTAACTACATTTTTGCAGCACTAGCAAACTAATACCATATACATACAAGGATACTTCAAAAGGGTCATGGTCATTTAATTTTTATTTTTCCATGAGCTTTTTGAAGTATCTTTATTCAATTTTAAATGTCAAATAGTTTATTTAGGCTTAAAAACACCCCACAGTCTCTTGTTCTACCTGCTGTTTGTCCCAGCCTTCATCACATGAAGGCAGTCAGTTTCAGCTCTTTGAGTTGTTTCTTTGGGTTTATGTGTTCTTATTCTTAAATAGTGTGTATTCCATTTCTTAAAATATTACTGGACAATTTCTAATGACTTCTCATTATAGAATGGATTGTAGTTTTTCAGTAGCTTATTTCACTATCTGAAACATATCCACATACACATATTGTTTCTTTGGTTTTTTTCAACATAGTTCTGTCACAATATTTGGGCCTTTCATTTCTATGTCTGTTTAAATATTACTCACAGTTGGGCCATATAGAACACTATAATTATATCTGTGCAATATTTTGTTTCCCCTGTAGTTAATAACTGCCTCAAAGAGTATGCCTCAATAACAAGTCAGTCATGTGAAGGCTACATGATCTCCAGCTGGAGATTCCATAAACTCATGAGGCTCTTTGCTATGTGCCCAGTCTTCAATTGTGGATGCATTGCCATTGCCACTGCGATGAGACATCCACGGAACAATGGTGGCATTCCCGGCAGTACAGGCTCCATCAGCCCTTGATTCCAATCAGTTTCATCAAAGAACAGTCTGTTTCCCATTGATAGTCACTGAGGCCAGTAAGCAACTCAAAAGAGTTCAGTTAGCAGTTACAATTTGCTTCCACAATGCGTGGACTCAAGCAGGTTTGTCATTGATATTTCTGCAATTTTTCAAGTGTAAGATAATAAATTAAAAAAATAGACCATTGCTAATCACTCAGGAGTAAAAAAAATAATAATAACAAAATTCATCAAGAGGAGTATTGGCCACAGCTGTGAGCACAGCCTTGCACTCTGCCCACTGAAAAAAGTGTTCACATCTATTTTTTGATTCTGCACCCACGTATTTTATGGGTATAGTATTTTTTCCTAGTTCTCTAAATGGAAAAAATATCATTTTTGTTTTGCTTTTTTTCCAAGTCTCCTCTTGCTCCTTAAATTCCCAGTTTCCTTTATGTTCATTGTTTATTTAAGCTTTCTTAAAATGTATGCTGTTTTGAGTCTGTTTAACCTTGTTATTTAGGATTGAGATACCAAAAAACAAAAACAAACAAACAAACAAAAAGACCTGTAGAAATGACTGGAACTTATCAAGAGCTTGGCCTTACTTTGGTATAATGAGCTAGTGACTTAGCTGGTCCTGGGTCTTTCCTCTTTGGCTAATCAATATCACCAGAGAGAAACCATCAATCTCCTGTTCATTGTACATATCCTTTAGTAGATAGGCCTTCACCTTACCCCTTTATTCACTATGGCATCCAACCTCGGCCCTGTTTGGTGTCCTCCCCAAGAAAATGACCTGTCTTCTGTCAGGATTCAAGACAGATTCTGGAGGCTTGACCAATTCACGTCTCCTATGTGACCCTACAATTCTTCAGCCTTTAGAAGGATCTGACACCTCCAACTCCTGCGTCTTTGTATTCTGCAGACTTTTTTTTCCTTGACTCTAGCTTCCCCCATTGACACACATCACTTTCAGCTTTCTCAGCTTGTATAAATAGATCAATATTGTACATCTGCTTACAATATTTTGTTGACATCTCTAATGTGCTCTTGTATTCCCTCTAATTTTCCTTTCTTCTATGGGTTTTTACATTAGTTTTGTCCCTTAACACAGTTATTTCATTTGGATTTCAGGAGAAAGCAAAAATAAACATTTGTCTTTAGTCTTCCGTGTTTACCAGAATAACAATAGTCACATAAGGCAGGAAAGAAACCTTGGAGACACAAAGAAGGAAAACAGGAAAGGACTCCAAGGTTCCATAGGTGAAATAGAGCATCAAATGTTACTCATACATTACCATTTTTGAAGCTCCAAATACTGTTAGCAATAGGAGGAGGATATCCGGCCTGTACTTGAACACATGAGATGAAAATGGTTTTCAGGCTTGTATAATTCCAGAGTCTCTGCTTGAAATCTGAACAAATTCCAAAAATATTCACACAAACCAAGGATTTATGAAATGTTGTGATAGTAAAATTCTGAATATTTGTTATAAATGACAAGATACTAATATCCGTGGTATTGCTTTAGTAGTAACTGTCAAATTATGTGGCTGACTGATTTTTACTAAGCAGAATAGAAAATATTTGGAAGAAATAATGAGCAAACTGCAAAAATAATCTAAGTCGATTTTCTATTTCAAAAAATTTTCTCATGACAAAGCAACCTTTGAATATGTTTTTACTTCACGGACTTGCCAAAATGTTCTCTAATTTTATTTTACAGTCAGAGGATGATACAGAATAGATTGGCATTGCTATTCTGGTACCACTGCCTTTCATAAACGGAAAAGATAATGAGAGAAAAAAATTGTTGAAAATTTCTTCCATTCATCAATGTTACAGAGCTGGAGAAGAAAGCGAGCGACTCGCTATTACTGCTCATTATTTTATGATTTCATCTTCAAAGGAACAGAAAAGAAATGAATAGAGATATCAAAAGGGAAAATAAGCTTTTATTAAACCTTTTATTTTATTAGATTATATAAATATTTTTAAATCACCAATTTCTAGTTAAACCAATAGAGTATTAACTAAATTTGCTTTCTTGGATGCAGGATTAAATAACAGGTTTGCCAAGCAACTTGGTTTGTTTCTGGTGTAAGGAAAGATTTTAGGGTATAGCATTAAAATACCAGGTGGTAAATATTTTACCTGTAAAGTTTTGTTAAGATACTATCCGTAGTCTTGGGCAACTTTTTCAGTAGAACTTTTATTGCCACACTATTTTTAATCATTAAAGATAGGCCCACAAAATCTTACTCAGACCTGACAATTGGCATCACAAATGTGAATTTAATCAGTGTAGCCACTTTTAAATACAGGCGGGGTGAGGGGGATGGAGGGAGGACAACTCTGGATATTTTAAACATGTTACTGTTTCCCTTTCACAATTTAATTTGTTCCTTAAGTGAACTAGTGCCTCTGGGCATGTGTAGAGGTAAAATAAAATCTTCCAAGCTGCTTTATTCTATATAAAAATCATTGTATTCTTGCTGAGCCCAGAAGATTTTTAAAGGCAGACAAATGACACAGCCAAGCATGAAAAACTGCAGTTGACACCATAGCCACCACTGACCCTGTGTGGATGTACCCAGATAATTCCATATGTTGCAAACGCATCCAAAGTCCTGTTGACAGATCCTATCTGAGATGGCTAATAAAGACTGATATCTAAACCTACCAAAATGGATAAAATTCATATTTAGGAAAAACTGAGGTTCTTAGTCACAATGCAAAATGAGGACATTTTACCAGTCAGAAGGCTTTCTAGAAGATGAAAGACTGATGAAACAAATGCCAGTGTTTTCATTAAAAGAGTGTGTAGTTGTCAGATGCTTAAGTTTTTAGTACTCCATGATCTAACTTTTCAAAAGGTTAATAATACAACTCTTGAGGAACTATTTAACTAGAAGTGTTATAGTCTTATTTTATAGCTTTGAGAACTATCTTTTATTTCACGTGTTCTCCCAATAACTGTTTCTTGACATGACCTTCCTATTATTCAGATACATAAAGCACTATAAATGTTCACAAAAAATTTTCAGCCTTACTGCAGAGACTGGCTTGCTGATACTACAAATTGAAGGCTTGAGCATGGGGACAAGAAAGAGCTCCTGGTGTTGCCAGATGGACTTGGAATAGGCAAGAGTTACAGAACTACCTAACAACAATAGCTGCTGTTTATTGTGTGCTGTCTCAAGTGATGCACACAGTAATACACTGCGTATGAATGGATTCGGTGAGCATTGGGCAAGGCAAAAACACCTACCATATCCTTGGGTCTGAGTTTCCAAACTGGGAAACTGGATAAACAGCAATGTAAAAGCTCAAGAGAAGTAAATATAGTAGAAATAAATTCCATTTAGGACCTGCTAAGTTTGAGGGGCCTGAGCAACAACCAGATCTGGCTGTGTGATGGATGGTGGAAAATGTTAATTTGGAACTGAGTAAGGCAAGGGAATGAATGAGGTCATCAAGGGAAGAGTGTTTCGGGAAGAAGCAGAAAAAGAGCCTTCAGTAGCAACCCTGGAATGATGACACAGAAAGTGGGGAGCCAGAGAAGAGTTCTGAGAAAGAGCAGCAGAAAGCTAAAGCAACTTGACCTCTATCAGCTAGAACGAGACAGATCGGTAAAAGCCATTTCCTTAAATGAAAGTAAAGATCTCTGCTTCAAACAGGGGCAATTAACTTTCTCTTGCTGCTTTACACAAGCTCTCTGATGGCCTCCCAGAGACAAGGTGTTTCTTGACAGAAAAACCGCTTTTTCTTTCCTCCTTTTCCCTGCTTCAGAGCATGAGGGATGACCTTCAGTGGTGGTTATGTTTACCTTGTGCAGTGCTATACAGGTTACAGACCATGTACAGTTATTTTATCTAATTTTTTTCTCTACCACAACCCCCCGCAGTACACAGGCCAGGTATTAGTATCTTCATTTTACAGATGAGCAAGTGGAAACAAAGTGGAATTGTCCTCTGACTCCCAATTCGGTATTCTTTCCTCTGAGTCGCTCAATTGTGCTAAGGCTCAAGTCCTTGCTTTTCATTTGGCCATGCAGAATCCTGGGTTATCTAAACTGGGAGTTTCCGGTCTTGTGGTTTAGTCCTGGTTTAGAAGATGTGGCAGGAACCGGGATGTGAAGGTGGCTGACACCTGTACTGTGCTTCCACTGCTGTGCGTTCCATTTCCTGTGTTTTTGCGGCATGAATTTCAGGGCTTTGGGTGACTTTCTCTAATACAATTAAGAAACTTAATTGTTGATCTCTGCCTTTGATATGTTGAAGAATATAGATTATTACAGGGGAATCGAACATGCATTTGTTGTTGATAGGGACCACTCTTTTCAGCTTCAAATTTATGTAATTACAAAACATAATTCTTTGTCCTTTAACAACATTGTTTTCCTCAAATTCCCCCGTCTTTCTGCAGCCCTCTCTCATCATTCCACTGTCATATTTTATTGTGAGGGCTTCCACCACTTCTCAGAGTATTGTATTTTATTTTAGAAGCAAAATTTTAGAGAGGGAGTAGAGAGGGAGAAAGAGAGAGATACAGTGAGTGAGAGATCTTCCATCAGCTGGTTCATTCCCCCAACCGCCACAACAGCCAGGCTGCGCTGGGTCAAAGCTAAGAGCCAGGAACCCCATCCAAGTCTCCCACATGGGTGGCAAGAATCTGAGTACTTGGACCATCATTTGCTGCCTCCCACGCTTATTGGAAGGAAGCTGGATGAGAAACAGAAGTGATACAAGGTCCCTGCAATGCTGGTATGGGATGTGAGTGTCCCATGTCGCAGCTTAAACTGCTGTGCCACAATCGCCAGCGCCATCCAACATTTCTAAGTAGAGTTTCCCTTTCTCATCATTCACACAACAAATATTTACTGAATGTTTCCCAGGTATCAGACATTATGTCAAACTATTTTGTCATGGTAAGGTTATTATCTAAAATCAACCAGTATTAGTATCTGGTGAACATTATTTCATATCTCTCTATCTCTCTCCCTCTCCCTCTCTCTCTCTTTCTTTCTCTTTCTCACTCTCTCTCTCTCTCTCTCTCTCTCTCTCCCTCATACAGATATGTGTACATATACCAATTCCATATCTCAAATCTTCCATCTCTAGGTAGTATCTCAAATAGGCAAAATAATAGTTATCATCCTGGAAATCAATCTGTGAAAATATAATGAGAGATGTAGATGTAGATAGAGATACATATGTAGATACAGGTTTAGGTTATAGGATGAAAGTAGTTTTAAAACATTGAATTTAAACAATAATGCTTTTTCTATATACAAAATAAATAATCATTTTACTTAAATTCATTAGAAGAAAGGGAAACCAGGAAAAACTTTTAGCAATGATGAACTTCAAATAAATTGTGACAAAACATATTGCCTCCCACAAGATCCTTCTAATACTTAGAAAAAAGGCTGAATGATATTAAGAGGCTAGTGGCGTTATAGCTGTTTTTGCTTTGCTTAGCTACGTGTTTCTGTTTTAAAAAGTGTTAATTGGTTCTGTGCTGTCAAAGAGGTGGAATATAAAGTGCTTACATTTTCTTCTATCTGTACCCAATCATCTTCCATGTTATATTATTACTGTTATATAATCAGTATTTGTTTCATTTCTATTGCTTTTCTTTAGCCATAATTCTTGGCTAAGTCTCAATTGTTCATTTAGGTGGAATTGGTGTTCACTAGCAGTTGTTTTACTGTGCCTTTGAATTTTTACATATTTTATCTTAATTCATACATTAATTGTTTGGATTCTGTCAAGATAGTCAATGTAAAGAAACTTACTGAGCCAGCTGTGGTGTAGTGGGCTAAGCCTCTGCCTGCAGTGCTAGCACCCCATAGGAGTACCAGTTCATTTCCAGGCTGCTCCTCTTCTGATCTAGCTCTCTGCTTGTGGCCTGGGAAACCAGTGAAAGATGGCCCAAGTGTTTGGGCCCCTGCACCTTCATGGGAGACCCCAGAAAAGCTACTGGCTTCGGATTTGCTCAGCTCTGGCCATTGGAGCCATTTGGGGAGTGAAACAACAGATGGCAGACCTGTTCCTTTGTCTCTCCCTTTCTCTGTCTGTAACTCTACCTTTCAAATAAATAAATAAAATCTTCAAAAAAAAAAAAGAGAAACTTACTAAAGTGTGTTAATGGCCATGACTTTGGAAATACGTGGTATTTGCTGTGTACATTGCAATTATGTAAATTGAGAGGAAGAAAAGAGGAATTGACACTATATCAGAAGCAGTTGTCTTTATATCTTCAAGCTAAAATATATGTAGTATATATTTCTATTTACAAATGTATCTCCCTAGTCCATATCTCAATCCTTTAATCTCCTTGTAAAATCTAAATCATTTCAGATAATTATTAATACAATATTTTAACAATAGCACTTAATATAGTTATTAATGCAATAACAACATAATAATTTTAATATAATTAAATTTAAATACTTAAGATAATTATTAATACAGTGATTGACTTAATGAAATAAGATACTTATTGATACAATAATATGAATACAGTAGAAGGTTAAAAAGAATGGATTTAAGAGTAAGTAAAGACTTGGGGCCCAAATTACCATATACACACTGCCAGTGCATCTGACTGTACACATTACACAGCTCTCACCACTCTGTGTTAAAAAAGCAGCTCGGCATCGGCATGAGTAGTGTGTCACTCAGCAGAATGTGACTTGTGGCACGCTGCTACACTTTTACTTCTCTAACAAAATATGGTTTGGGACAACAATGCTAGCGTTCTCTGTGGGAAACATGGGAAATAAGAGGATAGAAAAAGTTTTGATTGAAGCCAAGAAGTTATGGAAAATACAGTGTTTACCTAGAAATAAGCAATGAAACATAAAAGGATATTTAAAGAGGTTTTTCAGATGTCAGTATTACTGTCCTGCTACATATAGACCTTTTTAACTACCATGCTGTGGAGCATGAGCTGAGAATTTCAGTTCCCTGTAGGTTCAAGCAGACATGCAGGCCTTGAGCATGCCTACAGCAAGTTGATGTACTAATGAAGAGAAAGCATATTCAGGATGGCTGTCTAACTGTCAGCCTGCCACAAATAGTCTTCAATAAATTTGAACATCATTCTGGTAAATATGTTTCATTAGTATAATGTATTTGACTTAAGAGTTTCTGATAAATATGTATAAGATCAGGATACAATGAAAACTTCCAATTATTTATGTGTTGTTATAAAATACAAAATATGCCTTACTTTCTAGAAGTGTTAATATTAAATTGAGGGGCCAGCGCTGTGGCGCAGTGGGTTAACGCCCTGGCCTGAAGCGCCGACAGACCATATGGGCGCCGGTTCTAGTCCCAGCTGCTCCATTTCCCATCCAGTTCTCTGCTGTGGCCTGGGAAAGCAATACAAGATGTCCCAAGTCCTTGGGCCCCTACACATACGTGGGAGACCCAGAAGAAGCACCTGGCTCCTGGCTTCGGATCAGCGCAGCTCTGTCCATTGCAGCCAATTGGTGAATGAACCATTGGATGGAGAACCTCTCTCTCTGCGCCTCTCCTCTCTCTGTGTAACTCTAACTTTCAAATAAATAAATCTTTTAAAAAATATTAAATTCAAAGTTCCAAGGGCCTGAAATACATTAACCCTTATCCCATGCCCTTTTCAATTTAACAGTTTGTTTAAGTTTATTTATTTTTCTTATTAAAGGTTATATGTATTTAAAATCTGTGCAAAACAAATGAAAAAGCTCATTATATTACCAACTTTTAAATAGAGAATTTCTTCATCAGCTAAAATATCCTAGCATCAGAGGTACAAAATTTAGTAGACATATGAGTGATACATATATTGCATGGCATGATCTTAAAATTATATTATATATTGTACGTGAGTCCACATTCTTGAAAACATGGTTCTATGTGATGTGATTTATATTTAAATTATACCTGCATGGTTTTCCTTTCTCATCCTCTAGGATAATAAATTAGGACAAGAGTGCAGTTGTGTGCAGAGGCACACGGTAATGAATTGCAACCATGCATGTCCAAGTAAAGATCTGCAAATCCATGGGCTTCTAGTAAATGATTATCGCCCTAAAACCTGTAATCAATTGGCAATTTAGTTAGTTGGATTCCACATATCATATAATAAACTCCATATTGCTATGCCTTTTAAAAAATTTACTTATTATTTATTTTTGTTTAAAAGGCACAGAGAGAGAGAGAGAGAGAGAGAGAGAGAGAGAGAGAGAAACAGAGAGACTGAGGTCTTCCATCTACTGGTTCACTCCCTAAATGTCTACAACAGTCAGGAATGCATCAGGCTAAAGCGAAGAGCAAGGAACTCAATCTGGGTCTGGGCATGAATGGCAAAGCCCTGAGTACTTGAGCTATCATCTGTTGCATCCCAGGGTGTGAATTAGCAGGGAGCTGGAACAGAAGCAGAACCCAGATTCAAACTCAGGCATTCCAACATGGGATGTGGGCATCAGAGCTGGGCTTAACCAGCATGCCACAACACCTACTCCCCCACCCCCTTTTTTTTTTTTGACAGGCAGAGTTAGCCAGTGAGATAGAGAGACAGAGAGAAAGCTCTTCCTTCTGTTGGTTCACCCCCAAAATGGCCGCTAAGGCCAGCGCATTGTGCCGATCTGAAGACAGGAACCAGGTGTTTCCTCCTTGTCTTCCATGCAGGTGCAGGGCCCAAGGACTTGGGCCATCCTTCACTGCATTCCTGGGCCACAGCAGAGAGCTGGACTGGAAGAGGAGCAACCGGGACAGAATCTGGTGCCCCAACCGGGATTAGAACCCTGGGGGCTGGCGCCGCAGGCGGAGGATTAGCCTACCCCTTTTATGCCTTTTAATCAACATGAAAAAGAGTTAAAGTACATTTGGAAAAGCAGAAACCATTGGTGATATGTGAGAGTGTGATGTGGGAGTTAGAATTAAAGTAGGTTTTAAGAAAATGAATTTAATGGGTATACACAAATTATTTTGAGAAAATTGATTTTATAAAAGCAGCATAAAAAGACAATAATAAACAAGGTTAGAAGCAAAAGAAGTTGAAGTTTACCAAGATAGAAGTTTCAGTATGTTTGAGGGTAGAAACAGCCAATGAAAGAGGATTTGGAACATCATTGATTGATAAAAGTGATAACAAGAATGTATTGTAAGTTGTGTGTTTGGTCTGGTGTCGCTCCCCGTCTTCGTGGAGGAACGACACAAAACCCTGCGCTGTTCTTTTGTCTGCTCGGCCCTCCCCGGGTTTGCTGCTGGTTCTTCCCGGGTTGGCTACCGTCCCTTCCACCTCCGTGGAAGGGCGGTTCCCCCTGGCCACTTTCCCCACTTCCGCGGGGGAGCGGCACACCGCCGGCCGGCTCTCTCGGGGGCTGCACAGGTGTTCCTTCAGATAGATGTTCCTGGTGCATGTTGTCTCTCTCCTCCTTTATAGTCCTCCTCCGCCAATCCCAACTCGGCTGCCCACACGCCGAGTACGCTGCTCTCCTCCAATCAGGAGCAGGATCAGCTCCTGGAGGTCATCACTCAAGTTGGCAAGAGGCAGCTGCGTAGAAGCTGTTTTCTCCTCTCCCAGCACCATATTGTGGGAGAGCAGATGCATAGAATAAGTCTTAATTCCAGTAACTCAGTCCAGTCCGGGTTGCTCCCCACAGTCTGGCAGTCAGATGCTGCTTAGGGCACTCACATCCCAATTCAGAGTGGGTTTGTAACTCAGCCCCACTTCCAATTCCAGCTTCCTGCCAATGCACACCCTGGAAGGCTGCAGGTGGTAATCAGGTGATTGCTTCCCTGACACCCACAGGGCAGACCTGGATGGAATTCTGGGCTCCCAAATTCAGATTGGCCCAGGGCTGGCTGTTGCAAGTATTTGTAAAGTAAACCAGTGAATGGGAGATTTGTTTCTTTTCTATATATATATATTGCAGCCAGAGCTGTGCCAATCCGAAGCCAGGAACCAGGAGCTTCTTCCTGGTCTCCCATGTGGGTGCAGGGGTCCAAGCACCTGGGCCATCTTCCGCTGCTTTTCCAGGCCATAGCAGAGAGCTGGATTGGAAGAAGGGCAACCGGTACTGGAAGCAGTACCCATATGGGATGCTGGCACCACAGGTGGAGGATTAACCCACTGTGCCATGGCACCAGCCCCAGGAGGTTCTTAAGGTAGCATTTTACTATATTCCACTTTCTTTCCTCCTCAGAGAACAGTAGGGGTAGGGGCAGGTTGGAAGAAGAAATTCCTGGATACTGACTTGGCTCATATATCTTGCTGGGTTACGAGGAATCAGTATGGAGCTGTTAGAGTGATCACCATAACTACTTAAGGCTCAATATGAAGGCTGTCTGTAAAGATGTCCTCATTTTGGTGTAGGTTACAAAGTTTTTGCCATTCAGCTGGGAATAATCGTGAGATGATACAGTAATACAAAGATCATAGAGAAGCTAATAGGTGGACCCTTATCCTCTCAGTCAAACCATCAATTCCCTTTTACTTTGGTTCCCTGCCTTGACAGGTGTTTATCCTTCACATCACTGACACTTTTCTCTACCTTAAGCTTCAATTCATAGATGATACTATCTCTGTCATCATATTCAGCCAATCTCAAACTTTATTTTCCATAACAGCCACTTGGGGCGCTTGTGAGTCCTAAACCCAGAGATCCTGATTCAGTAAGTCTGTTGCAGAGCCCCAGGGATGTTCTTTTTAACAGAGTAAATAATTCTACACTATTCTAAAAGTCACACTTGGAGAAATAGTCTTAAATTATAAGGAGGAGTTTATTATATGTGCATGACTTCTAATGCAGACTTTGATTTTTTATTTTCTGCATATGATAATTCATACTCCAAACAATCCTTCCATAGTAATCTTGAGCAAGCAGCAGGATGACTCATGTGGTGTAGTTAAAATTAGTCCTTCCCATTAGTCAGTGTTCCCACAAACACCTCAGAACCACATTGGGTCTTCACATGCTGGATCCAAGACCACAGCTGGAGTAATTAGCATCATAAAAAAGGATTAGGAGAGGACAGAGGGAGAGTAGATTTGAACATTAAAAGGGAAATGAGAAGCACCATGTAGGACCCAATAATCATTAAGATCCTTCCATACTTCTTTTTTTTTTTTTTTATTTTTTTTAAAACTTTTATTTAATGCATATAATTTTCCAAAGTACGACTTATGGATTACAATGGCTTCCCCCCCATACCGTCCCTCCCACCCACAACCCTCCCCTTTCCCACTCCCTCTCCCCTTCCATTCACATCATGATTCATTTTCGATTATCTTAATATACAGAAGATCAGCTTAGTATACATTAAGTATGGATTTCAACAGTTTGCTCCCACACAGAAACATAAAGTGAAAAATAATAGATGATTTTTTTAAATGATGATGAAATCAGAGCAGACCTATTGTCATGTTTAATCCCAGTGAGAGTCAAGTTGGGAATTGATAATTTCTTTTTTTTTTTCTTTTCTTTTTTTTTTTTTTTACAGAGGATCAGTTTAGTATGCATTAAGTAAGGATTTCAACAGTTTGCACCCCCATAGAAACACAAAGTGAAATATATTGTTTGAGTACTCGTTATAGCATTAAATCTCAATGTACAGCACATTAAGGATAGAGATCCTACATGAGGAGTAAGTGCACAGTGACTCCTGTTGTTGACTTTACCAATTGACACTCCTGTCTATGGCATCAGTAATCTCCCTATGCTCCAGTCATGAGTTTCCAAGGCTATGGAAGCCCTCTGAGTTCTCCGACTCTTATCTTGTTTAGACAAGGTCATAGTCAAAGTGGAGGTTCTCTCCTCCCTTCAGAGAAAGGTACCTCCTTCTTTGATGACCTGTTCTTTCCACTGGGATCTCACTCACAGAGATCTTTTGCCAGAGTGTCTTGGCTTTCCATGCCTGAAATACTCTCATGAGCTTTTCAGCCAGCTCCGAATGCCTTTAGGGCTGATTCTGAGGCCAGAGTGCTATTTAGGACATCTGCCATTCTATGAGTCTGCTGAGTATCTCACTTCCCATGTTGGATCACTCTCCCCTTTATTTACTCCATCGGTTAGCGTTAGCAGGTACTAGACTTGTCTATGTGTTCCCTTTGACTCCCAGTCCCTTCACCATGACCAACTGTGAACTGAAACTGATCACCTGGAACAGTGAGATGGCATTGGTACATGCCACCTCGATGGGATTGAATTGGAAGCAGGTTCTTCTAATGTGACAAACTGTTTTTTTTTTTAAGTCAAGAATCCTGAATTTCATATGATTTTAAGCTCTAATGTGGTACTTACTATCTTTTAATTAAGTAAAAATATTAAGAATTTGTGTTGCCATATTATAATTATAAATAGGAACTATTACTGTGTCTTGCACTGCTAGGTGAGAAAACATGACAAAATGATTAATTGTTCTTATTACAATCACTTATCTTTCCAAAACACTCATAATGGGACTGGAGAGATAAAACCCACTCTGCATCTTTCCTCTGAAGACATTGTATTTAGATTGGTTTCAAAATTCTTGATCTATTTCTAGCAATTTTCATGTTCATACTAAGGTTTTGATCACTAAAATAAATTAAGATTATAGGAAGCTGATTACAGCTTGTTTTGTACAGAAGACAAAGGTAAAAATAAAATATTCAACAATAGCAATATTTCCTAATAAGTAGAAACCATCTAATCAAATAATTATGGTTCTCTTTTTGTGAATTACAATTCTGTAAGGTTTTTCTCCCACCCTTTCAAGAACAAACCCCATTGTACGTCTGCTGTGGAATAATGTCTGTGTGTATATGTCTGTTTTCCTCCCAGTAAAGGTGGAAACAGGGCAATGGTCCTACTTGGCATGAGCTCACTGAGCCTTTTAAAGTAATTTCCATAGAGTGGGATAAGGCCCAAGAGGAAAATCATGTCCCCAGTGAAGTTTATCTCCAGTTTCCACCAAAGCTCCCCAAAGTAGGACTTTAACATCACAGTAGAATCTTCTTTCTATACCCACCTAACCAAAGTTAATCTGAGGCAGATGGGAATATGACACAGATGGCTCAAGGGTGGTGGATCTGGGCTGAATATAGATTCATTCTTCCAAGAAACATCTTGTTTCCAGATATACTATAGAAGCAAAATCTTACAGGTGAGCTACAATTTTCCAGAAATTCATTAATATTCTGTGGCTTCAATTCAATCCAGAAAATGGTCCTGAGATGCTGTTTCAATACAGAGTTCGTGCTTACATACTTTTTTTTTTTTAAAGGGTTTGCCAAAGTCAATCTAATTCTGTGATGGATAATTGGGATGTATATAAATTCTCTGAAGATATATTTACTTTTCTATGCTATGTTAGAACATCAAAATTATTTTTAAACCCCAGCTATTTTGATACTTATAGTTCTTTTTTCTCTATTTTTAACTTTTAATTTTTTAATTTATTTTCATTTTACTTGAAAGGCAGATAGACCAGAACAATAGGGAGATAGACAAAGACAGAGACAGAGAGAGATCTTCCATCTACTGGTTCACTACCCAAATGTCTACAACAGCTGGGGCTGAACTGAGTCAAGCCAAAGCCAGGAGCCTGAAACCCAATCCAGGTCTCCTGTGTGACTAGTAGGGACCTAAGTAAGTGGGTCATCACCTGTTGTCTCTCAGGATATGCAGTAACAGAAAGCTGAATCAAAAGTGGAGCCTGGACTTGAACCAGACATTCAGATATAGGATATGGGCATCCCGGGTAGCAGCCTAAATATTGAGACAAATATTTGTTCTTTCTTATTTATATATGTATTTATTAGTGGAAAAATGTTATACATTTTAGGAAGTTCCATTCTTACAAATTAAGCAGTAATATCAGCCTATTTCTATATGATGATGTAGCACATGAGCCTACTTAGCACCATTGACCTATTTCATTCTATATAAAGTAACAGAGTTTCCCCTGTTTTGTAGTCCACTCCTTATAATCTCAAAGCTCCTAAGTAAATTCCTGAATGCAGTTCCAGTTACGGCCCTATGTAATTATCTGAAAAATTATGTGAAATTATATGTTTTTTAAAAAGTTCAACTAATATTTGACAAATCATTAGAGTCTATATTACTATACTTCAGACGATTCTTGCTTCCTTTAAATATTGTTTAAATCCCTGGCATCTTTTATACTTTTTGTGAGCAATACATTTTTTTCTTTTTGTAAATTTAACTAAAGTTTTCTGACATTATTAACTTTTGGACACAAGTCTTTTCTCATTGATGCTATTTATTTTAATTAATTAATTAATTTATTTACTTAAAAGGCAGAGAAATGTGCAGACAGAAAGACAAAGAAAGCTCAGTTTACTGATTCATTCTCTAAATGCTTGCAACATCTGGAGCCAGACTAGGGCGGGAACCAGGAGCCAGGAATGCAGTCCACATGTCCCATGAGAGTAGCAGGAACCCAATAACTTTTTATTAATTTATTTTATTAATTTTTTTGAATTTCATTTATAAATAAAGGAAAATTAAACTTGAGCCTACCTTATTTAGATTTTTCACACATGTTGAGTAGGTCAGGTCCATAATATCTTTGAAAATATTCATACTATTATTACGAAAGTAAAAATATATTTTAAAACAATTTTGCTAATATTTGAAAAGTTATCACAGATGATGGCATTGTATTTCCAATAATTCTTATTTCTTTTGAAAAGTAGGTTAAAATCCCTTGGGACTTTTATTCATTATTAGGCAATACATTTTTTTTTTTTATAAATTGAACTAAAATTTTCTACCATTGTAAAATCTTAGACATGGGCCTTTTCTTATTGACACTATTTAAAATCTTCAGTAACCAATCTGTTACTCACAACAAAGTAAGTCATGTTGGCACCAGAACCTATTTATTCTACTGCACTGGATGAACCTCTAATAAATGCTCTCAAGTAGTTTATTTTTGTTTAGAATTCCACAGCTGTCTCTCAAAATTGACAGCATAACTCATGGAAACTTAATAAGGGTAATATGGTAGGGGAACACGAAATGATTTGTTTTGACAGAAGTGTTCAAATATACCTGAAGCATATGTGTACAGCCTTTTAGGATGCACCCTGTTGTGCGCTATAATATGGGTGATGGGGAGCCATGCCCTTTCATACTTAGAAAGCTTGGACAATGCTACTTCTTTTCTATATTGTGAAATTCTCCAAAATTACTTCAAAGATGCTCTCTTTAAGTTTGCCTTTTATTAAACTCAAAATAGTACATATACCTCACAGACTCAAAACATGGTGAAAAATTGTGCATGTGCTAGAAAGCTACAGTCTGATAAAAAATGGAATCTTAACTGCTCCTCCATTTTGGTGTTCCTGTGGTTTCATAAATTGTTCCTTTTCATCTATTATTAACCAAGTTATTTTGACCTTTCCTTACCCTTCTAGACCTTTTCATAATCAACCATTCTAAATCCTCAAAAAAAAAATCGACTTTTGTCCTGTATGACTTATGGAAAGCTATGAAAGCAAGCAAACAACTTAGCTTACATAAACATTGCTACCTGTTTATTAAGAAGCCACAAAATTTGAATTCCACTTCAGATTTCTTTAAGCATTTTGCTGCATGGCAAAATTCAGATGCTGAATCTTCCTTTATATATTTAGTGGTTTCTTTTCAACCATCATTTCCCTCTAAAACTATTTCTCCCTGGTAAAGTCAAATATGTCAATTGATACCTAAACTGAAGACAAATGCAAAGTAAGATTTTTTAAGAAAAATTCTTGAGTCTTTCAAGAATATTTTCACCCTTGTTTCTACATCAATATCTTAGTCCCAACACCTTTTTGTATTCCCTTAATTTTGAATTTTGATGACAAAATTGAGAAACAACCACAATTCTATCTGTGGCCCAGTAGGCAGGAGGAGCTACCTTATCCTGTGGATGGTTGGGACTTACAGGAGGACTCTGGGTCCAAAGACCAATGCCCATGTTTCCTTCACACCCACCTTCCAGAGATGATTGAGAGAAAATAGAGTATACAGTTTTTGTGAAGTTAATTTTTTTTCAATTTTAAGAAATATTCTTTCTTCTAAGAATAAAAATTTGGCCAAGTCAATGCAAGTGAGTGCCTCCATTTTTGTTGTTACTCTTGTTCCAAAATCACACTGAGATCTGACTCCAGTTCTGAACTTAGAGCCCTCAGAACTAAACAATTTATCTCATTCTCCCCAAAGAAAAGCTAGAGACATTTTAGGAGATGCCTTGTAATAGTATCTGTGAATGTCATAGCTAATAAAGAGCAGTAGCAACTTAACTGTGTTTCACTCACCGAATTACTACCTATTGAGTGCCTATGGTGTACTAAGCACTGGGGATAAAGGAGTGTGAAATTTTTGAATTTTTGAACTTTTATTTATTTATTTATTTATTTGACAGGCAGAGTGGACAGTGAGAGAGAGAGAGAGACAGAAAGGTCTTCCTTTTGCCATTGGTTTAGTTACATTCTCAGATAAGATTTCCTTGAAAAGGTACCATTTGAGTGAAACTTGAGAGAGGTGATGGGGCCAAGTAGCTTTCTGTGGAAAGAGGAGAAGGGACCAGCATTGCAAAGCCCTGAGCAGGGTGTGCCTTATCTGACTGGCGAATAACAACGAACCAAGTCCAACTACTGCAGAGTGAGGAAGCTGACAAGGAAGGGAGTGGTAGTTCAAGAATAAGAGTGTAAAGGCAAAATGACATTGTAAGGAGATTTCTTTTGCCCTAAATAACAGAAAGCTATTAGAGACTTTGGGCAGAGATGCAGGATGTTATCCAATTTAACAGGATCTGCTGACCCCTGTGATGAGGACAGACTGAAAGTGTCCAAGAGCAGTAAGTGAGGTGAGAGATGACATGATGTGATGTGGACCAGAACTGTTGAGAAGTTTTCAGACATACTTTGAAAGTAGAACCAAGAGGAATGGCTGACAAGATTAGATGGTACTTTCCTGGCACCAATGGATAATTGACCACTTTCTAGGTCACTCTACCAGCTGATACTTTAACTGTCTGTTTGCTTATAGCGGGTTATGAGTCAATTACATAATTCTTGGCCCTTATCTTCTTATCTCTTCCAAAGATGTGGCCACCACTAATTTTAAGGGGAGAATGAAAGAAATGTTAAGCAGTAAGATACCATAAGATTGCTCCTTCCCTGAAACACACAGGAAGTAGAATTTCAGGGCTACTCAGGCTAGGATGAGCCAATCACTGAAAAATTTAAGAATTCATTAATACACAGTTATTCTTAAGTGTTGAAATTTAACTGAAATGTGATCCCTGTTAAACATAAGAGTAGGAATAAGAGGGAAGAGATGCACAATTTGGGACATGCTCAAGCTGACTTGCCCCAAATGGTAGAGTTAGAAACATACCAGGGGACTCCAATTTAATCCCATCAAGGTGGCATGTACCAATGCCATCTCACTAGTCCAAGTGATCAATTTCAGTTCACAATTGATCATAATGAAAGGACTAAGAGTCAAAGGAAGCACATAAACAAGTCTAGTACCTGCTAATACTAACTGATAGAATAAATAAAGGGGAGAGTGATCCAACATGGGAAGCGAGATACTCAGCAGACTCATAGAATGGCAGATGTCCTAAACAGCACTCTGGCCTCAGAATCAGCCCTAAAGGCATTCGGATCTGGCTGAAAAGCCCATGAGAGTATTTCAGGCATGGAAAGCCAAGACACTCTGGAAAAAGATCTCTGTGAGTGAGATCCCAGTGGAAAGAACAGGTCTTCAAAGAAGGAGGTACCTTTCTCTGAAGGGAGGAGAGAACCTCCACTTTGACTATGACCTTGTCTAAACAAGATAAGAGTCGGTGAACTCAAAAGGCTTCCATAGCCTTGGAAACTCATGACTGGTGCATAGGGAGATTACTGATGCCATAAACAGGAGTGTCAGTTTGTAAAGTCAACAACAGGAGTCACTGTGCACTTACTCCTCATGTAGGATCTCTGTCCTTAATGTGCTGTACATTGAGACTTAATGCTATAACGAGTACTCAAACAATATATTTCACTTTGTGTTTCTATGTGGGTGCAAACTGTTGAAATCTTTACTTAATGTATACTAAACTAATCTTCTGTAAAAAAAAAAAAAAAAGAAAGAAAGAAAGAAAGAAATTATCAATTCCCAACTTGACTCTCACTGGGATTAAACATGACAATAGGTCTGATCTGATTTCATCATCATTTAAAAAATCATCTATTATTTTTCACTTTATGTTTGTGTGGGAGCAAACTGTTGAAATCTTTACTTAATGTATGCTAAACTGATCTTCTGTATATAAAGAGAATCGAAAATGAATCCTCATGTGAATGGAAGGGGAGAGGGAGTGGGAAAGGGGAGGGATGCGGGTGGGAGAGACGATATGGGGGGGGGAAGCCATTGTAATCCATAAGCCATACTTTGGAAATTTATATTCATTAAATAAAAGTTAAAAAAAATTTAAGAATTCATGATGCTAATCTGTTTCTATAAGAATATGATGCCAAGGGAAAAGAGAACCAGACTCAGCTAACCTTTAAATTCCTTTTTAAATGATATGTTTTCATAGTAACTTAATAGGCATGTTCTTCTTTTGTTGTTCATTTTTCCTTTTTCTCTATTCTGTCCAAAACTAAGAGAGTTTACATTAACCATACCAAATAGCTCAAATCCTACTGAAGAATACCAATTTTCTCTCAACTTTTTCCTCTCTGGATTTCCCCAAGAACAAGGATAATGTCCTCAGAGCCAAGAAGAAATTTTTATTTTTAAGATCTTTCTCTACCACCAACTAGCTCTTCCCAGAACTAGCTCTCTACCTTAGGCAAGGCATGTAGCCACTCTGGCTCATCCTTTGTGTCCACATCAGGGGTTTGATTAAATTGTCACTATGATTCCTCCCAGCTGAAAAATGCTTTGATTCAATATGAAATAGAATCGGAAGTGAATTCACTTGCCTAATAATGCCACTTGATCTTCAAATCAGGTTGTTTTGTTGTTTTGTAAGATACTATATGTTTATTTGTTAACATGTTTAAATTGATTTGAATACAAAATATATCATACAATAAATACCAAAGTTGTTTATTCAATACAGAAATTATTAGAGCCTATGTTTGAATACTCATATATTAAAATGTAATTTAGCTTTTCAGAAATAAAATCTAATGAGTATATTCTGTCAGTCCAAACGTGTCACCCTTTTCAATATCTTCTCAAACTAAAATAAGCCTGCGTTGCTACACACAGGAATGCCACCACAGTTCTAATAATCTTGGTCTCAATATCCTTCAAACAATGGGGATCCAGAATTCTCTAGTCTAAAATACTAAATTCCAGTTCCTGCCCCTTAGCTCTAGACACCTCAAAAAACTTCTACTAATGTCATGTTTCTAAGATAATAAAAGTGATAAAAGAATTACATGCAACTCCTCAGATTCATGGGTATTGCCCTTGGGCTAGAGATGAACAAGAGAGACCCTAGGACCAATTGAATACCTAAGACTCAATACTTTCACATGACTTCTTCCATTGGTCATTTTTTCTGTGATTTTTTTTTGCTAGATCTCAATCACAATAAGGAGAAATTTGAAGATTATAAACTGCTTGAGGGCAGGGTCTTATTTATCCAAGCTTAGTCACTGGCCCACTGTCTTGGATTACAACTGATATTCTAGTGTAATATTAAAAGTATTTCCTTTGACTCTAAAAAATGTCTCTAATGAAGTGTATAACCACCTACAAGTTATAAGCTTTCAAAATTAAATATCATTGAGATAAAAATTTAGTGAGGCATATATTATCTCCCCTTCCAAATCCTGTATATTGGCCAATCCTGTCTGAATGAGTTTGAGACAAAAGTCACCTTCAATCATGCTTGAAAAGATTTCAGATTATTTTGTGGACAAATAGCCTATTATTAAACATACCTAATGGTTTACTTTTCTATTATCCTCTGACCTCATCATGTTCCAAGAACCTCTTCAAATGGAATATTGAGGCTTAGAAAATTATGAATTCTAGTGAGAGGTTTGTTTTACAATTACATAACCCAGACCCTAAATGCCCTTGCAGGGAGTAAAATGAAAATTAATGAATTGAAAATAAATCATAAAACTTGCATTACAAACAAAGTATTCAGTAGGAATTTTATTAGGGTAACTATATCCACAGCATATTGTAGATTTGTTGCATTTCTAAGATTTATGTTACTGAGAAAATATGTTAAGAATATACATATTTCACCAAATATCCTAGAAGTTAAATTATTCCATGAAATAATTCTATCTACTAAATTTTTTAAAGAATGTACACTTTGGTACTATCTAGAGAATACTACTTTTATTACTATTGATGCTATCAGTTACTGCTACTAGTACTGTTGCTATTACTATTAATACCACTGCTGCTCTTACTATGACTATTAATACTACTTCTGCTTCTACTATTAATACTATTACTAATGTCATTATGATTATTAATACTGCTGTTGTTGCTACTATTAATACTGTATCTGCTGCTATAACTGCTAATACTATTACAGCTGCAGCTATGATATTAATACTATGGCTAAAGTTAGTAGAACTGTTGGAGCTGCTACTGCTGTAATTCTATTTTTATTACAACTATTGATTTTGCTTCTACTATTAATACTACTACTGATGCTACTATGACCACTTGTACTACCACTGCTAATGCCACTATTTATATATACTTCTGCTTCTGATACTGCTACTGTTACTACTGCTACTACTGTTGCATACATACCCATGCACACAAGCATAAACACACTAACATTATTCTAAGCACTTATGCATATAAACCTGTATACATCCTACTGTATCTAGAGGACAGTAAGTAGGATACAGTAGGGTTTAGTGGAAGTGTAGGTTGTGGAATAGGACTACCTATGCCCATCTCCAGGTTCAGCTTACTAGCTGTGTGGCTTTGGACAGTGTTCTGAACACATTGCTTTAAAATATTCGTGCTCATATTTATTGCTTTAAACAATAGTCATCACTTTGTTACCACCTCCCATGATTCTGAAAGTGAGTTGGCTTAGCTCACTCAAGAGTTTCTCATAAAATTTCGGTAAGATGTTATTAAGGCTGAATGATCTCAAGGAATTCTCATGTATGTGTCTAGAGGTTGATCATAACTATCAGCTGGAGTTTCACAGATTGCCAGCTATTAACACTAACAAGTATCCTTTGCTCTGTCTGCTTAAGCTTCCTTATACTATAGTATTCAGTTCCAAAACCAATCATCCTAAAAGGAACAGGAAAATGCCATATTGGCTATTATGATCTAGCCTTGGACATCACATAGCATCACTTCTCAGTAGTCACTAGCCTGCCTAGACTCTTGACCTCCACAGTGGGAGGAGGGTCAATGCATGATGAAGGGTAAGTAGAAAGGGAGATTTTGTTGTAGCTGTTTTAGAAAATGCAATCTCCCACTCAGTTTGCAAGTTTATGCTTTTCTATATGAAAAAAGTATGATGAAATTAACTACCCCACCAACAGGTACATGAAAAATGCTCAGCATCAATAATCATTGAGGAAATGTAAATCAGAATTACAATGAGATGTTAGTTCACTCTGGTTAGAGTGGTTATTGTCAAAAAGACAAAAGAGAGCAAGAGTTGATGAGGATAACACTTGTGTACTGTGGGAATGTGAATTAGCATAACCATGTAGAAAACAGTGTGACAGTACCTCAAAAAACTGAAAATAGAACTACTATATAATCCAGCAATCCCACTATTGGATATATATCCAAAGAAAATCAGTCTGTCACTCCCACATTTATTGCCACACTATTCATAATAGCCAAGAAATGAAAGCTACCCATGTGTCTATCCGCTGATGAACAAGTAAAGAACATGTGGCACGTATACAAACGGCATACTGCTTATCCACTAAAAATGGTTGAAATCTTGTCATTTGAAGCAACATAAGTGAAACTGAAGGCCATTATTTAAATGAAAAAAAGAAAAAGCCAAGAACAAAGAGACAGTAACATGGTCTCATTCATAAGTAGATTCTAAAAAAAGAAAGAAAGAAAACTTCATAGAAATTACAAGTCTGTATTTTCCAGAGACTATGGAGGGAAGTGGACAGGGAGAGGTGGGTAAAGGTTGATTAATGGGTACTAAGTTATAGCTACTAAGACTAAGGAGTTCTGGAGTACTATTATACACTAGGGTTACTATAGGTAAAGTTAATGTATAGATTATTTCTGTGCTTTAAAAATCAGAATATAGGATTTTGAATATTTTTACATAAATAAATGTTAGATACTAGAGGAAATGCAAATATTTACCCTTATTTGATATTACACAGTGTATACATGTATTGAGCACCACTGTAGAATTTTATGTCTGTTAAAATTAATAAATGTTTCAATGCTTATCCTGTAGAGTTTAAAAAAAATGAGAACCATCCATGGGAAACCCTTAGCATAGTACATAGTAAGCACTCATTAAATAGTAAGTATGGTTCTTGCAATTCCTTCTTAAAGAAATACTAATTTTTCATTTGTCAAAGAAAAACAGAAAAATAACTGATCATTAATTGTAAATTATTATATGTATTTGTAAATTAATGGTGAAATCAGATTCTGCCATCTAATGACTCAACTTAGGCACAGGCAAGTGTGTAATACATGTGCACAACTAAAGGGGAAACATATTCCATGACTAGTTTCTCTGTCACCACTTGAAATTAAGATAACATGTAATTTAATGGTATATTAATGAGGGCTTAAGACGCTGATTTTTTGCACCAAAGGGGAAACCTGTTGAAGTGAAATGGACACTATGAGAAACAGTGACTTGATCAGCTCTTCTCCTGTTGATGTACAATGTAATACTTTATCCATTTTAGTATTTTTTTGTTTTGTTCTAGTACTATTGGTTGAACTCTGTAATTAACACACAATTATTCTTATGTGTTTAAATTTTAACTGAAAAGTGATCCCTGTTAAATATAAGAGAGGGAATAAGAGAGGGAGGAGATGTACAATTTGGGACATGCTCAATCGGACTTGCTGCAAATGGTGGAGTGCCAGGGGATTCCAATACAATCCCATCAAGGTGGCATGTACCAATGCCATCTCACCAGTCCAAGTGATCAATTTCAGTTCACAATTGATCACACTGATAGGTCTAAGAGTCAAAGGGATCACACAAACAAGACTAGTGTCTGCTAATACTCACTGATAGAATAAAAAAGGGAGAGAACGATCTATCATGGGAAGCAGGATACACAGCAGACTCATAGAATGGCAGATGTCCTAAACAGCACTCAGGCCTCAGAATCAGCCCTTAAGGCATTCAGATCTGGCTGAAGAGCCCATGAGAGTATTTTAAGCATGGAAAGCCAAGACACTCTGGGAAGAAAAAAAAAAAAGACCTAAATGAAAAAAAATCTCTGCGAGTGAGATCCCAGTAGAAAGAACAGGGCCATCAAAGAAGGAGGTACCTTTCTCTGAAGGGAGGAGAGAACTTCCACTTTGACTATGACCCTGTCAGAATAAGATCAAAGTCAGCGAACTCAAAAGGCTTCCATAGCCTTGGCAACTCATGACTAGAGCCTAGGGAGATTACTGACGCCATAAACAAGAGTGTCAATTTGTTAAGTCAACAACAGGAGTCACTGTGTACTTACTTCTCATGTGGGATCTGTCCTTAATGTGTTGTCCAATGTGAAGTAATGCTATAACTAGTACTGAAACAGTATTTTGCACTTTGTGTTTCTGTGTGGGTGCAAACTGATGAAATCTTTACTTAATATATACTAAATTGATCTTCTGTATATAAAGAGAATTGAAAATGAATCTTGATGTGAATGGAATGGGAGAGGGAGCGGGAGATGGGAGGGGTGCGAGTGAGAGGGAAATTATGGGGGGAGGGAGCCATTGTAATCCATAAACTGTACTTTGAAATTTATATTTACTAAATAAAAAAAAGACACTGATTTTTTTAAAATTACCTACTGAATCAAAATCCACATCAACCAGATGGTGAGGTGGCAGGGTAAGACATTTTATTTTGACTGTGAAAAAACTTATAGAAAACTTGTTCTCACCTCTTTGTGAAAAATTATTTTTAGACAAACCAGAACTTTTCCCACAAAATAACTTTGGATCTATTAGATCAAACATTTATATAATTGCTTGATTGTGACCCTAATGTCCTACATTATAATGGAATAATATTTAGATTTGAAAAGTTAATAACAGGCATTAAAACTACCCATTTGAACCTCTGACAATTCCTTTTGGGTGCCTTTATGGAATATCTGTTTGGATACTAGGTAAACATCTGGTGTGGACTACCTACTTGCAGGAACTGAAAAGTATACTCTCTGGAATTTAATCAGAATATTTGCTAGGTAGATTTTTTATAATTAACTAATTTAATTTGCAATGATGCTCACCAAAAAGTAATTTTAATTTTGACATATTTTGTGTCAATTAAGCTATTAATTATGGCAGCAGTTGGCTGGCAGTGCCTTTGTGTTTCCTGGCCATGTCTAGTTCAGTAAAATGATATATCAATAGCATAATGGAAAAGATTGCTTATTATTTATTATGAAATGAATATTAGATCATTAAATCTACTCTTAAAAGACAAAGGGAAAGAATGCAACTCTTTACTACTGTGCTAGAGTTTACTTAATTAAAAATATTTAATTGATAAATAAAGACTGTATATATTCAGGTAAACAACATGATGATTCATGTTTATTCTTATGTTTGAGGTAATATTAAAATGTAGCTTATGTAGAGAGAGGATGTCTGAGAAGATAAGGTTAGAGCATAATCATTTTCTGATCCCAGAAAGAAATGAAAGCATGATAAAAATTATGTTATTTCTGCAACTCTTGGAATGTACATAAAAGTGAGACTATAATAGGATGCATAGAAAAATTGTACTTATGTATTCTTCCTACCAAATGTGTCCTGCTTTGGACTATAAGACACTTCACTAAGTTTGCTACCCTGATGAGAACAAATGGTGTCCTCTAAGTAGGTAATCCAGAAGTGCTTACTAATGGAATTTCTTAAAGAGGTGCAGGCAGAGCTTAGAGATATCAATCCCAAAAGGATGGATGTTCTTAACCAAGCAGCAGCAACCCCAGGAAGCCTTTACCACCATGAGCCTGACAAGGCAAGGAAGGAGAGCATGTGGTTGTACAGAGGGTAGCTAGATGAAAAAGGCTGAATAGCAGAGACTGTGGCCTTTATTTAAGGGATGCAGCCACCCCTACATTGACTTGTCTGGAAAACAATCATGGAAATAACATATGGATTTCATTCTGGTCCCTATGATATGCTACACATGACTTCTCTTCATCAATTTAACTGAAATCCCAAAATCAGGAGTGCAGGCCATACTGATCAATATCCTGTACCTCAACACAAGACAGGTGGAGCAAATGAAAAATGGATCTAGATGAGCAGTTCCAGCACAGTTCCTAAGAAGACACTGAGAATCCCCTCTGAGTGACTATCACTGGCATAACAATAAGTCTATGGTTTTATATGTTTGCCTTTTGTAAAATGAATAGCTAATTGAGGAGTCAGTTTTGAGTAGTTAATTTGGCATTGAAGCTGGACTACCTGTTTAAACAGATTAGCATGAGCAGCACAGCCAAAGTAGCTTTTACTGTATGTAGATGGAACAAATGAGGCAGGACCAGTGTACAAACCCCAAATAAGCAGAGTGCAGCTGTGTAGACTTGGAAGTAGCTGTCACAGAACAATTAAGCACAAACAGAACTTCATAGAGTACTGATGATTTCTTCTATAACCTTGACTACCAAAGATATATAATAGACAGTAATATCCTAAACTTCAGGTCGTAATCAGTGCTACAAACAAATCTTCATTCTTCATACTGGAATTCATGGGTCAGTGTGGAACAGTTTTTTCCCCATACTATTTGTAGAGTCTTTACTTAGTATAGAGTTAATCATATGAGTATAAAGTTAATTGAAAATAGATCTTAGTAAAAAATAAGAATGGGAATAGGAGAGAGGGGAAAAGAGGAGTGGGAGGATAGGTAGGATGAAAGAATCACTGTATTCCTAAAGTTTTATTATGAAATACATGAAGTTTATGTTCCTTAAATAAAAGGTTTCTGGGGGAAGAAAATGTTTTAAAAACAAACAAACAAACAAACAAACCCGAAGTTTCTAAAAAGATTTGAATCTAATAAACCATTCTGTATTTTTCCTGTGTTCTAAAGGATGCTGCTTCAATAAACTTAGTAGTTTTAGAGAGATCATAACAATGTTTGCCCATATGTAATACCCATATTCATAATTAATTTGATGATGATGTGTTGGTTTCATCCAAATGAACCTTGAAAATGTCAGTGAATTTCGGCTAAGATACCCAAGATGCATAGCATAGATTGTTGATTCAGAAAGTAAAACATACCTGAACTTACTGACTCATTGACACATGGTACCTTTTTAATAAAAAAAAAAAAAAACTGCTTGATTTGACTTTTCATCCTGATAATACTTAACTCAAGTTTGTTACACTTAACAAAATCATGACCAAATGTTTTATATCCATTAAAATTTTGTCAAATTTATTCCAATTAAAATTACAAGTACTTTTTAAATTTACTATCATAATGCCTGTTCAGAAAATGTGCCTTGATTAATCCCTTCATTAACAAAAGTCATTCCACATTGTGATTCAGTTTAATTTATGAAATAGTCCTATGGAGTTTTGTGAGTTTTTAAAAAAAGAAGTTGGGCAAGTATATAGATAGATCTAAGTAGTAACTCAAAAGCTTTTTGAGCGAAGTTGACCTAATTCTACAATTTAATGTTTGATGTCCTTTCAGAGAGAAGGCAGGTGATGCTCCTGAACCTGCCAGGGGCAACATCATTAACTAACTGGACCACAGGGCAGAATTCACAGGCTGTCCTGAAGAAAGAAACTTTGTTCATTATTGTAATCTTTGCAGAGGTTGTAACAGTCAGGCCAGACCTGCCAGACAGGCTGGGGAGGGGACTTTGCTTCCCTGTGAACTTCAAGTGAAAGCAGAAACCATATCCACAATGTGAAGAGCCAAAGCCATAGCACTTAGTCAGGAGTGCACCATGGCTAGAGACGTTCCTGGGTCAAAAACGAGCCCGTAGCATGGGAATATAATTAACCCCAACAGAATGGAACTGAGTTTTCATTGTATCATAGACCACACTGTAGAGGAGAATGGAAAAAAAAAAAAAGGCAGAAGGTGGCTCTACCAATTAATAGCTAAGTGATCTTGAACAAGAATTTATCTTCTCTATCATCCATTTTCCTATATAAAATGAAGATAACAAAAGTAACATGCCCACAAAGCACTTACTGTATCAGCCATGGAATAAGCAGGCCTTCTTAAATAAATTTTTGTTCACTATTTTGTTATTATTATCAAGCTTGATCAGATGGGAGTATATAAAAAAGAAGGACTTTTACCTTTGTCATTCAGTTTGCTCTAATTGACTGTTATTGGTCTTATCCTTTCTCGTATTTGTAGGGAAATGAAAATGAAAAAGAGCTAGTCTCATACTTGAAAGGAACTGGACAGGTGATTACAATTGTTATAACTGAACATCCTCAAGACCCACACTGGCCCACTGTTTACCTAGCACTTTCAAATGTACCATATAGGACTTACATCATAAATAATTATGTTAATTAGGGTAGCATGAGCTGTAATCACTGTACAAACAGCAAGGGAAACATAAAAGAAAAACAAACATTCAGCAAGGTAGAGGTCAGAGAAAGCTCCTAAAGTAGGCTCAAACTGAGGTTTAATCAAAGACATTGCCAGTGAGTGTGGAGAATACAGACTTTCTTAGCACCGGAAGCAGCCATTGCAAGTCATTGAAGGCACGAAAGAATCTGTTTTCTCCAAAGAGATACCACGTGTTGGTGAGAGTTGACAGATTCACATCCAAGAAAGACAGAAGATATTGGTTTGGGAAGATAAAGACCTCTCTCCCGCCACCACCCCAGTCATTTCTATCTCTTCTTTCCTTTATTTTATTGTCGTAGCACTTATCCCTACTGCTCCTGGTACTCTAAGTGCTTGTATGTTTGCTATTGTCTGCCTCAGCCAGTGGTGTATGGGCTTCATGCACGTATGCACCTCTCACTGATCTGTTTCTATATGTGCAGCCCTTAGAGCTGTTTCTGACATACAGTCAACACTCAGTAAGTATTCAGTGAAAGAAAATTGAAAAATCTGATAAGTAGGGACTTGTTCACAAATATCTTAAATATATTTAGGAAGAAATAATCAGCACTGGACTGGGACTAGAGTGGAGGATAGCGACAAATCTGAGATTATCTTTTGGGTTTCTAAGTGAGGGAATGTCTAATATCCAAATACAGCATTCAGGAATAAAAGCTAGGCTTTGGATTTCTTTTGGTGAACATTGATCGATTGATTGGTTGATTTTAAAGACAGACTGACAGAGAGAGAGGAAGTGGGAGAGGGAGATATCTCCATCAGCTGGACCACTCACAAAAATGCCAACAGCTGGGTCTGGGCCAGGCTGAAGCCAGGAGCCAGGAACTCTATCCATGTCTCCCATGGGGTAACAGGAACCCAAATAGTGGGCCATAATCTTCTGCCTCACAGGTGCATTAGCAGGAAGCTGGATTGAAAGCAGAGGTAGAACTCGAAACCAGACACTTCAGTCTTCGAGGCAGGTATCCCAGCTCAATCTACTGTGCCACCATACCCAACCCAGTCCTTTGTTTGGGTGGGGGGGTGGGGTGCAGGGTGGAGAGGAGGATACAAAGTTATATGTTGTGATTCTCCCAAGAAATGTATGAAGTCCCCCTTCAAATAGATAGTAACCCCCTAGAGTCTCTTAGCTATGGGGAATGAAGCTGATTTTTATTAGCAGCTATGGAAAAAGGTATCATGACTGATTAAAATCCTGTAATAATCACCTTCATTAAATAGAAGGTTAAAAGTGGAAAGTTAAGGAATTCAAATAACCTGCCTTAGAACCACAGAGCTGAAAATGAGAAACACAACATTTGCAGTTGAAAACAGCTGAGTCTACCACTGAAGCCATCATTTGTCACCTGGCATGCTGCTCAAGAAATCACTCTGTATTTAGATGGCCACCTCAGTGTCATTTCCTCACTAAAGAGATTTAATAGTGAGTAATCAAATGCATTCACTCTCAGTCACTGACACAGTTTACAATGACTGGTTGGAACTGAGCTAGCCTCAGTAGGATATAAAAATTAGGCTAATCATATGGTGAATACTTACTTCATCCTGTATTTTTTCCTGCTAGGAACAGAAATTGTCTCTGTAATTGTATGCAAATCCTTTCACCAGAATCATCAGGAAAAATTATGCACTGCTCCTCCTGCTCCAAAGAAAAAAACAAAAGTAACATTTTAAAACATCACTTTCAAATCAGCCAAAATGAGTGGTTTGGTTTTGTGTATAAAAGCCAGATACAAATTAATATTATTTACAGTACACAGCTTGGAATGTGAATATAGAAAACTGATATTTAATATGTTGTGTAACACTTCTGTGGCTTGTTGCTAGTGGGTGCTTTCATGATTCATTAATGAGATCTGTTGGACTCGAGTTTCAACATAGGGTAGAATAAATTAATTGGTCTTTTAAGAAACAGAATTTGATGGAAATCACTGGCTATCTTGTATCTTCAAACAATGAGCCACCAGTTCAGGCTTAGCTCAGGATTTGTCTTTATGAACCAAAAATATTTCTGTTTTAATCATTTAGAATGGAGATCTTTCTGAAATGGATTTTACATCTACTTTAATTCTGACTCTTTTTTTGAAGTTTATTTTAGCTTTTCTAGTGACTGGGGATGGCTGCTATGAACATCTATTGATAATGAAAACTGCAGAATGACATTCAAGGATACTATAAGATATCCCTGCTGAGATGTGCATGGCTCTTGGCTCCTCCATTCAGAATTTCCCTATGCACAGTTTGGGAGTTTTTGCATTTACCTGCCATGTTCTCTTAGGGCCTAAATGTATAAATCATAAATTAAGACATTTTAAGTCACTTTATTACTGTTTAATATTATTTATCATTAATTCTGAAACTATCAGTTAAACCATAAGACATTGATGATATTTGACTAGTTTTGACCAACAGAAATGGTAATTTCATATGGTGCCACCTGACACAATGAAAAATGTTTTCCTTTTTATATGGATAAATACAGAAAGAGGGAATAAGTGTAGAATTTTGTAAAAAGCAAGAAAATGACCCTTTCTTTCCCTTTTTTGTAATTAGTCTAGATGAGAGGAATCATTCCATTAAACCTGTGTGAATTTTAGTAGCTTCTTATTTGGATTCTGCTTCTTCTTACTCTTTCCACTCTCACTGGTAATTTATACTATAACAGGCTAACATATAATAGCAGATTTATAAATTTGTGTCTTTCCTGCTGGAAATCTTCCAATGTTTCACTATTATCAACATTTAATTATTTATTATGTATTCAAAAGTACTGCATCTTCTAGATGCCATGTATTCTTCTAGGCAGTGTACAAAACAAGTCTGTAACTGAGCAAATTTACTTTCAAGTAGGGAAGATGGACAGTAAACAAAATAAGTGAGTAAAATACAGCATATGTTAGATGGTGGCAGGTGTTCTCAGGATGAAGGAGTTGACATGTTAGATCACTTAGCCGGCCGGCACTGTGGCTCAATAGGCTAATCCTCCACCTGAGGCGCCGGCATCCCGGGCTCTAGTCCTGGTAGGAGTGCTGGATTCTGTCCCGGTTGCTCCTCTTCCAGGCCAGCTCTCTGCTGTGGCCTGGGAGTGCAGTGGAGGATGGCTCAAGTCCTTGGGCCCTGCACCTGCGTGGGAGACCAGGAGAAGCACCTGGCTCCTGGCTTCGGATCAGCGTGGTGCGCCAGCCACTGGGGGATGAACCAACGGAAAAAGGAAGACCTTTCTCTCTCTCTCTCTCTCTCACTGTCCACTCTGCCTGTCAAAAAAAAAATCACTTAGCCTCGGATAGTGTTACTGAAACCCTAAAGGAAGTGAAAGGGTAAATCCTGTAGACCCATCTTGGTAACAGCACTCCAGTGGGGTGCCTGAGGCAAGAGCACACCTAGAAAATTGGTCAATTTGTTCATGATTTTTGAGCATCAGAGAGAAAGAGAGATGGCCAGAGATGTGGAGACTTGTAGGCCAATGTAGAGAAGCAATTGGAGAATTTTCACTAATAATTGGTGTGATCTGGCTTGTTTTTTTTTTTTTTTTTAAGTTTCATTTTTGAAGTTCTGCTATGCATAGTGTGGAGAGAACAAAGGCAGAGCAAGGAAACCCATGCAGAGGCTACTGCAGTAATTCTGGGAAGAGGACTGGACCTAGGTGGAGGCAGAGGAAGAAGAGAGAAAGGGTCAGATTCTTAATAAATTTTAAGATAGCACAGATTATAAGATTGTGTGTGTGTGTGAGACAGAGAGAGAGAGAAGGAAAGAAACAGGAGGGAGGGAAGGAAGGAGGAAGGGAAGGAGGAAGGGCAGGGCAGGGCAGGGAGAAGAAAATAAGGAAAGAAGGGTTCATACCTATCATTTTAAAACCTTTACAACACAGCCTCACCCTTCCCTGCTAATCCTACCTGCTCTCCCTGTGAAAGTACAGTGAAAAGTCTCTCAGCTTGAGAATGGAAGACCTGAGTTCAATTCACAATTCTGCCACTTAGTGGGGTTGTGAGTTAATAGAAGTTATATACACACCTTCACCTCCATAGTGAGGATAGTACCTACTTCACAGGGCTGTTCTGAGATCCAATTGTATTTTAAAATGCTAGTAGAACATAATGTAACTTGGGAATCCACTGTGCCAGCAAACTAGTCTATTAACTCACATGTCTATTAACTATCAACTACTACTAATCTAAGCATTCCTCCAGTTTTCTGCCTCTGTGCCCTTGCCTTGTAATGCAGTAGCTCCTTCCTTCTCTATCCCTCAAGCCCTCTCCATCCTCTGAGAACCACATCACAATCCAAGTCCCTTTCTGTGCAGTGAAGTCCCCACTTCTTTTCTTTAAAAAAAAAAATTATTTCAATAAGGCAGAGGCCCAAGTTCCATCTGTCCAGTCATTCCATTACTCACAGCCTTGACTATGAACAGAGAGGGGGCGGCATTCCGATTTAGGCTGCAAGATAAAGGCTCAGGTAGGCGGGATAAAAAGCACCGTCATACAGTCTGTCGAGGAGAGTGTTCTGAAACTTCCACTAGGCACTTCTACCCATACCCTGTTGTTCAAAATACATTCACAGAGCCATTTCTGGCTAAAAGAGGGGTCAGGAAATGTGTTTACTCTGATGATCCACATGCCAACACGAAAATTCCATTGCTGTGGATGAAAAGAATTCATAGTAGAAAACAACTTTCTGATTCCTCTACAGTGCTTCAACTTTACAGGTTGTAAGGCATCCTCTGAACTAAGTAGGAACACTCTAATGTAGGAGTCAGAGACAATAAATGTTATTTTCCAAAAACATAAGAGGCCTTTGGAAAAACCTGGGACCCAGAATTACTACCTTGTTGAAAAGGGTCATTTTCAATCCATCTTTGAAGACAGATTTTCAATTTGTGTTCTTGGGTTTTTGTAGAAAAGGAAAATGCAGGATATTGCATCTTATCTCAGATGTACATGTATGATTATAGCT
Source organism: Oryctolagus cuniculus (assembly GCF_051225735.1). Taxonomy (NCBI): domain Eukaryota; kingdom Metazoa; phylum Chordata; class Mammalia; order Lagomorpha; family Leporidae; genus Oryctolagus; species Oryctolagus cuniculus. The sequence goes on from NC_142867.1 coordinate 97,653,515, forward strand.
TCAAACTGTGTAAGTGGGGAAATTTTTACTGTTTTTTACCATGCCCTTCTTAAACTACAGCATAAATAAATGCTACAGTCACAGCTGCAGATAATTTAACCAAACTACAACTCTGGCTACTCCTTCTGTGAGCTGAGACCTTGGAGTCCAGAGTACGGCCTTTGAACATGTTATTTCAGTACTAAGCTGCTTTGGAAAGAATCCAAACTAAATGGTTACTAAATCTGCTCCACGGTTGCAGCGTGGTGTCATTAAATGCGGTGAGGATTGCAGAATTGTATTCCTGTCTCTGAGTCAGGTAGAGAAGCAGCATTGAGTAGACCTCCAAGCACACACACCTTTATCCTCAAAACCGTGAGTTTTCGATACTGGCACTTGTGCCAGAAATTGATGGGGTACTAGCAGGTACCTGCATATGGCCTAAATGACTAATGAGGGAGGCTTTAATTTTAGTAAATACAAGCTGCTGCTATCTCCTCTGGTTACTTCTCCTTTTCAAGCTCAACTACACCTCATAGAAAAGAGCAGTCAGATTTTTCTCTACCCCCTGTGCCTTCTCTCAACAATCCATTACTCTGATGATACCCTTTGATATGTCTCATTCTCATCTCTTCCTACTTTGTCCTCAATTTCTCATGCCTCTGAAATATGACTTCCATATCCAGAACCCCATTCACACTGCTCATTTTGACTACACCAACCTCTTCCCACTGAAACGCACAGTAGGCTCTGGGCAGTGCTTATCCAAGTGAAGTTTTTTTGTAGTATAGAGAAAACTCCTGTCTTTCTGAAACTATCTCCTCTCTGCCATAAATTTCTCCTGTCTTTTTTTCTGCTGTACTGTATATAGACAGCTGAATCAAATAATTCTAGAAAAACAGAACATAGAATAAATGAATAAACTCAGCGTGTGTTATTAGCAGCAATATCTCTGAGGTGCTACTCATCCAAAATAGGTCATTCTCTCTGGATGGTAAGGAAGATACTGATGTGCAAGGCTTCCGTAGCTTAGGACTACTTACCTCCCTGTGATTCTATTTAACAGAATTGACAATATCATATTTAATATAACATTTTTAAAACTATGTGCAACATACAGTATTCTTTAATAACTATGAAAAAGGTTTTGATTTTTTTATTATAAGCCTATTATGTACCATATCCCTCTCCCCTCTATTCTAAAAATTTATCTGGATTCCTTTGAAATCATATAGTATGCAATGCTGTAACTTTGCATAAGGATACCTCTCAGTTCTGCTACGTAGTAAATTCCACATAAAGATAAGAATCATTTTTGGTTTCTCTTGATCTACCTTATGGAATCTCACATGTATCAGGTTTTCAGTAAATTATGTTGAATTAAAATGTTAGACATCTTTGTGGAGAAGAAGCAAGACTTAAAATACCCTTTACAGTAGTAAATTTTCAGTTAGGAATCTGATATTTACCTAAAATTGTAGCACTCGTATTTTGACCAATGTTATGTTACCAATTTTCTAATAGCTAGAAGATACAAATCACAGCCAGATATAGCAATAATGTGACTTGACTTGTGATTTTCTAGTTTATATAACAACTAAGTTACATAATCATAGATTCAACAGCAGTATTTTCTGATAGTTACAATATATTCCCAGCTATCTTGACACAATAAATAATACACACATATCTGAGTTGCAATGAATAATAAAAGAGCATATTAAAATCAAATGCAGCTTGTAAAGAATATAAGTTTCAGCTACACTCTGAAACTGTAGCTGCTTGTCCTTTGTACTGCTTTGAAAAGATGCCATTTATTTCTGACTATGATTAATGGAGCTTTTTAGGTGGCCAATTTCCTTTGGCATTTAACAGAGTTTGTGTCCTAAGGCTTTGTCTTGTTTCAATTATAGAATCATTTGTAAATCTGCAGAAGCAAATAATGAAATGCTGGACTTTAATTATATTTTTATTAGTGTAAATCTTTCAATACCATAAGGTAAGTAGGAACATACATAACTTTCATCAGAACTACTGTGGTTGTACATTCTGTAAAGTTATGTCAGCAGGAGATTAACAACAGGGCTGCCCAACAGTGACATGAGGCCTGACGGCCACTCGATGCCAACAAAGCAGCAATGTCTAGAAAACTGCCAAGTTGTGAATTGATCCCAGGGAGCAGGAAGCCCACTTCAGTGAGTGCGACCCATATTTGTCATTTTACAACACTCAATCAAACAAACAAAATATCTTGGAGTTATTTGTGAATGATGACAAATGAAAGGAGGAAAAAGGAAAAGTAAGATAGCAATAGATATTTTAAAGTATCCACTTTGAGCATAAGAACACGTTCAAAGGTATCAAAAATTAGTAAAAAGGAGTTTTCCTGTTACCATCAGAGAACAAGTCCCAGTAACAAAATAAATGAGGCAGGAACACTAAGAAAGCTTTCATACCGGGGCTGGTGTTGTGGTGAAGCAGGCTGCACTGCCACCTGTAGCAGCATCTCATATGGGTGCTAGTTCACGTCTCGGCTGTTCCACTTCCAATCCAGATTCCTGCTAATGTGCCTAGGAAAGCAGCAGAAGATGACCCAAGTCCTTGGGCCCCTGCCACCCACGTGGGAGACCCGGAGGAGGCTCCTGTCTCCTAGCTTCGGCTTGGCCCATGCCTGGCCTTTGCAGCCATTTGAGGAGTGAACCAGCAGAAAGATGGAAGATGTCTCTTTCTCTCCCACTCTCTCTGTAACTCTGCCTCTCTAACAGATAAAGTGGATCATTGGACAAAAAAAGAAAAAGAAAGGTTTCATACCATCAAGATACATATTCATTGAGTAGGAAACAAGAGAAAGAGCACTGGGTTTCTGCGCAGAGGGGAATCTAGGCAAGATTTGGAAAGATAATTGCTGGCATGCATTACAAACTAAAGACTAAATGGAGCAATAGACATATCAGAATAATTATATAGAAATTAACATGCCCTCTTTCTCTCTCTTTGGGGAATTTTTTTGTCCTTTAAATAAAAATGAATCAACTGCCACGTATTTCATTTGGCAGGGTATCAGGGGTATCAGGTAATTTATATTTCAAATATGATCTCTTCATCAGTTCCATTTGTTATAACCCTAGCATCAGGAATGTTTGAAACTGTAACATAGAAAACACACCCAGAAGTCAAAATCCCTGAATCCATGAGACTCACATATTAACCAGAAAACTGAATAAATATGTTCTTATCATGCAAGTGCTATGTATTCATTTTAAATCTTCCATTTCAATCCATCTAGCTCTGTATCCTAACTCTAGAACCAAAGGATAGAAAAACTGGGTGCCTCTTATAGATTGAACTCAATAAGTATTAATTCTTTAAAAATAAGCCTTGAAAATTTTATTTATACCTCACCATAAAGTGAAACAATTACTAGGTAACAGGCTGCAATGCTAATCAGTCCTTTTACGGGCTACTGATAGATTCAAAGATGCTTTTTTTCCCCTTCTTTCACATTACCTTTCAAAACTGAGACCTAGAGAAAGCAGGAAGTTTCTAAGACAGTGAGGGTGTAAAGACCTATTCCCTGTTCTGGGAATCCAAGTTCACAGCTGCTTTCTTAATTTGGGTGCTTAGACCAGATGACTTCCCCTCCACATGCAGAGAAATCTGGGTGGGAATAGGGAGGAAACATCTCATCCTCTCGTGCAAGGCTGTTTTCATCTAATAAACACTCCCACCTCCAGAAAGCTTGCACACACCTGCTCTGCATTCAAGATGCAATTCATTTCTCCTCTGTGCTCTTTTCCCTCGTCCCATCCTGGCAGATTTAACCAAGCCTTCCCTTGGGCCAACACTTTTCCTGGAGTGCTGTTATCATTACCCTTTATAAAACTAAATTTTGTTTGTTCATTTGAATGTCTGTCTCCTCTACTAGAGTGTGTGTATGAGTACCCAGGGCCTTACCCTAGTGGTTATATGACTTACCCCTCAAACTAAACCGTTTCCCCGCCAAGAGAGGAAGTTAAATAAACAATACCCCTCCGATGTACATCTTCCCACATAACCAAATAAGGAAGAACAATAATGGATCCTCATAAGTACCATTGTCCTTTTTTTTTTTTTTTTTTTTTTTTTGACAGGCAGAGTGGACAGTGAGAGAGAGAGACAGAGAGAAAGGTCTTCCTTTGCCGTTGGTTCACCCTCCAATGGCCGCCGCGGCCGGCGCACCGCGCTGATCCGATGGCAGGAGCCAGGAGCCAGGTGCTTTTCCTGGTCTCCCATGGGGTGCAGGGCCCAAGCACTTGGGCCATCCTCCACTGCACTCCCAGGCCACAGCAGAGAGCTGGCCTGGAAGAGGGGCAACCGGGACAGAATCCGGTGCCCCAACCGGGACTAGAACCCGGTGTGCCGGCGCCGCTAGGCGGAGGATTAGCCTAGTGAGCCGCGGCGCCGGCCGTCCTATTTCTTTTACATCTTCTCTTCCATAGTTGAACCACAAGTGTCACTGCTTTGCTCAAGGGAAGAATAAAAATTGTGTTCAAAATGAATTCTGGCTAGTGAGTAAAACGACAAAATGGGTTTATGAAATTGTTATTGACTACAAGTGGTGGTGGAATTCGTTTCTGGGTTATCTCGTCAAAAATGTGTCTAGAGCAGTAGAATAGTCTCCAATAGAGAGATTGTGAGAGCTTACACAAGATAAGGTGTTGCTACTTTATTTCATCAATAGTTTAAGAGATTTTGTTGCCCCAAGTAAAGAAACCAAGAGCAAATGACTCAGAAATAACTATTCAGGTTTTTAAGTATCTGAGCATTCTCCATGTATTTTGGAGCATAAAAATGTTGATATAGATGCAGTGCTTGCATAAGTCTTTAAAGGAAAGTAAAAGCATATTTTTAGTGACTCTCTTTTTTTTTTTTCTCTCGTAGGATACTCAATACTCCAAGCTATTATGGAAAAAGCAGGACAAAATGGTTGGCATGTCAGTGCTATATGTGTGGAAAATTTTAATGATGTCAGCTATAGGCAACTTTTAGAGGAACTTGATAGAAGACAGGAGAAGAAATTTGTAATAGACTGTGAAATAGAGAGGCTTCAAAACATACTAGAACAGGTAAGTGAAAAATTTTACATCATTATTAACTGATACAATATGCCAAAAAAGTTGGCCTTTGATTGACTTGTCTCCATCAATATCCTCTCCCGATCTTTTAGTTTGCAGTGAAAAGTGTGGGGTTTTCACTCCAGACTTTATCTCAGGAGTGAATAATTCTTCATCACCAGAAGCCATTTGGGATCTTAGATCTCAATGCAGTTAGGAACACCATTTATCACACATTTTTAAGGTATAAACAATGAAAAACTGCTTCTGTTTTCAGAAATACTAATTTTAAAGATTAATACCAACTAAAATATTAGCAAATTTCAGGTATTGTGTGCTTTCTCAACATTTAGAAAAGTAACTACATGAAAAATAGCAACATAAATTGGGATTGCAATGAAATAAAAGAAAATGACATGGAATTCTGCCAGATGTTGTAAACGCATTACCACTACAGTGAAGATAGTTTTTTGCCCTCCTTGCAAAGGAAGAATCCTTGAACAAAGTTTTCAATAAATATTTGCTGATTTGATTTGAAGCTGGCAGGGAAAGATAAAACTGAGCTTTGTCATTGTGTTAAGTGATAGGAAAATAGCATCAAATAATGGATAACATTTGCCTTCCCCTAACCCGGCATATCTTGATAATGCTTTCAAAGACTATCTTCAGTCAAAACTGCAGTGAATGAATGCCATCTAGTGGTGCTGAAAGTTCTTGCTCCTGTTTTTCTATGATTTGTTAGGCTGGCTAGACAATACTGTGCCATAATTTTTGGGTGGTTTGTCCCTTGCAACATATTTATTTGTATCTGTAGTATTAAGTGTAACAATTTGGAGGACGATTTATAATAAAGACTTTAGTACTCATGTATAAAAATAAAAACTAGAATATATTTCCAAGACTCTTCATTAATATCTAAAGTCACTAACCTAGATTTCTGGTTTACTTCCTCAACTGCATTAGCAGTATATGAAAGTTAAAAAAAAATGCTGTGTTTCTAAAGTCTATTCAAGTCAGACTATAAAAGAGAATGACAGAGTGTCTACCTCCTGTTATTCTTATACAGAAGAAAAATTTTAAATATAATAGAAAACACTTAACTGAAGAAAAACATACACGGTTTTGTTTTTTTTTTTTGTTTTTTTTTTTTTGGAAAATATTCATTATGTCTACACTTCACTCGGGTTTTGTATCCCTGTAGGAATACACAAATTAGTAAGGTTGTAACCATAAGAAATACGAAGTTTTTATTGAGTATTTATAGATTCCAGCAAAAAACTTTCTTAAGCAATGCAGTGACTTCAGCTCCAATTCCCATTCTCCTTCCCTCCCACTCCTGCCCCTGTATTGAGGGTTTGAGTGTTTGACCTGAACAACTGGAGCTTTGTAAATAACTCCTGATGAATCCCACAGAGCAGCCAATTCTAAGGACCGCCTGGATTGCCAAGTTCCTGTCAGAGGGTGAGTAAGGCTCAGAAAGACCCTCCACTTAGCACCTGTGCTTAAAAGACTGCGTCTAGAGGAGGCAATTGAGTGCCCAAAGCACACTGACCCATTTCAGAGGCTTAGCTGGTTTCTAAGAAGAAAATCCGCACACCCGGGCACTTTGGATAAACTCTGAATAAGCCTTAAGTGAGCGCTTGCTAAGGGAGCTGGACAACTTATTTTTTTTGAACATTTCGAGAGTGTACCTTATCTATTCTTTTCCCTGATTTCTGAAGGTTTTGTTTTCTATTATGACTGTACAGTAATATTGAGAATAATAATAGACATTTGTCCCTTTAAAATACTTCTCTGGTAGAAGCTTTATAAATTGGAACAAAGTCTACAATGTTGTGAGAATATAATGTCTTCTCAGTTGTCCTATAAAATCTCACCCCCACAAAAAATACCTTTCGATTCTGACACTGATTTTTTTACGCTATCTGTGTTGCAATTCCCGAAGCTCTAAGCACATTCACTTTTAGTGTTTCTTGGGTCTACTCTTGATTCATTCAAGTGTAAGAGTTGAATTTCTTGGTGAAGACTTTGCACAGGTACCTCAATACTTCTGTGTTCTAACATACTCTTTTAGAAGGCAACAATAGAAAACAACTTCAGAGAATCAACAAAAGCATTTTTGAAGAGACTGAGAAGAGTAGAAGGAGAGAAGGTGACAGGGAGAGATGGGTTAATCGATACAAAATCATGGCCAGATAGGAGGAATAACTCCTGGTGTTCTAATTATGCCAGAAATGTGATGGCCCCTAACAGCATTATAAGGTATAATTCAAAGCAGCGAAAAGAAAGGATTTTGAGTTTCTTCATCACAAAGAGAAATAAATGTTCAAGTGATGGATCACCTAAATAGCCTGTGTTGACCAAAACACAAGTGTCAGTGTACCAGAGTATCACACTGAAGCCATAAAAATGAATAATTCTTATCTTTCAATAAAAGTTTTTTAAATAAAAAAAAAGTAAAAAGTGAAATGCTAGCTAAACTTGACCAGGGAAAAAATGCCTTTTAAAACGTTGCCTCCTCTCAGAAGATGATGAAGTTAATGGCCTCGAGATAAGGATGTGCACTGGAAAATTTTAGAAGGATGGGCACAATTCCTAGGATGGTGGCTTGCTGTAAATAATTACTCTGCTGACATTTTCATTTGTGTCAATTTGCAAAAACATAATGGAAATAGCTCACACACTCACCCCTCAAAATATGTTAATGGACAACTGTGGTTAGCACAGCATTTCATCTTCTGTGCATGTTTTCCAGATTATTTTATGACATGTGTTAATTAGCTCTTATAAATATATTACCATTTAAAATAGCAGTTAACCATGTGCTTCATTCAAACATTTCAAAACATCAGCTTCAGGACATTAAATTACTTTAAGGCCTGGGGATACCTCTGTATTTGAATCCCTGCACAACGAGCTACACCCTAACTTGATACAAACAGCTGAGTCTTAGTCCACCAGCTGAGCATCAGTCTGTGACAGGCAGCCTGCTGATTCTAATAAGGAAGAACACAGAGCTGTAACCAAGTGAGTCATGTCTGTGTGTCACTTCTGTTTTCTGTCCATGCGTTCTGTCTGACCACACTGCAGTCCCAGAGTTCTTTGTGCCTCTTCTGGTTCTGAAAGTTTCCCGTTTCTAGGTTCATGAACAAAAGCCAATTCAAAAATTTAAACTACATTTATTGTAATGTCATCTTTGGACAAGAACAAGTATTTGAAAATGTCATGTAAGGTATTTTGGTTTTCCACCCTAAATTACCCCCATAAAAACAAAGAAATTATGTAAATAACACCCACTGAGCCACTTAAGGCAATAAAAACATAACAGCACTACCGAGTGATATTTACTGTCATTTTGTTTCTATCAACTACAATCAAACAAATCGCATTTTTGGCTTTCTAAATTCAATTGTAAATTTGTTCCACTCATTTACCATAAAAAAAACTTTGAAAAGAAGCAAAACAAAAAGTATGTTTTAAATATTTGCTGAACTTATGACTATTAGTAGTCTCCGTTTTAAATTTAAATTTAAATTGTGAATTTAATTGAAAGATATTATAAATGACAATTTTGAACACTAGTGTTATTTATCTCAATTTTCTTTCTCTACAATGCATCAGTTACCTTGTGAAACAGTTTGCACTGGCTTAATACAGGTAGAATAAAATAAGCTGCATTAAAAGCAAAATAAGTGAGTTCTAGTGGGAACCTTCTTTAATTAGTTATATCTGAGAGTTAGAGGGACGTAACTCCCATCTACTAGTTCACTCCCTAAATGTCCATAGCAGCCAGTAGTAGAACAGGTGGAACCTGGGAGCTGGAAACTGAACCCAGTTCTCCCAAATGGGAGGCAGAGACCCAACACCTGCTTCTCAGGGAGCAAACTAGCAGGAAAATGGAACGTCGGTGGAGCCAGGTCTCAGACTGAAGCACTACAATTTGTTACTCCAATAACAAAAAAGCAACCACAAACTTGATCTTAACTATCTTTCTGCCATCAAAAATTACTTGAGCAAAATGGCACTATGGCTAGTGGCTAGTCAAATATTTTCCACCATCATGAAAAACTCAAGATTCTGCAACTTGTTCTTCATGTTTTTATTGTCCACCGACTTTCCTCTCACAATAACCCTACTCTGATCCTCCGGGACAGAATTATCACACTGGCAGTGGATGCCTTGTCTTCTCTTCTGTCTCTTTCTTTAGTCAGGTGATATATCCCCCAAATTATTGTGGTACCAAAAAAGGTGTGTTTTCAGCTTTCAGTCTCTGAGAAATGGGTAAGAAGTCTCTAATCACTGATTTTTTAAATGTAAATGGAGGGCCAGCCGGTGCGTGGTACAGGTAGTTAAGCTGCCTTCTGCAGGGCCAGCATCCAATATGAGCGCCAGTTTGAGTATCAGCTGCTCCACCTCTGATCCAGCTCTTAGTTAATGCACCTGGGAAAGCAGGGGAAGATGGTCCAAATGCTTGGGCCCGTGCACTCACCTGGGAGACCTGGAAGAAGCTCCTGGCTCCTGGCTTCTGGCTTCTGACTTTGGCATGGCCAGCCCTGACTGTTGCGGCCATTTGAGGAGTAAACCAGCGGATGGAGGATCTCTCTCCCTCTCTCTGAAACTCTTTCAAATAAATAAATATTAAAAAAAAAAACAGTAAATGGAATCACTTAACACCTATTATTACTCTCCTCACTTTAAAAAAGCAGAGTTGAGATGATAATGGAAAACACTACTTGCTCCAAAAACAATTAATGCTGTTTCCAATGAAGACTTTCTGATATTGTGCTTGATTGTGAAGGAATATAGAATTTGCATGTGGGATATGCCTCCATAAGAGGTGTAAAGTAAAACTTCGCCCAGTTGGCTTTTTCTGGACACACTCTACAAATACCTGTTGAGTGTTCATTATAACTATATCCATATATAGGTATATGTATGTTTATACGGATAGATATAGATCTGCCTTGTTCTTTCAGAAAGCTTGTAGACAATGTAATTCAAAGATAATGTGCATTTTTCATGAACTGATTTAAGTGTCCATGTGTATAGTCAGGTCAGGCACAGTTCTCTGCTATAGATAAAATGCTAAGCAAAAGTAAAACGTTTTTTCTTCTACCCAGTAACTCTCACCCAGTTAACTAAGGTTTAAACTCAAAGTGTTTGCTAGAATCCAACTAAAATATGTTCTACCTTTTAAATGTAGTCTGTGGAAAGTAACCAAGGAGCTCATACTACCGCAGGGATTTCATTATGAATCCCAGTTCTATTGAATGGATGATGATATCAATGGCATTAGATAGAATAGTGGAGCTTTACTGACTCCAGGATATACTACGCATGTATTAAAGGAGTCTGACCAAGTATTTATCAGGAAAAGGTAGTAGGGACTGACCTTACAGTATGAAATAGATGTTTAACAAAAGGAAGGAGAAAAATGGCTCTACAATTGGCTCACAGGTATCTCAACTGCCTCTTTATCACATACCTCAGATTTAATTGGCTCCCCCTTTCAGCAATATTGCCACTTTCATTATATGAAAAGGAAATTCAATGTCCCATTAGACACATTGTGAATCTCAGATAATTGGCAAAACCAGTGACCTTCCCACAGTGTTTGCAAATCAATCAAAAAAGCCCAAAAGCCATGATTCAACCCTCAGAGGCTTACTGCATCACCCAAGGGAGCCAATAATCCTACCTCAGGGCAAGATCAATTAGGAAGAGAGGAAAATTCCTCACAAACATAAATGGGGCCATTTGCACTTAAGAGGTGAAATGTGGGCACAGTCAGAGTTAGCTTATTCTAAGCCCCAGGCTGCCTAGCCTGTCTAGCACCACCTTAGTGCAAGGTCAAGTCACAGACTGAATTTTTAGCAAATTGTCAAGTTCATGGCAACACTGATGAAAAGATAAGCCTGTTTATTTAGAGTCTACACTTAACAAATTTGGGCAGCTCTCAAACATTAGGAATTGTACTAATCTAAAATTGTATCAGATCTGCTCTCATTCCCCCCAAAATCTTGAACATTGAATGAAGTATTAAAAAGAGCCAAAGGCATGGAAAGCCAAACTGACACTCTGGCAAAAAAAAAAAAAAAAAAAAAAAAAAAACAAAACTAAATGAGAGATCTCTGTGAGTGAGATCCCAGTGGAAAGAACAGGTCTTCAAAGAAGGAGGTACCTTTCTCTGAAGGGAGGAGAGAACTTCCTCTTTGACTATGACCTTGTCTAAATAAGATAAGAGTCAGAGAACTCAAGGGGCTTCCATAGCCTTGGAAACTCATGACTGGAGCATAGGGAGATTACTGATGCCATAAACAGGAGTGTCAATTTGTAAAGTCAACAACAGGAGTCACTGTGCACTTACTCCTCATGTAGGATCTCTGTCCTTAATGTGCTGTACATTGTGATTTAATGCTATAACGAGTACTCAAACAGTATTTTTCACTTTGTGTTTCTATGTGGGTGCAAACTGTTGAAATCTTTACTTAATGTATACTAAACTGATCTGCTGTATATAAAGAAAATTGAAAATGAATCTTGATAAGAATGGAAGGGGAGAGAGAGCAGGAAAGGGGAGGGTTGCGGGTGGGAGGGAAATCATTGGGCGGTGGGGGAAGCCAATGTAATCCATAAGCTGTACTTTGGAAATCTACATTCATTAAATAAAAGTTAAAAAAAAAAGAGCCAAAGGCTTAAAAAGCCTGCCTCTGTATCTTAAAACTGATTGAGTCATTTTAGCTAATACCCATAAAAAAAAAAGTTTTTTTACCCAAAGCCAAAAACAAAAAACTCAAAAGCAAAAGTATAGCAAGTATAAGAGACACAAAGAAACATAAAGAGAAGTGAAAAGCTGGCTACACTTATGAGGAAGGGTCCTCGCTACAGCCAACAGCAGTAGGCAATACTTCACTCTCTCATTCTATTTCTATATGCCAGACACTGTTCCAGGAAGAGCAGGGCTGTCCACGATGAGCAAAGCATGGTTCCTACACAGAATGTTGGCACTCAGCCTAGGAATGCAAAAACATGAGTAAATAACTCTATGAAAATGTAGTGACTATAAACTGTGATGCTACACAGTATATCAAGAACCCAAAAGATGGGGTGAGTGAGTATACACTAGGCAGTCAGGAGCGTTTCACAGAGAAAACAGACATTGATGTGACACTAGACTTTCCCAAGCACAGAAAAGGGGTAAAAGTAGTCCAATAGGAAGGAAGAAAAAAAGGGAGGGAGGAGCAAAACAAGGATCTAAAAAGCTGAGAAGGTGGAGACTTGGTCTTTGTGTAAATATTGGCACAAAGCATCAGCAAAGATGAAGCTTTAAACCCTCTCTACCTCTGTAAAGATTAGAGGTGATGGAAATGTGGGTTCCTTATGTTGGATCAGCTCAGTTAGCAGTTTCCCCTGTTGAAATCCTACTCCAGCAGAGCAGAGTCTACATTAATCACTTACTAGCATATCCCCAGTGGTTTAGTAGAGGCTCAAAAAGCTGATTGTTGAGTAAGTGAAAAATCTGAATGAGCCTCACTTGAAGACATAGGCAGGAGCTATCTTGTACACGTTTAAGTAAGAGTGCCCAGTAGAACTTGAGCTCCTGAAGGGAAGCCCTCAATTACCTGGAAGGCTTTCTTACCTGTCACCTCTCAAAGATGGTGGGAAACCTACGTATTTTAGAGTTTGTTGTATAGGCTGAGAAATAGCACAAGAATTTTATTTCCATGTATTAAAGTAACAATGAATGAGATGTGACGTGAGAAAATCAGGCACCAAAAGAAATTACTGCAGCAAATAAATCATATCAGCGATTTCCCACACTGCACTACCAGCAGAGCTTTATGCCTTCGCCTCATTACGAAGCCCCTTTTACATGAAAAGCTTTGCTCCGGCAGGATCCGCAACAAAGTAGGAAGAAACTCAAAAGACAGGAGGCTATTCTAAGAAGGTATTTTGACTTCTTTAATCTTACTTTTTGGCTGAATTGATTTGAATGGGTAAGTATGATTATATTGGCCTAGTTCTGTTTTTTCATAGAAAACAGAAACCTCTTTACAGATCTCAGAGGAGCGCAAATGGAATTGGTGCAGGTTAGAAAGGGGTGTCTGTCTCCTAGCAACTGTTACCATGGTTCCAGCCATACCTCATGAAGTTTATAAAAGGATAAAATAAAAGGAAAAGTAAAGAAAGCAAAGGACATACTTTTTTCCAAGAAAGAAGAAAAATATGATTGTCAGAAGGCAAGTGCCTTTCTCTTGGAAGATTTGCAAATTCTAGCATTAGGTTATGTTCAACAAAACTTGTTTTAGTTGATGCTACAAAAACACTTGTTAGAATAATTTATATTGTTACTTTTAATATGAAAATCCAGAAATTTGGCTTCTTTAAGCTTGAGAAAGGAAAGTCTGCTTGATAACTTCAGAGATATAAAATGAATTAGCTTTTTCTAGCCTTCAGTCGAACGCAGCTGCATAGAAGTATCTGCTATGGTTTAAGGTAAATTAAATAAGATTCCTCATTAGGCAGAAAATAGAGCTAACTTCATAATTTATTTCAATAATGTTATCTACTCTTCAAAATGTTTAAAAGAAAGTGAGATTCATAAAAAAAGCAAAACAAATCAACAGTACATTTGAGAACTCTTTTCTGAGTGTTGTAAACATCATAAATATAACTATATTTTTATAAATTATAGAGTACTTATATTAAACAGTTCAGTAACAAATTGAACTACTTGCCAGTAAATGAAGTGATGTATCATTTTAATCATTTTTATTCAGTCAAAAAGGCAATAGAACAGAATTACTCCTAATCCTCCCCTTAAGAATAACCACATAATTGGGCCTACTTCTATACAGAATGAGGTTTTCTTTCTTATAATACAGTGCCAAGCTTAATATTAAATTATAGAGGAAATTAGAGTAGTGTCATTTTGACCAAAAAAAAAATAGCAAAGAATTGAAAAGCAGAAAATAGTAAGGTTGACATAGTCACTAGCACATGAAAAAAATGGAAGAAACATCAAGATAGATAGAAGTAACATTTTCTCCCTTTTTAAAGATTTTTCTCCCATGGCCACATAAACCAAACAACTGTTATATTCTTCCAAAGTCTAGGTTTAAATAGTCTCTGTACTTGCTTCTGACATTCCATTGTAAACAACAAAACCATACTGGCAGGAGATGGGGAGAAGGAATATACTATGTATATATTCCATTTTTAGAACTAGTTTTATGATATAATAATATAAATACCTGAGAACAACACAAGTGAATCAGATTTTCTTGTTTCTGCACACCCCACCTTGTTATTTTCCTTTCTTATATGTGTACACAACACCAAAATATTTGCTCATTTATTTGACACATTTACCAATGCCACTAACTTCCAAGTGCTGTATATAACCATTTGTCAACTTCAATCCATATCAAGAAGGAAAACAAAGAAACATAAGTAAATAATGCATCACAGATTGTTGAAAGATGAGTTAGAATTTCCCAGGAAGAGAAGTTGGGAAAGGGCATTCAAGGTAGCTGTCGTGTGTGAGAGCAAAGCAGTGGGAAAGAGCTGCACATCCAGCAGGTGAGTGTGGTTGCAGCGTTAAGTGCAGGTGAATTAGGGAGATGGTCAAGGCAAATTGAGGGCAAATTGTGGCAAAGCCTCAAAGACTTTGCTAAGTGGTTTTAAGTTCATCACACGTCATAGATGTCATGGGATGTTTCAAAACATGATCAACTTGTGTTATAGAACTGTAATTCTTTTTGATGACAACATGAGTGGAGGCTGGAAGGTATACAGCCTAGTGACCAAGTAGTGCGCCTAGTGCCTATGTAGAAAATATAGCAAACAAGCAATGAGACTTAATCTTTATACTTTACCTTTCATGGTCACATATGTAACTTCATTTATGTGACATCTACTTAACTACTGAGCATCTGTTATAGGCCAGGCAGTGTCCTAGGCTCAATAAAAGTCTCTGACCCATGGAGCTTATATTTGGTAGAGCCACACAATAAAAAAAAAAGTGATGCCAAGTAGTGATGATGAAAAGTTTAATTTCTTAAAATTATCAATTTTTTACTTTGCCATGATATACACGTAATTTATGGATTCATTATTTTCATTATTCTTTATTTTTGGAACTATAACTGAGCTAATATTATTAAAAATTGTGAATTTCTAAAATAACTTCAACAGTATAGTTAATCAATATGGGTAATGGTCTTTAAAGATTTTACTCACTCAAATAAAATATAGGCAAAATACATCCTCATTGAGCTTGCTAAACAAATATTACATATTTACAAAGTATCAATCTACTTTATTAGGGACAGGCAGTTTTTGTCTTCCTTTTCTGTTTATAGTTATTTTGTTTGTTTTAAAAATAGCATTGCAGGCCGGCGCCGCGGCTCACTAGGCTAATCCTCCGCCTAGCGGCGCCGGCACACCGGGTTCTAGTCCCGGTCGGGGCACCGGATTCTGTCCCGGTTGCCCCTCTTCCAGGCCAGCTCTCTGCTGTGGTCAGGGAGTGCAGTGGAGGATGGCCCAGGTGCTTGGGCCCTGCACCCCATGGGAGACCAGGAAAAGCACCTGGCTCCTGGCTCCTGCCATCGGATCAGCGCGGTGCGCCGGCCGCAGCGCGCCGGCCGCGGCGGCCATTGGAGGGTGAACCAACGGCAAAGGAAGACCTTTCTCTCTGTCTCTCTCTCTCTCACTGTCCACTCTGCCTGTCAAAAAAATAAAAAAAAATAAAAAATAAAAAAAATAGCATTGCAAAAAAAAAACAGCATTGTAGTTAATCATTTGAACAAGTTATATGTTTATTTAGAAAATCCTTACTGTTTATTAAGACAAGGTATCTGCTTATGTCTCTGTCCTCTCTGTGAATCTACTTCAAAGGAAACTGAGTCTCTTATTTCCTATTTTAAATATAGTATGATGAATCCCAAGGTCAAATGCAAAGAGCAAATTCCGCCGAAATAGAAGCAAAGAGAATAACTCTGGGATCTTATGTCTTACATATTTCATCTATTGACTATTATTGCATAGATGCAAATTTTGAAATCTATGACCAAAACATTATTAGCTGAAATTCTTAGATATTGAGAGAGGACTGTCCCAAAAGTTACAAGCAGAACTTATTTTGAATATTTTTGAAGTGGTTTATTTAAGTTGTTATTATGGTAAGGACAATCAACATCTTAGGAGGTAGCAGGTCATGGCTCTGCTTCTTGGGCTCTGTCACTCATGTGGGAGACCCAGATTGAGTTCTGGGCTCCTGGCGTGGGCCTGGCCCAGCACTGGCTTTTGTAGGTATTTAGGAGTAATCCTGTGAATACCTTTCTCTTGCTTCTCTCTCATCGTCTGCCCTTCAAGCAGGTGAAGATAAATTAATTAACATTTAAAAAGGTAACCATAATGAATGGAAAAAGACAATTAAAGTAGCATTTATGTTTAGATTTAAGCAACATAAAGTTTGAAATGTATGTGAAAGTTAAGGAAGAAGGGGAGTGGAAAATAATGCTATAGGAAGCATGTCCTAAAATAACCTATTAATGTTCTACAGAACTGCATACTGTATCTGGCTCCTGAGATGCCAGTGTACATTAGCATATTAAAGTTTCCCAAAATTGCTATAGCAAAGAAATCTCTTAAACCTTGTTCAACCCAGTGTTCCTTGCAAAATTGGCCACAGAACATTTTTTTTCTTTACAGCCATCCGTTGACATTTTATTTGCCTGATAGAGAAATTTTGATCAACAAAAGAGAGAGAGAGAGAGAGAGAGAGAGGAGTAATATGGTTCAGATGATGCTTCATGTATGCTAAAGAAAAGGACTATAAAAACAAGGGAATAAAATGTAGTTATGGTATGTTAACACCAGCCCCCACTAACGGCCTCCATGGTCCTCTGCCCTGAGACAGGGAACCACACACTCTCAGGTTGGCTGGGTCATAGCGCCAACCACCCCATCAACAAGGTCTTCATGTCATGTTTGTACCATTCATGTTCACGTGTTCAAACAGTTGGGTCCCACTGAGAGCACATTTGACCATAATAACTAGAAAAATAGCTTTTCATAATTTTATGTCCCTTAAAAACATATATGACATTTGAAGATAGATTTTATTCCCATCACCACTGGTCCCCTCATATTTTCTTTAGAAATCAAAAACAGGTATTTACTCATTTTTTTAACATTGATTTATTTATTTGAAAGCCAGAGTGGCAGAGAGAGAGAGAGAGAGAGAGAGAGAGAGAGAGAGAAATCAGTTTTCCATTCGTTGTTTCATTCTCTAAAAGGCTACAATGGCTAGAGCTGCGTCAGACAAAAACCAGGAGCCAGCAACTTCATTCATGACTCGCACATGGGCGGTAGGGTCAAAGTACCTGAGCCATCTTCCACTACTTTCCCAGGCCTATCATCAGCGATCTGCATCAGAAGTGGAGCAGCCAGGACTCAAATTGGCACTCCAACATGGAATGCCAGCATCACAAGTGGTGGCCGAACACACTGAACCACAATACCAGTCCTGGAATTTACTTATTGATGATATGTCCAATCAGGGACATATCAGGAAATGAGATACATAATTATGTTCTAATACATTTATTCCTACATATATATAGTGCTATTTGTGAAATTCTTGAATTCATAGAGAATATTCTAAAATGTATTTTATATTATACCTAGTTTACCCCTTAATTGATTACTTTGGTTTATCACACTCAAATAGGATTATCTATTAGATTGAGTTGTATTTGTATTATATTTATAATACACACATGCACACATACATACTTGAATTGCCTTTTTTATGTTTCTTTTTTTATAGAAAGATTTTATTTAATAAATATAAATTTGAACTGTCTTTTTAAATAAACACCTGGTAAAGTAGAAATGATGCAAAACCAAATCCAAGATATTTAAGCTTGTATACTAATTAGCTTTATTATGGGTAGATGAAGAAATTGCAGATCTAGACTTAAATGAATGAAATTTTACCTGATATATCTCCATCTGTGTATCCCTATTCCAATACCTTGCATAACAGAATTAGGAACACCTTGTGTCTATGCTGTTATTCAAACAAAAAGTGTGATCAGGTAGGAGATTATTTGCAAGAAAAGGAATTATGTCCTTGTTTCATTATGAGAAAGCTGATTTTTACCATTAACAAGTTTGGTGTTAATTAAATATCTAATGTAGCAGAGAATGTCATACTCAGAAGGATATGTTTTATTCATTTTCCTCTTAGGAAGGGTATATTCATATTAGCCAAAACTTAAGTCAGTTTGCTGAATTGCTATAATCTAAAGAAGGGAACAGGGTGAAATGAAAGGAGTATAGCAATTTTGTCAACAGACCTGGGATTCAGTCCCAACTTCATCCCTTAATGACTGTATTTAATTAATATGTTTGTTTATGAAAGCAGAGAATAACCCCCTCCATCTACAGCTAAATAGAATTATTTTTATATTGTTCCTTACAAAGTATCTCTTTAATTTAAAAAGAGCATACTTCCAACTGGTTCTTTTAAGCTGTTATATGTGCTTCAAATTCATAATCACAAATGTCATAGAATCTTTTATCTCCTTTTGCAAATATTTTAAACCACTAAATTAAAATGTTATTAAATAACAATGGAGCACTGGTAAAAGACATTCATAGTTAACATGATGAGAACCATATTATCCAAGCTTGGTTGATGCAGAATTTTAGGACTACCATAATTGACAGAGAAGGATATCCTCCACAATATATTTTTCTGCAGCCATTGGCAGCTACTGTGATGGGATCATGGAAAGAACACAAGAAGGAGATTTAAATACCTGAATTTCAGAATTTGCTTTTCACTCTGTGGTTCTAGGACCCTTTTTAAACTATATCACTTGTAAGGTCTTCGGTTAGCTAATCAGTAGAATTAGGAGAGACCTGTGCATAGAATGACCTAAAATCTGTAAATTGAAAGGATGAAACTAAGGGAATTTTTTTTTAACTTTTATTTAATGAATATAAATTTCCAAAGTACAGCTTATGGATTACAATGGCTTCCCCCCCATAACGTCCCTCCCACCCGCATCCCTCCCCTTTCCCACTCCCTCTCCCCTTCCATTCACATCAAGATTCATTTTCGAATCTCTTTATATACAGAAGATCAATTTAACATACATTAAGTAAAGATTTCAACAGTTTGCTCCCACACAGAAACATAAAGTGAAAAATAATAGATGATTTTTTAAATGATGATGAAATCAGAGCAGACCTATTGTCATGTTTAATCCCAGTGAGAGTCAAGTTGGGAATTGATAATTTCTTCTTCTTTTTTTTTTTTTTTTTTTTTTACAGAAGATCAGTTTAGTATACATTGAGTAAAGATTTCAACAGTTTGCACCCACATAGAAACACAAAGTGAAATATACTGTTTGAGTACTCGTTATAGCATTAAGCCTCAATGTACAGCACATTAAGGACAGAGATCCTACATGAGGAGTAAGTGCACAGTGACTCCTGTTGTTGACTTTACAAATTGACACTCCTGTTTATGGCATCAGTAATCTCCCTATGCACCAGTCATGAGTTTCCAAGGCTATGGAAGCCCCTTGAGTTCTCCGACTCTTATCTTGTTTAGACAAGGTCATAGTCAAAGTGAAGGTTCTCTCCTCCCTTCAGAGAAAGGTACCTCCTTCTTTGAAGACCTGTTCTTTCCACTGGGATCTCACTCACAGAGATCTTTCATTTAGGGTGTTTTTTTCTGGGGGGGGGGGAATTTTTTTTAATTTGAAAGGCGGGGAGATAGAGACAGACAGAGATCTCCCATCTTCTGGTTAACTTCCCAAACTGGTTAATGCCCACAACTTCTGGGGCTGGGCCAGGCCAAAGCCAGGAGCTGAAAAGCCAGGAGCCACAGACTCAATCCAGGTCTCCTGTGTGTTTAAAAGGGTCCCCAGTATGTGAGTTATCACCTGAGTGTGCATTAGCAGGAAAATAGAATAGAAAGCAAAGATGGAAGTCAAACCCAAGCACGGTCATATAGGATGCAGACATCTTAGGAAGCAGCTTGTTACTGCAATAAATACACACCCCAATAATGTTTTTAACATTTGGAATAAAATCAAAGAAAGAAACAAGAACAACCAGTACTAAGAATATTGAGTAGTTATCATACATGAGACACTATGAAGGGGGAAATCCTGTGTTGAGAGTATAAAAATTTTGTTTTAAATAAAAACAATGAATCATTCCCACTTACCTATGTAGAGATAAAAAACTTGGGACAGTTAGCTGAAAAAAAAATGTTTTTTACATCATTGATTCTACTATCTCATGACTTTATTTGGAAACCATCATATTTTGATTTTCCAAAGAAGCTGTGCTTTAAACAATGTTTGTGTGCATACTGTTTGTTTGGGAAGTAAGGAACAGAATGGAAGGAGAGTTGAGAAATGTAGTCAATAAAAGTTGCAGTTATCAAGTGAATTAGTATGTGGGTAACAGAAGTTTAATTCCATTTCTAATGAGTATAAACTAATTATTGGACGAAGCTAGGGTAGGACACACACATAGGAATCACCTCACCTGTGGAGCTAGGGAGCTGGAGTCCTGACACACCCCTCCTGCCAGTCACTGAGGGCTTTGGCAGAAGTAGGTATTAATGCTCTATTGCTTCCTATTTTCTCCCCCTCCAAGAGCCTAGTGGACTGGAAAGACCAGAGAAAGCTCCAAGACAAGAGAATTCTGATGCTGACAGTCAGAGGGTGAGCTGGTATGTGTTGAAATGGTAAAGGGCAAAAGTGTAGGTGCACCATATGTAGAGACTTAGGATTTTACATCTGTACAAGACTCATAGCTCAGAAAGGGTCCTACCCCAACTGGAAATCAGTGAGACTTAAAAAAAAAACACATTCATTTTCCTTTATGGGAAACTCCTTTTATTCCCTTCCTCCCAAAAAAAGTGATTCCTAATTGGAACATTTTATAATCTCTAACGTCTCCAAGCATAGAAGACATAAAAAATATACAGATATACATACACATGCATATTCATAAACACAAGTTTGTATGTATATGTTTGTGTGTTTGTATGTATCTTTCTTTTATAATATTTAATGGGAGTTCACATTCTCTATCCTCATTCTAAATCTTTTCTCATACTGCACAGCTTTAAGTTATCTTGGTCTGGGGTGCTTTATCCTCCCTACTCCTGGAACTGAAGTCCCACTATTACCTTACAGGGTTGTAGTTTAAGGCAGCAGCTTACTTGCAAAAGCCCCTCACCTTATACAAGTATTTTTCTTTTGATAGAATTGAAATAAAGCTAACAGTTTTGCTTGTATATGCAGTAAAATGTTTTGAAGCACTTTGAACATACTCATTCAGGGCATATCTGGGAGTTTGGGTTTCATATAGAAGATGAGTGAGAGTGACTGCTGTCATGACAGTTCCAACATCTACCAGCATCGCAGCCCTAACACCATCAAATGTGTTTAGCATTTTCTTCATTACTGAATTTTCTGGAACATGATAACAGCTGAGAGGAATTTACAAATTAAAAGAGAAAGCAAAATCACTCATACTCCCATGTGCCATTATGTGGCTTTCCTAGAAGATAGTGCAGACTAAAATGAGCATTCTTTCTTAATAGTTTGGGGTAATGTAAAACAACCCTAATAAAAGGACCCCTGAGTATTCCATAAACCATTGATATATAAAGGATGAATATAAAGTATGATTGTGGATTGAAAGCCAAGCTTGCATTCACTTGAAAATGTTTCATTGACCTTAACGTACCCATGTTTGTGACGTTTAGCCTAGCCGTTAAAGCACCTGAATTCCATATCAGAGTACCTGAGTTTGATGTCCCACAACATCTCCTGACTGCAGCTGCAGTTGGATAGGCCCCAGGAGGCAGCAATGATGGCTCAAGTAATTGAGTTCCTGTCACCCATGTGGGAGACCTGAATTGAAGCTCCCTGCTTCAGCCTATGCTCAGCCCTAGCTGTTGGAGGCATCAGGAGTGAACCTGTGAATGGGAGCATCCTCTCTCTGTGTCTGTCTCTCTGTGTCTTTCAAATGCGTTA
This sequence comes from Oryctolagus cuniculus, assembly GCF_051225735.1. Lineage (NCBI taxonomy): Eukaryota > Metazoa > Chordata > Mammalia > Lagomorpha > Leporidae > Oryctolagus > Oryctolagus cuniculus. The sequence continues at coordinate 97,675,668 of NC_142867.1, forward strand.
ATAAATATTTATTTAGTGTCTATTCACTCTTAAATTCTACTTTGTTACAGCAAGTGATATCACTGCTCCTTGAAAGATAGAGCATTTCCCTTGCTCTATTCTGTATTTAGAAATTTCTACTTGAGTCTTATCCCTTTATGGGATAATAAACACCCTTGTAAAAGCAATATTGACTTACTTACCATCATAATCTTTCTATATCCTTGGCCTGAGCTTACTCATGACTTTTGTTGAGCTAGATTGAATGGAAATCAGGAATCAAGATAGAAAACTTTTGTGAATTCAATGTTACCCAACATCAGTTAACAAATAAAGATTTTAAAGTGATAGTTGTCAAGATTGGTTATGCCGTAGTTTGTTAATAAAACACAGTCATTGATTGCACCTTTATCAATATACATAGGTCTAAAGTTCTTTGCTTTATCAATATAAACAGGCATAATTTGAAAACTGAATTGTCTGATACCACCATAGATATTTCTAAACAACTGTTTATCTCCTTACAAAAAAAAAAAAAAAAAAAAAAAACAAGAAAAAGTAATTAAAGGAATAAATTAGTCACTTCTTCTAAGGGTGTATTCTTGTTAAGATGAATTCCTTTAAAAATGATGATTACTGTAAGTTGTGTTCTCCCTAGCAAATGGACTTTGAACAGATGCTTGGTTATTATTCTTTATCTATCTTTATTCTTTAACATTATTCTCAGTTTCTCCTAAAAAGATAAAAGATACACGTTCTCTACTGCTGTAGTGCCCTGTCTTTATAAAAGGCCTTAATTAATTTTTGCAATGAGGCCTTCACTCCAGGCAGTGTTTCTCCATGACAACTTGGCCAGCCACATTTGTGTGAAAATATAAATTCATATTTATATCTTTCATCTCTAACTTTCTCTACCTTGTTTCTACCTTGTTTATAAAATTGTAAATTCAAATACATAGAGATGTGAGGTTCGTTCTGCCTTCAAAGTCAAGTCATTCAGATTCATTTTTACAGGAGAAATTCTTCACTTTGGTTGAGATGATGAAAGCCATGTAAAACCACAACCATGACATTGTCAGTTTTACATAGCCACTTAAAGAAACTTAACACCGTGTTTATAACACACTATAATATAAGGTGTAAATTGGATTTTTTTCACAAAGAAAGGTCCATCTAGTTGTAAATTCTTGGCAGAGAGACCAAGATCTGGTTTTAAACCATGGCCACCTCATGGAGCAGTGGTGAATGAATTCTCTATTCTTAAAGGCAATGAAGCTGTCATGGCAGATTGTGCACTACATTTATTTTTTACCCAGCCAGGATCTGGCTCAATAAAGTTGTTGATTTCTCCGGCATCATCAGCTAGGTAAATAAATCTTCAGATCCCTGCCCCACCAGGTCCTTCACATTGAGCTCTGCAAAACCTTTTCTAGCAGAATTTTTTGCCCATTTTACTTCTTTGTGGCTTTGTCAGTTTTTGCCCTTTGAAAACATATTGCATTATTATAGCTCCTTACTAGAGAACCTAAAACTGACAATTCTTTCTTTATGGAGATACCAATGCAAAATTTCCTCTAGTTGCACATTTTTAAAACGTGTACAGTGCTCACTCTTTAAAAATAAATTTATCTAGTTGGCATAGGTTTTTGATTGCAGTCACACAAAAATCACAATCATGAGGATGGGTATATATGCTTAAAGCTAGTGCAAAAAGGCTTATGTAGCCATACCAGAGAAGGTTATGGTGAATCAAGAAGTGATAAATAATGGCTTGCTGAATGGAAATTATCCCTGCTGAGGCCAAAAAGCAGGGATCTATAGCAGACTCAATAACAGTGCACAGTTTCCTGACAAAGTACCATCAAGCATCTCTGATAACTGTCGTTTGCACAAGCTACCTCCAAGGTTCCCAGAGAATTAAATGGCTCCAGCCTGTTCAGTTCATGGGAAATCCTCAGATTTGGATGACCCGATGTGATGACTTGTTTAATCTATCTCTTTGCTGAACTTTCTTTATAATCTCATCTATTTATTCTCTGCCCTTAACGTCATGGTGATGTTCTCAAGTAAATTTAGTTTTAGATCAAATGTGGATTAAGTGAATCTGGCAATACAAAAACATGCAGTGATGCTATGTAAAATACCACAAATTTATAGCTAAACTTCTAAGAAGTAAAGAAAATATTCAGGGGCCAAGAATAAAAGGTGGGTATGAAGAAGTGGCCAGATTGAGTAGCTTAATATAAGATCAAATATGCACCTAAGGGCAGGAGTTTTGAACTCCATCAAGGCTTCAGATTCAACCTTAGATCCCACATAAATCTAGATCAGCAGGGTAACAACACAATAAAAGACAAGAGTAGAAAAAAAATCTGTTGTTTGTGCAGGAAGTCAGTTAAGTGTTTTTTATCTTGGCCTGGGCTTTGTGTGGTGAGGAAAGTATCTCCCCTGAGATTTTATGATCGCAGCCTTCTTTATGCAGATTGTATTTTGAATTTATTCACGCACTGTCAAATGAGAACCTAGAAGCTGAGAAATCATCGGTAAAGGGTCCCTAGACCAGTGATCCCAACATTGTAGCATCTGTTAGGTGCAGACACAAAATATCATTGGAGGAATATTGGCTGAGATTGTCCTAGAACTGTTAAAGCTCAATCCTGATAGTCAGGAACTATAAAAGATCCTGAACAGTAATTTTAGAGCAAAAAGTAAAATTCCAAACTAACTTCAATGAAACTGCAAATTTTGAAGACAAAGAGGTGGGCTTATGTGAAATCAAAACACAAAGATAAAATGAGCAGAAATTTCACTTCACCAGTATATCCAGGTATACAAAATAGCTTTATAGTGCAATTCCTCTGTTCTGATTTTAAAAGGGATTTCCCTTTTAGAGTTATTCTAGTAAAAAGAATAATTTTTAGGTGATAGTAAAATGCTAAAAACAATTTAATTTCTTCTTGGATAATGAAAGTGCATGAAAATCTTAAATTGCTTTATTTCCTTTCAGGGCACCAATGAGCAAAGCTGCTCCTTAGTAACTGCAATTAAAATTGACTGATTTGTATTTGAAACACAGAGAAACAAAGACACAGAGATCTCTCATTTACTGATTCATATCTCAAATTGCCTGCAATCACTTGGGGTTAAGCCAAGCAAAAGCCAGGAGCCAGGGACTCAATCTGGGTCCCCCATGTAGATTGGCAGGGACCCATGTACTATCACCTGCTGTCACCTGCTACTCCCCAGGATGTATGTTTTTAGCCTTTGTTATATTCCTATGGAACAGTGATCTTTCTACTTTTTACTTGTTAAATATTATGGTTAGTGGTGCATTAAGCCTGTGATTATAAATTGAAATAATGTTTTTCAAAAATTAAAGAAAACAAAAAAGAACAGAAGGAAGGAGGGGGATTGAGGGAGGGAGAAAAGTATGGCTATCTTCTTAGAATTGTATCTATGAAGTACATGAATTCTGTTCTCTTTATATTAATAAAATATTTTTTAAAAAAAAGAAATCAAGAGTAGATCTGGGACTTGAACCCAGGCACCCTGACATAAGATGTGGGTTTTGTAAGCAGCAGATTATCCAAGGATCCCAACATTCATCCAAGTATTTTCTAAAGTAGGTATAGTGAAATAATTGGTCATGTTTTAAGTATGACTGAGACAGTTTTTTCGAGTTTAACTATTTTTAGCCTCTTAATTAGAATTTATCACTTTTATAAGGAAAACTTTATCATTTTTCCCTCAAAATTTCACATGGAATCATGCCAGAATTATATTTTTTTAAAAATAATATTCCAATAAGGTTACATTGATTTCCCTCTGTTTTCTTATATCTTCACAGATTGTCAGCGTTGGAAAGCATGTTAAAGGCTACCATTATATCATTGCAAACTTGGTAAGAACTCTTCGTTTTCTACTTTTCATAAGAATTACTTAAGCATTCAAGATTATTTAACTGTGCCTTAAAATAACACTCCAGGAAATGATAAGACCGCATTACTTACTAAGCTTTTTGTAACTCAGAATATTTTATTCTAATGATCATCTTATTTATAAGACTATGTTTTTATGCAGAATACCTCAATACCTGCCAGAGATCTTTAAAACTAATTGTAATGTTTACTTTGGTATGATACCACTGTTATCAAAAAATGATTTTTTTCTATCTCAATGATAAATGGTACTGCATGCATAATTATTGCCAATACTTGGGTAAAATGATGAGTTACATCCTCCAATTTTAAGAGTAACAGAATAAAACTGCTGCTTAAACAAGTCTTTCTAATAGGAACAATACAAATTATTTTAATTTGTTGACTTTACACATACTGCACACAGATGCCTAGTGAAAAAGATATATGCATTTTTATGAAATCCTTAAAGTCCTGGGACAATTCCTTTTAGATTTTTTTTTTGCAAGACCTACTAAATATTTGTTAACCTTGTAATGTAGAGGAAAACTAGCTGAGGAGGGACACCCTTTTCATTTTATTGGAGTACCATCTGCCCTAAGGTTTTGATCCTCAAAGTGCTTTATCCTAAGGAAGTTCAGGTTGTTTTCTTCTTTCTCTGTTTATTCCTACTTCACATTTCTATCATGAGTATCCTGTGCTTGAAGCAGGAAAAGAGCTAAAGGACGTCCAATGTGTCAGATCTTTCCATGTGGCAAGTAGATCATCACATCTTAGAGAGAAATTTTCAGTCTTTAGTGAACTACACTGTGGAGCTGAGATAAGAAAATACAAACATGGACTGTGAGTCATTGTGTGTTGTTCCTGAGACAAAGTATAATTTTGCAACTTAATTGTTTATCATGAGAATAGTGAGAAATTTTGACTTGTCTTTCCCATTGCTTTTAGTGGGGTGTTTTAGTATTTTTCTCTAAAAATGTAAATCTTAAGAGGAGTATGTACCAGTCTTAGTCACTATGAGAGAAAAGAGCTTATGATTATGAGATGTCTGTATTCACAATGTATTATACAATGAGATTCTAATTACTTTTAGAGCAAATATATATAATTTTCACATCAATTCTATGTAAACAAGAGAATTGAGGGGAAAACAGTAATATCTTAGAACTATCATTCCAGAAATGAATTGGTGATATGGGCAACTAGAATGAATGAACCAAAACAAAATGGAAAACAATTGATTATGTAACACATGAGTGGGTACCATAGCCTGCTATCATAGCCCTAGTGGATGACAGCATACTTACCTTAGCTAAAGTACTGATACATGAACTGGAAAACATTTTTGCTTGTATTAAGGAACAAAACCATCAATCTCCCTAAAAACAGCAAGCTTTTTCATATGTAGTTTATACTTTTGTAACAGAATTAGGCCAGTTGACTTGCACGTGTCTACCTTCTAAAATAGTATATTAATACGGTTCTGTTGGTATATTCACTTACCATTAGAGGGCTGTTGTCTGTAACACCAGGATGGTTTTTGTTTCACTTGGCCAGTGAACAACTATTTCTTGAAAGCTATGTGCATAACATTTCCAATGTGAACACAGAATCAAAATGAAAATTTTATTAACATTACACTTAATGTTAAAGGACTGAATAATTTTCTCCTAAGATCAGAAATGAGAGTCGATTCCCTCACCCCTTATACCGAATACCGTACTTAAGGTTTTAGCAACGGCAATTAGACAAGAAAAAATATGGCTCCAAGATTGAGAAGGAAAAAGACTGAATAAACAAAAATCATAAATAATCAAAAGTAATTATAGATATGTTAAGTTAAGCAGTGTTGCAAGATATAAGGTCCACAATAAAAAGCAGTATATTTCTATATACCAGCAACAAACTTTCTGAAAAAAATGAAGAAAATAATTAATTTTTTAAAATGGATTTATTTGAAAAGTCAGCATTAGAGAGAGAGAGGGAGAGAAAGAAAGAAAGAAAGAAATAGAGAGAGAAAAGAGAGAGAGCGATATCTTCCATTCTCTGACTCCCCAGATGGCTACAGTGACCTGCCAAAACCAGACCCAGGAGCTTCATCCAGTTATCTCATGTGGGTGGCAGTGGCTCAAACACTTGGGCCATTGTCTGCTGCTTTTCTCAGGTGCATTAGCAAGGGAGCAGGATCAGAAGTGGAAGAGCCAGGACTCAAACTGGGCCCAAATGGGATTTTGACATCAGAAGCAGTGGCTTAACCCGTTATGCCACAATGCCAGGCCCAAAATAATTAATTTATTGTTATAATTTATTACTAATAGAGGCTAGTACTTACAAATTCATTAAAACTGATTTAATGGCCGGCATTGTGGTGTATCATGTAAAGCCGCCAACTATAGTGCTGGCATCCCATATGGGCACCTGCTCAAGTCCCAGCTGCTCCACTTCAGATCCAGCTCACTGCTATGACCTGGGAAAGCAGTAGAAGATGGCCCAAAACCTTGGGCCCCTGCACCCACGAGAGATACCTGGAAGACTGTCCTGGCTCCTGGATTCGGATCAGCACAGCTCTGGCCATTGTGGCCTTCTGGGGAGGGAACCAGCAGATGGAAGATTCTCTCTCTCTCTCTCTCTCTCTCTCTCTGCCTCTGCCTCTCTATAACTCTGCCTTCCAAATAAATAAATAAAAACAGTGTTGAAAACTAAAGCAGAAAGCATGAAGTACAACCTATGTTCACTAATAAGAAAAGAACGAAACTAAATGAACATTAGTATGTGATATATAAAGTTGTATAATGAATTTATAAGCATTCATTTTTGCAAAAGTCTTATTTAAACAAAATTAACTCTCTGGGGTCAGTGCTGTGGCACAGTGGGTTAAGCCACCATCTGCAGCACCAGCATCCCATATGGGCACTGGTTTGGGTCTCATAATGTGCTTGGGAAAGCAGTGAAAGATAGTCCAAGTCCTTGGGCCCCTGTACCCACATGGGAGACAAGACGAAACTCCTGGTTCGGCCTTGCCCATTTGTGGCCATTTGAAGGGTGAACCAGCAGATGGAAGACTCTCTCTCTCTCTCTTTCTCTCTCCTCAAATAATTCTGAACTTCAAAGAAATAAGTGAATCTTTAAAAAAAAATTAACTGTCTAAAGAAACTAGGATTAACTATGAGTATTCTTTATAATCTTTTAAAATTATAGTCCTCTAAACCAAGAAATAAAATTGCAGAAATATTAGCTTCCTAGTGGTCCTTAAATTCTTTGGCTAAGAATCAGAAAGCAGATTTCATTTATTTATATAAAATAATATTGAGTTTTTTTCTCAGAAAAAGTGCACATGGCTTGTGAATGCTTATTGACATTACCAATAAGTTGAATTTATCCTCGTTTATTTTCATCTATTTTTCAGAGAGTTAACTAAGAAAATAGCTTTCCTACTTTCACCCAAGAATTTCTCTTTTCCAGTTCTTTCATTTTGCTACCAGTTAGTTTTTAAAGACAGGTATGATTATTTCATTTTCCTGCTTAAATTTTTTTACTGGCCTCAGGCTGCAAACGCAGGAAAAGAAATCAGTCTCTCTGATCTGATCCCCTGTGGGCTTTGCAGCCCTATCTGCTAATACTTGTCTCACCTCTCTTGCAAAATTTGCAATTTTCTTGCAATCAATACTGTCCCAACCCTGAGTCATTTCCCAAGTGTTTATCATCTTCTACCAAAGTAAGCATTCTAAAGCTAAGCCCTGTTCTACTGACATTCTTCAGGATCAACTACTTAGACCATTTAACTTAACTTAAGATGCTTTAAGAGTTTACCTGCACATCACCCCAAGTCTCTTTCCCATTCCACCCCCATGTGCCCCTTTTCCAAACCAAAAAGACTCCCAGACACCTAGTACTATTTTTCTCTTGCCAGCTTTTGCTTAGGTTGCTTTCTCCACCTAGAGGTTTTTACCCCTGCCAGTCCTAACTGATGAATTCAGGCACTACTTTCAGAAAGTCTTCTTTAAATTGCCACTTGTGATGTTAAATGGCCTCTTCTGGGTTTGCACATCATTTTGTGTACTGATAGTGTAGAATCCATGGTGGGGGCTTTCGTAAAATCATTATTCTATAATTCCTTTGTACCAAGTGTCATCCAACATACTGTGGCACCGCTGCAAGTAAGATGTTAACACAATGCAATCCCATTAAAGACAGGAGTGGTGTCTTTTTCTCCCTTGTAAAACTAATCTTTATTCCCACTCTTTATTTGTTGAATTTATGCTCCTTCTCTTGCACCTGGATTTGGTCTTACATTTGCTGTGTTACTATAACTGTTTTACTACACTCTTAAAAAATTAGATGTGCTTTTTTTTTAATTTACTTGACAGATAGAGATATAGACAATGAGAGAGAGAGACAGAGACAAAGGTCTTCCTTCTGTTGGTTCACTCCCCAAATGGCCACTAAGGCTGGCACTGCGCCCATCCGAAGCCAGGAGCCAGGTGCTTTCTCCTGGTCCCCAATGTGGGTGCAGGGCCCAAGCACCTTGGTCATCCTCCACTGTCTTCCCGGGCCACAGCCGAGAGCTGGACTGGAAGAGGAGCAACCGGGACTAGAACCCAGTGCCCAAATGGGATGCCGGCCCTGCAGGTGGAGGATTAACCAAGTGAGCCACGGCGCCGGCCCAGATGTGCTTATTTTATAGACTGGAAAATGAGGTTCATTGTAACCCAGGATCACAAAGATTGTAACTCTTTTTTTCTTTAAAGATTTGTTTATGTATTTGAAAGAGTTGGGAGAGGGAAGGGGGGAGGGAGCAGGGGATCTTCCATCCACTGGTTCACTCCCCAAATGACCTCAACAGCTGGAGTTGGGCCCTTCTGAAGTCAGGAGACAGGAGCTTCTTCTAGGACTCTTTTTTGGGGGGCCAAGAACTTGGGCCATCCCCTGCTGCTTTCCCAGGCACATTAGCAGGGAGCTGGATAGAAAGTGGAGCAGCCGGGATTTGATTGGTGCCCATATGGGAAGTCAGGGTTGCAGATGATGGCTTTACCCACTATACAACAGTGCCAGCCCCAAGGTTATAGATCCTAAAAGCACATTTGAAGCACTGTTCATTCTGATTAAAACAATAAATTCATAAATAAATTAATTATAGATAAGTATTGTCACACAAGTAGTAGTAATGTCACCAAAAAAAAAAATTCACTGAACCATTCCTCACAGCACCTTAAAGAGGAATCTGACCCCGGACACATTGCTGTGTATCTGTATTCACTCGTTTTTCAGCAGTCAGATAACCAAAATGTGGCCACCGACAGCAACAGGAGCTCTACTCATTTGTTCCACCTGCAAATCAAAGTCTTACTATCTGCTCTTATATGATTAATTTTTAAAAATATATTCAGTTTACATCTAGGAAAACATCTGGCTCTGTCATAAAAAAGTATGAAATTATTTGAAATGTTCAGGATATATAAAGACAAACTGCGTCTATTCCTTACCTATCCCCTACCACACCACAAGCACCATGTGAACACACAGGCATACCCAGTGCCCCATTCTTTCCTTATTCAGAAGTTAAAGTAACATACAGGGCATAAAGCAGCTTATCTGACTTTAGGTGTCTGGTTAGTTTCAGAATGAGGACTAGACACAGTTAAAATTTGCAATCTAGCAGTTTTATTCAAGGGCAATGACCTCAAATTCTACCAATTTGGTAGAATATTATTTTATGTTTTCCTTTCTGCTTCCTATGTTCTTCAGCTTTTCTGCAATGACTATATCTGGTTCTGCCACCTTTCTACTTGTGCATCAAAAGTACATTTTCTGAGGACTGGTGCTGTGGTGCAGCAGGTTAAAGCCATAGCCTGCAGCACCAACATCCCATATGGGCACTGGTTCAAGTCCTGGTTGCTCCACTTCCGATCCAGCTCCCTGCTAATGCACCTGACAAAGCAGTGGAAGATGGCCCAAGTCCTTGGGCCCCTGCAGCCAGGTGGGAGACCTGGAAGAAGCTCCTGGCTTCTGGCTTCTGGCTCCTGGCTTCAGATCAGCTCAGCTCTGGCTGTTTTTTCAGCCATTTGAGAAGTGAACCACTGGGTGGAAGACATCACTCTCTCTGTGTGTGTCTCTACCTCTCTCTGTAACTCTGTCTTTCAAATAAAATAAGTGATAAATCTTAAAAAAAAAAAAGTACATTATCTGAGCAACTAATTTTTAAAAGATAGTGACAAGGAATATTCCCCCAACCTATTTGCTGTTCCTTCTGTTAACTGCACCAGAACTATCTCAATATGATTTAGTCAACCTGTGATCCTGGAATGCAAAACACAGCAGATTACCTAAATTAGATAAGCCCTAAAGGATATGCATTTATTGAATACTGATAATGATTGATGAATTTATACATCCGCATAAATAGTAATCATGATATATGAGACCTCTAATTTTAAACATTTCTTTTTCCCCCAGAGAATTACAAACATCTAGAGATTAAAAGAATTCTAGCTTCAACCCAGAGGTTCCAGCCATTGCAGCCATTTGGGGAGTAGACCAGTGGGTGGAAGCTCTTGCTGTTTATCTCTCTAGCTACTGCTTAATTTAAAAATTTGTATTTTGAATTAAAAAAAAGAAAAAAATCAATTGGAAGTTAATCTGGGGCGGTCCTTAACTGTTATGAAATACAAGCAACATAGTTGCCCATTTCAACAAGTAGAAAGTCTTTACCCTGATCTCCTGTGCCCTCTGACTTGGGGGAGGAGGGGAATCATTCACTTAGTTATTTTATTTCTCCCCAACGCCAACTGTTGGTAACCCATTTTATTACAATGCTACCCTACAGCTTTCAGCTATGTAATATTCTCTGAATAAAAAGTGAAACAAAATGGCCACCAAATAACTTTAGTAGGAGACTGCTTCACAGTCTAGATACTATCAATGTTCTACAAAAAATCATAATGAATATAAAAGGAAAAATATTTCCTGTGCTCGCACCCACACACACACAGACAGCTAAAATTAACTGAACCACCCAGCATTCATTCCAATCATAACTGAAAGGAGTTTATAATAAAACGTGGTAATTCTTTCCCTTTACCTTGAGCATAGCAACCAGATGGAATCAGAGAAGTGCGGACTGCTATTTATCCGTTAGATTTTACGTCTGATGATTTTGTGAAGGCTGCAGCTTTGCCCGCATGTTTGCAGCTGTGGATAATGCTATACAAGAAGGTTGGCAGACCTCCTATTTCAGCCATGGCTGATAGAAAATAATAATGCCATCAATTACAAACTAATGCACTATTTGAATTACTATGGCTTTTACAAAACACTGAAATTATTTGCCAGCCCGTGGGTCTGCCCTGTACTCTGACAGAAGCAAACAAATGTTGAACTGACATTTTGCTAGCTGGAGATTGATGGACAGTGTTTTCTCCATTTCAAAAACGTAGATTTGCTTTCTGGTGTCTAATTTCTTTCTCAATGAAATGAGAATGTTACTAATGAACTGTCAAATTAGTTCACACATAATGGACATGAAATAAATATTTGTTGAGTGAATTGATTAATAGCTATCACTGAGTTAATTCAAACCATATGTGCTAGATCCTAACACCCTCATTCTCATTTTGTATGTGGGAAATCTAAGGTGAGATGGTAACAGAGGTGAGAGTCAACGCCTGTGTTTTCTTTGCACCGTATCACCTTGCCTCTCCCAGGAACATTGTGACAATTAACAAAATTAAAAACACACACCTTTCTAAGAATACTCAGGAGCACAGCTGAAAAGGCCACATTCAAAAGTGGATTTGTCTACCATTTCTTTGCTGGTGACCTTGAATACTTTCTCTTCATCCCATTGAGCTTCAGTTGTCATATCTGTAAGATAAAGTTAATCATAGAATTTATATCATAGTCCTCCTGTCAGCACACCTGTAGATAGATAACACAATATGAGTTTAGCACAGTACCTGACACATAATATCAGCTATGAGTTCACATATTTGGTCCTGAGTCTAAACAACACTTTTGCATAGCTGCAAATGGACTTATATATTTCTTCTTGGATAACCAAACAGTAATGTGTGCATATATAGGCTAAGAAGATAAGTGCTGCATTGTACAATAACAATTTTTTGAAGTTCCAAAAGCATGACCAAGGCACACTGAGGAGGACAAGCAACCCTAAGTTTTTATTGATGTCTACTATCACTACAGTGTTACTAATGCACATTCTACTGCCAACAGACAAAGCATTTTCCCTTCAATTACTCAACATAATTAATTTAAAATAATACAGTAAATATTCTATAAACTCGTGTTTCTGTGAAAGGAAGGGTTATCTGAGCTAGTATCTGTGTTTTATTAATTCATTGCCTCAGTATGCTTCTGTTCTTACAAATGTTTATGTATTTTATTATAGTATTTGTTTTTGTAATGGGGAAAAGGGTCCTCTTAGAAAACATACATTGATGGATAGATAGAAAATAAATTAATAACTCTCCAGAATTGTTGAAATGCAGATAACTGTCCATAGGCCAAAAGAGATGTCAATCTTCCCTCCCAGTCTCTGCATTCCACCTGGTAGACACCATCTTTTCCTCACTATACAGGAGCCCGTGAATGACATGTCTTCCTCCTTTCCCTAACTCTGAAGTCTGTAGTGACTGATGTACTCACAGCCTTTAACTGCTGTAATTGAATCACCAGCTCTGTCTTCTTTTAGACCACTTTGTAATCAAACTCCTTAAAATGCATTACGTCATTATACTCAGAGGACTATAATACCTTGATATTACCTTCACATAATGCCCATTTATACATATCTCTATCAGAGGGCAATTATGTCCTCAACAGGAGACTTTTAGTGCTATCATATTCATCTCTTATATCCCGTTCCATGCTTCATAAAAGGCATTCAAGAAATAATTGAGTTGAACAGAACTGAAAACATTTATAGCCTTTTCTGATGAATTGAATTTTGAATGACAAAATTTCACAGTTAAATTGACATAATTAGATTTTTCACTTCTTTCTACCCATTGCTTTATTAGACATCTATTTGGATGTACATACTCATATTGGTCATAAAATTATGTCATTATTGAAGAGCTGAAATGTATAATAGTGAACTAAATTTAAATTTAACAGTCTTTCATATTGGTTTTCATAGGGATTCAAAGATATTTCTCTTGAGAGGTTTATACACGGTGGAGCCAATGTTACAGGATTCCAGTTGGTAGATTTTAATACGCCAATGGTAACCAAACTAATGGACCGCTGGAAGAAACTAGATCAAAGAGAGTATCCAGGATCTGAGACTCCTCCAAAGGTATTTGGTCTCATATAATATGTTGCTAGCATTTTAAGATCTAAAGTTGAAAGTTTATGATGCAATTCTTCCAGTACTGTTTTGTCAGACACAGTGTGGCACAGGAAAGAAGCAGTTTGTCACAGTCACCGCACTTCACAAGACTTAATGACTTAGAAATCTGTATATTGAAGAGTACAGTTGTTAAATAATAGCTGAAGCCATTCACTATGATTATTACTCTATATATGATTTGTTTTGAAGAAACTGCATGTATTTTTTTCAATGTTTGTTAACTAAATAGGTCAGAATGGGCATCAGTAACTTTTCTACCCAGTAAAAATCTGTGTTTGCAAAGCAATTTCTAATTAGAGAGTAAGTTACAAAAATGGTAGGAATGTAACATGCATACTTTCTGCAAAGCTTCTCTTTGAAATTCACACTCAAAGGTGAGGTTGTTTGATTTTTCACTGACAAATATTGCAGAAAGATGTTAGTATTTGGAAATGAAGCTTGTAAATTGCTGATCATAAGTACATCTTTTTCTCACCTGGAAAGATAACTTTCTTAGGTTTCATGTAAGTAGTGGGCATAATATTTCTTAAATATTCTAATCTAAAGAGTTAAAGTTTCTTTTTAAGGCACTGTTTGCTAATCTCTCACTGACCAGTGTCTTCCACTAAAAAGTTTTAATGGATAACTGGAAAATTCAATGTAAAAAAAACCTAACATATAGGGGTAAAGGTTATATGTTCTTCCATTTTCTAATTATAAAACTTCTCATAAGGCTATGTCATTTCCCTCTGAAATATGGGGATTTGACTATGTAGCCATATCATCTCCACTGTCCTACAAGAATCATGAATCTCAAAATGGAGCGCTTATTATGTGTTCACTGTGTGGTAAGCACTGTATTCCTTCCCTCTGAGCTTAGAGATGAAGGCATGCAAGATATTCAGTGGATATGTTAATCAGCTGTCACTGAGTCAGCTACCAGGTTCACAGAACACCCGGGATTGGCTCATTTTAATGTCTCCTGTTTGAAGTCCAACTAGTCTTTTCTATGCTGTAGCTTCCAGCATTTTGTTATAAATATATATGATTCTGTCACAGCTTTTAATATAATGTCAGGCACTCACTAACCATTTAATAAGTATATACAGTTAATTCTCCTTATTCCCTAGAGTTTTGTTCTATAAATCTCTTCAAGTATTGAATGAGCAGAACTGAATCTTGGCTCCTGGGGGGAATACAAGGTTAAGTGTTATGATTCTCCTGTTATAATCTTTTTGTCGACCAATCAATACATAACCCTGTCTGGTATGTTTCTCTATGTAGAATCCCAACTTGATATATTGATGATTCATTAACAGTGAACTTGTGGCCAGTAACACTATGACTCATGCCTGAATGAAGCTTATGAAATGTGTATATTTTTTCTAGAAGGCCCATCACAACTTTCTTGCACTTAGGAACACTAGACAGCTCTTCAACTTGGCACTTTTAGGCCATTTTACAGTGAAATCATCAGCAAATACACAAAAATGTAGATCCATTTTAGATTACTAAATAGATAGTATTCTATCTACAACATTTCTCTACAACATGAGAACAGAAATAAGAAAACAGAATGTTTGGGGCCAGTGCTATGGTTAAGCCTCCACCTGCAATATCAGCATCTTACATGGGTTCAGGTCCTGGCTGCCCCACTTCTGACCCAGCTCCCTACTAATGAGTCTGGGAAACCAGAAGAGGATGGCCCAAGTGCTTGGGCCCCTGCACCTGGCCCAGCACCGACCACTGAAGCCATTTGCGGAGTGAACCAGTGGATGGAAGATCTATCTCTGTCTCTCTCTCCTTCTCTTTCTATCTCTGCCTTTCAAATAAATAAATAAATCTATAAAAAAGAATAAAAAGAAAAAGAATCAGAGTGTTTTGTTGTTCAACTGTTACTGGGATCTTGAATGTTGGATGGTTGTCGCTCCCCCTCTTCGTGGAGGAACGACACAGGACCCTGCGCTGTTCTTTCGTCTGCTTGGCCCTCCCCGGGTTTGCTGCTGGTTCTTCCCGGGTTGGCTACCGTCCCTTCCACCTCCGTGGAAGGGCGGTTCCCCCTGCCACTTTCCCCACTTCCGCGGGGGAGCGGCACACCGCCGGCCGGCTCTCTCGGGGGCTGCTCAGGTGTTCCTTCAGATAGATGTTCCTGGTGCATGTTGTCTCTCTCCTCCTTTATAGTCCTCTTCCACCAATCCCAACTCTGCTACCCACACGCCGAGTATGCTGCTCTCCTCCAATCAGGAGCAGGTCCTGCTGCTTATTTGTTGAACTGGAGTCAGCTGAGTAGAAGCTGTTTCCTCCTCTCCCAGCGCCATATTGTGGGAGAGCAGATGCATAGAATAAGTCTTAATTCCAGTAACTTAGTCTAGTCCGAGTTGCTCCCCACAGATGGCATAAGTTTTTACCACTCTATAGATGTCCACAAATGACCACAAAAGTATCACATGTATTGATTTGGTAGTCACAAACAGAAGTAGGCAAATTTGAAAACATAGAACCTATACATGTTGAGGATTGATCATAGTTAATTAAATTTTACTTTAAATTGAAATTCTTTACTATTTCAACCAAGATTAAAAGCACGATTTCTGATCTTGTTACTTCTGTAGCTTTAGAGAACATCTGGAATAAAGCTCTTCTATCATAGACGCCTGGCAAGTCCTTCCAGTTGCATGAGCCCCGCTCCCTTTCTGATGCTCCAGCCAGACTGAACTACCCGGCATTTTCCCACTCCCTATCAGTCCCTGAACTTCTCCTTCCACTCCCATACTCCTCCATATTCATTTCTACCTATGCAAATCTAACCATCTTCCAATATATTATCTTAAATTCCACTTTCTCTCATTCCTCTTTTAAATATGATTCCTTCTTCAAGCTTTGTACTACAGCTCAGACATCACTTATCTGAAATGTTTGTGATCAGAAGTGTTTCAGATTTCTTACTTTTTAGCATTTGCATATGCATAATGATATATCTTGGGAGCCACTCCTAAACATGAAACTCGTTAATGTTTCATCAAAGCTGAAGATAATTTTATAGAGTATTTTTAATGATTTTTGCTTTTGAAGCAAAGTTTCACGGCGTGGAATTTTCCCCTTGTAATATCATGTTGGTGCTCAGAAATTTTCAGATTTTGGAGTCTTTTGGAGTTTTGGATTAGGAATGCTCTACCTGAATTTGATTGTCTTATTCTCATCAAGCAGAGATATTTGTACAATTATTGTATCACTCCTATAAACTCCTTTGGTGAGGGAACCCTCTTTTACTTATAATTGTATTCCCTATGTCTAGTACATTTTTCAAAGGGTACTGAGACATTAGTATTATCTTGTTTT
Organism: Oryctolagus cuniculus; assembly: GCF_051225735.1. Classification (NCBI taxonomy): domain Eukaryota; kingdom Metazoa; phylum Chordata; class Mammalia; order Lagomorpha; family Leporidae; genus Oryctolagus; species Oryctolagus cuniculus. Next base: position 97,692,249 of record NC_142867.1, read on the forward strand.
CTTTGGTTTTGCTGTTTTGTGTTCCACAGCCAAAGAATGTGCCCTACTTTCCCATAAACCTATGAGGAGCAGAATTAAAATTCATCCCCGTTCTTTCTGCTTCAAGTTCATACTTTTTCCAATGTGATTCTGCCCAGTACCAACTTGTTTTCCACAACTCAGAACTCATGCCACCAATTCTGATCACTGGCCAGAGCAGTCAACAATTACAGGCCCCTACTTACCCTGCCCTCAATGGGAATGTTTATTTAACAACCATTATATTTGGTGAAATAAGCCAGTCCCCAAAAGACAAATAACATATGTTCTCCCTGATCTGTGGTAACTAACAAAGTACCTAAAAGGTAATCTATGGAAGTGAAATTGACACTTTGAGATGTAATGATTTTGGACAGCCCTTGTATCAACTGTTGAGGAGCAGTTTTTTTTTTTTTCTTCATACTATTTGTTGACCTCCTTACTTAGTGTAGGTTAATCCTATGAGTATAAAGTTAGCTAAAAATAGATCTTTGAAAAATAATAATGGGAATAGAAGAGGGAGGAGGAAGAAGGGTGGGAGTGTGGATGGGAGTGGGGAATAGGGTGGGAAAAATCACTATGTTCCTAAATTTCATATGAAATGCATGAAGTTTTTTATCTTAAATAAACAATAATAAGGTAAAATGGCCAGTTAATAAAAGATTTTCTAGGTGCCATCTCCAAACCTGTGTGCCCATAAATATGATTACCTAAACTGTAACACAATAAGGCACATGGAAAACAATAATATTGTTTGAACAGTGAAATCCCTTTAAGCTATTGCCTCTCTCCACCTATTAGCTCTATGACCTGTCAAATCCTGGGCCTTGGCTATTCTGGGTGAATGTTTCCCTTGCTCTGTAACACTTTTGTGATATCTGTTCTTTTTCTAGCTCACTTGTTTTATAAAATTGGATAGACTTTATAAAGCACAGCAAATGCATTTGCTCTTTGGTGCCATCTCTTTTCAGCTCTTTTCTCCCTACTGAAAAAGCAGCATATTTCTCTTTTTTCTCTCTTGAGCCTGAAATGCTTCTCTTGCACTTCGAGTCTTTAAAAAATTTCACTTTATTACTGTTTTTATTTTCTTTCCTTACCAAAAAAAAAAAAAAAATGACATGATGGCTTTCTCTACTCAGTGAAGTATCAATTCAGGCAGGGGAGGAGAAATATTCATTTTTGATTCATTATCTGGCTTAACAACCCCAATTTCCTTCAGCTACCCCACCCTCATATTGAGGGACATACCTAGCCATAGGCACATTTTATCATATTATCCTGGAAGAACATATAACAAAGGTCTTCATTTACACAACTCTTATACGTCCTTCCAATACAATTTTTGTAATTAGGTCCTCTACAATTGAAAGGTTCTTTCTGAGAATTTATACAATATTCCTTATTTAATCCATGGTTTAGTTTTTCTAGTCCCTGGAATGCTGGCTGCTATGCCTAATGATCATGTTACCTGTATTCACTTTCCACAATTAGAATTTGAAACAATTTTTCTTTAATTTTTCTATCAGAAAATCAAGATTATCCTCTACTTGCCACAGAAAAACCTACCATTCTCACAGGAGTGGAATGTGTTAAACCTATGGAATTGACCATATAGTATTCCTGAAGGAGTTAATGTTGCTTCTCCTGTGGTTAGCAGTTGATGTGCTAGAATGCTACAAGAAAATTGTGCCCTATTTTCCATATTGTTAGTAATTCTTAAATCAAACTTTACCAAAAGCGATCTCTTACTCTTTTATTTTCAGTTTCAACAAATCACATTTTCATCTCATTCTTTCTTCACTTCCTCTCTTAACCTTAAAAACTTTTTCAAACAGCTCATTTTTCTCAAAGAGAAACATAGGATAACCATAAGAAAGCAGGTGTTCTAAACTTTATTATTTATTTTAAAGGTTATTTTTATTTATTTGAAAGACAGAGTTACAGAGAGAGGCAGAGAGAGAGAGAGAGAGATCTTCCATCCACTGGTTCACTCCCCAAATGGCTGCAATGACTGGAGCTGTGCCGATCCGAAGCCAGGAGCCACATGCTTCTTCCCGATCTCCCATATGGGTACAGGGGCCCAAGGACTTGGGACATCTTCCACTGCTATCCCAGGCCATCACAGAGAGCTGGATTGGAAGAGGAGCAGCCAGGACTAGAACCAGTGCCCGAATGTGATGCCGGTGCTTCAGGCGAGGGTTTTAACCCGCTATGCCACAGCGCCGGCCCCATCTAAACTTTATTGGAGTGTAACAATATTCTTTTCTACTTAGCATAGAGACTGCTGCATGCATATTTGTAGAAAAGAAAATAATAATTCTTGTATTTCTGAATAAGAATAAACCATCCACTCCTTCTTTCTTGATATTTAACAAGGATATGCACTTCAAGTCAGTCAGCATGTTAAATGTCTGATAAACTTTCTAGGTATTTTGGAGGAATAAATAAGAGTAAGACGTCACAGCATTCTTGGGACTCAACCACAGCAACCATAAAGGCAGACTGTGAGAACACTGCACTTAACGTTTTATATGCTGCCTGTTTGTACTTGGACATAACAGAAAGACCTTGCTTGTCCAAATTGTTGGAAAACAGTTTGTCAGATTTCCTATGTTCCAGGTGTGTTTTTTCCTTTTAGAATCAGGATGATAAGATCTGGTATACAGTCTTTTTATTTAAGAGAGTATAAATGTTTCTCAGTTCAGAGTTAGTTATCAGTAACTTAACTGTCCTTCAGACAGAAGGGTGTTTTATGTCATAAATCCACACACCTCCAGACCATTCCTGGTGCTTGATAAGACTTTAACATTTGCCATTATCATTTTGTTTGTTTGTTTAGTACACTTCTGCTCTAACTTATGACGGAGTCCTTGTAATGGCTGAAACTTTCCGAAATCTTAGAAAGCAGAAAATTGATATTTCAAGGAGAGGAAATGCTGGAGATTGTCTGGCAAATCCTGCTGCTCCGTGGGGTCAGGGAATCGACATGGAGAGGACACTCAAACAGGTAACTCACACTTTTATTCAAGTTCATGTTATCTCATGGTTTTGTTTAAGTGAAATGGTCGAAAAGCAGACCAATTTGAACATGAACAAATATTGCGGTTCAGTAAGTTGAGCCATCATCATTTTGGAGTATCTCTAAAGAGAATATAAAGTAGAATCCTTACGTTTGCCTTTAGTTCAATACATAGTCAGGATAAGCTAGAAATACGCTGTGGTAATAAGCAACTCCAACTCATAGTGGTTTAGAACAATAAAGAAGCTTTGCTCACTCACTCACTAACAAGGACATTCTTATTATATTCACTGGAGAACCATCTTGAATGCTACAAGGGGAAATAGATTATTGTGGGAAGATTTTAAATTAGCAATTAAAAGTCATGGCTCTGTAATGACACTAGTCTAGTTTTAAGTGTTCCAAAATACCCTGGCTTCAAAACATAAACATAGGAAAAGTCAATTTATAGTAAATTTAGAATGAAATATACTTGAATATCTTCAAATATGTGTTGATATTTCTTAGCTTCTTATATCTTAATTTTAACACTAGCAAGGATAAGATGGTGTGAGTATCATTATATGGACATATAGATGACACTGAAAAGTAACTGAACAAATCTTATTTTCATTCCTATAAAGAATATTTCAATATTAAAGAAGAAATACGTTAATTAAAATTGAAAGTGTATAATATACAAAACATATAAACATATTTGTCTTCCAACAGAATACTTGTATTTGCCTTTAATATTCCTTTTTCAGATTTTTTTTTTTTACGGATAGAGTTAGACAGTGAGAGAGAGACAGAAAAAAAGGTCTTCCTTCCGTTGGTTCACCCCCCAAATGGCCACTAAAGCCAGCGCTGCACTGATCCGAAGCCAGGAGCCAGGTGCTTCCTCCTGGTCTCCCACACAGGTGCAGGGGCCCAAGCACCTAGGCCATCCTCCACTGCCTTCCCAAGCCACAGCAGAGAGCTGTGGAAGAGGAGCAACTGGGACTGGAACCCGGTGCCTACATGGGACGCCGGTGCCGCAGGTGGAGGATTAACCAACTGAGCCAAGGCGCTGGCCTCCTTTTTCAGATTCTAAGCTTTCAACTCAAATACCCAGCCAAATGGCATTTTAACGAATTGGTTTTAGTTTATAGTTCCATATCCTTATAGTTGTAAGTGTAGTAGATGACATAGAGATTTCTATTATTGGCAAATTGATACATGTGTGGGATTTGTTTTTCAAACATAGGTTCGAATTCAAGGGCTGACAGGGAATGTTCAATTTGACCACTATGGACGCAGAGTCAATTACACAATGGATGTGTTTGAGCTGAAGAGCACAGGACCTAGAAAGGTGAGCCACAAAGGAACTGAGAAAAGAACATTCTGTCATGTTCACTTGTATTTCACACTTTCAAGGGCTTATCAAGGAAAGATTGGTGGATATTCTACACCTCCTTTTCTTTTTAAATGTGGTACTTAGAAAAGTACTGTCTTAGTAACCTGTGCTAAAATGAATTTTTGTGTTATAATAGTTTAATATTTAATGGTGTACCAAAGCTGAAACAAACCAATGTATGTACCCTTTATATCCTTTCTCCAACATGGAAACAATATGGGTATTGGGGGCAGAGCTTAGCAAAAAACTAGAATAAAATCTACTCTACAGGAAAGAATACAATGCATTAAAACAACTCTAGTGCCTCCATGTAGTCCTTTATGAAATTATTACAGAGAATGCAAGAGCAACTACTTCTGTCAGGTGGGTATAATTAGAACAGACTGGACATTCTTTAAGTAGACAGGTAGAGCAAAAGAAAGCTGACAGAAGATAAGATTATTAAGGTTATCAGTAGGCTGAAGAAGGAAACAAATACTTGCGTTATTCAGGATGGTGCTGCTTTCAGATACTTGGATTTGGAAAAGCAACTGCTGGTTAAGGCATATCAGCGATCTTCTCAAATTACTCTATGGAATAACAAAAAGTACTTAATGTAAGGAAACACACAACTCCATTACAGTAATTGATTCTAAGCATCTTCTAGTCAACACATGTGATTTTAGCATACCTGTCACTAGAATTAGTTTGTATTCAAAAGGAAAGAGATGTTCAAGTTTGCCATATCTACAATGCTCCTTCAACACTTAGTTGCTTAAAAATATCTTTCCAAAATATACTTTCCTGCTTTACTAAAATAATCCTAGCTATCATTTATAAAATTCCTGTTGTGTCCCAAGCACTGGACCTAGTGTTTGCATGTTTAATCTTCACAGAAAATCTGTAATTTGAGTGTTATTGTCTCCCTTTTTTATATGGGAAAATTATAGCCCAGTAAGTTACAGTTACTTATTTAAAGCCAGTCAGTGAAAAAACAAAGATTGTAATTAAGACATGTATGTGCCAGAACCTTCCCATGTCATACTTTGTCTGAGAAGACCCTGTGGAAGCTTTTATTTTCTAGTTGAATAGAGATATAATGGCTTTCATTTGACAAAGAGGAGACTAGTGGAATTTCTAAAGCATGCAAAAGAGATCATTCTGGAGGGAAGAAGCCAAATCAATGAAGGCTGCATGCAGGAGGTGGGATTTAAAGTTAGCCATAAATTCAGAGTTTGGAAAGGTAGCAATAGACAAGGCAACAACCTGGACAATGTCATGGAGACAGAACAGTTAAGATCATATATGGAGAGTGGCAAAGGCTTCCCAGGTTGTATTTCAGTCTCCCATATACATGTATCTGTATGAGAAGGATAACTTTGTAGCTGCCAAGAAAGTCCTCTCTTTTTAGCCTCTTAGTGGCATTTCCTTGTGTGCAGACTGCTGGCCAACATCGTAGGTTGAAGCCTACCTGATCCAGCTCAGGAAGGGCAGGAGCTGGTTGACACCTGAAGAACCCAGTCTCTAAGGAGACTACCCAAAGCAAGGGAACAAAATAATTTCCCAAAAAAGAGGGAAATGCAGAGGATTCCATGTCAACACCCACTTCACCCACTCTAGCAGAACAGCCAGCAACCAGAAATAGGCCAATTTAAGCTGTGGAGCAGACAGATTACTCCAGAGGCTGGGGAAAATGTTGGCTGATGGGTGGGCAAAGGCGAGACAGGCCCAGCTTCCAGTGTACATCAGACCTTGCAAACTTAGCTGTTGAGGCTGAAGATTTTTAAAATGCAGGCATTCCATATTTTATAAAATGGTAAGTACCAAAAATGAAATGACTCCCTGTAAAACAAAGAATAATGGAAAAAGGAAGCTTATGGAACTCAGCAGTAAAATAAAGTGGCCTATTTATAGCACTGAATCTTTTCATGGCCTTTTGAGGCTTGATGGTAACAAGAATAAGGTTTTCAAGGAGAAAGTTTAAGAGTAAGTTGGGAGAGTGATGAAGAGAATTTCTTCTCACCAGCTGACATTCATCCAAGACTCTTTAAAGAAATATGAAGTGTAAAATGATGTAGAATCATCTGTCTTCGTTTTCCTGTGGCAACGATCAACTTGGGCACTCTGTCAGGAATATTAAACCTAAAAACGAGCTGCCATGAGAAACACTGTGCTGGTGAGACCAGGCAATATGTCTGAGAAGTGAGCAATCATTCTTGTAAATTGAACACATGCTGGCAAGGGAGTTATCTTTGAAAATAGATCAAAGATTCAACCCATCAGTTTGTCTCACTTCTGGAATAGGAGGACTGACTGAGAGTCTCATTAGGCATAAGCCACAAAGCCCTTTCTGAAGTCCTGGAATCTTCTCAACCATCCCTGCGACCCCTCCTCTACGCCCCTTGGCTCCAGAGGGAGTGGTCCAGGATGAGACTTGCATAGTTTCAAGTTTTCTTTGCTGTAAAAATATTATTGAGAGCAAGTTATCTGCCAGACACTGTCATGGAAAACAGATGTGCTTTTTTATTTATATCCTCGGGACAAATAGAAAATAAGTTGAATTTTTTTTCTCACTTTATAGAACAGAAAACAAAGGCTCAGGGATGCTCATCCATGTTCAGTTAAAAAAGGTGGAGCCAGAGTCAAAATCGAAATCCCTGGCGCTCCAGAGCGCACTCCCTTGCTGCTCTGAACATCATCAGCCCCACTGCTTAGAGTTCTGTTTAGGGCTGGTGTAAGAATTAAACCACATTTTCCAGAACAGGCCTAGTCAAAATGACTCTCCAAAATAACAACTTTGAGCAGAATAGGAGCTCCTCATAGCTCATCATTCCATACCCAATCCCTATGTTGCAGATCAAGAGATGTTGCCAACATCTTTTATTAGGGTTATGTTTGCACATAATTCTTATGGAGTCCAAAGAGAATCATTATTTTTCTGACATCCTTTGTCAGTTTAGGGTTTTTTTTAAGGATTTATTTATTTAATTGAAAGGTAGAAACAGAGAGAGAGAGAGAGAGATCATCCATCCATTGATTCATTCTCCAAAAGACTACCAACAGCCATCACTGGGCCAGACCAAAGCCAGAAGAAAGGAACTCCATCCTGGTCTCCTACTTGGGTAGCAGAGGCAACTACTTGGGCCATTTTCTGTTGTCTTCTCAGTTGCATTAGCAAGAAGCTGGATCAGAAGTAGAGTACCCTGGACTTGAACTTGCACTCATATGTATCCTACAGTTGTAAGCAGTAGCTTAAAACACTACAGCATAATGCCAGCCCCAGTTTAATGACTTAAATACTTCCAGCAGTTGTTGTCACATTACAAAATCACTTTTCATCCACTTTGTATCTCTAGGGTAAATGACTGTTTCTATATTTGATTAAAGAGGCCATGCATGGAAAATGTTCTTGGAAATTTTAAGTTGTAAAGAACAAGAGACAAACTTCATCTCACATGAGGTTCTAGGTCCAACTGCAGAATTCCTTTCTGTAGGAAGTGATCCCTTCTATGATCTTAGTTCCCAGAAAAATCATGGCCCGTGTGAAATCTACCATTAATAGAGCCCATCATCACAAAGTACAGCTTTATTTTTTTGTCAGAATTGCATATAGATAGCCAATACTATTATTTTCATTTGTCGATACTTCTGAATCATTAATCTTTGGGGGATGTGTGTTCGGGGGATCACTGTCAACCCACAGCTTAAATGCAGAATTTCAAGGCAGTATCTGAGGACTCTCCAAAATGTATCCCAGATGTGTGATTTTATTTTTTCTGTCATGGGATTCATTCATAAAGAAAAAGTGTCTTTCCGGAAAATGGGCTGTTGAGATCTGCAGGGTGGCTGTGCATTGATGGAATGCGAAACTGTAAAACCCATTTTCCTGTCATTTAGCTGTCGTGTGGAAAGGAGAGGATTACAGGAAGCAACGGATATTTTTTGAGTACATAGTAATTGGAAAGAGAGTGGATCCCGCAGGTATACTTGGGTTTCTTTTTTTTTTTTTTAAGATTTATTTTATTTGAAAGGCCGAGTTAGAGAGAGAGAAAGAGAGAGAGATTCCATCCACTGGTTCATTCCCCAAATGGCCTCAATGACTGGAGCTGGGCCAAGCCAAAGCCAGGAGCAAGAATCTTGATCCAGGTCTTCCTTGTGGGTGCAGGGGCCCAAGCACTTGGTTTCCCTGCTGGTTTCCCAGGCACATTAGCAGGTAGCTGGATTGGAAATGGAGCAATCATTACTTGAACCGGCACCCATATATAGAATGCCAGCAGCATCAGCCCTGATACACTAAATTTCTAAATTATTTTTTCATGTTAAATATCATATAGATACCAATTACAAATGGATTCACATGCACAATTGAAAATAATTGTTACATTTATATGTACTATAATTTTGGATCAAACCAAGAAGTATAGCAGCTACATTAATGAAGATCTCTTCTCTGTATCTATTCTGTTATTGAATCACATATGCAATACTTGTGCATAACACAGTGCCCATCTCTAAAATATTAAGGTTTATTTTATTTTAATGTGCCCATAAATAATAAAATGAAAGTTAAAACTTAGGGGAGGAAAGACAGACTTTGAAAACGTGTTGGAACAAGTAGTGAAAACAGATCATTGCACAAATACAGGCATGTTATTGGAGTCATCAATTAAACAAGTGCATCAAGAAATTCAAGAGGTTTAGCAAAATTAAGTGAACATCCCTTTGGAGAGGCTGTGTAGCATATTATGTGGATTTGAGGTCACATTGACTAGAGTTTTAAATTTTGGTCCCATTAAAATATAACCTTTTATAATTTATTAACTTTCCAAAATTGGTTCTCATCTCTAAAATATGGATAATTACAGCACTAACCTCTAAATTCACTCTATGTTTTAACTTTAGGTTGCTTATTTTAAAAGAGCACAGAGTGTAATGCCTGCTCACAGCAAGCATTCAGTATTTGGTAGCCATTGTTTTAGCTTAATGGTCTGCCTGGATCAAAGAATCCTAAATTTTTATTAAAATTCCATTGTGGTTTCCTACTTTTTAAAATGTTTAATTATTTCCCTTATTGTATGGAAAAATGTTTCACCTCTACATGAAAGAATAACAATGATTTTAAAATTTAAAAATGTAAATATAATTTTGAACATGAAAATATTATTTATTAATATTAATCACTAATGTAGTTAGCATTTTAGAAATGGTAAGCTTGTTATCTTGTAAATAGGTTAGAACAAACCATTTCTATATTGCTTTAAAAATATCTAAGTTCTTTTCCTTGAAAACGTACTGTGTATTTCCTTTTATAAATCCCCTTTACCATATACCTTATAACTACATTGATAAACTCATATAGCTAATATTATAGAATGCCAATCCACCTCACTACAGGGAGCAGCAACATAATTTCCAATGTCTTGGATACTCCATGACTGTAAATTACAAATTGCCAAGTGTGTGATAGGGCATCACTTTGAGTATCTGGAAAATTAGCTCATCATCAAATAATGAAAGTTCCACTTTTTTTATTTTCATTTAAAACTTGTCTTCATTACTTATTCATTTGTACTCCTTTCATCCCAAAAAGAACTAGAGTAAACTTTTAAAATACGTTTTCAAGTATTTTCTCTATTTGGCAGGTTGGTTACTGGAATGATATGGATAAATTAGTCTTGATTCAAGATGTACCCACTCTTGGGAATGACACAGCAGCTATTGAGAACAGAACAGTGGTTGTAACCACAATTATGGTAAGTTTTGGTATATGTTTTATGGTATTCCACTTTGTCCACAGGCAATTTTAGCTCCCCAGCTCACATGAACAGGCAGGGTAAAAGCTGAATCTTAGCATGGTGTCATGGGTGCTCTGATCCACCAAAGTCTACTGAGGCTTTGAATAGGGCTATCCTGAGCTTGAGTACTTCAGTACTTTTATTTGAATTATCTTTTTTTTTTTGCATTGTTCTTGGGAAAAATGCTCAGATGTTAAAAAAAAAAAAAAAAAAGAGAGACTGTCAAACTCTAGTTGGAAATGTATGAATGCTGAGACCCCAAAAGACAAAAAACAGTGAACATGAAAAAGATCAACAAGCAATCACATAAAAATATCCAGTAGTAAACACCATATTATTGTTGTTAACATGTTGTTTTTTAAAACATCAATGTAATAGTATTTGATAGTATTTATAATTTTTGAGTAGTTTAGTCATTGAATAATGATTCGCATTGTCTGTTTACAACAGTGGAGATGTGAATGTGAAGATTTTAATGAGCATGGTTTATATAACTGAATACTTTATAAATTCATTTCATATTTATTTTTTATGTGAAAAGGACTTTTCACACCGATTATTTTTCTCACTGACCCATGAGGAATACAGAATATAATTTATTAGAATTCTAGAAATTAAGAAAAATATGAATGCTTCACTCAGTTACATCATAAAATGAAAAATAATTAAATTTTAAGACTTTTTTCAGAGCTTTTCTTGAAATTACCTTTTAAATAATAGAAAACCTTATGCATCTTTCTCTTTTGAAGCCAAACATGCCCTTTAGAGTCAATGCTAGTCAAAAGAGATCAACAATCGGTGACCTTTTCTATCTAACTTAAAGTTATATATGCTCAGCTCACTGTCTCTCCAAGCAAAACATATCTTTAATTATTTATGGAAACCATTACTCTAAATAACATGGTACCATTTTATGTAATTTTAGCTTTTAGCTTATATAACTTTAGTTTTAGGCTTTTAATAATATTGAATTGTTCCCAAAAATGACATTGAGGTCAAAAAAAATGAAAATACCAAGGAACAACTTTCGTATGTTGCCATTAGCTATGTCTGTGTTGCATCACCAGTTAGCAGCCTCATGTAATCTGTCAAGCCTTGATGGGAAGTTTATGATTTTAGAATGCAAAGCAACCAACAACAGTTTTGTGTAAACTTTCTTACTTAATTGTGTAATATTTGCATGGGACTTGAAAAGCAATATATATATATTTCTTTTCCTAAAAAAAAAAAAAGACACAGTCATGGAAAGTCATACTTCAGTACAGTCCTCCTCTTTTCAGCCTCTGATGAAGAATCCTATTTTAAGAAATTGATCAAGAAAGGAAAGAGTTCCACGCTGTTCGACCATTCCTAACTAAGGCTCCAGTATTGTTCTCCAGTGTAGTAAATTTAAGCTTATTTTTCTGTGGGATTCTTCTTGGATGATCAACTCTGGACTACCAAAAACAATTTTTTAAAAATTCTGTGACTTTTCTGAGAAACTAGAACAAAAGAAGAATTAATTCTCATCTTTCTCAAGAAAAGAGATTTTGAAAAAAAAAATCACTTAGCAATTCTGAGATATCAATTCCCCTATCTTGAAATGAGCTCGTTGTACGTGAAGGATGGAATTCTATCACTCCGATTTCCAAGGATAGGTTTTCTAAAGGCAAATATCTGAATTTGTGTGCTTGTTTTCTGGATACATATTCAATTGTTTTCTTATTTTTTTTTTAAGTTTGCCTGTTTGTGAAATAAAGTATGTTAATGTACTTTATAGATACAGTGTAAAAAATCTCTTCTCCATCCCTCTTATTGAAGAGGCTGGACATATAATTCATAAAATTGAAATATTAAATTCTGCAAGCATGGCTAATTTTCAGGAAGCATGCTATCAAAAAATAACTAAGAATGCCTGAAAAATCCAACTGTCTCCTTTATATATTTGAAGAATATTCTGTAAAGTTATCTGTTGTTTGAAAGTCATGCCATTAGTATTTTTGCTATCAAAATAGTGTAATACTAGTATCTGTCTTTTTGTATAAAAGTGTAAATACATAATACCTCTAGTATTTGCAACTGGATAATTAATCATCAATTCAAAAAGACATACCAAAGTCTTTTGCTTGAAAGTGTTCTTCGTATTTGCTTTTATTGAAAATGGTAGCGCAGGACGTATGACATTTCTACCACTTCATTCATTTTTGAAAGAAATAAGATTCTTTGTAGATGAATGACATATTGGCACCTGCATGTAATAATTCCTCAAATTCAATTGAAAACTCCCAATACAGATGGAGATGGATAAACATTGTAATATGTGCAATGCAGATATCTATATTCAAAAAAAAAAAGCTGAGAGTGAGCACTGGAAATCATTCATTTTGATAGAAAATGATATGGTGTTATTGTTCAATTTGTTGTTCTTTTGTGTATGCTGTTACTGACATGTTGATACACTGTAATGATATATACTATTCTTAAATAAAATTGATTGAGAAATTCAGTTATTCACTCATAAATATTTATTGAGCGTCTGCTATGTGCTAGGGACAGTTACTGGCCCTGGGGGTGTCAGGGAAGAAAACAGACAAAAAGCCAGCATTCAGTGGAAGTTAATGTTCAAGTGAGAGAAAGCAGATAAGAAAACTAATTAATGATTATATTAGCTATCACTCTTAATACCATGTGGCATTAGCTTTTTATGCTGTTGAGTTTTTTCTTAAAATAGTGTGGTATATTTATAATGTGACCTTAACTTTAATGATGAATTTATTCTACCTGAATGTAGTCATTCTGAATGTAACTAAATTTAGATAGAAATAAAATTAGAAATATCTTTTTAAGCCTTATTAACTAAAATTTTTCTAAAATTTGTAATATTCATGACCATACTGAATGTACTTTTTGCATTCAGAGGAATGATTCCTGTAAACAGCCTAAGAAAGTCAAATCTGCCATGATATTTGGGTAAGTGTAGCAATAAAGGGTGAAATAGCAGAGAGTAGATATTCCAGAGGGAAGAAGGAAGCAGTTTCTTTTGTAATCTCACTATGTTCTTTGGTCATTGCATTCTCTCAAGGAGAGAGGCAATGAATTTCAGACAAGCCTTTTTTTCCTCAAAGCTTTACAACTGAGTTTAAATGATGCTAATAACACATTACTCATCTAAGAAAGTATTTCTTACCATCTTATAACAATCCTTTAGGAAAATTTTTGAAAAAGCCAATTTGTTCTCTAAAGCATTGGAATTACATTAGAAATCTAAAAGCAATTTTATTTATTTCACATGACCTTTCAAGAAGTTACTTTTCATAATTTTTTAAAGATTCATTTATGTATTTGAAAGTTAGAGTTACAGATAGAGAGAAGGAGAGACAGACAAGGAGAGAAAGAGAGAGAGAGAGAGAGAGATAGAATATCTTTCATCTACTGGTTCACAACCACATGGCCACAACAGCCAGGGCTGGGCCAGGCTGAAACAAGGAGCCAGGAACTTCATCCAGGTCTCCCACATGGATACAGGGGCTCAAGCACTTGGGCTGTCTTCCACTTCTTTCCCAGGTGTAACAGTAGGGAGCTGGATTGCAGCTTGGACTCAAACTGGCACCCAGTGGGATACTGGCATCACATGCAGCCCCACGCATTTTAGTTTCTAGTGAGATTTTTGAAATTTTATATCTATAAAATTTTGTACATGCATTCTATATATAAAGGTGCATATATAACATACAATACATGTACATCCAAATATATGTATATGTGTGCATATTAAAAAAATAAAAATGTACTTATTTTCTTCCTTGTAGTAAATCTCTTCCACAATATAAAATCTCTCCCACCAAGGGACTTATAGCTCAATTAGCTTTTAAGTAAAATTGTTTAAGTCAAACTCAAAATTCTGTATCTGCTAAATTTACTCATTTTTTAATCATTGAATAATAACATCTTAATTTCTACCTTTAAGAATTTTACCCATGATATAAACTATCTTCAGGACTCTTTGGAGAAAAACAACTATCCACATAGAAAATAAGTTTGATGTTATTAATTTCATTTTAACTGTTTGTAATAGTAATGGCAATTATTATATTCTTGATGTTTTGGAAATCTTGAAGTCTTTCTAGTAAATATCTTGTTTCAATGGTTTCACTTTTGATAAACACACATAATACAAAAAATTCTCAGTGGAAAAGCATACTTTATTAATTAAAAATCATCTTAATTCATTTACACAAACATTTTCATAAGCAAAACCTAATGTAGCAGCCTCTGAGTTATTTCTTTCCTGAAATAGTAGAGTATATGTAGAACACCATCCATTGTGGAAGTTGTCTTGCTGAACTCATAGTCTCTGAGAAGTAATGCCTTTAAAATAACTTTTAAGGAATCATTGTTCCATGGAGCACAGTAGTTGATACTAAAGATGGAAGTTATACTCTTGAGGCAGAAGTAAGGAGTTCTCACTGTACTGCTTCTCTGATCCTTCCATTTTTGTTAACAATTAAACACGTGGGCCGGCGCCGCGGCTCAACAGGCTAATCCTCCGCCTTGCGGCCAAAACACCGGGTTCTAGTCCCGGTCGGGGCGCCGGATTCTGTCCCGGTTGCCCCCCTTCCAGGCCAGCTCTCTGCTATGGCCCGGGAGTGCAGTGGAGGATGGCCCAAGTGCTTGGGCCCTGCACCCCAGGGGAGACCAGGAGAAGCACCTGGCTCCTGCCTTCAGATCAGCGCGATGCGCTGGCCGCAGCGCACCAGCCGCGGCGGCCATTGGAGGGTGAACCAACAGCAAAAAGGAAGACCTTTTCTCCGTCTCTCTCTCTCTCACTGTCCACTCTGCCTGTCAAAAAAAAAAAAAAAAGTTAAACACTTGGGACTCTCTAATCTACTGTAAAAGATACCCCACAAATCCCTAGAATCCTAGAATCCACTTTTAATACCTTGAAAAGATTTGGTATTTTCTTTACCTATAGTAGACACCAAACTTCATGTTAAATATCCCCAGGATGCCCTCAGGCAGCTTATCAGATCGGGGCAGATGAGGCAGTTAGAAGACTGATGAGGATGTGCTACTCTTTTAGATTTGATGTGAAAGAAAAGCAAAATGAGAGACACTCAAAGGAACTGGGCAGCTAGAGCTGAGCTGCCATGAAATCCTTTGGTCAGGAAGAGCCTAGCCTTGCTCTGCCTTTGCTCCTCCTGCCTCCCAGAGTGCAGTCACCATATTTTTCCATGCACCATGCATCACTTATCCTGAAATCTCAACAATTACTTATCTGCTAGTGTGAAAATCCAAGCTTAATATCTAATCACCAACTTCAGTAAGCTAAAGGTCTTCCTGATCTTGATTGGTTTGCTTGGAAGGAAACAAAGAACTGATGGGTCTCTGTTGTCCAAGAGGAAAATAGAAAAAACAATAAATACATAAATATTTTACTCATATTTACATAATTCTGCTTCAGAAGAGGATGACCTAGTATTTACTTATATTTACTTCCCTTTTGAAGACCAAATCAGAAATTCTAGTATGACCACTTACATTGATATTCTCATGTAACACTAAAAACCAGAGCCTCTTTATAGTTATTGAGTGCTTTCTATGTGCATATGATGAAGATAAATGGAAAGTTGCTTCCAACATTGCGTAATTCAAAAAAAAAATCAATTCACTAAAAATTCAGAAATGCATTTATTGAATCTTGTTCCCTCTATTGTTAACTTGTCTAAAATCTCAATAAGTTTCACCTGTTTTGATGGGCAACATCTTCAAAAATGTCCAGATATTTTCATATGTAGGTTCAGCTCACACGTCTGTCACTTGTTATCTCTGTAAAATGGAACAATTTGCTTAACTTCTCTGTGTCTTAATTTTTCCATCTGCAGATTGGGAAATGTCCACCTCACAATGTTAACGTGAAAAGTAAATAAAAGTTCACACTTAAAGAACTGAGCCTTGTACCTCAAAGTGTAGGCAGTAATTAAGTCAGAGCTATTATTGTCTTTCATCTTAGATTGTGTTATTATTCCCCACCACTCATACTCCTTCACACTTATTACAAAGAATATATGGTGATATTGACCCTAAGAAGACTAGGGGTATACCTTACTTATTTTTGTGTATCTCTCTCTCTCTCAGAAAACTTCTTGGTATGCAGTAGCTCTTTAGCAAATTTTTAAAAAAATAAATTGATGACTCTTAGTTAAACAAATTGTTCACTAAACAAAGTAGATGAAATTTAGCAAACTAGATTATTTTCTACCTAGAGAAACTTCTACATACAAAATAATTAAGTAATGTCTATATTTAAGGGCTAAGACACTTAAGTGTTCTAATATTCCAGATACTTTAGAACTTACTTTCAACCTTATTAATAAATGGGAGTCTTAGCTAGACTCCTTTTGAATAACTCCTAAGCTTGTTATCTTTTCAGATGAGAGCTGTAGAGACATTTCAATTTGAATGTTAGGCATTTCACAGATAATGTGGCACTTGCTTTTTTTCACATGATCTTCCAAATTGTAATTATCCTATTATAAAAGTAGAAAATGAATTACTTCACAATGATGTACATGTTGTAGTAGATTTTAGAAATTAACAGTACTTTCCATCAACTTGCCAATCTTCATGATCACATAATTTCCAAAACTCTTTATATTTACAAACCATTTTCCATAAGCTAACAATTCTTCTGTCTTTACAGCAGAGATAACTAATTATTTTAATTTTGTAGATGAAGAAACTCTCTTTCCCAATTCCACTGTTAGAATATTCATCAAATTCAAAGAAATCAGAGACTGCTAAGTCACTTGGCCCTGCAGGATTGAAGAAGAGTTCACGGCTCATTCCTGGCCAGTTTCCCACTCTAGAATTATTGAGGTCATCTATAATGGAAAATAAAATATCACATAATTTACATTTTTATTAATTTTTAAATGACTTTTTACATTTACAAGTACTTACAAGCAAAATCAGAATTAATGTAGACCTCCATGTTGTACAGTGTAAAAGACCTAATCCAGAGTTCCAAGAGCAAATTCAGCTTTTCCAATTATGAATTTTCTGGGGAAAAAAAGATTCTTCAAAGAGCTTACTACAGGAATGTTTTGTAAAACATACAGTTTTTTTAAATTGTAAATACATCATCCTAGTAATACAGTAGCCAAAGGAGGCCATTCCTTGTCTCTAAATGATTGGAAAAACTGAGATGTGATCAGCAGATCTCTTCATATCACATGTTCATCAGGCCTATCCATTGGTTGGTGGTGTCATGCATCACTTACAAAATCAAGTGCTTTATTGCTAACATGTCTGTTTAGCTCACACCTGTAAGTTGTGTGTGTTTTAACTGAAAACCATCGAAGAAATTCTAGCCAATGGCAAGCTCTTTCATTGTATATGGATTTTCGTAATAATTCTTTATTCTGTTTTCTGTCTCATTTGTTTAGAAAACTAAATGGGACTATCACTTAAAGCGTAAACTCATCACAACTGGAGGAAGATTATTAGTGTCCATTAGGGACATATTTTATAATATAGTTAAAATTCATAATTCACAAAACCTATACTAGACATTAGGAAAGCACATTTAAGGCAAGTAACTAACTTTAAAAAATGTTAAATTCATTTCTTCTTGACTAATTATGTAGCAGATGCCTAGTCTGAGAGAGCATTTTGCAAAACACTAGCGATCCAGTACAAATCATAGAGCCCTTTTCCTGAAAGAAGGTACTATTAAGTGTGGCTAAACAAGAAGCAGAATACTGACATATTTGACCTCCGTGAATCTTTCGCTACATGAACATGACTACTAAATAGTCTTTAATTTCATAAGATGTTTTGGGAATATTAATTTCATTGTCAAAGAAGGTAACAAGCTTCTTCAGAATATTAGTAATGAACATTTTCCCTATCACAATCACAATGCTAGGTATGTAATAATATTCTATAGAAAATTATTTTGTAAGATTTTACTTTCATTATACAATGTAAAGCAATTTAATATACTTATAAGTATCCTTACATATTTACCTGTTTTTTATTGATGTCTAGCCACACAAAATCAATATGTGTGCCAATACTAAATAAACTTTTTGTTAAATTTTGAAATTGGAGCGTTACATAAAGGCTTGTGAATGTTCTGTAATTTCTCCTTTACAGTTCTACTTCTCTCATTATAGGAATCCCCATATGTTATGTACAAGAAAAATCATGAAATGTTTGAAGGAAATGACAAGTATGAAGGATACTGTGTAGATTTGGCATCTGAAATTGCAAAACATATTGGTATCAAGTATAAAATTGCCATTGTCCCTGATGGAAAATATGGAGCAAGGGATGCAGACACAAAAATCTGGAATGGGATGGTAGGAGAACTTGTTTATGGGGTAAGCAAATCCATTTATTGAAGAATTTACTTACATAAACCTGTAATTTCTTTTCACATGGACACACACCAACATTTAAATGTCTATTACTGTTATATTTTAATTTGCAGCTTCTTTCAAAGAGGCATTTTCAAGTGTTTCTCTATTCCATTAATAATGCAATTCACAAACAATGAAATAAACTGACACTTGGTAACTTCAAAATTAGCAAAGAGGTAAAAATTCAGAATATGCTGTCCTTTTAAAAAAAATGACTTCAGGATACATGGTGACTGTACCCTTAAGGTTGATGCTGATATTAATTGCAGGAAGAGATTTCATGTAATAGTATAAAGTTTCTCATTATTTTGTCAAGTTCTTTATATCCCTATTGTTTATAATTTCTCTTAAGCATTTTTGAGTAATTAATGAAACACTCACTACTGTGGCTTCTATTAGAAGATTCTTGTAATTCTACTGAGCTCAATAAATTTAAACCTTATGTAATTCCATCATTTTTAAAGTAGCTTACACACAGCAAAGCAAAAGCTAGAATTTATCCTCGAGCAGATCGCAATGAAGCACACCATGCCCTTCCCTTGAGTACAGCAGATAGTGAGGGTACACATTCATAGCCAAGGGCAAGTACAGCATAGATGTTCTTGCCTGAATGAACAAGGCCAAGGTCAGTCTCTTCAGCTATCACTGTGAAGTGTTAAAATCAAACACTGTTATCAAATGCTGTTGTTGGTATGATATTTCAAAAGTCTAGAAACCAAAACTGCAATTGACGGTAAGCTCTATCCATCTTGTAACCAGTAAAAGTAACATACACATGAAATGCATTCTCAGATTTCCTAAAAGTCAATTCATATTTCACAGATTTCACCTTCAAAGCATATTCAGTCTGATTAATTCTCACAAGACTCCTTTGAAATGAAGAATTACACAGAGAGCCATCTTCGTCCAGAAGAAGTCTAGATAGATTCTGAACATAATGCAAATCCACTGAGGGACTCACTTCCCCAGCCTGAGCTGCAATTCAATAATTTCATGATTCTGCATCCTGCTTTTCAGACCGTGAAGCAATGAACATTTTCCGCACAGTACAGTATAGTAGCTAAAACCTCAGCAGAAAGAGGAAATTGTTTGACATTATAAAGCAATCAGTTAGTTTTATATCCATAGGAAAGAACTGCTGACTGCTTAGGTGACCCCAGATGAAGGGGAAAATGCATTTTTTAAAAAAAGCAAAACATAGTTTACCACAGGATTCATTGATAGTTTCATGTAGACTTTTTGTTGCAAAGAAAAAGAGTTCCTAAAGCATTTCTTCTATGGTTAATATTTTTAACATTTGATACAGTAAGAACATTTTAGATATAATGTTATCAAAGTTATTAGAACTATGGATCAGTCATCCCTTATCCAAAATGCTTGGAACCAGAAGTTTTTCAGATTTTGCCTTTTTTTTCATATTTTAAGATTTGCATATACATGAAAATGTAGCTTGGGGATGACACTCAAAGCTAAACATGATGCTCATTTATGTTTCTTGCATACCATATGCATGTAACCAGAGGAAATTTAATAAATATTTTTAATACTTTTCCATAAAAAAATTTGTGGACATTAGTGGGTTTTGACTACAACCTACCACATGAGATCAGATATGGATTTTGTAATTTGTGGTTTCATGTCCGTGTTCAAAGAATTTCAGATTTTGGAGGTTTCCAAATTAGGGATTTCCAACCTGTACAGTAATTAATTTCCTTTAGAAAACACTATTGAGTGTTTCATCCCAAGAAAACATAATTGGATTAGCAGTTAGTTATCGGCAGCATAACTAACCTGAGTTACTTTCTGGGACTTTTTTTTATATATTTCCCCTATAATGTTCTTACCCACCAGTCAGCCCAGGCCTATCCCTTTTCAAGTATTCTGGTCATGTTTAATTTGGGAGGAATTGTTCAAATAAAGAAAACAGATGATATGAAAAGAGAAACATCAACTAAGGATCTAATAGATGTAGAGAGAAATTTAAAAAAGAAAAAGAAGCATCATTAGCGACAAAATATTGTATCAGTAATACACATGTAACAATAACTAAAAGTCTCACAGTCAAGTTCTCAAGGAGAGCAAGACATCATTATCATGCTCACTCATCAGCCAGTGTGTGAGTATTTAAAATCTTTGTGTCATCAATTGAGCTGACCACTTTTGTTCCCAAAGGGATCTTCCTCCACATCTCTTATTCTTCCCACAGATTTAATACTTTCCTCTTCTGCTTCTCAATTCTTACTACTCTCTTTCTTACTGCTAACACATACATGAATATTGGGGTCCCAGGATGCTAGGTAAACTCAATCCATTCTCTTCTAGCAGACAAAGACTATTATAAGGCAAAGTGATTCATTTTGAATCTGTTTTGTTTAGTCTTTGCAAGCTTTGTCACTATAATTGCTATGAGTAGATTGTGAAATACTCTCCTGATAGCCAGCACACCACCACAAGGGGACCGAGAAGCAAAGACCGCTTTTAGCTTCTCAGGTCTTTCTGCAGTCACACTATGCACTGCAGCAGGTTCACCCTGACTTCCTGTGTGTGATGTTCCAGGGCCTTCTCCTGAACCCTGCCTTCCGTGATGTGTTTGTGTGTTGGGGTGAAGGGGGAGTGCTATTTCAGTCTGACAGAATGTTCCTCACGGTTATTCCGTTGGCCCACTAGCGCTTCTGCATAGATTCATGAGCCTCACTCCAATGATGCTCAAGAACCCAAATCGCATCCAGTTCTTCAAAGACATATTTTATGCACTTAATTTTGGGAATCACTAGTAATGAAAAATGGCATGCACAGAGAATATATATATATATATATATATATATCCTGTTTAGTGGTCTCTTGGGAAAATCTCAGACTTCAAAAGTGTCCCTAACCAAACAGTGTTGTCACCACCATCATCCAATGTATCCTTCCACTGTAGTTTTCTGAGCTCGGCACACTTCATCTCCCCTTATGTGTCTTTCCTTTAAGACTCTCATGAGGGGTAACTTGCATACAAGATACACTACACAGAGTAATGTAATATGTGAAAGGCAGCATTTCAAGTTGATGACAGGATGCAGTATTTATTTACCGCTGTTGAAACACCAAAAAAATGGAAAATTAATTCTGTAACATTTAATCATGAAATATACCAAATAAATTTCACAGGGATTATAGGTACTAAAATGAAATATAAGTATGTAATACTGATATTGGAAAGATTTTTCTAAACCATGAAACTGAAAGCTGAAAAAAATAACATGATCTTATAAGGCAACAACAAAATTTAAAATATATATATGTTATAATAAAACATCTGAACTAAGTTATGGAAATGAGACAATTGATGAATAGGGAAAAGACTTGTTCATTTATGGGAAATAAAGGTTGGTATTGCTAATATATTGATAAGCACTTACAAATTAGGAAATAAAAGTAATAGGCCATATGAGAAAATTATGATGGGTAATATATAAAGAAGTAAAAGTAGCTGTTTATAAAAAACAAATTCAAATTAATTCAATGGGATTTAAGTTTCCATACAAAAAATTGGTAACAAAAAATAAGAATAAAGATAAACGGATGTTCTACAAGGTTCAGAGTTGCACATACTTTCACATAGTGCTGGTGACAGTAGAATTTTGCATCATCTTCCTCAAGAAAAGTTGGACAAAATATATTAATAGCATTAAAATGGTCATTAGAACAATAATTCTACTTCTAGAAATTTATCTTAAATAACTGAGATATGTATGCAGACTGATTTTCACATGATAGAATATTTGCAACCATTGAAACTTGTATGTTGAAATGAAGAAGTGCTTATCATATTCTTTTGAGAAAAGGAATTATAAAATATCATGTTCTTGGCCGGCGCCATGGCTCACTAGGCTAATCCTCCGCCTTGCGGCGCCAGCACACCGGGTTCTAGTCCCGGTCGGGGCGCCGGATTCTGTCCCGGTTGCCCCTCTTCCAGGCCAGCTCTCTGCTGTGGCCCGGGAGTGCAGTGGAGGATGGCCCAAGTCCTTGGACCCTGCACCCGCATGGGAGACCATGATAAGCACCTGGCTCCTGGCTTTGGATCAGCGCGATGCGCCGGCCGCAGCGCACCAGCCGCAGAGGCCATTGGAGGGTGAACCAATGGCAAAAAGGAAGAGCTTTTCTCTGTCTCTCTCTCTCTCACTGTCCACTCTGCCTGTCAAAAATAAAATAAAATAAAATAAAATATTCTGTTTATTGCATTGAAAAAAGAAAAATAATATTCACAGAGCAAAGTCTAATAAGGCATATAGAAAGAATAAGTGGTCAAAATAAGATAACTTTTCCTGTTTTGCTGTGTCTGTTTTTATAAACTAATTTATAGCTAGTTCTTTTATCACTTGTTTAAGGAAAATTATACAAATAATAACTAGGGAAAATAACAATGCATCAGCGATGGTTCTGTCTGTTATTTGTGTGGGCATTTATTATGCAAGCGAAGTTTATTCCCATGTAAAGGCATATAGAGTCAATTCTAAGCAACTGGGTGGAGAGCATGATCACAAGATACCTCCCCTATCTTAACAAACCACTTGCCCTTGCATCAAGCTGCAGGTCATTGTACCAAACCAGGGGCTGAGTGACAGCCACTTTGTAAGCACACAAATGTCCAGCTATGCTTCTGAGTCCATGTTGATGCCAAATAATTTTCTTTTGAAATACGTAATCAAACCCCCTTTTCATTTGTAGATAGTTTTTATACCTCCATATATTTCATTTTGTTTGAGAGGTTACATAATTGAATGAATCCCAGACTCAAATCCCAGAGCTGCTGTGATATGTAAAACTCCTCTCTGACTCTGTTTCAGCATCTACAGGAGGCCATTACAATGGTTCTATCAGTATCAGAAAGAGAATCCTTCTACAGGTGTTCACTATTCTCATGTTCAGGTTTTCAATACATAACCACATTAAAACTATAAGGTAATCAAGAGAGCATCCTCATTTAGAGCTACAAAAACAGTTTCAAAAAATTTGCTCAAAATCACAGAACTCTGAAAATGGAATTGTTGTTTTCTAATCATAATAACTGAAATTGAGTCTACTGTTTTCCAAATTCCCTTTTAAAAATTGAAAGTAGAAGATCAAAGTATGTGAACAGCAAGAAATAAATGCTAATATCTAGATTTTTGTGTGTGTGCATTGAATTGGAAATTGTGGTCAAATAATGGGTTTTCTTTTATCATACAAACACAGACTTTATGATCAGTTTTCTCATAGCTGAAAAGGAATAACAAAGAACTCTTTCCAATTTGCAATTCATAACATTAAGAGAGAGTCAAATAATAAATCAGTGGCAACATTTCAAATGAAACAGAAACGACTGCAACATAGTAGCAATCCTGGCCAAGAAATTTAGAAATTCAGCCATATGGAAAGACAACTAAGTCTCCTTTTCTGCACTGTCTCAGATTCTGAAAGACAAATATAGTTGAGTCCAAATTATTTTGCTTACCCACTTTCTCTTTTTTCTTCCTTTTATGTAATTATTATCACTAATAAAAACATTTTGTACAATTTAAACAATACTTTAAAAAAAAAACACTATTCATGTTTGATCTTTCACTGGCTTTACTCATTGTTAACATTGCCCCAAAATGTAGAATGAATGCATGACTGGTTAGCTGTGAATGGATCACTCCGGGCTGATTGCTCTATGAAATGCATTAACCTACGTGTTTCCCTGTGTCTTTTCTCTTACAGAAAGCAGAAATTGCTATTGCCCCTCTGACAATCACTTTGGTACGAGAGGAGGTCATTGACTTCTCTAAGCCCTTCATGAGTTTGGGCATATCTATCATGATCAAAAAGCCTCAAAAATCAAAACCGGGAGTGTTTTCCTTCTTGGATCCTCTGGCATATGAGATTTGGATGTGCATAGTCTTCGCCTACATTGGTGTCAGCGTGGTCTTGTTCCTAGTTAGTAGGTTCAGCCCCTATGAGTGGCACACAGAAGAGCCAGAGGATGGAAAGGAAGGACCCAGCGACCAGCCTCCCAATGAGTTTGGCATCTTTAACAGCCTGTGGTTTTCCCTGGGTGCTTTTATGCAGCAAGGATGTGACATTTCACCCAGGTTAGTTTCAAAACACAATTTCCCAGTACTTCTAGATGCTGTGCAGTGTTTCTACATGTTTTCCTAAAGGCAGAATCACAGAGAAATATTTCAGCTTATAAATTAGCCCAAGTATATTCATAGTTCCTTCCAGTTAAGTACAACAACTAGATATAGCATAAAGATTAACTTTCTCAATATAAAAGTAAGTAACTCATCAGAGCTCTCAAAAAGTCATTTAGTACTAATATTTCATTCAGTGGTTTGACAAATGCAAACTAGAATCTAAATTGTAGAACAGGAATTCATTTTTCGTCAGCTTTTCATAAACAGATGTGGTTGCTATTCTTGATTTGTTGCCTAAACAGTAGGAAAAGAGCCAACAGTGTAAATAAGTTAGTTTTAGGGAGGCTTTTGCACGACCTGTGTAGTCATGGTTTCCCTCCTTTGAATACCTGGAAGACATTATTAAGCTACAATATTCACCACAAATGCAGCTAAACTCCTATTTCAAGAAAAATGCGTGATTTCTCCCATTGAGAAAGTAGCTAAAAGAATGAGAAACAAAGTGTTGAATTATTGACTGTATATTGGCATCATAAATATATGCTTTTGTTCTTTTTTAGAAATGTCTGATTTCTCAAAAAAGAGGCACTTTGGCTACAATACACTTGATGTTTTTTAAGATCCAGGAAAACTACTGATGTGTTTAAATTCTAGTAACACAGGGAATTGGATTGATAATTTTCAGTTAATGTAATGAGAAGAAACCAAAGCAAGTCAAACAATGAACTTTAAAAGCCAGTATTAAATAAACATTAAGTTAAAGCAGTAGGTGTCACTTTAATGACAACAAATATTAGGGGAGCCTTTCAGAGTTGAAAATGCCACCAAAATATGAAATGATTCTTTACAATGAAAAAATATATGTTTCAGAAAATTTGCCACAAGAATTTTAGATAGTTTCATAGTTCCAATGAATGAAATCAACTATTAATAGTTCCTGGATTTTTTTTTCATTCCCTCCTCATTTTTCATACTTCACCCACACATCTCTGGTAACTCAAGAAAGAATGAAGAAAGAAAATGTTTACACCAGTATGTAAAGATAGTTTGTGATGTGGCTCAACCTCTATGCAGTTCAGAAATTAAAAACTCAACTATGCTCACTTGGAGATCAACCCTAGAGCCTCATGCAGTACAGTCTCACCTTGGCCTGTCTCATCCGTCCTGGCAAGATTCTCACTGAAGCTGAAAATGAGTTCTATCTTCAGTCTCTGCCAAGTTTGTCTCTACAGCTTTCATGGGTCAAATATATGACCCCACCTATGGTCCAGATATATTGCTGTTTTCTATACCACTAAGAGAAAAAAAAAAAACACTGCAAATTAAACCATAAGTCTATATTTGATCTCACCAACCATAGGCTGACTCCTAATTTTAGAGAAGCTAAAATATACAGAAAGATGGTATTAATAAATTTAAGTAAGTATTCTTCGTCTCTATCTGAGGGAGTTGCATTAAGTTCTACAATTCTGCTAATAAAACAATACATAGAAATTTTTTTCCAATTTTCAAAGGCACTTAAATATTAAATGTAGCATGAAAACAATATTATACAGATATACTAAAATCATTTTGTGAGTAGCCTATTGGAAAATAAAATGATATTTACCGTAATTATTTTTAATTAATTGATGGTATTTCTTATCCTTTTCTGTTGGCTAGAGAAAGGAAAATGTGCATTATCTTATTCATGTTTAGATCCCTCTCAGGTCGAATCGTTGGAGGTGTGTGGTGGTTTTTTACACTCATCATTATATCATCTTACACTGCTAACCTGGCTGCTTTCCTGACGGTTGAGCGAATGGTCTCCCCTATAGAAAGTGCAGAAGACTTGGCCAAACAGACAGAGATTGCCTATGGAACGCTGGATTCAGGGTCGACAAAAGAATTCTTCAGAGTAAGTTGAGGGTAAAACTCACCATGAAATGTTTATCTCTATGAAATCTAGGCAGTTTTTCCAATAGTCACATTACGAGCTGTTGCTTTTATAGTTTTTGCAAATATAGTTTTAGTGGCTATGTTAAATGCTAATAATTCTTGCATTTTATAATCACTTTAATTTGCAAAAATAAGTTGATTTCCTTATGTTACAAGAACTTTCCCTAAGGAATGGTAACAGTGAAAACGTAGTTTAAGAAAGTTTATTACATAATTCATCTAAAATATTCAATATTGATAATGCTATAATGCTACTAGATCTGGCAAGATTGGTTTTATGTATGCTTTAGAGCTAAGAACATGAAAGTGAAAGCAAGTTTTACTTTCAAAGAATACATTTAACTTGCTGCATTTGAAACTCACAAGCTGAATTGCAGATTTTACTAAAACTAGATGTAGTATTATTATACAATCTATTTTGTAACAATGAATTTCAAAACAACCTATTGGTAAGAACTATTGAGTTCTGAGCACCTCTGTAAAACATTGTATGGCATTTAGTTTGTGTTGATTTCTCTGCTTTGCATTTAAAATTTCCCAAACTGGTATAATTGCATTACATATTCACATATGAATATGCTGTTTTTCACTTTCCATCAAGATAGTAAAGGGTCTTTGTTTCAGCTGTTTGTTCCATTATGGGCTTGAATTTTTTTTTAATTATTTGAAACAGACCTAAAAAGAGTTCCCTTCTACTGGCTCATGCTCCAAATGCACATAACAGGCGGGCCCTGGGCCAGGCAGAAACCAGGGGCTGGGATCTCAATCCAGGCTTCCCAAGTGGCCAGGAAGGATCCATGTATTTGAGCCATCACCTGCTACCTTCTAGTGCCTGAATTAGTAGAAACCTGGAATTAGGAATAGTAGACAGGATTCAAATGTTAGCACACTAATACAGAATTTAGGCATTTTAATAACCTCTTAATCCCTAGTTTTTGCATACTGAACCCTCTTCCCCTCCTGGTCTACTTAAATCCAGAGATATACACTTGGTAATATCTGATCACAAATGAGGGTTCATTTTTATGACTTCAGAAGCAAAAGCAAAAGAACTTTGAAAGTAACTATAGAGGCATTTTCACATGAAACTAAGCAATAATTAGTATATTTTATATTTAATGCCATTTGTGGAGACTAGAATATTTAAAGCCTAGAAGGGAGAACATATTTCATTATTTTCTAAGCTTTTATGTAAAAATAGCAAATCTTTATTCATGCTTATATATAATATTTGACTGATTACATTTTCATTTTAAACTTATACATATAATTTTCTCATGGCTTGAAAATTAAACAACAAAATGTGCTACTCCTTAAGCCAACTTTCACTCTAATATACTTGAATTTCAGTAGGATAGTTATTATTTTTAACAAAGATTTGATTGTAATATTCTAATACACCACTGATATTTACATAATGTTAAATCAAGAACAAATCACTCAAAACTCAGTGAAACTCATCTATGAACATTAATTAAAAAATAAATCAGACAATGAAACAATGTGATTGTCAACTTGGAGCATTGTTATCAGACAAAACAAAACATAAGTAAATCAAAAAGCATACCAATTTTAAAACTACAAATAGTCATGATAGATTTTATTAACTGCATCCTATGGATAAATTTAATTAATACACGTTTTTTAACTTATGGAACTCATCTCCATTTCTAAAGCTTAGTAATAGAAACATACTGCTCATCATGCATTTTATCATAATTTCAGTAGTTCACTGCAAGTGTTAGTTTGCAATTGCACCTCCCAAAAGTAGGTAAAATTTAATGTTTGCCTAGAAACTATTATGTAAATGCATCAAAATAGAGAACAGATTTGTGCTATCCCTTGCATTTTACTGACAAGTGATGACTGATTGTCATTTAAAGAAAGAAAATATTTGCAGAGCTCCATTCTGCCTTGAGTGATAAAGGAAAAAAGAAATGTCATTTGGATTCCCTGAAAAAGCTTCAAAAATAATTCACTGGAAAGTTCTTCAGCATCAAGCACAATGAAAAGATACATTTTTGACCTTTTAAAAGTTACGGGTTTTTTTTTTTAACTTTTCAATTTCAAAGCACTGGTGAGGTAGATAAGGTAGTATAGTGATAAGAAATACAGGAATAAGGAAAGCTGCTTCCAAGATTTATAGTCTTGTATACAGGCTGTACAAGTACCACACCTTGGTTTCTTTCTCTCTCATCCAACTTCAGTTTTAATATTGGAATATTTTTGTAAGTGTAGATATTTATTGTTGCAGAATGCTCTGAACCCTAATGGGACAAGAAAATAATTTGCCCTAGCAGCACACTTTCAAGAATGCATAACTTTGGATTCTCTGATAAGAATCTCATTCATTTCCTGCCCTGGGTGCCTCTCTTCTCCCCTGTTCACAATGACCTGGTTTAAATAAACCTTTTGTCTGATGGATTGAGGAAACAGCACGTGAAGGGTATTTTTGGACTTGTCAAAAATGTTTTCTCCTAGGAACATGGTAATTGCACATCTATCAACTCCACTAAGCCACCTCAGGCACTGAACAATCCTCAGCACTTCAAAAAACGTCACCCTTATAATCAACTGGAAAAAGAATTAGGCCATGGGGAAAAATTACATCTGAACTTGACTGACGCCTTGGGTCTGTCCCATCATGAAACTTCATTTGATTCACGTCCTTTGTACCTTGTTAGGCAGAAACACAGAGGCATTTAAAGAATATCTGTACTTTTCTCTTAATGACAGCCTCCTCAGTGCCTAGGGATTTTTTACTTTATTATACACCTGATTCAAACACACTGATTTTCATTTCAATGCAGATTTTCATCTTGTGCCTGTTTCAGTCCTTAGTAAAATCGTGAATGCATGAATGAGGTAGATTATTTACTTGCAATTTGTAATATTATTAAATAATGCATTGATGAACTCTCAGTAAATCATCAGTCTTGCCATAAAACCTACTAGAGGGGGTAAATAATTCACCTGGTGGCAATGTAAACATTCACTGTAATGCATTCTTGTTGAAAAAGGAGGACAGCACATTTTTAAAACTCCAAGAATTATTTTGAATAATAGATTAGTGCATTAAATCAGATAATTTCCAGTGCACTGAGTTTCACAATAAAAATGAAACAAACGCAGATCTAGATAAATTTTCTAATTTCCAAAAAATGAAGACTTAAATATTGTTGCTTATTATCCTGAGCATATTCACTTCCCACACTTAATTATTAAGTAAATACTACAGTTGAATATTTCAGAGACTTAAAACTGCCATGGTCAAGTACATTTATGAGTATGCTGGGTTTGCAGAAATTTCCTCATTTTAGCCTGTCTCATCAAATTTATAAATAAATATTTGCTCATGCCTACTCCTTAGCAAACATTCTCTGCAGTCACAAATCAAGCATAGAGAAATTACTTCCAGCCCTTTGCCTCTTGATTCCTTCTCATCCCTTTGCCAAGTGCAGGTGATCTTATCTAAATCATGACCTTTTAAATCAGAAGCAGAGAACTTGTAAACATTAACATAGTGATATACAGGGCTATTTTTTTTTTTTACCAAATATGTTGCTTTCATCTTTCCTCTATTTTTGGGACTGGGAGTTTGTATTCTACAATTTCTATTGTGCCTACAACCTATGAAATTCAGCCTAATAACAATGGGTTTTCTTTTCTTCAGGATTTGAAAGTGATTAATTCAACCCTTCTTCCACCTACTATTTATACAATTTAATAAATTTAAGTAAATTCAGCAGCAGAAAAATAATAATGGCCTAAAAGGACCAAACCCTAAAAATACCCCATTTAGCCATGTTGTTTTTATTTAACTGATCTGTTCCTTTAATAAAGTATTTAATCAGAACTGAAAATTTTCAAGTACTTGAGATGTTTTAAAATATTTCAATTAAAACAATACTTGGGTGAATTTATTTCTATTTTCAATATACTATACATAATGAAGTGTATATTTATGGAGCCCTACCCCTTTTTGGGTGAAGCTTATATAAATATGTAAGAAGGTGACTAAATGTTAAAGAATGTGTTTACCATCATTTCTCTAAATATCAGAACAGATATTTAAGGATAATCTGCATCCAGTAATCCAGAGAGTTTGTATTTTTCTAAACTCATTATAAAATGGGAAAGTTCATTCTCTGGAACAGAATTCTATTTTGAGAGATGGGATGAATGAAGCCTGGCAATATGGCATTCCCATAGCTCTGGGTTCTGAAGCCAGGAAATTCTCTTTCCTGGAAGCACATAGAATATTTGCAATTCAATTGAAGTTTTACAATGGGATTTTTTGATACAGGAATTTCTATAGTTAGAAGTAGTCAGTTACTAACTAAACACATGCATATACATCACAATCACCATGTCAAGTGTTAACAGCATTAAAACATTTCATAGCACACTACAGGATATCTATTCCCTTGTTAATACTGGGAATATACTTTAACATAAATATATATTAACATAAAATATCATTTCCTTTGGTATTCAAGTATGTGAATCAGTTATTGTGTGGTTTATTATTTAGGTTTATTAATTAGTAATTTCTCATCTAATAAAATCAGCATTTTGAATTCCACTTAATTAGCTTTTTCTTTGTCTACCTGAATAATTTTCTTTTAACCCAAAATATGAGTTTTGAAGTTTGCTGTTCCAGATACTTTTTGGTGATTAAAGAATTATTTCTTGTTGGAGTCTAGATTCTGGTAAACAAATGAGGTTCAATAGAAATAAATAAACATACTACTCAATATTATATTTACATGTAAACTTAAATCTAGATTAAGTCTCCATTACTTTTTTTTTTTTTGATGCAGATACAAAACTTTAGCATCTTGTTATGGAATAAGTGCAATTGCACCAGATAAACATCTGTGTGTACAACTGTATTATCAAGTCTCAAACAGGAGTCCAATTTTCTTAACCTACTAAATATATCTTTGGGAAACATTTGAGTTCATGTGGATAGATTTTCTTTCTTTTTTCTTAAGATTTATTTATTTATTTCAGAGGCAGAGTTAGAGAGAAAAAGAGAGACAGCTGTCTTCCATTTGCTTGTTCACTCCCCAAGTGGCTGCAAAAGCTAGAGCCGGGCTGATCCGAAGCCAGGAGCCAAGAGCTTCTTCTGGGTCTCCCATGCAAGTGCAGGGGCCCAAGCACTTGAGCCATCTTCTACTGCTTTCCCAGGCCATTAGCAGGGAGCTAGATCGAAAGTGGAGCAGCCAGGATTCAAACAGGGCCCATATAGAATGCTGGCACCACAGACAGAGATTTAACCTACTACACCACAGCTTCAGTCCCTGGATATATTTTCACATTAAAAAATTCCTGTGTGAATGAAGAATGTAATGTGAGTGCAGATCCAAGCAAATGGACAGGTAAATTAAGTAGTGGGAGTAATGTTGATACAACTTAGATACAGAAAAATAAAATATAAAAACAGATAAAGTTCTTGGTTTGAGTCAGGGGATTAGAATGAACACCTCTTCAAAGTATAAAATGGGAAAACAGTAATCACCTCTCTTCAAAGTCAGTATATGTTTGGAGATTTTTGTCAGAAAAAAAGCCTACAAATGTTTTGATCAACCTAGAGTTTGATTCTTAGAGATACTTGGCTTAATAACTGTTGCAGATTTTTCCTCCTCTTTTTATGTTCAACTACTGACGTAATATGGACTGCACTTTTCTGTACATCTTATTTGGATGATTTTCATTTAAACACTGAGGCATGGAAAAAATCATAACGCAATAAATCTCCCTATTTGTTACAACTCAAACACAGCATGGAAAGTAGTGTTATGACCTCTGCATCCAAGTTTACATCTCTGGTGATCCTTTTCAAGCAAATCATGAATGTGATATAAACTATAAATGTGATAGAAAACACAATTTTAAATGCTTAGTGCTCTTCATGGCATGCTACATTTAAAAAGTAATAACTTGCTAGTTAAGCAGTTGAATATCGTTAATATTATGGCTGGAGACTCAAGTGTCTCTTTAATTATCACTTTTAAATGTCTGTCATTTCAAAGATTTTCCTTAAGTAGTTGTAAAGCGCCTTTACCTAATTTGAGAAGAATCGTGTTACTATTCTGTTACCATGTTGCAAATTGGAGTTAAAGGGCAATGGGAAAGTACTAGGAGGCCTTATCCTTATCTTGGTTCAGTCAATATTAACACGTTGTTCCTTTCTTTCCTGTATTTAATTTTATTTTAATTTCCTCCAGAGATCAAAAATAGCAGTGTATGAAAAGATGTGGACCTACATGCGATCAGCAGAACCGTCAGTGTTCACTAGGACTACAGCTGAGGGAGTAGCTCGTGTCCGCAAATCCAAGGGCAAATTTGCCTTTCTCCTGGAGTCCACTATGAATGAATACATTGAGCAGCGAAAGCCATGTGACACGATGAAAGTGGGAGGAAATCTGGATTCAAAAGGCTATGGAGTAGCAACGCCCAAGGGTTCCTCATTAAGGTGGGTGGAATAGTATAACAATATAACATGTGTTGTTATAGTATTCCACCTTCCCTGATGTCCCTGAGAGATTATTTTGTTTTCTGTGTAACCATGGTATGTTTGTTTGTTTGTTTGTTTTCTTTTTCTCCATTTCATTGTTTTGATCAACAATCAGGTAATATTTTTAATTTTACAATAATTGATCATAGTTGACATCAATATTTGAAGGCCATATAAAAACCAAACTGGTTGAACACTAGCTGCTTCCAGTGGGCCTAAAACATGGGTATTAGATGCTTTTGTATCTCATCAACTTTTTTTGGCCACCAAAATGTATGCTATTGTTGTCAGTAATGATTCTACATTTTATCATTATTTTTCTTTTTTAAATTATGCCTGGCCACTAGTTGCCGAGTAGAAAGAGATTGACATCTTTCTAGCAAACCACATTTTTTCCCATTTCAATGTTTCATTTATTATGGCATCATTATATTTTAGATTATCCTCAGCTTGTATTGGTGCTAAGTGTGAATCACATCTATTTACAAAAGCAATTATGATCAAAGGGAAAAGTGGACTCTGGTTTTATAGTGCTTACTCAAGTCACACTCCCACTTATTTCAAAGGGAGTATGGTGTAAGTAAGATCTGTAAAATTAGACCCGATGACCATCCAAAATGTTTGCAGATGCACCCCGATGAACAAAGCATTAGAAGTGTGAAGTAAAAGTGAGACTTTCATTCTTAGGGAAATATTGGTCAAATCTGCCCTTTTTATCCTTTTGGTCCTGGACATACAGAATTCACATGTTTATGTCCAGGAGGCAGAATTTCCTAATTTCCTTAAGCAATAGAGGTTTCTGTGAAATTTAAGGGGCTAGAGCCCATCAAGAGTGATGACTGACAGATTACTCTGGCATCAGTGCTGCTTGGGAGAGATTCACACAAAGCTCAAATTCAAGAAGAAAGCAGGATCTTTGCTAAAGGACTTACCCAAGAACCTGGTCTTGAAAAATGATGTCTCTGGTAAGCCACTGAATAAACGAAGGTAATGAGACCTCTACTGTCACCCAGCACAAGGGAATGCAGTATAAAACATATATGATTGTTTTTGTTGGTTTCAAAAAGGGAACTGCAATGTGTTTTGATGTATATGTTGGGTGGGATAGGGATGAAAAGAGATCTAAGAAACAAATTCCAGTACTGGAAAGAATGGTGTTAAACAAATATTTTGTGTTTGCTAGCAGCATTGTAATAAGTAGTGAGGAGGTTTATGATATGCTACAAAAGTGACAATTTTAAAAGGAGACAGAACAAAACTAATGGGTAAAGATAAATTTGGGAGTAGACTTTAGCAATTCTGAAGTCAGGGTTTTTTTGAACATACATTCCATAAGAAACTGGAGAAATGTGCAGGGAGAAAGCCAAACTAATAAATTATCCATAATTAAATTCTGCCCAAAATGATTTTAGCCACTGAGAAACTTATACTGGCCTCAGGATATTTGGTCTTAATATTTTGTGTGATACAGTATGAGAAATATTCAGAGAGACCAAGTGGCAAATAAATCTCTGTTGAAGTAGTAGTTATAAGATCACCTGGGAGTAAGTTGTTTAGAAGAAATAAAAGGGGGAAAAGCAATAGTGGCTGATATGTAGATCAGTGTTCAGACTATTGATTACATTCACTGGATGTCTCTTTTGCTCTTAATTAATTCTCTGTGGATGTAGCTGCTTTGTCCTCTGTCTTGTGTCTACAGATAAAGTCAAGCTCCAGGGAGTAAATTTGGCCCTCAGATACGGGTGTGTTTGACTCCCATTGATGGCAAGAAGAGTTCCTCTTAAATGTACCACTTTGTCAAATCCACACTACAGGGATTGTTTGGGGAGAAGCTGAAGGGCTTCATCTGTCTAGAACTGTATAATAATCAGCCACTGGCTTCCCCCTCTTTTCCTGTCCTTGCCTGAATCTTGTTAATGAGGCAATTGTTAAACACAGCTTCCTGGATGGAGAGTTTGTTTATGTGCTTTGTTTTATATATGCCATAATTTCCTGAGCAAGCTGGCCTCTGCATGCCAAAACCAGTTATTTTGTCCAGTCTTTGAGAACATTGGAAGGGCACTGTAAGCTAACCAACATTCACCTTATCCGTACGTTCTTACTCTCCCACCTCCACCCATCTAAGAAGGAGGCTCATTAGGATTAAATCCTCATTCTTATTCCACTAGGTTTCTTCTGTGTCAAAAGAGACAAATCAATCTAGATATTGACAAATAGGCAGCTTTTGTATAAATGATTCAGTTTGTCGAAGTAAATTTAAAATAATTGCTTTTATCAGAGCAAGGTCCAGAGAGCATATTTGCATCAGCTGTCTTTGAACTCTTTCTCTTAATCAGTTCAGTAGAGACTTAACTGTTTTGCTCTACAATCTATCTTTTAACTAGATTTTTTTAATAGTAGCTTCAGATATAGTGAGACTTCTGAATTTCATTGTCATTGACTATGGCTTTCTTAGAAACTGTGCTGTTGTGTTTCATTAGGCAACATGAAACTTTAAAACAGTAAGTTTTCCTTCTATGTGAGTTTAAACCAGAAAACGCAAAGGACTAGCAATGTTATTTTGATCTGGGGAGTTTTCAGTTTCCAGGCTTTGTTGTTTATCCAAATGCTTCAGAATAAATGTCACAGAAAAGATAAATATAACATATAGTCAGGATGGGAAGTGGACTTCAAAACAAAGCAATCAGGATTATCACAGAGCCTATATGACTTGACAAAAATGTAACAGTGAAGATGAGTTCCCATTTTTACGGTAGAGAATGAAATATAGGGGTGTTTGTTATTCAGAGACTTTATTTCTGACTGGTGTTTTCTGGATATACACATTGAAATTCACAGCCTTTGATCTACACCGTCACTTACAGATAGCCAACAACAATGCCCAGAAATTGTTGGTTTACTCTACTTTAACATAGATTCTCCAAATTTTAGATAACAGTTAATGCCAGATAAGTTGATCTTGTAATTTCTCCTGCATGCCCAAGCTGTTTATGTTTCTGTGAATATCATGGCTTTCCTCTGCATTCCTTTTCAAGCACCCTTGACAATGCAAAACAAGTGTGAAAGCCTTTCTCTGGCAGAGCAATTTTTAAAGATTGTTTTAAAATATACACTTTAGATGGCATTGCAGTAGAATGTTAAAGTTTAGATGAAAGAGGAAGTATATTTATTTTTACTGTCTACACTATCAACTTTACTATACAAATTTACTGTAGTATAGATATCTACTACACTATAATATTGATGGTATAATAAAGTTGTTTCCACTAAACTACTGTCACCTGTACTACCATATCTGCATTATACTAGTTATTATACTATTGACTTCACTGTACCATAGTTGTTTAGAGGGAATCCTAATTTTTTAAATATAGATTGACTTAGATAGATGTGAGAAGAGAATACCTTTTCAAAATGCATTCATAATGCCTAGCATCTCTAAGTACCTCCAGAGAATAAAGATCATATCCGAAGACTTTCCCCAATCCTTCTAAGGATTTGTATACTTGAACTTAGTGTTTGGAGCCCAGTTAAAAAGCTTTAGTCTCCTATAATTTTATCATTCAACAGTGATTCTTCCCACTCAGACTTTGCCTTCTCTAAAGATGTTTGTAGACCTATGCATAAAATAAAACAAATGCCTTGTCATGAAAAAAAAAAAAATCATGTTCCAGGAGAAAGCACTTCCAACAGAACTTTACCAGTGGGTGAGAACTGAAAAAAAAAAATGAGGCCCAGTTGGACTTGGAGATGCCCTAATGCAGAACCCACAGCAAGGAGAGCTGGTCCTTTACATCCAAGCCATCATGGTTAGTTTACAACAGACAACCCAGAACCCTGCAGGAATAACATAACAGGGGCAGGAAGTCCTAAGAATGGGAATTAGAATCGCACATCCTTCACTGGACTTTCTCTCTCAGTATTTAACAGTCTTTAGCCTGACAAAGTACTCAGCTCCATGTCTAGATCTTTATCAGGGTAGGCAGAACTCTCTATAGAGCAAATTATGTTTCTTCCACTTTGACATTTTCCAGGGCTAATGTGTTAAAACTTACGATTCAAATTCACATATGAAAAAGCTGTTATCCTAAGGGATCATTTACTCATATAAAATTTGTGAGATATACCTAGCATCAATTCAGGTGTAGTTAGCCTTTTTAAAAATAAACAAATTTGTTGGATATTGTGTATGAGAATAAAGATGTAATCTTCTTTAGCGTTAGAAATAAATCATCTTAGGTAGACACTGGAAAACCACGAAAGTACAGAAATTCAAGGCTGACTACTTAATACTACTGAGTATTACTTTGCCTGAAATGAATAAACATTTATCATGTCTTCTGGAAATGAGTTGAAATACATTAGTAACCACATGTGTTTTGAAAACTATTATAGAAAGAAATATATTTTTTCTTATGGAGGTACTTTATTATTTCTTAGTGTCATTAAAATACACTACAGATAACTTCGTTTTTATGATCCCATTATGTTTTGGAATGTAGTCTATCAGTCCAGGGAATAGACATACACACACAACAAAAATCAATTGCACTTCTCAACACACAAATACACACACACTTCCATTACTGTAATGTGCTTAAACAGATATCTAGTATGATGTTAAGAGATGCTGATGTTTACTATGGGAACCAAATATTTTGTGCTCACAAACTGAGATGGCTTATGGTAGAGCTACAATGTTACATGTGTCCCAAGGGAAAACACTTGTAGGGTAGAATGCTTGTAATTCACCTTTCCTTTACTGGATGTTGAGTACAACAGGAAGCCTAAAACTTTTGCTACCATTTGACATTCTGGATTTTTTTACTTATCTTTTTCCTATATCTAAATCATATAGCTAAAATTACAGCTCTCCATGAAAAGGAAATAAGTGGGTTTTTTCTGCATTTCATTAACCATTTATATATTTTTGCCATTCTTCCAATTAGATTTTTAATTGCTAAAATCATGTGCTTTCAGTTATTTTTTAAAAATTTACTTACTTGAAAGAGTATAGCAAGAGGGAGGGGGGAGAGAGGAAGAGAGAGAGACATCTTCCATCTGCTTGTTCACTCCCCAAATGGACCCAAATGCCAGGTCTGAGCCAAGCCAAAGCCAGTATCAGGAACTCCATTCTGGTTTTCCACATGTGTGGCAGAGGCCCAAGCCCTTGAGCCATAATCTGCTGCCTTCCCAGGTGTGTTAGTAGGAAGCTGTAACTGAAATGGAGCAGCTGGGATTCAAACCAACACTCCACTATTGGATGCATTTGTTTCAAGCAGCAGCCTAACCCACTGCACAAGACTGGCTTCTGATCTCAATCTTTTGACAGTCCATTCAATAAATGGTTGCTGGATTTCAACTGGGAGTTTATTTTTCAATTATTGTTTTAATAATATTTTAATAGATATTAATCTTATTTTAATTAAATTTTACATTTTTATGGGATATAGCATGATAATCCAATATGTGTTTAAGTGTGTATTGATCAAAAATGATTAGTTAGCATTTCCTTCTCCTTAAACACATTGTTAAATATTTTTGACTAGGACTTTATAATTGTACATATTTGTGTGGTACAGTGTGATATTTAAATAAATGTATACTGATAAAAAATAAGAATAGCTAATGTTTCCACCTCCTAGTCACCCTACTGTGCTACACATCTGTGAAATGTAGTGCTTCTGTCTAATTGTAAATTCAACTTTTAGTCCATAGCTCTCCTCATTACCACATTTAAAAGTTGTATTCTAGCAATTTTCTAAGAAAATAGATAATTTGTGGCCATCTTAATTTCTACCATTTGAAAGAGGAACTAATTGATGAAATAGATCCACTACAAAGTTTAGCAGCCTATTAAGTCTTCACAACATGGTGTGATGAGAGACTTAACAATAGATCTCAATTCTGACAGTTCTAAAAGAATCCAGAATTCCAAACTGTTACTCATTTATCCAACACAGTTGCCTCATAGGCAAATTCTATTAGTACAAGTATAAAAAATCTCTAAAAGTATCTATATCTCATAGGATTTAAATCAATTTATTGGAAACATACAGCTAACATGAGTACAGAACACAGAGCCACCCAAGTCAGGCACCTTTGACCTACACAGGCTAACTATATTTTGGAAACAGAGTTATGGATAAGATCAAAGCTCCTAAGCTGATACTTGGTAAAAGTGCTAAAAATCTGTGGATTTCACCCCTACATCAGTAGCATAGTTAATTACTTCCATGTCAAGTACCCATATGGTTTCCATACTATTTCATTCATCTTTTCAGGTCATTTCTCTGTAAGGAATGATCTCTGAAAGCAGTTGCCCCACTAGTGATCAGGCCTAGAAGATGCCTAAGAACAAAGCGCATGCATAAAGGTTCCTGTGAGTTTGCATTCCCCTTTCTGTAGTGGTAGGCTTCTACCTGTGGTGGTAGACTGGGGTTCTCTGGAATGAAAACTGTAAAGCCCCAGTGCTGGAAGGGGGACACCTCCAGGGATACTGGCAATGCTACAAACCTAGGAAAAGGCATAGTTAAGTATGCCTCCCAGGCTTCATATCCTAGTCACAGCACCATTATGTCGCTCCCCCATTCGTGGAGGAACGACACAGGACCCTGCGCTGTTCTTTTGTCTGCTCGGCCCTCCCCGGGTTTGCTGCTGGTCCTTCCCGGGTTGGCTGCCGGCCCCTCCACCTCCGTGGAGGGGGCGGCACCCCCTGCCTCTTTCCCCACTTCCGCAGAGGAGCGGCACACCGCCGGCCGGCTCTCTCCTGGGGGGGGGGGGGGGGGGGCGCTGCTCAGGTGTTCCTTCAGATGTTCCTGGTGCATGTTGTCTCTCTCTTCCTTTATAGTCCTCTTCCACCAATCCCAACTCTGCTGCCCACACGCCAAGCACGCTGCTCTCCTCCAATCAGAAGCAGGATCAGCTCCTGCAGCTTATCAGTCAAATTGGCGAGAGGCAGCTGTGTAGAAGTTTACTCCTCCCCAGCGCCATATTGTGGGAGAGCAGATGCATAGAATAAGTCTTAATTCCAGTAACTTAGTCTAGTCTCAGTTGCTCCCCACAGTTAAGATCCCCGAGTGAGCAAATAAAGACCTGCCACTCAAAAAAATATCAGAAGGCATATCTTAACAAAAGAATAAGAAGTGAAAGAAGTAATGGAAGGGAACTATGTAGGACCAGGAATCCCAGAGCTAGGAAAAACAAGAGGAGCTGCAGATATTAGTGCACCTGAAGTTGCTATTTTCACTTTTATATATAATCCAATATTTTGGTTGTGGCCCAAGGGGTGGCTATGCTGCTTGCGTTTAAGTCTCAGTAACAGGACAGACATTCTGAGAAATTATCTATATGAGGCTTTCAAGGCCCTCCAGGCTTGCCTGATACTCACAAGTGAACAGGATGTGCAGACAGAAGTCTCCATGACAGGAGGGAGCACGAAGGCCGTGTCATCATGACGGCATACCAAGATCAATGGCAAAGAGTGAATGTTTGCATGGTGCTGGTGGGAGAAAATAGCCAAAAGAGGATCTGCGTGTATCAAATGTCAGTGGTATTCCATTTCTATTGAACCTCCCTTCATACACTCCTCTGGATCAACACTTAAATACCCTCGAAAAGAAGGTTTTGTTGTTGTTGTTCCTGTTGTACATAATATAGTTTTTGACCATGACTACAAAGTTGCACTTTAGTCCTGACTATATTCAATTATTAAGAAAAATGTGTCTGATTGATTTTCTCTGCCATGGGATTCCAGTCTATAGGATCATGAATTCTACTGATAGCAAACAGTACTGAAGTTTGAAACTATAAAGTTGTATGAGTGGCTCTTAATTTACCCTCAGAATATCAGCAGATGTCATGTCTCACAAGTTTTGTTGTCATTTGCACATCATTTGTGTTGAATTCTATTCTCCAGACTTACCTTTCTGTAGGAAACCATTTCAGGAAGATGACAACTACAGCAGCAGCATCACAGGCAGCTGCAGAAGGAGGAATCATGAGCATTTTGAGAGTTCATAGGTCTTACGTAATGTTTACAACTCTGAACAGTTTGGGAAGGTCAAGAAGCAAAGTTCTATAATCATGCATCAGTGGATTCCTACTCCTTGTTGTCCAAGAGCCCTCTTAGCTAAGAGTTTAAAAGTAGAGTGGAGAGGATCTGAAAAAGAGAGGGAAAAGTGGGCTCTTTATTATTGCAATAATCAGATACATAAAGAATATTTTTAGACACACAAAACATACATTGAGAAGGAAAGATAGTAATCTGGATTACCATAAAATTCCAAAATGCCTATAATAAAATACTATAAATCTCACTTTGGTGTGGAGATAGAATCCATTCTTCAAGTTAGAATTCGATAAAATGCTGCTTTAATGAAGTTTTATACTAAGAATAAACATCTACTTACTACATCATACCTAAATAGCATTATTTGACAAAAATGGAAATGCAGCTGTTTGCTTCAAGAGAGTTTATATACCACTCATCTGCAAGTTTAGACCATTTTAACTTCATTGTATCTCTAAAGATAAAGTCACCAACATAATCTTAGCTTATGATTCATATATAAGAAAGGAACATAAAATAGTTTAGCAATCATTTAAAATGAGCTTGAAATAGTAATGATTCTGTTTTAGAATTATATTCCATTTTGATTTAGCTGGAATAAGAAATGACAGCCCAATTATTTTGTGTTTGTTTTCCCAGAGAGTTAATTCTATAACTTATTTTCAGAATGAAACAGCATACATCTGAGATAATTGTGCCACAAATATACATTATCAGTCACACCTAGAAACACCTGAATTGAAAGATAAGCATTCAGCTCTCTGAAATAATTTGCTCTGGCCTCAAACCTTCTCAAAAACAAGCATTAAATTGCTTATAAGAGCATTTTGTAAATAACAGAAATTGGGAATATTGTGAACATGTTGATTATCCTCCTCGATTTAAACAAGTCCTTTTCATAATTGAAAGCAGTTTCCTTTAAATTATTCACTTATTTATTTACTTGTTTGAAAGACACAGAAGGGGAGAAGGAGAGAGAGATCCTCTACCCATTGGTTCTGTCCTCAAAAGCCCACAACAGCCCGGGTTGGGCCAGGGCAAAGCCAGGAGCCAAGAACTTAATCTGGGTCTACCAATGTGGTGGCAGGGAGCCAACATTTAAACATCACCTGTCACCTCCCAGGGTGTGCATTAGCATGAAGTCTGAATCTGCCCCCCCTCTTAGTTGCCATTATTCTAAGGCGTTTGCAACTAGAACCACACATATACATAAATCTTAAACACATTATCAGCAATTACAACTGCCTTACTTTGTTGGTGCCTGGAGCATAAAAAGTATTTTTAAAGACTTAAAAAAGTAAGATGAAGCCAGCATCCAAAGTCCTAAAGGAGCACCCTAATCTTTGGCTTATATTTGAAGCTAGTCAAATGTAAATAGAAGTAAAAAAAAAAAAAATCCAAGAAAGCTGGTGTCAGACTGTCTCCTAACCAAATAAAAAGTAAAGATCATAAACAAAAAAAAAAAGTTTTCTATTAAGTGCTATAATAATGATAATACTGCATTAGTCAAAGAATTAGTTAACATGTAATTTTTAAAAATATGTTCACTCCTAAAAGATGAAGCTTGCATTTGGTTCATACAGAACACTAAAAATCACTGAACTTATGTTCTTTAGCTGAAAAAAATAGTAACAATACAATGTCAGACTTTTCAAACCACTCACACATATTTTTTACTTGCTCTTTGCTCTTACGATGTCGTTTTATTATGAAGAAAGACAGCTATTCAGAGATGTTAAGTGACTTGCCCACAGTTCCACAGCTGACATTAGAACTGAGCTCTTCTGACTCATTCCAGTGCTCTTATGGGAAAGAACAAAAGTGGAATTTTTTTATATAAATGCAATTTACTCTGAAAATGTATTAAGGAGTTTCTGTGATTCTTCCACAGGGCAGTTTTGTCAACATTGATAAATACACAGAATATTGAAATTATCTACAGAGAAATTAAGTTCCATAATTTTTAATATGTTAAAAATACATAAACTTACTGAGCAGAGGGAATTATACAAAGGTGGATTTTAGGTCAGCAGAAAAAATGTTTGGGCAAGAATTAAATCTCTTCCCCCACAAATGTAGAAAATGGTGTGAGATCCCGAATATCACATTTGTTGAAGTAAAGTAGAAGATCCTTGCATCTCACATCTCAGAGAGATGTGATCCTGACAACTGGATTCCTTCCCACTTTCAAGGGTCAGGTTTGGAGTCATGCACTGGACTATCTAACAGAACAACTAAGCATTCTCTTGGAAATTGCAGACACATAATAAGAATGAAGGAAAATTCAGTCTTAGAAGCTCATGCAGTTTTGGAATTAAAGAAGTCCCTTCTTTGGTAAATAGCCTCTTCTACTGCAGTCCTCAATGTGAAACGGAAAGATATTTAAGGAATTCACTTCTCCATAAAAACCAGCAGAGTTACACAGATAGACACAGGTTTTGTACACCTAGATATATGTACATTTAAAATAATATATCAACATGAAACTTTTGGCAAGGTTCAAATATTCGCTAGATTATATAAAAGGAGAAATAAAACAGCCCACACACATAGAAGGACTTATTTTGATTTTTGCAGTGTAAAACTTCTGTTTCCATATCTAGATGATAAAAATTGATACACGTAAGGTTGTCTTGTGGTATTTCAATATGAAATGCTTGAGAAGGGTAATTTTAGGGCACTGCAATAACCCTAACAACTTCAGTACTACTTAATTTCTTTCTCATTTTTTTCTTCATCTCAAATGACAGTCAGTTTATGCCCTGAAGCATGAAGATCGCACACCACTGTAATTTGACTCACACTAGCCAGAATACCTATAGTTATTCTTATTCATGGATTCCCAAATAATTTCTCAATATAAAAATATTTCCTTCAAAGCTCTGTCATATAAGTGACTTTTATGGATGAAGGTAACATATAATATGTTCTTTTTTCCATTTTAAGTGCAGTTTTAAAATTTCCAATTGTATTTTTTCAAGAAAAAAGGAATGGTCTCTTTCCATGGATATTTTTTAGAAATTAGTATGCTAAGAGGATAAAAGGCTGATTTGCCAAAATAGTCATTGTAAAAATAATCTTTAAGGAAAATGAATGAAGTTAAAATTCCCAAGGAAAAATACAGGGAAGACATGCATGTTGTAACTGGAAGAATTTTATTATGCTGTGTTTATATCATGAAACTGTAAGGTTATTAAAGTTCATAGTATGAATCCAACACCAAAAAAATGGTAACAGTAACAGATGCAGACAAGGTATCATGTATAACATAGATTCTGCCAGATAGTGTTTTTTCCCTGCACATTTTCATAACAGCCATTAGAATGACGATTATAACATTCCTCATTTTGATGTCTCTGGAAAACATTGGGACAAACTGAGGTTCCAAAGTACATCCATTTTCTCACCTGATGTCATTTTACTTGATGAAGAATTTTAATAAGTTACCCAAAGTTAAATAACAATAGCACATGATCTTGTATGGGTTCAGGCTCATTCTTGGTCTCCACTGTCCTTCATGTCTCACGAAATGCAATCAATTGTCTGGTATTTGATTTTTTTAATGGGAGCCATTCACCCACCA
This sequence comes from Oryctolagus cuniculus, assembly GCF_051225735.1. Lineage (NCBI taxonomy): Eukaryota > Metazoa > Chordata > Mammalia > Lagomorpha > Leporidae > Oryctolagus > Oryctolagus cuniculus. Next base: position 97,737,095 of record NC_142867.1, read on the forward strand.
TCTCTGAAATTATGCCAAAGGGTAACAAGAATCCGACTCTAAGCTTTGTTAATTAGAAAGTTATTGAATAAGGTATTTCAAACAAGACTATATCAGACTATTCAATGGAAAGGAATTAAAAAATTAGTAATTACTATGTACCAAGCATACATACACACACATACACACATATATATTTACAAAGTACTCATTTTTCTAACCTGACCCACAGCTCCTTGAAGTTGGTGCTGTTATCTTCATCTGGACAGTTAATGCTGCTGAAACAGATCAAACAGAGGTTGAATTGGAGCTAGTTGCTGTCTAATTCCCAAATCCACACTCCTTTCACTGTGCTACTTTGTTTCTCTCCAAAGACATCTGGAGTCCTAGTTTAACAGAAACACATGAAGGAAAAAAAAAATCCATCTATGGCCATATCAGCCAGTAAACTCCCAATCTCATCTGATCTTGAATGTTAAGCAGGATCAGGCCTAATTATTTCTTGGACTGAGGGAGAACAAAAAAATCCCATCCTTTTCCTACTTGAGATTCCATGTTTTGAAAAAAAAAATAAGTGCATGGTTTCTGATAATAACTATTTCCCAGACTTTTTCCTAAATTTCTCACCCAAAGACACATTAATTTTTAAATTTTTTACAATAATTATGGTTCATAACGGATTTAGTACTGCTCCAAAACTGGTGTCGCATAGAGCACTGTCATTTTCCTCTCAAAGGACATGAAGAGCATTAGGGAAACCGACTGAGCACTACAGCAAACCCCTTCTCCCTAAGGAACTCTAGGTGCTCAAGTGGCCTTCCGTGAATTCCCTGCTCTAAGACAATCTTCCTAGAGCTCTCTGACAAAACAGACCAACTAAGACAGAATTTCCCTCTTGCAGAGCTAGCATTCATTCCCCTTTGGCTTAATCCTTAAATGGGTTTTGAAACAAGTTCAGTGAAAGCCCCAGTATATCAGACAGTTGGTAGTGTCTTGTGAGACCTAAGGAAGGGGTTGGCCAGAACTGAACTTGACTTTAATACAAGACCATGTTCTATTATTGTTTAACTTTGGGTATTTCTCCCCTAGGAGGAGGACAGAGGAGAACTAACGAGCTCCAGGACCAAGGTAAGAGGGGAGTTTTCTTTCAAAAGAATGGGTTCCATCCGTTTGAAGGAAACCCCTCCCCCACCAATTTTTTAATCCCTTTTCCTTTTTACATTTATATTTTTTAACCCACCAGCATTAGGAAACCAGCTTGCAATCCGTGCCTAATAGTTATTTGAACATTCACTTATAAATGTGATAGCAGGAAAAAAAGTAAAACCTTTACATAAGTCATACTAGTTATTTGCTAATGCATTTACGTTTTCCATCATCATTAATGATTAGTTCAAGTTTTCCATTAAGATTGAGATTCCTACCTAGGCCTCAGGAAATTGTTTTCAGCTGCTAATTTCTCCTTATGCAGAATATCTGCAGTTATTATAAATCAAATTCTAATGGGTGAGAAGTCACAAAATATTGAAATTAAATCTAAAGCATTCCTACAGAAATATGTCATGAAGAAATGCTTTAATAAGCTGCTGATATAATTTTAATGGTATATATTTTGAAATATGGTAAAGCTGGACTTTTGGTAAGAAGTAGTATAGACTTAGTAAGATTATTAAAGTACCATATGAAAACTGTGGTTAGAAAAACAAAAGGAAAAGGAAGAAATACTCTCTTACACATTGTTTCTTCATGATTATACACCCAGCTCTCTTTGGTTCTGCTTTTAATGGTTTCTGATGTAACATCTCATTTTTATGTTGCTGTCCATGGACATCAGTATGCCCTAGCTTTGGTATTCTTTTAAATTGGTCCTTCCATAGTTGAGAACCCAAGCAGAACAAGTGAGAGAATTTGAAAGGCATCTAGAATTTATAAGAAAGATAGACCATATGGATTATGAAAGGGACTAGCTTCCAGATCCTGTTCAGCAATAATTCTTATCAGTGCCCTCCAAAGAGGCCAGAGCTTGTATGACTTAATTAGATGTTGGAAAAATCTTGGTTCTGTATCCAGTGCTCACAGCTTCTGGCACAAGAGATCCTCTGCGGTTGTCGACACTCCTGCTATCAAGGGCACAGAGGAAGGGATCCCAGAGAGAGCTGAACAAGTTCAGGAGAGGTCACAACTTGCAGGAAGCTGACAGCTGAAGAACTCCCCCGATTCAGCATTATCCAAGCTTTTCCATTTGGTACAATCAGAAAAATAAAATTTGAAGCACTGACACACCATTTATTAGCAAATGTCTATATGCAAATATGCTTTCAGGGAGTGATTCATTGTCAATATGTATATCCATATTTCAAAGCATCTTATAGGTAAAATGTAAATATTGTACATAAAATATAAGTAAAATGTTTCTAACTGAAAAAAGAAGTCTTAATATCAGGTAGCTGAGACCCTTGGACTCAAGAAGAATATGTTAGTTTGGGAGAAGAAGTATACAGAAAAAATAATGCTTCAGCCAATTTGTTGTAAGAAAATAGTCATCAACTTTCAGAAATATACTCCTACCATTCTCTTTTTTTTTTTTTTAAGTCAAAAGAGGCAGCATCCTTTTTTTTAAGATTTATTTACTTTTTTGAAAGAGTTACACAGAGAGAGAAGGAGAGGCAGAGAGAGAGGTCTTCCTGGTTCACTCCCCAATTGACTGCAATGGCCAGAGCTGCGCCAATCTGAAGCCAGGAACCAAGAGCTTATTACAGGTCTCCCACATAGGTGCAGGGGCCCAAGGATGTGGGCCATCTTCTACTGCTTTCTCAGGCCATAGCAGATAACCATCAGAAGTGGAGCTGCCAGGACTCAAACCGGCACCCATATGGGATGCTGGCACTGCAGGCAGCGGCTTTACCTGCTACACCTCAGCGCCGGCCCCCTTCTGCCATTTTCTTTCAAATGTGTAGAAGCCTGGAAAAACCTTAAAGTTGCAATGTTGGGATATATTTTTGTTCAAGACTAGTCTCTTTGGCAGGAATAATAGTAATCATGCAATTAGGAACATACAGGAAAGGACACATGCAAAATAAGAATTTGACTTTTAATACTGAAGCATGCTATTTATATAGTCATATTGCAATACTCAACAAATCCAGAAACCTAAGAATTGAACTTTTAGCACATACACATTTTTGTTGTCATATTATCAGATAAAACTTAGTTTTGACTTACTCACTGACTCTTTTAGTAAAAAGCCCAGGATATATTTGAATCGCATTATGCATTCCTGATTTATTCATTCCTGGATTTTAAAATGTCAGGTATATGGAATGTCTGCTTAAGCAATCACATGAAATAAGCAAAATTGTCACAATATTTTAGTGTTAGTACTGTTTATGTTAGTACTACTTAGAATTTGATATCTACATACACATTAGTTATGTCAGAAGATTTGCTGTATACTTTGAATTTTTATGAAATATATAATTGTGATGTCATTAATGGAGAGACTTGGTGGTAGTTCTATGATTACTTAGCTCTTTGGATAACCTAAAATTGAGAAGCTAACTTTTTTTTTAGTTTTGTTGCTTAGCAAAGTGAAAAATACTGATTTTTCTATTAATGTCACTCAATTTATTAGGCATATTAAAAATACCTCACAGAAGTATCCCAATTGGTAGCATAAGACATATTGAACTTCTGATAAAGAACATGTAACTGAAAGACAATATGATATGTTTTAGCATTAACACCAACAGAAGCATACATTGGTTAGATTGTTTTAAGACTTTAAACTTTTTTTCTGAGTTGTTTAATAAAATAAATGAACTGTAGTATACATGTTTTGAATTAATATGAGCCCTGTTGCTCTCAAAGATAAGCAGCTTTATGTCTTCACTTAGAATTCATAAACTTAAAACCTTTAGATATCTAAGAGCTTAGAATTCTTAGGCATCAGCCATTTTCAGGATAACAGAAAAGCCGCGTGGACTCCTGGTTATGAGCTCCCCATGTAGTCTTGAACTTTGATGGAGCTTGTAATCTATATTTCTATAAGCACTATTAGTTTATTATCCCTGCTTCTATAAGAAGCACTATTTTTTTATCAATTAAGTTCCTTTTTCTATTTGTACTGTTCTTCTACCTAACCAAAATGCATGCTAAAAGATAAGATAGGTGAAATAAGATCATAAAAGTAACATGCAAATATTGGCCTACTACTAAAGAACCTGAAACCTTAAATACGAGAAGAAATTTGAAGCTGTGATTTTTTTTTACTCTCAAGCACTTGATAGCAAATCTAAAATATTTGTGTATGAAGTTTAACTAAACCTATCAAATCAGTTGAATGCCTATTAAAATATATGGTAAATAAATCAAATTAAACCATAAAGTTGGCATTTAGTATGTGATGATAATAAATGTGATTTTTACTTTTTAATTGAGCTGAATTACAAATTCAATAACAGAAGAAATATATCTAAAGGCAATAAGTCTTATTTGTTAAATTTAATTTGTTTAAAATTGACCTATAAAAACCTAATTGTCTGGGATTTTCATCTTTAAGTTTAGTTTGGAATATATTTTCCTTGATATTAACAACAAAGTTGAACTTTTTTTTTTTCATTTAGTGTTCTTTCCTTGTCTGGCTATACAAAGAGAATTGGTGACCCCTTTATTTTAACCACTTATGATCTCATGGAAATACCTTCTGAGATTATATTATTCATACAATGAACCTAATTTTGCCTGTCATTATTCATAAAGATATCCAGTATCAATATTTTATATCCCTCTTACCAACATTTAATATTTTTGAACTATTTGTTTTATTTTGTTTTAAAATGCACACCATGGCATTTCTGTTAGGTTCATAGCTAAAGCATGCTATTTTTTTCACTAGAATGCATTGCTTACAAAATAGCACCTCAAACTAATTCACTGTGATATCAATACTACATGTGGTTACCACATAGCAACTATATTTCTCTCCCTGTGTTAGGACTGAGAATAATAAAAATTATCATTCATAAGACATAGTTGATAACTTCCAAGATGGGAAAAAAGCTATATACAGATAACTTTGTAAAGTGTCAAATAACTCAAAGCAAATATGAGTGCTTCAGATAGGAGATGTTATACTTGCAAAAGCAGGAGATAAATAGGATTTGGAGAATCTGGGAAAGACCTCATTAAGAAGGTTCGAGTTTATCAGGTTTATAAATATTATTTGAATGAATAAATCAGTGAATGATTACTGGAAAATAAGAAATTTACTAAGGCCAAGATGAGGTGAAAAAAGGAACTCCAAGTGAATTTTCTATCATGAGTTTGCAGTCAGTTGTGAATAAAGTATCTTTGGTGCTGAATAGACATCAGTGGTAGACCGACTCAGGTCTAACTGAGCCCAGCTGCAGGTCTAACTCAGGTCTAACTGCAGATCCACCTTTGCCATTCACTGGCCTGGCAACTTGAGGCCTTACTTTCTTCTTTCACAAAATGCAGAGTAGTCCCCAGTGAGAATTTTAACAGAGTTCACAGAGAATATTAACATCTTGACATGATGTCTACCACAATAAAACATAATGAAATTTCACTTTTAGAAGTGCAAAGTGAGTTGATGTGATTTCAGCCTTGAATGTCTGAAAAGTTAGAACGATGTCTCAGAGGCAGTCGTGAATCAAGAAGGCTCCTGCCATGCGCTATAAACCAGCAAGAAGAAGGTTACTCTGAGTAGCAAAGAACAGGGTGATAGCCAGTGACTCTGTCTTCTGGAGATAAAGACTTTAACTGATATGATGCCAGTAGAATAGAAACGAAAATATAAACTTGGGAGACATTATTCAGAAAAAGTTATTTATGGGTAATTTGTTAAAGGAAAGGAAAATTCAAGAATGAGATTGAGTTTTTGTGGTTGAGTCTTTTTTTTTTTTAAGCATTATTATTTTTATTTTTATTTTATTTTATTTTTTGACAGGCAGAGTGGACAGTGAGAGAGAGAGAGAGAGAGAAAGGTCTTCCTTTTGCCGTTGGTTCACCCTCCAATGGCCACCACGGCCGGCGCACTGCAGCCGGCGCACCGCGCTGATCCGATGGCAGGAGCCAGGAGCCAGGTGCTTTTCCTGGTCTCCCCATGGGGTGCAGGGCCCAAGCACCTGGGCCATCCTCCACTGCACTCCCTGGCCACAGCAGAGAGCTGGCCTGGAAGAGGGGCAACCGGGACAGAATCCGGCGCCCCGACCGGGACTAGAACCCGGTGTGCCGGCGCCACAAGGCAGAGGATTAGCCTAGTAAGCCGTGGCACCGGCCGAGTCTTGTTATTTTATAATTTGTTTTCAAAGTTTTATTATTTCTATGTAAAAGTTTCTGATATGCTATTCTGGAACTTTCTTGTGATGCTCTTGTTGGGGATTCAAGATCATATACCTTAAAATATTAAAGCTAAAATCATTAAGAATTCCATGTATATTAAAGTAGAAATCCGTCACCTTGAGAGAAAATAAATATCATCATCTAGGTAAATCAAGACAGCATATACATTATTGATATTGCTTTTTGAAGAAAACTATCTACTGCACTTCATTCTTGGATATTTGGAAACTATCCATTCAGTTAACAAGATCACCTGTCTTTCAAATTTTATCTCAACTCAAGGGGTATTTAGCATGAGAGAACAGAAGTTGCCAACTGACTTAAACAGGTAATACGTGAGTGAGAGGGTTCACAATGCTTAATGAGGGATAATCCCCAGACTTGACAAACTTCTTGGGAAAAACAACATAGGAGGGATGAATAACACTTTTAACTACTCAGGAAAGGGACTGAAAGGAAGTAAAGTGTATTATAGCACTATGGGAAAGAGCACTGGACCAGAAGGCAGAAGACCTGCTGCCAGCTGGGCTTGATGGACAAGTCACCTAACTTTCATTAGGCCCAGTGACCACATCTGGAAAAGGAGAAGATTTAAGGTGATTTCTAACCCACGTTTTCACTGAAACATTCTAGGATGCTTTACTTTTAAAGCAATCGGTAAACATCTTTAGAAGCTAACATGATGGAAAAGTAAACATGATCCGTGGAATGGCTTAGAATTCTGGAACTGGTAGAAGGAGAATAAGCATCATGGTCTAGATGATGCAGGAATCCAGTCAGGGATGGGGCTGAGTCCACCAAGTGCCTGATGGTCCAGCCAAGGCACCTGCTTGACAGGCCCAGCATTGTTGCACAATTCCAGGCTGGGAGCATGATGGCAACCAGTTCCTATATTATTGAAATTATACTTGAGAATAATAACTTGAAAAATGACTAACATTCAGAGATACCACATAAACTAAAGAACTTCACATTCTAGGTAGCTGTGGTCTCATCTTGAAACAAGGCTAACTTTTATATGACTTGATCAGAGATAGTGACAACAAGAAGGAGGTGGCTTGGAGCAGGAATTTCACCTCATACATTTGAAAACAGGACCCCAAAAGGTCACCACATATAAATTAAATAATTTATTTAATATGAATAATTGATATTTCCCCAACATAGTATTATATAATAATAATCAAAAGTATCTTTTGACTATGTAGATAAATTCTTTATTGATTTTACATGGTCTTCTAAAAGGTTTTACACAGGATGTGTTTGCAGAATGATCACACATTGAAGCTGGTATCTTGGAAGTCTCTTCTCACCAATTCGCAGTCTTAAGAGTTCTCTATGAAAATTCTGGAGCCATCATGCCTTCAGAAATGTTTTCATTTCTCTTACCTTTAATGAATATACTTAAAATAATCAGTAATTAATTTTAAAATAAATGTAGAATCTAGAACAAATTTTTTTTAATTCATATTCACGTTTGCCCCTCTAAGGTCTAAGAATCCCCAGAAATTATATGCCAATCTGTAATTTTGTGTATTTGTGCCTTTCTCCTGAAAAAGTAACTGTAATTTTTATTGGATTCTAAAAGAGGTCTATTATCCAAAACAGGTTAGAAAATTCTTGTCTATGATCTAAAATTGATAAAATAATAAAACCAAATTGCCTGAAGTATTTGTATTACCTAAAAAACACTTAACATTAAAATATAATTACATTTTCCATGCTTTAACAGTTATTGACAGATATCCTCAGGAAAATTACAATACTTCTTCAAATAATCACATTCCTCAGACCCAGTTCGCAAATAGGAATTTGTCATGGAATTTCCAAAGAAGATGCAACTTAGAGACAATTAGTGGAAGCTAGTCCAGTACATAGTGAATTTATTCAGTTCTCCTTGCTCACTTGAGATATGAAATGCAGACCTCCATACTAACTTAATAGCAGGCATGCCATCCAAATCCTGAAGCAGACACTAAATCCATCAAAGGGGTTTTCAGATTCTCATTATGAATCAAGCTGTATCTGAATTTCTTTCCACTTACAGAAAATTTTTCCCTTCGAAGTTTGATATTGTTATCGATCACCAGTGCCATTTTATGCAAATCTTACAATTGCATTAGCAAAATGGAGTGAAAACTTAATACCTTTTCCAAAAACTTTTACATATATAAAGAGAGAGAGCAATTTAGCCCAAATTCTGCCACTGGAAATGAGTGCTCAAATCCAATGGAGCAAAAAGAGCCTTGTGCTTGTCTACTGGAAGGAATAATTTAGAAAGAAAAGTAATAGCATGGCTACAAGTTAAATTGAAAACTTAGTGGAGCATTGATAATGCTGAGAACTGGTTACTCTTCCAGGCCTAAATAGCAGATAGAAGGTAGAACCATGAATGCAAATGTCTTTCTTTAGGATCAGACAAACTCAGCTCTGAACTCTTTATAATTTGACAGCCTATTGATTTTTATTTACTTTTCACATTTTTCTGATTGATAAAATAAGTATTTTTTCTCAGCAGATTATTAATTGGCTTTACACAAAGTTCTGGAGTTTGTTGTAAATTCTTGTTTCTTTTTGCTAATGTGCTCTATTCACCATTATCTGGAAGACATTAACTAAATTACAAAAGCAAATCCCCTATGATATTTGTTCCTCTCTACCTATCTCATCTTAGGTGGAACAAACTTTCATGCATGCAACTCTTGTGACAATACTGAAAATGCAGCTATCACTGAATAATGGAATGAGAGTTATTTCTTATTTTTCATGAAAGTATTATTTATTAGGATGATATAAAGTTTAAAGCAAATGAATTTTCCAATCTGGAATTTGCTTGATTCTAAGAAAATGATATAGTAAATATGTAGTATTGTGGAAGATTAAAAAATAATATTTTTCTATTCTTGCAAAAAATCCAAAAATGACTTTTCTTAAGGTCTCTAATACTTGTTTGAAAAACAACATAGTTGCCAGCAATGGAATCCTTTTTAAAAAGCACAAAGCTATATACAAACTTTTCTTTAAAAATGTACCATTTAAGAGGACTCAAGACTATTCACAGTCACATTTATTTAATGCAATCTGGGAAAAAGACTCACCTTATCTATGTAAATATGTGTGAAACAGTAAGTTTCCTCTCTAGATCACTGAGAGTTCTATAAACTTCCTGCAAGTTCTATCTGATGAGTTAGACCTTCTAATTGATGCGTTACTCATGCTTCTCTGCCTGACCTGTTCCCTCAAGTAAGACAGAACCTGTGTAGGAGCCAAATACAGCACATGTTCTCCAGCCTGTGACCAGAGGACAAAACCAAATGGACCAAAGCAATCCAAATAATCAGAAACAATGATGTCTCTCTGATCCCTAAGAATAACTTCTAGATTCTGCCTCTTCCTCAAATTGTATTTCATCCAACGTAGAATATATATTTTGGATTTAATAACAATTGTTTAAAGATTTATTTATTTATGTGAAAGGCAGAGTCATAAAGAGAGAGAGAGAGATCTACCATCAGTTGGTTCACTCCTCAAATGGCCGCAACAGCCAGGACTGGGCCAGGACAAAGTCTGGAACTTCCTCTAGGTCTCCCATGTGGGAGGCAGGGACCCAAATACTTGGGCCATCTTTTGCTGCTTTCCCAGGCACACTAACATGGAGTTGGATCAGAAGCAGAGCAGCTGGGACACCAACCGTTGCCCATATGGGATTCTGGCATTGCAGGTGGCTGAACCTACTGTGCCACATAGCTGGCTCCCTGAATTAGCAACTCTATAAGACATTTATATTATACAATAATTGAGAAAGATTTTTCATCTGTTGCTAATTAGCAAAGTATCATTGTACATTATAGGGAATCTTGAATTGATGGGGGAATATAAAGAACAAAATGGAACCCAAATTATTCATAATCTCCCCATAGTGACTTATTATGTTTTATATTCATTTATATTAAATATACATAGCTTATTCTCAGATCAAGATCCAAATGAATGTGCATATTATTTATTTTTTTCATTTAACATCCAAAGTATTTAACATCAAAAGTATTAATTACCTGTCAAGGTTTTTGCTAATTTTAAAGGAATTTTCTTGTTTCTTTACACAATTTAGTCTTAGTTCACACAATTTTTTATGTTTTTAGAAAATAGTATTTATTGAGGACAATTAAAAAATCCACCTATTCAGGTAAATATTCTGGACATTTTACACCTGATATTTTACACATTTTATATATATGCACATATATTTAGATATTATATATTCACATATAAAATATATTTACATATGCATATACATTTTTATAAGGAGCATGGTGTGAAGAATATCCCAATAAAGACAGCACAAGCTTACAACTGAGTAGAATTTTTCAAGTGTATATAACTAATGGATACTTTTTTATGAGGATAGTAATGCACTAGCCCCATTACTCAGCAGTTAAGCAATACATTGTATTGCTTCATACACTACTGACATATAATATTCATCCAGTTAAGTGCAATGGGATATAATTTGTTTTAATCAAACTAAAAACAACATTGCAAATTCTTTCTGCAAACTATACTTGCCCTGCATATCCTGTGTGCAGATGTTGACTAAATCTAAAGGTTTGTATCATTAGTCCTTTATAACATCCACAAATCTAGGAAATCATAAAAATACAAAACTTTACTGAACTTAAGCTTTTAAAATTTGACCCACTTACTTAGATAGACATCATTTATAACAATATCTTAACAACAGAGAAATTAGACTACAAGAAATATGGTTTAGCAGTAAATATAACAAGTAAGACATAAAGTAAAGCACAAAAGCATATCCAAATTTATAGAAGTAGATGATAAATTATGTATGCAAGTTTAGGGGATAAGAGATAAATGGTTCAGCCTGTATTAAACATGCTTTTTATAAGAAAAATTTACTTTTCTCTAAGTTAGCTTACCCACAATTAATAAATGAAAAAAGTTTACATATGTTAGTCTCTAGAACTTTTGTTTTATGTGGCACTTCAACAAGAGTTTTGTTAGTAAACATGGGTGCTGTGTGCTAATGCAATGAAGTATTTATTTTCTTCATATTAAACTTGATTGAAGGAAATTCTGGGAGTAAATATCCCTGGAAGTTTCCAGAGGTCCTAGAATTTTACCAGGTGAACATTTAGGTTTTAGCCCTGAATCAAGTTCCCCCTCATCTCACCACTAGGAAAACAACTCTTTGGAAGGAGGTTTTTCTTGGCTGGTGTTCCCCAAAGGCATGAGAGGCAAGGGCAAATAAGTATGTTTCCTGGGTAGTATTGCAGTCTGTCAGAGTCCATTGTCAACACATCTGGGTTCTCCAATGTTCTTTACACAGCCAGCAAGAATATGATCACTCACTGTTGTTTCCTCTCCCCTTTGATTTTTTAATGGAAAAAGAGTTCATTTCAGTTGACTTTATTTTTTAGAAACTTCATTTAATGCAATGAGCGGAATAATTAATGTAAAAAGTGGCCCACAACATTTTTCTTTTCTCTCTTATCTGCTTGGGAGATCACTGCTTATCTCCCCTAATGCTTAATCAGGGTGAGAATATTCCTTACAATCAATATCAGTTTCTTACATTGCTTATGAAGTCAATGTCTGAAATATGTGAAGGGGATTCCAATGCAATAATAAAATGCGCTCCATCAAGAATCTGCTTCCCAAGTCCCCTATTGCCCTGACTTATGATTTGCTTAGCTCTGTTAATATCACTCCTTCAGGTTTCTTTTTCTTTATGATTGGATAAAAAATATTTTAACCTAGTAGTATACATATATTTTAAGGATATTTTGCAATTCTCATTAATAATACCACATAAAAATAATTCACTCTGTAAAATAGAACACATGACCAAATGGTCATTAGATAAGTGGTTTATGCTGCACTTGAATTGCAGTCTGAGGAGGCTTTGGACTTACACGTACTATATAAGGAATTGTCAGACAATTGTAAAAAATAACAAGCATTTTTAACATGCAAAGAAATCTTGAAATACTAAAGACTTCACTTCAAGTATCAATCACAAAATGTCTTCTATGTTTCATTATGATGCTATTAAGTGGTCTTTATGGAGGAACAAGCTTCTGGAAGACATGTGGATTGTGAACTGGGCAGTGATTTATCTATTGACCAGATGCATAATATAAGACAAATACATAGAGAGACACATATATGGATAGCAGTGTGAAACTAAACTGTTTTTACATGGCCTATTAGATGATATTAGTAAGACAATGTCTTAGAATAATTTTGTAGAAAGCTTGATTCAGTTTTCTCAACATAAAGCTTTTTTTCCTTATCCATACCTTTATTTTGCTTTTTTTGTTTTCTATTGTGCTGTGAAACTGTCTGGGTATGGCTAATACTCGAAACCCTGTTAAATAACCCTCTCATGAAATGGTTTTGGTTTTATCAAAGGAATGGTCTAAACCAACATATAAAATAATTGGTATACCACTTGTTAAAAAAAAAAAAACAACACTATGAAATCTTGAAGCTAAAATAAAGCGAATTATAAAAATAATTTTCTCCAAAATAGAAAATTTTAGTATTCAGTTTTAGTTCATTAAAAGCTAAATTTATTTAGTTTATTGTGGAAACAAAATTAAATAATTCATTTCTTTCGACAGAATGCTTAAATTTCTTTATATTCACTGAGGTTTTATTTGTTTCTGTTTTCTAGTCTGGTCCTTTTGGTGATAAAAGCTGACAACCTAATATTGTTCCCTTTAGGAAATATATTAACTTTTACACCACTGATGTGGCACTTACTAGGGAATGTGGAAAAAGCTAGCTATTTAATTAAAAGTAACTCATAAAAAAGTTAATTCTCTCAAAGTGTGGGTCTACTTAAAAGAAGTGTTTACGCTCCAAGTGGATCAGACCATAACAATTGTGGAAAAGAAAACTGTTTACTTGAAATATGAGCACATTTTAAGAGAATAACTACTGTAAACCACAACTTAGTGGTAAATTAGGTAACGCTTTTTGTTTTAATATGGCTATTTTGCTTCAGTTTATCTATAATTCCTTTGGCATTAAGAAATCAGCGAACTCAGTATTTCTCAAAGAGCATACCACAAACTGCACCCAAATTCCCTCAATTTATAAACCACTCCTTAGATTTAACAGAAGCTTCATTAACTGCTGGAAAAACCTCTTGAAAAAATTAGGGAGTTGTTGAAAAACTAACTTGAAAGCAGGGAAGAAATCAAATGCATGGGAAGCAAAAGTCCATGACATTTTTTAAATCCTCTTAGAAAGTAATTAGAATATGCTGCTCCTTTTCCCATATAGAGATAACATGGAGAAAATCTAATCTAGAGTACTTGCAGTCTGCATCACATGCAGCATGACTTCCTGGGGTTTAATGACTTAATTTAGATAATCAAATTGGATATGCATTCCTAATTTCTAAATAGCATCCAATGCCTGTAAGAATCAACACAAAATTTAGATGTAGGAACTTATCTGTAGGAGCTGCTACTATCTCTTTACTATCCTATATCTTTCAGCACATGAGAATGAACCAACCTGGTAATCACAGATTTCAAGACTAACTAAATGAACAAAGGAAACCCACACAAATAATAAAGGAAGTAACAATCAAGCTATACTCTTGATTAGCAGGGAATCAGTCCACAAAAATTAGTGGATGATTTGTTGGGTTTTTTTATGCCATTTTGTTTTTCCTTATGGAAGTGAATTTTCATTTTGTTCTCTTTGGGTTCTTTGACATTCTTAGAGACAAAGAAATTCAAAACACAATTCTTTCTCAGTTACTCGGAAATTCAAGTTTATTACTGCTTTGCAAAAAAAAAAAATCTGTGTGACTGGTTGGTGATAAGTTATGTGACAATAAACAGAGTGTGAAAATGAACAGCACCAAATGCCGCATGTTTAATACATTTGAAATTAGTTACAATTGCCCTTGGTTTGGACTCCGGTGGAAGAGACTGCAGGATGGCAAAATGAGAGGTTTATTTAGCGTCTGGGAGAAGCTTATAAACGAGCTTAAGTCCTCATTCCTTCTAACATCTTAACAGCTGTACAGTTTCTTACAAAATATGTTTTATCGTTTCAAGAAATGCTGTTAACCTCGCAGTTTTAAAACTGAATGAACAAGGCCTCTTGGACAAATTGAAAAACAAATGGTGGTACGACAAAGGAGAATGTGGCAGCGGGGGAGGTGACTCCAAGGTTAGCCTCAATGTCACCAAAAGCGGGTAAACAGTATGTAAAGTAATAGGTGCATCTGCTGGGAGACTTCAGATTTGGTTCTACTACTACCAGTTAAATTGCTAATTCAGTCCCTTCACAAACTTAAGTATGCAATTACTGTCAAAGCAAAAATATTTGCAACTGTTAACAATTTGATGCCACGGTAACAATTCTAATGAAAACAGTCAGTGAAAATCTCTGCTTTGAAGAGGCTGTGAACCTCTATTTCTCGGAAAGCTGAAAGGGGTGCAAATTTCTGGATGAGAAATTTAGACCAGAGAGAGGCAGAGAGGGTAAGTCTGTCTTGTTTTTTTGTTTTTATTTTATTTTTTTTTTTTTTACCATAATGGCCAGAACTTCTACCAAACATTCTTAAGAAGCAGCAATAACCTAGCAATGTCAAGACCTATTTAGAATGTCTGCCCGAACGTTTTCTCCATTGAAAACTATCAGGTTTCTATTAAACAACAAATCAAAGATAATCTTTTAACCTAGATATCTTTTGCCCTCCATAAATGAATCAAATAATGAAATGAGAAGGCTGCGAAAACAAGAGCAACTCAGTTTTTTCTTCATTTCATCTGTGTCTTATTTCCAGCTTCACAAAATAATGCTTTTATGCAATTGCTAAGAATGTATTCAATTAGTAGAATGTAGTAATTAGCACCCAAGAATCCATACTGTTGCATATCATTGTTTGCAGACTTCATTAATAAAAATCCACTGACAGGAAAATTCTGATTGTTAACTTCAGTTTCTATGTAAGAATGATAAAAATTTAAAGTATACACTCTTGCTTTGTTTTCAGATTTAGAAAATTGTCCCCAAAGAGAAATCCTGCTTAGTTGCAGGTTGTTGATTGGACTAAAAATGCTCTCACTTAGCCACTCTCCCTACACAGGTCAGAACAGCTGCCACCAGCTTGCTCCAACCCCAGTTTAAAAGTCTTGGAAATGGAGCTCACATGCGTATTCCTATCGAATAAGCAGCCCTTTTACAGGAAAAGGAAATTTGAGAGGACTTCAAAAAAGTTTATGTAAAATGGAATTGAAAGAGAATACACAGTTTCCATGAACTTTTCCTCGAAGACTACTCATAGGAACTTCGCCTCCATTCTAGGGTGCCATGTTAGGGAGTACCAACTTCTATCTTTTGGAGCCTCAACTTTTAGAATTTTCTGATAGTTTATATAAATGTGTAAGCAAATGTATAAAATTATCCAAGTTTACATAATCTAGCATTCCCCAATGCAAATTAGAAATTAGAAATGTCCCATTATAGCAAAAGATATTTATTTCATTAGAAAAATTTTGTTTGAATTTTATTTTCATATCAAATATGAGAAGTAGAACAGTGATTTACAAATAAAACTTCCTACAAATAAAATAATGAAATCCTATTTTAGTGTACATTATAGGCTTCTTCCAGATAAAAAGAAGCAAACAAAACAGAAATATATGTATACTGGAAATAATTTATATAATAAAAATCATTTTATTTATTTAAAGGAAGGATTAGATAATTCAGTCAGATTTAATCAGCTTGTATCCAACACATTGTTTGGAACTTGATGGACATTCATTAAATATTTGTTGTCCAAAAGAATAAATGAGGATCTAACATTAAGGTTACCAAAAGCAAGCTGTTTAATTTTTAGGTATATTGTACATTAGTTTTCATCAAATGTGAACTATAAAATTAAAACATTATTTCAAATTTTGACAAGTAGTTTTCCAAAATATAATTAAAGATTGATGTAAAATGTTTCCCCATGTGAAATAATCGTTTGTTCTGTTTTCCCTCAGGAAAAACAAAAAACAAAAAACCAGTAGGTTGTATGTTGATGTAAGGTTCATCACCAAGAGAATAGGTTGTTGTAATCTAAATGTTAATAATGCCCTACTCTGGATTTGTAATAAAAGGTCATATTTTAAACAGCCTGACCCAACTGACATCAAAGTAAATTACCAGGAGGCGGTTGTTGCTTTTTCATTTTTCATTTTGTACCTTCTTCAGATGACTGATTTTCTCCTTATACTTACCTCATTTGGCCTGATCGACCTCAAAAGAGGTAGAATAAGGAGGAAAATACTGAATTGAAGAATGCGTGCAGCTCCAAAGCCTTTGGTATGCATAAAGCCAAAACAGAAGAGACAAATGCTGCTGATTTTAGAGTAGAGGGAAAGTACACAGTGAACTCAGCACCAGCGGGCTGAGTGCCTAGCTTCTCTAATTTGGAATATGGAGTCTTGGTCGGAGGACACTAACTTCCCCAACAGTGATTCATCCAGTGAAGGAGGAAAAATGGAAACTTGCACCACACGTGCAAAGATTACTGTGAGAAGACAAAAACCTGTCAGTCACGGGTCTGTAACTGGAGTTGACATCTCCTTCCAGCAAATTTAAGTAAACTTTGGCTTTATCTAGGCAATGTGCAAGTACCTGTGGAGAAAAAGATATTTATCCACTATTCTTTCCTTTAAGGAGCTTATGATTCCATATAAGCAACAACCAGACTATTTAGATTCCCCATGACAGCTTCCAGAGCCACTCTACTTCCACGCATCAGAATCCTCATCTGACAGCCACTCCCAGCAGTAGGATGTTCTCATCAGGCAGGATTTGGCCCAAGAGGCTTCACACTGAAATGTAAAACAACAAAAATATGAGGATAAGAGTCCTACATTTCAATAAGTTTAAGAGTAAAGGCACAATTGATGCTGTATAAATTAATTTGCTTGAAAACTCACTTCTTTAATAACATTGACATTACTGCAATGTGTTTTTTAAAATAGTGAAGAAATTCATACTCATTCATGTAAGTAAAATACAGAAATGTGCTAGTTGACAATGACCCAATTTAAAAATACCAACTGTAATATCTAAAATGTATTTTCATCTTTGAGTAATGTAATATGGTTTAGTCTAAAGACAAATCATGCACAAATTTATGTCAATTTTTATGAGTTGTTTAATCTTAGTTCCTGTTGGAAATTGTGGCAATGGCTATAGCCATCAAACATCCAGAATTCAAAAAATAGTCTAAAAAATTATCAATATTTTCTATGTAGTTTGTTATTCTCTATGTATATTAAAATATGGACATTTATGGAGGCGTATGCTGTATTCATATAAGATCATATTGTAGGTGTGATTGCCAGATAATATATGATTCCATAATTTCCTGGTTTTTAACTTGACAGTGAAGAATACAGGCCATTCCTCACTTTAATATGTCTTACAGTTACAAATGACTTACTTCTCTTCACCAAAGTCATGAAAAACCATGTAAAAATAAAGGGAGTAATATGAAAAATGTGCATTCATAAGCAAAAAAAAAAAAAAAGTAGAAAAGAAAAAGTGTGATAAACAAAAACCACTAAGGGACGCTCAGCCTTGGAAGGGACTCTCCCAGGAAAGAATTCTTTGTCCAATGCTAGACACTCCATCATTGAACATTAAGTATGATTAATAATATTTTATTTTCTAAATGCCAGTTTCAACTTACTCTCTAAAACCAGGCCCCCGGTGTGGAGGGCAGAAGAGGAAAAGAAGCCAGAGAGAGTGACAGAGTATTACCTTAAGAAAAAGATTTAAAACAAAGGCAGTCTTCATTTAACTCCGTTTTCCTTCAACTGTTTTTTTCTAGAAGAAACTTCAGTCATCCTTGTCCTTTCAGCTCTTAAGTCCTCACCTCCCAGCCCACCCATTCAAGAAGCAGGATACAGGCTAATACAACTTACCTCCGCAGTTGTTAAAGTCTTTGTAAGCTAGCCTGGGAACTCACCAGCGTCAGTTCAGTAGCTTGCTCTGGGTTGATTGAAAATAATTTAAACATCACAATTTTTGGAGCATCTACTCAGTCAAATACTATTTGACTGGCAAATACTATTTGACAAAGATGAATGAGCTGTGGATTGCGCTATCAAGGGGTTCACCTTTCACCAACCAATCTCCAGGTGTGGTTTTGTAACAATCACTTCAAAAATTCAGGCTGGAGTAAGTGGTAAGGAAGGTAAAACCTATACAAACTGTGCTAATTACCATAATTAACCACTCATTCCACCCTCAATCTCAGCTTTTAATAGAAAGTGTTGAATCATGGCTCATTTAGGTTTTTAATACACAAAATATTTTAATAATCATGACAATGCCTATTACTTCTTATAGATCTATGAATCTAAGCCAAATTAAATTTTATAACATTGGTCCCAAATTTAAATTGCTTTCAGAAGTCATATAAGCAAAAATAAAAACATGTTAGATATTGTTTTCAAACGCCATCAGTGTGGAAAAATGGTATTAGTTTAACTGTTATCAAGGGAATTCAGTTAACCAGAAACCCCATTTCTTGAATCTTCTGTTATATTTTTCATTGCTTAGGCTGCAAAGTCAGACTATCAAAAATCTTAATTCCTCTTCTGACTAGCTGTTTAACCACATGGATTAAGCTCTCTGTGCCTTGATTTTGTTTGTAAAGTTAGAGTAAAGGTAGCAAATATGTAAAATGCTTTTAATGGTGCCTGGTAACTAGTAAGTTCTCCGTAAATGTTAGGTAATATTATCACTCTCATTATTAATACATTACCTAATTGTATAGCTAGATATATGCGATAAATCCCTTTGTAATTAAAAGACACAGGCTGTGATTCCCCAAATGCATTCTACATTTTCTGAAAGAAGTAAGGCAGAGGCAATATAATTAGAATAAATAACGGTGGTACTTAGAAAGATCCAGAGAAACACAAGTCTCTAGCAAAAAACTCACTGACCATAAAAGCAAAAATAGCTAAAGAACCTAGATGTTACTGCTTGCCATCCATCCTTCTAGCTTTGCAATTAACAGTGGGAATAAAAACAGGACAAATTCTTAGTGTTCTCAAAATACTGAGGCTAAAAGATAACTGACATCTTCCTTCATGAGATTCCTTATACAATATTCAATACTGGAGTAAATAACGATCAAAATTAAAGGAGGGACTTTGTAGTAGAGCCATTTGTCTATTCAGAAAAATCACAGTTACCCCTAATGTATCATTTACTTGTTGGTAAGAATTTGTAGAGTAATTATAATCACTTCACCTTTTACTCCGAGTATATTAATACGGTAGACTCCAGATAGATGAAATTGCTTCTGGTGATATTATCAGCATGGACTTTACTTTAAAATAATTATTTCTACATTGGTCTTATGAAGAACTTCGCTTGCATGAGGCACCCTTGGGCTGTCAAACCGGACTCACCTTGTCTTTCAATTAGGTCTTGGTTGACAGAGGTTAAGGAGTCAGTTAATTAGGGATACTATAGACATTCTTTTATATGATGAAGTGAAATCCCATTAACTGAATAAAAATGCATGCTAGAGATGAAATCAGTTCTGTCAGCTTCTGTTTAAGTCTATCAACCTGCAGCCACTTCCATGAATTTTGAAAGAGGGAAATAAAGAAGTTTGTGTAATTTGAATGACTCACACATTTATGTGGGGGAAAATTGAGAATGCTCAAGAAACCCAACCCAGGCCAATAGTTTTGGATTCACAGTAATTGCATACATTTTATTTAAAAATCCTCCCTAGCAGTATGTGCCTGTTACCTAAAGCGATGGAGCAGGCCCCAGTTTTATGTCTGATTCTAAACCTGGGCCTACAGTACAAGACATAGCACCTACTGTGGCCTCTGCTCTGTCACTTTGCCATGCGATTCTAATGTAGTTTTACTTGAATAACATAAAATAACATATATAATGTTATTTATGTTATTTTCCACGTGAAGAACTCCTGTAAACCTTGCCGTTTTGAAACTCAGTGAGGCAGGCGTCTTAGACAAGCTGAAAAACAAATGGTGGTACGATAAAGGTGAATGTGGACCCAAGGACTCTGGAAGCAAGGTCAGTCGCTGCAGTTCGGGGCCTCCTCTTGTGTTCACAAAGCAGTAAACGGGAGCGATTGTCAAAAATATTTGGAAATAATCATGAAAACTGAACGTTTTTCTATGCTCTCAGCCACTGCCTAATTAATTAGAAGTCAACATCATAAATTTCAATCACAGGGACTGCAACCTGCTCCCCAATATTAAGACTTTTAAATAGATTTAAATTAACTGCAAAAATATATAAAATAATAAAATTCCTTCTATTACCCTCAAACTTACGTACCACTAATTAAAGTAATTTTCTTGGTTAAGTTTTTGGTTTTTTTTTTTCGGTCAAAGACCATGAGATCTATTATTTCAAGAACTGAGGCATTCTTAAAACAAGAAATGGGAAATTGATTATAGTCATCCAGAAAAAGGACCTAAATATGACATAAATGCTTTTTCTGAAGTTCAGTTTTTTGTCACTCTCCTGCCAATCATTCCACTTTAGTTTGAAGAGGCCCTATTATATTTCTGTGCTGACAGATAAACGGAGTGAACTTTCTAGTTCTCTTCTCCCAACTGAAACTATTTTAATAACAGTGTTTATGAAAAATAATGTTATTTCTAAGATCTCCTATCCATGAATTGTTTTTAGAACAATGATGGAATCTGTAGGCCTAATTCTGTTGGACACAAAGGAAAGTAATGTAAGTTTTCTTTTCCCTAAAGAAAAAACAGTAACAAGTTTATCAGTGAATCTAAATACCTACATAGGTTAATAGCATATAGGAACAATACCTGAAAACCATATTTGATAGTACCTTTTTCTCCCTATATCTTCTTCTAGAAATAAAACAAATTATTGGTTATTCTGACATTAAACCAGTGACTGATTTAAATCTAAGTGCACAATTAGTTTAAAGACACAGGTTAACTGATCGCTTTTCAGGCTTTTCTCTGTATTTTAATCATTTCTGTCTAACTTTGAACCAGAGTGGAATGAGGCAAACTTGGCCAGGAAAAAAAAAAAGACAAATATAGTTGTATCAAAACCCGATACAAAGCCAAAGAAACATAAAAACTGATGAGTGTTTATTTAAAGATGAAGTCACCCTAAAACTTCTGGCCCCATCAACTATCATGACTGAGTGAACAGTGATTATACTGCATCTGTTGATTTAAACACTGTTGTGATCAAACTATGCAGCAGTCTGACTCACATTTTGCACAAAACTTCTCTAAGAAGATGATGGCCACCAAACCTGTATCAGGTCATCTATCAAAATGTTTTTTTGGTATAAAGTTATATAATGTTTATAATTTATGAAAAATTCTGAATTATTCTTGTAATTGCAGTATCTTCCATCCATAGTCGTGACTACTGCTGGAATTATTATGTTATTATGTGTACTAAAACTCTTGAGAGTAGTATGTCTAAAGTATTAACTGATTAAACATTTTTAAGTGGAAGTGGAATTATAGTTTTGAATCAAAGTAATTATAAATTTGTCCATACATAACATCTCAATTGACCATGGTAATATGTTTATTTTTAGAAGTTATCTAAAAAAGTAAAAATTACCTGATTGCTAAGCATGTAATATTCTTAAACAGTATATAATATGAAAAAGTGACATTTTTTATGAGATTTCCCATACAGGTGTAACTAAAAGAATAAATGATGTGTATCCTAGCACATTATTTGCTTATATTTGGTAAAGTAATGATAAACAAAATGTGAAACTAGTTTAAGATTCTTAATTCCTTAAGTAGGAAATGTGCAGCTCTAGCTATTCAAGAGAAATTGCCAATATTAAAAGTATGTTTTAAAGGAAGAAAAGTCAAAAGAGGTCCCCTTTCCTATGCAATTCAATTTAAATATGTCCTCCTCCAATTTAATAATAAGCCCACTACTGTCACCCTATGTAAATATTTAAATGCTTAAATATGGCTAAGAGTAGTGGTTTTTATTGCATTTTTAGCAATAATAAAATGTTACAAATTTTACTTAATGTAATTATATACAGTTTATTGGTAATCATCATAATTTCACTTCTGAGAGCTATAAGCTTTATGTTTAATCTATAAACCTACATCAGTGATTTATAAATAATTTCCGTTTAAATTAAGCATTTACTTGAATTGGCTGTTTGGATTTCATATGTTCTTTTACCTTTTGGATGTGACATTTCCACAGTTAACTGAAGTATCTTTATCCCCCCCAGGACAAGACGAGTGCCTTGAGCCTGAGCAACGTAGCAGGCGTCTTCTACATTCTGGTTGGCGGCTTGGGCTTGGCAATGCTGGTGGCTTTGATAGAGTTCTGTTACAAGTCCAGGGCAGAAGCGAAGAGAATGAAGGTGGCAAAGAGT
Organism: Oryctolagus cuniculus; assembly: GCF_051225735.1. Classification (NCBI taxonomy): domain Eukaryota; kingdom Metazoa; phylum Chordata; class Mammalia; order Lagomorpha; family Leporidae; genus Oryctolagus; species Oryctolagus cuniculus. The sequence goes on from NC_142867.1 coordinate 97,759,902, forward strand.
GCACAGACTTTTAACCCAACTTCCTCGCAGAATACCCAGAATTTAGCAACCTATAGAGAAGGTTACAACGTATATGGAACCGAAAGTATTAAAATTTAGGGGTAGGACTTAGGGCCTACGGCAGTGAGTGGGGGATGCATCCTGTGAACGCAGTGTTGTGACCTGTCTGTCCAGTGGTGGTATTGCTTGCTTCATAATTAGAGCTTTATATTTTTGGAAACTTCAGTGCAAAGTGGTTCGATTTTCTTTGGCTGCAGATGTACTGTTTGAACCTTTATGTTACCAATAGATATCTGCATTGCAAGGGTCAGAAAGACAAAAACCAGAATTGATCTACTAAATGATTTCAGTATATTCTTCTTGAAATTTGGAAACAATTGGAAATTAGTTCTGGGCTTCCTTGTGTACAAACCAGGCAAATCTCTGTAATAGCTTAATGTTGGGGTACATGTTAATAAGCACAAAAAGCTAGACAACTTCCTAATTTTTATGGTCATATTGTTTTCTAAGACACAAGTATACGTAGGATCTCCAAGACACATAATATATGCTCAATGAATATTAACTGAATCTAATTTGCTTTACATTAATCATCCAAGTGTTTGTTCAGATGACAGTAGTCCTTGAGTCTAACCTTTAGGAACAGTGACCATGTGAATTTTGACTACAATTCACATTGATTAGATGAAATTCAACTTTTATGTTTGCAGTGTCACTCAAGTGAGTAGTCATTTTAGGCAGTACAGCAGTTTCTCCATCAAAGATATCAGCAATACAGTATACATATGCTATAGGGGGATGCAGTAAAAGATAAAAATCACACTGAGTTATGACTTTTTAATTTCAATTTATTTTAAATAAGTCTCATCAGACCCACTTACTCATATCCTCTCATGTCAAGAAAAATAATTAGCATTCAGTGAAATATAGTAGATGGAGATCATTTTTTAAAGAACTAAAATGTCCATTTCTTTGTTCTAATGATAGAAAAATAAGATCTAAATGGACTTGTTATTGCTCTTCCTAAAATCATGTCTTTAAAACCCATTTTCTAAAATTATATATAATAACCTACTGAACAGGCTGCTCATTGTGATCCAATGATAAATGAGTCTTTGAACCTCCAAGAAACATTCAGTACTTGATTTATCTGTGAGTCAAAAGCAAATTTAACTTTAATCAGATATACAATGGAGGTTATGCCAAGTAAACATGCTTGATTTTGTTGTTTATTTATATAAAAGTTATTGAAGTAATTGTTATGATCTTAAAACACAAAAGCCACCCTTTTTTTAAAAAATCAACATCTAACTGCTGTCACCCATAATCTACAAATGAATGATGGGAAAAACTGCACATAAGGAATCCCAAAATGATTCTTCCCCAATTTTTTGAAAAATAATTAAGAACTAAAATTTCAATTTACTCAGATCAATGCAATTTTTTAAATATATTTTTGAAAGGCAGAGTTACAAGAGGCAGAGAGAGAGAGAGAGATGTCTCCCATCCACTGGTTCACTCCCCAAATGGCTGCAATGACGTGTGCTTGGTTGATCCGAAGCCAGGGGCTAGCAGCTTCCTTTGGGTCTCCCACACAGGTGCAGGAGCCCAATCTTCTACTGCTTTCGCAGATCATAGCAGAGAGCTGGATGGGAAGTGGAGCAGTCGGGATTCTAACCGGCCCCTATATGGGATGCCAGCACTGTACGTGGCAGCTTTACGTGTTTTGCCACAGCATCAGCCCCAATACATTTTAAGCTTGACTCCTAATAGCAAAACAGCAAACTGGCTGATGATGTCAAGATATCTTAGCCATTAGGGCAATGCTTTCATCTTGGTATGTACAGAGTGGAAGAGTTTCCCAAGCTGAGAAAGTATTTGAGCATTATTTAGAGCCAGTTATTTGAACTGCCTTCTGAGATGATTTGTACAAAATACTCATAAAATATTTTGTTTTCAGTGATTTATTAAAACTGACTTTTGTTTGGCATAACAAAAGTATTCCAACCATCAGGAAAATCCAAGGAAAGCAGAGAAAAGAAGGAATATTTTATTTTATTGTTTTAAAGATTTATTTTTATTTATTTGAAAGACAGAGTTACAGAGAGAGGTAGAAACACAGAGAGAGGTCCTCCATCTGCTGGTTCACTCCCCAGATGGCTGAAATGGCAGGAGCTGTGCCAATCCGGAGCCAGGAGCCAGGAGCTTCTTCTGGGTCTCCCATGCAGGTGCAGGGGCCCAAGGACTTGAGTTATCTTCCACTGCAATCCCAGGCCATAGCAGAGAACTGGGTCAGAAGAGGAGCAGCTGGGACTAGAACTGGCATCCCTATTGAATGCCACTGCTTCATGCCAGGGCCCTAACCCACTGCGCCACAGCATTAGCCCCAAGGAATATTTTAAAAATTTAGAAAAACTCATAAATAATAGTTCATTACAAAGTTTAGGGGGATTGTTTAAAAGAAATATAAATTCTTAGGTTGTGTATATACAAATTATATGTAGTATTGCTTTCTGAATCAGAACTTAGTATTGAATTTCATCACATTGCTTTTAGAATATATTTGAGGTTTTAAGACAGTAAGTTTTTTTTAAAAAAAAGAATGTGTTCATGTGCATTTGACTTTTTAAAAGATAGTGGCATTCAGTGTAAAGGAATGGTTTGCACCAGTAGAGACGACTTGAGTGTAAGTAGCTTTTGTTTTACTCTAAAATTAAGTGCCTTCTTCCTTTCAAAAACTCTGTTGGCCATAATTTTACCAATAGATTGATTGGTAATTTGGATAATATTTTCCCATAATCCCCCCAAAAACCTGATACCTTCTACAATGGAAGAAGATCTACTTAAAAGTGATCATTTTTCAAAGCAACATATGCAGTTGAGGTTAACAGCCATTAGCCAGAGTAGTTCAACCAAACCCAGACTTTACATAAACTTGTAAGACAGCTTTCCAGTTTGACAGGCTCAATAGGTTCACAAAAGATAAATGGAAATAACAGTTTATGGAAGAAGCAGGATATGTAAATACAGGATATAAGAATGCTCAAATAAATTTAAAGAGAAATAGGGAACTGTCAAAGATGTGTTCACTAATACAATCAGTTACATTAGTTTATAAAAGAGGAGAGATGGTTGAGAGTACATGAACTTTTTCAAGCAATGGAAGTTTTCCTTTCCTCACAAGGCAGTCAAGAGAAGAAATAAAAATAAATTTTATAGTGCAGCCTCTGAAGATGCTTTTTTTTTTTAAAAAAAATCACTATGCCTTTAATCTTACTATAGTATTCAAAAGGGAATACAAAACTAAGTAGACAAGAAATAATTATCTATTTTACTTAATAGTAAATACTAAAAGGGAATTTGTAGACACATATCCACACTTTAGTCTTGGCTTCATTAAATTTAGTGATGGATATATGGCTATGAGTTCTCCAGAGCCATCTTCCCTAAGACCTCTATTAGACAAGCCCTGGTCGTCCTGGGACCCCAGAATTTCTTAAGTCTCAGGATGGACTAATGGAGTGACTTGGATTAGACTCATGAGTATTCAGTTTTTCTTGGTTTCCTCAACATTTGACTTAATCTAACTAATCTAAACTGTCCCCAAATTGCTTTCTCACGAAGCTCATGAAAAATGCAAATGCTGTAACTAAAATATTCCAAATAGCTAAGTACTCACTGAAGGATTCTGACACACAGAAGTCCCTCTGAAACATTTAACATTGGAAAATAAAATCATACTAGAAGGTTGTCAGCAAATCTGACACCAAATCTTGGCCTATGATTGTTGAAACACTTCAGAGTTCGATTTTCTTGATACAGACAGTGCTGCTGTGCTGATGTGCCATTTTATACAACATACCCAAAAGCATGTTCATTCAAATTTTGAGTGGAAAATACTCATCTCTAATAAGATAACCTCCTATAATGATAACCCAGGAGGTTATCATTATTCAGAGAACAAGAATCTTGTACCCATGTTCATTTCCTAGTTCCCTGGTAAGATCCTGCAATATGTGAGATCCTTAACTGAGGGATCCTTTCGGATCTCCTACTTGAATTGTTTCATTTCTACTTTCTCAATGGTATACTGAAATTCAGTTTCTGTTCAGTTTAAAACAGTGTCCCATATATTCATTCAGAATTTTCAAGGTACAATTTGCAAACTGTAAAATTCACCCCTTTACCGTACAGTTCTGCAAGTTTTGAAATGTTTCATTTGGAATTCTATCCTATCAATTTCATATACAAGGTAGAAAAAGGGTATTTTTGCATACATGAACATTCATCCACTCCACCATTATTTACTATTTTGTGCCAAGTAAAAGCCAAAAATATTTTTATTTCTATGGACTAATAGAAAATAACAGAAGTGTTACTTTTCCCTAAAGTTCTCATTGTATTTCCTTTATTTCTAAATATAAAAGCTATTAATGTTTCTATGTGAACTGTATAATGACAATGGAGATAAGTATTAATTTTTGAGACTGTTCACTAAAACAGAACTCTGAGATTGACTTTGGTTTTTATCATAGATATGTCATTACTAGCAATTTGACTTCAACTTTCTGAAATTATCAATATAACTGATCTCTCAACCTCTTTAGCATTTTTTTACTCTAGCATTTTAACCTATTTTTATTTCATTATTTAAGGTATAATTATTTTAATACTTATGTTCCAGGGCAGAGTAATCCAGGGATGGAATTTCCTAAAAATTTAAATGAACTTAAATCACATCAGGGAGTTAAGATACATTCTGAGTTGTGACAGAGTTATAATCTAATCATAGCAAACTTGGAAAATAACCCCTTTGCTTTGTTTTCCTCTTAACATTAGAATTCAGCTCCTAGAAAGAACTTAAAAGTAGTGAATGAATGAGAATTAGACTTACCAATAAGACTGCCTGTTTCTCCTCTCTGTATCTGCTACCTAATATCTAAGAGAACAGGAATTTGATGAGGATTTCAGAAACCTGACCCCATAACCTCAATATGGAAAATTCCCCAGTGATAACAATTCAATAGTTATATTGCAACATGTCTCCTTCCAGTGCATCCTGTTTAAGCACAATTCTTAAAATATGAGCTTTAGCTTCCAGTACAGGCAGAGAGCAAACTATGTGTCACTAATTGTGCTGTTCTGGGTCATGTCTATGACTGGTATGAATGAATGAAAGTGTCTGTGACAGGTCTGTGTTATGAAAACAGGAAGATGCCCTAAGTACTTTTATATGTAGTTAGGCAATTTATTCCAATTTTAGTAGTCTAATCTTTGCACTGTAAAGAAGACATTCTAATAAGAAAATACAATTTTAGAATGTTGTCAAACAAAAAGAAGCCTTTAAAAAAGAGATTTGTTTATTTATTTATTTATTTAAAAGGAAGAGTGACAGAAAGAGAGAGGGAGAGAGAATCATCCATCCACTGCTTCACTACCCAAATGGTTGCAACAGCCAGGGCTGAGCCAGGCTGTAGCTGGGAGCCAGGAACTCCATCCTAGTCTCTTCCTATGTGGGTAGTAAGGGGTCAAATCACTTGGTCCGTCTTCCACTGCCTTCCCAGGCCTTTAGCTGGGAGCAGCCCTGACTCCAAACAGCAGGCTGATGTAAAATACCAGCGACATAGAGGCGGCTTAGCTGACTACACCATAACAACGGTGTCATAGCGAAGCTTTTAAGCTTGACAAAAAGTACTAGGATATAGAGTGCAGAGAGTTGAAAGCTGTTTCCTGCCCAGATTTGCTAAAGAAAACCTAGTTTTATGATTTTAGGGTTAGTTCTTAACCGGCAGCACCACAAACTCTAGACTGATTCACTCTTCAGGTAGCTGAGCTTACACAGTTTTCATATGATCAAAATAATCTGGAAAAAATGCAGATGTCTAAATATTGATATTTTGGTGTTTGTCCTGTCAGATCTAGCTCAAGAAACAGAAATATTGTAACACTCCGCCTTCTTTCTGTTTCCTTTCCATGCCACCCAGTTGACCTTTTCTGAAGCCATAAGAAACAAAGCCAGATTATCCATCACTGGAAGTGTGGGAGAAAACGGCCGCGTCTTGACGCCCGACTGCCCCAAGGCTGTACATGCGGGAACTGCAATTAGACAAAGTTCAGGATTGGCTGTCATTGCATCGGACCTACCATAAAAACCAAAAAAATAATTGAGTGCCTTAATTAAACTGTGTTGGTGACTGATGGAAACACAGCCCCGAGGGACACGCCAAGCGCAAGTCTTGGCTCCCCTGATCCTTTGGCTGAGAGCGGGAAGTACGCCCTAACGCGCTGGACATCAGCAGCAGCAATGTGTGCATGAGCTCAGCTCGAAATCCCAAACTCAGATTTTATATCAGGAAAACTCACAACCTAGGTTTCTTCGGGGAGGGGGGGAGTTGGGATGGGTGTCATTAACAGCAACAAATTTCACTGGAGTGGACTTAAAAACTAATCAGACTTGAGAGTTAGCTCATTAAACTGTGAAGTTTTGCTCCGAAAGGCCTTGGTCTTCACTGAGAGGGATAAAATAGTTATAGAAGTCAATGAACACGCTAACCTGTGTTTCCAGAACACCCATATAACCAATGGAAGAATTTCCAGCTGAGAAAACAAGTCACTAAACTGTGATAAGAAAATAATAAACAAACATGTAAATCCTGTGAAAAAAAATTTAAAGGAAGTATTTACACTTTGGAGAAAACAAATACTGAAACATGCTTGCTTTTTAACTGACGTAAATTCAGTAGAGGACAACACGATTTTTTTCTAACCATCTTAGGGAACAATACATTGCAATAATTGATATAAATGCCATCACTGTAATAATCTTTAGATACTTTTTTTTTTATAAACGTTGTTGGTCATCTTCTTGTTTGCTGTGACCTTAACTCTGTCACAGGAGTGGGTTCACATACTGCATTTGTCTCACTACCAAGAACAAAAACAAAATGAAGAAAATGTTGATGTTAAATCATCGGTCTGCAATGTAGAATCAAAAGAGACTACGGGTCACTCATGCTATTGATATTATTTATAATCTTGTTCTGTGTATAACATTGTGGTTTTTGTACCCACCAAAAAGAATAAAACAACAAATGTTCTTACAATATCTACAGAGCTTAAAGATTTTCTTTCTTATAAAAGTTATTTGAGAAATTACAAGAATATATGAGGGATTGTAGAAGTCAAGTGGTGGACCATATTGGAAAATGTAGCTAGCCCTTATTATTTTTGCCTACTAAGCTACCCATCTTTTACAGATCTTTGACTCATTAGCAGATTAATTTGTCAAAGATGGAGTTTTTGAGTCGGGAAATGAATCATTGTCCTAACAGCAACATAGTCTGTAATTGTGTGTTGAAATTTACTTGACTGTATTTTGCTGCATAAAATTACATGTTTCTTGGGCTTCTCCCCTCATTCCTATTGTTCCATTTAAATCTTTTGATGGCACTAATAATAGTTTGGGGTAGATATTAAACAAAGAATTAGTTCTTGTTTTCAAATAGAAATTGTGAAGAAAATTATATCTATGTTTATTTATGAAAATTTTCTTATGTGTGAGTTAAATTAACATGGTTCAAAAGAAGGTTTGGTTCACTTGAAATAATAAGTATAGTCATACACTGCATAACAATGCTTTGGTTGAAAATGGACCATATATACAATGGTGGTCTCATAAGATTATATCACCTGATGACATTGTAGCCATCATAATTTGTATAAGTAAGATATTTGCACGATGATGAAATCGCCTAATGTCCCATTTCTCAGAACATATCCCCATTGTTAAGCAATGCATGACTGTACTCTAATTTGGATAAAAATCATGTACTTAGGGATCTTGGCAGAAAGCACAAGTTAGGATGATTTCAAAACTCTGAGCTTGAAGGATGAGTTGAGTTTTAGTTGAGTTGAGTTCTATTAGGCAGAGTAGGTTTTAAGAGCTTTATGGGTGAATAGTAGCCCAAAGCTGTGTACGTCAATAGCTCATTTAAGGAACATATGCAACTGGATGGGCAGGTGAGAGCATAGAGTATAACATCGTGGAAGATAAACTTGAAAAAGGTGAAAGATTAATCCCCTTCCTTCAATTCTGGAGATCCCCATTTCCCATTCAATCGCTGTGCTATATTAAGAGCAATCTTAAAAAGTGTAAGTCTAATCACACAAACACACACACTCTTCCCTCAGGAAAAATTCTAAGCTCGTGAGCAGAGCAAATGAGTTCCTCATGATCTGGCCCTTACTGTCTCTTCTGGGACTTCTCATGCATCCTCAACTTCTCCCACCAGCAAAGAACTTCTAAGGCAGCACACAGAGCACTGCGTGTACTATTTCCTCAGTCTATAACTCTTTCCTGCCTCCTCCTACCCAGCTAACTTGTACTCATCCTTCAGTATGCAATTCAAATTTTACTTGCCCTGGAAAGATTTCCATGACTATTCACAAGCCCCTGCCCATGAAACTGAGTTAGGTGCCATTCTTAATGTTTCTTTACCATCACGGCACTTACCATACTGCATTGTAATTGCCTGTGTACTTGTCTGTAAAACTACTAGACTGTAAGCTCCATGAGGGCAGGGACTGTGTCTATCTTGTTCACAGTTGTATCCCCAGCACCCAGCACAGTGCCTGGCATATTGTAGGTGCTTAATAAATATTTGTTGAATGAATGAATTGAATTGAATTAATTTAATTTGAAAGCAGAAAGACAACATTTTTCCTCATTGACAATTCCTAGAGTATGTGCTAAATATATAATGCATCTGAATGAAGACTGAAGGTTGATGATGTCATGGTGTAGTTTATGACAGTAGAAGGAGTGGCTAAAAAGAAACCAAAAAGGATGATCTGGTAAGTTTTCTGATCAGATAGAAGTGTACTTAGCTGTGGAATACTTTGACCAGAAAAATTGCTTTATGAAAACTAAATAATCTCATACAGGATTTTTTTTTTGCCCAGGTATAACCTTCAGAAGTCGCATGGCAAAGTTACAATATAAAGTGGGGTGGAGGGTATATATCTTATCCTAAAAATAATTTTGCCATAAACAAAATTATAAATATGACATAGGTACAATACAAAGGGATACCTCTCTGGATTCCAGTCTTAGTGAATGCTATAAAACTTGCAAACATGATTTTTTTAAAGATTTATTTCTTTTATTTGAGAGGTAGAATTACAAAGAGAGGGAGAGACAGAGAGAAAGGTCTTCCATTCGCTGGTTTACTCCTCCAAAAGGTCACAACAGCTGGAGCTAGACTGATCCAAAGCCAGGAGCCAGGAGCTTCTTCTGGGTCTCCCACATGGGTGCAGGGGCCCAAGCTCTTGGGCCATCTTTCACTGCTTTCCCAGGCCATAGCAGAGAGATGGATCGGAAGAGGAGCAGTTGGGACAGGAACAGCACCCATATGGGATGCCAGTGCCACAGGCAGATGTGCAGCCTACGACGCCACAGTGCTGGCCCCAGGAAACATTATTTTTAAAACATACTTAAGTTAAAAAGCACTTAAATAAAAACATTTGGTTTCACCAAGTTGAAGAGCTGAGTTACCAAACAACCAAGATTAACACTTAATGATCCTACACATATCAGGCGAAGATAAATTTGAAGCTGTATCGGCAGGTTAAAGGTATACAATTAGTCCATTAGAAAAGTCTAACAAATCTTCAGGAGAACCACTTAGCTACATTCAGTTTAGTAACCACCCTCTGAAAATGCCAATAATTCCACCATTACTGCACTTGTTTCAGACTGCCTCATGCTTCTCTATGTGCTTCTTGGACTCCTCACTCACAACTATGAAGTCATTCCATCACCTGAAGCACAGCACACAGTTGTGGTTATCCATAAACACCGCTTTATATAGTAAGTCACTATCAGTGAAAACAATATTCAAAGAATTTTCCCAGTAGACAAAATATCCCCATTTGCAACATCAATGAAGTGCTAATAGGAATAAGAAGTAAACAATAAGTGACATCCAGGAGAGTCTGTGAAAAGACAAATTGAAAATGCACAGATTTATCTGTGTTTAACTTTATTATTAACATGATATTTTCTGAAAAGTATGTCCTTTCAGACACATTCACAAGGAGTCTTTAGTTTCAGTCTAGCAGGCCAAGGCTCTTAGCACTTGGACAACCAAATACAAATGTAATATGTAATTGGTGGTGAATTCACATATTTTCTGAGCAGCTAGTTCTTTAAAAGAAATTTAAATAAATTATGATGAACAAGAGATCCAGAAACAGTATCCCACATAACAACAAAGATGTAAAATACATTCTGTGAAATAATAAAAACCTGCTTTTTTACTTCTCTTTGATTTTATTTATTTATTTTTTTGTGACGGGAGTGGGGTGGAGAGTGGGCAGAGGAATGAAGAAAAATAACAGATGGAGAAAGGAGATATTAAGACAGCAGGAGACTAGTAGGAAGTCTAATAGGTTCCTATTGTATGGCCAAAAGAACTTAGAAGAACAGCAGTATTTGATATATGATTTTTACACTAGTAGATTTATAATTTTTAATACACAATTTAAAAATTATTTGAAGGGAAGAGGAGAAGAGAGAGGAAGAGACAGAGACAGGGAATCTTCCCTCCACTCATTTACTCCCCAAATGGCCAGAAGAGCTAGATCTGGACCAGGCCAAAGCCAAGAAGGAGGAACTCCATCCTGGTCTCCCATATGGGTAGTGGAGGGCACATACGTGGGGGCATCTTCTGCTGCCTTCTCAGGTACATTAGCAGGAAGCTGGATGGGAATTATAGTAGCCAGGACTTGATTTCAGTATGGGACACTGGCATCACTAGTGTAGGCTTACTGCTATGTTACAACACTAGCCCATAGATGTTTAACATTTGGTGTATTCCTCCCATGACCTGTGCACCTGCAGTTTAAGATTTTTACTTCATACATACTGGCATCGTGGTTGACCTGAAGGAGGGAATCAATGAGAAAATCCTAAATCTCATGTTTGAGTGGATATTAAGAAGTTAGGGATTATTGTCTATATAGAAACATCTGCCAGCTCCTTGGAGTTAATTTCCCAGCATAAATTTCAAAATTTTTTTTCAACAAGAAAGGGATTTGGAACAATTTAGCCTATAGCTGGCCCAATCTAGAGAACTATAAAATCTTTTGTCCACCTAAAATGGTTGGTGCTGCCTCAAACTTCTAAAAAAAGGACTTAGTTAATCTGATCTGAGATTTTTTTTTTAAGATTGATTTTTTTTATTTGAAAGACAGAGTTACAGAGAGAGGTAGAGACAGAGAGAAAGAAAAGTCTTCCATCCACTGGTTCCCTCCCTAGATGGCCAGAATGGCCAGAGCTGAACCGATCTGAAGCCAGGAGCCAGGAGCTTCTTCCAGGTCTCCCACACAGGTGCAGGGGCCCAACGACTTGGCCATTTCCACTGCTATCCCAGGCCATAGCAGAGAGCTGGATCAGAAGAGGAGCAGACAGGACCAGAACCTGCGCCTATATGGGATGCCGGTGCCTCAGGCCAGGGCTTTAACCCACTGTGCCACAGCACCAGTCCCCCTGAGATTTTTTTCAAAATCGTACTTCCCACTCTGTTTCAAAGCAAAAAGTCTGCCAGCATTATCAAGCTCCCAAGATAATTATCAGAATATGTGGCTACAGAATCACTGGGGCTCAGATCTATGCTGAAATAGGGACACTTTACCTTGACAATTGCTTGCAACCTCTAGGCTCAATTCAGTAAGTATACATCTGTGTCACTCCTCATCATATTAAAACATCCCAATACTCCGTGTGTTTTCCCACATTCTGCCCCCTCCCATTCTCTGCCACACTTTTTATCCTTCTCCCCATTCATCTTCCCATGACTTCCTCTCTTTCTGAACTTGCCACCATTATCTCAATGCAAAGTAAGAAAAATCCCAACATCATCAATTCCCCCCAGAGCACTGCACAATCTGATACCATCACTCTATATATCACTTCTCTAGAAGAAAAAGGAATGGCAACCCTCACCATTATACTTCTGCTTTCGGGCATAAAAAAAACTCTCCTCTTTGAAGTGGATGTTATTAACCACCAGTTAAAAGGGACCACCTACTTGCCCATGTTGTCTGCTGACTTTTGTCTTTGCTCTCCATTCATCAATGGTTTTTGTCATTTGGTTTATTCTTCTTGTGTACCCCAAGTTATATCATTATCCTGAGTAATATTCAGGTCAACTGAGATGCTTCATTGAGCCCCTCTCCATGTAGTTCCTTGACTTCCAATCAGCCTTTGCCTCTGTTACTGAACTTACCCACCCCAGTGGACTTGTAGTTGATGTTGTGGTCATTCACCTGCTCATCTTACACATGATGACCACTTCTCTCCTTCTTTTTGTACCTTAGTCACATAAAAGAGAGGCCTTTAATCCATTTTTTAAATGCTTTGTTAGGTCTAATGCAGCCCCTTGGTGCAGCAGTGGTAACTCAAGTAGATGAGTCCCTAAAGTCAGTCCCTGGCTCCAGGTATTTGAGGAATGAAACAGTAGATGGTGTATTATTCTCTCATATTCTCTCTCTCTCTTTCTCTCTACCCCTCAAATAAGCAAATGAAAAAGGAAATGTAACAACTGATACCACAGAAATAAAAACAATAATCAGGAATTACTACAAACATCTGTATGCCAACAAACTGGGAAACCTAGAAGAAATGGATAGATTCCTAGATACATAGAATCTATCAAAATTGAGCCATGAAGATATGTAAAACCTAAACAGACCAATAACTGAATCAGTAATAAAGACCTTCCCAACAAAGAAAAGCCCAGGACCAGATGGCTTCACTGCTGAATTCTACCAGACATTTAAAGAAGAGCTAATTCCAACTTAAGCTATTCAAAACAATAGAAAAGGAGGGAATCCTCCCAAACTCCTTCTATGAAGGCTTCTATGTAGCCTATATCATTTTATTCCTTGCAACAAAGATACAACAGAGAAAGATGAAACAGAGAAAAAGAACTATAGACCAACATCCCTGATGAACACAGATTAAAAAATCCTCAATAAAATATTAGCTAATAGAATCCAACAACACATCAGAAAGATCATTTACCCACATCAAGTGGGATTTATCCCAGTAGGCAGGTCTGGTTCAACATTTGCAAATCAATCAATGTGATAAATCACATTAACATACTGAAGAACAAAAATCATATGGTTATCTCAATAAATGCAGAGAAAGCATTTGATAAAATACAACATTCTTTCATGATGAAAACCTTAAGCAAGCTGGGTAGAGAAGGAACATTCCTCAACACAATCAAGGCAATTTATGACAAACCCATGGCCAGCATCCTACTGAATGAAGAAAAGCTGGAAGCATTCTCCCTAAGAACCAGAACCAGATAAGGATATCCACACTCACCATTGCCATTTAATATATTCCTAGACGTTTTAGACAGAGCCATTAAGCAAGAAAAAGAAATCAAAAGGATACAAATTTGAAAGCAGGAAATCATACTATTCCTGTTTGCAAATGACATGATTCCAAATACATAAGTGATCCAAAAGACTCCACCAAGAGACTATTGGAACTCATAAAAGAGTTTGGTAAAGTGGCAGGATATAAAATCAACACAGAAAAATCAATAGCCTTTGTATACACAAACAATGCCATTGCTGAAAAAGAAGTTCTAAGATTAGTTCCACGTGGCCATCAAAGAAGGAGGTACCTTTCTCTGAAGGGAGGAGAGAACTTCCACTTTGACTATGACCTTGTCTGAATAAGATCTAAGTCAGCGAACTCAAAAGGCTTCCACAGCCTTGGCAACTCATGACTAGAGCCTAGGGTGATTACTGATGCCATAAACAAGAGTGTCAAATTGTTAAGTCAACAACAGGAGTCACTATGTACTTACTTCTCATGTGGGATCTGTCCTTAATGTGTTGTCCAATATGAAGTAATGCTATAACTAGTACTGAAACAGTATTTTTCACTTTGTGTTTCTGTGTGGGTGCAAACTGATGAAATATTTACTTAATATATACTAAATCGATCTTCTGTATATAAAGAAAATTGAAAATGATTCTTGATGTGAATGGAATGGGAGAGGGAGCGGGAGATGGGAGGGGTGCGAGTGGGAGGGAAGTTATGGGTGGGGAGCCATTGTAATCCATAAACTGTACTTTGGAAATTTATATTTACTAAATAAAAGTTAAAACAAAAGAATAGTTCCATTCACAGTAGCTCCAAAAAAGAATTAAATGCCTTGGAATAAATTTAACCAAGGATGTCAAAGATCTCTACAATGAAAATTACAAAACACTAAAGAAAAAAATGGAAGGTGATATTAAAAAATGGAAAAATCTTCCATGTCCATGGATTGGAAGAATCAGTATCATCAAACTGGTGATCCTACCAAAATGCAATCCCAAACAAAATACCAAAAACATTTTCTTCAGAGCTAGGAAAAAAAAAAAAAACACTGCTAAAATTTATATGGAAACACAAGAGACCCCAAATAGCTAAAGCAATATATATAAAACAAAACCAAAGCTGGAGGCATCAAAATACCAGATTTCAAGACATACTACATGGCAGTTATTATAAAACAACCTGGTACTGGCACAAAAACGGACTTGTAGACAAATGGAACAGAATAGCAAGTTCAGAAATCAATCAACACATCTTCAACCAACTTATGTTTGACAAAGGAGCAAAAATCAATCCCTGGAGCAAGGACAGTCTCTTCAACAAATGGTGCTGGGAAAACTGGATCTCTACATGGACAAATATGAAGCAAGACCCCACTCAAAATGGATCAAATATCTAAATCTATGACCCAATATCATCAAATTTTTAGAAAACATTGGGAAACCCCTGTAAGACATTGACATAGGCAAAGAGTTCTTGGAAAAGACCCTAGAGGCACAGACAATCAAAGTCAAAATTGACAAATGGGATCACATCAAATTGAGAAGCTTCTGCACTGCAAAAGAAACACTTAACAAAGCGAAGAGGAAACCAACAGAAAGGGAGAAATTATTTGCAAACTAAGCAACTGAAAAAGGATTAATATCCAGAATATATAAAGAATTTAAGAAACTCCACAACAAAACAAACATCCAGTTAAGAAATGGGCAAAGGACTTAAATAGGCATTTTTCAAAAGAGGAAATCCAAATGGGCAACAGACACATGAAAAAATGCTCAGGATCACTGGTCATCAGTGAAATGCAAATTAAAAACACAATGAAGTTTCACCTCACCCTAGTTAGAGTAGCCCTCATACAGAAATCAACAAACAACAAATGCTGGAAAGGATATGGAGGAAAAACGTACCCCAAACCCCTGTTGGTGGGAATGTAAACTGGTGCAAGCCACTGTGGAAGGCAGTATGGAGATAACTTAGAAATCTTAATAAAGACCTACCATATGATCCAGCCATCCCACTCCTGGGAATTTACCCAAGGGAAATAAAATCAGCATATGAAAGAGTTATCTGTACCCTCATGTTTATTGCAGATCAATTCACAATAGCTAATTTATGGAATCAACCTGTATGTCCATCAACAGAAGACTGGCTAAAGAAATTATGGCATATGTACGCCATGGAATACTACACATCGCTGAAAAAAAAAAGAAGTCGTCCTGATGTCTGCAACAAAATGGATGCAACTGGAAAACATATTTAGTGATATAAGTCATCCCCAAAAGGACAAACATCATATGTTTTCACTGATCAGTGGTAACTAATAGAGCACCTAAAAGCTAATCTATGGAAGTGAAATCGTCACTTTGATATCGATGACTTTGGATAGCCCTTGTCTTGACTGTTGAGGAACAGTTTTTTTTTGTTTTTTTTTTTACACTATTTGTTGAACTCTTTACTTAACATTATTAAACACATGTGTATAAAGTTAATTGAAGGGGCTGGCATTGTGGCATAGTGAGTGAAACTACCGCCTGCAGTGCCAGCTTCCCATATGGGCACTGGTTCAAGTCCTGGCTGTTCCACTTCCAATCTATCCCTCTGCTATGGCCTGGGAAAACAGTGGAAGATGGTCCAAGTCCTAAGGTCCCTGAGCCCACATGGAAGACCTGGAAGAAGCTCCTGACTCCTGGCTTCAGTTCAGCACAGTTCTGTCCATTGCAGCCAACTGGGGAGTGAACCATTGGATGTAAGACCACTTTTTCTCTGCCCCTCCTTCTCTCTCTGTGTAACTCTTTCAAATAAATAAATCTTTTTTTTTTTTTCAAAAAAAGTTAATTGAAAATAGATCTTAATAAAAAATAGGAATGGGAATAGGAGAGGGAGGAGGAAGAAGGGTGGGATTGTGGGTAGGTTGGGAAGAATAACTATGCTCCTAAAGTTGTATTTATGAAATGTATGAAGTTTATATACCTTAAATAAAAGGTTTTTAGAAGGAAAAAACAATCTGCCATGCAGTAAGCCTACAAAAACAATATATAAATAAACCCTGTTAGGCTCTATAACTTCAACAAAATGTTCCTTCCAAAGACAATATATAAATAAACCCTGTTAGGCTCTATAACTTCAACAAAATGTTCCTTCCAAAGTTACCATAAACATCTAATAGGCATATGAAAGAAATATTTTCAACACAAAGCTAAAAAAACTGATGTCATCACAGATGGTATGGATATTATCACTATTTTACTCTAATCTTGTTTGCTCTTTCTCAATCTATTTTATATTCCAAGTTTTCCAAACATTACATGTTGATATTATCTATTATCTAGGTTGTTGAGTTTTTTTGTCCCCTTCTTTTCTGTCATTTAGAGATCTACATTCAACTATACATTATGAACAAAGAGCTATCTTCCATTCTCATCCCATATTTTTAATGGTTATCTTTTGACTTCCCAATTACAACATGCCAAACTTCTTATCCGTCACTCTATATCCCTGTTACATCTAAGCCTCCAAATTGAGTCATTCCAGAACCGCTTTTTGTAATCATTCTCATATGAATCAACATCTTAAATTCCTTGTGTCTCTGTCATTACTTACTCTGTCCCATACTTTTAATATATACTATGATTTAGTTCAGAGACTCCTACTTTATCACTGTTGTAACTACCACTGTCTCTTATATCTTCTTGCTTTTTGTCTCAGTTATATCCCCTCTAGTCCATTCTCTACATGAATCCCAGAGTGATTCTCCTAAAACACAAACATAATTCTGCCACTTTACTAATTAAATAACTATTATATAAGCCCTGTTGACTAAATAGGGCAATGGAGATTAATGGGCACTTAGATAACCAAGTTGAGAAATCAGGAGGGAAGTCTAGGTTGGAAATGAAGCAAGATCACTCTAAGGAAACCTCCAATCCATAAGACAAACAGTAATAACTACATAACTATCTGAACTTATAAACAATTTTTGTGGTAAAAAAAATCCATAGAAAATTATCAGAGAAGGAAATATAACACCTTAAAAACAGTTAATTTACCTAATACAGGGGTAGGCAGTTAGCCTAGTGATTAAGATGTCAGTTAAAACCCCAAATCCCATATGCAGTGTCCAGGATTCAATACCTGATTCCACCTTCTGACTGCAGCTTCCCTTTAACGCAGTCCCTGGGGGCAGTGATGATGAATTCCTGCCACCTATGTGGAGACCAGAATAGCATTCCCAGCTCCCAGCCTTGTCTCTCAGCTCAGCTTCAGCCATTTTGGGTGGAATCTCTAGTATATAAATAATTTATATAAATAAACAGAATTTAAATATAAAATCTTCCAATTAAAAAATCAAATTCAAATGAGAAATAATTTTGCTGGACAATTAACACAAAAATGTGCTTAGTCTAATAATTAAAGGATGCAAATACAACAAAATGTGACAAAAATATAAGACTGCCAATATAGCAAGAGTGAGAATAAATTTCAAACACTTGGCAGTATCAATTAAAATTTAAAATGATCCCTCAATACTACTTCTAGGACTTTGACATACTGTTTGTATTTTCAGGACTATAGATACAAGCTTAACTTTGTATAAATAACTTTACTTATTTCGATGTTTGTTTTATACTAGCTCTATCTTAAAATAGAAATCTTCCTTTTCCTACTCCTAAATGCCTAGCAATAGAGAAAGTTTAATTCTCTAATAAATATCAATAAATTCAATTATATAATCATTAAAAATAATGAATTAGGTACCTACATGTGATAACTGGATTGGTGTCCATAATAACCCCAGATGAGAAAACTGAAACACAGAGATTATGTAACTAGCACCAGGCCATTTCACTCTCCCTGCAGCACTGGCATCCTATATGGGCACTGGTTCGAGTCCCGGATGCTCCTCTTCCTATCCAATTCTCTGCTGTGCACTGGAAAAGTGGTGTAGGATGCTCCAGATGCTTGGGCCTCTGCACCCACATGGGAGACCCAGATAAGGCTCCTGGCTTTAGATAGGCCAAGCTCTGGACTTTGTGGCCCTTTGGGGAGTAAACCAGAGGATAGAGGACCTCTCTTTCTCCCTCTTTCTGTAACTCTCTCAAGTAAACAAGCAAAAAATTTTTAAAAAATTGTGACACTGGGTTCTGAGTCCTTTCTCCATGGTTTATTTACTTATTTTTTTAGAGGATTTATTTATTTGAATGGTGGAATTACAGAGAGGTAGAAGCAGAGAGAGAGGTCTTCCATCCACTGGTTCACTCCCCAGATGGCTGCAACAGCCAGAGCTGCGCTGATCCAAAGCCAGGAGCCAGGAGCTTCTTTTGGGTCTCCCATGTGGGTACAGGGGCCCAAGGACTTGGGCCATCTTCTACTGCTTTCCCAGGCCACAGCAGAAAGCTAGATCAGAAGTGGAGCAGCCAGGACTTGAACCACTGCCCATATGGGATGCTGGCACTACACGTGGTGGCTTTACCTGCTACGCCAAAGCTCCAGCCCCAACTCCATGGTTTAAATACACTCTCAATAACAGAAGTGCATTAAATTAAAAACTACAGTGTCAGGCCGGTGCCGCAGCTCACTAGGCTAATCCTCCGCCTTGCGGTGCCGGCACACCGGGTTCTAGTCCCGGTCGGGGTGCCGGTTCTGTCCCGGTGCCCCTCTTCCAGGCCAGCTCTCTGCTGTGGCCAGGGAGTACAGTGGAGGATGGCCCAAGTGCTTGGGCCCTGCACCCCATGGGAGACCAGGAGAAGTACCTGGCTCCTGCCATCGGATCAGCGTGGTGCACCGGCCACAGCGCGCCGGCCGTGGCGGCCACTGAAGGATGAACCAATGGCAAAGGAAGACCTTTCTCTCTGTCTCTCTCTCTCTCACTGTCCACTCTGCCTGTCAAAAATTAAAAAAAAAAAAAAAACTACAGTGTCTTCTTAGATGGATCAGCTAAAAATATTAAATAACCTCCTCCATGCTAGGAACCATGCTAAGAATTAGTAATAAACTTATTAACAAGACAATGGAGATTTCTTCCTTTATGGTACAAAAGTGAGTTATTTTCCTAAATTTGGGAATATTGTTTGTTAGATGCACTAAGTTTCAGGTGGCTGTGAAATATCTGCACAGAACAGAGGAAAAAATCTGTACTAGAAGTGTTTTTAATGATTTATTTGAAAGAGCAACAGAGAGGAGGTAGAGAGGGATTATTTTTCATCTGCTAGTTCACTCCTCAAATGGCAGTAACAGGCAGGTTTCCCACATGGGTGGCAGGGGGCCCAAGTACTTGGGCCATCGTCTTCCTATGTGTATTAGCAGGAAGCTGGGTGGGAAGCAGAGCAGCTGGGACATGAACTGACACTCTGATCTGGGATGCCAGCATCACAGGGGGAGGCTTAATCTTCTGTGCCACAATGAAGGCTCCCCTTCCCTAAAATTAATATTTTTAAAAATTAAATGTACTTTTGGGAAAACGTTAAAGCAAATGAAGAACACCACAGTAAGGGGTTGACACTGTGGTGCAGATTAATTCTCCGCCTGCAGCACCGGTATCCCCTATGGGCGCTGGTTCTAGTCCCGGCTGCTTCTCTTCTGATCCAGCTCTCTACTATGGCCTGGGAAAGCAGTGTAGAATGGCCCAAGAGCTTGGGCCCCTGCATCCACGTGGGAGACCTGGAAGAAGTTCTGGCTCCTGACTTTTGTTTGGTTCAGTTCCAGCCGTTGCGGCCATTTGGGGAATTAACTCTGTCTGTAACTCTACCTCTCAAATAAATAAATAAAATCTTAAAAAAAAAAAAAAAAACCACAGTAAAATAATTTTGATTAAAAACAAAAAAACAAAGAACAGAGATAGGATAAGATACAGATGGCAAAGAGGCAGAAAAACAAAGAGAAAGAAAGTAATATAAAATAGACAAAGCAGCAAAGTAGGAACTCTTTGATTACAAGGTATTTGATATAGAAGAAAAAGGCTGAGAGTATTATTTTTTTCTGAAAATTTATGAGGCTTCCTTCTCAATCAGCTTTACAAAAGAGAAGGGGAGGTGTTCTCCATGAAGTAGGTGACTATGTAATTCAGCATTCTGTCAGGGCATTTTTGTGTTGGACAAATGTTAAACCAAATAGGACCAGTATCAGGAGTATCCCAGTCCAACCAGAATGGAGGCATGGTAGAGAGATTATAAAAGCAGCTGTAATTCCTAAGCTGTCCTATATACCTATATTACACAACTTCAAAACGCCTACTACCAAAAAGTTGATTTTATTACCCTGGCTCCTTCACTCTGGTTTTATCCGGTGATTGGTTTGGGGCCACACAGTACTAAAGTGTGATAATTACCAGTTAAGATCAGACCTCAAGACAGCTTGAGCACCTCTTGGAGTCCTGCCATCCACATTAGGTCAAACACTGCCCAGCCTGGCTAGGATTTAAGTATCATGAGGAAGTTCAGCCCTGCTGCTCATCCACTTGATATCCAAATAAGCCTCAGAGGCTACGCAAACTTGCCAGCCAGCAGATAGACCATAAGAACCTAGTCAAGATCAAAACTGTTCCATCAAGCGCAGCCTAATTTCTTTTAAAAGCATGGGCACAGTAAACAGCGGATTCCAGCCAATTTTGGAGGGATTATTCTACGTACAGCAATGGCTAACATGACTCATTTGAGGAAACCTACCACCTCAGAAATGCAGCAACGTGGTTTTTTAGAGTAGTGAACCAACCTAACCTATTGCCCTGGACAGGTGTGAGAAATCCAGGGCACTTTAGCCAAAGCCCTAGTAGACATTATGCTTCTTTTTTGGCTTGTTTTCTTTAGTTTCTTCCAGGAAATTTAGAGTGCTCTATAGAAAATTAATTATTGGTTATTTTCATGCTTTGCCTAGGAAATTAAAACCTGACACTAATATCACATTGCATTAAGTAACATTTTACAGTTTACATACTTTATAACCATCGTTTTCTTTAAAGACACCAAACAAAACAAATTAGAGAGCACTAGCATAGCAAGTACCAATATCCCATTTAACAAGTGAGGAACTCAAGTGGAAGGGCAAGTTCAATGACGGACAAGCAGCAAATAGCAAAGCTAGAATACTTAAAATTATACCTATCAGCCGGCGCCGCAGCTCACTAGGCTAATCCTCTGCCTGCGGTGCAGGCATCCCGGGTTCTAGTCCCCGTTGGGGTGCCAGTTCTGTCCTGGTTGCTCCTCTTCCAGTCCAGTTCTCTGCTGTGGCCCAGGAGTTCAGTGGAGGATGGCCCAGGTTCTTGGGCCCTGCACCTGCATGGGAGACCAGGAGGAAGCACCTGGCTCCTGGCTTCGGATTGGTGCAGCTCACCAGCCGCAACATGCCAGCCATAGTGGCCACTTGGGGGATGAACCAATGGAAAAAGGAAGACCTTTCTCTCTGTCTTAACTCAGTCAAAAAAAAAAAAAAAATTATACCTATCAATTTCCACTACAACTTCTCCTTTGAGCACTTATGCTAATGTTTGGGTGGTATTTTTCAGGTAATGCTGATGTTTGGGTGGTATTTTTCAGGTAGTTAATTAAATTGATGAGGCACCGTTTCCTTTCTTATAAAAGGTGGGGATAACATGGCTTAGCTCAAGTTATATTGATGGGGCCAGTGCTGTGGCTTAGAATAAACCCCCACCTGCAGCACTGGCATCCCATATCCATGACAGTTTGTGTCAGCTGCTCCTCTTCCAATCCAGCTCTCTACTTATAGCCTGAGAAAGCAGTCGAAAATAGCATAAGTGCTTGGGCCCCTGCACACATGGAGCCTTGGAAGAAGCTCCTGGCTCCAAACTGGCTCAGGTCCAGCTGTTGCAGCTCTCTGGGGAGTGAAGCAGTGGATGGAAGACCTTTCTCTATGTCTCTTCTCTCTATATATAACTCTACCTTTCAAATATTTTTAAAAAAAATGCATAAAAAGAATATACTTTGTTTAAAAAAAAGAATTATGTCGAAGAATAAATAAAATAATGTATTAATGCATAGCTGAATACTAGTACAAATGTTAAGCCCCTGCCCCACTTACCAAAACAGGACTCAGGTTTGTTAATCTCTACACTTAGTACAATGAGCATCACATGAAATAAACTTTCAGACAGGCAAATTTATTTCTACAGAAGAAGCATTTATTGCAGTTATAGAAAAATAACACTATTTCAACATCAGGGTAAATAAGCAGAAGTGTATTTTTTCCCTTGCATACGTATACTCAAATGTCAACACGTGATTTTAGGCCATTCTTAAATTAAAAAGGAACCACTGTAGAATCAAAGTAATATCTTTCAAGAGAAGAGATTTATTAAAGCTACATATCAGTCCTGTAAATCAGAAAACAGAAAATGGTCTTGTGCAGCCACTGTCAATTGGAGGATGCATCAGAATCACCCGCATTGCTGAGAACAGGGAACAAGAGGCAAATCACCAGGTGAGGCAAGCCCTTGGTTTCAGAATAAACACCAAAGCAACTTAAGATACAAACTTTGTTCCTCGAGGGGGGGGGGGGGGCAAAAAGAAAATACAAGAATAACAAGATAATACTCTCATGTATTACTCCATGTCAGACTGTGTGTGCTAAGTGCTTCCAACAATCCATAACACAGCTACAGAGATGATCATTTTAACATCATTATCATTTGATGCAGAGGACATACGGACCCACCCCAAAGTCCAAAATAGCTGCTATTATTTATTTTAAAAGTAACTCACTCACTCAGGTTTGAGTTCATGGGCTACTGGTACAATTTTTATACTGGTGTCACTTTCACTAGCTTCAGTGACTCACTTACATGGTTGAAATAACAATTTTTGTATTAAAACTAAGACAATGGATTCAAAAAAGACAGGGAACTAAAGCTTCAAAATCGTATACTGCTTCTAAATCATCCATAGCTAGATGAACAAACTGGTTCTCAAAGTGAATCATTTTAGGCAGTTTTGGATGTTCCCTACACCGTTTTCTGAACCTCAGAAAGCTGTTTAAAGATGAAAACATGGGAATAAAATATCTATAATTTTCACCACTTTCCATATTCAGTACACTACAGTGTTTCGTAGTTTAAAGTTTCTAGCCATTTAAATACCTACCCACATATATATCTGAAATTTTAATATTCTAAAACTATAAAACATAGCTATAGAGGTGCAGTTAGGCTAAGGACAGTGTTTCTCAAATTTGGCACTAATGACATCTTGGGTTGGGAAATTCTTTCCTGTGAGGGAGACGTGCTGTGTACAAGACGTTTAGGAACTTCACTGGCCTCTTCACACTAGATGCCAGTATCAACCTGCCTCTACCCCAGTTTTAAAAACCAGAAATGTCTCCTGACATTTCCAAACATTTTCTGGGGGCCCAAATCACTCCTGGTTGAGAACCACTGGGATAGAATTTACATAGATATAATTGTAAACTCTGGGTGCACAAATACTATAATATTCCTAACTTAGAGTCTAGCACAGTAAGTTTCTGCTATACTGTTTATGCTGGGGCACAAAAGGGTTTTTTTTTTTTAATATATAATATACTACAGAAGCATACAGTTACCCACGTATAATTATCTTTTTCCTATGGAAAACACTGACATTAGACACAGGGAGTGGGGGGAGAACAGGTAATCCAGTAACCATCTTTCTATCTCCTGGTATGAGAAAAACCTACAATTTAGAAATATTTGCTAAAGGAGACCTGAGAAGGTCACTGTAAATGTCCCTCCTTCTGAATCCGAAGTCTCTCTTTCTCTACTTGTAAGCGCTCCTTCTCAATCTGCAGCTTCTCTGATTCAAACTTCAAAAATTGCAGCCTATCCTTTTCCAGTTGCAAGCGTTCTCGCTCAAGTTTCAATTTCTCTGTTTCAATGTCCTGTGGTTGAAGTACGGACTTTTCCCCTTGGCCAAGTTCATTTTCCAAAGATGGCTTCTCCGAATTGACTATCTGCAACCGCAGCTTCTCTCTTTCGATCTGCAGCCGCTCCTTCTCCAGCTGAAGCCGCTCGTGCTCCATGTCTAAATGCCGCAGCCTCTCCTTTTCAATCTGCAGGCGTTCCTTTTCCACCTGCAGTCGTTCAGCCTCAATATCCAGTCGTCGTTTTTCCAGTTCTAGTTTCTGTTTCTCTATGTTTACAAGCAAATGGGGTTCATCATATGCAGGTCTAGATGGTGTCGAGTTCAGGGTAAAAAACTCATCAATGTGGGGGAAATCAGGAAGTTCATTTTCCCTCCTGGACTCTGGTATGACAGAAGACAACATTTCCTCTTCCTCCTCAATTTCAAACTGAGAGAAAAGAGTAAAGCGATTTAAACTCAAGGTTGTTTTCAGATGGGAAGAAAAATATTAATGACATAAAGAGAAAACAAATGGAATGACCTTGTATGGAAGCAAGAAAGAAAGTCTGAGAATTTAACCACTCCTGGATTATAACTAAAAAACATAAAGAGGCTCACAGGTTAATACTTACTTCAGGACTCTGGGGATCCCGTTCTTCCTCTTCCACTTTGACCTCTGTTAAGGATCCACCTGCATCTCTGAAATCTGCCACATTTTGCCAGTCAAAATTTGCATCATTTCGGAAGGCAATCTTTTCATCAATGTCCTCAGTAAGAGAGTCATCTAAATCGGAGGTGGGAAGGGGAAACCCTGACCCAACCAGCTTAATGTTTGCCTTCATCCTCTTTCTCTTCATAAGCGCACGCCAGTCCAGGTACCTTCTTTTCACTTCCGTCCCTGTCCTCTGTTCTCCTTCTCCTACAGCATTCACACACTGTGCAATCTCCTCCCAGGCCATTCGCTTCATCACGTTAATTGTTGTGTTGAGCTGCTTAGAAAAAATGACTTCTTTCCTTTTGGTAATTTCTTTCAAAAGTGTCTGAGTTTCTTGAACGCTAAAATTGCTTTTCCTTTTCCTTTTCAATTGCTTCATGTTTAAAACCTGAATGTAGTTTTTACAGTACACGTGGACGTGAAAAGAATCTGAGGAATGCCGCAAGCACAAAAACCAATGACAGAAAATCCCTTGTTGGCACTTAGTCCAAATCACTGAACTTTCCGATCATCTAGCAGCAGAGGCAGGGTGGCTACTTCCTAAAGGGGAAAAAAAGTAAAATCAATCAATTGGCCTGCAACTTTTGTAACATGTGCCAACCCAATAAGCTATATAATTTTGAAAAGAAATGTAAAATGCTCTAAATATTGCTCAAAATTGTCTACTTCTCTTGTCTGCCAGCACAGTTTTTTAGAGTTCATCTTCTACTGTTTTGAACTTTGTTTTCTCTGACCTCCATTTCAGCAGCAAATGATAGATTCTGTTTTTCACCTGAGTGATTGGAAACAAAAAGATGTGGGATGGACACATTTTTGGTGATGTTTTAGATGCACACAATCAGACAGATTATTGGCACCGGGGCTGGTGCTGTGATGTAGCGCGCCAAAGCTGTTCCTGCAGTGCCTGAATCCCATATGGGTGCCCATTCATGTCCCAACTGCTCCTCTTCCTATCCAGCTCCGTGCGATGACCTGGTAAAGCAGTGGAAGATGGTCCAAGGGCTTGGGTCCCTGCACCCGCATGGGAGACCCAGAAGAAGCTCCTGGTTCCTGACTTTGGATTGGCTCAACTCTGATAAAATACAACATTTTTTCATGAAGAGAATCTTCAGCAAATTGGGTATGAACATTCCTCAATATAATCAAGGCAATATATGACTAACACACAGCCAGCATCATATTGAATAGTGAAAAGCTGGAAGTATTTCCACTAAGATCCAGATCCAAACAAGGATGCCCACTTTCACCATTGCTATTCAATATAGTCCTGAAATTTTATCCAGAGCCATTAGGTAAGAAAAAGAAATCAAAGGGATACAAATTGGAAAGGAGGAAGCCAAATTGTCCCTTTTTACAGATGACATGATTCTATTTACAAGGGAACCAAAGGATTCCACTAAGAGACTACTGTAACTCAGAAAAGAGTTTGGTAAATTTGAAGGATAAAAAATCAACACACAAAAATCAACAGCCTTTACATACACAGACAATGCCATGGCTGCGAAAGAACTTATAAGATCAGTCCCATTTACAATAGCTACAAAAAAACCTTAAATACATTGGAATAAATATAACCAAGGTTGTGGAAGATCTCTACAACAAACCATTAAGAGATAAATAGGAGACACCAAAAAAAAAAAAAAAAAGAATCTTTCATGTTCATGGATTGGAAGAATTAATATTATCAAATTATCAATCCCACCAGAAGCAATTTAGATTTGAAGTGATCCTAATCAAAATACCAAGGACATTCTCTTCAGAGCTACAAAAAAATAATGCTAAAATTTATATGGAAACACAAGTGATCATGAATAGCTAAATCAATCTTAAACCACAGAAACAAAGCTGGAGGCATCACAGTATCAGACTTCAAGACATAGTACATGACAGTTTTAATCAAAATAGTCTGGAGCTGGCAGAAAAACAGATATATAGACCAATGGAAGAGACACCCAAGAAATTAATTCACGCATCTACGATGAACTAATCTTTTGACAAATGAGCTGAAATCACTCCCTGGAAAAAGGACAGACTTCAACAATTGGTGATGGGAAAACTGGATCTACAAATGCAGAAGTATGAAATAAGAACGCTATCTTACACCTCATATAAAAATCAACTCAAAATGAACCCAACTTTACATTCTGATACAATCAAATTACTAGAGAAAAATCTGAAAATACATCTGCCCCTATGACCCAGCCACCCCACTCCTGGGAATTTACCAAATGAATTGAAATCAGCATATGAAAGTTATTTTTACCCCCATGTTAGTTGCAGCTCAATTCACAATAGCTAAGATATGGAATCAACCAAGATGTCCATGAAATGATAACTGGATAAAGAAAATGTGGTGTGTTTAAACTATGGACTACTACTCAGCTAGAAGAAACAATGAAATCCTATCTTTTGCAATAGAATGGATGCAACTGGAAACCATTATGCTTAGTGAAATAAGCCAGTCTCAAAAGACAAATAACATATATTCTCTCTGATATGTGACAGTTAATATACAACACAAAAAATGGATAGAAATAAAATGGCCATTTTCAAATATGACTCATTTTTGGCCCTTGTTTATACTCCTGTGGTACTCTGGTCTGCCTACTTTTACTTGGTAAATATTATGATTAGTGGGAAATTAAACCTGTGAATGTACACTGGATTAAAATTATGTCTTTGCAAAAATTGATGAAGCCAGGAGAGGATGGAAGGGGGTTGGAGTAGAGCAGGGGAGGGAATTGTGGTTGTGTTCTTGGAACTGTACTTACAGAATGTATAAAATCTGTTCTCTTTATATTAATAAAAAGTTTTTATGAAAATAGGCAATACTGTTTTTTAGGCAGAATCTACCAACAGTAATCATAAAAGCAGGTTATCAAAGAAAATTTTTAAAAATGGAACAAGCAGGTTAAATGTCCCTAAAAACAGAACAGAAAACTAACGTTACACCAAATTTCATATCAAATTAAGTATCTACAATGTGAAAAAGATAACTTTTTGAATCACTTAAAAACCATTATCATATTTTTAACATAAAAGCATGGTAAAAATACAAATATTCATCAACAGGAGACTGGATAAATAACTATATAAGTTAAACAATGACACATATGCAATAAATGTCATATTAGAGTATGGCTATATCACTGCATATCATCATCCCTGTTTAGATATCAAAATTAAGGCAGCCAACAAAAGTGTGAAAGGAAATGTGCAGGTCTTGGCATGTAACCTATACACTCAAGTTAGGAATAAACCCAGACCCAAAATATGCTATGTTTGACAAGCTTATTACTGTCTACCACCAATCACTAGGTATAGGAAGCTTAGACACAAGACATTTCTGCCTAGACCATGTGGCTATCTATTAGCCCATAGCACATTTGCTTTATTTCACTTCAAGGTGATTAACATTACATTAAAAATCTACTCATGAGAGATTTTTATTACAGGAAATAATATGTTTTTTAAATATTTATTTTATTTATTTGAAAGGCAGAGTAAGAGAGAGAGAGAGAGACAGAGAGAGGGAGAGAAAAAGAGAGATTCATCTTCCATCCACTAGTTCACTCTCCAAATGGCTGCAACGGCAGCCAGAGTTGGGCCAGACCAAAGCCAGGAGTCAGGAGCTTCACTGGGGTCTCCCACGTGGGTAGCAGGGGTCCAACCACTTGGGCCACCTTCTGCAGCGTTCCCAGGCCATTAGTAGGGATCTGGATTGGAAATGAAGCCGACGGGAGTCTAACCAGCACCCGCATGGGAGACCACGGTTGCAGCAGTGACTTTACCTGCTATGCTATAGTGTCGGCTTGGGAAATACAGTTTTTTAAGTCATATAAATTCACTATTCCCATCTATTGAGTTAAAAAAAAGCTATACAAACATATTTAAATAACCCGAATAAAGGTACAAAATGAAGTAAAAATCTCATTCTACCGTCAACATAACTAATAGGAACAAACTTGTGGGATTCCTTCCAAAACAATCATGTTTATAATAGCATGTAAGTATTAACAAACATATTACATGCCTTACATAGATACTAATACCACCCACATATTAATTTAAAAAGCAGTGACTTGAAACTATTAACAGAGATAAAATTATAAAAATGAAGACAACTGAAAACAGAAAAGCCATATGGGTAACTTATTTTAAAATACAAATGAAGAAACAGGAAATTGTGAATATACAAATATACCCACTTCTGCAATGAAAAATTATGAAATTAAAATATTCTGAAGATGTTATCATAAAGTCTCTCAAGCTAACGTGTAGAGGAATCACCTGGAGATCCTGTTAAATACAGATTCTGATTCAGCAAGTCTGGGTGAGACCAGAGATTCTACATTTCTGACAAACTCCCAGATGATGCTGATATTACTGGTGTTTGTAACAAGGTGGAGATGATCAGCACTGTCCAATGAAAATATAATGTACCTATATGTATAATTTAAAATTTCCTAGTATCCACAGTAAAAACAAAACCGATTGAATTTTCACAAATTATATTTTACTTTATATATTCAATAGTATTGTAATATGACAGAACTTCGTAAATTTGTGAAATATGAAATTAAAACAGATGTTTATTTTGGTGTGAAAAAATTTTGAAATGCATGCACATTGGGGATATTGGGAAACTGTGGAAAATGCATACAAACAATGCATGAGTTTCCAAAGTCTTATACAAAATAAACTTAACTTTTAATTCCATTTCTCTATAAACTTTTTGAAGTGCCACTGTATGAAATCAATACAGACATTATTAATGATTGATTTTTCCATTACTGTTTTTCCACCAAATCTATAAAATCCAGTGTATATTTTTACGGCTACAACACATCTCATTTTGTACTGTCTACATTTCAGGAACGCAATAGCACATGTATCTAGGGGATAACCTATCAGATAGTACTGATTTAAAGTGCATTGAAATCACCTAAGGAGATTAAAGAAAAATCTATAACTAGTCCCAATCTCTGGCCAATTAAAGCAACCTTGCAATAGGGCCAGGCAATGGGAGATTAAGAAGCTCTTCAGATAATACTCAGTTGAAGCCAGGAGTGAGAGTCACTGTGTTGGAAAATCAATGCTTTAAGTCTACTTACTCAAATGTGTTTAGAAAGGCACAAAGAGTGCAACTACTGTAGCTGCTAAGAAATTTTCTTTCAGAGATCATTAAGAAAACATCTATCTGCCACAAAAAATTTATAGTACAAATAAAAGTAGTTGAACTTGGGGAAAATATGCCCAACAAATTGATATTTCAGATGCAAGAAAAATATGCCTGATTGTAGGACCAATTCTCACTCCTATTTGTTGGAAATCCATCAAAGAAATTCAAGCTTAAGTCAATTTAGACTTAAAAAGATTGGGGGAGCGGGGGCTGATGTTGTGGTGTAGTGGGTTAAGCCGTCACCTACAGTGCTGGCATCCCATAGGGGCGCCAGTTCTAGACCCGGCTGCTCCACTTCCGATCCAGCTCTCTGCTATGGCCTGGGAAAGCAGTGGAAGATGGCCCAAATCCTTAGGCCCCTGCACCCATGTGGTAGACCCAGAAGGTCCCGGCTACTGGCTTCAGATCAGCACAGCTCCAACGGTTGCGGCCATCTGGGGAGTGAACCAGCGGATGGAGAGCCTCTCTCTCTGCCTCTCCTTCTCTCTGTAACTCTTTCAAATAAATAAATAAATCTTAAAAAAAAAAAAAAAAAAAACATGGAGGGACCAGCACTATGGCATAGTGGGTAACGCTGTGGCCATCTGGGAAATGAATCAGCAGTTGGAAGATTTCTCTGTCTCTACCTCTCTCTCTGTAACTCTGCCTCTCAAGTAAATAAATCTTAAAACACATACACAGAGCAAAACAAAACAAACAAAAAACCAGAAGAAATGGACTCCTCTCTGGAGAGTATGATGTTATTGAACATCTAATCTTTATTAGAAAGAATTAGGATTGAATTAGGAATATCTATCAGTAACAACTATTAAGATTGCTTTTTTCACAAGGGTACTTCAAAAAGTTCTTGGAAATGCATTATGAAAAATCTGCATGGATTTCAAAATATTTTGCACCAAAATAAACTTATCTTCTTAAAAAAATGTGAAAGGAAGGAAAGGAGGGAGAGAAGGGGGAAGAATTGAGTAGCAGAGGAGGGGATAGAGAAGAAGGGGAGACCGAGAGGGGAAGTGAGAGAGATGGAGAGAGGGGAAGAGAAAGGACTACCATCTACTGGTTCACTGCCCAAATACCAGCAATAACTGGAGTTAAGATAGGCCAAAGTCAGCAATTCAATCCAGGTCTCCCAATTATTTGAGTCATCACTTGCTCTCTCCCACAGTGAGTATTAGAAAGAAGCCAGAATCAGAAGCAAAGCCAAAAATCAAATTAAAGAATTCTAATACGGGATTTGGTATCCCAACCAGTAGCTTAACCACTAGGCCAACATTCTGCTCTAAGCTTATCTAATTCCATTTTCTATTAAAGTACCTTCGTATGTAATGAGTGCTTAAAAACATTTCACAGACTTTCTATTGTACTTAAGAAGTTTATTCTCCCTGTTCTTTCTATTATATGTCCTACTGTAGACTCCTATATATATTCCTATATATCTACCTTTTCCAGTTGATCCATCATCTTTGACACTAACCTCCAACTTACTTCACCACTTCACCACTCTACCTTTTCTCTGTGCAAACATTACTAGTTATTCTATAATTTCTCAAAATTCTAGATTAGCACCATTCAAGAGAAATAGGAGTATGAGAATTGTGCATGTAATTTTAAATCCTGTAGTAGCCCCATTCAAAAAGTAAAGCAAAATAAGTAAAAATGAACTCAATGTACTCAAAATGTTCTAATTTTAATGTGTAATCAATATAAACATTAAGGACATATTTCACATTTTTATTTTATATATGGTCTCCAAAATCTGGTGGATTTTTTTTTTTTTTTTGGACAGGCAGAGTTAGTGAGAAAGAGAGAGACAGAGAGAAAGGTCTTCCTTCCGTTGGTTCACCCTCAAATGGCCGCAACTGCCGGCGGGCTATGCCAATTCTAAGCCAGGAGCCAGGTGCTTCCTCCTGGTCTCCCATGAGGGTGCAGGGCCCAAGCACTTGGGCCATCCTCCTCTGCTTTCCTGGGCCACAGCAGAGCTGGAATGGAAGAGGAGCCACCAGGACAGAATCCGGCACCCCAACCGGGACTAGAACCCAGGGTGCCGGCGCTGCAGGCGAAGGATTAGCCAAGTGAGCTGTGGCGCCAGCCCTGGTGAATATATTATACTTTACATTTTACACCTCTATTTTGACTAGTTGTATTTCAAGTGCTCAACAGCAACATGTGGTTACTGGCTACTCTATTGGACAACTTAGCTCTGTCATGATTTCTGCCTTAGGACTATCACACATGTATTCTTCTAGTCCATTTCCCCAAATCTGATGGTATCTGCACTTTCATCTGGCCAATGCCTATTCGGCCTTCAGCATTAGGCTTAAATGTCTACTGTTAAGTCCAGTGTCTTTGCTATATGCTTCCACTATTAGGCTGTATAACAATGGTTTATTTTTACATTAGAAACAATAAGGGATCGAAGGTGAATACATTACTTCTGGTATTAAATAATTAATATCTAGTAGATGCATTTTTTTAAATAAAGTACATGAAAAAATTGTAATGGACTCTGTAAACTAAGATCAGACCACCTAGGCTTATATGCCATTTCCACCACTTGCTAGCTCAATGATCAAGTAAATTACTTAACTTTTTAAACTTACTTCCTCATCTGTAAATGGAAATAAAAATAATACTCATGATGACTGAATCATCAAGATAATCCAATTAAGAAGCTTATAATGCCTAAGATAATAGTAAGCTCACACTAATGTCAGTTATTATCCATTCCCTACCACAGTACCTGAACATAGCAAGTTTTTACTGAATGAATAATGTAAATATATTAAAAAGAACAAGAAAGAAGTATTAACAATGTATCCTGAGTCTTCAGAAGGAGAAATCCTTGATGGGATCAAGGGAGGTTTGGGAAAGAAATTAGCATTTGATATTCATTTTATAAAACAAGTAAACTTTGAGGGATCGACACTGTGGCATGGCTGGTAAAACCTCTGCCCACAGTGCTGGCATCCCATATGGGCACCGGTTAAAGTCCAGGCTGCTCCACTTCCAACCCAGGTCTCTACTATGGTTTGGGAAAGCAGTAGAAAATGGCACAAGTCTACTGGTATGGGAGACCCAGAAGAAGCTCCTGGTTTCAGATTGGTACAGTTCCGGTCGTTGCAGCCAATTGGGGAGTGAACTAGCAGATGGAAGACCTCTCTGTCTTCCTGCCTCTCCTTCCGTCTGTGTTACTCTTTCAAATAAATAAATAAATCTTTAAAAAAAAAATAAAACAAGTAAACTAATGAGGGACAGAAATAAAGGGAAGAAGCGTTAAGAATTAAAGCTGAAAAATAGGAATTATTAGCTATACTTTGTGAAAATGTGCTGAAAGAAACAAGTATCTGTGACAGTTTACACATTTTTGAAATTCAAGCAGGTTACTCTTTCATATGGAGGCACTATTACAATATAAACTCTAGTATATAAACAAAATATAAGCATATAATAAAAATACTTGAAGTTGTCAGATAATCCTAACTTATGTAGATACCACCATCAGATCTTGACATTCTTGGAATCTGAGATCAATTTACTAATTAGAGGGTTGTAAATTTATTGGTACATGGCAGAAACAGTGGTCCTTTAAAATCTACCACTGAGTCGATATGTTTGTCAAGTCTGGAAGTTGTTTTTGCTGTTGGCAAAACCCATTTTTCCTCCAACAACTCCATACCTCTACCTTACAAAGTATTATCCCTTTGTCCCTAACTGATCTATATGCACTTCAGCATTTTTAACCTCAATGAAAATGAGACGGAGGTCCATCTTAAGAGATCTTGGCTTATTTATGTGAAAACCTTGGACTGAAAACTTGACATTTTTTGATTAAGTGCAAGAAAGCCCCAGAGCCAATGCATCTTGAATTACCAAAATTTGGTAGCTATGCTTACACAGAGAAGAGCTATGTTTCCAAGAATGTTGCCTTTCTCTGCTTCCTCTATATTTTGTTACCTATGCAACCATGTCATATATACCAGTGTACCTATGCTGTTCATTCCCCAATAATTGTTTCAAAACAATATTTACTGAACTTCTACAATGTACCAAGCACTAGTCTTGGTGCTGGGGATACAGCCCCTCATGAAATGTAGATGTCATATGCTATCCTTTTTATACTGCTTGCTGTCCCTGTCTTTACAGGAGGTAATTAATAACTGAAATACCTACACCTTAGACACCATCCATACCCAATCAAAGAAAACAGCCATTTTCCTTAAATCCCATCTCAAAAACGTTCTGCACCAGTTGGAAATAGGAAAGATATGTGGTCTCCTTTCAGAATCCTTTGTGAAGATTTACTGCCAATAGCGTATAAGCCTGCGGTTTTTTACAAGGACTAACATCTGAGAACAAAGTTCCTCGATACCCCATGGGTTACTAAAATTAAGCCAGCTGAGAAAAATCAGGCAGTAAATTGGGGCGGAAAGGGGGGTGGGGATTTAAAGTAGCTCGGAGAGAAAAGTTTTCACAAATCTGCCAACTCCCCCCGCCCCACCTTCTTTAAAGTGAAGTTGCCCCTCCCCCACATTCCCACAGGAAATTCACTTCCCTGCCAAATAGGCTACTCGAAAACTTGCGGCAGGCAAATAACTAAAGTTTACGAAGGGCTGCCAGTTACCAAAGCACCTTTCACGCCCTCCCCGCCGCTTCCCTCGCGTCGCCCACTCCCATGGAAGCAGCAAAGACGAGATTCCCGGGAGGCCACGGGCGCGCACCTGACTCGTTCCCAGCGAAGAGGGTGCTGTGGGGAAAGTCGGGGCAAACTGGGGAGAGATTCCGCTCTCGGGATATTTAACGAGAGTCCTAAGTGCCCAGAAACTTCCACAGTGTTGTTTCAGCGGCGTGGGGCCTCGTCACCTCCCCAGTCAGGCGACAGTCGCCTGTGGTACTTCTCCCGAGAGACGTAGTCCCGCTACGCCGCAAAGCCAGCGCCAAAGCCCGCAGCGGTGACGCGAGCCACCTGCCGCTAACCTCGCCGGGACCTTCCCCGCTGCGAGAGCACCCACCGTCCGCAGACCCGTCGCTTCTGGCGGCTTCCTCCCACACAGATCCGCTCACCTGCAGCCCCGGCGGCACCTCCGCAAGATCGCCCCTAAGGGGGGTTAGAAAAAAAGATGCTTCAACGATTCCCCGCCCACTAACTTTGCCCGCCCCCTCTGCTGTCACGCATTGGCTCAAGTAGCTGCCGCTCACTTGATGCGGCTTATGCATTGGGCCAAATGGCATTGCCATTCTGGCTGGGAGCCCGCCCCAGGCCTGGCCTCACAATGGGAATCGAGTCCCAAACCGGTTCCGGGTTAGTGCCCTGGATGCCGCCCCCCTCGCGATTCGCCTGTCGCTGTGCGCTAGTCTTTGGCGCGCGGCTCTGTCAGTCAGGTGCGCTTTAGGAAAAGATTGGCCCCTGGCGATGAGCTTGCTGCGCTTTTCCGCCTGATTGGGGCACTGGCAGCTCCATCTCCTACTCTTCGCCTGTCCTTGACCCTCACCTGTAAAGGCAGAGAGTCAGTGGGAGGCTCGTGTTGCTCCAGCCGCTCCCTAGGCTAGCATCACTTGCTGCTCAACCAACTGCGACCTCGTTTGGCCCCAACCGTTCTTCTGAGATTGTCCTTGCCAAAGGTCACCGGTGACTTCCTTATGACCACATCTAGGAGTCACTTCTTATTAAACAACTCCTCAAAAAAAGAAAAGAAAAAAGCCGTTAGATTTACTGGCCGTTTCTTCAGTGTTTCCCTAGATATGTGCTTTTCTTGGTTTTCTTGAATCTTAGTCCTGTGTTACCCTCTTTGCCATCTCCTGTTCAGGCGTTGCTAATGGATCTTTCCACTGCCTCTGCTCAGGCCTCTCCCTTCTCCCCCATGAATTACACCAGTCATCTCCTAACTTTGTTTCCCAGTATCCTGTGTGACCAACTGTAGCTGGTTCTTCACACTAGAACCAAAAATACATTGTTGAAAGTTCAGTGGAATCTAGTGATAAAGAACAAAGTCCGGGCCGGCGCCGGTGGCTCACTAAATTAATCCTCCGCCTGCGGCACTGGCATCCCACATGGGCGCCAGGTTCTAGTCCCCTCTGTTGCTCCTCTTCCAGTCCAGTCGTCTGCTGTGGCCCGGGAGTGCAGCGGAGGATGGCCCAGGTGCAGGGGCCCTACACCTGCATGGGAGACCAGGAGGAAGCACCTGGCCCCTGACTTTGGATCAGCGCAGCACACTGGCCATAGCGGCCATTTTGGGGGTGAACCATCGGAAGGAAGACCTTTCTCTCTGTCTCTCTCTCTCACTGTGTATAACTCTACCTGTCTAATAATAATAATAATAATAATAATAAAAACAAAGTCCTCAGGAGGCTTAGGACACCTTGAAAGACAAGGCCTCTGCTTTCCCTCAGACTTCATCTCCACGTCACTGCCCTTCCTTCTTCTTTACCCTAATTCCTTTGCATCTTTCAGTTCCTGGGCTCTACATTGGCCTTGGGCACGCAGTTTGCATTGCTGTTTTCCCACCCAGAAAGATTTCTCCCTACCTTTTCCCTGATGTCCAAGATTCCTTTTAGACTTGCTCTCTGAAGGAAGTACTCTGCTTCCAAATTTTCTCTCCAGAGCCAGATAAAAGACAGGACTCTGAGTTAAATCTGAAGTTCAGATAAACAACAAATAACTTTCAGTATGAATATGTCCTATGCAATATTTGTTAAACCTGGCAATCCTACTCTTCCTTTTTTAGATATTTATTTATTTGAGAGGTAGAATTACAGAGAGAGAGAGAGAGAGAGAAAGAGAGAGAGAGAAAGGTCTTCCCTCTGTTGGTTCATTCCCCAGCTGGCCACAATGGCCAGAGCTGCGCCAATCCCAAGCCACCAGCCAGGAGCTTCTTCCTGGTCTCCCATGTGGGTGCAGGGGCCAAAGCACTTGAGCCATCCTCCACTGCCTTCCCAGGCCTCAGCAAAGAGCTGGATGGGAAGAGGAGCAGCCATGACTAGAACTGGCGCCAATATGGGATGCTGGCATGGCAGGCAGAGGATTAATCTACTGTGCCACGATGCCGGCCCCCTGGAAATCCTACTCTAATAAGCTCCTATCAAAACCTCCATCCTTTCTCTAACAGCTCTTACATGTTCCAAGTGGGTGAGATTTTCCTTGTTAACTGTTGTAATTTCTTTGCCCAGTACAGTGTTAGAATATAATACACACTCAAAAATTAGGTGGTGACAGAATATTCTCAGTAAATGATAAATCCTTGCTAGGTATTCCCGGAGGAAGTTCCTCTCATAAAATAGCAACTTTTTATGAAATATATGCTTTGAAATGTAATGATCGATATAATTTTACAGAATTGTACTTATAAAGCATGTCTACACTTCTGCTTAAGTAGAACAAAAGAAACCTTGTTGTTTTGGAAAAAATAGAGAATTTGTATTTTATTATTTTACGATTTGTTAGTGGATGATATTTTTAGTTGTGTATGGTAAGAAAGTAAGAGAATTATCTGTCCCAATTATAATCACTTTTTCTTTGTCCCATCTCTGAGTCTGTCCACCATTGAATCTGTTACTTAAGTAATAAGGATAAAGTCTAGAATGAGTCAGTACTAAGAAGTCAGTGCTATTATGTCTAACTCTAAGCTTCCTCTGTTTAACCTTAGTCTCCTTGATTATTGCAGGATCTTTTCCAAATATTTGCTCTGGTTCTTCTCAGCTGTATCTTATCTAAGTGGATGTGGACCAACAAGGTAAAGATTGAGGGTAATCCAAAATGCCAAATAGTATTAGTTCCCCGTTACCAATCTGGTATTCTGTTCACTGATTTGAACTTTGGTAATATTAATTTCAGACTAGAGCTTTGACCCAGAGGTACTCATGCACTTATTCTAGAACTGTACTGTTCAACTGTGATGACCAGATGAGTACTTCAAGCGTGGCTTGTACAACTATATAACTGAACTCTAATAGTATTTAATTTTACTTAAAATTGAAAAACTGACACTTGACTGGGTTACTAAGTAACTTCTAAGTATTTTGGAAAACTTGTGTTATATAAATGTACTTTTTGAACTATAAATTTATTTATTTATTTTTAAAGATTTATTTATTTATTTGAAAGTCAGAGTTAAACAGAGAGAGGAGAGTCAGAGAGACAGAGGTCTTCCATCCACTGGTTGCATCCAATTGGCTGCAATGGCCAGAGCTGCGCTGATCTGAAGTCAGGAGCCAGGAGCTTCTTCTGGGTCTCCCATGCAGGTGTAGGGGCCCAAGGACTTGGGCCATCTTCTACTGCTTTCCCAGGCCGTAGCAGAGAGCTGGATCAGAAGTGGAGCACCTGAGACTTGAACTGGCACCCATATGGGATGCCAATGCTTCAGGCGGCGGCTTTACCTGCTATCCCAAAGCGCTGGCCCCTAAACTATAAATTCAAAACGTTTTTATTAATAATTGCACATATTTATAGGTCACAGTGTAACATTTCAGTACATGTATACAAGGGGACTGCACTGTGGCATAGCAGGTAAAGCTGCTGCCTGTGGCTTTGGCATCCCACCTACATGCCAGTTCAAGTCTCAAGTACTTGGGTCCCTGCACCCATGTGGGAGATCTGAAAGAAGCTCCTGGGTCCTGGCTTTGGATGAGCCCAGCTCCGGCAATTGTGGCCATTTGGGGAGTGAACCAGTGGATGGAACATCTGTCTCTGTAACTTTATCTTTCAAATAAGTAAATCATTAAAAAAGTACACATTCACAATGTGTACTGACCAAACCAAGATAATCAACATTACTTTGTGATTTGAACCCTGGAGATCTTCTTCTCCACTAGCTCATAAAATAGATAAGTTATTCTGAACTATAGTCACTCATGATGTATGGAACACCAGGAACTTACTCCTTCTAGCTAAACTCTGATTTGATACTAGCTATCCAAACTCCCTGTATTCTTACCCCCACTCCCAACCTCTAGTAATCACTATTCTATGTTCAGATTATTTTTAGTATCTACATATGAGAACATGTAGTATTTGTTTTTCTGTGTTTGGCTACTTTCTTTTTCTTTTTTAAAGATTTATTTTATTTATTTGAAAGACAGAGTTACAGAGAGAGGTAAAGACAGAGAGAGAGGTCTTCCATCTGCTGGTTCACTCCCCAGATGGCCACAAAGGCCGGAGTTGCACTGATCTGAAGCCAGGAGCCAGGAGCTTCCTCTGGGTCTCCCAGTGCTTTCTCAGGCCACAACAGAGAGCTGGATCAGAAGAGGAGCAGCCGGGACTAAAACTGGCACCCATATGGGATGCCGGCGCTTCAGGCCAGGGCTTTAACCTGCTGCGCCACAGTGCTGCTCCCCCCTTTTTAAAGATTTATTCTTTAGCTATTTTCTTTCTTTCTTTCTTTTTTTTTTTTTTTTTGACAGGCAGAGTGGACAGTGAGATGGCTATTTTCTTAACATGATGTTCTCCACTTCCATACATTTGGTTGCAAAAGACAAGATTTCATTCTTGTTTAGGGCTCAATAATATTCCATTGTATGTATACACCATATTTTCTTTATCCATGAATTTGGTAAGGGACACCTTCATTGATTCCATGTCTTAGTTATTGTAACTAATGCAGCAATGAACATTGTGGAAAAAGAATCTCTGATATAATGGCTTCTTGTTTTTTGGGATTGCTGGGTTATGTAACAAAGCAATATTGTACTGTAAATATTTTGTAATCTAAATACAGATAAAATATTTCTGATTTTTTTAAAAAATAGTGCTTGAATTAAGATGTACTATAAATATAACGTATGCAGAGGATTTCAAGATTTATTTATAATAAATCTCATTGATAATTTTTATGTTGATTTTAAGTGGAAATTATAATATTTCCTGTAACTAGATTAGGGTAATATAGTAAATGCATTTGGGAAGTGGACTAGCAGATGGAAGATATCTCTCTTTGTTTCTCCCTTTATCTTTGTTACTTTGCCTTTCAAATAATTAGATAATTCTTTAAAGAATGTCATTATGTACCATCTCTCAAAATGGATGCAATCCATTCCTTCAGGAAGGTTGCTTTAAATATGTTGGCCAAAAGGTTTGAAAGGTTATGGTTGGAAGACAACAAAACTATCCTCACAATCCACTATCTCTTTCCTAGCATTTTTTGGACTGTGTTGATAACTTTTGAAGGCAGGGCTTTTGTTAGTTGTCTTTATTTTTTCTACAGTACCTACTACAGATCTTGTATAAATTTATATTTTAGGCTGTGGAATAAACAATGATCATGTAGTTGCTTTATACAGTAGCTTTAGTCATCATTATTTAGCAGCTCATTGAAAACTGTTTTTATCCCATGTAACCTATTGCTTTTACTTCACTTCTTTACCAATTTCCATGGACACGTAGACATCATAGCCTCTGTTGTTTTTAGGTAAAGTTCTATATTTTTTCCTAGCCATATTATATATCTGTTGGGAATAAAAGAGATTATGATCAATATATAATAAAAAAACCACAAATGTAAATGAGATCCTGATTTTACCAGGAAATCTCATCTTTTTTTTACTTAACTACTTCAAAAAATTATTTATTTATTTGACAGATAGAGTTAGACAGTGAGAGAGAGAGAGAGAGAAAGGTCTTCCTTCTGTTGGTTCAACCCCAAATGGCTACCACGGCCGGAACTATGCCAATCTGAAGCCAAGAGCCAGGTGTTTCCTCCTGGCCTCCCATGTGGGTGCAGGGGCCCAAGCACCTGGGCCACAGCAGAGAGCTGGACTGGAAGAGGAGCACCCGGGACTAGAACCTGGAGCCCATATGGGATGCCGGTGCCTCAGGCAGAGGATTAACCAAGTGAGCCATGGCGCTGGCCCCCAGCTACTTCAAAATTTTTAAAGCTACCTAATTTAAAAAAAAATTGATAATATGTTAATAAAGCATATAGCACCAAAACATCCCTCTCAGGATTTTTCATTCGTTCTTTCAGAGCCTTCTTCCTAGTTTTTCATTTTTTTTTCTTTTTTATTTATTTGACAGAGTTAGACAGTGAAAGAGAGAGAGAGAGACACACACACAGAGAAAGGTCTTCCCTCCGCTGGTTCACCCCCCAAATGGCCGCT
This sequence comes from Oryctolagus cuniculus, assembly GCF_051225735.1. Classification (NCBI taxonomy): domain Eukaryota; kingdom Metazoa; phylum Chordata; class Mammalia; order Lagomorpha; family Leporidae; genus Oryctolagus; species Oryctolagus cuniculus. Next base: position 97,801,109 of record NC_142867.1, read on the forward strand.
ATGGCTGGCACTGTGCTGACCCAAAGCCAGGAGCCAGGTGCTTCCTTCTGGTCTCCCATGCAGGTGCAGGCCCCCAATAATTGGGCCATCCTCCACTGCCTTCCCGGGCCACAGCAGAGAGCTGGACTGGAAGAGGAGCAACTGGGACTAAAACCCGTCGCCCATATGGGATGCCGGTGCTGCAGGCAGAGGATTAGCCAAGTGAGCCACGGTGCCAGCCCATATTTTTTTATTCTTTCTTCTTATACTACCCCTATCTCTACTGCATTATTGCTAACTTTTCTTTTTAATTTCCCTTTATTCTTCTAAACTACTGTCTCTATTTTTAAGATTTATTTATTTATTTATTTATTTGAGAGGCACAGTTACAGACAGGGAGAGATGGAGAGAGAGAAAAGTCTTCCATCCACTGGTTCACTCCCCAAATGGCTACAAAGGGCAGAGCTGCGCTGATCTGAAACTAGGATCTAGGAGCTTCTTCCGGGTCTCCCACATGGGTGCAGGGGCCCAACATGGGTCATCCTCTACTCCTTTGCCAAGCCATCAGCAGAGAACTGGATCAGAAGAGGAGCAGCTGGGGAACAAACCAGTGCTCATACAGTATGCCAGCGCCACAGGCGGAGGCTTAGCCTACTATGCCACAGCACCAGCCCCTACACTACTTTCTCATTACTCTCTCCCTGACTATACTTTCTAATATCTATGTGGTTGTTCTTCATCAATAAAAAATGTGAAGCTGAAATATGTTCCTACCATTTCATATAATGATTTAATAATAATGTAAAAACATTAACTTCCTAGTCATAAATTTGAAAGTCCTTTAAAAGCAAAGTAATTTTTAAACATTTTTTGGCTTTTAGCTGCAGTTATTTTATCCTAAAAGAAACAAAAATGATTCTCTTCTTTATATATTAGTGTTGGATGTTAAATTTAAAATGTCACATAGCAATTTTTATATGTACTTAAAAGGTTGAATTTTTCAACGACAAAGAAATTACAATTGTTCTTTCTGAATTTTTCTCTCTCTATTTTTCTACTTTTTAGGCATGTTTTTCAGTTTGAGGTGCAGCAAGGCATGTTTTATATCATTTGTGTCTTAGTGCTCACTACATTTTGTACATTAAGAATACATCCCTCCATCCTTCTTGGAGGATTACAAAGGTTTTATTTTAATAGAATTTAGAAATGGTGTCAGAATCCAGGTTTTCATTACTATAGCAACAGAGAATAATGGAAAGAATGGAAAGACTAAATGTCACACACACTCAATGTTGCCATAGTGATAGTCAGTTGCTTTACTAAGTATGTTTACTATTCCATTCTGCTCAGTTTTTCCAATGTGCTTATCTGTATGGGTACTCAAATGTAAGAAAAAGTTCAAAATCATTTAAGAAAGAAAGAAACCCTTCAGGAGATGAAAGCAATTTGTTTCACTGTCCATCATTTAATAAGAAACTCGTAGTACACACACACACACACACACACACACACAGGTATAAGGGAAATAGAAATTCTCGTTTCTGTTCCAATAACTATTCTTCTTACTTACAGTCAGGGAAATTGAATCAGGTAGTCTCAGGCATGTCTGTATTGTCATTTCACACTATTTCAAGCCATTTTCTCTGAGATTCTGAAAATAAGGAATTCTGCCATATTGAAATGGGAAAGTTCTTCTTAAGCAGTCTCGCTTGAGGATTCATGCCTGCCAGGCAACTGTGCTGGCCCTTAACAAAATCATTAAAGCAGGAAATAGTTTATTTTGGTCCCTCTGATTGTCTCCTTTCCTCACTGACAAAACTTCTCATGATGTAACCCATCAAGACCATCCCTACCACACAGCTTACTAGTGACATTATTTTGTACCTATCTCTTTCTCTTCATGTAATTATCCCCCCAAATAAAACCTAGAGAGGATAGTGCAAGTGCTCACTTTCAGCTTTGAAAATAACTGACACATCATAAGTCATAATTAATATTAGCTGAATTAATGAGCTTCCATAAAAAATCCTTTGTTTTAGTTGGAGACTCTTGACAGGTAACTGAAATGTCAAATTCAAGGTAATGTGTAAATTGGCAGCAATGCCTAATGGATCACTTTTTAAAAAACACAGTTTACATTAGAAATGGCAAGTATTTTCAGTTCATTTGGGAGGAGGATTTTGGGAGATTAAGATGCATTTATTCTGGCCGGCGCCGCAGCTCACTAGGCTAATACTCCGCCTGCGGCGCCGGCACACCAGGTTCTAGTCCCGGTAGGGGCGCCAGATTCTGTCCTGGTCACTCCTCTTCCAGTCCAGCTCTCTGCTGTGGCCTGGGAAGGCAGTGGAGGATGGCCCAAGTGCTTGGGCCCTGCACCCGCATGGGAGACCAGGAGAAGCGCCTGGCTTCTGGCTGCGGATCAGCGTGGTGCGCTGCAGATGGCCTCTTTACCTGCTACGCCACAGTGTGGATTCTGTAATATTTTCATAATTCTAAACTCCTTTCATAATTATTTAAATTACTCAAAATTAACTTCCATTTATAATTCAGGGTTTCAGGAGCTTATCTCTATCCATAAAGAATCATTGCTCTGGCAAAAGTAAATATTCCTATGGCACCAGTAATGTGATTATATTGTAATAAGTAAGATAAAATTCCCTCAATGATGCTAATGTTTCCAAAAATGTATGACCATGTTACCTTACATTGCAGAACAGACTTTGCATATGTGATTAAGAATCTTCAATAATCTTCAATTATTCAATAGAGGGTTCCATTTGATGATAAGGATACTTTTCAGTAAAAGAGGTGTAAGAAAAGTGAGTGTCAGAGTGATGTCAACATGATAAGGCTCAACGAGCCATTGCTGGATTTGAAAAAAGCTTAGTAAGCCAAGAAACAAAGCCAGTCTATAGAAGCTGGAAATACTAAGCAAACTAATTTTAACACAGGGATTCAAGTTTTGGAATTCTGACCTTCAGAAGTATAAGACAAAAAAATTTGTATTATTTTAAACCACCAAGTTTGTGTTCATTTGTTGCAGCAGCAATAGGATACTGATGCAACTTCAACAGCTACATAGGGAAATGAGCTTACAAAGAGCACGGTTCTGAAATACTTTTGATTTGGCACATATACTTTGGGTTAAAGGGTCCGGTGTTGTGGCATAGTGAGTAAAGCTGCTGCCTGCAATCAGGCATCCCATATGGGCTCCAGTTTGAGTCCTGGCTGCTCCACTTCTCATACAGCTTCCTACTAATGGCCTGGGAAAAGCAGTAGAAGATGGCTCAAGTGCTTGGGCCCCTGCACCCACGTGGTAGACCTGAATGAAGCTCCTGGCTTCAGTGTGGCCCAAGCCCTAGACATTGTGGCCATTTGGGGAGTGAACTAATGAATGGAAGGTCTGTCTCTCTCTCTGTCTCTCCCTCTCTCTCTGTAAATCTGACTTTCTAATAAATAAATAAATACATCTGTAAAAAGAAAATTGAGTTAATAGCTTTTAGCTCTCACACTATGTTTACCTTTACTTTTGAGTGAGCAAAAGAACTCCAGTAGTATTAAAGAGATACCAAAAACTATTGAGAGGCTAAAACTAACTGACAAAAAAAGCAAAAATTAAAATTTTACAAATATATTAATAAGTTAACAGTAATCTAAAACCATACCAGGTTAAACTAACACAGATGATTCAATAATAACAATTTCACCTTTGAAAAACTTTGGGAATTTCAGTGATCTTCACAAGCAGATGCATGGAGAAACTTTGCTGTGTAGTCAAGCGTTTTGTGCAATCAGATTCTGAGTGAACTCATGATGTTCTAGTTTGAGTTCATGAGCATGACATTTTACTAACCCTGAAGAACTCGTTTAGTAGATGACTCAAACTTATCCCTAATCTATCTGAAAATTAAAATATTTTAAATAGATCCTTAGGAATAAAGAATTAGCCATTGGTTTTAGAATAGCTCTAAGGCAAGTAGGAGACCAAATTTTAAGAATAGTGCATAAGGGGGCCAGCACTGTGGCATAGCAGGTAAAGCCACTGCCTGCAGAGCCATCATCCCATATGAGCGCTGGTTCAAGTCCCGGCTGCTCCACTTCTGATCCAGCTCTCTGATATGGCCTGAAAAAGCAGTAGATGGCCCAAGTCTTTGGGCCCCTGCACCCACACAGGAGACCCAGAAGAAGGTCCTGATTCCTGGCTTTGGATCAGTGCAGTTCCAGCCATTGTAGCCATTTGGGGAGTGAACCAGTGGATGGAAGACCTCTCTCTCTCTCTCTCTCTCTCTCTCTCTCTGCCTCTGCCTCTCTGTAACTCTGCCTTTCAAGTAAATAAATAAATATTAAAAAGTAGTGCATAATAATTCTCTTGTAAGCCTTCTTTGTGTAATAACATGAAAAGCTATAAGAAAGAGTAGAAGAGAAGTGGAAAAAAATAATCAAAAAATAAAAAAAGAATGATTCCCCAGTGATGGTCCCATTCATTATGTGTGAATCATTATAAATTGATTATTTTCCTTGGGACAATTTGTTCTGAACTTTCACTTTTCATTTCATCTATAAATACTTCAAATGTACCTCTAGAAGATAAGGGAAACTAATACCATTATCCCACTTCATATACGTAACAGTTGTTAAATCTAATCTTCATTTTAGAGTTACGCTTCCAGGTAAATATAATGTGATTTTGGTGTGATTTATATGCTTTATTTTTCCAAAAACTCCACAGAAAACTGACAACAGACGTCTCAAAGATTAAGTCAGGAACCACTGAGTCACAGGAGTAGAAGGGTTTTAATAGGTGATCTAGCTCAAATAATTGAGTATGTGAATCCTATCTCCCCAGCACCACTAACTTTTATACCTAAATTTTCTCACTTTTTAAAAATTATCCTCATAATAGGACTTCAATGCTCTTCACAATGGTCCTTCTAGTGTTCTTTTTTAAAATGAAGTATATGGGGAGGGCACTTTGGGTTAAACTGCACATATCCTATATGGAAGTGCCAATTCTTGCTGTTCCACTGCTGAGCCAACTTCCTGGTTTTTATTTATTTTTTTCTTTTCTAAAACTGTATTTATTTATTTGAGAGGCAGAGTTACAGAGAGAGGGGGAGAGAGCCAGAGAGAGAAAGAGAGAGCATGATCTGTCCTCTAGTCCACTCTCCAAATGGCTGCAATGGGCAAGCACTGGGCCAGGCCAAAGCCAGTAGGCTGGAGCTTCTTCCAGGTCTCCCATGTGGGTACAGGGGCTCAAACACTTGGGCCATCTTTGGCTGCTGTCCCAGATGCATTAATAGGGAGTTGGATTGGAAGTGCAGCAGCCAGGACACAAACCAGCACCCATATGGGATGCTGGCCTTACAAGTGGCAGTAGCACAATGCTGACCCCAGCTTCTTGTTAACACATCCTGGGAGGCAGCAAATGATGACTCAGTTGCTTGGGCCCTTGCCACCTACGTGGGAAACCGGATGGAGTTCTGGACTTCTGGTTCCAGCCTAGCCCAGATTGGTCTGTCTTGGGCATTTTGGGAGTGAACAGGCGGAAAGAAGATCTTTTGGTTTGTCTCTGTCTCTCCCTCCCAATTTGTCCCTGTTGTTCTGCCTTTCAAATAGTTGAAAATGATTAAATGAAGGATAAAATGTAGTATGTGGTATTCTAGATATGAAAGTAATATCATCAATGTAATCTCATGGCAGAATAACCAAACCATCATTTTTCTTATTCTAAATTTTACACTTCTGTTAATGAAGTCTACTATGATTAACCTGTTGTTTATTTCTTTTGGTTACCACATTTATTTATTCAACAAAATTTATTGAAGGCCTACCCTGTAAACAAATCCCTGGTTTTTATGGAGTTTACACCCTATGACCTATATCATTGACTTGCAAATGTGTAAGTCCTACATTTGTCTTGAACTTATCTTGAAATTGACTTCTAATTCAGATTCTTGCCAGATTCGCTCCCTGTATAAGCTACTGCTTATTCACATGGTGTCTATTTCTGCTCTATTCTGAGAGAATTTTTAAAGGTTTTATAGCTTACTCTATGTAGGAATGCCAGGGTTTTAGAACAAATGCATCTCTAAGTAGAAATATTTTTATTATTATTTAATTCAAATGTATTTACTGTGTCTTTTCCTTCCTAAAAACCATAACAAATGTAAATACATAAAATTATAGTGAGGTGTCTTAGAAAACAAAGCAACAATGATTACCAAAAAAAACTCCAAAATTAAAAGGTTTAACTTCAAGCAGTTTGAAAAATACAAAAAGAAGAAGAAATTATGCACAAACGCAGAAATCCAAGCCTTGCTTTGTAGTTAATTGCCGAAATGTAACAGTGTGCTGCTGAGGTCAATTGCTAAACCCACATCCCTTAGCACTCTCCCTTGGCCATTTGATTACACTTGTTTCCATTGATGCAAGTGGACTTCGGACATTATTTTAAATTATGCCATAAAGAAATCTGAGCATTTTTTGTTTTACATAGAGAACAAAATGGTTTTGCAGCATCACTGACTAAAATAATAATTGTTATTTCAAAGCACTTTTCAAAAGCATGAGGCACTACTTCTGCCAGGAAGCAAGGATATTAAGGTCATTTGATTTGACATAAACTAATCCATTTAGAGTTTTTCCATAAATAAAATGAAAACAAGGATCAACATTCTGATATGACTGGTTGTATGGCATCTCCTTTACCCCTATATGGAATCAATCTTTATTTTCCTTCTTCAGAGAGTATGTGTGCTTTATTAAGACTTTTCCATCCCATCACCTGTATTTGCTTCTCAGTATTTTTTGGCTATAATACATGATCCCCCCAGATAATCTCTCTGTTCCAATCTTATCTCCTCTTCCACTACCAAAATGTTAATTTTGTAGCATAGGTCCTATCATTTTTTTTTTTTTTTTGAGATTTATTTTATTTGAAAGGCAGAGTGACAGGAAGGGAGAAGCAGAGGCAGAGAGAGAGAGTGATTGTGGCAGCAGTGACTAAGGCTAGGCCAGGTTGAAGCCAGGGACCAGGAGCCAGGAGCTTCTTCCAGGTCTCCTATATGGTACAGGTGCCCAAGCACTTGGACCATCCTATGCTGCTTTCCCAGGCACATTAGCAGGGAGCTGGATCAGAAGTGGAGCAGATGGGACTTCAACTGTCACCCATATGGGACGGCAAGGCTGCATGCTGTGGCTTTCACCTGCGGTGCCACTGCATAGGGCCTATCTTATCACCCTCTTCCTCCAGAATCCATTATCTTGCTTCCTATTTTTTTTGTTCTTTTCCTATGAACATATCATTTATGACTTGTGAGACCTTACCAGGTAATTTCTTTTGTTGTCTTCATGTCAGCAGCTCAGCTGTGTATCTCCTGCCTATCCCTTTTATCTGGAATTTTAAGCTATAGTTTGCTTATGGGAGAAGCCAAAGGAGGATAGTGGCATTCCCTTGTCTTCAGGCTGGGATACATTCTAATGAATGATGAGTTCTTGTCTCTTTGGCAAGAAGGTAGGTTATAGTATCTTGAACAATCATTGAGAGTTGATCAGAAGAGTAGACAGGACAGTGGAAACTACCTGGCAAGCAGAAAAAACAAGCAAAATTCTCAGGGATATTACAGGAAGAGTTTCAGGAGGAGGGGTCTGTGTGGGAAATGGTGAAGGAGCAGTAGAAAGAGTAGCAGATCTGAGAGGGGGTAGGCTGGAAGACTAGGAGATCTGTCAGGATCACAGTGACACAAGGATTCACAACAGAGGGTATGTCAAAAGTATGTTCTGTCCATTTCTCTGCACAATTCAATTTGATTACAAAAAACAGTCCAAAATTCAGTCATAGCTGAATTAGAAACTTAATCAGATATATACATTTTTAAAAAGATTTTTGTTTATTTGAAAGGCAGAGTGACAAAAAGAGAGATAGGGAGAGACAGAGAAAGGTCTTCCATCTGCTGGCTCACTCCCCAAATGCCCGCAACCTGCAGAGCTGGGCCAGGCAGATGCCAGGAGCCAGGAACCAGGAGCTGCTTCTGAGTCTCCCATGCAGTTAGGCCATCTTCCACTGCTTTCCTAGGTGCTAGATTGGAAGTGGAGCAACCAGGACTGGAAGCAGCACTCATGTGGGATGTCTGCTGCAGGCAGTAACTTAACCTGCTATGTCAGGATGCTGGTCCCAGATGGATACATTTTAGATATTAATATGCATGACCAGGCCAGCTCTGTGGTGTAGAGGGTAAGGCTGCCGCCTGCAGTGCCGGCATCTCATATGGGCATGCTCCACTTCTGATCCAGCCCTCTACTATGGCCTGAGAAAGCAGTGGAGGATGGTCCAAGTCTCCCACCTGTGTGGGAGACTCAGAGGAAGCTCTGGCCATTGTGGAGAGTGAACCAGTGGATGGAAGACTTTCTCTCTCTCTCTGCCTTTGCCTCTCTGTGGCTCGCCTTTCAAATAAATAAATAAATCTTAAAAAATGCATGCCTATAATCATATGTGTTAATTAGTTCTTTTCATTCTTGTTGTTGAGATTAGGGCTATATTCCTTTAAAGACTCTGAGGCAGATTTCAAATTGGGGTAGAATGTCTTTTATTAAACATAGAAATCACCAAATTATGGTTTCCTAATAATCTTTTAAGAAATTGCTGACATTTTTATTCCAAATATATTTTGCATTTAAATCCCATATGATTGCAAAGAATCATTACCTTTTTAAATTATCAAGATGATTTTCCAATCATTTGAACAAATCACAAATACTTAAAGGAATTCCATGGTTCATTGTTTCTTGAGTAAGGTAATTTGGAAGAGGAAATAAAAATCAATCCTGCTTCTCTACGTAATAGAAAAGCAAAGGAGAAATAAAAAGAGCAGTAAAATTATACTGGATGTTTGTTTTTATTTCTACTGAGCCAGCATATTTTAATTTACTATCAGCTGAGAGACTCTTAATGTGCAGAGTGGGTCGATAATGTAGTTCAATCACTCTCAAAATTTGAGGCATTCTAGTTAATGAATAAAGGGCTCATTTTTCAATTATAATCCCTGGCAATAATAACCTTATAATGGTGCACAAAGACTGTGTATTTCTTCCATTAATAAAATAGGAAATACTGACCAAATGAAGTTGCAAAACTGTGCTGTTACCAACTGGTTTCTTGGAATTGAGTATTCCAGTCAAGTTAATAATCTGGTTAATAAAAAAATTCATAGAGAGGCAATGTGGTTTCAAAAAAATAGTCCTTACTTGAGCAAGGTATATAATCATCTAAATTTCAGTTTACTATTATGTTAAGTCATAATATGGAGATTGTTACATCTAGATTATTATAGTTATTGTTAAATATAAATGCATATGAAGTACCTATTAATTTTCTTTATGTCTCAGAATTATAATTGGAATTTACACTTCAGTATCTATCTTAGAGGCAGGACTGGCTACCTTGCTGCCTGGGCAGCTAATATCAGCTTTGTCACTTCTATCATCAATATTGTCAGCCTTAATCCCAAACCTGTTATTGCTCCTATTGGGTCAGAGGCAGACCCTCTCTTCACCAGAAGCTCCAGAAGGGGTGGCTTTTTTTTAAGCACTTACTTTATTTATTTGAAAGGTAGAGTTATAGAGAGGGAGACACAGAGAACTCTTCCATCCACTGGTTCCCTCCCCAAATGGCCACAACAGCCAAGGCTGGGTCAGATGGAAGCCAGGAACCAGGAGCTTCTTTTGGAGCACCCATGTGGATGCAGGGACCCAAGGACTTGGACCATCCTCCGCTGCTTTCCCAGGTACTTTATCAGAGAATTGGATTGGAAGTGAAACAGCCAGGACACAAATTGGTGCCCATATGGGTTGCCAACTTTGTAGGAGGTGGCTTTACCTGGTTTGCCACAATATTGGCCCGGCTCTGAGTTTCTTAGTTTTCTTTCTTTTTATTTTATTTTTTAAAGATTTATTTATTTATGTGAAAGTCAGAGTTACACAGAGAGAGAAGGAGGGGCAGAGAGAGAGGTCTTCCATCTGCTGGTTTACTCTCCAATTGGCCGCAACAGCCAGAGCTGCACCCATCTGAAGCCAGGAGCCAGAAGCTTCTTCCAGGTCTCTCACACGGGGGAAGGGGCCCAAGGCCACATCAGAGAGCTGGATCAGAAGTGGAGCAGCCGGAACTAGAACCGGTGCCCATATGGGATGCCAGCACTGCAGGCAGCGGCTTTGCCTGCTACGCCACAGCACCGGCCTCTCTTAGCTTTCTTAATGTTGGACTTATCATTAGGTGTAATCACTCTCTCAAAACCTCTTGAGATACCCAATCTAAAGATCTGGACTATCTGTAAATGATTTTTTACTGACAATCCCTCCTTCTGTACCTGCTGGTCTGTATGAAGTTACCTCTGACATCAAGTCAGAGTTCATCTCTGTGGCGAGACTTGCTTTGAGAATGTCATATGACCATGCCAATTCAGCCTAGGTAAAATATGTTCCTTCTTTGATTTGCAATTCTAATGCTGTTAAAGGAATAAGGATGAAAAAGGGGGGGGGTGTAAAAAAAGAGTACCTTGAATTTTATTCCATTTAAGAAAAAACATTTCAGCAAGTAGGCCACATATATTTGCATCTTTAAAATTAAATCAATACAGTAATCAAACAAAAATCCATTAAGCTATGAAACAGCAGAGCTACAAATCTATGTTGTTTTTAATGAATGCATTTAATCGTCAAGGGATAAAATGTTCAGAGGAAAGGCTAAATGAGTCCTTGGTTTTAAATAGATTTAACCTTGCAAATACCATTTGGACCCAGCCTCTGGTGCTTAAAAGACGATAGTCAAAAATGCAATTTCCTTTACCAAAAGATGCAAGAACAAAACAGTAAATACTCTTTTTGAAATATTAGCATTAAACATTCATTAAGCATCCACAGGATAGACTGTGCTCTATTAAGTATTTTGGGACCTCTGCAATTTTAGTCGGAACAGTTTTTCTTTTCAGAAATCTTAGAAATCTTTGGATGAAATAAGGAAAGAGGCATCATGTATAATACAAACATTAATTTTTAATATTAAATCTAAAACTTGCTAGATCACTGAGTAAAGAAAGGTACTCTTATAAAACTGTACTTCACAGTATTCTCTATACATTTAAATATACATCCTGTGTTAAAAACAGTATATTAAAAGCGAATCGTTTTTGTTGTGTGTATATGCATGTGTCTGTGTGTGCGCGGCCATTGGAGGGTGAACCAATGGCAAAGGAAGACCTTTCTCTCTGTCTCTCTCTCTCACTGTCCACTCTGCCTGTAAAACAAAACAAAACAAAACAAAACAAACCATGAACACTTCTGTAATGCTAATATGAGCCTGGCACTATCCAAAGGATTCTGTATATGTTAACAGATTGAATTCTCACATTGACCTAATAATGAAGACACTAACATTATTTGTATTTTTCAGAGAAAGAAATGGAATCACTAAGATGGTAAAATAGCTTAGGGTTAGAGCCCTCTGGCTTCCTATACCAAATTCCTACTGATAGGAATAAAGAGTAAAGGAATAATGACTTGTTCACATAAAAATAATTTTACATTGCAAAATTGAGTTTTAAATTTCACGAATATTTGTAAATTTAGGACAATGAAAGTGCAGGACAGAAGCACTCCTTTAAAGAAAATTTTGAAAATAAAATTTTTGTTATCACCATTTTCCTCATTAAGTTTCCTACTTTAAACCATTATGGACTGGTATATTATCAGCAATTAGTTTATGTAGCACATAAGGAGGGAAGGCTAGTTGAGGAGAAAAAGGGTAATTAGTGAAATAAATGAAAGCTAATTTTAGTTGACAGTTTGATAGTCTGGTCTGGAATTTGCATTAAATAAGACATGATTTATTTTCAGATTACCAGACAAAAGATAATTTCATCATCTGGAACAGTAAATATTGGCTATCAAATTGCTTTAAAATGCGTTTATATTGGTTTTGGCATGGATCCTGATACTAATACAGATAAAATATACAGATTTCTAAAAGTTCTTTCATTCAGTTATTCAGCAAATATATATTAGGGGTCCTTTGATATTCTAAGTACTAGATACTTGAGGTAGATCAGTGAAATAAAATAGACAAAGGTCCCTGTCTGATTTTGAGGAAGAGACATAAGATATGATTATATGGTATATGTGATAGAACGTGAATCGTGCTGTGGGATAAAGAGAAGAATGTGTGGTTTGGGGGTTCCAGAGCTACAGGGATGGTTGCAGGTTTAAACAGGATGATCAGGTAAGACTCACTGAGAAGGTGACATCTAAGCTGAGCTTTGTCAACAGGCAGGAGGAAATATATCAGTGTGGAAAACTGGGGGAAGAGCATTTCAAGCAAAGGCAATAGCCAGTGCTAAAACCCTTTGGAGGGACTGCCTGTGCTGACTGAGAGAGGGGGAGGGTGGTAAGAGAGGAGATCAGAGACAGAAAAGGAAAATGGGTTCAGTGACTTTTTGTTCTTAGAGAAATTTGTAGCTATTGGAAGGTTTTGAGCAGAAGAGTGGCATGATCTGACCTATACACTGTGGCTATTGTGTTAATAAGACTATAGAAGTGTCACAAGTGTGGAAGCAGGGAGGATAGTCAAGAAGCTATGACAATAATCCTCATAAGAGAGGGTGATGTTCAAGGTGAGGGCAGAGGAAGTGATGATCCTGATCGTTTTATGAGTGGGAAACCTGCAGATATTCCTGAGTGATGGAAATAGGACTGATGAGCAGAAAAAGTTCAGGGTGCCAACAGATTTTTTTTGGCCTAAGAAACCAGAAAGACAAAGATACTGTTTAGTGGTGTTTGGGTTGTAAGACAGCATACTAGGAGATTAGCCCTAGCAATTTTAAGCTTTTGATATCTTACATATTCAACTAGAGATAGCACATAGGAATTTTGGAATATAAGCTTCAAAGTATGGATTAGCTGTTTGTGGGGCTGGCATTGTTGTGCAGAGGGTTAAGTTGCAGCCTGCAATGTTGGCATACCACATTTGAGCACCAGTTTGAATCCTGGTTGCTCCACTTCTGATTCATCTCCCTGCTAATGTTCCTGGGAAGACAGCAGCAGATGGGCAAAGTACTTGTGCCCCTTCCACCCACGTAGGGAACTTGGATGGAGTTCTAGACTCCTGACTTTGGCCTGGCTCAGCCCTGGTCACTGTGGCCATTTGAGGAATGAAATGCAGAAGGATGATCTCGTTCTCTCTCTGTCTTGACCCTCTTTCTGTCATCCTGCCTTTAAAATCAATAAAACTCCTTTAAAAAAAAAGAACTAAATATTTGGGAGATATCAACTAATAAATGGCATGTAGGTCCTTGAGGTTGAATAAGATGACCATGATAGTATAAATAGACAAGATAAGGAGTCTAAGAACTGGATCTTGCCTCACTCTATTAGGAGTTTGGGAAAAGAGAAGGAACCAGCACGAGAGATTGAGAAGGAGTAAAGCAGAAGAAAATACAGAAGCAGGTTGACTTCTGGAAGCCACGTAAGGAAATCATATTGAGGGAGAGGAAATGAAGTACCAAAAGGATACTGGTGGTTTTGACAAAAGAATGTTTGGTGAAATTATTGGCAAAAGCCTGAGAGAAAAAAAAGATAAGAAATGGATACATGCTGAGAAATGGGGTGATTCTGGAGGATGTATAGAGTTAAACATATTTGTGTGCTGAAGGGAATGAGCCACAAAAATGGGGCTATAGATGATTAAGGAAACAATAGGAAAGAATTGCTTTACTGAAGGGGAATGTGATGTATTCACACTTGGAGTGGACACAAGCACAGTTCATTTATTGTAAAAAATGTGAGGGCAGAGTGCATTGATAAAGATGCTGATAGGTGTATAGATGCGGTTAGTGGTGGGAATTTATAGAAGTTCTCATCAGATCTTTTCAAAATTTTTTAAAGATTTATTTATTTACTTGAAAGTCAGAGAGTTACACAGTGAGAGAAGGAAAGGCAGAGAGAGAAGTCTTCCATCTGCTGGTTCACTCCCCAGTTGACTACAACAGCCAGAGCTGCACTGATCTGAAACCAGTGACCAGGAGCTTTTTCCGGGTCTCCCATGTGGATGCAGGGGCCCAAGGACTTGGGCCATGTTCTACTGCTTTCCCACGCCATAGCAGAGAGCTAGATTAGAAGTGGAGCAGCCAATCGAACCAGCACCTATATGGGTTGCTGGCACTGTAGCCGACAGCTTTACCCCCTACACTACAGCTCCAGCCCCATTTAATTTTCATTTTGCTAACTATGTATTACAAAGCAAGAGAGGGACAATGGACTTCATGTAAACATGCAATGATCAAAATGTTTGGCAATAGGATTTAACTCTGATGAGACAAGGAGACAGGATATGGAGGCACATGTCATGATAGAATGTGGCTGCTAAACAAAGATCATGCATAGAATGCAAGATAGAGCGTAAAGAAAAATAAAGGTGAAAAGAGATCAATTTTTGAAGTGTGAGTCAACCCTCTAGAGATTTACTTCCTACCATGATGTCACAGTTTAACTTGATACGGTGGTAGGTTGTTAAAAATGGCACCCCACGGGGGCCCGCACTGTGGCATAGTGGGTAAAGCAAAGCTGTGACTTGTGGCTCTGGCATCCCGTACATGTGCCAGTTCAAGTTGTAGCTGCTCCACTTCAGATCCAGCTCCCTGTTAATGTGCCTGAGAAAGATGGCCCATGTACTTGGACCCCTGCACCCATGTGGGAGGCCCAGAAGAAGCTCCTGGCCCTTGGCTTCAGATCAGCCCAGTTCCCACTATTGCGGCTATTTGGGGAGTGAACCAGTGGATGGAAGAAGTGGATGGAAGAGCTGTCTCTCTCTCTCTCTCTCTCTCTCTCTCTCTCTCTCTCTTTCCCTTTCAAATAAATAAATAAATCTTTTAAAAAAGGGCACCCCATGAATCGTCCCTCTCTGTTTCTGCACTTTTTACTCTATGGCTTTGCTACTTGATTTGCAGTCTATCTCCCATTCCTTGAAATCTGTGATCTTTTGTGAACTGCTTTGACCTATAGAATGCAATAGAAATGGTTTCTGGGACTTACAAGGCCAGGGCTGGAGACTGTAGTTTTGTTTTCACTCAGAGGAAAAGCCAGACACCATGGAAAGAAGTCCACACTATCCTGCTAAAGAGAAAGGTCCTAGGACAGTGCTTTCTAGAACAAATTTTTCTTGCTATGATACTACATTGTCCAGTGTCTTAGCCACTAGCTGTATGTGGTTATTGAGTACTTGAAATATTACTTGTGACTAAAGCTCAACCTTTATTTAATTTTGTTTAATGCAATTTTCTTTCTTTTTTTTTTAGATTTATTTATTTTAAAGTCAGAGTTACACAGAGAGAGGAGAGGCAGAGAGAGACAGAGAGAGAGAGAGAGAGAGGAGAGAGAGGTCTTCCATCCGATGGTTCACTTCCCAATTGGCCACAACAGCCAGAGCTGCGCTGATCCGAAGCCAGGAGCCAGGTGCTTCTTCCAGGTTTCTCATGTGGGTGCAGGGGCCCAGGGACTTGGGGCATCTTCTACTGCTTTCGCAGGCCACAGCAGAGAGCTAGATCGGAAGAGGAGCAGCCAGGTCTCGAATCGGCGTCCATATGGGATGCTGGTGCTTCAGGCCAGGACGTTAACCTGCTGTGCCACAGTGCAGGCCCCTAATGCAATTTTCAGTGTAAATAGTGAGATATGCCTAGTACTTATCATATTGTAAGTGAATCCATAGAAGGAGACCACATGAAGAGAGGCCATGTTGAAAACTAAGGTGTCCCAACTAACTTTCAGCGTGAAAGCACCCAATGACTGACTTTTTTCTTTGTTAATTCTCTACAGCCAATAGTAAGAGAAACAAAGAAAAGCTGTCCCTGCTGAGCCCTGCTCAAATCTGACCTATAGAATCATGAGCAATGGCCGGCGCCATGGCTCACTTTGCTAATCATCCGCCTGCGTCGCCGGCATCCCATATGGGTGCCAGGTTCTAGTCCCTGCTGCTCCTCTTCCAGTCCAGCTCCCTGCTGTGGCCCGGGATGGCAGTGGAGAATGGCCCAGGTGGTTGGGCCCCTGCACCCACGTGGGAGACCAGGAGGAAGCACCTGGCTCCTGGCTTCGGATCGGCGCAGTGCTGGCCCTAGCAGCCATTTGGGGGGTGAACCAACAGAAGGAAGACCTTTCTCTCTGTCTTTCTCTCTCACTGTCTAACTCTGTCAAAAAAAAAAAAAAAAGAATAATGAGCAATAAGATTTCTTTAAGTCACTAAATTTGAGGCAGTTTGTTAAGCAGCAGTAGGTAATTGATATATACATAGTGACTGCCATCCTATGACGCCTGTCTGAAGCAGGTAACTGGTTTTTCCCAGGAAACTATAGCTGCTTTGTATCCATTCAAACTATAATATTGCTATTTTACAGATAATGTGTCCATTAAAACTGTGATATTGTATTCTACAGATAATTAACTGCACCCTTCCCCAATTTAAGAAATTAAGAGGCTTGCATAGCAGGTGTCAGAAATCAAGCACATTTTTGCTATTAAGCATCAGGGTCTTTATGTACAGCCTTCTTATTTCTGCTCAAAGAAAGATCACTATGAGAATGAAAGTTTGTAACAATGGGCCCCAGCCACTGGTTTGAGTGTTTCTTCTTTGGATTCAACATACCCTTTAAATCTAGATACCTCCTATTCCCACAAATCTGTCCCAATGACATAGATTCTATAATCCCTGGCCATATGTAAGAATAAAACACTTTTGGCTAGAGGTGTCGGCTGAGCTGGGAAGGGCTGGTAAGTTCTCGTCTACAGCACCTATTGATATAACTCCTTTTATAGAATTGCTGGTAGTTTTCCTTCAACTGTCCCCTCTCTACTGAGGTCCTGACTCTGCATTGTATAAAATCCTTTTATATTCCTGGTCACCTGGAATTTGTACTATTTGTATCTGTGTGCTTCACTCCCTTGTTATATTCTCAGGATCAAAGAAGGCTCTTAAATTATTAATGAAAGGAATCACTGTGCAAAAGTAACTTTTACATGACTAACAATCCTCATTTAGTATTTCTTAATATCAATAAGCTGACCTCTGCGTGTTCTCTCAAGTTTGTATTATTTTGATGAGTATTTATGAAGGGGAAACACATGAGAAATGGTATTCTCATTCAATATATCAGGCGAAGCTATGTTAAAGTAGTTCTCTGTTTAATATATAAGGCTTTGACAATAAAACACTATGTAGGGTTGAATGCACATATCATTGTAGGAAAGATTGCTGAGAAGAAACTTCTTGAATTTCATTCTTTTGAAAATGTATACATTCTTCTGCATTGCAGGTTGTGAAAATAAATTATTCAGTAGATTTGAAATTCCCTGTAGATTGCTAAGATCACCTACCCATTTTAGAACACTCTGGAGCTCTGTGAACTGTTGGATTCCTTTGATCACAGGAGAGTAGGCAAGTTGGGCTTCAATCCTCATCTGGCTTTAGTCATATGTGTCTTTGTGGAGTTTGAGAGCTGTGGGTTAAGGAGCACAAGGGATCCTCATGTAAGCAGAGCAAATATGAGCATGGAAAAAAATGAGGCCAATTTGAAAGTGTTAGCAACAGAAACCAGGCAAAATCAAGAGGGTGACAGAAGCAGCAGAATGCTCAGTGATTCCAAGAGAACAGGGAATACATCTGGTTTTCTTGCCACTATACCCCCAACCTAATATAGTCTCATTGCTATATTATGAGACTCAGAGATCAAGAAATGCTCATTGAATGAATAAATTAACAAATTATAAACTCGCAGTTGAGCCAACAAGGGAGTGTTTAGTGCTAAAAAGTAAGCTGAGCATTAGACCAAGTTTTGCTTTGTCACATCAGGTTCCTCTGCCAAGGCAGATGTGAGTACTATTCAGATTTAAAGTTTTATTTTATTGTGAAACTAGAGGCTTTGGCAGCATTTGGAAAAGTTGGAGGACAATGGTGTCCAAGCATCAAACAAGGGAAAAGAGAAGGAGAGAGATATTTGTTGAACATTTCCTATTTGCTGTGCACCGTGTCAAACATGTCACATACGTTATTTAATTCTTATAATTTCTGTGAAAGGTACAACTCTTAGTCCAATTTTACTGACAAATAAATGAACAGAGAATGTTTAATTAACTCACTCAAGCCTCTAAACCATTTTCCATTGTAAAACTGAGATTCAGACACACTCTGTCTGACCTAAGAGGTGGGTTCTCAAACTCCATCCCAATGCATTCCACAGCTTCCTTCCCAGCCCTGAAGTTTAAAATTAAGTCAAAGCCTCCACTGGCGGGGTCCTAGATTTGGCACTTTTAACTGACGCACTCTTCAGATGATTATTTTATTTTTGAATCATTTGAGGACCACCGCTTGACATGGTACACTCATGGTTAACAGTCTCTCTTAAAAATATTGGTTAGACTTTCAATATTTCACTGATAAACAAGTAGGTGTTTTATTTTTAACCATTGAATAATTTTTTCCTAAAAATCTTAGAAACAAGAGTATATATTAATTTGCGCTTCTAAGAGAAATGTGAACTGTATTTGAATGGAAGAATATTGTGGTAATATTTTACTCCTTTAGGAATACATTCAACGTGAATACTGTTTGTAAAAGAAACAAAAAAATATTGAATCATTAAACGATTTGTTTAAAAAAGAGTTATAAATAGTTTGAATTCCAATTAATGTTTCACCACATAAAAGGGTGGTTAATCTCTAAAAGGAAAATCATTAAAGCTAATTGGATTTTAAAATCTGAAAAGCCCACAGGGATAGGCTTTTCTTGATTAAAAATTTTAAACTCATTTTACAGCACACATTTTGGCTGGGTTAAGGAAGGGTAATTAACTTCCTGTGGAAGATTTACTAATTACCACCAGAGTAAAATCAAGTTAAACTAGCCTTGAACTTAGAAGCAATGTAAAAATATTTATCAGGTACAGCAGAATCTAGCACCACAAATAATAGGATGATCTCTTTAATTTTTATGCCTAGATTTTATTTTGATAGCTCTGACAGATTTCTCAAGTTTTTCATGAACATTATTAACTTGGCTATCTTGTTTTAGGCTTACTAAGCTTTATAAATTATATTTTTTAAATTACAAAATTTAATAAGTATAAAGCTACTTGGGATTGGCCCGGTGGCACAATAGGTTAATCCTCCACCTGCGGCACTGGCATCCCATATGGGCACCAGTTCTAGTCCCAGTTGCTCCTCTTCCAGTCCAGCTCTCTACTATGGCCTGGCAAAGCAGTAGAAGATGGCCCAAATGCTTGGGCCCCTGCACCCGTGTGGGAGACCCGGAAGAAGCACCTGGCTTCTGGCTTTGGATTGGCACAGCTCTGCTGCCATCTGGGGAGTGAGCCAGAGGGTGGAAGACTTCTCTCTGTCTCTCCCTTTCACTGTCTGTAACTCTACCTCTCAAATAAATAAATAAAAATCTTAAAAAAAAAGCTACTTTATTGCAGAAACATGAGTTTTATAAAATGTCTAATAATTAGATCTACAGTTTTAAATAATTAATGTTGAGTATATAGATTGATCTAGTGCCAAATTAATTCAAAATTCCATGATTTTTATGCTTGAAACACCTGAAAACATTTAATAAACATTTTGAAACTTTTTAGATCTGTGGTGGAAAGAGTTTTTTTAGGCTTCCTCTTTTTAGATCTATAGGGGAAAGAGTCTTTTTTTAGGGTTCCTTGCTCTGAAAAATAGGTATACATATAAATCAGTTAATATTTGTATACTGGCTAAATTGCTATAAACAGTTTTTGACACAATACATTTTGTAACTTAAGTTGTCAATGTGTAAGAGACTGTAGTGTAGTGTTACATAACTCAGTGATTAGAAAGGAGACAAACTCCTCTTTTAAAGGTTTTTCACAGTTTATTTTCTAAAGGAATGGACATTGAAATTTGTCACTGAGGAGTTTCTTTTTCCTCCTGTAGTAGGAGGAAAGTGGTTAGTCCAGGGGGGCTCAGAATTTATGCAAAGAACTTCCATATATCAGATTGGTGAGTATACATCCTGCTTGAAGACTTAACAGGCAAGTGTCACTTGGTTGGGTCTGTGAATATTAAAAATGTTGACTAAGAGAGGAGACCTCTGATTTCCTGGAAGCATTCCCAGTGACCAGATGACAGGTCATTTCCCTATGATACCTTTAGGATTTTAATACACTGTATTAAAGGTTTCTGTGCAGGGGCATTAAAAAGAAGAGAATGGGTCAATGTTTGAAGGCAACTGCAGAAAACCAGAGGCACATAGGAAAATAGAAGGTAATAAAGAAGGAATTCTGGAGCAATAAAATCTGGTCCAGGACTAATGAGTGAGCATCAGCGATCTTCAGAATTTCAGAGAAGACAATTGGCTTTGTGCAGTCGTATGAGATGGAGGCATAGTTAATTTTTCAAGGATAGGGTTTCTAAAATGGAGCTCTGGTTCAGCCTGGCCCATTGTCTGGAAGAAGGACTTGGGACTCTAGGTCATTTAGTAAGTAAACCACAGCTCATCACATAGGAAAACAAAAATATATAGCAGAAAAGAGTCCTGTCAAGAAAGTGGAGAGGCCAGCGTCATGGCTCACTAGGCTAATCCTCTGCCCATGGCGCTGGCACTCAGGGTTCTAGTCCTGGTTGGGGCACCGGTTCTGTCCTGGTTGCTCCTGTTCCAGTCCAGCTCTCTGCTGTGGCCCGGGAGTGCAGTGGAGGATGGCCCAAGTGCTTGGGCCCTGCACCTGCATGGGAGACCAGGAGAAGCACCTGGCTCCTGTCTTTGGATCCGCGCAGCGCCAGCCATAGCGGCCACTTGGGGGGTGAACCAGAGGAAAAAGGAAGACCTTTCTCTCTGTCTCTCTCTCTCTCACTGTCTAACTCTGCCTGTCATAATAAAAATAAAAATAAATAAATAAATAAAATAGAGAGAAAGTGGAGAAATTACAAGGCCTGGAACAAAGAGGGCATCTGTCCAAAGCAAACACTAAAAAGGATCTTTCATAGTACTGCTTTGTTTCTCAGACTTTGGGTGCCTTTGGTAGTTCAGTATTTTATATTGATTAGATTACACCATGAAGCATCTGGGTATAAATGGTAGGAAGTGTGCTTGGTGAAGCGGGTTGCCCAGTTCCTGGCTCTGGGCCTTTGGTTAGCTTCTGCTGCTATCATCTGTGGGTCATGGCCATGGACTGTTCTTTCTTAGCTTAGTTATGGGACGTTTCTCCACACTTGTGACTCCCCTGAAGACTGTGGCTGTTACTCTATTCCTTTCAGAACAGGCTGTCCAGTGTAAGGGCTTTATTGCTGGATATGTTCCAGCTACAGAATCCCCTTCTGGGAATCTCCCCACCTCTACCATCATACCCTCAGTGGTTCTGAGATCCAACAGAGTCACTCAGGAATGCAAGACATCTGAGAAGGAAGAGGCAAGAAAACAAGAGTCTTGAAATCCATCTCTCTCTATTGCTTTTATTTCTAATAACAAGAAATACAGACAATATATATTTTTCTGATACATTTTTAATAAATTAATTATTTTACAGATTGAAATGTTTTACTACACGTTAATTGGTTACTATGGACCTGCAAAAATGCTGATTTGACTTTTCATAGCATATGGCAAAAATCCACATTCCTTAAATGGAGAAGTGAAGTTAAGTTTCCTATGTTGATAGGACATAGAGCCCTCTCCTCCCTCTTCCAGGTGGGAAGAACTTCACTGAAGGAATTAGACTCTTATAGGAGAAATGAGGGCTGCATGTGTAATAATGAAACTTGCAGTCATAATTGTATCCATTATTGCTTTAAAAAACCCCACAAATATTATCATTAAACTTCTGAAAATAAATGATTCTAAAGCACTTAAAAATTGGATGAATAAGTTATTTCAAATCTACAATTTTACTTTCAGTAAGCAACCAATCTACTGTACATGCTCTCCAAAAGTGGACAATACACTGTATAATGCAACTTCACTCTCAAAAATGTTTCTGATTAACTTTTTCATATACCAAATTAAACCCCCTGAAGTTAGTTGTATAAACAATCAAAAGCAATTTTCTCAATCTTTGATTATAAGCAAGACATAAAATATTGCAAAAATAATTAACATGTATTTTAACAGATAACTAACATACAATATGGTAGCATTCTAAATTATAAAATTCTAACAAAATAATTTCCTTTGTACATGAAAAGTTTGCCAAAAGTACAGATGTATTAAACTTAAACCCATTCAATAACAATACAACTATAACATCTATCTTTTGCTTCACATATTTGCTCAGCTGAATATCAGTTTATGGGATCTTAAGTAGATGACAGACACTGTGATAATTGCTGCATCTAGAAATCATGAATATAGATCCTTACCATATGTACTTTCTGTTAAATGAAGAAGACAGACATGTAAAGAAATATTCATAGAAAGTGATACTCATTAACAGAAGACTAAACTTTAAGTCATTTCAACAAGCTTATTACCCTTGAGACTAATAACATAACTTGTTGCCCTCATTAGATCTTTATGATTAGGCATGTTGTCAAAGTTGGTGAAATGAACAAAACTGCCTGACTCATAGAGTTATTTAACTATGGCCCTTTTTAAAAAATGAAAATATCATACTCTTAACAACTGGATTCAGATGAATCTTTAAATTTAGTTTATTATTACCATTAGTCTGGTCTATTGATATGTGAGAAAATTGTCCTCCTGAAGTAGGCTAAAAATGATCAGGTTTGTGAGCTGGAAGACCACGCCTTTGCCACGCCCCTGTGCGACTTCACGCCCTACCTGATACCTTCGCCACTCCCCTGTGTGACCTCACATCCTACCTGATACCCTCACCAGGCCCCCATGCGACATCAGGCTCTACCTGACCATACCTGAGCGCCCACCTGCACACAAGCCACTCCCCTGTGGAAAATATATAAAAAGGCAAGGAGCGTCCTAAACTGCTCTCTGCTTTGCTGCCGGTGATAAGTGGCGGATGGCAGCTCAAGGTGCTTGCTGCACATGGCTTTGGCCTGCTGAGTGGTATGGATGCTACCCTAGTTTCCAGACTTTCCCCTCTCTCCAACCTGAACTAAAGCCTTCACTTTCCTAAATACCTCTCGCACTAAATAAAGCCTAAAATGTATCATGCTGTCTTGTTTATCTGTGCCGGTATTTAGAATTCTTCTCTAAATATTAGGCAACAACCCTCTCAGGCTTATTAATATTGGGGATTTATTAATAAGCATATGGTGAAATCGTATGGCACCCCAAATTCCGGTAGCATATGTGGCACCCCAGATAGCACTTCTGGGGGATTTTAAAGGGCCACATTTTTGTATAAATTTTAGGGGGTCATGTCTGGTTTCACTCCCATTTACTACCAAGGTTTATTTCTATCTTCTGTAACTTTTTGGAGCACAAAAATAGAATTCTGAAAAACATACCCAATGAACAACTTATTAAAATTATGCTTTTACATGCAAAATAATGTTTGATTATGTTGATAGGGGAGGGAAGAGGAGGAAGACACAGAGAACTCTACCCTGAGTGGAATTTATGAAAGCTAGAGTGCTAGGTGGTGGAATGAGATGTCTGGTTAAGTTACCAGGTACACTGGGAATGGATAATGAAGCAAGAGTCATAAATGATACAGATTGCAATGCTGATCAGGCTCAATGCCCCCCAAAATGATAGAACTGAAATTCTGTGAAGGAACTGTACAAGGAGAAAGAGTGTAACTCCAGCCCTTGTGGAAGATGTTAAAATGCGAAGCATTTGAACATGAAGGAAAATGAGACATCTGGCATGTACAGATAGTAACCTAGCATCCAGGACTGGAAGTTATTACAGGGAGGCAGAATTGTCCTCACTGTAAAGAACTTTCTCATAGAACTGTCAAAAAATGGAGAGAGTAACCATTTTTTTGCCAAAATAGAAAGAAAAATATATCATTTGTCAAGTTTATGTATTAGAATCTAGAGGGACTTTCTATACTAGGTTGGAAGCTGCATTAGATTCCAATGTTTTTGAATTTGCATATGAGTGTAGGATTTAGAAATTATTTTTGATAAGTGCATAACATCTTGTGACTAAACTATTTTGATATTAAATTTGGTCAAATATCATAGTGTCATCAAATGTCATTTGTAAATACATCTAAAGGAAGGCATTTAGCCTAGAGTCTAAGAAGCCCACATCCCACATAAAATGCCTGGGTTTGATTCCTGCCTCTGGCTCCTAACTCGAGCTTCCTGCTAATACAGATCCTGGGATGTAGCCGGAATCACTCAAGTAGTTTGGTTCCTGCCACTCTTATGGGAGACCTGGATTGTGTTCCCAGCTTCCAGGCATTTGGGAAGCAAAACAGCAAATGGAAGAGCAAAAAGCTCTTTGTCTGGCTCTCTCTCAGAAATTCAAACAAAATAAACCACACCTAAACTTTGAAGATATATTCTTCAAATTAAATAATACTTAATTAAAATCTATACATTTGGCTATATAATGACATTTGCAAGGGAATAAGAACAATCATTCAGGACAAAATTTTAGATATTTTGGATTTTATTTACTAAAAAACAAACATGTACTTAGGGCAAACAGAAGGAAAAAGGCCAATTAGCAGCTCATTTGGAATGTCAGCACCATTTAAAACTTTTCCTGAGTGAATAAAGAAATTCCTTTGAATGAAAATGCTCCTATTATGTAGTTTCAAAACTCAAGTCCTGTTTAGAAATTCTGAATATTCAGAATCATTGAAATTGAGTTTCTTAGAATGCCTAAAATTCTAAATAAGTTGGAGGAAGCAATTAGCAGTATACCAGAAAATGGTTGAGATTAAACTTTGTAAATAGAATGTAAAAATCTTTGGTTTTGCATCAAGTGAGGGAAATTATTATGTTAATAATACTCTGCCACATGCCAGTCTTTGATAAGTCATCTTATTTTAAAGCATGACTTTATAAAGTGTGGTAAAGTTGTTTCTTAAACTAAATAAAACTCTGCTTTCTATAAATTCCAGCCCTTGTTTCTAGGTTGTCCTCTGGAGCTGTCTGTCCCTCAGAAGAAATTTTTGAGACTTATACTTTAATTCTACACATGAGTTTCCAGAACACTAAAAATGATTTTAAGTAACATGCATTGTATATATATTTATATATTTAATCATTAAAGCATTTATTGCTTCCAAATACCAAAGTGTAAACAGATATGTCCTTCTGTGCTTGACTCTGATTTTCAAAGGCATGCCTTTAAGCCATGAACACTGAACACTTAAGTCAATTGCTTATCTTTGTATATGGGGAAAATGGAATCATATTACAGTATATGGTCACTGTCAAATAATATTCTAACTCTCAAGGTAACATGTAATGAATATTGCTGTGATAAAGATTTCTTTCTCACGCACTACCAGAGCTGAGTATTATGGGAATATAGTTAATTTTGATTACACATATATTCTTCATACTACTCAGTCTCAAAGGCTTTAGATGAACAAAAGGTGCTTCACAATCTAACTCGTTTTTGGGTCACTCAAGGAATGTCCATTAACTTTGAATTGATTTCATAAGTTTAATCATTTTCTATATTTACTAATGCCATATACAACTACTTTCAATATTAGAAGACATTACAATATTAAAATATTTTTGCATTCATAATCCACATGTAATGAAGAAAAATGATAATAATGGACTTAGAAATGTTAAACAATTTTTCCACAGGAAAGACAGCAATCTGAATAATGAACACAATTATTTTGTTTCTTACATTATAGCATTGGTTGAAGGATTTAATGAAATGAAAACAGACTTCAACAAAAAAAGACTAAGAGGCCTAGGAGGTGATTTTCTCTTACCTAATCTTACAGACAGGAAAGGAGCTCCTTCTGGAGGCACTGAGAATGGAGTTGAGGGATCCCTGAGATTTTCAAGTCAGAAATCCGGAATGGCGTGTGAGACCAGAATGATGGGTGGGATTAAACAGTGAAGCCACATAGTGGGCAAGATCAGAGGAGATAGCCTCTTTTGGTCTGTGTTGTTGGGTTCCTTGAGGATTCTGAAGATGATACTATTTCTCAGTAAGGCAGACAGATTAAATGAAAGTACCACCTTTACAAAAAGATGCAGAATTAGAGTGATTAGTTAATGGAACCAAGCCCAGCACAGACTGCTGCTGTAACAGGAAATAAAAACAAACAAACAAACAAACAAAAAACAGTAAAAAAGGGAAGAGTTCGGGGTTTTCTGATTAGACTGAATTGTTTTCTTGTAGTAGTAACAGGTGAAGCACACAAAGATGCAGATGTAAAGGAATGACAATATGTGAAAATCATTAAGTAGCAAGTACAGGAATTGTAGGAACTAAGGCAGAAAACCTCTGCTTTATATTTAATCAGCTGCAGAAGGAGCCACCCAGGCCTTGATAGCTAGACATTTATAGAAATACTATCATAAATCAATAATCAATGAGAATAATGGAGGAAATCAAGATGAAACAGTATCAGGGAGGGATTCGAGTTTGCTTTAGTTCTGTTTTTGGAACAGATGAGCAATTCCTAGAGCCAGTGATTAAAATGATATTTATTTTAAATATATCCTATATATACTTAACAGTTCAGTAAATCCACATGTATATCACTCCCTGTGTTATGTTCATTCTCTCATTTGCCTCCAAAGTAATATTCACACGTAAGAGCCTCTAAAGAACTTTCTTTTTAAATACACAACACACAGAGGGAAGGACAGAGTCAACTCATGTGCTTGTATAGGAAGTCCATCAATTCTACACAATAATCTTCATGCTACTGTCATTTGGTTAGATATGATCTCTGAATTTGGAATGCATGAAAATGTACTCTCATATTCTATTTAATTTTGAAAAATTGAAACTTATGATTGCATATATTATATAGTAAAATAAAAGGATCTTCATGGAGATGCATGAGGGTACTTCCAAAAGTTCATGGAAAATGGAATTAAAAGGTAAATTTGCTTTGGTGCAAAACATTTTGAAACCCATGCATAGACGTTTAATAACATGCATTTTTCATGAACTTTGTGAAGACCCCTCATATTTCCACTTAGGAACATACTTAAGAATAAATACATTTAATGTAGATTAACATTTGTTAGGGATTATAGGAAGCTAATTTTGGTTCTAGAGAACCACCACGTATGTATTACCTGAGATATAAATCAGGGGTCTTAAAACATCTACATATTTTAAACTTATTAAAGAAACATACTCTCTTGCCAGGCAGGATCATCTAGCTGAGAACAAGGATAATCCATGTTCTTTCATTGTTTGGGTTAAAGGCTAAACATCTAAACAAATGCGAGGTGTGAATACTGTCAATACTAAAAGCCCAGTCATTTTCTCTTTAATTTAGAAGGTAACTCACTGTAATTTAACTGAAGTAGTGAACTAATATGATGTTTATAATTGGGATATATCACCATAGAACATTGATGTGGCACTATAAATCCTAGAAATTTTTTGTTGTAGCTCAATTTGGACAAAGTTTAAGAAATATACTGATAATGGTCTACCTATCTAAAGGTCAAATTTTTCTACATCCTCAATTATACTGGAACCTGGCAAGGAAACAGAATATGTACTTTAGGTTTACATCCCAGAATTCAAAAATGTAGTACACTCAATGGTTTATACTTATGTAACAATAAAACTCAGGCCGGGTTTAATTTAGAACTACTCATTAAATCTAGAATATTAACTTATTAAGCTTGAGCCAGAAACTAGGAGATAATTCTGCTAGAAATTGAAACTAACTGATAGTAAAAACTAATAGAATCAGCAATTTTACAAACATTAAGTAAATGCCACTGGCATTAGGGCATTATAACATGGTACATTATGCTCTTAATGAAGAGTTGCATCATAAAAAAAAACTAAATTACATTTACTGTGCTGTTTAGAAGACTAAGGAAATACATATATTGCATTTTAGAAAAATTTCTTACCCCAAAATGATAAAGTAATGATCATAAAAGAAATGAATTCAGCAACTCTTCCCCTGTAGTAAGAAGGTAGGATTCTCACCTATTTCTAATTGATTTTTCACTTCATATAATATAGAGCATACACATTTTTATTCCAAGATTTCCCCCATCTATACAGAATATGTGAAATATTGATTTGTTTTTATTAGTCTTTCATGGATAAAGTATGTTAAAAAGCAAAGTGTCGAAAGCTGATGAATGACTTTTACTTAGACATTGAAACACTAAATATTCTGGATTCTCCAAGGCTAAATTAAATTCAATATAGTTTTTGGTAAAATGTACTTCATATTTTAAAGTTTCTGGGAACTGTTTATTCATATACAATAAACATACATAGTGATTTTCTAATAGCAGGAACACTTTATTAAGCTGTAAAGACCTTTTTACCAATTCTATGGTAAACAAATTTACTGTAGGTTACTAGAACTGGAATAATTTTAGAATGACTAAGCACATTCTAACATACTAGTATTAGAAATGATTAGAAAACCACGGATCCCTGTATTTATTAAACTGAATCACTTGGCAGTAAAATTCAGTTAAGGCTCTTGGCATTGGTGAAACTTCTTCCCACTCAGACCTGCTGCTGTGGTAGACCTGCACTTCATCTGTGATTTCATCTGGTGCATAATCACCGCCTAATATATAAATTTTATCTTCAATTCCAATTGCACCTGCATTAAAGCCTGCACATTCAAAAGACCCCTCACCCTTCCAAACACAAGTATCTGGACAAAAACTATAAACCTTATAGGTGGAAAGGTCACATATATATAGTGTGCAGTTTACTGGGACAGCTTTAATTAATGTTGCATGAAAAAACTGCCCAAACTCTGCTACTAGTTCAGACCACTGATCAGTTATAGCATTATATTTAAAGAAGCAATCTAGTGATGGGTTAAATGCATCTGTAATCTCTACTTCTGATCCAAGAACATAAATCACATTTTGGCATGCACTTGCTTCTGGATAGTATATGCCTCTGGGTAATGGGCTAACAGATATCCATTCTTTGGAAAGAGGGTTATAAGATTCAACATCTAAGAGACTTTTAATGTCCTGAGAACCTCTAGTCTTTCCACCTATGACAAATAATCTATTGAGAGCCATAACTGATGTATGCATTGTTCTTGGTGTTTTCATAGTTGATACCAAAAAGAAATCATTTTTGACTGGACAGTAGCACCAAGTCTGATCGGTGGCATCATGATAGGACTCAGCAATGTGAAGTCGAACCTTTCTACAACACTTCCCTTTGCAACCACCTGTCAAGAATATTTTCTCTCCATAACTAGACAGACTAGATCCTGGCAAATCAATCAGGTGTGATTGTGGCAGTATTTTCCATGAATCAGTTTTAATATTATAGCAAAACGTATATTGATTTTCTCCATTCTCCTCAGTTTTATGAATGAATATGTATTTTTCAGTTGTGGATGGTCGAGCATCAGGAAAAAGGCCACTAGAACCTTGCACACACTTAATTGCATCCGTGATTATGTCAAAACAGTTTGTGCTTTTGAGCAAACACTCTTCATTGAGCAGACAGTCTTGAAGTGTCTCCTCAGATAACTGGTGTAATCTTACTTTTTTAATCAAATGAGGCAGATGTTTTTGCCTTGATTCTAAGTTATGCTTAGTCCAGCTAAGGACAACCTTCAGTACAGTTTCTTCTTCAGGAACATTTAATTCATCTGATTCCAGACATTTTTGCAGTACTCCAAAATTCATCTCTAAGAAATCACTGGATTTAAATAATAAAGAAAAGTGATGTTGTACAAAGTACAATGCATGATTAAACAGACGAGTAGAGCCATAGCTATCTGATATAGATAATAACTGTAAACAATTGACAAGATTAATACTTTTTATTAAAAAGTCACTGCAAGCTTTGGATAGGAAGGAAACTTGAAGAAATGATGACAACTGGAAGAACATTTCCACATTATCATCCGTTATTTTTGTTTTTCCAGTATAGGCATAATCAAGAAATGCTTTCACTGCTTTGGAGGATAAGTTAGTAATGGTAACACTTCCGTCATCTCTTTCTTTCATGTTTACTTCAAACATAGCCCTGTAAAAATAAAGAACACAAAAGAACAAGTAAACAGGAATATTTTATTCCATAATTATTTTCAATAGTACCCTCAAGCAGTTTCCTTTACCCTTAATTTAAAAACATATTCATAAAATTGTATTTTAATAGCATTCTAATAAATTATCCTAATGTGTATAATAATATGCCATATTATTTACTGCCAATAGATAACTTCCATATTAAAAATAAATATATATACATATTATAGTTGAGGTATAGCAACTAGCTCAATATAAAACTATAAAATAAACATTTTATATACTAATCTGTTCTTATATATTATCCATAAAACTAGGGAAAGATTTCTCTAATGGCAGAATTTCTTTATGGGTTAATTAGTATAAACTATGCTGCTAAAATTATGCAAAATATAATGCTTTGGGGTTTAGGATTTAAGATGTTTTCCAAATTCATGTTAGATTTGACACTAATGCAATATGAAAGATGGAGCACAGTGAGATGCCAGATGTTTCCAATGAATCTACCACATAAGACACACATCTGAAAAAAACCACTTTTCATCCAGCATCTTGGGGAGAAGGGAATATAATTTCATGAAACCATAGAATAGCAGTATATTACACCAAG
Source organism: Oryctolagus cuniculus (assembly GCF_051225735.1). Lineage (NCBI taxonomy): Eukaryota > Metazoa > Chordata > Mammalia > Lagomorpha > Leporidae > Oryctolagus > Oryctolagus cuniculus. Next base: position 97,831,824 of record NC_142867.1, read on the forward strand.
GCCAAGTGGCAAAAAATAAGTAACAGCCCTTGAAGACAGCGATATACCCTCAATTTTGAATGAAATTAGTTTCAAAATTCTTCATAATAAGTTCTATTTTATCCCCACATAGTAAAGTTAAAAGAATCTAAACAATAGGGAGTTTCGTTGGCTCAGTGTAAACAACAATATAGATTATCTGGAAAATGTGTGGGCATGGGCTAAAATGTATTTTACTGTTGGTTCTGGTTAATAATGGTTTATATTTATGCCAGTATTTGTTCAGGACATCTTTGTAAGTAAGGTCACTAGATGCCCAAGTACTCTGGGGGGAAAAATTTTTACCTAACAGAGTTTCCTCCAGAAGGTAACCAGATTGATTACAACAGCACAGATCACCTGAATAATGAGGTGCTTATCGAATAAAAAATACTTTCACAAGAAAAGAATGATAAGGTGCCTTCCCACAGCTATTCAGTACTTCTTAATATAAAATAAAACAAATGCAGTTATGAAAATTATTACACTTGATACCTTATGCAGGGATTTTCAGTTATGTATATCAATTTAAAAATATTAACCTGTGATGGCAATTAGATTATTAATGCATCTACAGTTAGTTTTGCATAATATTAAGAGTATGGTTTTTTAGAACTGACAAGCTGGGTAGGAATCTAGCCTCTGCCAGTTATTAATTGTGTGACCCTGGGGAAATGTTTTATTGTGCTTCAACTTCTTCACCTGAAAATGGGGATACTGGTAGTATCTCAGTGGATTGTTGGAAGGAACAAATAAGTGAACTAATATAAAGTGTTAGCTGTTAGTGTTATTATTTCAAGAAAACAAATGTTTTCTATCGGATTTATGTATTTTTAGTTTATCATTAGTTTCCACATTTTGAGAAGGCACATATAAGTTCATATTTCTATACTTCATCTTTAAAGTATCCAGTTAGTATCTATTTTAAATTTATCTTATAATAAAGCAGTTAATACGTTTGATATCTTTTAAGTTTTATCTCCAGTGACTGATTTTATATAGCCATCATAATTTTCATTGTCCAAATAACAAAGTAATGGATATTTATCATGCATTGTGTACTTTTCTAACATTTTATTTTACATTTTCCTTCCAGTTATCCAATGACTGAATTTTATATAATAAATTAGTGAAGTTATCATAAAAGAATGTAATTTGTCAAATTCTAACCACATTTATATATCTTTTATGTGAACTGTGTACTCATTTGCTAAACTACTATTGATAATAAAGGATATGCCATTTTTTCTTTAAAACAAGTAGAAAATAACATTGTTTTAACAATAATTTTGAAAATTAAAAGCAGACCAATAAAAAACTAGGATTATGCTGAACAAATTATTATGGGCAAAAACTATGTACATATACAATTAATTAAAAATAACTTTAACAAGAAGTCTACAAATCCAACTGCCACATGAACCTCTTATCAGCATGAAAACATTATAGCAAAATCCAGCTATTTATTCACACTAGATTATTTCCATTTTTGCTATATTAGGAAATACTATTAATATTCATAGTAGCTAATATTAATTAAATGTAGTGGGCACTGTGCTAATCATTACTTATAAATTATTTCATTTGCCCTTCATAATGACCTATGAGTTAGTTTTTTTATTTATTAGCCTTTTTTTTAATAGACAAGGAAACTGTAGCCTAAAGAGGTAAAGTAACTTACCTAAGGTCATATATCTAATAAATGGTAGAGTTGTGTTTAGATTTAGAGAATATACCTTAAGAGACCAAGTCCTTAAACATTAGATTGCATAGCTTGCTGTGAAGAAGAGGTGACATGAAGGGTAAAGGAGAAGGAAAGATTTACATGGAAGAAAAATCAGTTTAGAAAAGAGGAAGTATGATACAAGTAGAATATGATAGTGGCAGAGTATAAAAACACTTAAGATCCAAAGGGATTTCAAAGGAGAATAAGACTATCTGACAACAAAAGAATAGTTTCATTAGGCAAACAACTAGTTCAAGACTGTTGTAGCTGAAGTATCACCAGTAAACTGCGGTACAACACTGAGCAAATGCTCCTAAATTCAATGTAAGAAATCCTACAGAGGCAGGTTTTGAGTAGGTAGTAAATATCAACAAATGTTGGTTTATTGAAATCCAATGTATAAGAAATATTCTATTGTCAACAAAGGTAAGTTATAATTAGATCTTGGTAGAACAATAGAGGTTAAATTATGGATTAAAACCAGTATAAATTAACTTGAATTTATCTGTTTTTATCAAGTTTATTACTAGAGATTCAAAACAAGTTTCCTTCAATGTAAAATTGCTTCCAATATTGAATATAATGCAAAATACTGCAATTAGGATTTAGGTCCATTGCAGTATGACTATGGGGACTGAAGGCCTGTGAGACATGAAGGTAGGCTTGTCTGTCTACTGATCAAGCGTGCTCACAAGATGGTATCAGCTTGGTATAATTACCATAGCATTATTAGGTCTTGTGTTTGACCTTTAAATTTGTAGGATCTGAAACTTGCTGGATCATGGTGGATTCTTGCAGTGTCATCACTAGAGCATTTCCTATAGGGTGATCTACAAGGGAAATTAAATTATATTAAGAAAGTTCTTTAGCATCAGAACAGTTGAATGCTCTAAAGAAATATTTTTAGCTATAGAAATTTACCTTACCATACACATATCTTTGTCAAAGAAGAGAGAAATTTAAAAATTATCTGGGTTAGAGTTCCTCCTCCTTTGATATTAAATAGGTACAGTACCTAACTGAAATTTTCTCTCCACCTTATTTTCTTTGAAACTCTTTTTTGCATTTTGTCCAACTTGTTCTTCTTTTTCTAAAATGATATAGTGTACAGACACCACACCCCACCTTCAGCAAAGCTAATCACTGATCAAAAGCAATTTTTCCTCTAGAATATTTCAAAGGACTAATGTTCCATGGAACTTTGGGAAATGATTGTCTAGGGAGACTCATGCCTTTAAAAGTGCAGTTTTAAATTATGCTGCTTCCCAGCAGAAGATGGCCCAAGTTCTTGGGCCCCTGCACCCAAGTGGGAAAACTAGAGGAAGCTCCTGGCTCCTGACGTCAGATTGGCTCAGCTCCAGCCATTGCGGCCATTTGGGGAGTGAACCAGTGGATGGAAGATTCTCTTGCTCTCCCTCTCCCTCTCCCTCTCCCTTTCCCTCATCCTCTCCCTCTCTATCTAATAAATAAAATAAATCTTTTAAAAAATTATGCTGCTTCAAAGTTGCTATTGCTGGTTCCAATTGATTTTTCTTTAAGAACTAAAAATTACTGTCATACTGCTGTGGGGGCAAATTGTGTGTACTTATAAAACATATTATAAAATATGAGGCACAGACAAGGTAAAGTACCTGAAAAAGTCACTGCATGCTGCTAACACACAACGATGACAAGGAATTATTTCATCCTTCATGATTATTTTGAAATCATAAAAGATATTTTGTTCTCTAAAATTCTGTAGTACACTTAAAATTTTCTGGCCATGATCTTCTGACACAAGTAAGTTGTTTTTCTTCTCAGATGGAATTCCATTGCATGAGGTTCGCTGGTTGAAATCATATGAATTATCCATAGCCAGTTTCATCTGTTCTTAGAACTAGAGGGGAAAAAAAAAATCACCAAATAGTAGAGACCTAATGAAAAACTTAAACTCCAGAATTTGCCCTGTTAGTGACAATTTTACAAAAATATGAAGAACAATCATAATATAGTAAATCTTGTTCTAAAGATTTGCTTGCATTACATTTAATAATAAATCTCTTTAATTTACATGAATGTTTAGCTCATTAGAATAAAAATCATATTATTAAGGTCTAACACTCAAGGCTACATAATAGTGTTGAATCACAAACTATAAGTTGTACAAATACATTGCTCATAAAAGATCTCACTACAAAACTGATCTTACTGTCTCACATAAGAAGTAATATTTCTAGTTATTATTTGAACAAATTCCCAAATCACCCATTCTCCTATAATCAATTTTCTTTTGGTAGCAAAACAGCTGTTAATATGTTGAACTAGAATCATAGACTATATGTTTTCCAAAATTATACTTTTAAAAATAATTAGGTGAAAAAGATCATTGTTATGTTGTATTAGGTAGTCATGGCCATTAGCCAGGAAGAAAGTGGCAAGCACTGGTCCAACTCGGCCTATTTGAATGCAGGAAGGAGAAAAGCCAATAACTTTATTTTTTTATTTTTATTTTTTTGACAGGCAGAGTGGATAGTGAGAGAGAGAGACAGAGAGAAAGGTCTTCCTTTGCCGTTGGTTCACACTCCAATGGCCGCCGCGGCCGGCGCGCTGCGGCCAGTGCACCGCGCTGATCCGATGGCAGGAGCCAGGTGCTTCTCCTGGTCTCCCATGGGGTGCAGGGCCCAAGTACTTGGGCCATCCTCCACTGCACTCCCTGGCCACAGCAGAGAGCTGGACTGGAAGAGGGGCAACCGGGACAGAATCCGGCGCCCCGACCGGGACTAGAACCCGGTGTGCCGGTGCCGCAAGGCGGAGGATTAGCCTAGTGAGCTGTTGCGCCGGCCCAATAACTTTATTAAGAAAAGCTTTTTAAATATGAAGTTAGGAATTCAAGATGGTTAATCACCAGATAATTATGAATTTCTCTAACTGCAAATTTCAGCTACAGACATAAAAGTTGCAACACCCAAAGCAAAGAAGTGGGAAACAGAAAAGATGACTGGGATTTAGGGCTAATAGGGAACATTAATTGCCTAGTCCATTTCTGTTCTGCTTTTTATTGCCTTGACATCATGCCAAAACTTAGTGGCTTAAGAGTTTTGCTAACGGTTCCTGCTTGGGGGCTTTCATATGCCATAGTCAGATGACAGCTGTGGCTGAAGTAATCTGAAGGTCTGACTGGTTAGATGAACAATATAGTTTTTTTTTTTATTACACCGTATTGAAAGATTAGGTAAGGTAATGGATGAAAAGAAGTCACTGATGATTTATTGTTACAGTGGGGAGAGAATGGATTATAAATTAAAGACAACACAGTGGGCACAATTTGAATAAATTATTTTAAGAAGTTCAGCAAGGTGGGGGGATTAAAGAGCATGTAGACGTGGGAAACATCATGCTTTGTTTTAGGAAAAATCTTGAGCATATTAAGACACTGAGGAGAAAAGTGGGAAATTCTTACAACATCTAATGTTGGTATGTGCAGGGCAGGCATTTGGATTAATAGTTCAGATGCTATTTAAGATACTTGTGTCCCATACAGAAATGTGTGGATTTGATGCCTGCCTCTGCCAATAATGCAGAGTCTGGGAGTATTGGTTCATGTAATTGGGCTACTGCCACCCACGTGGGAGACCTGGGTTGGATTCTGAGCTCCCAGTTGCCACTCTGACCTAGTCCTGGCTGTTTCAGGCATTTGAGAGTGAACCAGCAGATGTGGCATTATCTGTGGATCTGTCTCTCTGCCTCAAATAAAGTTCAAGAAATTAATTCAGTATATATATTCATATCACAAAGCTTTTTTTTTTTACTTTAAACCAATAAATTGGAGAACAATGGTATAAAGTTAAACTCCCATTTCTGTCAACAAGTAAACATAGGCTAACAAATGGGTAGAAATTCTAAACTTTTATAGCTGTTTAATAATATAAGAAGCCAGAGGTATCAGGATTAATAGTAAGTATTTTGTAGAGATCTCATTCAATGCTTATAATAATCCTTTATGATTAGTATTACTAATGACTTTTTCCAATATAGCAATTGGAGGTTCAGATTCAATAATCTGCCTAGGAACACAGAACTAATAGACATATGCTTGTTTCACTCAAAGTCCATGTTCTTTTTAATACAATTTTAACACTCAATTTTAATATCAAATAAAAGCCCAAAAAGTAAATTTAGTGCTCATAAGATCCAATCATAAATGTATGGGCCCAAAGTTACCATGACAATTTAAGATCTTTTTAAAAATGTTAATTTTATTTTATTTGAAAGGAAGAGAGAGGTAGAGAAAGAAGCAGACAGACAAATAGAGATCTACCATTCTCTGGTTCACTCTCTAAATGTTTGTAATAGCCAGGACTGGACCAGGCTGAAGCTGAAATCTGGGAACTCAACCTTGGTCTCTCGTGGGAGACAGCAGGGACCTAAATAACTCATGGCATTCAGCTGTTTTCCAGAGTGTACATTAGCAGGATCTGGAATCTGGAGTAGAACTGGAGCTGAGACCCAGCATTCTGAAGTGGGATTTGAGTGTCCCAAATAGTATCTTAAGCACAATGTCAAATACTTGTCCTTCAAGATCGTCCTTAACAAAAAAAGATATATATGGCAATACTAGTTAATATTTATTGAATGTAAATGGTAGGATGTACAAGGTACTGGTCCACAGTTTTCAATTTTTATAAATATAACCTCCATAAAAAAAAAAAAAAAGAGAAAACAAAGCAGACTCCTTTGAACGACCCTGGGACATGCAGAACAAATGACTCTGGTTAGTTCCTAGGGTTTTCTTTTTACCTGATAGAGACTAGAAACTGAAGAAGCAGGCAATCCTGAAGCACTGGTGGGCACACACATAACGAAACCCACGAAAAAAACTTGTTCTTTACTCACAAGACCAGGAAAGCTGAACACCACCAAAAAATAGTGCTTTTCACTCACTTGTATTTGTAAAGGTGCAATAGAAAGTCTAGAATTCCACACATTGTAGGCTATAATGTGATGAAGCCAGTATTACTGTGGTGCTCTAGATAAAGCCAAAACTCTCAAATAAACTAAAACAACAACAACAAATTCTACAGCCACAAATAAAAAGCTCTCATGAATATAGATGTAAAAATTCTTTTAAAAATTACCAAAAGGAATTAAGTAATATATAAAAGGAATTATACACTGTAACCAAGTAAGTTTATCCAAAATGTAAAGCTTGTTCAACGTTAGAATATGAATCATATATATTAGCAAGCTGAAGAATAAAAATTACAGGGTCATATTAATTGACACAGAAAAAAATTGACAGAATGCAAGAAGCATCCCTATGAAAAACTTCTAGCAACAAAGGACTAGAGGGAGAAGTTCTCCCCTAAGTTGGTAAAGAGTATGCAGGAAAAAACCTGTGGCCAACATTATATTAAATGATAAAGGATTATCATTATTATATTATTATGAGAAAGAAAATAACCAAGGATGTTCATTTCTTTTTTAAAAAATTATTTTTCGTTTTCTTTGAGTTGGAGAGAGAAAGATAGAGATCTCTCAGGTGCTAGTTCACTCCCCAGTGCCCCAGTTTGCCAGGGCTGGGCCAGGCGAAAACTGCTTCCAGGTCTCCCATGTGGGTGACAGAGTCCCAAGTGCTTGAGCTATCATCTGCTGCCTTCTGGGATGTGCATTAACAGGTAGCTGAAGTGGAGAAGCCAGGACTCAGACAAGGCACTTGGATATGGGATACGGACTTTCCAAAGAGTAACTTAACCACTGTATCAAATGGGCCTGCCCCAGATATCCTTTCTTCATGGTACTAGAAGCTCAGCCAGTACACTAAAGCAAGACAATTCAATAAAAGGCATATATAGGGGAAAAGAAGAAACAAAACTGTCTCTATTTGCAGATGTCAAGGTAGTTTATAAGAAAATCCCAAGAAATCTACCAAAAAAACTCGCAGAATGAGAGTTTATATGACAGAAGAGCAAAGCACAAAAATCAATGGTATTTCTATAGCAATGAACACATGGAAGCAAATTGTAATACAACAGCTTAAAAAAAGGCAGCAAGGAAATAGGATAAATCAAAACATGAATAGGACTTATATAATGAGAACTACAAAATACCAACAAAAAAATAAAAAAGACCTAAACAAATGGCTAGACATGCCACGTCTGTGAAAGGGACAATTCATCATAGTAAAGAAGTCACTTACTCTCATGTTGATATACAGGTATAATATAACTCCTATCAAAATCCCAGCAAGAGTTTTTTTTTTTTTTTTTTTGGTAGATACAGATGAGGTTATTATAAAAATTAGATGGAGTGGTAAAGAAACTAGAAAATATAACACAATTTTGAAAAAAATAATACTATGGGCATAGTTAATCTATTCACTTTAAGATTTATCAGCTACAGTAATCAAAACTGTGATATCAGCAAAAGGATGGACACATACATCAGTGGAATAGAATATGGGGAATGGAGATATACCCTCACACAAGTATAGCCAATCACTTTTGACAAAGGTGCAAATGTAATTCAACTGAGGAAAAAAATCTTTTCAAAAAGCAGTGCTGAAGGAAATAGATATACACAGACAAAACAATAAACCTTGATCTAAATATACATCCGACCAAAGTTAACTCAAATGGATCACAAATTTAAATGAAAAACATAAAATATAAATGTTTAGAAGAAAATCCAAGAGAAAATCTTTGTTATCATGATCACTATTAGTCAATGAGCTCTTAGACATGACATCAAAAGCAGAATTCATAAAAGAAAAACAATATGATGGGTTTCATCAGGATTAAATTTTTTTCTTCGGTGAAAAATCTTGTTAAGAGGATGAACAGATAAGCTACAACCCAAGACAACATATCTGTAAAACAAGTTGCATAAATGTAGAACATGCAGAGAACTCTCAAAACTCACCAGTATAAAAACAAAACAATCTCATTTAAAAATGGGTAAAAGGTGGACAGTGGTGTGGCATAGCAGGTAAAGCTGCCACCTATAACACTGACATCCCAAATGGGTGCTGGTTCATGTCCCAGTTGCCTCACTTCCTATCCAGCTCCCTGAGAATGGCTTGGGAAGAGCAGGCCTGGGTCCCTGCTATCCATGTGGGAAACTCAGAAGAAAAGATGCAATTATTAGGACCAAAACAAATTAAGATCACAAAGAAATATCACTACTCACCTATAAGAGTAGCTAAAATTAAAAAAAAATAGTAATATCAAAGGCTTGAAAGGCTGCAGAGATATTGGATCACCCATATATAGCTGGTGGAAATAGTTGGGCAGTTTATAAATTTTAATTTAATTGAAAAACTGAGAGAGGGGCAGAGAGACAGAAAGGTAGAAGAGAAAGAGCTTCAATATGTTGGTTCACTTTCCAAATGCCCACAACAGGCAGGGTTGGGCCAGACCCTAAAGGGAGCTAGGAAACCTACCCATGGCTCCAGCATGGGTGGCAGGGACCCAAGTGCTTGAGCCATCACAAACTGCTTCCCAGGGTGTGCATTGGCAGGAAGCTAGATCTGAATTGAAGTAGCCAGGACAACAGATATGGGCACTCAGATATGGGGTTTGGACATCCAAATGGCATTTTAAATCCTGCATCAAATGCCTGTCGAGGCAATTTCTTAAAAATGAATATGCTAGTACATTATCCAATAATCATACTCCTGGGCATTTATTCTAGAGAAATGAAAACTTAAATATGCACAAAATCTTGTACATGCTGTTCCACAACAGCTTCATTTGTATGGTCAAAAACTGAAAACAACCCAAATGTTTCTCAATAGGTGACTGTGGCACATCCATGAAACACTACTCACCTTTAATATGGAACATACTATTAATACACATAACGACCTAGAGGAATTTCAATGGCATTGTGATGAGTTAAAAACAGCCAACTGAGTTACATGTTATATGGTCCCACATAATAACATATATAACATTCTTGAAATGCCAAAATTATAGACATGCAAAACAGGTTAGTGGTTTCTAGGGATTGAGGATGGTGGAGGATGCGAGAAGGGCAGTGGGTATGAACAAGAGAGACATTTATAGTGATCTATAGCGAACTGTATCTTGATGTTGGTGAGAGCTATAGGAATCCACATGTGTGAGAAAATGACGTGGGACTACATAATCACATGTACCAACATACCAAAAATCTACACTACCAAAGTGATAATAATTATATAGGACATGACCATTGGGAAAATGGGCAAAGCTACATGAGAACTGTATACTATCTTTGCAACTGTATATATATATATGTGTGTGTGTGTATGTGTGTGTGTGTATACATATATATATATATATACAACTGTATATATATATATGTACATATATATATATAAATTGTACCCAAATAAAAATGAAAAGGTCAATTTAATTTAAAAACTATTTTGATATTCTAGTTTTGCTCTTGCTCAAAATGCTTAGGAAATATAATGAAAACATCATTCTATTTTTGTTTTAAATGATTCCTCAGCATTTAAAAATAAGTAGAATGAGTGCTTGAACTACTGGGTAAATCTGCTGGCCAGGATGCCTGCATTTCATATTAGAGTGCCTGGGATGCAGTCCCTGCTCCACTCTCAGTTCTACTTACTGCTAATGAGCACCCAGGAAGACAGCAGGTGATGGTTCAAGTACTAGGACCCCAGAAATCCATGTGGGAGACCCAAATTGAGTTCCTGGTTCCTGGTTTCTGCTTGGTACTATCTTAGCTGTTGTAGACATCTGGGGAGTGAAGAATACCAAAGAACGGGAGCTCTGTCTGTGTCTCTAACTCTCTACTGCTCAAATAAATAAAAAATTAAAAAGTAGAGAAGAGAAAAAAAGAGCAAATAGGTACCCAAATCAAAGATTTAAGATGATAAAACTATATTTATGCATAATGATATTGGTATGGAGAAAAACAATTTCAGAAAACCCAACCAAAACCCTTAATTAATTGTATTATCATTAAAAACAAATACTGGGGCCGGCACCATGTTTCACTTGGTTAATCCTCCACCTGTGGCACCGGCATCCCATATAGGCACTGGGTTCTAGTCCCAGTTGCTCTTCTTCCAGTCCAGTTCTCTGCTGTGGCACCGGAGGGCAGTGGAGGATGGCCCAAGTGCTTGGGCCTCTGCACCCGCATGGGAGACCAGGAGGAAGCACTTGGCTCCTGGCTTCGGATCGGTGAAGCACTGGCCGTAGCAGCCATTTGGGGGGTGAACCAATGGAAGGAAGACCTTTCTGTCTGTCTCTCTCTCTCACTAACTCTATCTGTCAAATAAAAAACAAACAAACAAACAAAACCAACCAACCAACCAAACAAAAAGTATATAATTGGGGCCAGTGCTATGGCTCAGCAGGTTAAAACCCCAGCCTGAAGTGCCAGCATCCCATATGGGTGCCGGTTCAAGACCTGGCTGCTCCACTTCCGATCAAGCTCTCTGCTATGGCCTGGGTAAGCAGTAGAAGATGGCCCAAGTCCTTGGGCCTCTGCACCCACATGGGAGACCCAGAAGTTCCTGGCTCCTGCCTTCGGATCTGCGCAGATCCAGCAGCTGTGGCCAATTGGGGAGTGAACCAGAGGATGGAAGACCTCTCCATCCATCCCTTTCTCTCTCTCTCTCTCTCTCTCTCTCTCTCTCTGCCTCTCCTCTCTCTGTGTAACTCTGACTTTCAAATAAATAAATAAAACTTTTAAAAAAAGTAATTAAAAAATAAAACTTGACATGTATACTCTAATGTGTACTCTATACAGAATGACAATTAAGCTGAAATTTTCCATTTCTTATATTTGGTTTGAAAAAAGCTCTCTTTGTATAAGTACATTTTGCAAATAACAAAGCAAGAGGATCCTAACTAGCCCATCATTCACTAGTGACTCCTACTTCAGCATTTGGAAGTTTTGGCTTCCTCATCTATAGGATGAACACAATTATCTCACTGAATTATTATGATATTTAATGATATTATGAACATTAAATTAATATTATCAAGTGATATATAAATAGTAACAATTAAAACCAGTATTGTTAAACAATTCTCAGTTCCTGGAAAAGCATTTGTAAGGCAATCATATTTTTCCAAATACTCTTCAAATTTGATTATGATATTCCATGGGTGTTAGGACAAATTTTTGCACACATACCTGAAATTGACAGACATATTATAATAAATTTGGGTGGGTAGCAGTCATGACAAATTTGTCAGTACATGTGTATTAATTTTGCAAAATATCTTGGAAGAAAACCCTGGAGATCATAATGGACACTTGCTTAAGAAATCATATATCAGGGCCGGTGCGCGGCTCACTAGGCTAATCCTCCGCCTGCGGTGCCGGCACCCCAGGTTCTAGTCCCGGTCGGGGCACCGGATTCAGTCCCAGTTGCCCCTCTTCCAGTCCAGCTCTCTGCTGTGGCCTGGGAGTACAGTGGAGGCTGGTGCAAGTGCTTGGGCCCTGCACCTGCACGGGAGACCAGGAAGAAGCACCTGGCTCCTGACTTCAGATCAGCGCAGCACTGGCCAAAATAGCCATTTGGGGTGTGAACCAATGGAAAAAGGAAGACACTTAGGAGCATGTCAGTCAATTAATTTAACTTACATTTTTCCTATTATATGTGTACAAGGGTGCTATATGATTGTTTCTTAAAAATGAAAAATCGCAATGAAAAAGTGTTGTACTGAGGCCAGTGTAGTGACGTAGTACGTAAAGCTACCACCTGCAGTGCTGGCATCCCATGTGGGTACCGGTTCTAGTCCCAGATGCTTCACTTTTGATCCAACTCCCTGTTAATATGCCTGGGAAACTAGCAGAAGATGGCCCACATCCTTGGGCCCTTGCACCCACATCAGAGACCCGGAAGAAGCTCCAGGCTCCTGGCTTCAGATCAGCCCAGCTCTGGATGATGCAGCAATTTGGGGAGTAAGCCAATGGATGGAAAATATCTACGTCTCTCTGCCTCTTCCTCTCTGTAACTCTGCCTTTCAAATATAATAATTCTTTTCTTTTTTTTTTTTGACAGGCAGAGTAGACAGTGAGAGAGAGAGAGAGAGAGAGAGAGGGAGAGAGAAAAAGCTTCCTTTTCCGTTGGTTCACCCCCCAATGGCCGCTGCAGCCAGCATGCTGCGGCCAGCCCACCGCGCTGAACCGAAGCTAGGAGCCAGGTGCTTCTCCTGGTCTCCCATGTGGGTGCAGGGCCCAAGGACTTGGGCCATCGTCCACTGCACTCCTGGGCCACAGCAGAGAGCTGGACTGGAAGAGGAGCAACCAGGACAGAATCTGGTGCCCCGATTGGGAATAGAACCCGGTGTGCAGGCGCCGCAGGTAAAGGATTAGCCTATTGAGCCATGGCACTGACTCCAAATAAATAATTCTTAAAAAAAAAATTGTCCCATAAATTGGCATTTTTTTCTTTCCTAGTAGTACATAAAATAGTATTTCATCAGATCACATGTAAGTTACAATGAAACATCTTTCTATCCAAAACACTGAATCAATTTCTATAACTATTCTCTCTTTTTAAAAAATATCTTCCATTAAAACTTGATATAAATTATTGAATTAATAAAAGTATGAGAATAAAGCCTTTGGTATAAAATAAGGCAAAGAAAATCATATATGACTTGCCAGAAGTAGAATAGTAAACTAAAGCTATGCTTTGACTGATCTGGGCACTGATTTCATTGGGTTTTCTGGGATTAGGAGTTTGGACAGTGACATTTCAATATACAGCATAACTTCTGACCTATTCAATAAATGTATTATGTGTGCTAACTATACGACAGGCCCTGAATTTGGCTCTAGAGATAACATGGAGAATAACAAGCAAACATAATTCCTGATCTTTTTGGGTTTAGCATCTAGTGAGGAAGACTGACAATAACTGATAAAATTACAAGTTGCTATAAATAGGACTGGTGAATGGAAATGAAATTGAACAGTGGGAGGTGCTCAACTTCAGGTAATAATAATAGTTATTAGTGAACACTTATACAGTACTGTCTATGTGCCAGATTCTGTCCTACATGCTTTGGATACTCTTTTACTCTTCCAAACAACTGTATAAAGCAGAGACTATTATTATCCATAAGTTATAGAAAGGGAAAATGAGGTTTCCAGAATGTAAGTTTCTAAGGCCACACAGCAAGTAAGCCAGGAGCCAGGATATGAGCCCAGGTATGTGGCTTCAGAGCCCTTCCTGCTATTTATTACATTTGGGAAAGCCTTTCTGAGTTGACATTTGAGACATGAATGATGGAGATGGGGTTGGCGAGCACAATCATGTACAACAGGGCTTCAAAAAGTTCATGGAAAAAAGTGGAGTTCCATTCAATTATTGGTTATAGCCATTGTCTACAGTCTCCTTAAATTAGGATCTTTTTGCTTTTCATTTGTTAAACTTTTTATTTGGCAAAATATTAAGCCTTTTTATCGTAATATAAATTTAAAATATGCTATTTCAGAAACTAAAAAAAAAAAACAGAAGAAAGGGAGGAGGATGGAGGTTAGGAAGGAGAGAGGAAGGGAGGGAGGAAGGGAATATCATTTTGTTCTTTGAACTGTATCTATAAAACACATTAAATATGTTAAAAAGTAATTAAAAATTAAAAAATAAAAAATTCACAAAATTTTCATGAACTTTTAAAAGTCTATTGTATGAAGTCCTAAAGTGAGAAAGGAGTCCTTCAGTTAGGAAATTAAAGACAGCCGTTGTGGCTGCAGTGTAATTCATGAGAGCAAGTGTCAGGAGACAAGGCTGCCAAAGGTGCTAACTCATGTAGGATTCTAAGGTCACAAAGAACTGGGATTTTATTCTAAGTGTAACAGGATCCACTGATGACTTTAAATTGAACACTGACATGTTCTGATTTTTTAGAAAAGTATTTCTATCAGATATAGGAGGAATGTACTAGAAGAAGGTAAGAGTAGAATTTATTTTTTTATTCAGCCAATGTTAAAAAAAAGTTTGTGAGCTAGCAGACATTGTTCCAGATACTAGGACACAGATGAAAACAACACAGACCAGGTCCTCCACTCTGAAGTGCATTTTAGAGTGATAAACACATGCAGACCGGTTTGTACACCACTACCCCTCCCTTCCCACATTAATAATTTTACCTACTCTCCTGGACATTTCCCATCACCATACACGTTTAAACAAAAACCTCTCCTTTGACCTTGTGATCCCATTTCTACTTCATAGCCCAGAAAAACTTTAAAGAACACTCTGTGGTAGCATCATGTCTGTTTATGAAGTTCTTTTATCCTATTAAATTTTATATCCTATAAAATTGTCAATATTTTCGCATTGCTATCTGGAAGTCAAAATGTTCGCTTCTCTTTCCTCATCTTGTTTTACCTCTCAGGAATATTCACAGCTAACTAGCTCCTCATTCTTGAAACACTCAGCTCTTAGTTTCTGTGCCACACCACTCTTCAAGTCCCTATCTTGCTGGGCTCTTCCTCTCAGTCTAATTAGGAGGCAATATTATCATAGTGATTAGGAGAATGGATTTCCAGATTTAGCTCTGAAGATAGGTTGTGCTTACAGCATGGAGGACAGATATTGGAAGGCAATGCTTCTCTTTTTGTGCAGGCTAGGAAACTATTTATTTCAGATGAGGATTTAGATGTCAGTGTTAACAATGGTGATGAAAAGAATAGATAAATTTAGCTGTATTTTATAAATAGAACCAACATGATTTGGGGATGGGTTGGATATAGGGAGTGAAGGAGAAGAATCATCAGTTGCTAGGAGAATTATGGAGCTATTTATGAAGTCTTGGAAAAAAAAGGTTAGAGATAGAATAAAATTTGTGACCCAATGAAGAGCTAGTAAATACTACATAAAAATCACTTATTCCTAGAGATGACTTCATAGTTTTGCATTAAATTAATACTTAGGAGAGGTAATGTGATTTACTCAAAGTCACAAAAAACTAGAAATAGAAAACAAGTCTCTTAGAGTCCTGGCAAGAATCCCCAGATTAGAATCAAGAAAGAACACCATCACTCACTAACTGGGTAAGCCTCTCTAATGTTACTTTTCTCCCCCTGGACAATGTAATAAAAATATTTTAAGAAAATTTTTGGCTTATTGAATATAGGTAGGAAGTCATTAATTACATATTTATAATTCTTGTAAAGAAGTAAGGATAAAAAGACAGACAAAATATAAAAATCAGTATTACTGTGGTGAGAATAAAATCTATCATAAAAGTAATTTTGTAGCATTTATTCATAATGTTTGGAACAGTTAAGGTCTATATGAAATTCCTTCTCAAGTAGTATACATTCTAATTTGCAAGGTAATCATATACAAGGTAAGTATATAATTCAGTATGATAAGCTATCATAAGGCAGTACTAGGATAATGGCCCAGTGAATTGTAGAAACAATATTGTTAACAAAGTGCTCTGGAATAGCCCTTAAGAGAAGATAAGGTTTAAGCTAAGCCTTGAAGGACAAGTAAGATTTTAAAAAGTAAATATGGAAAGGGATTAAATCAACCTATATAGAGTACTCATTAGTGTCCCAGGTTTGGGGCTGAGGGTGGGGAGCAGTCAGAGTGAGCTATGTTAGATTGAGTGGGCAGGAAAATTCTGTTGGTACAACATTTGAGCCTGATACAGAGAAATAATAAATATGATGGTGGAAGGATAGAATATTCTAGGCAGACCAAACAAGTAAAAGTAACCACTACACTATCTGCCTGAATACTAGGCCCCTTAGCGCTGATGTCCAGCTCAATGGTAAAAGAATGGAATAGAAATTCCTTAACCTGCATTTACATAAATATACAAATTCTGTTTCTGAGCTCAGTTTTTCCATCAGTAATAATAACCACCACAGAGAACAGTTTTAAGATAATATACCTAGGTATGTTTTAGAAACACAAAATATACCAAAATCAGAAAAAAGAACATTTTAAAAGGAAAGCAAAAGTTATGATACAATGCTTACATAGTTAAAAATGGAAAACTGAATTATGATTATTGCTGATCCATGTAGAGTACCTTTTAACTTTATATTATCTTTATATTTTGCTTTATTGTAGGTTTTTTATGTGTATCCTTCACTTGCCTTGGAGATTGTAAGCTCCCTGCAGGTGGTTAAGTAGATCTTAAATATGGTACCTTACCTAGGCTTGTATAAGTATTAGCTAAATTGACATATCAAGTAATTCATTTTGCTGTCCTTGGAGGGTGTATGTATGTGTTTCCAAAGTCCCATCAAATTGCAAAGATTCCAAGGGGAATAACAGGAAAAGTTCATGGAAAAATATACAGAGAAAAATAAAACAGAATCCTTCTTAAGACAGACATAACTGACAATTGTGTTGGTTACTCTTGTCGACCTTTTCCTGATAGTTCCTGGCAGCCAAAGGAAGTCGGGAGTCGGCTGAATCTCACTTTCTGGCACTTAATCTAATACCAAGTTAGGCATTTGACTACTTTCACTGCAGAGACACTTTCCCATAGACCAAAACCTGCAGGGGACGTTGGTCCCGCGGGCTCCCATAGAACAGTCACCAGAAGTGTACACAGAACTATACACACAGAGACATACATCACTAAGACCACTCGTAAAGTCTGAGAAACTGTGCAAAGGCACCAAGTCTGAAAGGCCGCTGGTTATTTACCCGGTTCTGTAGCTGTCAGAGCAAGGACCAGTGTGCTATGATGGGAACAGTGATGCCCCAACAACAGAATCTCGTTTTAGAGAGATTCTAAGGCTCTAACCCAGGTTTGGAGACCGCAAAGCAGCACTTGGGTCTCTCCAACGCCCCGAAGACAGTCAGCATCAGCTTAGCTGCTCGCTGGCAGCCTCGAACTTGGGGACGGAGCCCTGTGCTAGGGCAGGTGTCAGGGTGGGCAGCTTCTAGAGGCAGAGAGTGGCCTGGGTCAGGATGGGTCTTGGGCTGATGGGGACGGCGGGTGGGGACATGGTGGCGGGGGGAGGGAGGAAAGGAGTCGATTCAAGGCCGCAGCACTGCACAACTCCAGGGGCCACCGCGGCAGTCTCCTTCTAGCCGCGGAGACCTCCCCCTGGACCCAGACACGAAGGAGCAACAAAAGCAGCTGAAGCCAAGGGGGTCCGCTTTTCTGTCACATAAGCCCAGCTCATCCCCAAGTACTAAGGCGCTGCCACCCCACTCCTCCCTCAGACCCCGGAGCTCACCCACCTGCAACTGCAGTCTCTGAAGTCTCCACCCCAGACTCCCTGCCTCCAGAGAACTGGCTGCGATTGGCTTGCACCGCTGTCCCGTTAGCGCTTCCCCAAGTGTGAGTGGCGTTAACTGTCAGGCTCGCGGCCGTGGTCCCTCCCTTCTTCTAGCCGAAGCCACGCCCACGTGACGCCACAGATGCCGCAGAGCGCAGAGGCGGATTTCCATCCTGGTCCCCAGCCACTTTCTCTGACAGGAAGCGGCCGAGCCCGGGTTGGGGCCGGGAGTGCTCCGGATGGGCAACGTGCCGTCTACGTAGAGCGGCGCCACGCCCCCTGCGCCAGACGCCGGGAAGAAGGGGGTGGAGCCGTGTTAGCGTCCGCGCCATCAGGCCGGAGGTGGCGGCGAGGGCCGGTCCTAGTGTATGGTTTTCCCAGCCAAGCGGCTGTGCTTGGTGCCATCCATGGAGGGCGTCCGCTGGGCCTTTTCCTGTGGCACCTGGCTGCCGAGTCGAGCCGAATGGCTGCTGGCGGTGCGGTCGATCCAGCCTGAGGAGAAGGAGCGCATTGGCCAGTTCGTCTTTGCCCGGGACGCTAAGGCAGCCATGGTACTACTGGTCTTTGGTATTTAGAGCCCAGGAAGCAGCTGTTGGGGTGGGAGGTGGGCCGGGTTGTGGAGACCTCCTGGCCTGGTGTCCTCGCCGTACTCGGGACCAGGAGTGGCCGGCCCTGGCCCGGCGTGCTCGCGGCCTATTCTCCTCGGTCTTTGTAGCCGCCTTTGAGGCCTCCATCTGCTGTAAAGTGAGCTCCTCCGCTCTAATTCAAAATTCGAGACGCTACAGAACCAGAACCTAACTGTAGAGAAGGATTGCCAAGTCGTTGTGTTTTTCATACTATTTTATATTTTTAGTTTATAAAATATCCAGAACGCTCAGATTCTTTTTAATTGGGTTCATAGCCCAGGCTTAGTCTGCCTGTTAAATATCCCACCTCAGTCCAAAGGCACCTTACACGTGGTAGGCCCCAGAAAGCGTATGACTGTTCATTGCATTGTACACCACGGGACTGGGAAACACGAAGCCAGCCTCTGCTTTCACCCATGGAGACCCAGGGAGGATACGGTCCTAGGCTCACTTTCCTGACCGGAAAGCTTGGAAAATAGTATCTTAAGTAGATCGATAAATGTTAGTTACATATTTTTGTGCAACAAATGGAAAACTGGATTTCAAAATAAATGCCACGTAGTGCAGTTAGAAACAACTGCCAGTTACCATCACTTCAAAGACAGTTCTTTTCTTGAAAGTGTTCCCATATTGAAACAACTTTCCGTTTGAAATGTGGGCCCAGTTGATAATTTTGGAAGTATGTTGGTGACTGTTCTTTAGACTTTTTAATAGTTTGTCAGAGTTTGTTTAATTAATTTTAAAGCCTAACTCTATTTTACATTTTATTTATATTTTATGTATAATGATATTTTATATTTTAAAGAATGTATTTTCTGTCATGCCTTTGGATTCTTTCGTGTATTCATAGTAATTTCATAATTAATGGTGGGAGAATGGAACAAGAGTGTGTGTTGTCAGTTGTTCTGAGTGATCACTGTGGTACATAGGATCTAGAAAAATCATTGGTACATATGTACAGATATATGTACAGTAGGCCTGTAAGTATAGAGTCAGCCTAATGTCCAGTAACAGAGGTAGTCAGTACCTTTATTGTACCTCAGAGCAGTCACAGGTCACTTAGTGACAGAGATGTGGTCTGAGAAATGTGTCACTTGTACAAACATAGAGTGCTATGATATCACAAGGTGATAATCGTGTCATTGACTGAAAGTTATGTGGCACATGGCTGTATTATGAAATATTGTGCTACAGAGAAAAGTGCATGGGATAATACTCATACTTTATAAATTAAAAAGCTAATACATGATGGACTACCACATATGGTAACACTTCATAACTGTGTTTCTGTTGAGAGAGTTAGTGAAAATTTAGGCAGATGTACATGTGTTTAAATACTTAGAGAAACAACTGGAAGGATGCGTGCATGGAGGTGAGTGCTAACTAAGTCTCTAATGTTATGTCTACTTAAGCATTACTTAAATCTTAATGCAGTGTATTTAATGATTATGTACTTCTTAAACTTTTAGAAACACCAAAAATATGTTTTGTTAATTATAGACCACATACCCGTATCTTTAATACACATCAATACAAACTAAATGTTTTGTGTACTTACCAGGCTGGTCGTCTGATGATAAGGAAATTAGTTGCAGAGAAATTGAATATCCCTTGGAATAATATTCGTTTGCAAAGAACTGCAAAAGGAAAACCAGTTCTTGCAAAGGACTCATTGAATCCTTACCCCAATTTCAACTTTAACATCTCTCATCAAGGGGACTTTGCGGTGCTTGCTGCTGAACCTGAACTACAAGTTGGAGTCGATATAATGAAGACTAGTTTTCCAGGTAATGTTGCATTTTTGTGGTACAGAAGTTTAATGTCTTAATTTCTCAGTTCTTATCCATTGATTAATCTCAGGTTAGGAAAGAAATTCTAGCTATTCAAATTTAGGTGGCTTTGCTTAATACTCCAGGCAATGTATGTAAGAGACTATATATCTGAAAGGGGTATATTTCATTGAATATTTAGCAGACTTCCACATAAATGATAGGTATCCATTACTGGGGATTCATATAATGCTTTTCCTAAAGTGAAATATAAGGATTTTCTTTTTGAATGGCATCTGGATTTATACCTTCACTTAAGCATTTACCACAGTTTATATGTAAGTTGTTTGTTTATTTAACAACTGTCAATGGTAAGATACATTGTAGTTTTTTTTTTTTTTTAAGATTTATTTATTTATTTGAAAGGCAGAGTTACAGAAAGAGAGGGAGAGACAGAGAGAGGGATCTTCCATCTGCTGGTTCACTCTCCAAATGGCTGCAACATCAGCGCTGGGCCAGGCCAAAGCCAGGAGCCAAAAGCTTTATCCAGGTCTCCCAGATGAATGCAGGGGCCCAGGCACGTGGGCTATCTTTTGCTGCTTTCCAGGGCGGAGGATCAGAAGTGCAACAGCTGGTATTTGAATCAGCACCCTTAAAGGTTACTGGCACTGCAGGTGGTGGCTTAGCCTACTGCCCAATAGCACTGGCCCCACATTGTAGTTATTAGAGATACATGTATATGTACTATATCTAAATACAGCTTGATTTAGCACATTTTTATAAGCTGAAGAGCAAGCCTCACCAAAATATTTAAGTTGTATATATATTGCCTTAGAAATTTAATACTTGTGGCTTTGGGAACTGCTAATGTTTATTGTAGAATTGAGTTTACCAAAGACTATTTTAATATTACACACTAAGTACAGTTCTGTTAATTATCCTATAATTATCATAGTCACTAACTTTTAGTGAGCATGTAGTATATATGTCATGGCATTTTTATTAAGTACTTTACTAACATTTTCTGTTTTAATTCTGCCGATCTGCCCTATAATGAATATGCTGTTATTTTTACCGAAAGATAATAGACAGAAAAAAGCAACTGGTAGGAGAACTGCTCCTGCTTTCACAGTACAACTTACTAATCTTCACCTGGCCTCCACAGGATCTTTGCTTATGTGATTCTATCTGGAAGGCTTGTGTTTATTTCATACCCAACCCCATTTCTATAGAGATAATTCTTAATTTATTTACTGGTTTGACTTCACCTCAGTCTTACTTTATGGAACCTTTTATGAAATTTCACTCTAGGTTCCTTTATTGTTGGCACTTATAAAATATGTTTCCTTTATTCTAATTATTGCAACTTAAAATTATTCATCAGGCGGATGGATTGTCTTTTCCTTGGTCCTTATAAGCCACGTGAGAGCAGGATTTGTGTTAACCTCATCAGGGTTTGATCCCGGTGCCTGGTACATAATGGTACTTAAAGAGTGTTGAATGAATACTGCGCTGCTGTAGTATAGGCTTCAGAATATGTGAAGTCTCTGGATGTTCATAAACCTTTCCATTACAGCTCACTCAAGTTTGCTCAGCAGGAGATTTCAGAAATATTGTCACAGGTACTTGACCCTGACTGCATTGATAAACTTTAATACTTTTATTTTTTTGACCTCCTGAACTTTGCATTTGCATGTTTTAAGGAAAGGTTCTGGTATTCAGCAGGGTCTGAAAGAACCACTGATGACAGAGGACTCGGAGTGAGCATGGGAATGAGCCCATGTGTTTTTACAGCTTTTTGCTGTTCTACATGAACTTTTCCTAAAATTAGAAAATAGCAGAAAGGCCATTATTCTTTAGACTGCAATCAGCACTACTATGTAGTAAGGTTAGCTGAGTTGGTTGCTATCTACCTGAAATTGATGTCTCTCAGAAACTGATTTTATTACCAGTTGACTTGGTGGGCATTGTCGCCTTATGGTCAATAGTACATGAACAAGTAACTACTAATTGAAGCTTTTAAGAAATGATGGGAAAATAGTTAAGCAAATAATTGAAGACTTAGTTTCCTATTACATGTTTTCTTAGACCTTTCATCCCCACTTACCACCTTTTTTGATCTATCGCATTTGACCAATGACACCATCCAGGCCTTTCTCTCTCTCTCTGTTTCTTGTTTATTTATTTGAAAGAGTTACAGAGAGAATGATATATATTCTATCTGCTGATTCACTCCCCAGATGGCTGCAGCTGCTGGGTCTGGGCCAGGGCTGGGTCAGGCCAAAGCTAGGAGCCAGGAGCTTCCTTTGAGTCTCTCACACTGATGGCAGGGGCCCAAACACCTGGGTCATCTTCCACTGCTTTTTCCCAGTTCATTAGCAAGGAGCTGGATCTGAAGTGGAACAGCCAGGATACAACCCACACCCATATGGGACGTTAGTGTCATGGGCAGTGGCTTTACCTGTTACATCACAATGCCAGCCCCCATTTCTTTTTCTTTGACCGCTTCATTGCCAAGAAACTATTGCTGTGCCCAGCAACATTAAGAGGAAGACATATTTTCTAGCTGTTACTAGTGTTATCGTGCCTCTGATTTCTGAAGTATGAATACAAACGGCATGATTTCTTGGTGAGAGTACATTTGAATTGTTCTACTTATCCAAATAAATGAGAAAATTGAACTAGGGATATTTTTAAGTGTCTTGCTAAGTGGCAGAAAGTAAAACTTAGGATAGCAGCAAGGAAAGAACTGCACTTTTTACTGAGCATTGTTATTGTCAACTGTCCAGGCAGAGCTTGGGAGTGGGCTGGTAAGGGGGAGGTTTGCATCATTAGTGTATTGATAGACTGTTGCCATTAACGCCACTATTTGCAGTTTGTTTTCTGTTTGTATAACAAAATGTCTAAGACTGAGTAATTTATAAAAACTTTTATTTAGCTCACAGTTCTGAAGGTCTAGAGCACGGCACTGGAGCCTGCTCAGCATTTAGTGAGGGCCTCATGTGCCTAATGCATGGTGAGGCAGTGGGTAGGTGGAGAGGAGAGGCACATGTGCAAGAGAAAGACAGAGGGGAGATTTTTATTAACAATTCACTTTGCCATGACTAATCTAATCCATGAGACTTGACTCACTCCCATGAGAACTGATGTAGTCTCAATAGAATTAACCCAATTTCAAGAATAAGGTATTGGTCTGCTACCAGTACAGTACATTTCTCAACATGAGCATAATGAGTTTGCTTGGTCATTGTCCTAAGTTGCCAGCCTCAGTTGGGAATTCTTTTTTTTTTTCTTTTTGTTTTCTGAGTCTTATCTACCATTAAAGGCACTTGCAGTTATAAAGAAGGAATAATTCAATGAATTGTTCAGTTTTGTTGCCATATGTACAAAATAAAGCAAAATAAGGTAGCCAAGATGTAGTGTATGAATTATATTCTAAAATTGGGAAAATAGTAATGGTCTTTCCCTATGGTTTTCTGTTTACATTTTTTTAATTTAAAAAATTTTATTTTCATTTTATTTGAAATGCAGAGAGAGATCTGTCCACTGGTTCACCACCCAAATACCTGCAGCAGCCAGAACTGGATTAGGCTGAAGCCAGTACTCCAGAACTCAACCAGATCTCCCACTTGGGAGCAGCCATTACCTGCTGCCTCTCAGGGTGCACATGAGCAGGAAGTGGATGTAAAGCAAAGGAGGTGGGAGAGCCAGGTGCTCCCATGTGGGATGAGTGTGTATCATGTAGCATATTAGCTGCTGGGTCAGACACCTACCTCTGTGTTTACATCTTTTATCAAAAACTTTGCCAGATATAGTATTAACAATAGGATACATTAATGATTTTAACTTAAATAATTTGAAATGATTGTATTGTGGAATTGCTGTCTAAAATGGTCATCACATAGAAAGTATAAGTTCTGTGCAGAGGGTATAAATTAAGTATTCATATATGGTAGCCAGGAAGGTGATAGAACCTGTTTCTTATCTCCTTCCACCACACCATGTCTCCTGTCCTGTTACACAATAGTTTCGTAATTGGTTCTCCCTTTTCTCTTGTATTCTCACCCAGTAAGTACATTTTTCATGTGGAGTGGAGTAGTTTTTTGAAAGACCTGTGGGAGTTTTATTAACTCAGAAGTTGATTCTCATTGCATTATAGAAGAAAAATCAGCCTCTTTAACATGGCTCTGTTGTCTTGTCTTCATCTTGTCACCATTCTCATATCTGTCTACAGCTTGTAGTTACTCTTTTTGCTCACAGTTTTCTGTCCACACTATTCTTTTATTACTTTGACTCCAGTGAGAATTTTCATGTTCAAGGCCATTGCACAGAAGCGGATTCTTTTGCTTGTTCTCCCTACTCTTTGCTTTACTCCGTGGAATTTGAAGGATGAGTTAGTAGCCAGTAGTTCGACAGGACCACCTAATCTGCTTTTTCTTCATGGCCTTTCTCATTTGTAATTATAACTTAATTATTTGTTACTTATTTTCTCTTCTCATTAGATTTCTTTAGGAACCATTCTTTCTTGTGCTTTTTACACAGTATACCTCCTACACAGCAGAGTAGTCTAGCACATAGCAGGAACTCAGTAAGTGGTTATTAGATACACATGTGATAGAAAGGAGTTCAGGGTGTTGGTCTCCTTAATTTCTTTTAAGAAAACTTATTAAAATTGTTGAAAAGTAAAAATATAAGTACATATTATAGTGAAAAGCTGTACTGATCTCAGGTATTTTACATGTTTATACTTCAGTCTCCCCAGTTTGTCCCTAGATAATGTTAAATGTTAAATGGGTAACTTAACTAACAAGTGATAGAATCAGCATTTGACCACTTGACTCTTGGAACATTAGTACTAAAGCTGTTTTTTTATTTATTTAAATTTTTTTAAGGATTTATTTACTTATTTGAAAGCCAGGGTTACAGAGAGAGAGGAAGAGAGACAGAGAGAGAGAGCTCTTCCATCTGCTGGTTTACTTAAGTAAAGCAGTGTTAGACATTAACAAAATAATCTATAATATCAATTAACCAAGCCCATGTAGCAACTAAAAACATTTATATCCAACATAATGGCTTCAGTGGCTGGAGCTCTGGACCACGCTGAAGCCAGGAGCCAGGAGCTTCCACTGGGTCTCCCAGGTAGATGCAGGAGCCCAAGCACTTGGGCCATCCTCCACTGCTTTGCCAGGTGTGTCAGTAGTGAGCTAGATTGGAAGTGGAGCAACTGGGACTCGAACTGGCACCCACATGGAATGCTTGTACTGCAGACTGCAGCTTAACCTGCTGTGCTGCATCACTGGCCCAAGCACTAAAGCTTTTTTTTTTTTTTGGTAAAGATTTATTTATTTATTTGAAAGGCAGAGTCAAGGAGAGAGAGAGAGAGAGAGAGAAAGAGAAATAGAGGTCTTCCATCTGCTGCTTCACTCCCCAAATGGCCACATTGGCTGGAGCTGCGCTGATCCAAAGTCAAGAGGCAGGAGCTTCTTCTGGGTCTCCCATGTGGATGCAGGGGCCCAAGGAGTTGGGCCATCTTCTACTGCTTTCCCAGGCCATAGCAGCGAGCTAATCCACAGCACTGGCCTCCTCTGAAGCTTTTAAAGAGTGTGTGAATGTATCCACTTAATACATAATTTAAATTGTGTCTATGTGTTAGTTTCCAAGGCATGTCTCCATGTCTTAAAACAACAGAAATGTATTCTCTGACATTTGAAATAGAAGTCATTTAGGGTTTGTGCAGGGTTGTTGTGCTTTCTCTGAAGATTTCAAGAAAGATTTCTTCTTGCCTCTTCCTAGATTCTGGTGGTTACTAGCAATTGTTGGCTTGTAGCTGCATTAGTCCATTTTCTACCTCTCCCTTCACATGGCCTTCTTCCCTGCCTGCCTCTGTCTGTGATGCCTCTTACAGACCTTGATTACATCTGTGGACTCTACGATGTCATATTATGAGGTTCTGGATGGACATGAATTTTGGAAGATACTCTTTAACCTAGTATATAATGACTCTTCTGCCCCTTCGCCCATCCCACATATAAACTAACTTGATCCCAATTCAGTATCCCTGACTCTTTACTTATTCCACATTTACCTCTGTATCTAAAATCTCATCTAAATACCATCTCAAAAAGTTGCAAATCTCATGTGAATATTTTAAGTCAGTATGGTCTGTCTTGGGGCAAAATTCCTCTCCATCTCTGGTGAAACCAGAAAACAGGTCATCATCTGAAATGCAAGGGTACTTCAAAGAGTTCGTGAAACAGTGGGATTATATTTATTTTGTTGTAAAGAAATTTTGAAATACATAGTTTCTTAGTTACATTTTCTTTTTTTTTTTTTTTTTTAAGATTTATTTATTTATTTGAGAGGTAGAGTTACAGACGGAGAGAGGGAGAGACAGAAAGAAAGGTCATCCATCTGCCGGTTCACTCCCCAGATTGCCACAACAGCTGGAGCTGAGCTGATCTGAAGCCAGGAGCCAGGAGCTTCTTCTGGATCTCCCATGTGGGTGCAGGGGCCCAAGCATTTGGACCATCTTCCACTAGTTTCCCAGGCTATCAGCAGAGAGCTGGATCGGAAGAAGGGGCAGCCCAGACATGGCGCCCATATGGAGTGCCGGTGCCGCACACGGAAGCTTAGCCTACTATGCCACAGCATCGGCCCCTACATTTTCCATTAATGTTTTGCAGTAATGTCATCTAATGGTGGTAGAAGCTGAGGATAGACATTTCTGTTCCAAAAGGGAGAAGATGGAAGGGAATAAGGGGTCATGGTTCCCAAAGAAGTTCAAAACCCAGCAGGGGCAGATTGTGTCCTTTGATACCTCTGGAACAGCACCTCTCTCTTGGCCCTCTTCCTTGCTCTGTGAAGGCATCTTTGATGGATAGCATTCCTATCCAAGTAGTTCCAGCTGTATTGGCCTGTTTATTGCTTATGTCTATTAATGCCCGTACATGTTGATGTACATACATTTTAATATGCCCAGTAAGAGCAACTGATATTCAGTGCTGCATAGGTGGTAAATCTCAAGATTCAGTTGTCATATTTGAATCTAATGTTTTTTCTAGTGTCATATTTCAATCTAGTGTTAAATGCTGACCACTTCCAGATAACCTTTATCAGTCACATGGAAGAGGATTTGAGCTTGTAGTTTGTGAAATATTTTGGCAGCTCAGACATTTTTGTTTATATGGGGTTTATATCTTGATACATTGATAGCTGATAAGTTAGGCATTATTAGGTGGAATTAACTCAAATATTAGAAGACTGTTACCTCCCATAGAAGCGAGACTATATGTAATCTGGCTGTTTGTAATCAAGTACTTAGAAAATTAAATTTGGACTTCCCAATATGATTTGCTATAGTATGATTTATTAGCTAAAGCTGTTTGGATACTTGGCAGCAAGCACACAGACATTACTTAGTTCTGTCTCCCCGGAACCTCCTGAGCCTCCCCAACCCCAGCAAAAAAAAAAAAAAAAAAGACAAAAACCCTCCATCTTCTTTGAAAAGAATACTAAATTTTAACTGAGGTGCTATTCTATATAATCACATTGGTGACTTTGTTTTAGAGAGAGATGCAGGTGGGCTATGAGGGTCTGGTATTAGTAAGATTTTTTTCCACAGGCCTGCTTAGTAGCTCAGAATATTGGCTATAAATGTTTTGTTGTAGGTTACCATTATGTTGGATATAAATGTTTTTAGTTGCTACATGGGCTTGGTTAATTGATATTATAGATTATTTTGTTAATGTCTAACACTGCTTTACTTAAAAATTAAGCTGTAAGATGAACAGTCAAGTTTCTCTAAACTTGGCTGATCATTCTGTATGCTTTTCAGTAGTTTTTGTATTTTGTATATGTGTGTAAGTTTTTCAGTGTTAAATTGTATGCTTAAATAGGAGAAAGTATTAGACGTGATGCATATTATTAGGAAGATTTTCCACCTTATGTATCCAATAATTGTATTACCTACAGATAGTTGGAGCAACAAATTTTTCTGTTCTACTGATTTATATTCTAATTTCCTAGGTAAACTATAGACTTAATGTAATATTCACCTGCTGTATTTTCACCATCATGCCACAGTGTGGCACTATTGTGCTTTGACTGAGTATTCACAAACAAATGTTTTGTTGCTGACAAAATGCTTATTTTGTGGATTAGATAAGATGCTCTCAAAAGTACATGAAAATACTGTTGTATCAGACACTTTTTTAGCTGTATGTAATGAGCTACGTGATTCCCACCTCTGCTACTGAATATAACTTCCAGCTGGCGTGCACCCTGGGATGCAGCAGGAGGGCTGAGTTGTTGAGTCCCTGTTCCCACATGGGAAAACTGGATTGAACTTCTGGCTTCCAGATTCCATCTCCATTGCAGGCGCTTGGGGAGTGAAATGGTGGATGGGGATATCTCTCTGCTTCTCAAATATATAAAAAGAAGTAAGCTTATTTTTTAAAAAGTTACATTGGAGGAAATCAACATATACAGTCACAGTAACCACGTAAACAAATTTTTTTAGCTACCAATTTCCACAAAACTGCAGTGAAAGAACTATGCTTTTTTTCTCTGTTAGACTCATATAGCATAGTAAAAATGTAAACCCTAAAGTAGTGCAACACTATTTAGGAGTGCTTGTTGTGGATTTCTGATAAGTATTATGTGTAAGAAGTTTCCTTTTAGCTATTTGGAATTCACAACAGATATGACTGCTAATGAGAATTCTTTGCGATATCTCTTAATACAGCTATGTTTTTTTTCTACTTAATTGTTTAATAATTCATAGAATTTCTCTGATTTATATTAAACTACCCTTCTGTTTCTGGTCTGACCCCTATTTTTCATTGTATGCTATTTTAATTTCCAGTTACTTTGATTTAGTATTTAAGATTATTGTGACTATATTCAAAAGTGAGTTTAGCTTATGGCTTTCTCTTTCATGTTTTTTTTTTTTTTTAAGATTTATTTATTTATTTGAATGTCAGATTTACAGAGGGAGAGAAGGAGAAGCAGAGAGAGAGAGAGAGGTCTTCTATCTGCTAGCTCACTCCCCAATTGGCCACAATGGCCAGAGCTGCGCCTCTCCAAAGCCAGGAACCAGGAGCCTCTTCTGGGTCTCCCTTGCGGGTACAGGGGCCCAAGGACTTGGGCCATCTTCTACTGCTTTTCCAGGCCATAGCACAGAGCTGGATCAGAAGTAGAGCAGCTAGAACTTGAACCTAGTGTGCTTATGGGATGCTGGCGCTGTGGGCGGCAGCTTTTACTCACTATGCCACAGTGCCAGCCCCTAGGGTTTTTAATAGTTTCAGTGTTAGGGTGATTTTTTCTCTGTTAGAACAATTGATTTGTTGTTTTGTTTTGTTTTAAAGATTTATTTATTTGAAAGGCAGCTACAGAGAGGCAGAGGCAGAGAGAGGGGTAGGGGGTTATCTTCCATCTGCTGGTTCACTCTCCAGATAGCTGCAATGGCTAGAGCTGGGCTGATCCGAAGCCAGGAGGCAGGAGCTTCTTCCAGGGCTTCCACACCAGGTGCAGGGCCTAAATACTTTAGGCCATCTTCTACTGATTTCCCAGGCCATGGCAGAGAGCTGGATCGGAAGTGGAGAAGCTGGGACTCAAACCAATGCCCGTATGGGATGTTGGCACCACAGGCAATGGCTTTACCTACTACGCCACAGCGCTTTAATTTTTCATTTCCTCAATTAACAGGTCGCGGTTCAATTCCAGAATTCTTTCATATTATGAAAAGGAAGTTTACCAACAAGGAATGGGAAACCATCAGAAGCTTTAAGGATGAATGGACTCAGCTGGATATGTTTTATAGGAATTGGGTATAATTTCTATATAATTCTGTTTTTTATGTATTCTATTATCTTCACTAAGAATGAGTTCCCAATAGTGCGTATAGTGCTTGAAGTAAATGGGTGATTACATAAGAACCTTAGGATTTTTATGCATACAGTATTACGTGATGGTGACATTTTAAGAAAAAGATGATCTGTAATGTTCAGTTAGAAGGCACCTATTCTTAAAACTAAAGCAAAAATACTTCATTTGTCACCATTTATAAGAAATATTTTTGTCTTAAAGGAATTCATACACATGAACCTTATTTA
Source organism: Oryctolagus cuniculus (assembly GCF_051225735.1). NCBI lineage: Eukaryota > Metazoa > Chordata > Mammalia > Lagomorpha > Leporidae > Oryctolagus > Oryctolagus cuniculus. Next base: position 97,862,281 of record NC_142867.1, read on the forward strand.
ACGTAAGTAATACCTATTATATGCCAGAAGATATCATTTCAAGCTCTTCATAAATTAGTTAATTTAATTCTCATAATGACCATAAGAAAGGGGCTATTATTGTTGCAAGTTATACCTGAGGGAATGGAGGCACAGAGAGCTCAAATTGATTTGTCTCTTAATAGTCATGTGGATGGTTTGTCTCTTTGCTATGTTAAAAGTAAAGAAAAAACAAAAAACATAACCATAATGTAATAAAGGAGTTAAAAATGCAGGTATTGAACCTATAGATTCTGTTACAATTTTACTTTATGAATAAGAGAAAAATGTCTTGTCTATTTTAGGCATTGAAAGAAAGCTACATAAAAGCCATTGGTGTTGGACTAGGATTTGAATTACAGCGGCTTGAATTTGAAATATCTCCTTTAAACTTGGATATAGGCCAAGTTTATAAAGAAACACGTTTGTTCCTGGATGGTGAAGAAGAAAAAGAGTGGGCATTTGAGGTAAGATGTTTATTAGAATTAATAGAACAAGAATTTGCACATATTATGCATGTATGTGAGATTAATTTTGGGGGAGCTTATCATTAAATTGATACAACTAGACTACAATCCTGCTCACTAAAGGTGAAATCAAGGATACTTTTAAGAGCATGTTACATTTTAGCTCATATTGAAAAGATGAATCATTGTGAGTTAAGGAGAACTGGAATGGAAAACAGGCTCTGAAATAGAGCTTTTTTGTGTAGAAATAGCCCAAAGGTGGCCATTTTGGTTGAACTGTAACAAGGGAAATTGAGAGGTTCATGAAGGTCCTTACAGGTTGGATTACAGATTTTGATCTCTTTCTTTATTTGGTTTCTGTTACTAGCAATTCCTGATTACTAGTGAGAGAAACCTAACACAAACTCACTTAAATTAAAAAGACATAAGCTAATAAGGTGATTGATTCATCAGTGAACTTTGGAGTGAACTAGAATTGGGTAACAAGGTACTCAGAGCTCTTCATTTACTTTTGGCTCTCTATATGTCTGTTTCATTTCCCTCACTCATTCGTCTGTCTCTGTCTCTATATCTGTTTGTTTATCTATCTGTGAGAGATTCAGAGAGAGACCCTGACAGAGAGAGCTCCAATCTGCTGATTCACTCACCTTCTATCAGAGAACTCAGAGCCAGCTCCAATTTGCTGATTCACTCCGCAAATGCTTGCAGCAGCTGGACCTGGGCCAGGCCAAAGCCAGGAGTTGAAAACTCAATGCTACTGCCTCTCAGGATCTGCAGTGGAAGGAAGCTGGACACAGGATCCAGAACTGGATATTAAACATTTTTTGATATGTGACATGGGCATCTTAACTAGCATTTTAAAAACACCCAGGTTGTTTTTCCCCACTCTCGTTTGTCGTCTTACATACAGTTTTCTTAGTTTCTCTGGACTTTATGGCAGAAAATACTGCTGTGTACTACTACTCTTATATGTAGCAGCTTAAGAAAACCTGCTGAACTCCTTTCTGTTCTGAGCCCACAAACTTGGGGGAGGAGTCTCCCTGACCTTGCTTGTGTTAGGTGTTATATCCAGACCAATTACTGTAGCCAGTGAAAGTGAAGTGGCCATTGTGAATGTGTTATAATTCTGTTTCTGCTATAATCACCAGAATGGTGTACAAAGAAGGCAGTTCTCAGAGTAAGGAGTTAGAGATGCTGCATAAAAGAGGAAGTATTTATTAATTTTCTCAGGATGATTTAAAAAGTGTTAAATAGGGAGTGATTAAAGTTAAATTTGTATTTTAAGAAGACTAAGTCCTGTTTATGCTGGAATGTGGAGATTAAGGAAATAGAGGTTTAAAGATATTATGAGCAGTTCTCTGACTTGCAGGGTGATCTATTGAGATTTATGGTACTAGAAAGTGAAAGGATTGTTAAGTTTGAGATGCCTCAGAAATACCTAAATGTAGATATCAAATTGGTGTACAGAATGGAGGGATTGGGTTGAAAAAATTATTATCATTAACATGCCCATGGTTGCTAAAGCCATGGGATTTGAAGTTGAAACTAAGAGTACCTAAGGAGCAGCCATAAATTGGATCCATGGAGAAGATCAGATTGAAGTCATGAGATTACTTAAGTTAGACGAGATAAAGGCCTAGGACAGAGACTTCAGAATACTAACATCTAAAAGGAGAATATGGAGGCGACTGAGCGACAGTGACCAAAATGATACATTGGGAAATAATAGGATCCAAAGGCGGAAGGTATTTTGAGGAAGAGCTTTGTCAGAAACTGCTAATTCTGACAATGATAGTGAATTTTACTTAGGATCCTATATTTGAAAAGATAATACAGATTTTCAAAATATAACCAAATTAGATGAAAGTTCACTTACATGGAATCTTTTATGTTCAGACATGCTAGTTAAAAAGCATTTACTATACATTTTTTTCTATTTAGCAGCATGCTCATTTCCTCAAAATTTGTAACTGAAAAAAAATCAGAAAATTGAGAAGCAAGCTATAGCTAACCTTTTACTGCAGTCTTAATTATACTTAATAGTAATTTTTGTTGACCTGAAAAAAGCTCTTAGATATGTTTTTATGGGCATAATGCTTATATTCTGAAATTCAGTAAAAAATAATCTTTGCAGCTAGAAAACACATTTACGTAGACATAAAAAAAGCTGTTTGGAAACACTCTGGAGTATAGTAAGAAGCAGTGGAAGGCAGTAAAGTTTTTGATTTAGAGGAACGTTAAACTCTTTTAACACCAAATTTCTGACTTTAGCAAGAATTACTTTTCAGATCATAGCCTTTCTTTGTTTTGTTTAAGCTAGTTTAAGTTACTAGTGTAGCAAAAGTAGTGACCAAGATTCAAGCCAACCTATTTATAGAGAAGTATGTTTGTGTATAGGGACAGAAATGTGAGCTTGGTAAGATGACACACTAGTAGTCTCTGTGGCCTCTGAAATACAGTAGAGAACATTAAGAGAGTTTGTAGGAAAATGTACTTTGTGTATCCAGGAATTTAGAGGTAGGAGGGTACTTCATAAAGTTTGTGGAAATGGAATAGAAAGATACGTTTATTTCAGAGCAAAATATTTTGTAATTCATGCATAGGGTTTTCATAATATGCATTTTCCATGAACTATTTGGTGTGTCTGCATATGTGTGAAGATACACACTTTTCATCCAAAGGAATTTGAGGGCAGGATAATGGCTGGAGTATGCAGATAAGGAGGTAAGAGTCAGCAGACCGATCAGCTCTTCTTTGGGTGATGAAGGTGTCTGAGTTCATGTGGCCTAAACAGATGCTCTAGAACAGGGCCAAGGGCTATTTGGGTATTTATAACATCACTCATGGGCCATACAAAATTGCCAACTTAAAAATTAATCTTCTATTAGTTTATTAAATTTTGAAGCCTACCTGCGGTTGCCTTGGCAGGACTGGACCGTATAATTTTGTGAGCAGTATGTGGCTGTGGTCTGAACATTGCCAGCCCCTGCTCTATAACCTGATAGCCACTGGGCTTAAAGTATCTACAAAGGATCCCAGCTGAAAGGAATCCCCCAACCACAAAAAGAGGCATTGGAGATTCTACTGTGTGTTTATTACTGAGACCAAGAAGTCAGTTATTAAGTATACTGTTAGCTCCAGGGAATGATACAGAACTGAAGAACTAGAAGTGGCTCTCCAAAAATTCCACAGATATTCACCCCATGAGATAAGGTAGCATTTGGATACCTCAGGGACCAGGGCTCCTGAATCTGGATTAAAATATCACTGTTTATTACTTTGCCTGTTTCTTCCAATCTCTTTCTCTGCTACCTAACTTAAGGAAACCAGAGAAGAAGAGGAAGAATGGAAGAGGAGGATAATGCCAAAGAGGAGAAAGTGCATTAGTTTTAGGATTGAAATGGGATTTGATAGCTGAAAGTGACTGAATAGTTCTAGGATTTCCCTAGGTTCTTATTCAGGAACTAGAAAGGAAATCTATCTGGACATATTTGAAGGAAGCTATTGAAGACAACTAAGTTTTTGACTCTGTAACAGTTTTTTTTATTCTGTTCAGTGTGCCACGTGTGAAAATCTGTGTGAGGGGTCGGCGCTGTGGTGCAGTGGTAATGCCTGCAGTGCTGACATCCCATATGGGTGGCGGTTCTAGTCCCAGCTGCTCCTCTTCCAATCCAGCTCTCTGCTATGGCCTGGGAAAGCAGTACAAAATGGCCCATTGGGCGCCTGCACCCATGCAGGAGCCCTGGAAGAAGCTCCTGGCTCTTGGCTTTGGATTGGTGCAACTCCGGCTGTTGCAGCCAATTGGGGAGTGAACCAGCGGATGGAAGACTTTCCTCTTGCTGCCTCTCCTACTCTGTGTAACTCTTTCAAATAAATAAATAAATCTTTAAAAAATATGAAAAAATTAAAATCTATGTGAATGAAAATAGAAAACAGTGAGGAATGGAAGGAGATGAAAAGGGCAGTATCTTTCTCAGAAACATGGTTGAGACTGTAAATAACAACCTTAATTCTAGGTCTGGATCTGGAAAGAAATTTCTACTGGCCCCCTAGTAAAATGATGCAGAGGTTAAGGATACTATCTTATTCAAACAAAACAAAGAACAGTGTCATCATAAGCCATAGAGAAAATCTGTATCCCAAGAGAAGAAAGAGCTAAAGACGCTAAAGAAAGAATATGAAAATTATTAAGAAAATGAAGATTTTAAAAAAAATGTTTAGTGTCTTTGATAACATAAAGAAGAATGTGTATCTATGAAATGGAATCTGAGAGCCTTATGAACAGAATGAAGTTGTCATAGTGTAAGGTAAATAGTTTATGACTCCTTCTGGGATAGTATGGCAAACAAAGGACTAAATGCTGAAACTTTTAAGATTTTTATTTATTTGAAAGGCAGCATTATAGAGAGGAAGAGACAGAGCAATCTTCCATCCAATGGTTCAGCACTTAATAGCAAAGTATATGGCACAGTTTGATAACTGATTCATCAGTTGTAAAATAGCTTTTCTAGTTTCACTGTGTCAAATTTCATATTTAAATTTGCTGGTAAGGTCTGAGTAGACATGATGAAACTTTACTTTGAAATGAATCTCATTGAATTTTGGCTTGTTCCAAGATTAACAGATTGATTGAACTGGGCATCTGGCATACTAGTCAAAAGGCTGAATGAAAACTGACCATTGGGTGATTACTTCTGGTACTTTTTGATACAGATACTACAGAACTGCTGATCTGAGTGATTTTCCAAAAATAATTATAGTCAAAATAATTCTGTGTTCATAATGTTATCAATGTATTCAGTATAGAGAATAGAAGACCCTGAATCAAAAAATAATCTTGTTTATAATAATGTAATAAATATTGTGAGCTTGGTGTTTGATTTATGGGAAAATATTTTTCTTTAGGAGCAGGGTAGGAAGTGACAGTATCTGTTAGTATTTTAGACTGTTAAGAAATGCTCAAAATAGTACATCCATGAGTAGTATTCGTTGATGTCCTTAACATATAATTATATGTAAAGATTATTTTTACTTCTGGAAATATTCCATGTGTATAGGAACTGTATGCTAAATTTCTGAAAAATTACTTCAGATATTTTTAGGTCCATGCATTCAAGTTTATTGTGTGTTTGAAGATAAGTTTAGTCAGGGCTGGCGTTGTGGCATAGCAGGTTGAGCTGTTGCCTTCAGTGCTGGCATCCTGTATGGCCACTGGTTTGAGTCCCGGCTGCTCCACTTCCCATCCACTGCTCCACTTCTGATTAAGCTCCCTTTTAATGTGCCCGAGAAAGCAATGGAGGATGGTCCAAGGACTTGAGCCCCTGCGTTATATGGGAGACCCTCCAGGCCCCTTGCTCCTGGCTTTGACCTGGCCTGGCCCCCACCGTTGCAGCCATTTGGGGAATAGACCAATGATGGAAGATCTCTCTCTCTCTCTCTCTCTCTCTCTGTCTCTCTGTCTCTCTGTGACTCTGCCTTTCAAATAAAATAAAAAAAAATTTTTTTAAAAAAGGTAAGTTTAGTCTTATTAGATCTTGTGACTCTGAGTCTTACGTCTTTTCCTCTTTATATTGTCTTAAATTAATTCTTACTGAATTTTAGTTTTTGTAATATGGATATCCTAAAATGTGAAAATATGAAGGAAAGGATAAGATATGAAAGATCTCAAAGTTCTATTTATGATTGTTGAGGTTAACTGTTTCAGTTGGTGTTTTTTGGAAGAATGCCTCAGAAAAATGGCTTTTCAATTAGAATTCTTTTTAAAATGTTGCTCATAATTTTCTCTGGTAACTGCCTCAGTATGTATTTTATATATATATATAAAATATATAAATATACTTTATTTATTTGAAAGACAGAGTTACTGAGAGAGGTAGAGACAGAGAGAGGTCTTCATCTGCTAGTTCACTCCCCAGATGGCTGCAACGGCTGGAGCTGCACCAATCTGAAACCAGGAGCCAGGAGCTTCTTCTGGGTCTCCCACGCGGGTGCAGAGGCCCAATGACTTGGGACATCTTCTACTGTTTTCCCAGGCCATAGCAGAGAGCTGGATTGGAAGTGGAGCAGCTGGGTCTTGAACCGGCACCCATATGGGATGCCAGCACTGCAGGTCAGGGTTTAGCCCACTGTGCCACAGCGCTGGCCCTGTATGTATTATATTTTAAAGCCTCAATCCTCTTTCTCTCACACACAGGATCAAATAGAAAATTGCATGTTTATTAAGTCTATCATGATTCTACTTGATTTTCCATAGTCTATAGTATATAGTTCAGTAAATACTACAAACAATATTACAAGTTGTTTTTATTTTATTTTTTAATAAATAGATGTTTTCAGCATGTACAAAATTAACAACACCAGTGAAGGACAGCGAGTTACTATGGCATAAAAGACAGGCTGATCGGACACGACAACTGGATGCAGTACTTGACTGCCTCTTGCTCATTACTTGGCTCCTGAGGGGGAGTATATGTGTGTATGCATGTGTATGGAGAGAGAAGATTTAGAAAATGTAAACAAAGCTATATTGAAATTTACATATTTACTTTTATTTTTCAGGAAAGCAAAATAGATGAACATCATTTTGTTGCAGTAGCTCTTAGGAAACCCGATGGATCTAGACATCAAGATGTAAGATTTTAAGATTTCTCTGTATTCTGAAAAGCATAAATCAGTATTCTCTATTGATAAAAACAGTCATTTGCCTTATATCAGGCTAGAAGCTTATATATTTTAAGAGTGTAGACAAAGAAGTGTTTATCAAGTCTTTATCTGAGATTTCATAAAAACTCCTATGTTAGTGCATCTTTATATTCATATACAGTTAATTATTATACAGGATAATTTGATAATACTGTTAGAGTACTCATATTTTCAATAGACATAAAAGGCAATCACTCAGTCATTTTAACAATAATTTATTACCTGGTGAATTGGGGCTATGCTGACTGTAAGGGTACCAAGTTTAAGGTTGGGGAATAATGAATTACTCTGCATTATTGAATGCCCTCAATCTTTATACTTACAGTTTCAAATGTGAGAGACCTTGTGTCATAATATAGCATAACATCAGTCTCAGTTTGATCACATCTGTGTAGTAGTCAAACAATTTAGGGTCAAAAAACTCTCAGTCTGCATAGTAGTTGGGATTGTTTGGAAGTGATTGAAGAATACAGCTACATTTAGAATGTGGCTTGAGGCTGGCGCTGCGGCTCACTAGGCTAATCCTCCGCCTTGTGGCACCGGCACACCGGGTTCTAGTCCCGGTCAGGGCTCCAGATTCTGTCCCGGTTGCCCCTCTTCCAGGCCAGCTCTCTGCTATGGCCAGGGAGTGCAGTGGAGGATGGCCCAAGTGCTTGGGCCCTGCACCCCATGGGAGACCAGGATAAGTACCTGGCTCCTGCCATCAGATCAGCGCAGTGCGCCGGCCGCAGTGCGCTGGCTGTGGCGGCCATTGGAGGGTGAACCAACGGCAAAGGAAGACCTTTCTCTCTGTCTCTCTCTCTCTCACTGTCCACTCTGCCTGTCAAAAAAAAAAAAAAATATGGCTTGATCAATGTGTATTGCAGTATTAGTTCTCAAAAAAATAGAATGATTAGTTCAAGTATTAAAATTCTTCATAGATTTTGTTTCTTAAAAAGGGATGGCATATTAAAATTAGTATCTTTTATGAAGATGTTCTGAGCCAGTTTACCTGTTCTTGGGTCTTAGCTTTAAACTCATTACAGATACCTTATATTTTTTGAGGCGGTTTATAGTTTTCTAAACATTTGGCCATTCAGTAGTACTACTTTATTTTCCTGGCTAGAATCTATTTAGGCAGCATTGTCATAGTGGGAAGACTAGGTGTCAGGTACAGGTCTGCCATTTACCCCGTGTTGTGTAAGCAAATTGAATCATTTGATATTCCTGAACTTTAATTTCCCCAAATATAGAATTGAGATAACCATACTACAGCAAAACCATGAGACATATATTATATTAAATAAGTAGTACACCTAGTTATAGTACTGTATAAAACTTAAGTACTTCTATACAGATTCAGTATCCCTTATCTGAAGTACTTTGGACCAGAAGTGTTTCAGGTTTTGAGTTTTAAAAAATTTTGAAATGTTTGCATATGCATAATGAGGTATCTTGGCGACTGGACCCAGGTCTAATCACTGACTTCGTTTATGTTCCATACACATCTTATTTACGTGGCCTGAAGGTAATTTTCTGCATCATTTTTGTTGTGTCTGTTTTTTGAATAAGACATGTCACATGAGATCAGGTGTGGGATATTTGCTGTGGCATCATGTCCACACTCAAAAAATTTTGGAATTTGTAGTATTACATGTTTCAGATTTTCAGATCAGGAATGTTCATTCTGTACTACAATGTATAGAATGTTAAGATCTATGCTCTTGAGTCATGAATAAGGGCTCTATTTCAGAGTAGAAGATACAGTTAAATTTAATGTTCAATAATTTCCTAAAGAAATGTGTTCCATCTCTGTACAGTCATGGCAGTTTTTTCAGATTGACCCTTTAGATGGATCCACTCTGGTATTTCTTAGAATTGAGCCACTATGGGAAACCTCTATCAAAATACCTCATCTCAAGTTAAAATTACAGGATTTGGGATCTCTTTGAAATTCTTTCTACTGATTCTAACTTTTCTGGACTTGAGGCCCAGTATATCTACATGTTATATAAATACCACAGGTTTTCTCTTTCATTTATTTTTATTTGTTACATTGGTAACTCTTACATGAGAAGTAAAAACAGTATTCCAGAAATCCCACTATGTTGTAATTTAATACTATTGAAGTGTATTTCTGTCTGTCTTAATTTCATAATTTAAAATTTATGAGTGTGATACACAGTTATAATAATTGGGTAATTTTTTCCCCTTTTAGGTTCCATCTCTAGATGATTCTAAACCAAGCCAGAGGCAGTTTACTATTCTCACCTTTAATGATTTAATATCATCTGCTGTTCCTATGACACCTGAAGATCCTTCATTTTGGGACTGTTTTTGTTTCACAGAAGAAATTCCAATACGAAATGGTACAAAGTCATGATATAATTTCCTAACAAAGGGAAACAAAAAGTATAATTTTCCATATTCACAGAAAAAAAGATGCCTATTAGTAGCAAATTTTATTGCAGAAAATGGTCTTAAGGAAAATTGAAAATTTTTTTTCTTAAAAAGCAAACTTCAGTTCCAGTAGCTCACTAAAATATATATTTATCTCTTTTCTAAAATTAGGTTGAATTGCTAGAAATAGAATCTAAAAGTGATTTGTACTCAATATAGAAAAAATGGAAAATACAAATTTGCAAAAAGGAAACATTTAAATTCTATCATTTAGATATAACTGCTCTTAGACCTTGAGTATATTCCAGACCTTTTTCTTGGCAAATGAATCCATATTAACTTTTTAAAAAATTTTTTAAAAAATGAGAACATGCTGATTTATAATTTAGTTTTCACTGTACAAAAACTGTTCCTGAGTTTACCTCTGTGACATGACTTAAAGTGATTCTAAAGTATTCACTTGTACAACTGATATCAGGGTGCTTTGGGGAGAGGTAACAAATGTACTGGCATTATTATTTCATGTAACACACAATTCAAAAAATTGTCATTAAGAATGTGGGTTTTTTGTTTTCTTTTTCTTTTCTTTCTTTTTTTTTTTTTTTTTTTGACTTGGCCTCAGTTTATTGGTTTTTACCTTGGTCTCATTCCTCTCCCAATCACAAGAGCTGCTATTTAATTTCCTGGTTTAAATCTTCATAAATCTGCATCTAGAAGTCAGGACATACCATTTCCCCCCATTTGTTTGTCATTTAGGAAGACTTCTTCCAAAAGCCCCTAGAAAACTTCCCCCAGTTTCCACTGACTCACATCAAGTCACAGAGAAAGCCAATGTTTAACATTTTTAGACTCTGTTAAAAGTAGACTGTTGTAAACGAAGAAGCTATGGCAGGTTTGGCAGAAATGGCAAAGTCCATTGCCTGCCAAAAGAAAGATGTGGTGCAGTGTACTCAGTTTCCTCTGTGTTAGACATTTGGTTGTTGTGATTTATTACTGTTAGCAGTGATGCAGTAAATATCTTACATTTTGAGGTACTTGCTTAATTATGTCCTTAAGAAAGTTTTTAGAAGTGGAATAATTGGCTCAAAGTGCTTAAATATTTTTAGAGCTTGGTAAGTATTGCCGTATTGCTCTTTAAAAGATTGTGCAATTTACACCTCCAGATAGTAGTATGTTAGTGACTATTCCCCACTTATGTATTCCTGGTCAGCTATAGGTATTATTTTTTTCCACTGTGTTTACTCTTTGCCACTACAACTGAAAAATGGTATGTCATTTTTTAAATTTGTATTTTCATTACAAATAAGGTTGGTATATCATTGTTATTTACTGTATTTCTTTTTTATGAGCCTTCTATTCATTGCCTTTGTTTTTGTTTGTCTATTTGTTTTAGTTAATAGGACTTAATTTAAAGTGGGAACATAATATATAAGATGCCAAGACCATCATATTGATGACAACACCTACTAAATTGTTGTAGTGCATGTCTTGGAGATTGAAGTCTTGTTGTTAAATATCAAGAAGTAAAATGATTTCATTTTTGTATTACTAACATTAAAATTTGTGTGTAAATTATATAAAATTAGGTATACTTTGCTTAGTAAAAAACTGGAATGTTTTATAATTTTTTAATTTTATTAAGCATGCCTCCTTATTTCAAGCATAGTAAGTATGTATTTAGAAAATACCAAGTAGCATTTATAAGAGAGGCAGTATTGTTATTCCTAGCATGAATGTGTTGGTGATATGAAAAACAATTTGTCTTGTCATTGTACTAATAAAATGATTTAACATTTATTTTGGAGTGTTTATGAAGCAGATACTGTGCTAGATTTTGAGTTTTTTTATTTTTCTCAAAGCCCCACGTGCTTAAAAGTTTTCAAAGTAAAGTAGACCTATAAAGTTTTTTTTTTTCCTGAACTAAAATATTGCTTTGACATCTCTCCCCTCATTTTCTGTCCCCAGGACAAGCACTTTCAATATCTTTTAGCAGATATTTTTTGCTATGTATTATCATATCTTCAAATAATGTGCTTAATTGCATTTATTAGGAGTTGTTTCTTTGATTCTTAATACAAAACTTCCTTTTTTAAGATTTATTTATTTATTTATTTGAAAGATTAATAGAGAGGGATATGTAATATATATATATCAGGGAGGGGGATCTTCCATCTGATTTACTCCCTAGATGGCTCTAATGGCTAGGGCTGGGCCAGTCCTAAGCCAGAAGCCAGGAGCTTCGTCTGGGTCTCCCGTGTGGATAGCAGTTACCCAAGGGCTTGTGCCATCTTCCATTGCTTTTCCCAGGCACATTACTGGGAGCTGGATTGGAAGTTGATCAGCCAGGACACTAACTGATGGCCATGTGGAATGTCTGCATCACAATCAGTGGCTTTTCCAGCTTTGCCACAACACTGGCCCCGCTTCTTAACACAATGTATTCTGTTATTCCCCATTCTGTTCTGTTCTATTCTGTTCACTTATATATTAATTGAGGGTTTCCATTATTGCCTGTGATAATATATTTACATTTTTAAGATGTAACCACTGTTCACAGCTGAGTGATGTATTATTCTTTTTTTTTTTTTTAATTTTATTTATTTATTTATTTATTTATTTATTTATTTTTGACAGGCAGAGTGGACAGTGAGAGAGAGAGAGACAGAGAGAAAGGTCTTCCTTTGCCGTTGGTTCACCCTCCAATGGCCGCTGAGGCTGGCGCACCACGCTGATCCGATGGCAAGAGCCAGGTACTTATCCTGGTCTCCCATGGGGTGCAGGGCCCAAGCACTTGGGCCATCCTCCACTGCACTCCCTGGCCACAGCAGAGAGCTGGCCTGGAAGAGGGGCAACCTGGACAGAATCCGGCGCCCTGACCGGGACTAGAACCCGGTGTGCCGGTGTGCCGGCACCGCAAGGCAGAGGATTAGCCTAGTGAGCCGTGGCGCTGGCCTGTGATGTATTATTCTTACCCTTTAGTACATTCTTATTTTCTTGAGTATCTTCTGTGTGTTCAGACATACTAGCAATCCTGTTAATGTCATTCATCTGGAGAAAACGGCTCCTTGAGTAGTGTGCTTTGTTCAGTCTGCACTTGCTGTGTGCTACAAGCTAGCACTCAGCTGTCATCCTGGTGCTCCATTGCCATCATCCTGAGGATTGCTTGCCTTTCCCTTTTGTTGGATTCCCTATTTCCCCACCTCCTTTATCTTATATCTTTCTTAGATTTACTCTCTCATTTATGTGCAGCATGTCTTCCAGTAGCTTCCTGAGAAAGGAGACATGGGAGATATTTGCTCTCAACATCCCCCAACTTTTTTCTTTTTTTTTTTTTAAGATTTATTTTATTTATTTGAAAGACAGAGTTACAGAGTGAGGTAGAGACAGAGAGACATCCTCCAGTTTTATGAAAGGAAGGGACAGTCCCCTTACACAAAGTGGTAACTATATGTTAGTCCATCAATCACCCCCTTACCCTCTTGCACACAGCACCCTCTTTGTTAACTCTATATTTTTGTCTGCATTTTAAGTATTTGGTGTTGTCAATGCTGAGCCTGGAGCCGTACTTTCCATATCCATATCTGCTGGATTTAAAATGATTCTTCAGGCCGGCGCCGCGGCTCACTAGGCTAATTCTCCGCCTTGCGGTGCCAGCACACCGGGTTCTAATCCCGGTTAGGGCGCCGGATTCTGTCCCGGTTGCCCCTCTTCCAGGCCAGCTCTCTGCTGCGGCCAGGGAGTGCAGTGGAGGATGGCCCAAGTGCTTGGGCCCTGTACCCCATGGGAGACCAGGATAAGTACCTGGCTCTTGCCATCGGATTAGTGCGGTGCGCCGGCCGCAGCGCGCTGGCTGTGGCGGCCATTGGAGGGTGAACCAATGGCAAAGGAAGACCTTTCTCTCTGTCTCTCTCTCACTGTCCACTCTGCCTGTAAAAAAAAAAAAAAAAAAAAAAAAAGATTCTTCACATTGTACCATACTGCCTAGTGTGTGGCTTTGTTGGTCATATTAAGTTTTCTACATTGGAACGCTGGTGGATTGCTTTAAAAAATGGATATTTGTGTATATCCCTTGATACAGCAGATTCAGAAATCAAATAGAATACATTTGAATATATTTTCATTTAATTTTTCACTATATAATTCTCAGTATTTAGTATCCAAAACCGATGAATTAGGTTTGAGTAACTCAGTAGCCTGTCACTGGTTAAACTATTGCCATCTGATTTTTATACACATACACATACACACACACACACACACACACGTTTCTTTGATAAATTCTAACTGCTAATACTCTTCATTAAGATGTGATGAGAACTAATGATGGCTTTTATTTTTATGGAGAAAACAAATATGCCAGTAGTATTTGTGAATTTGGGATTGACAAATGTCTTTGGTCATATGTTTAGTTACCAGTTAATGTTAAGTGGTTGCTTCATAGGTTTTTCAGTATTTATATTATAAGAGCTAGCTTCCATCTGAAGCACTTCATGTGTATCAGGTTATTTAATTCTTATCACCTTATGGAGTAGGTTCTTTCATCCTCATTTTACTGATGGAAAAAATAAGGTATTGAGGTATTGAACAACTTACTAAAGATTGTATATCCATTGAATTGTGGAGTTTATTATTTGATCCTAGGCAACCTAGATCCAAATCCTAAACTCAACTGCTATGCTACACTTTATATAATAATGTGCTAGTAAATACTTAGCATCCAACAATACTGGACAGGGATTGTGGGATCCAGGAATCTTTATTTGTAACTTTTGTTAATTCCAAATGAAATCATGCCATGTGTATAAAACACCCAGGTTTTACATGTTTCCATCTTGTCATATTTGCTTCAATTTGTTTTTTTGTTTGTTTCTTTCTCTCTCTCTCTTACTTACTTACTTAATAAAACATGTACAGCTAAGACTCCCCATTTCTTAGGCACCACTTCTTTAAACTTACTCTTTCAGTAATAATCTCTATCATATTTGTAGTATTATGCTCTTAGTATTTTGTGTGTGCATCTGTAATTAATGCATAGTGTTTTGTGTTTATGTATTTTGCTATTAGGATTGAAGCGTTAAGATGGAATCTCTTGGTGTTAAAAGTGGCAGCAGTGTCAGAATAATTGAACTATTTAAGTCCAAGCTTCTCAAAGGAAAGTACATACTTTTTATGGATAAACAATGGATTGTTCATTTTCCATCACAAAATAGCAATTGGGCACCTACTGGCATTCATTTTACCTAATTTTTTTGAAAGAATCTTTAGCAGGAAAGCCACATAGATGCAGTAAATAAAATGCAAGCTTGCCCATATTTTAACTAAAACAAGTTTGGGGCTTAAGAGTGATTTTCCTGCTTACACGTATAGAGTCACTCTTCTTTGTTTATAGGGTAATTTTTCTATGAAAAAATTGGAAAAGAAATATCATTTGAAGAAAAGTGTCATTTATTGAGTACTTAAGCAGTATTGTCAAACTCCTTTGCAAATCACCTTCAGGACTGTGCCTGTGTGCTATGTGCAGGGCCACTTTTTTGCTGGCCAAAAAGCCTTCTGCACTAGGCAAGGTAAAGCACATAACTTTGATGGTCCTGACAGGCCCCTGTGATTTCTGTTGGTGCTTAGCAACCAGTAAAGCCCTTTCTATGCTTTTTTCCAGAATTACATGAATAAGAAGTCTACTGATGATTGTTCTTTTCCCCTGCAAGTCCACTAGAGACTTTCATCCTGGTCATAACACAGGAAGCTGATTTCTGGACACTATGGTGATCAGGCTCCCTTTTCCTCAGTAGGGTTCTACAAACAGAAGGGCCATTTTGAAGACTTGGTTGGGAGGGAAGTAGAGCAGGATGATTTTTTACTTATTCTTCCTGCCATGCAGTGGTTTGGAAATAGGAAGAAACTTCAAAAAATTTGTGGAAAATGGAGTTAAAAGGTAAGTTGTATTTTGATAGGAAATGTTTTAAAATCCATGCATATGAGAAGCTTTCAAAAAGTTGGTGAGGAAATAGGTAGCCTTACAGTTAAGACACCATGTCTCAACATCACAGTGCCTAGTTTCAGTTCTTACCTCTGGCTCTTGACTCCAAATTCTGTTAATGTGGACCCTGGGAGGCAACAGGTGATAATTCAGGTAGTTGGGTCTGTACCACCCATATGAGAGACCTAAATTGAGTTTTTAGTTTCCACTCCAGCTTAACCCTGGCTATTGCTGGTATTTGGGCAGTAAACCAATGGATAAGAATACTCTTTTTTTTTTTTTTGACAGGCAGAGTGGACAGAGAGAGACAGAGAAAAAGGTCTTCCTTTGCCGTTGGTTCACCCTCCAATGGCCGCCGCGGCCGGCGTGCTGCGGCTGGCGCACCGCGCTGATCCGATGGCAGGAGCCAGGTGCTTTTCCTGGTCTCCCATGGGGTGCAGGGCTCAAGCACTTGGGCCATCCTCCACTGCACTCCCTGGCCACAGCAGAGAGCTGGCCTGGAAGAGGGGCAACCGGGACAGAATCCGGCGCCCCGACCGGGATTAGAACCCGGTGTGCCGGCACTGCAAGGCAGAGGATTAGCCTAGTGAGCCGTGGCGCCAGCCTAGATACTTGTTCTTAATTGATGCTGCTAACTAGAGACCAACTTTGCCATTGTTTTGCTTTGTCAGAGTGGAAACTAGACATCAGGGATAGATGGAGTCTTGGCCCAAATCAATTTCTTAATGTGGTTACTTCTCCCATTATAAAATCTGGAATAAATACTTACAAAACTAACTTCCTAAACTGGATGGCCTACATTGGCTCCTTGTCCAGCGAGATGAAAATTATGGTACGAAGGACCAAGTGGAATCTCATAGAACTGCTCAACCTAGCCTACAGCTAAGGAATTAAACTGCATCCCTGCAGCACTTGAAGACATTAAAATTGGAGGCTTGAGAGATGTAAAAGTGATGATTTGGTTCTGGTAAAAACGTTAGTTTTTTAAAATGTAGATTGCAATTTAATCAGAGTCTAGTTTTGGATATTACTACTAGAGTGAGTCAGTATAACCCATGGCATCATAATGAAAACTACTGACTTAGCAAGTGCTCTTTTAAATTGTCAGCAAAGGAACTCAGAAGCAGTAAACAATGTATCTTCATAATTACGGAGTAGTAGTGTTTTATAACTGTCATCTTTTCTATCACCATGTAATCAAGAGGGTTGTTAATCCATTGTACTGATGACATTCCATTTTCTGGTGACCTTGGTAGAAAGATCCATGCATGCCAAAGAATAGAAGACAGGCATTTTGGCACAGTGGGTTAAGCTACCTCCTGCAACATCAGCATCCTGTATGGAGCACCAGTTCGAGTCCTAGTTGCTCCTCTTCCAGTCCAGCTCTCTGCTAATGTGCTTCAGAAGACAGTAGAAAATGTCCAAAGTGCCTGGGCCCATGCCACCATGTGGGAGATGGGAATGGAGTTCCTGGATCCTAGCTTCTGCCTGATGCAGTCCTGGCCATTGCAGCCATTTGGGGGAGTGAACTGTAGATGGAAGATCCATCTCTCTCTCTTTTTCTTTCTCCCTCTCTCCCTTCCTCTCTGTAACTCTGCCTTTCAAATAAATATTTTTTAAAAATAGAAGAGAAATACTATAAAAGTTCATGTTGCTGGACTTTCTATAGGGCCAGTGGTTTGGGAATAAAGGATTATCCCCTCTAAAGTAAAAGAAAAATTGCATCATCTTACAGTAAACATCACAGTATGGTCCTTGATGAGCTTTTGAATTTTGGGGGGCAAAATAGCCTTTTCTGGTACGTCACTGTAATCCACTTACCACAAAGCTTCTAAGGCTGCCAATTTGAGGATTCTGTTAGGAAATCGAAGCCACTACGAAAGTACCAGGAATAGAGTTTAATACAGAGAATAGAACTTACATGAATGTGAAAAGAACAATTTTTATCATTCATTGAAAGCTAGAAGTAAGATGACCTAACTTTAATTCACTTTGAATTTGTTTTGTTTTACACCTAATTACCTGTATTAAATTCCTTTCCGGAAAGATGGAATAGACGTCTTTCCTCCTATTCCTTCTGTTAAATACAACTAAAATCCCTGACCATTTGTATTAGTTTCTTGTGGCTGTTAGCAACAAATTATCACAAACTTCATGGCATAAAAGAAGAGAGATTTATTCTCACAGTTCTGAACGACAGAAATCCAAAGTTTGTTTTACCAGGCAGAGAACATGGTGTCATCAGAGCTGTACTCCCTCTGGTTACTTTAAGGAGGAAACTGCTCCTTGCATCTTCCAGCTTAGTGGCTGCCTTCATTCCTTGGCTTGTGTCCTCTTTTGTGTGTGTCCAGTCTCCTGTGCTTGTCACTTAGAAGGATGCTTTTGCTTGCTTATAGGGCTTACCCAGATAATCCAGGCCCTCCTCCCATTTCTAGAACCATAACTAAGTAACATCTGCCAGCTCTTTTGCTATACAAATGTCCCAGGGGTTACATTATTCAGCTTACTGCAATATGTCATTCAGTAGCTAAATGGTTATACAAACTGGTATGTACAAACCATGCAATACTACACAGTAGATAAAAGGAATGAACTATTGGTAAACACGACGGATTAGATAAATATCCTAAGAGTTATGCTGGGTGAAAAAAGCCAATTCCCAAAAGATACTTTTCTTTATTAGTCAACTTGTATAACCTTCTTTAAAAGAAGAAATGGAGAGATTAGTGACCCCCAGAGTAAAGAAGGTGGCGGTGGTGGGGAGGGAGGTATGTGTAACTAGAAGGGTAACGTGAGGGATCTTGGTGGCAATGGTAATGCTGATATGTATTTTAGTTGTATCTATCAAATTACTGGGTCTGATACTGTACTATAGTTTTGGAAGATGTTACTTTTTTTGGTGAGATGTTACTGGGGGAGACTAGCTAAGAATGGTTTCTACTTTTTACAGCTGTATGTGACTACAGTTATTTCCAAAAAGCTTAATTAAAAGAATTCCTTTCATTTGAAGTAAGAAGAGTGGTTTCTGTTTTCCTCACTGAACAGACTGAAGCCCCCTTTTGCCATTGCCTGCCATGTCAGTCATAGGAGCCCACAATTCTCAGGCCATCCCTCAACCTCTAGGTTTGTTCCATATGTGATTCCATCTCCCAACCCTCCCCATCTGGTGAAACCCTTTTACTATGCCTCAGGAGTGCAGGAACAGTATTAGCTAGACTCTGTATCCTCAACCTTCTTTGCCTTTCCTTTCACCTACCTGTTGACTGAAACCTGGTTCTCTGGAGATAACCTGTCCCCTCTAGTCCTCTGAGATGTGGTACAACAAATGTGGAGATGGCATGGGGCTCTTCTTGTATTTTGGTGACGCCTTCAGACTACTCTCCCTCTCCTACTTAGTTCATTCATTTGGTTGCCCATTGCAGTCATCTCTCATCCCAGAGACACGTGCCCAAATGCCTTGGTATAATCTCATCACATTAAATTTGGTGGTAGATGATTAGCCCAGTGTTCTAGCCTGTCTGTTCCTTGGTCTTCTCTCCTCCAATTTTATTCTTCATATTACCTCAGTTTACTCATATTACTCTGTTTCATGGACAATTTTTAGTTTTTTTTTTTAATCACTACACTGCTCTATAATCTCATTTCAAACATCCCAGTCTCATGCTATTTCCCAGTTTTTTTTTTTTTTTTTTAAAAGATTATTTATTTGGAAGTCAGAGTTACACAGAGAGAAAAGGAGAGTTAGGGAGGCTGATCCAAAGCCAGGAGCCAGGAGATTTTTCCAGGTCTTCCACACATGTTCAGGAACCCAAGGACTTGGGACATCTTTTACTGCTGTCCCAGGCCATAGCAGATAGCGGGATTGGAAGTGGAGCAGCTGCGTCTTGAACCAGTGACCATATGGGATGCTGGCATTGCAGGCGGTGGCTTTACCTGCTATGCCACAGCACCGGCTCCCCCAGTTTTTATTTTTTAGCTCGTTTCTACTACATGAACTCCAGTAATCTTCCAATCTCACTGGATTCTTTAATTCATCCTTCATATCCTCCCTTTCTTTGTAGTTCAGCTTAAGTTCTGTGATGGAACATTAAAATATTTTTCTTGCATACAACCTTCATTTCTTACTCTTTTGCTAAGCAATCTAATTGTCTTCCCTTTTTTTGTGCCTGCACCTGCAAAACTGAACATGACTATAAAAAAATGCTATTTGATCTTAACTTTAAATTCATGATAATCGGTCACAAGTGGGTTATCAATAGTATATCTACTGTAAAATTCATTCTTCTGATCTTATCTATTTCATACTTTGTCCTCTCAATGCCCAGACATTTATTTATTCTCTGCTGATGACATTACTTTGTGCTTAACCAAATTGAAGTCATCAGAAATTCTCAGAAGCATCACATTATCCATTACCCACCATCTGTACCCACAATTCATATCTCATTGCTGTGGATGATCCATGGAATCACCTATCTTCATTCTCTACTCAAAAGTGGGGCTCCAGCACACCACCCCCTGTATCACCATTATTTCCTCTGAACTGGATCATTCTCTTCAGCATGAAAACTTAGTTTCTTTCTCCCCTCTTAAAGTGTTTAATTAATTCCCATCTGCTACCACCCCATTTCTCTTTAGTGTTATGGCTTTGTATGTAGATATTCAGTGACTCTCAACTCTTATTCTCTCTTAATTATAATTCTGTTTAGGGTCACACCTCACCTATTTCTCAAAATAAATGGTTCTTATTTCATTTATGAATTTCACATTGCTAAAGCCAATGGTCAGTTCTCAACTGACCATATTGACTAATGTAGCAGCCTTTTACAGATGGTTATTTTGCCTGAAAATTATTTTCTGGCTTCAAGAGCATTGTATGTTACTTGGTTTTTCCTTCTTTAGTCTGGAATGTCTCCCCACCCCTTTGGGCACTGCTTATTTTCCAGTCTCCATGTTGGTTCTCCCTTATCTTCCCTCACTGTAGGACTCCCCAAATCTTGGTCCTGACAACTCATCAGTTTTCTGCCCATATCCGGTCCCTTGGTGATCACACTCAGCCTTAGGCTTCAAAATCCAAATGCAGATACCTCCTAAGTATGTAACGTCTTTCCATACTTCTTCAGACCTCTTACTGGTGTCCAGACTCATTATCTTGACTGCCTTCTCATTATGGCCACTTATTATCTACAACTAATTCACACATAATATGAAACCTGTGTTCTTAATATTTATTCCCCCATTCTTGTTTTCCTGGGATTGGCTGTCCGTTTGTCTTCCTCTGTCTCAGTATGTGGATCTTCATCTTTCCAGTGAGTCAGACTTGAGTTATTGAAATCTTCCTTTTTTCTCTCACATTCCACATACATTTCTTTCTTGCACATAACACACAACTTAAGCAAATCTGTCATTTCTGTCAAACCTCATCCTGAGATTGACCACTTCTCACCACCTCCACTGCTGCCACTCCAGTCCAAGCCACCACTGACTCATCTGGATGATTACCATGGCTTCCCAAGTAGATTCAGGGCTTTCATTCTTTCCCCCATTTCAGTCTATCCTCTCCATGGCAGCCATTTCATTCACAGTGAAAACCAGTCACTAGTAATCAAAAGGGCCTGATTGGTCTGGCCCCTGTTACCTCACTGATGTCATATCCTACTATCTTCTCATGTTAACTATGCCAGTCACATTCCTCCTTTCCCTCCAGAATGTCCTCCCAGAGAGCCACAAGGCTTAACTCCCGAACTTCCATCAGATGTTTTCTCAAATACCACTTTCCTCAGTGACTTCTAGCCTGGATACTCTAATATCACACATTGCCCCCTCTCGTCCTTCCTTACTTCTGATCTCCCTTTCTGCTTTAGTTTTCTTTCTGGCACTTGACCATGTATTTTTCTTTTTTGGTTATTACCTGCCCCTGCCACAGTCCCTGCCAGACTGTAAGCTCCATGGGGGACAGAAATTTAAACTACATTGTTTACTGCTATTTCTCCAGATTCTGAACAGTGCCTAGTTTATAGAAAGACAACTATTTGTTGAATGAGTGAATATTTGGGTTTTTATTTATTGTCTAAGGCTGTCATAAAAAAGTGCTATAGACTAGGAGGCTTAAACAACAAAAATTTATTTGCTCACAGTTCTAAATGCTTAAAGTAAAAGGTCAAGAAAGATATATACAAGTTTGTGAATCTTCTCTCATTGCCTTATAGATAGCCATCTTCTCCCTGTGTCCTCCCATTGTCTGCCCTTTATGTCTACCTCTGCCCTCATCTCTTCTTATAGTAACACAAGCATATTGGATTAAGATGCATCCTAATCACTTCATTTAACCATGGTTAATCCTTAGTTACTGGGGCCGGCACTGTGGCGTAGTGGGTAAAGCTGCCACCTGCAGGGCCAGTATCCCATATGGGCGCCACTTTGTGTCCCGGCTGCTCCACTTCCGATCCAGCTCTCTGCTGTGGCCTGGGATAGCAGTAGAAGATGGCCCTAGCCCTTGGGCCCCTGCACCCTTGTGGGAGACCAGGAACAAGCTCTGGCTCCTGGCTGGGGATTGGCGCAGCTCCAGCCGTTGCAGCCAATTGGGGAGTGAACCATTGGATGGAAGACCTCTCTCTCTCTCTCTGCCTCTCCTTCTCTGTGTAACTCTGACTTTCCAGTAAAATAAATAAATCTTTAAAGAAAATCCTTAATTACCTTATTTCCAAATACAGTTACATTCTGATATAATAGGAATTAGGACTTTAACATATGAATTTTGAGGATCATAATTCACCCCATAACATGTTGCTCCCAATATTACTTATTTAATTACTTACTCATATGGCTTATTTCTGTTCACTGCACCCTCACCTCCATTGTTTGTTCAACATAAGACTAACAAATTTCCAGGGCTGGCGCCGTGGCTCACTTGGTTAATCCTCCGCCTGTGGTGCTGGCATCCCATAAGGACACCGGGTTCTAGTCCTGGTTGCTTCTTTTCCAGTCTAGCTCTCTGCTGTGGCCCGGAGGGAAGTGGAGGATGGCCCAAGTGCTTGGGCCCTGCACCCACATGGGAGACCAGGAAGAAGCACCTGGCTCCTGGCTTCAGATCGGCGCAGTGCCGGCCGTGGTGGCCATTTGGGGAGTGAACCAACGGAAGGAAGACCTTTCTCTCTCTCTACCTGTCAAAAAAAAAAAAAAAAAAAAGACTTAACAAATTTCCTTCTTTGCTCTTAACTTATAAATATTTGAAGGGTCTCCAAAAAAGTATGTGCAAAATGCATATTATGAAAAAAACAATGCATGAAGTTCTAAAAAAAATTAATTCCATTTCTCATGAACTTTCTGAAAATCCCTCATATATTGCTTTTTTTTTTTTTTAATTTTTTGACAGGCAGAGTGGACAGTGAGAGAGAGAGAGAGAGAGAGAGAAAGGTCTTCCTTTGCCGTTGGTTCACCCTCCAATGGCTGCCGTGGCCGGCGTGCTGCGGCCGGCGCACCGTGCTGATCCGATGGCAGGAGCCAGGTACTTATCCTGGTGTCCCATGGGGTGCAGGGCTCAAGCACTTGGGCCATCCTCCACTGCACTCCCTGGCCACAGCAGAGAGCTGGCCTGGAAGAGGGGCAACCGGGACAGAATCCGGCGCCCCGACCGGGACTAGAACCCGGTGTGCTGGCACTGCAAGGCGGAGGATTAGCCTAGTGAGCCGCGGTGCCAGCTCTTTTTTCTTTAAGATTTATTTTATTTATTGGAAAGGCAGAGTTATAGAGAGAGAGAGGGAGAGAGATCTTCTATCCACTGTTTCACTCCCCAAATGGCTGCAGTGGCCTGGGATGGGCCAGGCTGAAGCCAGGAGTCAGGAATTTCTCAGTCTCACATGAGTTGCAGGTAAGTTGCAGGGGCCTAAGCACTTGGGTCATCTGCTGCTTTCCCAGGTGCATTAGCAGGGAGCTGGATCAGAAGTGGAGCTGCTGGGACTCAAACCAGTGACCATTTAGGATTCCTGTGTTGCAGGTGGCAGCTTTATTACACAATGCTGGCCCCTGTATTTATTTATTTCTTTGTATAGTGTCTGTCTTTCCTTCCACCTCTAGATGCTTAAGTTGCTGGCATTGTTTTAACCCTTGATTTATATTCTCAATTGAAGCATCATAGCTGCCCTATAATGTAAGTCCAATTACTCCCATTTCAAAAACATACAGTCTGAGGCCCAAAGAGATTAGATAATTTTTCTGAGGTCAGAGTACCAGTGAATAGTGACATTCTGATTTTAATTCAGATTGCATGGGCTCAAAAATCTCACTTTCTTCTATTCTTTACTGTCATTACGATGAATGGTGGAACACCACAATTCTAACTTTTATATTGTAAGCAAGGCTGCCCTCGAAGCAGTTCTCACATTTCAAAAACTAGCCTTAAGTTTAGAGTCTGAATAATTATACTCATAGATTGAATTTAGGTCTTTATAAACTATTATTTTATTGCTGCAATTTCCGTCATCCTTGATGATCATCTAAATTTATTCTTCCTTTGAAAAATTTAGCTAACTAAAAATATTAAGTTTGTTTCCTTATTGGGGTGTCAGAATTATATACTGAATTCATAATATCAAGGCAGTGACCTTATAATTTTATTCTAAAATGCAGAGGATAAGGTCATTGCTTTTGTTAGGAAAATTTAACATATGTTCTTGATGAAATGCCAGCACGTTATTGGTGAAAAGCATGGTAGGCTTTGCAACCAGTTATTTATAGTTAGGTGGATATCATTCTTTCTTCAGGTGTAGCTATTTAACACACAATTAAAATAGGAATTAAATTTTTTCTTTATAGATTTTATACTTTACAATGAGCTTTGCTTTAAAGTATATATGATGTATTTAAAAACTTTATTCCACTGGATGTGAAATCTTTATGTTGACAGGAAAACAGTCAGTACTTTTCATTTTGATACTTGGATGGAAATACTACAGGTCACAGTGTGATTACTTGGAAATGTTGGACTTGGACTCTCTTTTGGCATTTCTGAGCCACTGTTCTTGAGTTTATGGGTGGTGGACAAGGGCCATTTAATGGTGGCGTTTGTTTTTCATTTCACTTTATTTCTTTGAAAAGCAGAGGAGAGAGAGAGAAAGAGAAATAGAAATAGAAATCTTCCACCCTCCAGTTCACTCCCCAAACAGCTACCCTGGCCAGTCCTGGGCCAGGCCGACAACCAGTGCCCATATGAAATGCTGGTGTTGCAGGTGGTGGCTTTACTCAGTGTGTTTCATGCTTGTCTCTAATGGTGGTTTTTAAATTGGTGTGAGGAGGTAGAAGTACAGAGATGATATTGTCACTGACTCTTACACTATATATAATAGGGAGACAGTTTATAGTTTTTCTATTTCTTGGTAGATATGTAAGCTTCTTAAAATAAGACACTGAGCTTTTTTTTAATCCAGATTGATTTAAGTTTATTGAAAGCAAATACACACTGTGAATGAGCTAAAGACTAAATAAAGCATTTGAAATTTGATGTTGATGGATTTAAAATAAGTCTAGAATGGACCTGTAGCTAGTGAAACATTTGCAATGAATGATAATTGAAACAAAGAAGTAGTCTGAATCTTTAAGCATATATTCCTGTTGTTTCCTTAGGAACCCCTCCATATATGAATGAGTGCAGTTGATCTTTTAGTAACATGGAAGAGATGAGCCTATTTTTTTCTTTGCTAGGTACCTATTTAACAATCAAAGAATAAATGAGATTTATTGCCTTTATTTGGATATTCAGGATTGAGTTAAATGATCTTGAACAAATAAAATCATCTTATAGTCAAGCTAGACTGAAAAAGTCAGCTGCTATAGTTTCAATATGAAGAAAGAAAAAAGATAAATATAGACCATTTTTGAGGATAATCTTTATGGAGAAAAGAGTTTCTGGGATTCCAAAGGAAAATGATATGTGATTTGGAGGCAATGATATAACTTTAGTTTATGAGAGGACTTCAAAAAGTTCATGGAAAAAAATGGAATTAAAAATTGTTCAAGTTTTCCATGAAGTTTTTTGTATTTGTTTTCACATAAAGCATGGTTCAGATATCAAATACATATGTTGACATTGCTTTATTTATTTATTTATTTGGACAGGTAGAGTGGACAGTGAGAGAGAGGCAGAGAGAAAGGTCTTCCTTTTGCCATTGGTTCACCCTCCAATGGCCGCCACGGCTGGTGCACTGCGGCCAGCACACCGCACTGATCTGAAGGCAGGAGCCAGGTGCTTCTCCTGGTCTCCCATGGGGTGCAGGGCCCAAGCACTTGGGCCATCCTCCACTGCACTCCCTGGCCACAGCAGAGAGCTGGCCTGGAAGAGGGGCAACTGAGACAGAATCTGACGCCCCGATCGGGACTAGAATCTGGTGTGCCGCAAGGCGGAGGATTAGCCTATTGAGCTGCGGCGCCAGCGACATTGCTTTTTGTAAAACTGACATCCTTTCAACATAAGTCATCATTAAATTGAAAAAGGAAAAATTGTTGACCTCTCCCAGGAGTTTAATCACATTTATATTTAGAGAATTATCATTAAAAATGGTATTTCTCAGAATAAATTTGGGATTTTATGAGTCAATATAAGTTTAATTTTATTGTTATCAAATAGAAAATATTCCCAAAACAGTTATTTTACATTTTACAGATCAATCAATCTTTTATGTCCTTGGTTCACTTATGTCATGTTTACTGGCCTCACGACAGAACAGGAACAATTGGTTTGTTTCAGAGCACATGTTTATGAAGCACCTAGGAAAGTGAAGAAAGCCACTTAGCTTAGATATTTAACAGGGACTCATGACAGGTTCAGGTTTTTCAACAGCATTCTCTAAGGAAATATTTTCTATGCCAGCTTAGCATTATACAGTGAACTATATGTTCTGGTTATAAGGAGTCTTTGTAATATGAAGTCCATATATTCACTAGTAAACTTTTAAGTATTCCCTATTTGTATCTGCTAGAGTTAACTTACTGGAAAACCAACTAAATTATGCCTTTGCCTTGCCTTTGAAGAAGGTTAGCTCTCTTTTATCCTATAGATGCAAATATAAAATCCTAATGGCTTACAATACTGCAGTCACATACTACCTCCAGATTTCATTTCCCAACTTTATTCTGTGGTACTCTTTAGCTGTTTATTGCTCCTCACTGCTCTCCACATCCCCAAATCCATTCACTCTCTACTTTTTTTGTACTTGCCCTTCCTGCTGATTGATCTCATTTAAATTCATTACCACTAATATTAAATTTGTTGTGATCATACAACATCATGCTAGTCCACTCACCCCAACTTCATACTTTTCCTTCTAGAAATTCCCCAAGCATTCTTGATCTGGGTCTGCTGATTCCCTTAGTTCCTGCTCTACTGAAAAAGCAGAATCTTCAAGGAGAATTTCCGAATGCTCCCTCCACCACATCTACCTGCCTTGCTGCGTCTGTGCCCACAGACTGCTTTCCTTCCTCCTACTGGAGAGGAACTGTTTATACTGCTATCTAAGATCACCCTCTTTCATCTGTGCAATAGATTTTTCTTTTTTTTAAGTTTTATTTAATGAATATAAATTTCCAAAGTACAGCTTATGGATTGCAATGGCTCCCCCCCATAAATTCCCTGCCCCCCGTAACCCTCCCCTCTCCCGCTCCCTCTCCCCTCCATTCACATCAAGATTCATTTTCTATTCTCTTTATTTACAGAAGATAAATTTAGTATATATTAAATAAAGATTTCAACAGTTTGCACCCACACAGAAACACAAAGTAAAAAATACCATTTGAGTACTAGTTATAGCATTTAATCACAATGTACAGCACATTAAGGACAGAGATCCTACATGGGGAGTAAGTGCACAGTGACTTCTATTGTTGACTTAACAGTTGACACTCTTGTTTATGGCGTCAGTAATCTCCCTAGGCTCTTGTCATGAGTTGCCAAGGCTATGGAAGCCTTTTGAGTTCGCCAACTCTGATCATATTTAGACAAGGTCATAGTCAAAGTGGAAGTTCTCTCCTCCCTACAGAGAAAGGTACCTCCTTATTTGATGGCCCGTTCTTTCGTTCTTTCCACTGGGATCTCACTTGCAGAGATCTTTCATTTAGGGTTTTTTTTTTTTTTTTTTTTTTTTTTTTGCCAGAGTGTCTTGGCTTTCCATGACTGAAATACTCTCATGGGCCCTTCAGCCATATCCAATGCCTTAAGGGCTGATTCTGAGGCCAGAGTGCTGTTTAGGACATCTGCCATTCTATAAGTCTGCCGCGCATCCCGCTTCCCATGTTGGATTGTTCTATCCCTTTTTTTTTTTATTATTCTATCGGTTAGTAATTGCAGATACTAGTCTTGTTTATGTGATCACTTTGACTCTTAGTCCTATCATTATGATCAATTGGGAACAGAAGTTGATCAGTTGGACTAGTGAGATGGCATTGGAACATGCCACATGCCACCTTGATGGGATTGAATTGGAATCCCCTGGCAAGTTTCTAACTCTACTGTTTGGGGCAAGTCCGATTGAGCATGTCCCAAATTGTGCATCTCTTCCCTCTCTTATTCCCACTCTTATATTTAACAGGGATCACTTTTCAGTTAAATTTCAACACTTAAGAATAACTGTATTAATTACAGAATTCAACCAATAGTATTAAGTAGAACAAACAAGTATTAAGTTGTTCATCAACGGTCAGGGCAAGGGCTGATCAAGTCACTTTTTCTCATAGTCTCCATTTCACTTTAAGTTTTCCGTTTTGGTGCTCGGGAGAATATATGATATTTGTCCCTTTGGGACTGGCTTATTTCAATCAGCATGATGTTTTCCAGATTCCTCCATTTTGTTGCAAATGACCAGATTTCATTTTTTTTCACTGCTGTATAGTATTCTATAGAGTACATGTCCCATAATTTCTTTATCCAGTCTACTGTTGATGGGCATTTAGGTTGATTCCAGGTCTTAGCTATTGTGAATTGAGCTGCAATAAACATTAAGGTGCAGACAGCTGTTTTATTTGCCAATTTAATTTCCTTTGGGTAAATTCCAAGGAGTGGGATGGCTGGGTTGAGTGGTAGGGTTATATTCAGGTTTCTGAGGAATCTCCAGACTGACTTCCACAGTGGCTTTACGAGTTTGCATTCCCACCAACAGTGGGTTAGTGTCCCTATTTCCCCACATCCTCGCCAGCATCTGTTGTTGGTAGATTTCTGCATGTGAGCCATTCTAACCGGGGTGAGGTGAAACCTCATTGTAGTTTTGATTTGCATTTTCCTGATTGCTAGTGATCTTGAACATTTTTTCATGTGCCTCCCCAAATGCTCGCTATGGACATGACTGGGATAGACCAAAGCCAGGAGCCAGAAATTCATCCAGGTCTCCTATGCAGATTGCAGGAGCCCAATTACTTGAGCCATCTCCTCTGCCTCCCAGGGTCTGCATTAGCAGGAAGCTGAAGTCAGGAAGCAGAACCAGGTATTCCGGTCTTAACCTGTGTCCACCTGTATTTTAGCTGCTAGGGTAAACATCCACCCTTAGTTTGTAATTTTAGTAGAGAAAAAAATTTATTCAATTATTCAAATATTTTGTTTATTCACTCACCATTTGTCTAATGTCTGCCTAGTGGGGTTTTTTTTTTTTGTGTGTGTGTGTGTGTTTTTTGGACAGGCAGAGTTAGACAGTGAGAGAGAGACAGAGAGAAAGGTCTTCCTTCCGTTGGTTCACCCCCCAAATGGCCGCTATGGCCGGTGCTGCTCCGATCCAAAGCCAGGAGCCAGGTGCTTCCTCCTGGTCTCCCATGCAGGTGCAGGGCCCAAGGACCTGGGACATCCTCCACTGCCTTCCCAGGTCACAACAGAAAGCTGGACTGGAAGAGGAGCAACTGGGACAGAATCCGGTGCCCCAACCAGGACTAGAACCCAGGGTGCCGGCGCCGCAGGCAGAGGATTAGCCTAGTGAGCTGTGGCACCGGCCTGCCTAGCTGTGTTTTAATGACAAAGTGTATAAAGCTGAATAAAATATCCTTGTACTCAAGGAGTTTGTAATCTTTTAGTGAATGATAGATGTATAAATAAATCAATATTATAAAGTGTTGTCAGTCCTATCTATTAAGAACATATGAAGTGTATTATGGGACATAAAATAATAGGTCAGCTCTTTTTTGTAATTAATTCATTTGTTTATTTGAAAGACAGAGAGAAAGAAAGAGGTCAACTCTTGATGGATATAAAGAAATTCCTAAGGAGGCTGCCTGAGGGAGTTGATACTTAATCTAATTCTTGAAAATGTAGGTAGTATCTTGGGCTAATAGGAAGAAGAGATTCCAGGCAGAATGAAGCAGCAGCAAAGATATAGAAATATAAAACAACTTGGATCCCTGGCTGGCTGTGGGTATGGATGGATTACGTGGAATAATAATTAGCATCTAAGGTTTACAACATACCTGCAAGAAGGACATGTGAGATATGACTGATCATAGGGTACTGGCCATCCATAGTTTATTAGGCTATAGGGACTTGAATTTTATTGTGTGGATGATGAGGAGCCATTGAGAGGCTTTTGAGCAGTGGATTATGATTGCTTTGACCACTAATAAGGGTGTTGTTATTCAAAAAATTTCACAAGCTTTGACTTCATGAGTCAAAAAAGAGGGATTTAGTGGAGTTACTAATATAGATGCTTCATTCTTCAATGTCCTTGTCATCTGCAGTTAGGTAAGCTAAAAATTACTTGATGTTTAAAAAGGATGATGTGCTTATACGTTGACAGATCCAGCCTGTCATTATTAGGTCACACGGAAGTGACCAAGTTATCTATCATTTTCCCAAAACCTAGAATTGGATATTTCGAAGGGTAACTCTGAGGCTTGATAAAAACCTTTAGAATTATTTACACGGCTCATAAATCTTAATGAAGCTGCCCTCAGACATGAGAAAAATTCACATAAATTCTATGAAACTAAAAAAGCCATTTATAAAAAAAAAAAAGAACCATCTGCTTGCCCAGAGATTAATTCTAACACAGACAATGCATTCAGCTCAGCTTTATGCATTTTCTACTTGTAGCAACAAATAATATAGGGAGGAATTGGTAACACATTAGTGCTCAAACTTCCAACTATTTATTTAGTCTTGAGCATTGAAAGCCCAAAACAAAGTATTAAAATTCTTTAAAGTTATATATGGCAAAGTGTATTTTTATTCCATATAATTTGTATTATACTTAATTGGTTGGTTGACAACATTTTTGTAAAGCTCTCCTAACATTTACCATCTCTGTATGCAGGAACTCTCTGAGAACCAATTCAAAACTCCTATGCTTGATTCTTTGCTTATAATAACAAATGTAGTTGCAACTTTTTATCTGAAGTTGCATACATCAAAACGAAATCCCATGTATGCAATGCCCAGCCTCAGTATACAAAGATAAAACTAAATCTTAGCAGTCTAAATGATTATTCTTGAATTAAGTCCCTCTGCAAAGGAAAAGAAGCTGAGCATGCTCCTAGGATGGGAGACTTTAGTCCCTTCTATGGCAGGAGAGGGAAAGATTGTGGAAGTAAAAGCAGCTTTGGCTTTAGGTTGGTAAGAGGTTTAAGAGACAAAGCTCTTACTGAATGAAGTACTTATTTGATAATTCAAAGCAGTTATGCCATGATAAGCAAAGCTGGTAACAATGCTAACAAATATCTAATGTGAAACTTCGTCCAAATATTTGACTAATGATTAAGTGAATAAGTAACCCAAAATGGAAGAACAAGTGCCAATTACCTATAAAGTTCAAGTTTGTTACCTTAATGATAGGTGTTACTTAAAATAACATACCGCAATACTAGGATAGAAAGGAAGTTCATGGGTAGGCATTGGGACACAGTGGGCAAGGCCCTCACTTGGGCTCTGGCATCCCACATATGGAGTGCCTGGGATTGAGTTCTTACCTCTCCTTCCCATCCAATTTTTTGCTAATGTACCCGAGAAGCAGCAGATAATGTCTGAATTGCATGAGTTTGTGCCAACCATGTGGGAGACCCAGAGGGAATTCTTGGCTTCTGGATTCAGTCTAGTACAACCTCAGCTGTTGCAGATATTTGGGTGGTGAACCAGTAGATGAAAATTCACTGTCATTGTCTCTCCCTTTGTCTTGTTGTTCTGCCTTTCAAATAGGTAAATAAATCTTTTTTTTTTTTTAAAGCAAAACCAGAAAGCTCAAAATACAAACTATATACTCTAAAGTGGTTTGTTAGTGGGCACACATTTAGTTGAAATGGAGTTGTCTTTCTAACTCTCTGTGTTGGCTTCTGATCACTGAAAGATGCTTTCAGAGAATTAACCTGGAAGGAGATTGTAAAATTCATTAGAAAGGAGGGATATATTAAGGGAAGGCAGTTCATTAGGCGACTATAGCAGTGTCCTATTTAAGCAATCACAAATGTCTGATTTGAATAGTAGAAGCCAGAATACATAGGAAGGGATAGATTTGAAAGTTACTATCAAGATACAGTTGTTAGAACTTGGCAATGGGTGGAATAATAAAAAAAGGAGTTAAGGGTGATTGTCATGTGTGCATATATGCACAGCAACTGTCTCAGTGCTGTCATAGTGCCTAGTTTGTGACAGGTGATCAGTTAGTGTTTTTGTTTTCCAGTGAATGAATGAATAACAATTAGACTTTGAGTATGAGTGTCTGGAAGCATGGTTTTGTATAATAGGTTTGGGAGGGAGGCTTTTAAGTTTCACTTTGGGTGCATTCATTTGGAAAAGTCACAAAATATCAGAAGATTCCTAGCAGACAGTTTGTAATGTGAGGCTGGAGTTTAGGTGAGACTTTGGAACTAGAGCTAGAGATTCAAGATTCATCTGGTAGATGTGGGTGTTGAAATTATAATGAATTAAGATTTTCAGTGGAGAAATTATGCAGAACAGAGGCAAAGGCTTGGACAAGAGTGAGGAGGAAGAGGTTGAGGTCCTGGCTACACAGGGGCAGTGAAAAAGATGGAGGGAACCAGATATAACCCAGAAAGCAAAGAAGCAAGAGTGCCTTGGAGCCGCCCAGAAAGCCAGAAAGCAGATAGTCCACAGGAATTGAAGGACAGAAGGCCAATGTTCCAGAGTTGTTTCTGTAAAATTAACAGAATTGGAAGCTAGATTGCATCAGCAGAGACAGGAAGTGATGAAATTTCCTAACTGTTGGTGCTCAGTCCTTCCAGTTACACCAGATGTTAAGAATGGCCCAGCCTTCTCAGGCCGAGTTTACTCAGAAACACAACAAAGAGTTGCTGCAGCCAAACATACCTCCCCCCCCCCCACCTTTTTTTAAAGATTTATTTTATTTTATTTGAAAGGCAGAGTTAGAGAAAGAGGGAAAGACAGAGAAAGAGAGATCTTCCATTTGCTGGTTCACTCCCCAGATGGCTTCAACTTCCTGGCCGAAGCCAGGGACCACTTGGGCCATCCTCTGCTCTCCCAGGCACACTAGCAGGGAGCCGGATCAGAAGTGGAGCAGGGGCTGGCGCTGTGGTGCAGTGGGTTAAAGCCCTGGCCTGAAGCGTCGACATCCCATATGGGCACTGATTCTAGTTCCTGCTGCTCTTCTTCCAATCCAGCTCAGTATCTTCTGATCCAGGCAGTAGAGGATCCTTGAGCCCCTGCACCCACATGGGAGACCTGGAAGAAGCTCCTGGCTCCTGGCTTCGGATCAGCCTAGCTCCAGCAGTTGTGGCCATCTGGGGAGTGAACCAGCGGGTGGAAGACCTCTCTCTCTGTCTCTACCTCTCTCTGTAACTTTTTCAAATAAATAAAAATAAATGTTAAAAAAAAAGAAATAGGGCAGCTGAGTTTTGAACCAGCACCCATATGGGATGCTGGCATTGTAGGCAGTGACTTTACCTGCTATACCATGACACTGACCCCTCATACTTTGTTTTTGAGAAAGTCTTGGCTCAAATTCTTTATTTCTCTTTTTCTCTAATGAGCTGGGTGGGACTTGAACTAGCTCAAGTTGGTTCTCTATCCCCGTGCTGGCTCCTCTCTAGCCACAGAGGTAAATATACCTCCCAAATAATAACTTATGCCTCGTCTTCATATTTGAAAAAGGCCAGAGAGAAGACAAAGGAAGTCTAAAATGCAGTCAGGGAGATGTTTATAATCCTTTCATCCTTCTCACCTAAGTCAGATGTGTCCCTTCTGTAACAATGAGCCAGGAAAGAAAGATTGTGGTTAAACATGTGTGAGACAAGAAAGAGACCCAGACTTTACCAGAGAAACAGTATTAAAGAATGTTTACTAGGAAAGAGGAGATTTTAACATAACCATAAACTGAGGAGGAGCCAAGAGAAAGATCGTGAGGATTTTTGGTT
The DNA here is from genome assembly GCF_051225735.1 of Oryctolagus cuniculus. Taxonomy (NCBI): domain Eukaryota; kingdom Metazoa; phylum Chordata; class Mammalia; order Lagomorpha; family Leporidae; genus Oryctolagus; species Oryctolagus cuniculus. Next base: position 97,896,169 of record NC_142867.1, read on the forward strand.
TCTGGAAGATACCATGTGTGGTAAAGTCCCTTAGAGTGTTGAATAAAGGTCTATGTTTTGAGTGAGAGAGAGAGAGAGATCAGGTATTGCAGCCTCTGCTTGATTGCCAATCCTGATCCCGCCTCTATCATCCATACCATCTGACAACAACTCCAACTCTCCCGAAAGCTGCCACAGTTGCAAGCCAAGCCCTCATCACTCCGAGACCATGCCAGGACTGAAAACCTCCCTCACAGTTTTCCCTCCCCGTTTTTTTACACTGCTCTCAGATTTGCCTTTTGGAAACAGCTCCAATTATGTCACTCCCCTATTAGTGGCTCTGGAACACTGTAACAAGGGTTAGAAAAACCAACAAACTCCAAAAAATAAAAGCGTTTTTTTCAATTTATTGGAAATCTTCCCCCCCCCTACTGAATATTCATATAATGATAAAGGTTTACTTTCCATTTTCTCACATCCAATCCTGCAATCACAATAATGAAGCAGGAAGGGAGGCAGAAAGTGTCTTTTTTCCCTTTAGTTCTAATGGACCCATTTTTTCCCTTTTATTCATAAAAAATTATTGCTACACACCAGGACATTTTATTCAGTAGAATGTTATTGGGGTCAAACACAATGTATATTCATTTTGTGAGGATTTATGTTTCTATGCATTATAGTTCAGTGTAACAGAACCAGAAAGAAAGAACTTACCACTCTTAGTACTATTTTAACTAAGCACTTCAAATTATGTTTCTTCTAGTTAATAGTTTTGAAAAAAATGGAGAAAGTGCCTACATTTTACTAGAATGAGCCATAAGAGATCTAAATAAATGGACCAAATGAGTTTATTTGAATGTTCCCATTCACATAGGATTACACATTCAAATAAAATTGTGTACATATTTGAATATGTAATCAAGGAGCTTTGCATAAGTGACATTATTCCCTTGGTTTACACATGTGAATACCTCAATGTGTTGTTAAAAATCAGAATATAATTCTTTATATGCATTGCATTTTATGCAAATTTCAAAGCTATTGCTATTGTTCATCAGTTTCATTGCTTCTCATGCACAAGGACACCTGTCCATATTAGCAGTAATGCTGCTGCCAACTTGAAGGCTATATGCAAGTTTCTCAAGTTGTCTGAGCCTTTGGAAAAGTTAGAATTCATTCATTACTTCACTTTTCATTTGACAAATACTTGTAAATCATTGTGCTAGGTACTGAATAATAAAGGTATTTGAATCATCTGAGAGTTTTTAGGTACCTATCCCTATCTGTTTCAGTATTGTTTGGATAAATTTGTCCTTGTTCACAAACAAATCCCATTAGGTCACCTATCTTTTATTAGGCTACCTCTGGTTTTCTAAGTAGTGTAGACTGTTTAGGGTGATCCAGGCAAATACTCATGAGAGCATCCTGTGGCACAAAAGTACAAAGGGAAACTCAAAACATAAATATTCATGTTATTAACCAAGCCAACAAAATGTTAAAATATAATCTATCTTGATAACTTGTTTCTCTATCTTTACGGTAGGTGAAAGCCAAGTTTGAATTTAGATGCCTTGGTTCTTCAGATTTCTATACAGGGATGTGGCTTAATGGGCAACCTAGCCCCAGATCTTGGTAAGGCCTTTCACCTGCAAAATTCTTTGCATACCTATGGTTCTGTCATGTACCACAAGGAGCTTTACATTCACATGGTGGGCAATTTGGTTAAGAGATCCAAACTCTGTCCACTCTTCAAAAATAGTTACCCTGGATATAGTGAAGAAATTGAACAGTTCCTGGAAGTAGCTTTGGTTCACTTGGAAAGGGAAATTTGGAGTCCTACATACCTGGAAGTTAGTCTGTGTGAGGTCTGGGTGGTCACGCCCCCTTGATATAGCCTGTGGAGGAAGGTGAGAGCCTTCTCCCTGTATCATTAAATAGATCTCCAGATAAGGGGTGCTTGACTGGACAACTTGTGAGCCTCAGTTCTCTCTCTCTCTTTCTTTTCTTAAAGATTTATTTATTTATTTGAAAGGCAGAGAGGCAGAGGCAGAGAGAGAGAGAGAGTCTTCCATCCGCTGGTTCACTTCCCAGATGGCCGATCCGAAGCCAGGAGGCAGGAGTTTCTTCCAGATCTCCCATGTGGATGCAGGGGCCCAAGGACTTGGGCTGTCTTCTATTGCTTTTCCAGGCCACAGCAGAGAGCTAGATGGGAAGTGGAGCAGCCGGAACTTGAACCAGCACCCATACGAGATGCTGACACTGCAGGCTGTGGCTTTACCCACTATGCTACAGCGCTGGCCCCTCTCTTAATCACATGAATTTTCACACCTTTTTTATAGATATTTCTCTGGTCCTGCTTAGCCTTTTCAGGGCAATCCTAACTTTAAGTGGAAGCAAGGGAAAAGAGAAAATTGTATTTAGGAAGAAGACTCTAATCTTCTACTAGGGTTTCAGTGTGTCCCCCAGAAATTCATTTGTTGGAAACTTAATCTTCAAATTCAGATTTTAATGGTATTTGGAGAGGAGGCAGAGGGGAAGTAATTAGGATTTGGTGAGGTCATGAGAGTGGGAGCCCCATGATGGCATTAATGGTTTTATGAGAAGAGGAAGAAAGACTTGAAATAGCACGCTTGGTCTGTTTCACCATGTGTGCCTTCTGCTATGGTATGATGCAGCAGGAAGATACTGCTGGCACCCTGCTTTTGGACTTCTCACATTCTAGAACCATGAGCCAAATTAACTATTCTTTATAATTATCCAGCCCAAGGTATTTTTAATACATAGTTTTATTTTAAAAATTTATATACATGTAGCACTTGTTTGTTTTTATGGGGTACACTGCAATATTTCAACACATGTATACAGTGTAAACTGATCAAATCGGAAACTGTTTTTTCTATTTCTTCTTCTTTATGTTTGGAGACTGTCAGTTTCTCTCTTCCAGTTCTTGTGTGTATGTTTTAACTATCAAGCACATACTTTATTTTTTAGAGTAACATTTTATTTAAGGTATACAAATTTCATATATACAGATTTAGGAACATAGTGATATTTCCCACCTGATGGAACAGGACATAAACCTCAGCCATTTTAGGTTCTTGTTACCCCTGCCTTCTTTCAAGAGACCAGTTCTGTCTCGCCCCCTATATTGTTCCCCACTCCACCCCCTGCATTCTTCCCCAGGTTTGGAAACCAGTGGGCCAAACTTGAAGAACCAGCATGGAGAAGCTCACCTTGGCCTCCTGTCCCCTGCCCCCACCCCTAGCCCACATAAGATATAAAAAGGCCCAGCCTGCTGGGGTCTGGGCCCTCTGCCATGTGTTCAGTCTGAGTACGTGCTGGCAGTTGGTCGACCTCTGTGAGTTTATTTTCTCTGAATAATTTCGGTCTGGCTGTGAGTTTGTATTCTGTCTCCTTTCTCTTTCCTGCATTCTTTTCCTTATATTTGGTGCCCATGTGAGGAGGCACCAATCTGCACTCTTTTTTCTTATACCACCCTACTCTCCTTCCCACCCATGCTCCCACCCTTCTTCCTCCTTCTTCTCCTATACCCTCTCTTCAATTTTTACAGAGGTCTACTTTTGGTTTACTTTATACTCATAAGATTAAGCCTACACTAAGTAAAGAGTACAACAAATAGTAAGAAGAAGAAAAAAATAAACACCATTCCTCAACAATTAAGACAAGGGCTGTAAGAAATCATTGAATCAATTTTACTCTTATACATTATATTTTTGGTACTCTATTATTTCCAACAGATCAAGGAAAACATATGGTATTTATCTTTTTGGGACTGGCTTATTTCACTAAATATAATGGTTTCTAGTTGCATCCATTTTGTTGCAAAAGACAGGTAACATTTTAAAAAATATTTGAGGGGCAGAATCAGGGAGAGAGTGGCTGGTAAGAACAAGAAAGAGAGCACTCCCATCTATTGGTTTACTACTCAAATGTCAAAGCCAGGAGGAACCAGGAACTCAATTGAAGTCTCCCATGGGAGTGTCAGGTACCCAATTACCTATGTCTTCACTGCATTACTAGGGAGCTAGAATCAGGAACTGGAGCCAGGAATTGAACCCATGTACTCTGATATGGGATATGGCATTTTAACTAGTACACTGAATGCCTGTTCTTTCAGTTCTTTATATAGTATGTAGTACATTTTTGTTAACTGTAGTTGCCCCTGCCCTGTGGAATACTAGAATCTTATTTTTTTTAATCTACTGTGTTTTGGTATTTCATTATTGCAAGAAAAATAGGTTAAGACACCTTTTTTCCCTCTTACCCAATCCACCCTCATTATGCTGACAACAGACCTAGCAGCAGTGAGTTGTGTTTGGAGGGAAGCAAGTCGGATTGGCTTAAGTGCTGCCATTTTACTTGTGTGTCTGAGCAATCACTATATATTAGGACAAAGCTCTTTCAGTGTCCAGGGATTTCAATGACTGCCGAATCTGTTTCATTAACTCTGAAAATTGTGGGAAAGGGATGTGGAAGGATAAGGAGGAGGCCACAGATGGGAAAATTCTGTTAAAGCAGTACAACTACTGAGGGATTTTCAGGGTTAAAAAAGAAGGAGTTTCACTTGGGTATTTAAATAAAAGTAATCTGAATTATCAAGAATGAAAATGCAGTTGACTGACATTAATATTAAATAACTCAATGATAAGAACTGCACATACCACAGTATGCAAAACTATGCAGATATGTCAACATGACACAAGTTTGTGTGAATCACAAACATCAATAAGGATGATGATGATAGAAACTTATTGATAGCTTATTTATGCTAGGCAGTATACTAAAAACCAGATATATGAGCTAACTTAATCTTTAAATTTCCTGTGAAGAATATCCATTTAATGATTTTTCTAGATGAAAAATTAGGTAGAAAGCTATCCAGTAATTTGGACAAGTAATATAGGCTATAAATGTCAGAGCCAGGATATCATTCCAGAGCCTGCACTTATAACTACTACATAGAAACAAGTGCCACTGAATTGAGCTAAGCTGTCCTTTTTGTTTGTTTGTTTTTGTTTTGTTCTATTTTAATTTTTTCCCTGTTACATAAATAACAAAAAGGTAACATACAAGGGGGCTTCAAAAAGTTCATTGTAAAATGAAATTAAAAGATAAGTAAGTTGTTTTGATATAAAAATTTGAAAATCATACATAATTTTTTTCACAATATATAGTTTCCATAAACTTTTTGAGGTTCCCTCATATTTATCAATAAACAATTGCTTTTGGGGCCAGTGCCATGGCTCACTTGGTTAATCCTCCGCCTGTGGCGCCGGCATCCCATATGGGTGCCGGGTTCTACTCCCAGATGCCCTTCTTCCAGTCCAGCTCTCTGCTGTGGCCCGGGAGTGCAGTGGAGAATGGCCAAAGTGCTTGGGCCCCTGCACCCACATGGGAGACCAAGAAGAAGCACTTGGCTCCTGGCTTCGGAGCAGCATAGCTTCGGCCATAGCAGCCATTTGTGGGGTAAACCAACGGAAGGAAGACCTTTCTCTCTGTCTGTCTCTCACTGTCTAACTCGGTCAAAAAAAATTGCTTTCTTTTTTTCACATTTCATTAACAGCAAACTATTTTCTTGCAGAAGTTTTGGGATGTCATGAGTCCTGATTTTGTCTTAGTGGGGCATCCTTGAAGTCTCCATTTTTTAAAAAAAAATTATTTAAGTTACACAAGTTTCATGTATTTCTTTTTTTTTTTTTTTACAAATAGCTTAAGTATTTTATTTGTTTGCAACTAAGCTTGTTAACACTATATAATGAAAATGTACAAAGAATAAGGTTGCAGTTTTTGGTTAGATTTAAGTCAAAGACATTCATTAATAAGTAATCTTTGAGTGTGACTATTCCAGAAATTTATCTAAGCCATCTGATCAGAACAACTGTCTCTGAATATGACCTACTTTGGAAGGTACTGGCATACATCTGAATTAAACTAAAAAATTTCAAAATAAACCCTAATTAAAAAAAGCTATTCTATATTCAAACTAAAACAATTTTAATAAAACTTTCTTTTCCAGAAACAATAATAATGAAAACAAGGCATTTTGTAAAATGTGGTCCTGAACAAGTCACAGTAAAAAATAAATGTATACTTAACTTCCACCTCCTCAAAACAGAGGCTACTCTCTGTTCCTCAGCCTTGGAAACAAGGTGAACAGCCTGTGAGCAACGTCGGGCAGGGGGTTGCCAAACAAAGCTCAAGCAGTTGAACATGGACACCTCCTAAGAATCTGGGGAACCTGATCCAAGGAGCCGAATTCTACCTTTAAGAACTGATACAAAGGTGAAGTGGCTCCTCCCCAGTAGCAGTTCTGCTGGGGCCCGGTGCTGGCCCTGCCCTGTGCTCACCCATGTTATGCTCCCGCTCCAGGGAGGTCTTTTCCCTTTAGAGGGGCGGGTCCAGGGAGCTCTGTGTGTGAATGAGGTGAGCGCAGACTCCATTGGGTATTTTAAGTCTTGGAGTCAAAGTATTTTTCTAACAGAGCTAGGCAGAATCCATGTGTCAAACGCCATCTCCAGTTTGTTCTAATTTCTCACCACGCATTTGCAGATCTAGGACTGCAGATTCTCCATTCTACCATCATCATCACATCTAATGTCCATCCTAAATTATGATTCATACTCTGTGCCTGGAAACAGTCCCGGTGTTTAACAATAATACCTACACATAAACAATCCACTGTTAGAACTTATATGGTCACAAAACATTAATGATGATCTGTAGACCAAGCCAATGTTTTTAACCATAATTGTCGTGCATGAATTCACAGCCAGAATCCCCAAGGTTAAAAAAGTTTGCACAATACAAATAATAACTTAAAATACACACACATACACACACACTCTCGCACACACTTCTTACAGAGCTGTGCTTGGGGAAACTCCATTTGTTGAGTGCCACTGAAGGCATATTTTGCTAAACTGCTGCTCCAGGTATTTTGTTTGGAAAATCTATCACAGTAGGGCACAGCTGTTTATTGGATGAGCAGAAAAGAAAGATATGCTGTGGCAACCAGAAAGTTTTAGGTCTTTCAAGTTGTATAAAATGGACCTGCAGAAAACATTTAAGTGTTCTCAGGATGCAAAGTTGGAGCTGAAATGTGCTATCAAACCAGTTGCAAAAAGTGCACAGCAGCCATCTTTTGAGGTCAAACCTGGTACCCAGATACGCAAAAAAGCTTCAGGACACATAGCTTGTTGACCTTGTCCCGTATCGTCGCATAATCTGATCATGTGTGAATTTCACAAAAGATTCATATTGTTCTGCTAGTTTGGTATTGAGGATTTGCTCATATTCCTGCCGAATTTTGTCTTCATAGTCTTTTAAAAGACGCTCACATATTATTCCAACTTGTCGGAGGGTAAAGGTGGGCTGGTCCTTCTTCATCCAGGAAGAACCTGGAGAACTAGGTGCTGTGAGTGCTGAGGAGTGAGGCTGACTCTCTGAAGTACAAACTTCACTCTGATTAAGAACAACTTCTAAATGTCTCCACCTCTGGTAACGACTATATTCTTGTTTTATGTTCTGAAAAATTTGCTCCGGTGTTGGAAGGCGCCGCTCGCTGCCGGGCGGGGCGGGCTGCTGCAGAGTCGGCGGTGGGGTCTGCGTGTGAAACGGCGGCGGCTCAGCGTCCGGGGGCCTGAGGCCCGGAGTGGGGCCGGCAGAGGGGCGCAGCGCCGCCGCTTCGGGGAACTGGGGCTCAGCAGCGCCACCTCGAACTCCGTGGGCCGCGTCAGCGTCGCTCCGCACGCCATGCCGCTGAGGGGGCCAGAACGGCCTGGCGCCGACGCGGAGGTAACTACTGCCCAACCTCTGGCTCCTCAGCGGGGCTCGCAAGCCCAGCCGGCTCCAATACAAGTTTCGTGTATTTCTTATATACAGATTTAAGAGCGTAGCGTCACTTCCCCCACTACCCTCCCTTGCACCCACACTCCAACCTTTCCTCCTCCTCCCTCTCATTACTTTTTGCAAAGATCTATTTACAGTTTATTAATGATCATAAAGTTAACACTACACTAAGGAAAAGAGTTCAACAAATAGGATGAAGAGAAAACACAAAAACTAAACACTGTTCCTCAATGGAAGACATAAAAAAAAATCGAATCTCAAAATGTCTATTTCACTCCAATACATTGCATTTCATGTACTCTAGTAATTACCTCAGATCAAGGAAAACATATGATATCTGTTTTTTTGGGACTGGCTTATTTCACTAAGTATATTGGTTTCAAGTTACATCCATTTTGTTCCAAAAGTCAGTATTTCATTTTTTTAAATAGCTGAATAGTACTCCATAATATACCATAATTCTTTATCCAATAAGCTCCACATGAGATCAACTGAGGTTCAGTTCAACATTTCCCTGTCCCAGTTCTGGTGGATGATCAGTTCCTAAGAGCATTCCACAAGAAATTTATTTTATTCTTTTCAAATATCAAACTTCCAAATGAGAGTCTGTTTCCTGGAGAATCAAGACTAAAATATGTGTTTTTTTACTGTATTATTTTCTAGAGTGCCTGGACTTTGTCACTATATTGTATCTAATTTAGAGCAAGTTTGAATCCTGGATTTATCATTTATTAGATCTGTGGGCTTGAAATGTTAGTAATGTTCTTGTACCATTTTCCCCAAAGTTTAGTTGTATATATGAAAACTCCAAATCAATAATGACTAAATTATATTTTTAAAATATTTCTCTCCCGTATTGAACAATATAGGAGATGTGGCATAGAATCCACGTTATGTGGGCATAAACCAGCTCTTGTGATCCTCTATCCTAAGATGTAGTCTTTATCTTCATGAACCAAAATGACTTTTATAGTATACTATAGTCCCAGCTATAATATGTGCTAGTAGAATGGAAGAAGCAAAGAATGACCTGACCTCTCCCTTTTAAGGAGAATTGCCAGAAGTTTCTTACAGTGCTTCGTTACATGTGTCCCTGACTAGAACATAGTTCCTTGGCCACACCTAGAATTGAAAATATGTGAATGTGAATGGAATGGGAGAGGGAGTGGGGAGATGGGAGGGTTGTGGGTGGGAAGGAAGTTATGGGGGTGGGGGAAGCCTTTGTAATCCATAAACTGTACTTTGCAAATTTATATTTACTAAATAAAATTTAAAATAAAGAACATAAATAAGGACATGCAGATGTTTTAGAGAGTGGTAAAGGTAACAATTTTAGAGTAGTCAGGGAGTCTTTAGGTCTCACCAGGGTATTGTCGAAGATCTTATCTGTTGGAACTGGAATCTTATGTGGTTTCTTAAGTAGAAAGACCTTTCCCTTAGATTCTTGGTTGTTTCTAAAAATTCTAACCTCACTATTCTGTACATTTTTCAGAATTTTGGTGACTTTAAAAAGTCTGCTTCTTTTCACTATTAAATAGGATCCGAAATACTGTCCTGTTCGCAAACATGATATTTGCGAGTAGGATCAACCCAAGTATTCCTGGTGCTTATGCAGATGGCTAAATCAAAAATCATGTTGCTGGGATCAGTTTCTCATATGTATCTGTCATCAGCATCTGCTCTATTCAGCCCTCTAGACTAGCTCTGCCAGTTTTGGCCTGCAAGTCTGGGAAAAGTTATGTATAGCAAGATTTCTTGGCACTCTTCTATAGATTTTCACACTTGATATTCTGACCTTGACTGTCATCTGTCCTCAGTTAGCAGCAATGACGGGAAAGTCATATTACTCTTCTGCAGAAGTTTAAGATCATAATAAACAGTCATCAATTTATTCTTCGGTAAATTGCAGTGGATTTTATGGCCACTTGTGAGCAATTGCATTCGTCTTTCTCTTACTGAAATCAGTGTACCACATCTCAGAAAGCTCTTGGTCACACTGAGTTTGTGTATATATCTTCAAAATTCAGATCTGCTTTACTCAACCCAAATTATACTTTGTGTGAGCTGATTTTCATCTAGGGCTCTAGTGAAAACATAGACACACAAATGTGAGATAATCATGAGCACTGGCCCCTACTCAAGGCAAAATGACACCACTACAACGTTGCATCTTGATGGCTCATGTATTCAGAAAAAATGATAAAGTTGCTTAGTTCTCATAACAGAATCTGTGTGGAATATGAAACAATCACTACTTGATTTTGTCATTGAAAAGATCTGATTGCAAATGTGGTCTTTGGCAAGTATACTAATCTCACCAAAGTGTTTTTTTTTTTAACTTCTTTTTTCTTTTTTCTTTTTTTTTTAACTTTTATTTAATAAATATAAATTTCCAAAGTACAGCTTATGGATTACAGTGGCTTCCCCCCCACCCCATAACTTCCCTCCAGCCCACAATCCTCCCATCTCCCACTCCCTCTCCCATCCCATTCACATCAAGATTCATTTTCAATTCTCTTTATTTACAGAAGATCAATTTAGTATATATTAAGTAAAGATTTCAACAGTTTGCACCCACATAGAAACATAAAGTGTAAAAGTACTCTTTCAGTACTAGCTATAGCTTTAATTTACATTGTACAACACATTAAGGACAGAGATCCTACATGGGGAGTAAGTGCACAGTGACTCCTGTTGTTGACTTAACAAATCGACACTCTTGTTTATGGAGTCAGTAATCTCCCTAGGCTCTTGTCATGAGTTGCCAAGGCTATGGAAGCCTTTTGAGTTCACCGACTTCGATCTTATTTAGACAAGGTCATAGTCAAAGTGGAAGTTCTCTCCTCCCTTCAGAGAAAGGTACCTCCTTCTTTGATGACCTGTTCTTTCCACTGGGATCTCACTCACAGAGGTCTTTCATTTAGGTCCTCTTTTTTTTTTTTTTTCTTTTTGCAAGAGTGTCTTGGCTTTCCATGCCTAAAATACTTTCATGGGCTCTTCAGCCAGATGCGAATGCCTTAAGGGCTCATTCTGAGGCCAGAGTGCTGTTTAGGGTATTTGCCAATCTGTGAGTCTGCTGTGTATTCCGCTTCCTATTTTGGACCGTTCTCTCCTTTTTAATTATTTTAGTTAGTATTAGCAGACATTAGTCATGTTTATGTAATCTCTTTGACTCTTAATCCTTTCATTATGATCAATTGTGAACTGAAATTGATCACTTTGACTAGTGAGATGGCATTAGTGCATGCCACCTTGATGGGATTGAATTAGAATCCCCTGGCACATTTCTAACTCTAGCGTTTGGGGCAAGTCCGATTGAGCATGTGCTGAAATGTACATCTCCTCCCTCTCTTATTCCCACTCTTATATTTAATGGGGATCGCTTTTCAGTTAAATTTAAACACTTAAGAATAATTGTGTGTTAATTACAGAGTTCAACCAATGGTATTAAGAAGAACAAAAAAATATTAAAAGGTATAATATTAAGTTGTTCATCGACAGTCTGGACAAAGGCTGATCAAATCACTGTTTCTCATAGTGTCCATTTCACTTCATCAGGTTTCCTTTTTGTTGCTTGGTTAGTTGTCACTGATCAAGGAGAATATATATTTGTCTCTTTGGGACTGGCTTATTTCAATCAGCATGATGTTTTCCAGATTCCTCCATTTTGTTGCAAATGACTACTGGATTTCATAGTTTGTTGCTGTTGTATAGTATTCTATAGAGTACATGTCCCATAATTTCTTTACCCAGTCTACTGTTGATGGGCATTTAGGTTGGTTCCAGGTCTTAGCTATTGTGAATTGAGCTGCAATAAACATTAAGGTGCAGACAGCTGTTTTATTTGCCAATTTAATTTCCTTTGGGTAGATTCCAAGGAGTGGGATGGCTGGGTTGTATGGTAGGGTTATATTCGGGTTTAGGAGGAATCTCCAGTGCTTGACCAGTTTGCATTCCCACCAACAGTGGGTTAGTGTCCCTTTTTCCCCACATCCTCTCCAGCATCTGTTGTTGGTAGGTTTCTGCATGTGAGCCATTCTAACTGGGGTGAGGTGAAACCTCATTGTGGTTTTGATTTGCATTTCCCTAACTGCTAGTGATCCTGAACATTTTTTCATGTGTCTGTTGGCCATTTGAATTTCCTCTTTTGAAAAATGTCTATTGAGGTCCTTGGCCCATCTCTTAAGTGGGTTGTTTGTTTTGTTGTTGTGGAGTTTCTTGATCTCTTTGTACATTCTGGTTATTAATCCTTTATCGGTTGCATAGTTTGCAAATATTTTTTCCCATTCTGGCGGTCGGTAGCCTCTTCACTTTCCTGACTGTTTCTTTTGCAGTACAGAAACTTCTCAATTTGATGCAATCCCAATAGTTGATTTTGGCTTTGACTGCCTGTGCCTCCCGGGTCTTTTCCAGAAACTCTTTGCCTGTGCCAATATCTTGAAGGGTTTCTCCAATGTTCTCTAATAACTTGATGGTGTCGGGTTGTAGATTCCGATCTTTAATCCATGTTGAGTGGATCTTTGTGCAAGGTGCAAGGTAGGGGTCTTGCTTCATGCTTCTGCACGTGGAAATCCAGTTTTCCCAGCACCATTTGTTGAATAGACTGTCCTTACTACAGGAATTGGTTTTAGATCCTTGATCAATTATCAGTTAGCTGCAGATGTTTGGGTTGATTTCTGGTGTTTCAATTCTGTTCCATTGGTCTATCCATCTGTTTCTGTACCAGTACCATGCTGTTTTGATTACAACTGCCCTGTAGTATGTCCTGAAATCTGGTATTGTGATGCCTCTGGCTTTGTTTTTGTTGTCCAAGATTGCTTTAGCTATGCGAGGTCTCTTGTGCCTCCATATGAATTTCAGCATCATTTTTTCTAGATCTGCGAAGAATGTCTTCGGTATCTTGATTGGGATAGCATTGAATCTATCAATTCCTTTTGGGAAATGGACATTTTGATGATGTTGATTCTTCCAATCCATGAGCATGGAAGATTTTTCCATTTCTTGGTATCCTCTTCTATTTCTTTCTTTAAGGTTTTGTAATTCTCATCGTAGAGATCTTTAACGTCTTTGGTTAATTTTATTCCAAGGTATTTGATTGTTTTTGTAGCTATTGTGAATGGGATTTATCTTTGCATTTCTTCCTCATCCATTGCATTGCCTGTATATACAAAGGCTGTTGATATTTGTGCATTGATTTTATATCCTGCTACTTTGCCAAACTCTTCTTTGAGTTCCAATAGTCTCTTAGTAGAGTTCTTTGGATCCCCTAAATAAAGAACCATATCATCTGCAAGGAGGGATAGTTTGAGTTCTTCCTTCCCAATTTGTATCCCTTTAATTTCTTTTTCTTGCCTGATGGCTCTGGCTAGAACCTCCAGAACTATATTGAATAGAAGTGGTGAGAGTGGGCATCCCTGTCTGGTACCAGATCTCAGTGGAAATGCTTCCAACTTTTCCCCCATTCAATAGGATGCTGGCCGTGGGTTTTTCATAAATTGCTTGATTGTATTGAGGAATGTTCCTTCTATACCGAATTTTCTTAGTGTTTTCATCATGAAAGGGTGTTGAATTTTATCGAATGCTTTTTCTGCATCTATTGAGGTAATCAAATGTTTTTCATCTGGAGATGTTAATGTGATGTATCACATTGATTGAGTTGTGAGCACTGAACCAACCCTGCATACCTGGGATAAATCCCACTTGGTCTGAGTGGGTCATCTTTCTGATATGTTGTTGCATTCTATTAGCCAGAATTTTATTGAGGATTTTTTTGTCTAAGTTCATCCGGGATATTGGTCTGCAATTTTCTTTCTTTTTTTTTTAACTTTTATTTAATGAATATAAATTTCCAAAGTACGACTTATGGATTACAATGGCTTCCCCCCCATACCGTCCCTCCCACCCACAACCCTCCCCTTTCCCACTCCCTCTCCCCTTCCATTCACATCAAGATTCATTTTCAATTATCTTAATATACAGAAGATCAGCTTAGTATACATTAAGTAAACATTTCAACAGTTTGCTCCTACACAGAAACATAAAGTGAAAAATAATAGATGATTTTTTTAAATGATGATGAAATCAGATCAGACCTATTGTCATGTTTAATCCCAGTGAGAGTCAAGTTGGGAATTGATAATTTCTTTCTTTTTTTTTTTTTTTTTACAGAAGATCAGTTTAGTATGCATTAAGTAAAGATTTCAACAGTTTGCACCCCCATAGAAACACAAAGTGAAATATATTGTTTGAGTACTCGTTATAGCATTAAATCTCAATGTACAGCACATTAAGGACAGAGATCCTACATGAGGAGTAAGTGCACAGTGACTCCTGTTGTTGACTTTACAAATTGACACTCTTGTTTATGGCATCAGTAATCACCCTAGGCTCTTGTCATGAGCTGCCAAGGCTATGGAAGCCCCCCTGAATTCACTGACTCTGATCATATTTAGACAAGGCCATGTCAAAGTGGAAGTTCTCTCCTCCCTTCAGAGAAAGGTACCTCCTTCATTGAAGACCTGTTCTTTCCACTGGGATCTCACTCACAGAGATCTTTTTGCCAGAGTGTCTTGGCTTTCCATGCCTGAAATACTCTCATGGGCTTTTCAGCCAGATCCGAGTGCCTTTAGGGCTGATTCTGAGGCCAGAGTGCTATTTAGGACATCTGCCATTCTATGAGTCTGCTGTGTATCCTGCTTCCCATGTTGGATCACTCTCCCCTTTATTTATTCTGTTGGTTAGTGTTAGCAGGTACTAGACTTGTTTATGTGCTCCCTTTGACTCTTAGTCCTTTCATTATGATCAATTGTGAACTGAAATTGATCACTTGGAATAGTGAGATGGCATTGGTACATGCCACCTTGATGGGATTGAATTGGAATCCCCTGGTATGTCTCTAACTCTACCATCTGGGGCAAGTCAGCTTGAGCATGTCCCAAATTGTACATCTCTTCCCTCTCTTATCCCCACTCTTATGTTTAACAGGGATCACATTTCAGTTAAATTTCAACACTTAAGAATAACTGTGTATTAATTACAGAATTAAACCAGTCATATTAAGTAGAACAGACAAAAAAAACTACGAAGAGGGATAATGTATTAAGTTGTTCATTAACAGTCAGGGCTATGCTGATCAAGTCACAGTTTCTCATAGTGTCCATTTCACTTCAGGAGGTTTCCTTTTTGGTGTTCAGTCAGTTGTCACCGATCAGTGCGAACATATGGTATTTGTCCTTTGGGACTGGCTTATTTCACTCAGCAGGATATGTTCCAAATTCCTCCATTTTGTTGCAAATGACTGGATTTCATTGTTTCTTACTGTGGTATAGTATTCTAAAGAATACATATCCTGCAAAGCTGTCATTTGTGAATGAAGGTGAAATAAAGACTTTTCATAGCAAACAGAAATTGAAAGAATTTGTTTCCACTCGTCCAGCCCTGCAAAAGATGCTTAAAGATGTGTTACACACAGAAACACAGAAACACGGTCATCAATATGAAAGAAGGTAAAGGAAGGAAACCTCACAGCAAAAGATCACAGGGAATTCAAAGCATATATTAGAACTTATCTTTGGCAAATGGCAGGGCAAAGTTACCACTTATCATTAGTCACATTGAACATGAATGGCCTGAATTGTCCAGTTAAAAGACACCAATTGGCTGATTGGGTTAAGTAACAAAACCCATCTATTTGCTGCTTACAAGAAACGCATCTTTCCAACAAAGATCCATACAGACTGAAAATGAAAGGCTGGAAAAAGATATACCATGCCAACAGAAATGAAAAAAGAGCGGGCGTAGCCATCTTAATATCGGACAACATAAACTTTACCACAAAAGCTGTTAAGAGTGACAAAGAGGGACACTATATAATGATTAAGGGATCAATACAACAAGAAGATATGACAATTATCAATGTATATGCACCTAACTACAGAGCACTGGTTTATCTAAAAGATTTATTAAGTGACTTAAAGGGAGACTTAGACCCCAATACAATAGTACTGGGGGACTTCAATACTCCACTCTCAGAAATGGACTGATCAGCAGGACAGAAGATCAACAAGGATACAGTAGATTTAAATGACACTATAGCCCAAATGTATCTAATAGATATATACAGAACTTTCAATCCTAAAGCTAAGATTTTACATTCTTCTCAGCAGTACATGGAACCTTCTCTAGGATTGACCACATACTAGGCCATAAAGCAAGTCTCAGCAATTCAAAAGAATTAGAATCATACCATGCAGCTTCTCAGACCATAAAGGAATGAAGTTGGAAATTAGCAACTCAGGAATCCCTAGAGCATTTGCAAACACATGGAGATTGAACAACATGCTCCTGACTGAACAATGGGTCATAGAAGAAATTAAAAGAGAAATCAAAAATTTTCTGGAAGTAAATGAGGATAACAGCACAACATACCAAAACTTATAGGATGCAGCAAAGGCAGTGTTAAGAGGAAAGTTTTTATCAATAGGTGCCTACATCAAGAAATTGGAAAGGCACCAAATAGATGAGCTTTCAATTCACCTCAAGTATCTAGAAAACCTACAGCAAACCAGACCCAAATCTAGTAGGAGAAGAGAAATAATTAAAATCAGAGAAGGAATTAACAGGATTGAATAAAAAAAAAAAACATTCCAAAAAATCAGCCAAACGAGGAGCTGGTTTTTTGAAAAAATAAACAAAATTGACACCCCATTGGCCCAACTAACTAAAAAAAGAAGAGAAAAGACCCAAATCAATAAAATCAGAGATGAAAAAGGAAACGTAACAACAGACACCACAGAAATAAAAAGAATCATCAGAAATTACTACAAGGACCTGTATGCCAGCAAACAGGGAAACCTATCAGAAATGGGTAGATTCCTGGACACATGCAACCTACCTAAATTGAACCAGGAAGACATCGAAAAGCTAAACAGACCCATAACTGAGACAGAAATTGAATCAGTAATAAAGGCCCTCCCAACAAAGAAAAGCCCAGGACCAGATGGATTCACTGCTGAATTCTACCAGACATTTTTGAAGAACTAACTCCAATTCTTCTCAAACTATTCAGAACAATTGAAAAAGAGGGAATCCTCCCAAATTCTTTTTATGAAGCCAGCATCACCTTAATTCCTAAGCTGGAAAAAGATGCAGCATTGAAAGAGAATTACAGACCAATATCCAAGATGAACATAGATGCAGAAATCCTCAATAAAATTCTGGCCAATAGAATGCAACAACACATGAGAAAGATCATCCACCCAGACCAAGTGGGATTTATCCCTGGTATGCAGGGATGATTTAATGTGCGCAAAGCAATCAATGTGATACACCACATTAACAGACTTCAGAAGAAAAACCATATGATTATCTCAATAGATGCCGAGAAAGCATTTGATAAAATACAACACCCATTCATGATGAAAACTCTAAGCAAACTGGGTTTGGAAGGAACATTCCTCAATACAATCAAAACAATCTATGAAAAACCCACAGCCAACATCCTATTGAATGGGGAAAAGTTGGAAGCATTTCCACTGAGATCTGGTACCAGACAGGGATGCCCACTCTCACCACTTCTATTCAATATAGTTCTGGAGGTTCTAGCCAGAGCTATTAGGCAAGAAAAAGAAATTAAAGGGATACAAATTGGGAAGGAAGAAGTCAAACTATCCCTCTTTGCAGATGATATGATTCTTTATTTAGGGGACCCAAAGAACTCTACTAAGAGACTATTGGAACTCATAGAAGATTTTGGCAAAGTAGCAGGGTATAAAATCAATACACAAAAATCAACAGCCTTTGTATACACAGAAAATGCCATGACTGAGAAAGAACTACTAAGATCAATCCCATTCACAATAGCTACAAAAACAATCAAATACCTTGTAATAAAATTAACCAAGGACGTTCAAGGTCTCTACGATGAAAATTACAAAACCTTAAAGAAAGAAATAGAAGAGGATACCAAGAAATGGAAAAATCTTCCATGCTCATGGATTGGAAGAATCAATATCATCAAAATGTCCATTTCCCAAAAGGAATTGATAGATTCAATGCAATCCCAATGAAGATACCGAAGACCTTTTTCAAAGATCTGGAAAAAATGGTGCTGAAATTCATATGGAGGCACAAGAGACCTCGAATAGCTAAAGCAATCTTGGACAACAAAAACAAAGCCAGAGGCATCACAATACCAAATTTCAGGACATACTACAGGGCAGTTGTAATCAAAACAGCATGGTACTGGTACAGAAACAGATGGATAGACCAATGGAACAGAATTGAAACACCAGAAATCAACCCAAACATCTACAGCCAACTTATATTTGACCAAGGATCTAAAACCAATTTCTGGAGCAAGAACAGTCTATTCAATAAATGGTGCTGGGAAAACTGGATTTCCACGTGCAGAAGCATGAAGCAAGACCCCTACCTTACACCTTACACAAAAACCCACTCAACATGGATTAAAGACCTAAATCTACGACCTGACACCATCAAGTTATTAGAGAACATTGGAGAAACCCTTCAAGATATTGGCACAGGCAAAGAGTTTCTGGAAAAGACCTGGGAGGCACAGACAGTCAAAGCCAAAATCAACTATTGGGATTGCATCAAATTGAGAAGTTTCTGTACTGCAAAAGAAACAGTCAGGAGAGTGAAGAGACAACCGACAGAATGGGAAAAAATATTTGCAAACTATGCAACAGATAAAGGGTTAATAACCAGAATCTACAAAGAGATCAAGAAACTCCAAAAAAAAAAAAAAAAAACAAAACAAAACAAACAACCCACTTAAGAGATGGGCCAAGGACCTCAATAGACATTTTTCAAAAGAGGAAATCCAAATGGCCAACAGGCACATGAAAATGTTCAAGGTCACTAGCCATCAGGGAAATGCAAATCAAAACCACAATGAGGTTTCACCTCACCCCGGTTAGAATGGCTCACATACAGAAATCTACCAACAACAGATGCTGGCGAGGATGTGGGGAAAAAGGGACACTAACCCACTGTTGGTGGGAATGCAAACTGGTCAAGCCACTATGGAAGTCAGTCTGGAGATTCCTCAGAAACCTGAATATAACCCTACCGTTTTACCCAGCCATCCCACTCCTTGGGATTTACCCAAAGGAGTTTAAATTGGCAAACAAAAATGCAGTCTGCACCCTAATGTTTATTGCAGCACAATTCACAATAGCCAAGACCTGGAACCAACCTAAATGCCCATCAACGATAGACTGGATAAAGAAATTATGGGATATGTACTCTATAGAATACTATACCGCAGTAAGAAACAATGAAATCCAGTCATTTGCAACAAAATGGAGGAATCTGGAACACATCATGCTGAGTGAAATAAGCCAGTCCCAAAGGGACAAATACCATATGTTCGCGCTGATCGGTGACAACTGACTGAACACCAGAAAGGAAACCCCCTGAAGTGAAATGGACACTATGAGAAACGGTGACTTGATCAGCATAGCCCTGACTGTTAATGAACAACGTAATACATTATCCCTCTTCGTAGTTTTTTTTGTCTGTTCTACTTAATATGACTGGTTTAATTCTGTAATTAATACACAGTTATTCTTAAGTGTTGAAATTTAACTGAAATGTGATCCCTGTTAAACATAAGAGTGGGGATAAGAGAGGGAAGAGATGTACAATTTGGGACATGCTCAAGCTGACTTGCCCCAGATGGTAGTGTTAGAAACAGGGGATTCCAATTCAATCCCATCAAGGTGGCATGTACCAATGCCATCTCACTATTCCAAGTGATCAATTTCAGTTCACAATTGATCATAATGAAAGGACTAAGAGTCAAAGGGAGCACATAAACAAGTCTAGTACCTGATAATACTAACCGATAGAATAAATAAAGGGGAGAGTGATCCAACATGGGAAGCGAGATACTCAGCAGACTCATAGAATGGTGGATGTTCTAAACAGCACTCTGGCCTCAGAATCAGCCCTAAAGACATTCTGATCTGGCTGAAAAGCCCATGAGAGTATTTCAGGCATGGAAAGCCAAGACACTCTGGCAAAAAACAAAAAAAACAAAAAAAACAAAAAAAAACAAAAAAAACAAAACCAAAAAAAACCCAAAAAAACCAAAAAAACCAAAAAAACAAACCCTACATGTAAGATCTCTGTGAGTGAGATCCCAGTGGAAAGAACAGGTCTTCAAAGAAGGAGGTACCTTTCTCTGAAGGGAGGAGAGAACCTCCACTTTGACTATGACCGTGTCTAAACAAGATAAGAGTCGGAGAACTCAAAGGGCTTCCATAGCCTTGGAAACTCATGACTGGTGCATAGGGAGATTACTGATGCCATAAACAGGAGTGTCAATTTGTAAAGTCAACAACAGGAGTCACTGTGCACTTACTCCTCATGTAGGATCTCTGTCCTTAATGTGCTGTACACTGAGGCTTAATGCTATAATGAGTACTCAAACAGTATATTTCACTTTGTGTTTCTATGGGGGTGTAAACTGTTGAAATCTTTACTTAATGTATACTAAACTGATCTTCTGTTAAAAAAAAAAGAAGAAGAAATTATCAATTCCCAACTTGACTCTCACTGGGATTAAACATGACAATAGGTCTGATCTGATTTCATCATCATTTAAAAAATCATCTATTATTTTTCACTTTATGTTTCTGTGTGGGAGCAAACTGTTGAAATCTTTACTTAATGTGTGCTAAAGTGATCTTCTGTATATAAAGAGAATTGAAAATGAATCCTCAAGTGAATGGATGGGGAGAGGGAATGTGAAAGGGGAGGGTTGCGGGTTGGAGGGACATTATGGGGGGGAAGCCATTGCAATCCATAAGCTGTACTTTGGAAATTTATATTCATTAAATAAAAGTAAAAAAAAAAAGAATACATATCCCGTAATGTCTTTATCCAGTCTACCGTTGATGGGCATTTAGGTTGGTTCCAGGTCTTGGCTATTGTGAATTGTGCTGCGATAAACATTAGGGTGCAGACTGCATTTTTGTTTGCCAATTTAAACTCCTTTGGGTAAATCCCAAGGAGTGGGATGGCTGGGTCGAACAGTAGGGTTATATTCAGGTTTCTGAGGAATCTCCAGACTGACTTCCATAGTGGCTTGACCAGTTTGCATTCCCACCAACAGTGGGTTAGTGTCCCTTTTTCCCCACATCCTCGCCAGCATCTGTTGTTGGTAGATTTCTGTATGTGAGCCATTCTAACCGGGGTGAGGTGAAACCTCATTGTGGTTTTGATTTGCATTTCCCTGTTGGCTAGTGACCTTGAACATTTTCATGTGCCTGTTGGCCATTTGGATTTCCTCTTTTGAAAAATGTCTATTGAGGTCCTTGGCCCATCTCTTACGTGGGTTGTTTGTTTGTTTTTTTTTTTTTTTTTTTTTTTTTGGAGTTTCTTGATCTCTTTGTAGATTCTGGTTATTAACCCTTTATCTGTTGCATAGTTTGCAAATATTTTTTCCCATTCTGTCGGTTGTCTCTTCACTCTCCTGACTGTTTCTTTTGCAGTACAGAAACTTCTCAATTTGATGCAATCCCAATAGTTGATTTTGGCTTTGACTGTCTGTGCCTCCCGGGTCTTTTCCAGAAACTCTTTGCCTGTGCCAATATCTTGAAGGGTTTCTCCAATGTTCTCTAATAACTTGATGGTGTCAGGTCGTAGATTTAGGTCTTTAATCCATGTTGAGTGGATTTTTGTGTAAGGTGTAAGGTAGGGGTCTTGCTTCATGCTTCTGCACGTGGAAATCCAGTTTTCCCAGCACCATTTATTGAATAGACTGTTCTTGCTCCAGAAATTGGTTTTAGATCCTTGGTCAAATATAAGTTGGCTGTAGATGTTTGGGTTGATTTCTGGTGTTTCTATTCTGTTCCATTGGTCTATCCATCTGTTTCTGTACCAGTACCATGCTGTTTTGATTACAACTGCCCTGTGGTATGTCCTGAAATCTGGTATTGTGATGCCTCTGGCTTTGTTTTTGTTGTCCAAGATTGCTTTAGCTATTCGAGGTCTCTTGTGCCTCCATATGAATTTCAGCATCATTTTTTCTAGATCTGCGAAGAATGTCTTCGGTATCTTCATTGGTATTGCATTGAATCTATCATTTCCTTTTGGGAGAATGGACATTTTGATGATATTGATTCTTCCAATCCATGAGCATGGAAGATTTTTCCATTTCTTGGTATCCTCTTCTATTTCTTTCTTTAAGATTTTGTAATTCTATTCGTAGAGATCTTTAACGTCCTTGGTTAATTTTATTCCAAGGTATTTGATTGTTTTTGTAGCTATTGTGAATGGGATTGATCTTAGTAGTTCTTTCTCAGTCATGGCATTGCTTGTGTATACAAAGGCTATTTATTTTTGTGCATTGATTTTATATCCTGCCACTTTGCCAAAATCTTCTATGAGTTCTAATAGTCTCTTAGTAGAGTTCTTTGGATCCTCTAAGTAAAGAATCATAACGTCTGCAAAGAGGGATAGTTTGACTTCTTCCTTCTCAATTTGTATTCCTTTGATTTCTTTTTCTTGTCTTATGGCTCTGGATAAAACTTCCAGAACTATGTTAAATAGCAGTGGTGAGAGTGGGCATCCCTGTCTGGTACCAGATCTCAGTGGAAATGCTTCCAACTTTTCCCCATTCAATAGGATGCTGGCTGTGTTTTTTTTTTTATCTTTTATTTAATGAATATAAATTTCCAAAGTACGACTCATGTGTTACAATGGCTTCCCCCCCATACCGTCCCTCCCACCCACTACCCTCCCCTTTCCCACTCCCTCTCCCCTTCCATTCACATCAAGATTCATTTTCGATTATCTTAATATACAGAAGATCAGCTTAGTATACCTTAAGTAAGGATTTCAACAGTTTGCTCCCACACAGAAACATAAAGTGAAAAATAATAGATGATTTTTTTAAATGATGATGAAATCAGATCAGACCTATTGTCATGTTTAATCCCAGTGAGAGTCAAGTTGGGAATTGATAATTTCTTTCTTTTTTTTTTTTTTTTACAGAAGATCAGTTTAGTGTACATTAAGTAAAGATTTCAATCGTTTGCACCCCCATAGAAACACAAAGTGAAATATACTGTTTGAGTACTCGTTATAGCATTAAGCCTCAGTGTACAGCACGTTAAGGACAGAGATCCTACATGAGGAGTAAGTGCACAGTGACTCCTGTTGTTGACTTTACAAATTGACACTCCTGTTTATGGCATCAGTAATCTCCCTATGCACCAGTCATGAGTTTCCAAGGCTATGGAAGCCCTTTGAGTTCTCCGACTCTTATCTTGTTTAGACACGGTCATAGTCAAAGTGGAGGTTCTCTCCTCCCTTCAGAGAAAGGCACCTCCCTCTTTGAAGACCTGTTCTTTCCACTGGGATCTCACTCACAGAGATCTTTTTGCCAGAGTGTCTTGGCTTTCCATGCCTGAAATACTCTCATGGGCTTTTCAGCCAGATCCGAGTGCCTTTAGGGCTGATTCTGAGGCCAGAGTGCTATTTAGGACATCCGCCATTCTATGAGTCTGCTGAGTATCTCACTTCTCATGTTGGATCACTCTCCCCTTTATTTATTCTATCGGTTGGTGTTAGCAGATACTAGACTTGTTTATGTGCTCCCTTTGACTCTTAGTCCTTTCATTATGATCAATTGTGAACTGAAATTGATCACTTGGGATAGTGAGATGGCATTGGCACATGCCACCTTGATGGGATTAAATTGGAATCCCCTGGTATGTTTCCAACTCTACCAATTCGGGCAAGTCAGCCCGAGCATGCCCCAAATTATACATCTCTTCCCTCTCTTATTCCCACTCTTATGTTTAACAGGGATCACATTTCAGTTAATTTTCAACACTTAAGAATAACTGTGTGATAATTACAGAATTAAACCAGTCATATTAAGTAGAACAGACAAAAAAAAATACTATGAGGGATAATGTATTAAGTTGTCCATTAGCAGTCAGGGCTATGCTGATCAAGTCACCATTTCTCATAGTGTCGATTTCACTTCAGGAGGTTTCCTTTTTGGTGTTCAGTCAGTTGTCACCGATCAGGGAGAACATATGGTATTTGTCCCTTTGGGACTGGCTTACTTCACTCAGCATGATGTGTTCCAGATTCCTCCATTTTGTTGCAAATGACTGGATTTCGTTGTTTCTTACTGCGGTATAGTATTCTATAGAGTACATATCCCATAATTTCTTTATCCAGTCTACCATTGATGGGCATTTAGGTTGGTTCCAGGTCTTGGCTATTGTGAATTGTGCTGCAATAAACATTAGGGTGCAGACCGCTTTTTTGTTTATCAATTTAAACTCCTTTGGGTAAATCCCAAGGAGTGGGATGGCTGGGTCGAACGGTAGGGTTATATTCAGGTTTCTGAGGAATCTCCAGACTGATTTCCATAGTGGCTTGACCAGTTTGCTTTCCCACCAACAGTGGGTTAGTGTCCCTTTTTCCCCACATCCTCGCCAGCATCTGTTGTTGGTAGATTTCTGTATGTGAGCCATTCTAACCGGGGTGAGGTGAAACCTCATTGTGGTTTTGATTTGCATTTCCCTGATTGCTAGTGACCTTGAACATTTTTTCATGTGCCTGTTGGCCATTTGGATTTCCTCTTTTGAAAAATGTCTATTGAAGTCCTTGGCCCATCTCTTAAGTGGGTTGTTGGTTTTTTTTTTTTTTTTGGAGTTTCTTGATCTCTTTGTAGATTCTGGTTATTAACCCTTTATCTGTTGCATAGTTTGCAAATATTTTTTCCCATTCTGTCGGTTGTCTCTTCACTCTCCTGACTGTTTCTTTTGCAGTACAGAAACTTCTCAATTTGATGCAATCCCAATAGTTGATTTTGGCTTTGACTGTCTGTGCCTCCCGGGTCTTTTCCAGAAACTCTTTGCCTGTGCCAATATCTTGAAGGGTTTCTCCAATGTTCTCTAATAACTTAATGGTGTCAGGACGTAGATTTAGGTCTTTAATCCACGTTGAGTGGATTTTTGTGTAAGGTGTAAGGTAGGGGTCTTGCTTCATGCTTCTGCACGTGGAAATCCAGTTTTCCCAGCACCATTTATTGAATAGACTGTCCTTGCTACAGGAATTAGTTTTAGATCCTTGATCAAATATAAGTTGGCTGTAGATGTTTGGGTTGATTTCTGGTGTTTCTATTCTGTTCCATTGGTCTATCCATCTGTTTCTGTACCAGTACCATGCTGTTTTGATTACAACTGCCCTGTAGTATGTCCTGAAATCTGGTATTGTGATGCCTCTGGCTTTGTTTTTGTTGTCCAAGATTGCTTTAGCTATTCGAGGTCTCTTGTGCCTCCATATGAATTTCAGCATCATTTTTTCTAGATCTGCGAAGAATGTCTTTGGTATCTTGATTGGGATTGCATTGAATCTATAAATTGCTTTTGGGAGAATGGACATTTTGATGATGTTGATTCTTCCAATCCATGAGCATGGAAGGTTTTTCCATTTTTTGGTATCCTCTTCTATTTCTTTCTTTAAGGTTTTGTAATTCTATTCGTAGAGATCTTTAACGTCCTTGGTTAAGTTTATTCCAAGGTATTTGATTGTTTTTGTAGCTATTGTGAATGGGATTGATCTTAGCAGTTCTTTCTCAGTCATGGCATTGCTTGTGTATACAAAGGCTGTTGATATTTGTGCATTGATTTTATATCCTGCCACTTTGCCAAACTCTTCTATGAGTTCCAATAGTCTCTTAGTAGAGTTCTTTGGATCCTCTAAGTACAGAATCATATCGTCTGCAAAGAGGGATAGTTTGACTTCTTCCTTCTCAATTTGTATTCCTTTGATTTCTTTTTCTTTTCTTATGGCTCTGGCTAAAACTTCCAGAACTGTGTTAAATAGCAGTGGTGAGAGTGGGCATCCCTGTCTGGTACCAGATCTCAGTGGAAATGCTTCCAACTTTTCCCCATTCTATAGGATGCTGGCTGTGGGTTTTTTATAAATTGCTTTGATTATATTGAGGAATGTTCCTTCTATACCCAATTTGCTTAGAGTTTTCATCATGAAAGGGTGTTGAATTTTATCAAATGTTTTCTCTGCATCTATTGAGATAATCATATTTTTTTTCTTTTGCAGTCTGTTAATGTGGTGAATCACATTGAGTGATTTGCGAATGTTGAACCATCCCTGCATACCAGGGATGAATCCCACTTGGTCTGGGTGGATGATCTTTCTGATGTGTTGTTGTACTCTATTGGCCAGAATTTTATTGAGGATTTTTCCATCTATGTTCATCAGGGATATTGGTCTATAATTTTCTTTCAGTGCTGCATCTTTCTCTGGCTTAGGAATTAAGGTGATGCTGGCTTCATAGAAAGAATTTGGGAGGATTCCCTCTTTTTCGATTGTTCTGAATAGTTTGAGAAGAAATGGGATTAGTTCTTCTTTAAATGTCTGGTAGAATTCAGCAGTGAATCCATCTGGTCCTGGGCTTTTCTTTGTTGGGAGGGCCTTTATTACTGATTCAATTTCTGTTTCAGTTATGGGTCTATTTAGGTTTTCTATATCTTCCTGGTTCAATTTTGGTAGATTGCATGTGTCCAGGAACCTATCCATTTCTGATAGATTTTCCTGTTTGCTGGCATACAGGTCCTTGTAGTAATTTCTGATGATTCTTTTTATTTCTGTGGTGTCTGTTGTTACGTTTCCTTTTTCATCTCTGATTTTATTGATTTGGGTCTTTTCTCTTCTTTTTTTAGTTAGTTGGGCCAATGGGGTGTCAATTTTGTTTATTTTTTCAAAAAACCAGCTTCTCTCTTGGCTGATTTTTTGTAGTGTTTTTTTTTTTTTTTTTTTTTTTTTTGGATTCAATCCTGTTAATTCCTTCTCTGGTTTTAATTATTTCTCTTCTCCTACTAGATTTGGGTTTGGTTTGCTGCGGATTTTCTAGGTCCTTGAGATGCACTGAAAGCTCATTTATTTGGTACCTTTCCAATTTCTTGATATAGGCACCTATTGCTATAAATTTGCCTCTCAATACTGCTTTTGCTGTATCCCATAAGTTTTGATATGTTGTGTTGTTGTCTTCATTTACTTCCAGAAAATTTTTGATTTCTCTTTTGATTTCTTGAATGACCCAGTGTTCATTCAGGAGCATGTTGTTCAGTCTCCATGTGTTTGCATACTTTCTGGGGTTTCCTGAGTTGCTAATTTCCAGCTTCATTCCACTGTCGTCTGAGAAGCTGCATGGTATGATTCTAATTCTTTTAAATTTGCTGAGACTTGCTTTATGGCCTAGTATGTGATCAATCCTAGAGAAGGTTCCATGCACTGCTGAGAAGAATGTGAAGTCTGTAGATGTAGGGTTGAAAGTTCTGTAGATATCTGTTAGATCCATTTGGGTAATAGTGTCGATTAAATCTGCTGTTTCCTTGTTGATCTTAAGTCCGGATGATCTGTCTATTTCTAAGAGTGGAGTATTGAAGTCCCCCAATACTATTGTATTGGAGTCTAAGTCTCCATTTAAGTCCCTTAACAAATCTTTTAAATAAACCGGTGCCCTGTAATTAGGTGCATATACATTTATAATAGTTACATCTTCCTGTTGAATTGTTCCCTTAATCATTATATAGTGTCCCTCTTTGTCTCTCTTAACAGTTTTTGTATTAAAGTTTATTTTGTCTGATATTAATATGGCTACACCTGCTTTTTTTTGGTTTCTGTTGGCATGGAATATCTTTTTCCAACCTTTCACTTTCAGTCTGCATGCCTCTTTGTTAGAGAGATGTGTTTCTTGTAGGCAACAAATAGTTGGGTTGTGTTCTTTGAGCCAGTCTGCCAATTGTGTATTTTAACTGAAGAATTCAGACCATTAATGTTCAATGTGACTATTGATACATTGTGACTTTGCCCTGCCATTTTCCCGGAAATATTTTCTAGTATATGCTTTGAGCTTCCCATGCTCTTTTACTTGTAAGTGTTCTTCCTTTCCCTTCTTTCATATTGATGGCCGTGTTTCTGTGTTTCTGAGTGTAGCACATCTTTAAGTATCTTTTGCAGGGCCAGACGAGTGGCCACAAAGTCTTTCAATTTCTGTTTGCTATGAAAAGTCTTTATTTCACCTTCATTCACAAATGAGAGCTTGGCAGGATATAATATTCTGGGCTGGCAATTTTTCTCTCTTAGCACCTGTGCTATGTCTCGCCATTCCCTCCTAGCCTGTAGTGTTTCTGATGAGAAGTCTGCTGTGAGTCTGATTGGAGATCCTCTGAGAGTAATCTGACGTTTCTCTCTTGCACATTTTAGGATCTTTTCTTTATGTTTCACTGTGGTGCGTTTAATTACCACGTGTCGTGGTGAGGATCTCTTTTGGTCATGTTTATTGGGGGTTCTATGAGCTTCCTGTACTAGGATGTCTCTGTCCTTCTCCAAACCTGGAAAGTTCTCTGCTAGTATCTCACTAAAAAGGCCTTCTAATCCTTTCTCTCTCTCCATGCCTTCAGGAACTCCTAGAACTCGAATGTTTGTTTTTTTAATAGTATCCTGTAGATTCCCAACAATATTTTTTAGATTTCTAATTTCCTCTTCTTTTCTTTGGTTTGACTGTATGTTTTCCTGTGCTCTATCTTCTAAGTCCGATATTCTCTCTTCTGCTTCACCCATTCTGTGTTTAAGGCTTTCTAATGTGTTTGTCATTTGATCTATTGAGCTCTTCATTTCATTTTGATTTCTCTTCACTATCACACTTTCCTGTTCTACTAGTTTCTGAGTTTCATTTTGATTCTTCCTTAAAATTTCATTTTCACGAGAGAGATTTTCAATCCTGTCCAATAAGGATTTCTGTAGTTCAAGGATTTTCTTTTGAAAACTTCTAAATGTTCCTATCATAAATTTTTTGAAATCCGTATCTTGCATTTCTTCTATCTCATCATCTTCATAATCTTGGTTTGGGGTGTTTTGTTTATTTGGAGGCATCATAGTGTCATCGTTGATCTTGTTCCCTCGATTTCTGTGTTTGTTGCTTGGCATAGTTAATTCTTCTTTCGTCACTGTGCGTTTTTTTTTTATTTTTTTTTTATGTTATACTATGTCCGTGTTAATTGGACTGCCTGCTGTTGGAGGAGCCTTGGAGGCTTGAGATGGGTGCAGCCTGAGAGCTCTGCTTGGTTCTTCCTGGTTAAGGGTGTGCAAAGGTGACACCCTCAGGTTATGCGTGGTAAATCTCTCTCTTTTTATTTATTTATTTATTTATTTATTTTATTTATTCAGGGGGTAAGTAATACCGCACGGTATTGTGCAGAATTGATGGTATTTAGCTTCCAGTCTCTGGCTTCTACCCAAAGAGTCTGTGTAGGCTCCTCTGGACTCCCACTGGGTTGCCTAGGCTACTGAATTGTAGTGACTCAGTTCCTTAGCTCTCCCCTGTTGATATGTAAATCCAGAGAGGGGGCCTGCTCTTTGTCTCTTGCGAATTCTTCAAGCCTTGCAGCCTGGCAACCTTTGCAAGGTTAGGGGAAAGAGAAATCCCCAAGCTTTTTTTTTTTTTCCTTCTTTCCGGTAGTGAGTTTGCTGCACTTTCCGGCCCCCCTCTAGATTCTGACCCCCGTTTCCCCGCCAATGTCTTGGGTTATTGAGCTCACCTCCCCTTCCAGCGCCGATGTGTGGACTCGGAGCCCTGGACGTCCCAACTCTCCCCGCTGTTGTCTGTGTGACATGCACTCCCCTTCCTGCACTGGTGCGCAGACCCTGTGGCTTCCGCGACACCCGAGGCTCCCGCGGCTCGGCTTCTGCGCGGTGGGTGACCTTGTTCTCCCAGTAGGCCCTCCGACTCACAACCATTCGATCCAGAAGAGTTTCCTCTGCAATATTTTCCTGGTTCTTTTTTCTGAGGCTACCGTAACTCCCCTTTAATTAAACTAAATTTTTTTGGACTATCGGTACGCGCCCTCACTATTCCGCCATCTTGGCTCCGCCCCCTGCAATTTTCTTTCAATGCTGCATCTTTTTCCAGCATAGGAATTAAGGTGATGCTGGCTTCATAGAAAGAATTTGGGAGGATTCCCTCTTTTTCAATTGTTCTGAATAGTTTGAGAAGAATTGGAGTTCTTCAAAAATGTCTGGTAGAATTCAACAGTAAATCCATCTGTCCTGGGCTTTTCTTTGTTGGCGGGACTTTATTACTGATTCAATTTCTGTCTCAGTTATGGGTCTGCTTAGGTTTTCTGTGTCTTCATGGTTCAATTTAGGTAGTTTGCATGTGTCCAGGAATCTATCCATTTCTGATAGGTTTCCCTGTTTGCTGGCATACAGGTCCTTGTAGTAATTTCTGATGATTCTTTTTATTTCTGTGGTATCTGTTGTTACATTCCCTTTTTCATCTCTGATTTTATTGATTTGGGTCTTTTTTTTTTTCTTTTTTTAGTTAGTTGGGCCAATGGGATGTCAATTTTGTTTATTTTTTCAAAGAAACAGCTCTTGTTTGGCTGATCTTTTGTAATTTTTTTTGGATCCAAATCTGTTAATTTCTTAACTGATTTTAATTATTTCTCTTCTCCTACTAGATTTGGGTCTGGTTTGCTGCGGATTTTCTAGAGCTTTGAGATGCATTGAAAGCTCATTTATTTGGTGCCTTTCCAATTTCTTGATGTAGGCATCTATCTCTATAAACTTTCCTCTTAACACTGCTTTTGCTGTATCCCATAAGTTTTAATATGTTGTGTTGTTGTTATCCTTATTTACTTCCAGATAGTTTCTGATTTCTCTTTTGATTTCTTCTATGACCCAGTGTTCATTCAGGTGCATGTTGTTTAGTCTCCATATGTTTGCATACTCTCTAGGGATTCCTGAGTTGTTAATTTCCAGCTTCATTCCTTTATGGTCTGAGAAGCTGCGTGGTATGATTCCAATTCTTTTGAATTTGCTGAGACTTGCTTTATGGCCTAGTATGTGATCAATCCTAGAGAAGGTTCCATGCACTGCTGAGAAGAATGTGAAGTCTGTAGATGTAGGGTTGAAAGTTCTGTAGATATCTGTTAGATCCATTTGGGTAATAGTGTCGATTAAATCTGCTGTTTCCTTGTTGATCTTATGTCCGGATGATCTGTCTATTTCTGAGAGTGGAGTATTGAAGTCCCCCAATACTATTGTATTGGAGTCTAAGTCTCCATTTAAGTCCCTTAACAAATCTTTTAAATAAACCGGTGCCCTGTAATTAGGTGCATATACATTTATAATAGTTACATCTTCCTGTTGAATTGTTCCCTTAATCATTATATAGTGCCCCTCTTTGTCTCTTTTAACAGTTTTTGTGTTAAAGTTTATCTTGTCTGATATTAATATGGCTACACCTGCTTTTTTTTTTTTTTGGTTTCTGTTGGCATGGAATATCTTTTTCCAACCTTTTACTCTCAGTCTGCATGTAAGTTTCATGTATTTCATATATACAGATTTAGGAACACAATGATACTTCCCACCCTTCCCTTCCTATCACCCATGCTCCAACCCTTCATCCTCCCTTTCCCATTTCCACTTGTAATTTTTCAAAGATCTACTTTCAGTTTACTTAATGATTATAAAGTTAACTCTACACACAATATAAGAGTTCAACAAATATTATGAGAAAAAAAAACACACTATTCTTCAACAGGAGAAACAACGGCTGTAAACAATCATCGAATCTCAAAATGTCCATTTCACTGCAATACATTACATTAGTTACGTCAGATCAGGGAACCCATATGATATCTGTCTTTTCTGACTGACTTATTTCACTAAGTTTAATGATTTCCCGTTGCATTCATCTTGTTGCGAAAGACAGGATTTCATTTTTTTTAACAGCTAAATAAAACTCCCTCGTGTATATATACACCATAATTTCTTTTTCCAGTAAACAGTTTATGGACATCTGGTTTGCCTCCATCTCTTAGCTATTGTAAACTGTGCTGCAATGAGCATAGGGTACAGATAACTCTTTCATATACTGATTTCTTTTAGTTTGGGTAAATTCTCAGGAGTGGGATGGCTGGATCATATGGTAGGTCTATATTCAGATTTCTGAAGTGTCTTACTGTGTTCCACAGTGGCTGCACCAGTTTTAGTGGCACTTTTGAATTTAATTAAGCTAATAATTTAATCTTTGTGCCTTTTCCTTTACATGTATTAATGAAATGAAACTATAATTGTATTTCTTGAAGTGTACTTATCTAGCATTGTAATGAAGATTACACAAGCTTAATAGGATCTAGTGTACATTTTCTGTTTTTCTAAAATACTTTATTTAAGTTAGTAAAGAATTATGTATCGGAAAATTGGTAGACTATATCTGTAAAGCTAAGATAATCTGTGTATTATTTTTGGAAGTAATTGTCTATCGTTTCAGTTTCTTTAATGCTATTTAATACTTTGATATTCTAATACTACTGAGGGTCTCCCTTTCTTTGGAACAATTTTTGCATTTTATGCATTTCTAGGAATTTTTCCATTTCACCTTATTTTCAAATCTGTTAGTGTGTATTGTTTGTATTACTCTTACTAGTTTTAAAATCTTTGCTCTCTCTTTGGTTATTTTTCTTTATTCATATTTAATTTGATTTATATGGATATTTTCTCCTTTTTCTCTTCCTTAATCTTATTATGTGTCTGTTTGCTTTCATAAATTTTTTCTTTTCTTTTTTTTTTTTTTAAAGATTTATTCATTTACTTGAAAGTTAAGAGTTACACAGAGAGAGGGGAGGCAGAGAGAGGTCTTCTATCCGCTGGCTCACTCCCTAATTTGCCGCAAGGGCCGGAACTGCCCGATCTGAAGCCAGGAGCCAGGAGCTTCCTCTGTGTCTCCCACGTGGGTGCAGGGGCCCAAGGGTTGGGCCATCTTCCACTGCATTCCCAGGCCATAGCAGAGAGCTGGATCAGAAATAGAGCAGCCGGGTTTTGGATCCGGGTCTTAAACTGGCACCCACATGGGATGTTGGTGCTTTAGGCTAGGGCATTAACCTACTGCACCACAGCGCTGGCCCCCATAAATCTTTTTCAAAGAACTGGCATTTAATTTTACTAATCTTTTGCCTTCACCTTTATTATTGTCTTTATCATTTTGGGGAGAGGGAATTTGCTCCATTGTTCTTTACCCACTTTCTTGAGTTGAATGCTTAGTCATTAAAAGCAAAAAGAACTCTTTATAATGAAAAATTTCAACAACATAGTGTCTTCAATAAGTTAATGAAGAATTAAAAAAAAAAGGATGAATTTCAAAAAATTTTTGCTCCAAAATACTCTTATGTTTTAATTCCATTTGTCCACAAGTATTTACAAGTACTCTAGTATATTTAAAGAAAAAACAAAACAAGGGTGGACATTGTAGTGCAGCAGGTAAATCACCAGTTGGGACACTTGTATCTCATATCAAAGTGCTGGTTCAAGTACCAGCTCCTCTGCTTCCTATCCAGTTTCTTGCTCATGCATCCTCGAAAGCAGAGAGCTGGCTCAGAAGGAGAGCAGCCAGGACTTGAACTGGCGCCCATATGGGATGCCGGCACCACAGGCAGAGGCTTAGCCCACTATGCCACAGCACTGGTCCCAGGATTAGTTTTTTAAAATTTATTTTTTCTAATTACAAGAACTAAAACTTGCAAAAACATTCTACATAACAAGATGTTTTAAGATCAATTTGGCTCCTATCCCTGTCCTATCCACCTTGTTATGTTTTCTTCCCTTTAGGTAAATATTTTAAAATGTGTTCTTATTGTACTTCCATTAAAAAAATTTTTTTTTCTGGCTTTCCTGATTACATCCCTGTGGTTTACCTTAATTTGTCCCTGTGTATCCCGCAATTCCTGCAAATTAGAAAATAGGTCTAGGGCATGCATTCTCGACAGGGGTGATATCACCTCCAAAAGGGTGAAAATTGATTCTTTGGGATAACACAGTCTTACTCTTTTTAGCTATATCCTCTAAATATTATTTTCATAATCACTAAAATAAAACATTATTATATGCCATCTTTTTTAGAAATATGCATTTATCTTTTCTAAATATACATTTTTAACTCTTGTTTGTTTTCAAATTTTATTGTATTATGGCTAATGTAGATAGCCTACATAATATTCACATTTTTTACTTTATTGTTGGTTCTTTTCTATTTTGGCATATGGTCTACTCTTACAAATGTTCTGAGTGCTTTGTTTTGTTAAATATAGATATTTTTCCCTTCTGTGTGCGTATTTACATTAGTGTATTTATAATAATGTTAAAATTCTTGCTATCTGTTTTTGTCTCTTCTATCAGTTTCTAGGGTTGCTGTATTAAAATCTCTAATTACTTTTATTAATTTTTATTTCTTTGGTAGCTGTGTCAGTTACTGCCTAAAATATTTTGATGCTCCCTTCTTCCGTGCAGTGATGTCAATAGGGATCTATCATCTTGCTCTATTCATTTTTATCAGTATACAATATTCCTTTGTCCCATTTTTTGGCCTTCCTTACATTTTGTGAGATATTAATATTGCTTTGTTCTGATTCTTAAGGAATATTTCCCTGATAGTTTGAAGAAATTGTTTTAGGCTAGTGCCGCGGCTCACTTGGCTAATCCTCCGCCTGTGGCGCCGGCACCCCGGGGTTCTAGTCCCCGTTGGGGAGCCAGATTCTGTCCAAGTTGCTCCTCTTCCAGTCCAGCTCTCTGCTGTGGCCCGGGAGGGCAGTGGAGGATGGCCCAAGTGCTTGGGCCCTGCACCCGCATGGGAGACCAGGATAAGCACCTGGCACCTGGCTCCTGGCTTCGGAGCGGCACAGCATGCGGGCTGTGGCAACCATTTTCGGGGTGAACCAACAGAAAAAGGAAGACCTATCTCTCTGTCTCTCTCTCTCTCTCACTGTCTAACTCTGCCTGTCAAAGAAAATTGTTTTATACCCAGTCTTTAAAATGTCTAAGCCATTTTGTCTCAACAGAGTTTCTTGTAATGTACTATTAGCTATTTTCTATTTTTTTATAATCTGAGACTCTGTGAATTGATGAATTTGATCCGTTTAAATTATTGTTATTGCGGACACAGTAGGACACACTTTCTTCCATCTTATTTTACATTTTCTGTACTTTCTTCTTGTTCTTTCAAAACTTAAGTAAGATTATAGTAGTTTCTTCTCTGAACCATCAAATGTCTTCAGATTCATTCAGGTAAAAACCAGAGTTATTAATTTGCTTTACCACTTAGTACACAGTCTGGTCCTACTAATAAGGTTACTTATTTCTGCAGTGACCTCATCTCCTACACCTTTCTTTTTATGTATCGGACTCCTGCCTTAATTGCTATTCCTCATATACAATTATGTATCTTCTAGCCTCAGGGTTTTTGTTAGGTTTGCTTAGAACATTCCTCCCTTGGGTATCACATAACATACCCCTTTATCTCTTTTAAATCATTGCTCAAATAGTATCTTTTTGGTAGTATTTTCCTTATCATCCTGTTTAAAATTGCAGCTTTTTCTAAATGACATGCATTATACTTTTTACTCTATTGTTTTTCCTCCATAGCATTTCCTATCATTATATATCTTATTGTTTTATTGCATCTCTTTTCCCACTAGAAAGTAAATCTCCACACAAACATGGACTTTGTTTTATTCACTGCTGCCTCCCCACAGACTGGAACAGTGTCATACACACTGAAGACACAAATATATATTGAACAAATAAGTGAATGAATTCTGGAGCAGGGCATGTCAGACTTTGTGGTCTTTAGGGTCTACAGGTGGGACGATTGTGGAATGGAGGAGTAGACAAGTGGTACAAAATCTGAATCAATTGCCAGATATAGGAGTAAATCTGAGTGTGGGCATCAGTCCTGTCCTGTAATGAACCTAGAATGTTCTGCTGTATCAGTGATCTTATATGGCAAGATGTGTTGTACATTTTTTCTTGCTGTAACAAAACTTTGAAAACTCAGTTTTCTGAATGTATTTGCATGGCAAGTTATAATTACCCTAAAATGGCATTTTTGATTACAAGAGGGGAACAAGATCAATGTAGACAAAAGAAGATCAAATCAATTTGTAGTCTTTCAGGATAGTTAATTAGGACATGAGTTAACTAGGTCTGTGTTAAGTAGAAGGTGAAGTATTTATTAAATCATGTTGTAAAAGCACACGATTGGATTTTTTTTGAAAGTAATGGGTAATTTTACATGTCAGCTTGGCTGCGCCACAAATTGCCCAGATATTTGGTCAAACATTATTCTGGGTTTGAGTTGGATGGTATTTCTGGATGTGGTAAACATCTGAATTGGTATACGAAGTACAACAGATTGTCCTCAGTGGCATGGATGGACCTCATTCAGTCAATTGAAAATCCAGATAGAACAAAAAGTTAAGAGGGA
Organism: Oryctolagus cuniculus; assembly: GCF_051225735.1. Classification (NCBI taxonomy): domain Eukaryota; kingdom Metazoa; phylum Chordata; class Mammalia; order Lagomorpha; family Leporidae; genus Oryctolagus; species Oryctolagus cuniculus. Next base: position 97,932,356 of record NC_142867.1, read on the forward strand.
ACTGCCACCTGACAGCTCAAACAGCATTGTTCTTTTCCTATCTTTGGACTTGAACACTGAACATTGGTTCTTCTTGGGTCTTGAGCCTGCATCACTGTTTCTGATTCTCGGGTCTTCAGACTTGATCAGAAACATCAGCTTTCCCGGGCCTTGCTTGGGCTTTCTATACACATGCACACCCAGTCACACACTCACACATACTAGTATAGTATAGAACTAGTGATTGTATTCCTGTAGCCTTTTTAAAATTTATTAAACATGGTATCTAGTAAAATGCTTTATAGGTATTGATAAGTCAGCAGGCACATGTGAAGGAGAGAATGAGTTTTACAATTACCTGAATTCCAACTGAACATAACCATTTACTATTTAGTAATCAGTAATGATTTGAATTTTTTGCATGTTAATTTTTCTGTCTATATGGTAAGGTAACATAATGAGTGACATGAAAGTCAAATTGAATATATGGAAAAGAACTTAATATGTTATAAGGCATGTAGTATCTAATGCTAACAGTTAAAATTGATTATTGAGGGATTCCAGTGTTTATTGCTTTTATTAAACCTTGGGTAGTTGAGTAGTGCTATTATTACATGCAACATATAGGCAAGGAAACTGTGGCACAATTAATTTACTTGAGACCACAGAGCTAGTAAGTGGCAGCCCTGTGGTTTGATCCCAAAGAGTTCTGAATTAAGGTCTAATATTTTTAACTACTATTCAGTACTGCTTCTTACTAGAGATAAATGTTGGTTTCCTTTTCTTCTCACTCCCCTCCCCCACACTTAGAAACCATGAAATCCATGCAAGCAAATTACAGAACCAGTGTCTTTCCTTTTATATCTGTTGTAGTGCCTAGCATAGTGCTTGTCTGTTAATTTATACCAATAGTATGTTGAAATTAGATAAGGAATTCTGAAGAGTGAAGTCGAGAGAGAGGCAGGATCCCCATATCTTTTCTCTTTCTTGTTATGAACAAAGGGTCCAAGATCTAAATTTTCTGGTAGTTACCACCCTTCAACATATGTGACTTGGTTAAAATGGCTTTTTGGCACATTTTTAAATAGTGAAGGCAATAGCTTCTAAATGAGGATGCCTAAATTATCTGCCCTCTAATTACACCAACCATGTATTCATTTCCTACAAATATGGAGTGGCTAGTTTGTAATTAGTCCCCACTATCCCCGGAGTTATTAGGCAAAATGGTTAATGTTGCTGTTTTCTCTTGAGACTTTGGCAGCTTTCTTTTTAGATCTACTCAGACTTGTTGAAAATATTAGAACTAGTGTTTTTAGTTTGCCTTGCTATTTTCGTTTCTAGAGCACATTTTATAATTTCTTTCTGAATGATTATTTTCATTTTAAAATATTTTGAGACAATTTAAGTGAGCTGATTGCATTTGTACATGGACTGTGGAGTTTTAACTTGATAGGATGATAAGTCAGCTTAAAATAAAATGTGAGGCTTTTCACAGAGCCCACATTAGGTGACCTTTAGTCCTCTAGAGAGATTAGATTTCCCCAATTGATACTTTGTGTTTGTATTTTGGAAGTGAATGTGTTTGGAAGTGAATGTTTTCTTATAATGTTTATTGCTCAGCCATTTCTTTATTGCCTCACTGGCTCAGGTCTGATTTTATTGACATTATCTTAGTTCCTCTGAGGGGCAAAATAAACTACGAAGATTTTATTTACTTGTTTTTTTTATCTTTTTTTTTTTTTTTGACAGGCAGAGTGGATAGCGAGAGAGAGAGAGACAGAGAAAGGTCTTCCTTTGCCGTTGGTTCACCCTCCAATGGCCGCCGCGGCCGGCGCGCTGCGGCCGGCGCACCGCGCTGATCCGATGGCAGGAGCCAGGAGCCAGGTGCTTTTCCTGGTCTCCCATGGGGTGCAGGGCCCAAGCACCTGGGCCATCCTCCACTGCACTCCCTGGCCATAGCAGAGAGCTGGCCTGGAAGAGGGGCAACCGGGACAGAATCCGGCGCCCCAACCGGGACTAGAACCCGGTGTGCCGGCGCCGCTAGGCGGAGGATTAGCCTAGTGAGCTGCGGCGCCGGCCTGATTTTATTTACTTGTTTATTACTAAGACAATCATGTTGTGCAAGATAAATTACGATGAGGGATAGATGTCAGAAGATAGAATATTTATTCTGCTATGTCATTACTACTAACAATTGAGAATTCTAAGGATTTGGCTTTCTTCTTTTGAATATTTATTTATTTGAAAGGCAGAGTTCACTCCCCAAGTGCCTGCAACAACTAGGGCTGGTCCATGAGCCTGGAATTTCATCTAGGTCTCCCACATGGATGGCAGGGTGGGCCAGGTGCATTTCCCAGGTGTACTATCAGGGAGCTGGATCAGAAGTGGAGCAGCCAGTACTCAAACTGGCACCTGTAGGGGATATTGACGCAGGCAGCAGCTTTATCTGTGTGCCACAAAACCACCCCACCTGGAAGTTTGGTTTTATAATACAAACCTTCCAAGTGAAATGTCTAGAAGAAATGTGGGCCCTTGTTCATAATTTGGTTCATTCAACTAATATTGTGAAGAAAGAGATAAGAGAGAGTTTAAGGAAAGGAAACAACAAAGGCATTGGCTATTCTAAGCTAAGAACTGCAAGTAAATTCTGTTCTTGAGTTTCAAGCAGAACAAAAGGGTATGCTGTTGTTCATTGTGGACCATATCTCTATGTTTGCGAAATCTTTGTTTGCCTATAGAACAAGCTAATGAACTGGCTTGGTAGTGAATGGAAGAGCAAAAAGAATGCAGAGATTTCAGGGGATCGCAAGAGTGCTGTGGGCCTCAAGGAAGCCATATTGAGCCCCTTGTTCAGACAACGATCAGAACAGGTTTCCTGGGTGCACTGAAGACAGGTAGTAATTGTAATATAAGCAGATGGGTAGATGTTAACAAATATTTTCCTTTATAAATTATTTGCATATCAGAAATACTTGAAATTACTTTTTAAAAATATTTTTATTTATTTATTTGACAGGCAGAGTTACAGAGAGGCAGAGGCAGAGAGAGAGAGGTCTTCCATCTGCTGGTTCACTCCCCAGATGGCCACAGTGGCTGGAGCGGGGCCAATCCAAAGTCAGGAGCCAGGACTCCCATGCAGGTGCAGGGGCTCAAGGACCTGGGCCATCTTCTACTGCTTTCCCAAGCCATAGCAGAGAGCTGGATTGGAAGTGAAGCAGTGGGGACTCGAACTGGTGCCCATGTGGGATGCCAGTACTGTAGGTGGAAGCTTTATCCGCTTTGCCACAGTGCAGGCCCACAACATAATTTTTAAAACAAAATAAATGTCTTTCACAGATAAACTCACCTCTAATACAAATAAAAATAGGAAATATGTGTTTATTAATTAGTCATCAAGGTTCAAGAATGGTTATAGAAGTTTAAATACTCATTTTTGGCACTGAATTAATAGTAATATATACTTATGATGTTATCAAAAAAGAGAAAATGATACCGTGTAAAATATATTAAAGGTTTTGGCCAGCGCCATGGCTCAATAGGCTAATCCTCTGCCTTGTGACGCTGGGACACCGGGTTCTAGTCCTGGTCGGGGTGCCGGATTCTGTCCCGGTTGCCCCTCTTCCAGGCCAGCTCTCTGCTATGGCCCGGGAGTGCAGTGGAGGATGGCCCAGGTCCTTGGGCCCTGCACCTGCTTGGGAGACCAGGAGAAGCACCTGGCTCCTGGCTTCGGATCAGTGCGGTGCGCCGGCCACAGCGCGCCAGCTATGGCGGCCATTGGAGGGTGAACCAACGGCAAAGGAAGACCTTTCTCTCTTTCTCACTCTCTCTCTCACTGTCCACTCTGCCTGTCAATAAAATAAAAAATAAAAAAAATATATTAAAGGTTTTTAAATCCGAGTTTAATCTACTTTTTCCATTTACCTTTGTAACTTTGGAGAAGCTACTAAACATATCCTCATAGTTTTAAAATGTGGATTATAATATCTGTCTCAATAATGCTATTTAAATATATATTAGATTAGTAACATATAAAAATTCTGATATTGATGATATTTAATGAATGTAAATTCTTTCCCACTTTCTGCTACACACTAGTTAAATTGCATAGCATTAGGCAGTGAGTTGATTCACTTTGTAATGAAAATGGTGTATTGATAAGGGTAGAACCTCAATCATGATTCTGCCTTCATTATAATTAGAAATCACATCTCAGAATAAACAATAAATTATGATGAATCATCTTGGTGTTATCATTGATTTTAGTATAATTGGCCATTAAGCCTTTAAAATTATTAGACCTTGTTAATTAAAAAGCCATTCCTGAAGTGCAATGAGGATGCTTATTCATGTCAAATGATTTACAGCAAGATCCCTTCTAATTATAGATGTTAGTTACAGCTTCATTTGCATAGTTGGGATAGTTAACTGCAAAATGCAGTCAGTGCTCAGTGTATCATGAAGTCTGTAGCACATAACTGTAAATCCAAATGTGTTGCTGGAATCAGTGCTGGAATTGGTAAATCCTAGTAAGTTTTTAAAAGTTTTTTAAAAATTATTTTAAAGGCAGAGAGAGAGAGAGAGAGAGAGAGAATCTTCCATCTGCTGGTTGACTCCCTAAATGCTTGTAACAGCTGGAATTAGGCCAGGCTGAAGCCGGAAGCCTGGCGATCAATACCAATCCCCACCTTGAGTGGCAAGGACCCAAGTTCTTAGCCATCCCCTGCTGCCTCTCAGGGTGTGCTTTACCAGGAAAGTGGATCAGAAGTAGGGCTGGGACTCAAGCAAAGTCTTTCCTATATGGAATGAACTAAGTGATGACTTAACCATTGTACAAATCACCTGCTCCATTTTTTTATTTAAAATCATGTCTTGGCACTTTACAGGGTTAGTGTTAGAAAAGAGGAATACAGATATCAAAATCCTGGTGTTAGTAATTTTGCTATCACAGGCATGTGACACTTCCTTGATCAGGAGAGGACAAGTTGAAAGAGAAAACGATGTTTACTTAAGGCTCCTGCCGAGCTAAGAAATGTGTTCGATGATCTTCAGTTTTTTAGTATAAAGACCAGCACAGCTGATCCCTTAGCAATTTATCTGATTCTATTATGCAATGATCCTTTCTAGAGACTTTATATCCTCATTTATATTTTATAATGAAACCTGTCATGGTAAATGGGGTAGTACAGGCACAAACTGTTGAGAAACTGTTACTTATCACAGGCTATGAACTACAAAGAGAGAAAGAAAAAACTTGAGTCAAATAAAAAAAAAGCTATGGATTTTAGTTGTATATGGAAAAGACATAAAAGGCTTAAATTACTTGAATATATTAGAGTAAAAATAAATAAAATTCTATTTATCATTAAAAGAAAATGTATCAGAATTTCTGCGATGAAGTTAAAATTGTTTTTATAAAAATTCTTATCTTTAAATGCTTATATTAGTAAAGAAGGGGCTGAAGTTCATGGTTTAACTTTCATCATAGGGGATTAGGGAAATAATTTAATATAATCCAACATATTAACCATCTAAACAAGAAAGATAATATGATCAACTATATCAAGTAATGAAGGTATCTGTTTTGAAAATATTCAATATTCCTTCATAATAATAATGCTAATTAGAATAGAAATATAAGGGAATTTCCACAGCCTGAGAGAGAGCATCTAACAGAAACCTATAGCTAACATCTAAGCTATTTCCATTTTCTTTTTCTTTTGTATTGTAATTTCCACCATTTGTTATTAAATACAAAAATCTTTTATTTATTCTGTGTCCTCAGCTTTGAACAACTTCTCCACCATTTTTCTGTATCACTCCATTTCACTTACCTAGGATTAACTCACCTACTCCTGCTATAGGGCCTATTTTATTTTATTTTTAATAGTTTCAATGCAACTTGTAGATACAATTCTAAGTCCTCTGTCCTTCCTTCCCTTTTTCTCCCTCCCAACCACTTTCCTTCTCCTTTTCTTTCTTTCTTTCTTTCTTTCTTTCTTTCTTTCTTTCTTTCTTTCTTTCTTTCTTTCTTTCTTTCTTTCTTTCTTTCTGTTTTTGGGATAACGTATCTCTAATTTACATTACAGTTAAAAGGCTTAATTTTAACTGAATAAGAAGATTAACAAGTAAAAAGCAAGAAAACCATAGTTAATGGGAATATAGACAATGGCTATGAATAATAATTGAAAAGTACCATTTCAACCATATACAGTAAATTTCTTTTTTTTAACTTTTATTTAATGAATATAAATTTCCAAAGTACAGCTCCCCCCCATAACTTCCCTCCCACCAACAACCCTCCCCTTTCCCTCTCCCTCCCCCATTCCATTCACATCAAGATTCATTCTCAATTCTCTTTATATACAGAAGATCAGTTTAGCATATATTAAGTAAAGATTTCAACAGTTTGCACCCACATAGAAACACAAAGTGAAAAATACTGTTTGAGTACTAGTTATAGCATTTAATCACAATGTACAGCACATTAAGGACAGAGATCCTACATGAGGAGTAAGTGCACAGTGACTCCTGTTGTTGACTTAACAAAATGACACTCTTGTTTATGGCATCAGTAATCATCCTAGGCTCTTGTCATGAGTTGCCAAGGCTATAGAAGCCTTTTGAGTGCACCAACTCTGACCATATTTAGACAAGGTCATAGTCAAAGTGGAAGTTCTCTCCTCCCTTCAGAGAAAGGTACCTCCTTCTTTGATGACCTGTTCTTTTCACTGGGATCTCACTCGCGGAGATCTTTCATTTAGGTTTTTTTTTTTTTTTTTTTTTTTTCCTCAGAGTGTTTTGGCTTTCCACGCCTGTAATACTCTCATGGGCTTTTCAGCCAGATCCGAATGCCTTAAGGGCTAATTCTGAGGCCAGAGTGCTGTTTAGGACATCTGCCATTCTATGGGTCTGCTGTGTATCTCGCTTCCCATGTTGGATCGTTCTCTCCTTTTTTTATTCTATCAGCTAGTATTTGCAGACACTAGTTTTGTTTGTGTGCTCCCTTTGGCTCTTAGTCCTATCATTATGATCAATTGTGAACAGAAACTGATCACAGGGACTAGTGAGATGGCATTGGTACATGCCACCTGGATGGGATTGAATTGGAATCCCCTGGTATGTTTCTAACTCTACCGTTTGAGGTAAGTCAGCTTGAGCATGTCCCGAATTGCACATCTCTTCCCTCTCTTATTCCCACTGTTAGATTTAACAGGGATCACTTTTCAGTTAAGTTTCAACACTTGAGAATAACTGTGTATTGATTACAGTATTCAACAAAAAGTATTAAGTAGAACAAACAAAAAAAAATACTAAGATGAATAACATATTAAGTTGTTCATCAACAGTCAGGGCAAGGGCTGATCAAGTCGCCATTTCTCATAGTGTTCATTTCACTTTAACAGGTTTCTTTTTTGGTGCTCAGTTGTCACCGATCAGGGAGAACATATGGTATTTGTCCTTTTGGGACTAGCTTATTTCACTCAGCATAATGCTTTCTAAATTCCTAACAGGGATCACTTTTCAGTTAAAATTTAAATATCTAAGAATAATTGTGTGTTAATTACCGAGTTCAACCAATAGTACTAGAACAAAAAAATACTAAAATGGATAAAGTATTACATTGTACATCAACCGTCAGGACAAGAGCTGATCAAGTCACTGTTACTCATAGTGTCCATTTCACTTCAACAAGTTTCCCCTTTGCTGCTCAGTTACATGTCGCCGATAAGGGAGAACACATGATATTTGTCCCTTTGGGACTGGCTAAATTCACTCAGCATGATGTTTTCCAAATTCCTCCATCTTGTTGCAAATGACCGGGTTTCATTGCTTTTGACTGCTGTATAGTATTCTATAGAGTACATGTCCCATAATTTCTTTACCCAGTCTACTGTTGATGGGCATTTAGGTTGGTTCCAGGTCTTAGCTATTGTGAATTGAGCTGCAATAAACATTAAGGTGCAGCCAGCTTTTTTGTTTATCAATTTAAACTCCTTTGGGTAAATCCCAAGGAGTGGGATGGCTGGGTTGAGTGGTAGGGTTATATTCAGGTTTCTGAGGAATCTTCAGACTGACTTCCATAGTGGCTGAACCAATTTGCATTCCCACCAACAGTGGGTTAGTGTCCCTTTTTCCCCACATCCTCGCCAGCATCTTTTGTTGGTAGATTTCTGAATGTGAGCCATTCTAACCGGGGTGAGGTGGAACCTCATTGTGGTTTTGATTTGCATTTCCCTAACTGCCAGTGATCTTGAACATTTTTTCATGTGCCTGTTGGCCATTTGGATTTCCTCTTTTGAAAAATGTCTATTGAGGTCCTTGGCCCATCTCTTAAGTGGGTTGTTGGTTTTGTTTTTGTGGAGTTTCTTGATTTCTTTGTAGATTCTGGTTATTAACCCTTTATCTGTAGCATAGTTTGCAAATATTTTTCCCATTCTGTCAGTTGCCTCTTCACTTTCCTGACTGTTTCTTTTGCAGTACAGAAACTTCTCAATTTGATGCACTCCCAATAGTTAATTTTGGCTTTGACTGCCTGAGCTTCTGGGGTATTTTCCAAGAAGTCTTTGCTGGTACCTATATCTTGCAGGGTTTTTCCAATGCTCTCTAGTAATTTGATGGTGTTGGGTCGTAGATTTAAGTCTCTAATCCATGTTGAGTGAATTTTTGTGTAAGGTGTAAGGTAGGGGTCTTGCTTCATGATTCTGCACGTGGAAATCCAATTTTCCCAGCACCATTTATTGAATAGACTGTCCTTGCTCCAGGGATTGGTTTTAGCTCCTTGATCAAATATAAGTTGGCTGTAGATGTTTGGGTTGATTTCTGGTGTTTCAATTCTGTTCCATTGGTCTATCCATCTGTTTCTGTACCAGTACCATGCTGTTTTGATTACAACTGCCCTGTAGTATGTCCTGAAATCTGGTATTGTGATGCCTCTGGCTTTGTTTTTGTTGTCCAAGATTGCTTTAGCTATGTGAGGTCTCTTGTGCCTCCATATGAATTTCAGTATCATTGTTTCCAGATCTGAGAAGAAGGTCTTCGGTATCTTGATTGGTATTGCATTGAATCTATCATTTCCTTTTGGGAAATGGACATTTTGATGATATTGATTCTTCCAATCCATGAGCATGGAAGATTTTTCCATTTCTTGGTATCCTCTTCTATTTCTTTCTTTAAGGTTTTGTAATTCTCATCGTAGAGATCTTTAATGTCCTTGGTTAATTTTATTCCAAGGTATTATATTGTTTTTGTAGCTATTGTGAATGCGATTGATCTTAGCATTTCTTCCTCATCCATTGCTTTGCTTGTGTATACAAAGGCTGTTGATTTTTGTGCATTGATTTTATACCCTGCTACTTTGCCAAACTCTTCTATGAGTTCCAATAGTCTCTTAGTAGAGTTCTTTGGGTCCCCTAAATAAAGAATCATATCATCTGCAAAGAGGGATAGTTTGAGTTCTTCCTTCCCAATTTGTATCCCTTTAATTTCTTTTTCTTGCCTGATGGCTCTGGCTAGCACCTCCAGAACTATATTGAATAGAAGTGGTGAGAGTGGGCATCCCTGTCTGGTACCACATCTCAGTGGAAATGCTTCCAACTTTTCCCCATTCAATAGGATGTTGGCTGTGGGTTTTTCATAGATTGCTTTGATTGTATTGAGGAATGTTTCTTCTATAAGCAGTTTGCTTAGAGTTTTCATCATGAAAGGGTGTTGTATTTTATCAAATGCTTTCTCTGCATCTATTGAGATAATCATATGGTTTTTCTTCTGCAGTCTGTTAATGTAGTGTATCACATAGATTGTCTTGCGCACATTAAACCATCCCTGCATACCAGGGATAAATCCCACTTGGTCTGGGTGGATGATCTTTCTGATGTGTTGTTGCATTCTATTGGCCAGAATTTTATCGAGGATTTTTGCATCTATGTTCATCAGGGATATTGGTCTGTAATTCTCTTTCAATGCTGCATCTTTTTCTGGCTTAGGAATTAAGGTGATGCTGGCTTCATAGAAAGAATTTGGGAGGATTCCCTCTTCTTCGATTGTTCTGAATAGTTTGAGAAGAATTGGAGTTAGTTCTTCTTTACATATCTGGTAGAATTCAGCTGTGAATCCGTCTGGTCCTGGGCTTTTCTTTGTTGGGAGGGCCTTTATTACTGTATCAATTTCTGTCTCAGTTATGGGTCTGTTTAGCTTTTCGATGTCTTCCTGGTTCAATTTAGGTAGGTTGCATGTGTCCAGGAATCTATCCATTTCTGATAGGTTTCCCTGTTTGCTGGCATACAGGTCCTTGTAGTAATTTCTGATGATTCTTTTTATTTCTGTGGTGTCTGTTGTTAGGTTTCCTTTTTCATCTCTGATTTTATTGATTTGGGTCTTTTCTCTTCTTTTTTTAGTTAGTTGGGCCAATGGGATGTCAATTTTGTTTATTTTTTCAAAAAAACCAGCTCCTCATTTGGCTGATTTTTTGTAATTTTTTTTTGGATTCAATCGTGTTGATTTCTTAACTGAATTTAATTATTTCTCTTCTCCTACTAGATTTGGGTCTGGTTTGCTGCAGATTTTCTAGATCCTTGAGATGCAGTGAAAGCTCATCTATTTGGTGCCTTTCCAATTTCTTGATGTAGGCACCTATTGATATAAACTTTCCTCTTAACATTACTTTGGCTGATTCCCATAAGTTTTGGTATGTTGTGCTGTTATCCTCATTTACTTCTAGAAAATTTTTGATTTCTCTTTTAATTTCTTCTATGACCCAGTGTTCATTCAGGAGCATGTTGTTTAGTCTCCATATGTTTGCATACTCTCTAGGGATTCCTGAGTTGTTAATTTCCAGCTTCATTCCTTTATGGTCTGAGAAGCTGCATGGTATGATGCTATTTCTTTTGAATTTGCTGAGACTGCTTTATGGCCTAGTATGTGGTCAATCCTAGAGAAGGTTCCATGCATTGCTGAGAAGAATGTAAATGCTTTCTGTGTAGGATGAAAAGTTCTGTAGATATCTGTTGGATCCATTTGGGCTATAGTGTCATTTAAATCTACTGTCTCCTTGTTGATCTTCTGTCCTGTTGATCTGTCTATTTCTGAGAGTGGGGTATTGAAGTCCCCCAGTACTATTGTATTGGGGTCTAAGTCTCCCTTTAAGTGCCTTAACAAATCTTTTAAATAAACCGGTGCCCTGTAATAGGTGCATATACATTGGTAATCATATCTTTCTGTTGAATTAATCCCTTAATCATTATATAGTGTCCCTCTTTGTCTCTCCTAACAGTTTTTGTGGTAAAGTTTATGTTGTCCGATATTAAGATGGCTACACCTGCTCTTTTTTCATTTCTGTTGGCATGGTATATCTTTTTCCAGCCTTTCCCTTTCAGTCTGTATGCATCTTTATTGGAAAGATGTGTTTCTTGTCAGCAGCAAATAAATGGGTTTTGTTCCTTTGCCGAATCATCCAATCAGTGTCTTTTAACTGGACAGTTCAGGCCATTAACGTTCAATCTGACTATTGATATGTAGTAGCTTTGCCCTGCCATTTGCCAAAGATATTTTCTGATATATGTTTTGAACTTCCTGTGGTCTTTTGGTGTGAGATTTCCTTCATTTACCTTCTTTCATATTGTTGACCGTGTTTCTGTGTTTCTGTGTTTCTGTGTGTAACACATCTTTAAGCATCTTTTGCAGGGCTGGATGAGGGGCGACAAATTCTTTCCATTTCTGTTTGTTGTGAAAGGTCTTTATTTCACCTTCATTCACAAATGAGAGCTTAGCAGGATATAATATTCTGGGCTGGTAGTTTTTCTCTCTTAGTACCTGGGCTATATCTCGCCATTCCCTCCTAGCTTGTAGAGTTTCTGATGAGAAGTCAGCTGTGATTCTAATTGCAGATCCTCTGAGAGTAATCTGACGTTTCTCTCTTGCACATTTTAGGATCTTTTCTTTCTGTTTCACTGTGGTGAGTTTAATTACAACATGTTGTGGTGAGGATCTCTTTTGGTCATGTTTACTAGGGGTTCTGTGAGCTTCCTGTACTAGGATGTCTCTGTTTTTCTCCAAACCTGGGAAATTTTCTGCTAATATCTCACTAAAAAGGCCTTCTAATCCTTTCTCCCTCTCCATGCCTTCAGGAACTCCTAGAACTCGAATGTTGGGTTTTTTAATAGTATCCTGAAGATTCCCGACAATATTTTTTAGATTTCTAATTTCCTCTTCTTTTCTTTGGTTTGACTGTATGTTTTCCTGTGCTCTGTCTTCTAAGTCTGATATGCTCTCTTCTGCTTCACCCATTCTGTTTTTAAGGCTCTCTAATGTGTTTGTCATTTGATCTATTGAATTCTTAACTTCATTATGATTTCTCGTCACTATAACAGTTTCATTTTCTACTAGTTGTTTCATTTCATTTTGATTCCTCCTTAATATTTCATTTTGGCTGGCTCCGTGGCTTACTAGGCTAATCCTCCACCTTGCAGCGCTGGCACACCGGGTTCTAGTCCCGGTCGGGGCACTGGATTCTGTCCCGGTTGCCCCTCTTCCAGGCCAGCTCTCTGCTGTGGCCCGGGAGTGCAGTGGAGGATGGCCCAAGTACTTGGGCCCTGCACCCCATGGGAGACCAGGATAAGCACCTGGCTCCTGCCATCGGATCAGCCCAGTGCGTCTGCCGCAGGGGGCTGGCTGCGGTGACCACTGGAGGGTGAACCAACGGCAAAGGAAGACCTTTCTCTCTGTCTCTCTCTCTCACTGTCCACTCTGCCTTTCAAAAAAAAATTTTTCATTTTCATGAGAGAGATTTTCTATCTTGTCCATTAAGGATTTCTGTAGTTCGAGAATTTGTTTTTAAGATCTTCTTAATGTTCTTATCAATTTTTTGAGATCCACTTCTTGCATTTCTTCTATCTCATCATCTTCATAATCTTGAATCGGAGTGTCTATTTCATTTGGGGGTGTCATAGTGTCTTTCTTGTTCTAGTTACGTCAGCTTTTGCGTTTATTTGGCATATTGGAGATATTCTTTGTTTTTTTTTTTCTCGTCGTAATGTGACTCTAGATTAAGAGGATTGTCTGCTTTTGATGGATCCTTAGAGGCTGTGATGGGTGTGGCCAGAGAGCTCTGGTTCTTCAGGGTTAAAGGTGTGGCAAAGGTGATTCACCCTGATTGTTCTCTTGCGCTCTCTCTCTCTCTTTCTCTCTTTTTTTTTTTTTTTTGACTCAGTTGGTACGTAATTCCACACAGCTGAGTGGAATTGAGAGTAGTTGATGTATGAAATTTGGCCCCTGTGGGTATTCGTTTGCTTACCAGAGTCAGGTTTTTCTACTTGGCTAATGAGGGGCACCCGCTTTACATATGCAAAATGTCGCACACCACTTTACTTGTAAAATGGCGCCTGCCCTTTGTCTTGCTCGGCTTTGTAAGGTGAGTGGAGAGAGAGGCTAAATGTCCATGCCGGTTCCCCCTATTTATTCGATTTTTCTCTCTCCTCCAGCCAGCCTGGTGAACTTTCCCCAATGGGGTTTCAGGCCTCGTTCTCTGCAGGCTCTTTCTGCCTTTCCCCGCCAATGTCTCAGGTTACCGAGAGGTTTTTGTCTTACCTTCCCTTCCAGCGCTGGCGCGCAGACTCTGCAGCTCCGGCGGGTCCGGCGGGTCCGGTGGCTCCTGCGGCTTGGCTTCCACATGGTGGGTGACCTTGCTCTCCCCTTAGGTCCTCCGAGTCACATCCACTAGATCTGGAAGAGTTTCCTCTGCATTTTTTCCCTGATCCTTTCCTGAGGCTACAGTAACTCCATATACAATAAATTTCAAAGTAATCACAGATCATTAAGTATATATATTAAGTATTATATATATTAAATATATATATATATAGTATAACCATCTTCTGGTTCACTCCTCAAATGCCTGTAGGAGCCAGGAGCTTCATCTGGGTCTCCCACGTGAGTACAGGGGTCCAAGCACTTAGGTTATCTTCTTGTGCTTTCCCAGGTACATAAGCAGGGAACTGGATGGGAGTGGAACACCTGGGACTGGAACCAGCACCCATATGTGATTCTGGCATTGCAGTTGGAGGATTTATCTTCTACACCACAGTGCTGAGTCCCTAATATTAGTATAATATTCTTAACCATCAATTTCACAAAGGTATCAAACAAAGTTTGACGAAACTGTATTTGCAGCAATAATGGTACACAAAGACATTTCTTTATCTTTTGTTTGTTTTTTTTTTAAATTTTGGCTTTCACATATAAGGGAGAATATGGAGTATTTGTCTTTCAGGGTCTGGCTTATGTCACTCAACATGATGTCCTCCAGTTGCATCCATTTTGCTGTAAATATTAGAATTTCATTTTTAATGGTGGAATAATATTCCATTGTGTGTACATACCTTATTTTCTTTATCCATTCATCTGATGATGGACACCTTGGTTGATTCCATATTTTGGGTATTGTGAGCAGTACAAGCAACATGGTGGTACAGGTATCTGATACAATGTTTTCAAGCCTTTTGTGTATATACCCAGTAGAATAGTGGGATTGATGGATCAATCACATGGCATATGCAGTCTGGTGTGGAAAGGAATCTCCATATTATTTTCTACAATGGCTGCACTAATTTACATTTGCACCAGCAGTGCATAAGTGTTCCCTTTTCTCTTCATCCTCACTAGCATTTGTTACTCTCTGTGTTTTGGATTTTAAGCATTTTAACTGGATTGACGTGGTATATCATTGTGGTTATGATTTGCATTTCCCTGATGGCTAGTGATATTGAGCATCTTTTTCCCATAAATTTGCTGGCCATTTATATATATTCTTTTCAGAACTATATATTGAAGTCCTTTGCACATTTCTCAGTTGGATTGGTTATATTTTTTGCTGTTGAGTTTTTTAAGTTGCTCATAAATTTGGGATTATTAACCTCTTTGTTGGATAGGTAGCTTGTGAATATTTTTCACATTCTATTGGATGTCTCTTTATTCTATTGATCCTTTGCTGTGCAAAAGCTTCTGAGTTTAATATAGTACCATTTGTTTAGTTTTGCTTTTGTAGCCTGTGCTTTGAGGGTCTTGTCCAAGAAGTTTCCCCCTACACCAATGTCTTAGAGTGTTTCTCCTATGTTTTATTCCAGAAACTTCATAATCTCAAGTCTTAAATTTAGGTCTTGGAGACATCTTGAGTTGGTTTTTGTATGTGTGAGAGGTATGGATCTAATTTCATTGTTCTACATATATACATCCAGTTTTTCCAGCACCATTTGTTGAAGGATTATTCTTACTACACTGTATGGTGTGAACACTTTTGTCAAAAATCAGTTGGCTACATGTATGTTGAATAATTTCTGGGCTCTCTTCTGTTCTGTTGCTCTGTGAATTGGTTTTAGTACCAGTATCACCTTTTATGATATACCATCCTTGATCTATTAAGCATGGTTTTTCTCCTCTGATGTAGAAGTGTCCCTCTGTTTCAATCCCTTGGAATATTCATAATAAATGTACTGTAATTTTGAGTTTTCTGTCTTTATTCTTGAATATAAAATCTTTAATCTCAAGGATTTCAGTTGTAATTTTATTTGCTAACATTTAGTATTGATTTGGTTTTGTAAATATTTGTAGGATGAGGGGTAGGCATTGTGCTCCAGAAGGTTAAACTGATGCATGGGAAGTCTGCATCCCATACTGGAGTGTTGGTTCAAGTCCTGGCTCCTTCACTTCCAATCTAGCTTCCTGTTAGTGCTTCCTGGGAGGCAGCAGATGATGGCTCAAATGCTTGGGCCTCTGACCACTCATGCAGGAGATTTGGATGGAATTTCTGACTCTTGGCTTCAGCTTGTCCCAGCCTTGGCTATTGGGGGCATTTTGGGAGTGAACCAGTGGGTGGAACATTCTCTCTCCATCTTTCAAAAAATTATAGAAAACCAAGTTCTCAGGTAGTATTATACTATAGAAAGATATGTTTGAGCTGGTAAACCTTTGCCTTCTTCTGATATATTAGAATTTTAATTTCATTATCCATTATTATGAATTCTTTACACCAAAAGTTTAAATCTAGGCTAACTTTATATCATCATCTAGTGTGCTTAGTTACTATCTCCCACTGGCACTGTGCATTAAAGTACCATACCAGTGACAGAGACTGAGGAGGGAGCACTGAATATAATATTCCTATTTTCAGATTAGGTAACTGCTAAAACAACCAGGTAACAGCCAAAATGAGACAAAAACCTGTTGCTGTATTTGATGTCTTTGAAATATCACTTCACCAAAGCAAAATTAGTTTTTATGTAGTGAATTGCAAAATCATAGGCTAATCAAGTTTAGGTTACATCAATCATATATTTTTTTTGCTTTTGTGGATAATTAATTTTTTTTTGACAGGCAGAGTTAGACAGTGAGAGAGAGAGAGACCGAGAGAAAGGGTCTTCCTTCTGTTGGTTCACCCCCCAGATGGCCGCTACCGTGGGGGTGTTGCGTCAATCCGAAGCCAGGAACCAGGTGCTTCCTCCTGGTCTCCCTTGTGAGTGCAGGGCTCAAGCACTTGGGCCATCCTCCGCTGCCTTCCCGGGCCATAGCAGAGAGCTGGACTGGAAGAGGAGCAACCGGGACAGAACCAGTGCCCCAACCGGGACTAGAACCCAGAGTACCGGCTACGCAGGCAAAGGATTAGCCTAGTGAGCCGTGGCGCCGGCCTATGGATAATTAATAATAATTAGATCTCCTTACACTTGTATAGAATTGACAGGCTTTTTTTTTTTAAGGTTTATTTATTTATTTGAAAGTCAGCATTACATAGAGAGAGAAGTAGAGGCAGAGAGAGAGAGAGAGAGAGAGAGAGAGAGAGAGAGGTCTTCCATCCTTTGGTTCACTCCCCAATTGGCTGCAACAGCCAGAGCTGCTCTGATTTGAAGCCAGGAGCCAGGAGATTCTTCCAGGTCTCCCACACGGGTGCAGAGGCCCATGGATTTGGGCCATCTTCTTCTGTTTTCCCAGGCCATAGCAGAGAGCTGGATCAGAAGTGGAGCAGCCATATCTGGAACTGGCACCCATATTGGATCTTCCCCAGCCATGGCATTGTGTATACAAAGGCTGTTGATTTTTGTTTGTTAATTTTATAACCTGCCACTCAATCAAACTCTTTTATGAGTTCTAATAGTGTAGCAATGGAGTGTTTTGGTTCCCCCAGATATAGAATAATGTCATCTGCAAGCAGGGATAATTTTAACTCCTCCTTTCCAATTTGTATCCTTTTGATTTCATTTTCTTGCCTAATGGCTCTGGTTGAAACTTCCAGGACTATATTTACTAGCAGTGGTGAAAGTGGACATCCTTGTCTGGTTCCAGATCTTACTTGGAAAGCTTCCATCAATTCCTCATTCAATAAGATGTTAGTTGTGACTTTGTCATAAATTGCCTTGATTCTATTGAGAAATGTTCCTTCTTTCCCCAATTTGCTTAAAGTTTTCTTCATGAAAAAGATGCTGTATTTTGTCAAACGCTTTCTCTGCATCTATTGAGGTAATCATATGACCCATTGTTCATTCACAAGCATGTTCAGTCTCCATGTGTTTGCTTATGTTCTAGAGATTCTTGAGCTGTTGATTTCCAGTTTCATTCCATTGTGATCAGAGAAGATGCATGGGATGATTTAGACTTTTTTGAATTTGCTGAGACTTGCTTTATGACCTAGCATGTGGTCTAACCTATAGAAAGTTCCAGGTGCTGTTGACAAGAATGTGTATTTTGCAATTGTGGGATTAAAAATTCTGTAGATATCAGTTAGGTCCTTTTGGTCCATAGTTGTTGATTAACTCTGTTGTTTCTCTGTGGTTTTTCTGTCTTGTTGATCTGTCCATTGTGGAACCTGTGGTGTTGAAGTCCCCTATTACTATTGTATTGGTATCTATGACTCCCCTTAGACCAATTAACATTTCTTTTAAATAGCCAGCTGCCCTGTAATTGGGTGCATATACATTTATTATAGTCAGTCACATTTCATGTTGAAATGATCCCTTAATCATTACATAGTGTCCTTCTTTGTTTCCTTTACAGTGTTTGGTTTAAAGTCTATTTTGTCTGATATTAGGATGGCTACATAAACTCTCTTTTGGTTTCTGTTAGCATGGAATATCTTTTTCCTTCCTTTCACTTTCAATCTGCATGTGTCTTTGTTGGTGATATATGTTTCTTGTAGGCAGCAAATAGCTGAGTTTTTGTTTTCTAATCCATTCAGGCCAGTCTGTGACTTTTTTTATTTTTTATTTATTTGGAAGAGTTACAGAGAGAGGTAGAGACAGAGAGAGAGAGAGGTCTTCCATCCTCTGGTTCACTCCCTAGATGGCCACAATGGCCAGATCTGTGCCGATCTGAAACCAGGAGCCGGGAGCTTCTTCCAGGTCTCTCACGTGGGTGCAGGGGCCCAAGGACTTGGATCATCTTCTACTGCTTTCCCAGGCCACAGAAGAGAGCTGGATCAGAAGAGGAGCAGCTGGGACTAGAAGTGGCACCCATATGGGATGCCAGCACTTCAGGCCAGGGCTTTAACCTGGTGCATCACAGTGCCAGCCCCCAGTCTGTGTCTTTTAACTAGAGAGTTGCCGTTTACATTCAAGGTGACTATTGATAAGTAACGACTCGGCCTTGCCATTTTTCTATAAATATTCCTGTTGTTTACTATGTATTTCTTTGGTATTTTTACTTGGGGATTTTCTGCCTTCACATTCTTCATCATGATCGTTTTTTGTGTTTGTGTTTCTGTGTGCAGCACATTCTTAAACATTTTTTGTAAAGCTGAATGAGTGGTGACAAATTCTTTGAATTTATGTTTGTTGTGGAAGGTCTTTATTTCAGCTTCATTCATAAATGAGAGTTGTGAGTCTAATTGGAGATCCTCTGTAAGTAATCTGGCATTTTCTCATGCACATTTTAGAATCTTTTCTTGTGTTTTACTGTGTAGAGTTTTATTACAATGTGTTGTGGTGTAGATTTTTTTCTAGCCATGTCTATTAGGAGTTCTGTGTACTTCTTTGACTTGAACATCTCGTTCTTTCTCCACATTGGGGAAGTTTTTCTGTGCTTATTTCACTAAATAGGCCTTCTAATCCATTCTCTCTTTCCATGTCTTCAGGAACTCCTAAGACTCATGTGTTTGGTGATTTGATAGTACCCCATAAATCTACAGCACTGTTTTTAATTTTTTCTTTTTTTTTTTGTTTTTGGTCTGAGTATAAAATTTCCAAAGATTCATCTTCTGGCACAGATGTTCTTTTTTATTGCCTCACCAGTTCTGTTATTAAGGCTTCCAACTGCATTTCTATTTGACATATTGAATTCTTCATTTCTAGTATTTCAGTTTGAATTCTCTAAAATCTCAATCATGGAAAAATTTTCATTCATGTCATCTATGGATTTCTTTACCTGTGGATTTACTTTTGATTGCTTCTGAGTAATACAATGATTAATCCTTCGAATTCTGTTTCAGGAATTTCATCAATCTCTACATGTTCTCATTCTAATATTGAAGTGTTGTGTTCCTTTGAGAGTGTCATGTTGTCTTCCTTATTCTTGTTTCTTGAGTTTCTGTGTTTATTTTTAGGCATTTGTGGAGATACTTGTTTCTTTTGTTCCTCTGATGGCTTTTATCTTTGGACTATGCCTCTATGGCTTAGTGGAGTGGCTGCTCTTACAGTGAATACTCAGAAGTGTGTGCTGGGTATGGTCAAGGAGCTCTTGTCACTGCTCTAGGGTTGGGTGAATATCCAGGGTGACACCCAAGTTGAGCGTGGTAGATCTCCTTTTGGTTTTTATTAGAAGGGAGTAACCACACCTTCACCTCCTACGTAGGTGCCAAGCCCCTTGTCAATCCTCCCAGTCAGATTCAGGCATCTCCTTTTGGCAGATTGCTGGGTGTGTGGATAAGACCTGGTGCAGCTGTTAGGTATATCCAAATGGTACCTGCCCTCTCTCAGCTGGTGGTTGGGGGGATGGTGAGAGAGAATGTGCCCTTTTTTTCCCCTCTAGGTTTGGCAGGTACCCTGTCACCCACAGGGCTCCAGGCCTGACTCATGCCACACTCTTCCCACAGCTGTATCTCCAGTGGCATGGGCTGCTGCATTCTGGTATCTCCTCACTCTCCAAAGCTGGCACTCAGGCTCTCAGCTGCTAGGGTCCTGTGTTGTGTTTGTGAATGTGCTGCCCACCCACACCCTCTACATAGATCCATAGCTTCCATCTTCCATCTGTGGAATTTCCGCTGCAGTTTTCTCCCTAACTTGTTGCTGAGATTGCACTCTCTCCACTTTTTTTTTTTTTTCTGTTTTCCCCTAGCCTAGAGTAGTAAACTGTCTCTTTGTTCCACTGTCTTGGAACCTAGAGACTCTTTCTTCTGCCTCACCAAGTCTGTTATGGCTTTCCTCTCTATTTTTTATTTGACTTATTGTACTCTTTACTTCTAATATTTTAGTTTTATTTCTCTTCAAAATCTCTATCTCATGGGAAAATTTTTCATCCATGTCATGTATAGGTTTCTTTACCTTATGAATTTGCTTCTTATTGCTTCAGAGTAATCCTATAATTGTTCTTTTGAATTCCTTTTCAGGCATTTCATCAATCTCTTCATTTTCATATTCTGATATTGAAGCATTGCTGTGTTCCTTTGGGGGCGTCATGTTGTCTTCCTTGTTCTTACTGAATTTCTGCACTTATTTTTAGGCATTTGTGGAAACACTTACTGGTTTTCCTTATTGATGGGTTTTGTCTTTGAACTGTGCCTCTGTGGCTTTGTGGAGTATACACTCCTTCAATGAATACCCAGAGGCATGTGATAGGTGGAGCCAGGCAGCTCTGGTCAGTGCTCATTGTGGAGCAAAAATACAGGGTGACACATAGTTGGGCATGGTAGATCTCCTCTATTGTCAGCAGTGGGGATGGTGTGATCTCCCCTCTTGGGGTAATCACAGCTTCGCCTCCTCTCTTCCAAGGTGATCAGTTAGCCCACAATGGGTACACCCGTCACCCATGCTGGTGAGTGAACCACGGAAAGGCTCTGCATAGTCCTCTGTGTGAGCACAGAACCCTCTGCAATGACTCACCCAAGGCAATCAGGGAGCTCTGAGCCTCTGCCAGACACAGTGATTGCACACAGACCCAGCTATACCCCACACTATCACAGAATTCCCACAGTCATAGTGGGCAAGACTCCCACAGTCACAGGGTTCAAAACATTCCTTTTCAGCCTTTCAAGCCTGCACCATCCATGGAGAGAGCAGAGTCATTTCCAGAGCCAGCTGCCTGTGAGTACTCTGCCTTGGCAATTTGAACCCCAGAGCGTGTGATAGGTTGAGAGGATGGGGGCACTTCACAGTCCTAAGTAGGTGCCCAGCCCCTTTCAACACTTCCAGCCAGATTTAAAGTCAGTTTTAAACACAGATTTCCCTCTCTGGTAGAATCCTCTTGTCACACACACAAGAGCTGCTACAGCCTCTACTGGTGTTGACATGGCTCCTTCTCCCCACTGGTAGCCTGGTGCCCTTGTTGGGAGGATTGGGGGAAAGAAAAGTGCTTTTCCTTCGCTGCATTAAATGGTTACCCTGCCTTCCACTAGGGCTTTGTGTTGGATTCATAGTCAGTGTGGTCCGCAAGTTTCTCCCTCATGCAGTATCTCCAGTGGCAGGGGCTGCTGCGGCCTTCCTCCTCAGTCTCAGAAGCTGGCGTCTCCTCCAGCCCCCAGCTGCCAGAGTTGTGTGTGGTGTCCCAGCTTGCTGCTGCATGTCTCCTCTTTCCACGCTGCTCCACGGTGTTCATCTTCCTTCTGTACAATTTTCATTACAAACTTCTCTCCAGCTCTCCACTGGGAATACACTTCCTCTACTTTTCTTCTGCTATCTTCCCCTGGTCAAAATTCGTACATGTTTTCCCTACTAAGACATCTTGGAATCTATTTCCAGGTTTCCAATGTGGGTGGCATTCTGTGAGGAAAGAAGGTCAAAGAGCTTCAGTTTATTTTATAATCATAAGCTTAACCTTCCATTAAGTAAAAAATTCAACAAAGAGCAAGAGAAAAGAAAATTGTTCCTCAACAGTAGAGACAAGGGCTGTAAACAATAATAAAATCTCAAATTGTCAATTTTGCTTATCTACATTACATTTGTTGTAATCCATTATTTACCAGAGATCAGGGAAACATATGGTATTTGGCTTTTTGGAACTGACTTATTTCTCTAAGTATAAAGGTTTTCAATAGCATCTTTTTTTTTTTTTTTCAAAAGACAGGACTTCATTCTTTTTTAACATCTGAGTAGTATTCCG
The DNA here is from genome assembly GCF_051225735.1 of Oryctolagus cuniculus. Taxonomy (NCBI): domain Eukaryota; kingdom Metazoa; phylum Chordata; class Mammalia; order Lagomorpha; family Leporidae; genus Oryctolagus; species Oryctolagus cuniculus. The sequence goes on from NC_142867.1 coordinate 97,954,622, forward strand.
TAGTGTGTATATACCACATTTTCTGTATCCAGTCATTGGTTGATGGGTATCTGAGTTGATTCCGTATATCTTAACTATTATGAGTTGAGCTGCAATAAGCATAGAGGGGCAGATACCTCTTTCATATGCTGATTTTATTTCATTTGGGTAAATTCCCAGGAGTGGGATGGCTGAGTCATGAGGTAGATCTATTTTCAGATTTCTGAGGAACCTTCATACTGTTCTAAAGAGCTACTCTCATATGGAGTAAAAGGTGGTTTGAATGTTCTTGATAACCTTGCTAATGCTGATCTTGTATACAATATGGTGTAAGACAGATTTCACTCTAGATTTCAGTGACTTTTGAATTCCTTTAGAGAAAACATATCAAACATTGCATCAACACCATGCACACACATGTGCACTCATAAGCGTGCACATATATATATATATATGCACAGATTTTGTGATATTGGTTTCCTCTTTATGAGGAGGAGAGGAACACTATCAAAAGCTCCACAGAGAAACTATAGTATTTATTGTGTTCCCAACACCAACATGCTTCAATAAATAGCTACCTCTCTGCCTTTTAAATAAATAGAATATTTTTTTAAATGAGCCTACAATATCTCATATATGAGAATTCTGGTCACATGTTAAGTGCTCCTATTGCTGCTACTACTGTCTTGCAACCAAATTTACTTTCAACACAGTGCCAAGTTACAGTGGTAAGAAAGTCATGCTTTTTGCAGACCTTTTGATATAATTATCCTTGACCTACCTAGAGCCTCTGATATTATTGACCATTCTTACTTGATGTTCTTTCTTGCTGTGCCTTCTGTGGTAGCACATAGTTCTGATTTTCTTTTGATTCTCTTCCAATCTCTACTATGCTTATGTTCCTTCTGTGTCATTGTTTTTTCTCTCCCCTACCAACTGCTCACTGTAGGCATGGCCCTAAGGCTTAATCTTTGTTCTTGACTTATTTCTTTTCATTTCTTTCTCTTTGAAGAACACAGCTTTTCTCATGGCTTTAAGTCATTCCTTTTATGTTGATCTCTATGCCATCTAAGCTCCAATTCTGACCTCTTCCCTCTGCTCTGAGCCTGTATGTCTAGCTTTCTACTGAAAATGTGTGTGTACTCAGTACAAAGGCCTTCAGATCCAATGTATGCAAACCTAAACACTTCACCATGCTTCCCAACTGTCATTTCTTCAAACTTCCTCAGTTTTGTGATAATATTTTTTACCTCTTTCTTTAATGTTCATAGGTAGTCAGCCTCAATGTATATTGTTTCTTTGAGCCATTGAATTAAAAAAATGCAACTTACAGTCAAAATAAACTAACTACTTCTGCCTTCTATGTTTGTATTTGAGTTTGGGGAGGAACTGTGGGGAATAGTCGTTCTGTTTCCAAGTGAATGTAAATATATCTATACTGCTGCCTTTTATTTATAGAGGCTTTTTGGGTATGGGGAGAAAGAAATAATGGACAGTTTACCTATGCTCTTATGGTATTATCCAGAATGGATGGAGTTTTACTTCAGAAGGTCTTAATAATTAATGCTTAGTTATGTCAATGCAAGTCTAGGGCTGAAGAGGTGGAAAACTGACTATTTTTAATAAAATAAATTGAGGAAATTGAGAGGTAATAGTCACTAAAGGGAGAAAAGGGTCCAAGGAATGAGCTGGGAAGGTGGGGAGGTCTTTAGAGAAAAGCTTGTAATGAGAAATTGCTGGTGTCAGGCTGTTGAATGGCATAGATGTCTAATATTCAGTGTAAGTGGCTTACCTAGAAGCACTAACATTATTACTTCAAACCTTTAGCATGGCATGGTTTTCCATACACAACTATGTTTTGTGTTGAGCTGAGTCAACATTTGGGTAGGTATGGAGCAGATACAGAAATTATGGGTTCTGGGGCCGATGCTGTGATGCAGTGTGTGAAGCCGCCTCCTGCAGTGTAAGCATCCAATATGGGTGCTGGTTTGAGTCCCAGCTGATCCAGTTCCAATCCAGCTCCCTTCTGAGGTGCCTGGGAAGGCAGTGGAAGATGTCTCAAGTCCTTGGGGCCCTGCACCCACATAGGAGATCCAGAAGAAGCTCCTGGCTCCTGGCTTCAGACTAGCCCAGTCCAGCCATTGTGTCCATTTCGAGAGTGAACCCGAGAATGGAATACCTCTCTCTCTGTCTCTCCCAATCTCTCTCTGTGTAACCCTACCTTTCAAATAAATCTATCTATAGATATATAGATATAGATATATCTATAGATAGATTTATTTGACAGATAGAGTTAGACAATGATAGAGAGAGAGACAGAGAGAAAGGTCTTCCTTCTGTTGGTTCACCCCCCAAATGGCTGCCATGGCCGGAGCTACGCCGATCTGAAGCCAGGAGCCAGGAGCCTCCTCCTGGTGTCCCATGTGGGTGCAGGGACCCAAGCACTTGGGCCATCCTCCATTGCCTTCGCAGGGCCACAGCAGAAAGCTGGACTGGAAGAGGAGCAGCCGGGACAGAATCTGGCACCCCGACCAGGTCTTGAACCTGGGGTGCCAGCGCCACAGGTGGAGGATTAGTCGAGTGAGCTGTGGCACTGGCCTGGATTATATTCTTTGAAGAGGACCTTAGAATCTCTCTCTTCCCAATGCTGCCTACCCTGGAAATTCACACCCAGGTGACTGCCATTGCCTCCTGTGTATCTCTTGGTCTCTGATTCTCTGACCCACACATTCATTCATTTGACCAATCTTCTGTTTTGGTTTTGTGTGCTGTTGCCATTTATTGTGCAACTTTCAGTTGTGTCTTTCTGTTTCCCTCATCATAACACAGGGAGTTTAATAGTTCCTGCTTTTCGATGCTATGAATGTCTGTAAATGATGATAGACCACAGAACAGTTATATTTTCAAAGTGCTGTACTTTTCCTAGTTATAAACAGAACTTTACTCTTTATCTCCAGCAGATGGGGCCAACAGAAAGATGTTTTGCCACATTCTAAATGCTGAGTGAGATTTCTTTAAGGGTGCTGCTTTACGTTCTTACAAGAACCTCATAACAGCCCAATTTAGCAGAAATTATGATGCCTATTTGTGGGAAAAAATGAAGCTTGGTTAGTTAGGTAATTTGACCAAGGCTGCATGAGTTGGTGAAGGGAGGAGCCAAGATTAGATCAGTAGCCTGCCTGGCTCCAAGTCTCCTGATCTTTTCTGTGTTTCCTACCAGTAGATGAAAAATGCTTATTTCAGCTCTGTTCTCTAGACAGCAAAGCACTGAGCTTACTGTGAGGTTGCAGGTAAACTGATGATTAAGCAAATTAGGAAAAAAAATGAAGTGTAAGGATTTTACTGGAGTTGTATGAATGGATCAGTGAAATGCAAACCAGCAAAAATCAGGGACTCTCTGTACTTGCCTCTCTTAAGTTATGGAGTTACTGTGAGAATCAAAAGGGAAATTGGGCACAAAAATCACAAGTATAAAGTACTTTACAAGCACAAGGTTTTGTGATTCTGGTTATCATTGTTTTTGAAATTATTTTGTGGGCTCCTATTTGTGCCATGATTTTTTTTTTTGTAATTGTTTTTTTTTTTTTTTTTTTTTTTTTTAGACAACATGTTGGTTTTCCCTGAGGAAACATTTACTAGCTAATGTCATAAACCTGAGAGTTGCAGGCTGGTGCGATGCCCAGCAGAAGCATTGGCCTTGTACTTAAAAGGAGAGCTGGATCTCCAGGAGGGTCTATGGAGGCAGCACCTGGAAAGATAGAGAAAATGAGACAAGTTTTGAGTGAAAGGCATGTGCATTTTCTGAAATTTTCAACAGCATTTTATGAAGTAAAGATATTATATAGTAATAAATGGAAAGCAATCACTACCAAACTCAATCTTTATCAAAATCCTTTAGTGTATCAATAATAGAACGAAATTTGGATAGCATTGGGGAAAACTGGATATTGTACAAATAGAAAAAATTGAAATTTTTAGTTTGTAATAACTTTAAATAACAAATTATTAATCTTTTCTTTGTAAAAGGGCTACACATTTTTTAAAAAGCAAGAAAACTTACATCAAATGAATGTCTTATTTCCCAATTTCCATGCTTCCCTATAACCCCTATGTTAAAGGTTTGCTATGTGTTTTTCAGCATTTTGATCTATTTTAACTCTCTTCAAGCATATGTACTAGCTCTCTTTCTCTCCAAATAAACACATTTATTTATATGTGTTATATATTTTTATGTTTATGTATTATACTTTATTATATATTATTTGTATATATAAACAAAAAGGAATTCATAATTTAACTGTGTTCTCATTCTTCCTTTTACTTTATTGTGAGTATTTTTTGATGGAAGTGTATTCTGCTCTATCTCATGGTAAAAGCAATTTTAAAAGCTAATTTAGAAATAGTGACATGGAGAATACAAAGTAATACTTGACAGTAGTTGAGGAAATGAAAAAAGGAAAGAAAATGAGTGGAAGAAATGGAAGCTAGTAAACAGAATGATTTGAACAATTATTTCTATCTCTTCATCTCTCCATCTCTGCTTCTTTATGCTGAGATCGTTTTTTCTTTATAATGTGAAGTACTTCAAGGACAAATGTTTGTTTCGAATATCCTTTAAATGTCTTGCTAGTAATTTTTATGTAAATGGACTAGAGAACACGTACAATGAGCATGCAGGAAATGAAAACCCAGCTATTTCTTTTGCTGTATATAGCCTCTTGCTAGAATCAACCAATCTATATAGATATCACTTTGGAAATGGGATTTATTCATGTTATTTCTATTGTTTTGCTTACAATTGAATGGAGAAGCATACTGTGACTTTTGCTACTTAAAAACAAGCAATGCTGTTGAAAAATATTTGACATACAGTGTTTTTGCAAAAAGAAAAAACCCTTGAAATAATATTTTACTTAGAGTGACCACTGTAATTCCAGAGATTTTTTTTTATGAAATTGAGTTTAGACTCTTAGACTTATCAGTGTGATCAATTGTGAACTGAAATTGATCACTTGGACTAGTGAGATGGCATTGGAACATGCCACCTTGATGGGATTGTATTGGGATCCCCTGGCATGATTCTAACTCCACCATTTGGGGCAAGTCCGATTGAGCATGTCCCAAATTGTACATCTCCTCCCTCTCTTATTCCCACTCTTATATTTAACAGGGATAACTTTTCAGTTAAATTTAAACACCTAAGAATAATTGTGTGTTGATCACAGAGTTCAACCAATAGTACTAGAACAAAAGAAAGAGAAAATACTAAAATGGATAAAGTATTACACTGTACATCAACAGTCAGGACAAGAGCTGATCAAGTCCCTGTTTCAAGTCTAGTGTCTGCTAATACTAGCTGATAGAATCAAAAAGGGAGAGAACGATCCATCATGGGAAGCAGGATACACAGCAGACTCATAGAACGGCAGATGTCCTAAATAGCACTCTGGCCTCAGAATCAGCCCTTAAGACATTCGGATATGGCTGGAGAGCCCATGAGAGTATTTTAGGCATGGAAAGCCAAGACACCCTGGGGAAAAAAAAGACCTAAATGGAAGATCTCTGCGAATGAGATCCCAGTGGAAAGAACGGGGCCATCAAAGAAGGAGGTACCTTTCTCTGAAGGGAGGAGAGAACTTCCACTTTGACTATGACCCTGTTGGAATAAGATCCAAGTCGGTGAACTCAAAAGGCTTCCATAGCCTTGGCAACTCATGACAAGAGCCTAGGGAGATTACTGATGCCATAAACAAGAGTGTCAAATTGTTAAGTCAACAACAGGAGTCACTGTGTACTTACTCCCCATGTAGGATCTCTGTCCTTAATGTGTTGTCCAATGTGAAGTAATGCTATAACTAGTACTGAAACGGTATTTTACACTTTGTGTTTCTGTGTGGGTGCAAACTGATGAAATCTTTATTTAATATATACTGAATTGATCTTCTGTATATACATATAATTGAAAATGAATCTTGATGTGAATGGAATGGGAGAGGGAGCTGGAGATGGGAGGGGTGTGAGTGGGAGGGAAATTATGGGGGGGAGCCATTGTATTCCATTAACTGTACTTTGAAAATTTATATTTACTAAATAAAAAATAAATTTAAAATAAAAGAAATTGAGTTTAGAGTCTCTAACAGGTCTAATAACCTAGATATTGTTAAAATGATTCTTAAAGGAGGTCTCTACACTGGCCAGTTGAAGCAATAAATTCAAATGCTTTTCCACTTTCTACTCCTGGAAATGACTCTGGAGATATGATTAAGGAATTGTTGGAATTAGCCGTGTGATGGAAGTAGTGCTATTGGCCCCTCTAAATATAGACTCTCTGATTTGAAATAAAAGACCAACTTTCTTCCACTTATTTCCAAGGTGCCTTAATACTTGACACAATTCTTAAATGGAGATAAGGATAATGAAGAAATGCATTTAGCTAAGAGTTTTCAGACACTTTATTGAACAAATAGGAGATGGAATGGGAATGGGTTGTGGGTTACAAACAAAAGTTTCAGTCAATGAACCAACAGGCAATGAAATCTTGCCTGCCAATGGAGCACTTATAATGCAGCTGTATAGCACCTGTTAGCAGGAGATGAGTGTTTAGGTACAGAAGTCAAACAACTACCTGAAGATCAATGTTAACATTTGGTATTATACAATATTATTTTTTTGTAGTGCTGAATGGTGGACAGATTCTGTGATCCCACCTCAGGTATTCACACCTTTATGTAGTCCTACCCCCTTTACCTCCCAAATGTGGGAGAAGTCTGTACCTTGCTTCTAACTAGTATAACAAAGGGCAAGGAATGTATGAGATTACGTGCACAAAATTAAGTAATGATTATAACTTCCATCTTGTCAGGAGACCCTTTCCTCTTTGCCAACTTTGAAGAAGCAAGGTTTCTTGTTTACTTCCTTATGGAGAGAGCCAAGTGGCAAGGAAATGAGAGCAGCCTCTGGTGAACAAGAAACTGAAATCTTCAGGTTGGTACCTTGCAAGGAACTGTGCAGTACTACCAATAATCATGTATAATCAGAAGTGGATGTTTCTCCTGTATAACCTAAATGAGAAAGAAGTCCTGGCCACCACTCTCTGTAGATGACCCAACTAAGCAATGCCTGGACTCTTGTCCCATAGAAACTGATATAATAAATGTGTATTGTTTTAAGATGCTAAATTTCTAGTAATATTGTTATACAGCAAGAGATAACTAATACATTGAAGCATAAAATTTATAGTTTGATAATTCTAATAATTTAATTGTATTTTTTCAATTTCTAAAAATAGTTTATTTTTTAAAACTATTAAGACAAAACTGTACCCTGAAATTAACTTTTTACATTCATCAGTCTTAGCAGGACATTCCAAACATTCCCAATAATCCACTCAAAAGTGGAAAAGATCTCTAGAATGTACTAAATCCTGTGCTATTAGCTTAATTTTGTTTCTGTCCTTATTTAAAAAGAAGCACTATATTTTCCTCTTCTGAGGCAAGCAGCCTTATCTGTAGCACTGACAGAGTATTCTAGGCTGCCTCCTTTAGGGGCAGAGTGCGTGGTACTTTTCTTCACTCATCATAAATATCATGGAAACAAGAGATCAGTGTCACAGTTTAGAGGTCCAGCTCTATAGTCAAGAGAAAGGATAGAGAGCAGAGTGCACATTCCCCTCTGCTGTTAGAGAGATAAGGCATCTTTAACTTGCAAGGACTTCTTTTTCTGCATCAATCAGTTGCCCTGAATAATTTGGAAGTTGGTACAATAAAGGGGCTTACATATGTGAATGTTTCTCATTGTAGAACTCTTGAGATTAGAATCTGTAGTTTGGGAAATTTTTAAAAAGTTTTCAGTTTCTTTTTTTTAATTTCAAAAGCAGGAGAGAGCATGCCACATGAATGAGAGAGAGAGAGAGAGAGGAAGAGAGGGAGAGCCTTCATCTGTTGATTCACTCCCCAAATGCCTATAACTCCCAGAGCTGGTCCAGGTTGAAACCAGGAGTTGGAAAATTAATCTGGGTCTCCCTCATATGTGGCAGATCCTTGAGTCATCACCTTCTGCCTAAGGGATTATTAGCATAAAGCAGGAAACAGAAGTGTATAAGGAACTTGAACCCTGTCACTCCAATATGGTTGTGGGCATCTTAACTGCTGTGCCAAACACCCACCTGAAGCTTTTAAAATGCAAGAGTGGGGCTGGTGCCATGGCGCAGTAGGTTGATCCTCCGCCTGTGGCACCGGCATCCCATTTGGGTGCCAGTTGAGTCCCAGCTGCTCCTCTTCCAATCCAGATCTCTGCTGTGGCCTGGGAAAGCAGTAGAAGAGGACCCAAGTGCTTGGGCCCCTGACCCGCAAGGGAGACCAGGAGGAAGCACCTGGCTCCTGGCTTCGGATCGGAGTGGTTCTGGCCATTGTGGCCATTTGGGGAGTGAACCAACGGAACGAAGACTTTCTCTCTGTCTCTCTCACTGTCTGTATCTCTTCCTCTCAAATAAATAAATAAAATCTTTAAAAAATAAAATGCAAGAGTGCTTCAAAAGTACATGGAAAAATGGAATTAAAATATAATTCATTTTGGTGAAATGTTTTTTGAAATCCTGTATCTTTTTATCTTAGCATACATTTTCCATGAATTTTTTGAAATCTTCTCATAGGAAGGATATTCATCATTTTTAAAGACATTCTCTCTTTTCGCCTGTTTTAAAGTATAAAATAATAGAAACTGAAACTATTTAAAAAATATTATTGCCTCAGGAATAGTGCCTCCTGCAGTGGCAGGAATTACTACACTGCTGTCACCAAAAATAGGTTTCTCAGAAGGTAGCCTCAAAGCCTTTTTCATTCTCTGCTTCTATTGGGAATTTTAGGGAGGAGGACAGTGAGCGCAGGATCCATTTCACTTTAAAGCTCATCCTTTCTGCCTCTCTGCATGCCTCACAATGAATTTCATGGACGAATCATAGAATTAACTTTGTTAACGTGTTCAGTAAGCGGAAAACAAGATGCCAACTCTGTGGACTTGAATGACATGGAAGAGAAATAGGCCAGAATTGGACTAAACTGCTAAGAAAGGAGGAAGACCAAGTTTACCCACTTAGAATTGGAATGAGTTTTTATTTTCTTTCTTTCTTTAAAAACAGATTTATGGCTGGCACCGTGGCTCAATAGACTAAACCTCTGACTAGTGGCGCCGGCACACTGGGTTCTAGTCCCGGTCGGGGCGCCGGATTCTGTCCCGGTTGCCCCTCTTCCAGGCCAGCTCTCTGCTGTGGCCCGGGAGTGCAGTGGAGGATGGCCCAAGTGCTTGGGCCCTGCACCCCATGGGAGACCAGGAGAAGCACCTGGCTCCTGCCTTCAGATCAGCGCGGTGCGCTGACTGCAGTGCGCCGGCTGTGGTGGCCATTGGAGGGTGAACCAACGGCAAAGGAAGACCTTTCTCTCTGTCTCTCTCTCTCTCTCACTGTCCACTCTGCCTGTAAAAAAAAAAAAAAAAACAAAACAGATTTACTTACTTATTTGAAAGTCAGAGTTACAGAGAGAGAGAAAGAGAAGGGTCTGATACCTTTCTTCACTCATCCTATGAATCATTGTCACCATTCCTATAACAAAATACAGATTAATAAGAGAAGAGCATAACAAATTAATTTAGTCAGAATTTTACAGGGCACAGGAGACTTAAATTCTGAAACTTCTGTAAAGATGACAGGATATGTGTTATGTGTGCATATGTGTGCATTTGTGTTTGTGTGTGTGTGTGTGTGAGAGGGAGAGAGATCATGAAAACAAGAGATAAGTGATGCAGCTCTACAATCAAGAGAAAGGATGGAGAGCAGAGGGCGCACTCCCCTCTGCTATTAGAGAGATAAAGCATCTTTAACTTTTGAGGACTTCTTTTTCAGCCTTCAGTTAGTTACCCTGAACCTATTGGAAAGTTAGGACAACAAAGGGGCTTATGTATGTGAATGTTTCTCATTGTAGAACTCTTGAGATTTGAATCTGTGGTTTTGGAAAGATCATCTAAATTTTTAAAAAGTTTTTCATTTTTTAGTTCAAAAGCAGAGTCCGCACACGTGTGTGTGTGTGTGTGTGTGTGTGTGAGAGAGAGAGAGAGAGAGAGAGAAAGAGTGTTTCCATCTGCTGATTCACTCCCCAGATAACTGCAATTGTAAGGGCTGGGCCAGGCCAAAGGAAGGCGCTTCATCCATTCTCCCACATGGGTGTCAGAGGCCCAAACACCTGGGCCATCTTCTGTTCCTTTGCCCAGGCCATTAGCAGGAAGCTGGATCAGAAGCAGCAAAGACTTGAACCAGTGCCTATATGGGATTCTGGCTTCAAATGCAGTGGCTTTATCTGCTGCCCCACCACACCAACCCCAATTTTTTATTTACAATGTTGTTTTTTCTTAGTTACCCCTACTAATAACTGTCTCAATGATTTAGATTATACAGTTTGTCTTTTTCCACCTAGCCATTCACAAAATACCACAATTTGGTAATGGCAAAAAACAGATAAAATCTCTTTCGAATATGTTTTCACACTAATGTTTTTCTATTTTACTACTCAGAATTGACTTATTAAGTTAATTGGGAATATTTGACTTAATGAACATAAGGGGTGGGCTAAAAGGGTCTTGCTAATTTGAATCCTTAATCATAAAATATAAAAGTGACTATAAAAGTATTTGCCGTGAAGAATCTTCAAATGGCTCTTATTGGGACAAATTATACTAGCACTTTAGCACACATTTTCCTACTATGAAGATAAATACTATAATTCCGTCTCATTTATCTATCATTTGGAGTCCTTTTCCTATGACACTTTGTGTTATTGATCTTAATTATTTAAAATTATTTCACTAACTTCTAAATATTTCTAGTCTCACTTGTATGATTCTATAGGATATTAAATATTTTCTTGTTTTGATTCTCAATATCTTTGACTTCTTGAACTTCCTGAATTGTATTGCCTACTACCCCTTGGATAAAACTCTGTATCTTTAATGGCCTACATGGCTGTCCAAGACAATGACCTCTATCTACTTCTTAGGTCTTGCAGCAATTCTTGCTGAGCATTTTATGATTTGATGACAGAATTGTTCATGCTTTCTCACATCCATTTTGCTATTTTGTATATTTGTTAATAAGAGTATACTTTCTTGGCCATTCCCTACTCTCTTACCCATCTTTTTCTGTTTTTGTCAGCTGACTAACTCCATCAGTTTAAAACCATAGTTCAATCTTTTCCTCTTTCCTGTAGACATCCATGATTTCCTCATTTTTTTAGGAACTCTACCTCTGTGTTCTCATGGTCACCTCTTCATATTTCTGATTTCCTGCATGTAGTGAGCTCATCTTCTATGGTGCTGTCTCCCTCCAACTTCTTGAGGACAGGAATCATGCCTCCTTCATCTTGTATCCTACTTCTAGCAATGTGCCTGATCCATAATGCATGTACAATAAATGTGGACTAGAACTCGGCTCCCTTGATTTTTCATATTTATGCCCCTAATATTTCAGAGACCCGCATTTTTCAATCTAGCTTCTTAGGAATTCTGACCAGCTTGTGCATCTTATTTTAACTCTGGATAGTAATTCATGTAGTCAGTTTAGTACCATTTTTAGTAGGGTGCCTATAAGTCAGGGAGGCTTTTAGACTTGGAAATTTTTGCACACCATGAAGTAAGTTCAACATATGAAAGAAGAGCTGATAGTACAATAACATGAAAAGTAGTAAAGCAGTAGAGATTTAGTGACTAAAATGAGGAAATCTTTAATTTTAATCCTTTTCTGTGATAACTGCAGTGCTACTTTAAGTAATTTTTTGTGACTCCTCTATTCCTTCTACATATAGATCTCAGTAATACACTTCACAGTTATTGTGAAGACCAACTCAACCAAGTGACTGAGAAATGTATGCTTCCTTAGAAATTCTTCACAAAAATATAATACTAGGATTTTTTTCTATTTATATTCATTGATTCTGCATCATACAGAAGTAGTATAATTCATGTCTGAGTATCTGGTGAGTGCGAGACCAGGGTAACTTAAAAGAACTTGGTGAGGCAAGTGCTGTGATGTAGTGGGCTAAACCTCTACTTGTGGCGCCAGCATCCCATGTGGGCGCTGTTTCTAGTCCCAGCTGCTCCTGTTCTGATCCAGCTCCCTGCTATGGCCTGGGAAAGCAGTAGACTGCACCCATGTGGGAGACCCAGAAGAAGCTCCTGGCTCTTGACTTTGAATTGTCAAAGCTCCAGCCATTGTGGCCATCTAGGGAGTGATCCAGTAGATGGAAGATCTCTCTCTCTGTCTCTCCCTCTCTCTGTCTGTAACTCTACCTCTCAAGTAAATAAATAAATATAAAAAAAGAGGGGGCCGGTGTTGTGGCATAGTGGGTAAAGCCGCTGCTGCAGTGGCGGCATCCCATATGGGCGCCAGTTTGAGTCCCAGCTGTTCTACCTCTGATCCAGGTCTCTGCTATGGCCTGGGAAAGCAGTAGAGGATGGCACAAGTCCTTGGGCTCCTGTACCCACATGGGAGACCTGGAAGAAGATCCTGGCTCCTGGCTTCGGATCAGTGCAGCTCCGGCTGTTATGGCCACCTGGGGAGTGTACCAGCAGATGGAAGATCTCTCTTTCTCTCTCTCTGCCTCTGCCTCTGCCTCTGTAACTATGCCTTTCAAATAAATAAATAAATCTTTAAAGAAATAAGAATTGCTGAATTTTTTACCTTAGCAACAATTTTCACTAAGGTTGATTTCTTCTGCAACTTTGCTATTAGCTAGTGAATACCAGAGCATAGAGATGAGGCTACTTCCTTCCTTCCGTTATGTTTGAAAGTGAGAAAGGAAGTTGACAGACTCCTTGAGAAGAATATTCTCCCACTCATTTCTGAAACCCTTTGGAATTTTATGTATTTTAGGGAATGTGTAGCTGCCACTAGGTTTGGAATTTGGGCAAATCTCATTCTTGCCTGGGCTGGATGTCCTTATCTTTGCCTTCACGGGAATGAAATTGAAAATTCTTTTTTTTTTCAAAGGGAGATATGAATTTTTTTAAAAAGATGTATTTATTTCATCTATTTATGTGAATGGGAGAGAGAGAGAGACAGACAGACAGAAAGAGAATTTTCCACTATTGCTTTATGCCCCAAGTGACCATAACAGCTGGCGCTGGGCCAAGTTGGGGCCAGTAGCCAAGAACTCCATTCCTTGTCTTCTTTGTGACTGGAAGGAACTCAAGTATTTTTGAGCTGTCATATACTGCTTCTCAAGTTTGTTAGCACAGAATTGTATTGGAAGTGGAGTAGCTGGGAATCAAACTGGAACTCTAATATGAGATGCAGGTGTCCCAAATGTCACCTTAGCCCACTGTGGCACAATGCCTTTCCCAAAACTGATAGCTCTTAAATTTTAACACATTATGGACTTTGAGATAACAGACATAGCTGAGTTCTGCAAGGACTTGGCAACATTGAGGGCTGTCTGGTACCAAGAGGCAGAGAATCCATACAGGTGTCTCCCATTCCTCTTCTCTGTCCACAGGACTGGAAATGGAGTTAGCTTCAGAGAGAAACAGTCAACCTTCAGGTTGAGAGAAGGCAACCACCGGTTTCTTTTGGAAAGTCTGTGCAAGATTCTTTTCCAATGGCTGGCCAAACTTTTCAGAAGTTATTTCCCCATTAAGGCCAAGGTGGGTAAAAATAAAGGAAATAGGAATAAAGGAAATCTGGAGTCACATACAACATATTTATATCAATGGTTTGTGTTTATTATTTGAGCTCCTGACTGGTTTCCTGTCTCATGCTTCTATAAGCACTCCTGGTGATAATACTAATGATGATTAAGATTTATGGGCTAAGAACCAAGGGTCATTCATTCTGAATGGTTCATATGAATTAGCTCCGTAAATTCTCACAAAGTCCTATGAAATTGGTATTTGTCTTATTTTAGAGATGAGGAAGCTGATAGATGAAGAGATTGAGCAATTTCCTCAAGGTCAAGTTTGTGGTAAGTAGGATATAAATCTAAGTCATCTACATCCAGAGCCTGTTCACACCATCACTGTGATATTCTGTCCCCTAGAATTATTCTAGGCTTTTGGCTTGGGAACATTTAATGTTTTGGTTTCTGTGCTTAGATTTGACTCTATAATGAATATTCAGGCATGTGCCCAGTACTGGACCTGAGCCTCCCTCTCTTTCTTGTCTACTCTAATCTCAGTTAAAAATTAGCAGCCATTTTGTACTTAAGGTTTGTGCATAGAGAAACCCACAACACCCCTGTCTTATAAAGACACTTGTTTTTTTTTTCTTTTGTTTTGTTTTTATTCTAAAGATTTTATTTGTTTACTTGAAAGTCAGAGTTACAGAGAAGGTAGAGACAGAGAGCGAGAGAGGTCTTCAATTCACTGGTTCACTACCCAGATGGCCATTACAACTGGAGCTGCACCGATCCGAAGCCAGGAGCCAGCAGCTTTTTCTGGGTCTCCCATGTGCGTTCAGGGGCCCAAGGACTTGTGCCATCCTCTACTGCTTTCCCAGGCCATAGCAGAGAGCTGCATTGGAAATGGAGCAGCTGAGACTCAAACCAGTGACCATGTGGGATACTGGCGTTACAAGCCAGGACTTTAACCCACTGCGCCGCAGTGCCAGACCCAAGACACTTGTTACTAGGTTTAGGATTCATGAAGATAATCTCCTCCTCAAAATTGTTAATTTAATCAGTTTTTTTTCCATGTAAGATATTTTGTGCACTTTCACTGAATAAAGTAATATTTATTTATAGGTTCTGGGGGTTAGGATGTTGATGTAACTTCTTGGGGGCTGCTATTCACCCACTACATGTGACTGCAGTTACTTTCCTATATGGGCCCATGGCAGACATTGACAACTCTTCCCTCAGCTCTAAGTAAGCCCAGATTTCTCTTCAGGACAGCATTCTGGGCAACCACCTTCAATTGACTTTGAAGATAAAGCCAGTTTCATAGACATAGCTTGGTATATGAGGCATCTTTCATCTTTTAACCCTTCCATTTGGTGTCTGCTATTCTTTGAAAACTGACAGCTAAGGCCAAGTTTGTGTATAGGTAGATAAGAGGAATTGAAGAACTTTACTTCTCTTGGATATTGGTGGGAATATAAAAGTGGTGATGTGATTTAATCATTACTGAGGAAAAAATATTTTTGCATGTATGCTAAAAATCTGCTTTCCTCAACTTACTATTTTATTCCTTTTAGTATTTTTTGTTCTACTTTATACCATTGGTTGAACTCTTTAACACACAATTATTCTTAGGCATTTAAATTTAACTGAAAAGTAATCCCTGTTAAATATAAGAGTGGGAATAAGAGAGGGAGGAGATGTACATTTCAGCACATGCTCACTCGGACTTACCCCTAATGGTAGAGTTAGAAACGTGCCAGGGGATTCCAATTCAATCTTATCAAAGTGGCATGTCCCAATGCCATTTCACTAGTCAAAGTGATCAATTTCAGTCATAATTGATCATAATGACAGGATTGTCAAAGGGATCACATAAGCAAGACTAGTGTCTGTTAATACTAACTGATAGAATTAAAAAGGAGCGAATGATCCAACATGGGAAGCAGGATACACAGCAGACTCATAAAATGGCAGATGTTCTAAAAAAGCACTCTGGCCTCAGAATCAGCCCTTAAGACATTCAGATCTGGCTAAAAAGCCCATGAGAGTATTTTAGGCATGGAAAGCCAAGACACTCTGGCAAAAAAAAAAAAAAAAAAAAATGACCTAAATGAAATATCTCTGTGAGAGAGATCCCAGCGGAAAGAATAGGCCATCAAAGAAGAAGGTACCTTTCTCTGAAGGGAGGAGAGAATGTCCACTTTGATTATGTCCTTGTCTAAATAAGATCGGAGTTGGTGAACTCAAGAGTCTTCCATAGCCTTTGCAACTCTTGACAAGAGCCTCGTGTGATTACTGATGTCATAAATAAGGGTGTCAAGTGTTAAATCCACAACAGGAGTCACTGTGCACTTACTCCCCATGTAGGATCTCTGTCCTTCATGTGTTGTAGTATGAAAATTAACGGTAAAGCTACTACTAAAACAGTACTCTATACTTTGTGTGTCTGTGTGGTTGCAAACTGTTGAAATCTTTACTTAGTAAATACTAAGTAGATCTTCTGTATATAAAGATAATTGAAAATGAATCTTGATATGAATGGGATGGGAGAGGGAGTGAGAGGTGGGATGGTTGCGGGTGGGAGGGAGGTTATGGGGGGAAAAAAGCTGCTATAATCCAAAAGTTGTACTTTGCAAATTTATATTTATTAAATAAAAGTTAAAAAAAATCTGCTTTCCTGAATTTGCTTAAAGAATAATGCTGCTTTCTCTAGCATACTACCTGTTCTTAGTCACTCTACTTATAATGTAGATAATTTTCATAAAAATAGAATCAAAAAATATGAGATCATCGTCCAGAAATTTAAAGAAATAATTTTTCCTGGGCCTTGTCTGCATACTTTAAGTTTTTTTTTTTTTTTTTTTTTTTTGACAGGCAGAGTGGACAGTGAGAGAGAGAGACAGAGAGAAAGGTCTTCCTTTGCTGTTGGTTCACCCACCAATGGCCGCCGCGGCCAGCGCACCGCGCTGATCCGATGGCAGGAGCCAGGAGCCAGGTGCTTTTCCTGGTCTCCCATGGGGTGCAGGGCCCAAGCACCTGGGCCATCCTCCACTGCACTCCCTGGCCACAGCAGAGAGCTGGCCTGGAAGAGGGGCAACCGGGACAGAATCCGGCGCCCTGACTGGGACTAGAACCCGGTGTGCTGGCGCCGCAAGGCGGAGGATTAGCCTAGTGAGCCGTGGCGCCGGCTCTGCATACTTTAAGTTTTTTTGACTCTTCATTCATTTATGTAATATTGATTTTAGTTTCCTGTTTCTAGGTTTAAAATTTCTCATAGACAATATTTTGACATTAAGTAAATTTTTAGGGTTTTGGACTGTGATAATTAGGAATTTAGAGATTTGATTAAAATCTGGACCCTGTCACTGGAAATTGCGTTGCAATGGGCAAGGGGAAATTATAGTACCTACTCCATCAGTTGTGTTGAGAGCCATAAATGACATAAAGAAGCCCCTTTAATACAGTTTGCTTCAAAAAAGTGAACATTCTCTACATGCTTTAGAGATATAGATGAAAGATAAAAAATTCATTTAACTTAATATAGTTGAAATTTTGAAAACACAAATATTTACATTTCAGTTCAGTGATTGAAAGCTCATACAACAGTATCTCAATTTGTGGAAAACGAAATTCTTATTTTGGTGCAAAGCATCAAAATCAATGCATATGAGGTTCATGAAAAATGTTCATAATGAAAAAAGTATTCATGATATTCAAAACTATTTTGCATCAAAAAACCTTATCTTTTAATTCCGTTTCTCACCGTTTGATGTATGCTCGTATTGTGTAAAGCTTGATCATCAGCCCAGTGCTTTTTAAGCACCGACATCTAGGGTAGCTATGCCCTATCATTAAATATTGGCATCACTGGGGATGAATAGTTCTGAGGGCACTTGTATTCCATAAGATATTTTTAGAAATAGAAGTGGTAGGAAACACATTGTGTTAAAACGACATTATTTCAATAGGAATTTCACTGCCAAAAAAGCAATTCTGTTCTGTAAGTGGTTGCTACATTGATTTTTGCTGAAGCATTATTATTTACATGTTGATTGTCTTAGAACCAGGATACTTACATATTTAAAGTGGTTGGCCGGCGCCGTGGCTCACTAGGCTAATCCTCCGCCTTGCGGCTCCGGCACACGGCACACTGGGTTCTAGTCCCGGTCGGGGCGCCGGATTCTGTCCCGGTTGCCCCTCTTCCAGGCCAGCGCTCTGCTGTGGCCAGGAGGTGCAGTGGAGGATGTCCCAAGTGCTTGGGCCCTGCACCCCATGGGAGACCAGGAGAAGTACCTGGCTCCTGCCATTGGATCAGCGCGGTGCGCCGGTGCAGCACGCCGGCCATGGCAGCCATTGGTGGGTGAACCAACGGCAAAAGGAAGACCTTTCTCTCTGTCTCTCTCTCTCACTGTCCACTCTGCCTATCAAATAAATAAATAAAGTGGTGAGGAAAAGGTTTCTATATTATGTACAGATTTCTGTACTTTAAAAATACAATATTTTAACATAATTCCTTTACTTCTGATTTCTGGTTCCTCAACCCTAAGTTTTACATTGTATTGTATTATTTTTATTGTTATTTTCATATCTACTTTCTGCATGGCTTATGTATTGTCAGAAAGGAAGCTCACAGAAAGAGCAGTGTTGCATAACTACCTTATTAAACCTCTGCATAATATTATTTGAACCCTGTGGGGGCACTGATGGAGACCAACTACTAATGTTAAGCACATTGATGTGCTCCTCAAATAGGAAATAAAAAGTGATTGTGGCTGAGAGAAAGTGCAAAGTGGTGTTTAAGAAAGACCACACACTTTTTTTTTTTTTAAAGATTTATTTATTTATTTGAAAGTCAGAGTTAGAGAGAGAGAGAGAGAGAGAGATCTTCCATCTACTGGATCACTCCCCAGTTGACCGCAACGGCTCAGAATTGTGCTGATCCAAAGCCAGGAGCCAGGAGCTTGTTCTGGGTCTCCCATGTGGGTGTAGGTGTCCAAGGACTTGGGCCATCTTCTACTGCTTTCCCAGGCCATAGCAGAGAGCTGGATGGGAAGTGGAGCAGCCAGGTCTTGAACTGGTGCCCATATGGGATGCTGGCACTGCAGGTGGTAGCTTTACCTGCTAAGCCACAGAGCCGGCCCCAACCATGCACTTTGAAGGCCTGTATTAGCGGTTCTTCATTACTACAGCAATGAAATATCTAAGGCCACTAACTTTATACAAGTTTATTTAGTTTATTGTTTGGAGGTTCAAGGCTAAGGCTGGGCAATCCCATTGGCATGGTCTCTGATGAGGCTGGAGGTTGGCAGTGGTGGAGCCTGAGTAGAGGAAGGAGCACACTATGAGCAGGATGGAGAACAAGCAGCTGGTTCCAACTCAGCTTCTATATCCAAGCTTCTCCTGGAGATCACCTTCCAAGGGCACATCCCCACTGACCTAAGGACGTCACACAAAAACAGTACATAGGATTAAATTTCCACCCTCCTAGTACTTTAATGTATATCTTAGGGGTTTAAATATATTCACTTGTTTGAAGGCCAAATCCTATTCTAACTGTAGCAAGGCCATAGAACTGTTTTTTTTTTTTTTTTTAAGATTTATTTATTTACTTGAAAGGCAGAGTTACAGAGAGGCAGAGACAGAGAGAGAAAGAAATAGAGAAAGAGAGAGAGAGAGAAGCACATTCCAAATATCTTACCTATTTTGAAGAGAATTTGAGGTAGCATGCAGAAGCTGATGCTAAAAAGCAAATAGTGTAGGAGTCTAGACTAGCAATAAAGAGTTTTTTTCTGGAGTCAGACAAGTGTGGATCTTTGATTCCTGCATGTGACAATTCTGACAGAGATAGGAAATACTTCTGACCCAAAACTAAAAGGTAGATGCATGTGCTGAAGTGTGCATGTGTGAACTTAAATTTTTGGAACAGGAAAGGAAGATTTGGATTACTTTTTTATTCTGAGATTAGGGGCTAGTGGTGTCCTTACTTCCCACTAGGTCTTGACCTCCTTGTTGACTTCACTGGAGATAGCCTCTTTTTGAGAGTTAATGGAACTGTGATTATATCAAAGTGTTGAGGTGCACCAAGGGGGAAGGAGCCATACTACAATTATAATAACTTAATTCTTAGGACACGTGAAAGTGTATCAGTAATATATCCCCCAGGGAAATGGTAAACATAACAAAATCAGGCTGGGGATGAAACCCTTAAAAGCAGGCATATATAATAAAAGTAAAAGGATTATACTGATTATCAATGAAACAAAATATTCGCATTTGTCAATGAGGCTAAAGGTTCATACATACTTAGCATAAGTCTGTGCAATTTCCATCTGAAATGTAGTGTATTCTTAAATGGCTGCTACTTTAATCCATTTAGGTGCATCCTGAGCTTTACAGATGAGGAGTCCACACCTGAGGGAACTCTTCCTGAAGCCACAGTTTTGGGTTGGTAGAGTGCAAGAATAGGTTACTCCAAGTACTAACCATCTGTTTATGCATTTTAATTTTACCTTCAGGATCTGCTCAAATTTTATGTGCTATGTAGCAGTTTTCCTGGATTATGCAGTGTTGCTCTGGCCAATTTGTTCACTCAGACACTATGAGTATTCCACATTCCTTTGAGAGTGACTCCATGACCTGCAGAAGCACTAAAGGTAAAAAAAAAAAAATCCCCCACTCATCTGAGCGTCCTTTACAACTAACTTCAAAATGCAGCAACCTAAGGGTTGGGAAGAAGTTAGACAAAGGCCAACTTTTGTCTCCCCCCCCCTCTTTTTTTTGCTGTTTTGTGCTAGATATCCACTTGGTGGCAACATAAATTCCTCTATGAGGAGCATTATGATGTTGGATCGTTAGAATCTGGGTGTTATAAAGCACTTGTGGTGGTGCTTGCTGCAGTGGGGGCTTTCTGATTTTGGCTCCCTGATGCGCATTGCCCTTTACTACTGAGTGTATTTTAAGACTTTTAAAAAGAGATGTTTTATATTCACAGCAAAATTGAAAGGAAGTTACAGATTTCCTGAATACTGTCTGCTTCAGACATACGTAGCTTCCTTCCTACTGGGTATTCTTGATTTTAACTGTAGAAATGGCAACTTTGCAAGCTGTTACTTTAGCGATCAGTTATTTAGTGTTCTAATAGTTATTTTTGGAAGCATAAGCTGGAATTCATTTTCCAGTATTTTTAATGATTTTAGAACGATTAATTTCTTGTAAATTCTATCCTGAATACAATACCTAGAGGGATCTGTTACTTACATTGAAACTTGACTGACACAGAACAGCTTCCTTCATGGGTGGAATATAATCCAATGCCCATTTCATGAAGCATCTTGGAGTATTCTCTGCTGTTGTCCTATGGTGAGATCCTTTGTCTCTAACTGGATCTGACTCCAATTTTAGGCCATGTTTATTTCAGAACCCTGGGAGCTTTCACTGAGATTCTACCAATGGGTCTCATCACTGGCAACAGAGTGTCTCCTGGTGCGGGCTGCTGACATGTCAGCAGTCTTTAATGTCTCTGGGTTGTTAGAGATAAGTGGGAGAGAAGCTTGTACAGCAGTCTACATCATCTCTTGCTCTTGGCCCTCCTCCAAGCTAGCATTGGTCTGGATTGCTTCTTAATTTTTGAGCCGTAAATCCACTGAGGTATATTTTGTCTTCAAAATTCAGAGGCTGAAGGTGCTATGTCATTTTGCTAGTGACACTGACTTCTTTACAGGGGATGTCGTATGTGACACTCTAGAGCCTGAATGTCTGGAAACAAAGGTTGTATCTGTTTTTTATTTTTTTTTTATTTTTTTGACAGGCAGAGTGGACAGTGAGAGAGAGAGACAGAGAGAAAGGTCTTCCTTTGCCGTTGGTTCACCCTCCAATGGCCGCTGCGGCCGGCACGCTGCGGCCTGCGCACCGCGCTGATCCGATGGCAGGAGCCAGGTGCTTCTCCTGGTCTCCCATGGGGTGCAGGGCCCAAGCACCTGGGCCAACCTCCACTGCACTCCCTGGCCACAGCAGAGAGCTGGCCTGGAAGAGGGGCAACCGGGACAGAATCCGGCACCCTGACCGGGACTAGAACCCGGTGTGCCGGCGCTGCAAGGCGGAGCATTAGCCTAGTGAGCCGCGGCACCAGCCATATCTGTTTATTAGTGACATAAAATGGATATTGTAACATATCTAGAAACTATGCTATGCATTTTAATAGGACACTTCTTTATTCTCTGAAATGCATACATAATAGCTAAGATGCCTAGGGGATTTGATACTTCAGGTTTACCAGGTCCTTTCTGCACTGTGACAACAATATAGTGGACTATTCTTGTATCTTATGTATTGATGGGAGTTGTATTTGTTTTCCTCACAAATGAAAGTGAACTATTTTTGGTATTCTTTTGATTATTGGGAAAAGGAAAAGGCATGTTTTGGAATATGAGCATATTCCAGACGCTAGAAATGTATTTTGATATCCATAAACTCCCATTTTGACCAAAGGGCCAGAAGTTATTGATTCCTTTTCCTAGTCTAAACTTGCCAGTTTCCTTAGTGTTTATCCAACTTGTCTGGATATAATTTATTTCTGACAAGATTTAGTCACCATCACTCAAAAAAGCAATCAATCTTTTTTTGTGAGATCACTGGTTAGTCCAAAGTGCTCCCCAGGAAACAATGATCAGACAGTATTTATGGACAAAAATACAAGGGACATTTAAAATTAGAGCACAAAATAGAGCCTATTGCTTGCTGTCTGTCTGTCTGTCTATCTATCTATCTATCTATCTATCTATCATCAAAGCTTTACTTCTTGCTAAGGGCTAAAGTGAAAAGAACTAGAATACTGGAAGTAAGGGCAGGAATCTGAGTGTACCCATGCTGGAACACAGTGGAGTCTGATAATCTCTCACAGAATATGGAGAAGCAAAGCAACATACGGTATGTACGATAAAGTCTGAATTGTGATTCATTATTTCAGACTAGAAAGAAGCAAAGTGATACAGAAGTAAGTAGAATAAACTCTGGAGGTTGCACAGTTATCTTAGGTGGACTTGTGAAGTGTAAAGGAACATGGAGACAATGCAGCACACATTGATGTTCAACTACCTAGAGTGAACTTGGAATTTACAGAAAAACAAAGATGTAAGCAATATAATTCTGGGGTCTTAAGATGTAGGATGGCCTTAAAACAAGCAAAGAAAAGTAGTCATAAGCAAGATAAACATTGGAGTCTGATCACCTAAAATGAAATTGAGATAGAAAAAGAACAAAGGAATAAATGGGACAATTCTGAAGGCTGAAGTTCTAAAGTATTCAAAACAAGCAAAGAAACAAATGTGATAAGCGATGGAGTATGATAAACTACATGAACAAGAAGCTTACAAAAGAACATAGAATTAAGTCAAAATATTCTGGAGTTCAAAAATCATGACTGAACTTAAGCAAAGGAACATAGTGGTAAGTGTAATTGACTCTGGAGTCTTACAGTCTATTATCAGTTTGGGAGAAGGAAAGCAATGTAGAGGTAAATGGGATCAAGTATGGAACTGATGATCTTTCACAGTCTAGGGGGAAGAAAAGGGATATAGAGTTTAAGTGAAATAAACTCTGGACTCCAGTTGTCTGGCATGGGCATTTGAGAAACAAACACAAAGGTAAGCGGAATAAACTCTGAAGTCCACTTACCTGAAACGAACTGGATTTACAAAGTACATAGAGATAAGTATGATAATTCTGGAGTCTGAGCTTCTACTATGGATTTAAAATAAGTAGAGGAATGTGTTGGAAAGTGAGTTCTACCCTGAATCTGATAGTCTATAATCAAATTGAGAGAAGCAAAGCACCAAAGAAGCTTGTGTGATAAATTCTGGAGGCTGTACTTATCTTGAGAAGCCGTGGAATTTAGAGGTAAGTTTAAAATGCTGTGGAGTCAAAATATGTAGGTTGGGCCTGTGAGTAGCAAAGGACAAACTAGAATCTGATGAACTAGAATGGACTTGAGATTTACAAAAGAACATATATGTATATATGATTATTCTGAAATATAAAGTTCTAGAATGGATTTAGGCACATGGACATAGAGTATGTGGAATTGACTTGGGAGTCCAATAATCTATCATTGAATTGGGGGAAACAAAGCAATGTAGAGGTATGTGTGATAAAATCCCCATGTCAATGATCCTCCTTAGGCTAGGAAGAAGGGGATGTAGAGATAAGGGGAATAAACTCTGGAGTTGAAGTATGTTAGCATAAACTTGCAAGAAGGAAAGGAACATAGAGATGATGGAATACACACTGAAGTTCAATAACCTAGAGTCAACGTGGGATTTAAAGAAGGATAGAAATGTAGTGAGATAATTCTGGAGACTGAAGATCCTTCATGTGCAAAATCAACTGCTCGTATCCTTATTAAATAAATTAATAATAAATCTTCATTAGGTCCATTTTCTTAATAGTATGGTTCAACTGTAATTTATCTTTGTAGATTTTCTGTCTGGATGACCTGTCCATTGATAACAATGGAGTGTTGAAGTCCCTGACTATAATTGTACTGGAGTCTCTCTCTCTTTTTAAATATAATAATATTTGCTGAATATATCTTGGTGGTCTTGTATTGGGTGCAAATATATTTGGGATTGTATGTCTTCTTGCTGAATTGATCCTTTTATCAAAATATAATGTCCTTTGTCTTTTTTTTTTATAATTTTTGATTTAAAATCTTTTATAAGAGTATAGCTATTCTTATTTATTTTTGGTTTCCATTTTCCTGGTATATATTTTCAGCCCTTTTCAGCCCTTCAACTTTAGTCTATGTGTATCTTTATTTGTGCAGTGAATTTCTTGTAAGCAGTGTATAGTTGGGTATTTTTTTTAAATCAATGATTCTTTCAATGTAAGCTTTTGACTGGTGAATTTAATCCATTTACATTTTATTAAGGCAACATAGAAGTAAATGGGATCAGCTATGGATTCTGATGATACAGTATGGACTAGGGAGAAGCAAATGGATATATAGATAAAGGAAATGCACTTCAACCTCTGATTATCTATTATGGATATTTGAGAAACAAAGAAACACGGAGGTAACTGGAGTAAACTCCAAAATTGGAATCTGATTATCTGAAACTATCTTGAGATTTACAAAAAACATAAGGATAAATGGGATAATTCTGGATTCTGATGTTCTATGGAGTTGAAGCAACCAAAGGAACATAGTGGGTTCATCCCTTGAGTCTGGTAACCCCTCATCAAATTGGGAAAATCAAAGCTCTATAGAATGATTTGTAATAAACTGAATACTGAATATTTATCTTGAACTAAGGAAAGCAAATGAATGTAGAGGTAAGTTTAACATAAACTCAAGTCAAAATATATAGCATGGTATTATGAGAAGTGAAGGAACACAGAGATGAGTGGGACAAATGCGAGAGTCCAGAGAGCATGGGATTTACAAAATAATATATATGTAATTGTGAAAATTCTGGACTTTGAAGTTCTATCTGGGCTGAAAAAAGCACAATAATATGGAGGTAAGTGGAATTGACTCTGACATCCAATAATCTATCATCAAATTGAGAAAAGCAAAGCAGCATTAATTAAGTGTCAGAAACTCTGGATTCCAATTATGTATCCTGGACTGTCAAGAAGCAAGGTGCTACAGAGGTAAGTGGAATTAACTATGGAGTGCAATGATCTAGCATTAACTTGTGAGAAGCAACGGAACATAGAGACAATGCAATACACACATATTTGATTACTTAGAATGAACTTGGGATTTACAGAAAAATAAAAATGTAAGTCGCTCAATTCTGAAGTCCAAAGATCAAACATGGCATTAAATCAATGAAAGAAAAAGTATTCATGAGTGGGATAAGCACTGGAATCCAGTCACCTTGAATGAAACTTGAATTTACAAAAGAATGTAGAAATACGCACAATCATTCTGGAATCCAAAGATCTACATAGGTCTTAAAACAAGAATACAGTGTTAAGTGAGATTGATTCTGGAAATTTATAATCTATCATTAATGTGAGAGAAGCAAAGCAACATAGAGGTAAATGGGATTAACTATGGATTCCAATAATGTAGCATAGAACAGGGGCAAGCAAAATAATATAGAAGTAAGTGGAATAAATTGGACTTTGATCACCCATCATGGACTTTTGAGAAACAAAGTAATAAATCCCACCATATAAGTAGGATTGTGGGGAGCAACTGGGAGCAACTCGGACTAGACTAAGTTACTCGAATTAAGACTTATTCTATGCATCTGCTCTCCCACAATATGGCGCTGAGAAGGGAGAAACAGCTTCTACTCAGCTGCCTCCAGTTCAACCAATAAACTGTAGGACCTGCTCCTGATTGGAGGAGAGCAGCGTACTCGGCGTGTGGGCAGCCGAGTTGGGATTGGTGGAAGAGGACTATAAAGGAGGAGAGAGACAACATGCACCAGGAACATCTATCTGAAGGAACACCTGTGCAGCCCCCAAGAGAGCCGGCCGGCGGTGTGCTGCTCCCCCGCGGAAGTGGGGAAAGTGGCAGGGGGAACCGCCCTTCCACGGAGGTGGAAGGGACGGTAGCCAACCCGGGAAGAACCAGCAGCAAACCTGGGGAGGGCCGACCAGACAAAAGAACAGTGCAGGGTCCTGTGTCGTTCCTCCACGAAGAGGGGGAGCGACATAGGATGAACTCTGGAGTCCTATTACCTAAAAGAAACATGAGATTTACAAGAGAATATAAGGGTAAGTAGGACAATTCTGAATTACACATTTTACTAAAGAATTGAAACAAGAAAAAGAACATAGAGGAAATTTGGATTGACCCCAATAGTAATCTATAAGCATACTTGAAGAGACAAAACAATATAGAAAGATTCATGATAAACTCTGGATGCCAGTGTTCTTTTTTGGACTGTGGAGAAGCAAGGGTATTTGGAGGTAATTTTAATAAACCCTGAATCAAAATATTTAACATGGACTTGTGAGAAGGAAAGGAACAGAGATAGTGGGACAAACTCTGGAATCCAATTTTCTAGAATGAACTTGGAATTTACAAAAAGCATATACACATGTGAGAATTCTGGAGTATGAAATTATAGCTTGGACTTAAAACAAGCACAGGGACATAGAGATAATTGGATTTGACTCCAGAGTCCAATAATCTATCACTGAATTGGGGAAACAAAGCAACGTGGAGGTATGTGTGGTAAAATTGGGATGCTGATGATCTTTCTTGGACTAGGGAGAAGCAAGAGGTTATATTGGTAACTGCAATAAATTATGGAGTATTACTATCTAGAATAAACTTGTGAAAAATAAAGGAACATAGAGACATTGGAAAACACAGTATAGTTTGATTACCTAGAATGAAGATGGGGTTTACAGAAGAACCAGAATATAAGTGGGACAAATCTGGAGTTTAATGATCAAGCCTAGCCATCAATCAATCATAGTAAAAAATAATCATTAGTGAGTTAAACAAGGGAATATGATCACCTAGGATTAATAAAATAACATAAAAATAAGTTAGAATAATTCTGGAGGCTGAGATAGATCTACCTATTAAGTGATATCCTGCATTCCAGCTAAACCATAAACTTTTTTCCAATAAAATCTATTCCATAAAAAAGAAGGGACCATTACATTGGTGTTCAGACACAGGAGACATGAAGAAGCAAGGTAACTTGATTCCTGCAAAAGAACACAATCCTCCAGAATTAGATCCTGAACTGAAGTAAATCTATGAAGTGACAGAATTTGAAATAATGAGTGTAAGGAAACTCAATTATCAAACAAAAAAATGAATATTCCTTGCTCATGGATTTAAAGAATCAATATCATTAAAACGTCTGTAGAACATAAAGCAATATACAGGTTCAAAGCAATCTCTATCAAAATACCAATGATATTCTTTATAGAATTAGAAAAAAATGTTAAAATTCATACTGAATCAGAAAAGATCCAGAATAGCCAAGGTAATCCTGAACAAGAAAAACCTGAGGCATCACAATACCTGACTTCAAAGCATAATTGAAAGCTATTGTAAGGGTTGGAGTGTGGATGGGAGAGAGGGTAGTATGGGATGTATCACTATGTTCCTAAATCTGTATATATGAAATACTCAAGTCTTCTGTAACTTAAATAAAATAAAATAAAAAAATAAAAAACAGTGTGATGCTGACAAAAAACTGAGACATAAATCAATGGAACAGAATAGAGAGCCCAGAAATTAATCAATATACATTCAGCCAAATGATTTTTGACAAAAGTGCAAAGACAATACAGCAGAGTAAGGACAATCTCTTAAATAAATGGTGCTGGAAAAACTGGATATATATATATATATATATACACACACACACACACACACACATACATATACATAGACATATATATGGAGAAGAATGAAATTGGATCCATACTTTTTTAAAGTATTTATTTAATGAATGCATTTTTTTCATAGATACAACTTTAGGGATATAGTGGTTCTTTCCCCCATACCCACCCTCCCCCACCAACTCCCATCTCACCTCCCTCTCCCTCTCCTATCTCCTTCTTCATTATGGTTCATTTTTAATTTGATTTTATATACAGAGGACCAACTCCATGTTGAGCATAGATTTCAACAGTTTGCACTCAATGCACACAGAAAACATATAGAGTACAGTTTGGGAACAAAATTTGCAGTTGATTCTCATAGTACAACTCATTAGGGACGGAGGTCCTACATGGGGACTAAGTGCACAGTGACTTCTGCTGTTCCTTTAACAATTAACAGTCTTATTTATGATGTCAGTGATCACCCAAGGCTCTTGCCATGGGCTGCCAAGTCTATGGAAGCCTTTTGTGACCATAGACTCCATTGGCATTTGGACCCAGCCATAAAAGTGGATGTTCGCTCCTCCTTTCAGAGAAGAGTATATCCTTCTTTGATGACACTTTCTTTCCACTGAGGTCTCACAGAGATTCTCTGTGTAGGATACTTTTTTTGCATAGACTCTTGAGTTTCCTTGCCTGAAATGTTCTCACAGTCATTTCAGCTAGACCAGGAAGCCTTAAGGGTTGATTCTGAGGTCAGAGTATTATTTATAGCAAATGTCATTTTAGGAGTCTGCTGTGTGGACTGCTTCCCATATGGGAGTTTCCTTCTTTTTTTTAAAAAAAATATTTATTTATTTATTTGAAAGTCAGAGTTACACAGAGAGAAGGAGAAGCAGAGAGAGAGAGAGAGAGAGAGAGAGAGAGAGGTCTTCCATCTGTTGCTTCACTCCCCATTTGGCCACAGCAGCTGGAGATGTGCCAATCTGAAGCCAGTAGCCAGGAACCTCTTCTGGGTCTCCCATGCGGGTGCAGGGGCCCAAAGACTGGGCCATCTTCTACAGCTTTTCCAGGCCATAGCAGAGCGCTGGATCAGAAGTGGAGCAGCTGGGACTTGAACCAGTGCCCATATGGGATGCTGGCACTGCAGGCAGCAGCTTTACCCACTACACCACAGCAGTGGTCCTTTTCCTTCCTTTTTAATTCTATTATTCTACCAGACACTTGATGTTATTTATATGATCACTTTTATACTTAAAGCTATCTATATGTTGACTTGAACTTTTAATATGATTATTTTAACAGTTAAGATGGCATTTATACCACTGAATTTTATGGGTTTGGAGTCCCAGGACAGGATTTTAGGCTGTATTCTTAGAAGTAAGTCTATAGGAATGTATGCAGAACTATACTGCTTTACAGTTATAGACTACCTCCTCCCTCTCTTATTCCCCCTCTTATTTTTGACAGGGATCTTTTCCCAGTTGACTTCAAATACATAAAATACATATGATTAACTATGTTACATAAAGAGTTCAGTGTATAGTGTGAAGAAGAGAAAAGAAAAAGAAAACAGAAAAGAACAAAACAAAATAAAACAAAAAGATATACAAAATAAAACATAGCAATGATAAACTGTTCCTCAATAGTCAGGTCAAGGACTATTCAAGTCATTGATTCTAAAAGTGTCTATTGCACTTGTATAACTTTCTTTTTTTTTTCTTTTTTTTTTTTTTGACAGGCAGAGTGGACAGTGAGAGAGAGAGCGAGACAGAGAGGAAGGTCTTCCTTTTCCGTTGGTTCACCCACAATGGCTGCTGTGGCCAGTGCGCTGCGGCTGGCACACCATGCTGATCTGAAGGCAGGAGCCAGGTGCTTCTCCTGGTCTCCCATGTGGGTGTAGAGCCCAAGGTCTTGGGCCATCCTCCACTGCACTTCCGGGCCAGAGCAGAGAGCTGGACAGGAACAGGAGCAACTGGGACAGAATCCAGTGCCCCGACTAGGACTAGAACCCGGTGTGCCGGTGGCGCAGGCATAGGATTAGCCTGTTGAGGTGTGGCGCCGGCCTACACTTCTATAATTTTCATTTTAGGAGTGCTATTAATTCTCCCAAATCCGGGAGAACATATGGTATTTGTCTCTTTGGGACTGGGTTATTTCACTAAGTATCGGGTTTTCCAGCTTGCTCCATTTTGTTGCAAATGACTGGATTTCATTCTTTTTTTTATTGCCGTGTAGGATTCCATAGTGTACATATTCCACAATTTCTTAATCCATTCTTTGGTTGATGGGCATTTAGGTTGCTTCCATGTCTTAGCTATTGTGAATTGAGCTGCAATAAACATAGAGGTGCAGATAGCTCTTTTGTTTACTGATTTCATTTCCCTTGGGTAAATTCCCAGGAGTAGGATGGCTGGGTCATATGGTAGGCCTATATTCAGATTTTTTAAGGTATCTCCATACTGTTTTTCATAGTGGCTTTACCACTTCACACTTCCACCCACAGTGGTTAGGGTGTCCTTTTCACAACATCCTCTCCAGCATTTGTTGTTTGTTGACTTCTGTATGAGGGCCACTCTAACTCATTGTGGTTTTGATTTGCATTTCCCTGATTGCTAGTGATCCTGAACATTTTTTCATGTGTCTGTTGGCCATTTGGATTTCCTCTTTTGAAAAATGCCTGTTAAAGTCCTTGGCCCAACTCTTAACTGGGTTGTTTTGTTACTGTGGAGTCTCTTGATCTCTTTGTAGATTCTGGTTATTAATCCTTTATCGGTTGTGCAGTTTGCAAATAATTTCTCCTATTCTGTCGGTTACCTCTTCACTCCGCTGTTTCTTTTGCTGTACAGAGGCTTCTCGATTCGAGGTAATTCCATTTGTTCATTTTGGCTTTCACTACCTGTGCCTTTGGTGTCTTTTCCAGGAATTTTTTGCCTGTGCCAGTGTCTTAAAGGGTTTCCCCAATGTTCTTGATTAATTTGATGGTGTTGTGGCATAGATTTAGATCTTTAATCCATGTTGAATGGTAGATCCATACTTTTCACCATCTACAAAAACCAACTCAATAAAGATCAATGACCTAAATTTAAGACCTGAGTCTATGAAGTTGCTAGAATAAAACATAGGGGAAATACTCCAAGACAGTGGTGTAGGCGATGACTTCTTGGACAAGATTCCCAAAGAACAAGTATCAAAAGTAAAGCTAAATAAATGTAACTATATGTAGAAGCTAAAATTTTAAAAAGAAAGATGCCTGTTTTTATCAGTACTGATGCAAATATAGTTTTGTGAAACTTTTATGCCTTTGTCAAATCCATTTTGATGACTGTGATAACTTTATGTTATAACTTTATGATATAGGGGTAAATGGAATAAACTCTGGAATCCAAGTGTGTAGCATAAACTTGTGGGAAGCAAAGAAACAGAGGCAGTGGAGTATATACAGATGTTTGATTTCCTAGAATGAAATTATGATTTACAGAGGAACACAAATGTAGGTATGATTATTTTGGAGTCTGAGATGTAGAATGGCCTTAAATCAAGCAAATAGTCAAAAGTGGGAAAAGCACTGGAATCCAATTACATAAATGAAACTAGAGTTTACAAAAATACAGAAATAATCTGGATAATTCTTGTGTCTGACATTGTAACTTAGACTCCAACCAAGTGAAACAAATATTGATGTAAGTGGAAAGAGAACTACAGTATGACCTAGTATGAACCTAATAATTATGAAAGAACGTAAGAAGTTGGATCATCCTGAATTCCAAAGGTCAACACTGGACTTAAGCAAAAGAACCTTGTGGTAAGTGGGATTAACACAGGAGTCTTACATTCTATAACCAATTTGGGAGATGCAAAGCAACATAGAGGTAATTGGAATCAAGTATGGATTCTGATGATCTTTCATGGAGTAGGTAGTAGGAAAAAGGACATAGAGGTAAGTGTATACAATAAACTCTGGTCTCTTATTATCTAGCATGGAATTTTGAAAAATAATAATAGAGGCAAACATGATAAATTCTGGAGCCCATTTACCTATAACAAACTTGGGATTTACAAGAGAATATAGAGGTAAATGCAATAATTCGAGAGTGTGAATTTAAAAGAACAAAGGAACATAGTGGCTAGAGGGATCAACCCTGGAGTCAAAAATAAAAAAAAATCTATTGTCAAATTGGGAGAAGCAGAGTATCATAGAAGGATGTGTGATCAACTCTGGATGGGATGATCTATCTTGAACTAGGAAGAAGCAAAAGGATATGGAGGAAAGTTTAATACACTCTGGAACTGAAATATATTTCTGAGAAGCAAAGAAACAGAGATTAATGGAACAACCTCTGGAGTCTGATTTTCTAGAATTAACTTGGAATTCACATAAGAACACATATGTAAGTGTGATAATTTTAGAATATGACCTTCTAGCATGTGCTGAAAAAAGTACAAAAATGTTGAAGTTAGTGGAGTTGATACTATAGTCCAATAATTTACCATGGAATTTGGAGAAGCAAAACAACAAACAGGTATCTGTAATAAACTTTGGATAGCAATGGTTTATCTTGGACTATTGAAATTTAAAGGGCTATAAGGGTAGGTGGAATGAAATCTGTAGTACATATATCTAGCATAAATTTGTGATAAGCAAAGGAAAATAGAATGGAATACACATTGAAAATCAGTTACCTACAATAATGAATTTGTGATTTACAGGTGAACTAAAATATGTTAGTTAATTCTGAAATCTGAAGATCTACCATGACCTTAAATCAAACACAAATAATAATAGATGGGATAAATATTGGAGCCCAGATTCTAGAATGTACTTCAGATATACAAGAAAACAAAGAAGTAGTATAATTCAGGAGTCCACAGATCTACTGTAGAATTAAAAACAAACAAGGCAACACTGACATAATTGGACAAGCACTGGAGTCTGATGAACTAGAATGAATTTTTTATTTAGAAAAGAACATATAAATATGTTAAATCATTCTGGAATCCAAATATCTGCATTACAATTAAATGAAGCAAAGGAACATAGTGATAAGGGGGTTGACTCTGGATTCATATATTCCATCATCAATTTGGGAGACACAAAGCATCATAGAGGTATTGGGATCAAATACAGTTTTCAGTGATCTAGTATGACTCTGGAGAAGCAAAAGATATAGAGGTGAGTGGAATAAATTCTGCACTCTGATTATCTAGCATGGGCACTGCAGAAACAAAGAAACATAGATGTGTTATAAACTCCAGAGTCTGTTTACCTAAAATGAACTTAAGATTTCCAAAAGAACATGGAAGTAAATGGCTTAATTCTTGATTCTGATGTTCTGCTATGGATTTGAAACAAGGAGAAGAACATAGAGGAAACTGTAATTGACCCTGGACTCTGAACGTCTGCCATCAAATTGAGGGAAGCAAAACAACACAGTAGGATGTGTGATAAACTCTGGATCCAATGATCTATCTTGGACTAGGGGGATATAGAGGTAAGGGGATATAGAGGTAAATTTAATATCCTCTAGAATGGAAATGTTTTGCATGGACTTGGGAAAAAGCAATGGAACATAGAGATCAGTAAGATAAACTCTAGTCTGATTATAATGATTTTGGGATTTACAAAAGAGTGTGTGTGTGTGTGTGTGTGTGAGAGAGAGAGAGAGAGAGAGATACACACAGAGAGAGGGAGCGAAAGAAAGAGAGAGAGAAGGAGAGAGAGAGAGAGAGAGAGAGAGAGAGAGAGAGAGAACCTAAAATTTATTTGGGATTTTAAAAAGAGCATAGAAGTGATTGAGATAATTCTGGGCTATGACATTCCAGCATGGGCATAAAACAAGAAAAGGATTATAGAATAAAGTTCAATCATCTCTGGAGTACAATAATCTGCCATTAATTTGAGAGAAGGAAAGAAACACAGAGGTGTGTGTGTGATGAACTCTGGATTCCAATGATCTAGCATAGATTGGGAGAAGCAAAGTAATCTGGAGGTAAGTAGGATAAACTTGGGAGTCTTGATTATCTGGCTTGGTCTTGGGAGAAGAAAAAGAACATAGAGGTAAGTGGAATAAATTCTGGAGTTTGATTATCTAGCATGGAAATGGGAGTATCAAAGGAACATAGAGCTAAGTGGGCTAACTCTGGAATCTGAAGATCTAACAGATTTGTGCGAAGCAAAGGAACATAGAGGTAAGTGGGATATACTCCAAAGTTTGGTTATCTAAAATCAAATTGTGATTTGCAAAAGAAAATATAATTATTTGGGATAAACTCTGGAGTCCCATTGTCTTTGAGGGACTTGCTACAGGCAAAGAAATATGAATAATCCTGGAGTCCAGTGATCTAGCATGGACTTGGGTGTAGCAAAGGAGATAGAAGTCAGTAGAATAAATCTGGGGTCTGATTATCTGGCATGCACAAAAGGGAAATGAGGGAACTTTTAGTTATATTGGAAAACCTCTTAAATCTGATTATCTAGCATGTACTTGCAAGTAGCACAGAAACATAGAGATAAATGGAATTAATTCTGGAGATATATCATCTAGGATGGACTTGAAAGAAGCAAAGGAACACAGATGTAGGTGAGTTAAACTCTAGAGTCTGATTGCCTAAAATGAACTTGCTATTTACAAAGAACATAGCTGTATGCAGAATAAAATTGGATTCTGATTATCTCTCATGGACTTGGGTGAAGCCAAGCAACATAGAGGTAAATTACTTCAACTCTGCAATCCAATTGTGTGGCATGCATTTGGGTGAAATTAAGGAACAGAGATTAATTGAGATATAGCATGGAGTATAATTTTCTAACATGCACTTGATTGAACCAAAGGAACATAGATTCAAGACATGAACTCTGGTGTCCAATAATCTATTGTTGACTTTGTAGAATCTAGCTACGTAGCAGTTAATGGGATAATTCTGGAGTCTGAAGATCTAGTATGGACTTGAAATAAGCAAAGGAACACAGAAGTAGGAAAAACTCTGGTGTCTACCATTGACTTTGGAGAATGTAGCCATACATAGAAACAAATAGGATGAACTTGGGGATTTGCTAACTCTGAAGGATTTTGTAGAAGAAAAGGGTATAAATGTAAGAGGATAAACTTCAGAGTCAATTGATGTAGCATGGACTGGAAAAATGGATATAGAGTTAAGTAGAGACAAATTAGCATGGACTTGAGAGAAAAAAAGGAACATACAGTTAATTGGAATGAACTCTGGAGTCTGATCATCTGCCACTGAGTTGGGACAAGTCACTCAGGTCAGTTAGACTCTCTGGACTTCAATTATATAGATTGGAATTGAGAGAAGCAAAGCAACATTTAGGCATATGGAATAAATTTTGGAGATCTACTATTTAGCACATACTTGGGAAAAGCAAAGAAATATTAAATTGGTTAATATATCAATGTGTAAATTGGTTAATTCTGGAGTAAGGTATCTAGTGTGAACCTGGAAGAAGCAAAGCAGCATTGTGGTGAATGAGATAAATTTTGGAGTCTGAATGTCTAGCATGGACTTTGGAGAAGCATAGAATATAGGCATAAGCAGCACATTTTTTTTTATTTATTTGACAGGTAGAGTTACAGACAGTGAGAGAGAGAGAGAGACAGAGAGAAAGGTCTTCCTTCTGTTGGTTCACTCCCCAGATGGCCGCCAAGGCCGGCGCTGTGCCAGTCTGAAGCCAGGATCCATGTGCTTCTTCCTGGTCTCCCATTCAGGTGCAGGGCCCCAAGCACTTGGGCCATCCTCCACTGCCATCCCGGGCATCGCAGAGAACTGGACTGGAAGAGGAGCAGCTGGGACTAGAACCCGGTGCCCATATGGGATGCTGATGCCACAGGCTGAGGATTAGCCTAGTGAGCCATGGCGCCGGCCCTGCAACACATATTTTTGGATCTGACTATCTAGCATAGACTTGGGAGGAGCAAAGAGGTAAGTGGGGTACACTCTTGAGTCCAGTTATCTATCATGTACTTAGTTCAACCAAGGGAACATAAAGGTAAATCAGATACAAAGGTAAATAATTTTGGAGTCTGAATTTTAATCATGGAGTTGAAAAATCAAAGGAACATAGAGGTATGTGGGATAAACTCCAAGTTCATATATGAAGCATGCCATTGGGAAAAGCAAAGGAACATGGAGGTAAGTGTGATAAAATCCAAAGTCAGTTAATCTAATGATGACTTGGAGAAGCAAGGGAATGTAGAGGTAAGTTGGATAAACACTAGAGTCTAATTTTCTAGCATGGTCTTGGTACAAGCAAAAGAATATGAAGGTAAATGCGAATATCCCTGGGGTCTGATGAACTAGCAAGTGTATATCAAAGGATGTAGAGATTACTGGGATAAACTTGGGGCCTGATTATCTGCTTACACAGAGGAGAAACAAAGG
This sequence comes from Oryctolagus cuniculus, assembly GCF_051225735.1. NCBI lineage: Eukaryota > Metazoa > Chordata > Mammalia > Lagomorpha > Leporidae > Oryctolagus > Oryctolagus cuniculus. Next base: position 97,990,957 of record NC_142867.1, read on the forward strand.
AACTTCAGATATATTAGAAAACATCCTAAGTCTGATTATCTAGCATGTACTTGCAAGTAGCAATGGAATATAGAGGTGAGTGGAATAGCCTATGGAGTCTGATATTCCAGCATGGGCTTGAGAAAAAGCAAAGGGACACAGATGTAAGTTTCTGCAGACTTATCATCTAGCACTGACTTATGACAAACAAGGGAGCATAGAAGCAAATTGTATAAACTCTGAAATCTGATAGTTGAAAATGGAATTGGGAGAAGGAAGGAAACCTAGAAGCAAGTTAAACAAACTCTGAGGACTATTTCTGTCATGAACTTTAGAGAAATAAAGCAACATAGAGGTGAGTTGGTTAAACTCTAGTGTCAAATTGTCTAGCATGGACTTGAGTGAAGCAAACAAACATAGAAATAAGTTGGATAAACATTAGAGTCTTAATATCTAATATCAACTTTGGAGAAGCATGGAACATAGAGGTAGGTGATATACACTCTGAAATCCAGTTATCTGTAATGTGATTATCATGGATATGTGAAAGCAAAATAATTTAAAGATAAGTGTGATAAACCCTGGAGTTCATGATCCAGCATGGCTTTGGGTGAAGCAAAGAACATAGAGGTCAGCCTTGGATAAATCCTGAAAACTAATTATCTAGCATGGATTTGGGAGAAGTAAAGGAATATAGAAGTAAGTGCTACAAGGTCTGAGGTCTGATTATCTAGCATTAAATTTGTTAAGCAAAAAAGCATAGAAGTAATTAGGATAAACGTTGGAATCCAGTTTTCTCATGGATTAGGAGAAGCAAGGTAACATAAAGAGAAACTGTATATACTCTAGAGTCTGATTGAATCGAATGGACTTGGGAACAGCAAAGGAATATAGAGACAAATGGGATAAATCCTGTAGTCCAATACCTAGCATGGACTTGGGAGTAGGAAGTAAAATACTGTAGAGGTAAGTGGTATAAACTCTAGATTCCAATGATCTAGACTGGTGTTGGCAAATTATCTTTTTTTCCAGGTGTCTTATTTTCCTAATTTTCTTTTTTTTTTAACTTTTATTTAATGAATATAAATTTCCAAAGTACAGAATATTGATTACAATGGCTTCCCCCCCATAACGTCCCTCCAACCCGCAACCCTCCCCTTTCCCACTCCCTCTCCCCTTCCATTCACATCAAGATTCATTTTCATTTCTCTTTATATACAAAAGATCAGTTTAGCATACATTAAGTAAAGATTTCAACAGTTTGCTCCCACACAGAAACATAAAGTGAAAAATACTGTTTGAGTACTAGTTATAGCATTAAATCTCAATGTACAGCACACTAAGGACAAAGATCCTACATGAGAAGTAAGTGCACAGTGACTCCTGTTGTTGACTTAACAAATTGACACTCTTGTTTATGGCATCAGTAATCACCCTAGGCTCTTGTCATGAGCTGCCAAGGCTATGGAAGCCCTCTGAGTTCACTGACTCTGATCATTTTTAGACAAGGCCATGGTCAAAGTGGAAGTTCTCTCCTCCCTTCAGAGAAAGGTACCTCCTTATTTTTCAAAATGGGATAAGTGACAGTATTGCAGGGGGTGAGTAGGAGGGATTTCAAGATTGATCAAGGAAAAGTTGTGATCACAAGATGGAAGAAGTATGCACAATCATTCTTCTTGTTCCATGTTATTTTATAATCTATAAGCTTGTTATTTATTTTAAAAACTTTTATTTAAGGTATACAAATTTCATGTAATTCCTATATACAGATTGAGGGACAGTGATACTTCCAAACATACTCTCCTTCCCGTCCTCACTCCCACCTTTCTTCCTCCTCCCTCTCCTATTTCCATTCTTAATTTTAGAAAGATCTATTTTCAGTAAACTTTGCACTCAGATTAACCCTACACTAAGTAAAGACTTCAACAAATAGTATGAAGGAAGAAACACTATTCCTCAACAGTTGAGACAGGGGCTGTAAGCAATTATTGTAAAATGTCGATTTTACTCCTATAGATTATCTCTTAGGTACTCTATTAGTTACCACAGATAGGGGAAAGTGTATGGTCTTTGGGACTGGCTTATTTCACTATGTATAATGGTTTCCAGCTGTTTCCATTTTGTTGCAAATAACAAGATTTCATTCTTTTTACCATTGTGTAGTATTCCATCATGTATATATAACAAATTTCTTTATCTAGTCTGTAGTTGATGGATATCTGGGTTGATTCCGTATCTTAGCTATTGTGAATTGTGCTACAATAAACATGGGGGTACAGATAACTCTTTCATATGCTGATTTCTTTGGGTTTGGGTAAATACACCAGGAGTGGGCGGCTGGATCCTATGGTAGGTCTATATTGAGATTTCTGAGGTATCTCCATACTGTATTCCACAATAGCTGTACTAGTTTACATTCCCACCAACAGCAGATTAGAGTACCTTTTCCTCCACATCCTCGCAAATATTTGTTGTTTGTTGATTTCTGTATGAGAGCCATTTTAATGGGGATGAGATGAAACCTCATTGTGGTTTTGATTTGCATTTCCCTGATGGTTAGTGATCCTGGGCATTTTTTCATGTACCTTTTGGCCATTTGAATTTTCTGTGAAAAGTGCCTGTTCAAGTTCTTTGTCCATTTCTTAACTGGATTGTTTGGTTTGTTGTTGAATTCCTTGAGCTCTTTATATATTGTGGATATCAATTCTTTATAAGTTTCACAGTTTGCAAATATCTTCTCCCATTCTGTTGGTTGCCTCTTCACATTGCTGTGTTCCCTTCACAGTGCAGAAACTTCTCAGCTTGGTGTTATCTCATTTGTCAATTTTGGCTTTGATTGCTGGTGCTTCTGGGGTCTTTTCCAAGAAGTCTTTGCCTATGCCAATATCTTGCAGAGTTTCACCAAAGTTCATCGATTTATGTCTTTGATTCTTTTTGAGTAGATTTTTGTGTATGGTGTGAGGTAGAGGTCTTGTTTCATACTTATGCATGTGGAGATCCAGTTTTCCCGGCACCATTTGTTGAAAAGACTGTCTTGCTCCAGGGATTGATTTTAGCTCCTTTGTCAAAGGTAAGTTAGTTGTAGATGTGTGGATTAATTTCTGGAGCTTCTATTCTGTTCCATTGGTCTACATATCTATTTTTTTTCTACCAATAAAAGGCTATTTTGATTATAAATTCCCTGGAGTATATCTTAAGATCTAGTAATGTGGTGCGTCTGGTTTTTGTTTCTGTTGTATATGATTGCTTTAGCTACTCAGTCTTGTGTTTTCATATGAATTTTAACATCATTTTTTTTCTATATCTGAGAAGAATGTCATTGGTATTTTGACTGGGATTGAATTGAATCTGTAAATTGCCCTAGGTAGTATGGACATTTGATGATATTAATTCTTTCAATCCATGAACATAGATTTTTTTTTCTCCTACACTTCTTTATTTAATGTTTTGTAATTTTCATTGTAGAGATCTTTGACATCCTTAGTTAAATTTATTCCAAGATATTTAATTTTTTTCTCTAGCTGTTGTGAATGGGATTGACCTTAGAAATTCTTTCTCAGACATGTGATTGACAGCATACAAAGGGTATTGAATTTTGTATGTTAATTTTATATCCTGCCATTTTATCAAACTCCTTTGTGAGTTCCAATAGTCTTTCAGTGGAGTCTTTTGGTTCCCCTATATATAGAATCACATCTTCTGCAAACAGGGATAGTTTGACTTCCTCCATTCCAATTTCTATACTTCTGATTTCTTTTTCTTGCCTAATGGCTCTGGCTAAAACTTCCAGGACTATATTGAATAGTAGTGGTGAGAGTGGGCGTCCTCGTCTGGTTCTGGATGTTAGTGTGGAGGCTTCCAACATTTTCTCCATTCAATAAGATGCTGGCTGTGTGCTTGCCATAAATTGCTTTAATTGTGTTGAGGAATGTTCCTTCTATACCCAATTTGCTTAAGGTTTTCATCATGAAAGGATGCTGTATTCTATCAAATGCTTTCCCTGTATCTATTGAGATAATCATATCATTTTTATTCTTCAATTTGCTAATGTGATGTACCAGAGTTAATGATTTGTGTATGTTAAACCATCCCTGCATACCAAGGATAAATCCCACTTAGTCTGGGTGAATGATCTTTCTATATATTGTTGGAATCCCTTTTCTTGTATTTTGTTGAGGATTTTTGTGTCTATATTCATCAGGGATATAGGTCTTTAGTTCTCTTTTTCTGTTGTTTCTTTTTCTGGTTTAGGAATTAAGGTGCTGCTGGCTTCCTGAAAGGAATTTGGGAGGATTCTCTCCCTTTCAATGTTTGGAAAATCTTGAGAAGAATTAGAATTACTTCTTTAAATGTCTGGTAGAATTCAGCAATGAAGCCATTCAGTCCAGGGCTTTTCTTTATTGTGAGGGTCTTTATTACTGATTCAGTCTCTGTCTTGGTTATTGGTCTGTTTAGGTTTTCTGTGTCTTCATGGATCTATTTTTATAGATTGTTCCCATTTCTTCTTGGTTTTCCAATTTGTTGGCATACAACTCTTTGTAATAATTCCTTATTACTCTTTTTATTTCTGTGATATCCTTAGTTGCATCTCCTTTTTCATATCTGATTTTATTGATTTGGATCTTCTCCATCTTGTTTTTTTTGGGATAGTTGGGCCAATGGTGTGTCAATTTTGTTAATTTTTTTTTCAAAAATCCAGCTCTTTTTACTGATCTTTTGTATTTTTTGTTTCAATTTTATTTACTTGTTCTCTAGTTTTAATTATTTCTTTCTTCCAACTAATTTGGGGTTTGGTTTGTTGTTGTTTTCCTAGGTAATTGAGATAACATTGATAGCTCTCTTACTTGGTGCCTTCCAATTTCTTGATGTAGGAACCAATTGCTATGAACTTCCCTCTTCACACTGCTTTTACTGTATTCCATAAGTATGTTTGGTATGTGGTAATGTCATCTTCATTCATTTCCAGAAACTTTTTTTTTTTAAATTTCTCTGTGACACACTGTTCATTCGGGAGCATGTTGTTCAGTCTCTGTGTGATTGTATATGTTCTAGAGATTCTAAAATTGCTAATTTCTATTTTTGTGTGTGTTGTTAATTTCCATTCTGGTCAGGGAAGTTGCATGGTATGATTTCAACTTTTTTGCATTTCCTGAGACTTGCTTTATGGCCTAGCAAATGGTCTGTCCTAAAGAAAGTTCCATGCACTGATTAGAAGAATGTGTCTTCTGCAACTGTGGGATGAAAAGTTCTGTAGATATCAGTTAGGTCCATTAGTCCATAGGGTCTATTAGATCAGGTGTTTCTTTTTTGATTTTATGTCTAGTTGATCTGTCCATTGATGAAGTAGGTGTTAAGTCCTCTATTAATACTGTGTTGGGGTATATTTCTCCCTTTAGATCCATTAATATTTCTTTTTTTTAAGACTTATTTGTTTATTTGAAAGTCAGAGTTTAAGGGGAGGGGAGAGAGGGAGAGGGAGAGGGGAAGGGAGAGGGAGAGGGAGAGGGAGAGGGAGAGGGAGAGAGAGAGAGAGAGAGAGAGAGAGAGAGATCTTCCATCTGCTGGATTACTCCCCAACTGGCCGCAATGGCTGGAGCTGTGCTGATCCAAAGCCAGGAGCCAGGAGCTTCTTCTGGATCTCCCACGTGGATGCAGGGGCCTAAGGACTTGGGCTAGCTTCTACTGCTTTCCCAGGCCATAGCAGAGAGTTGGATTGGAAGTAGAGCAGCTGGGACTCGAACTGGTGCCCATATGGGATGCTGGCACTGCAGATGGCAGCTTTACCAGCTATGCCACAACACTGGCTAATATTTCTTTTAAACTGCCATGTGCCCTAGCATTGGGTGCATATACATTTATTATAGTCACATTATCTGTTGACTTGATCCCGTAATCATTATATAGTCCCTTTCTTTGTCTCTTTTAACAGTTTTTGTATCAAAGTCTATTCTGTCTGATATTAGGATGTCTATATTTGCTCTTTTTGCTTTCCATTAGCAAGAGATATGTTTTACATCCTTTCACTTTCAGTCAGTTTGTATCTTTGTTGGTGAGATATGTTTCTTATAGGCAGCAAATAGATGTGTCTTATTTTTTAATTCATTCAGCCAGTCTGTGTCTTTTAAGTGGAGATAAACGTTACTAGTGAAAAGCAACAACTTGGACCTGCCATTTTTCTGTAAATATTCCCATTGTTTAACTTATAATTTCTTTGTACTTTTACTGGGAAAATTTCTGCCTTCATATTCTTTCATAATGATGACTATCTTTCTTTTTCCTGTGTATAGCACATCCTTAAGCATATTTTGTAATGCTGAATGAGTGGTGTCAAATTTTTTTAATTTCTCTTTGGTGTGGAGAGTATTTTTTCACCTTCATTCATAAATGAGAACTTTTCAGTATACAATATTCTGGATTGACAGTTTTTTTCTCTTAAGACTTGGACTATGTCTTCTATTCTCTGGCCTATAGAGTTTCTGATGAGAAATCAGCTGTTAGTCTAATAGGAGATCCTCTGAAAGTAATCTACTGTTTCTCTCATGCACATTTTACAATCTTTTCTTTATGTTTTATTGTTGAAAGTTTGACTACAGTGCATTGTGGTGCAGATCTTTTTGGGTCATGTCTAGTAGGAGTTCCATGTGCTTCCTGTATTTGGATGTCCCCTTTCTTTTTCTAAATTAAGAACATTTTCTGCTACAGAATATAGGCCTTCTAATCCATTCTCTATTTCCACACATTCAGGAACTCCTAAGACCCATATGTTGGGTATTCGATAGTTTCCATAAATTTCCATCCCTGGTTTTAATTTTTCTAATTTCTTCCTTCTTTTGCTTTCTGCTCTTCCTTCTTTTTGGCTTGAGAAATTTCCAAAGATTTGTCTTCAGATATTCTTTCTTCTGCCTCAACAAGTCTACTGTAAGGCTTTCCACCATATTTTTTATTTGGCATATTAAATTTTTCATTCTAATATTTCACTTTTTTCTCTTCATAGTCTCTTTCATAGGAAAGATTTTCATTCATATCATGTATGGATTTCATGAATTTGCTTCTCATTGCTCTGATTATGATTAATCTTTTGAATTCTTTCAAGCATTTCAATAATTTCCATATTCTAATATTGAAGTGTTTTTGTGTTCCTTTGAGTGAGGGTCACGTTGTCTTCTTTATTCAGAAACAAGTTTCTTGAATTTCTGCATCCTTTGATGTTTTTTTTTTTCTTTTAAGTTGTCTCTATAGTTTAGTGGCGTGTCTGCTCTTTCAGTGTATACCCAGAGAAGTGTACTAGGTGTGGCCAGGGAGGTCTGGGCATTGCTGCAGGGTGGGGCCTGTACCCACAGTGACACCCAAGTTGGTCATGAAAGATATCTTCTTGATAGCAGAAATGGAACATGGTTACCACTGTTGGCATAATTGTACCCTCACCTTTCTTCCAAGGTGATCAATGCCCAGGTGTTATCTCTCACTGGGTGCAAAATTTTTGGTACTTCCATATGAACTGCACAAAGGATCTGTGCACTCCTCAGTGTGAACATGGATCCTGCTGCGAGTAGGGAGCTCTGAGCATGTGGAGCTGCATACAGTGATTGCCTGGAGACCCAGTTACACTCTGCACCCTCTTACGCCATCACATTGTTCCACACTCTCACTCAGCACATAGGGCTCCCACAGTCATAGGGTGCAGAGGATCCACTCCACCTCACGAGCCTGTCCCATCCACAGAGACACTGAGATGTTCCCAGAAGCAGCTGACTGTGGTGCTCCACCAAGGCAGCTTGAGCCCCAGAGCCTGTGATATGTTTAGAGGCTGGGGTCACTTCACAGGCAACATGGGTGCCCAGCCCCCTGTCAATCCTTCCAGCCAGATTCAAACTCAGTAGGGAATGTGGACTTTTCCATCTGGTAAAATCCTTGGTTCACAGGCATGCACAATAGCTGCAGTCCACAGCCCTACTTATTTCACCTTCTTGCCTTTTCCCTGTCCAGTGCCAGGCATGTATGAGAGTCTCTGCAACTGGAGCTGATGATGGAATGGCTCCTTCTCCCTGCCTGTTGGTGGCTGCATGCACCCAAACTGCTGTGGGTGCCTCTGCTGACGAGATGGTGTCTTGTCCCTGTCAGTTGCTGGGCACACACACAAGAGCTGCCACACTACGACCTACCTATGTCCAAAATGGCACCCACCCTTTCTGATCTGGTCGCTGGGTGCCTTTGTTGGGGTGGATAGGGAGAGAGAAATGTGCCACTTTTTTTCTTCACTGGATTAATAGTTGCTCTGTTCCCCTCAAGGCTCTGTTTTGGACTCAAAGACAGTATAGTGCTAGGGTCTCCATCCGGCTCTATCATCATGGCACAGGCTGCTACAGTCTGATCTCACCTTGCCCTCCAAAGCTGCCACTTTCTCCGGCTCTGGGGTGCTGGGATCATCTGTCGTGTCTGTGCTCATTGCTACACATCTCCACCTTCCTCACAGATCCACAGTGTCTCTTCCTTCTGCAGAATCTCCACTGCAGTTTTCCCCTCTGACTCTCCCCTGAGAAGATGTGTTATTTCTTAATGCCTTAATTTGGAGCTAGCAATAAAGTATCTTCAAGACTCAGAATCTGGGACCAAAGTTGTGGTGCAGTGTGTTAAGCCACTGCCTGCAATACTGGCATCCTATATGGGTGCTGGATCCTGTTCCAGTTGTGCCACTTCTGGTACAGCTCCCTTCTAATGCACCTGGGAGGGCAGCAGAAGATGACCCAAATGCCTGGCCCTCTGCACCCTTTTGGAAGACTTGGGTGAAGCTCCACAGCTCTTGGCTTTGGACTGGCCCGGTCCCAACCTTTGTGGCCATTAGGGGAGTGAACTATCAAATGGAAGATCTCTCTCGTGTCTCACCCTCTCTGCATGTAACTCTGTCTTTCAAATAAATAAATAACTCTTTCCAAAAAGACTCAGAGGCCTATGAGGCATATGCTAATATTTCAAAGGCTGTGCCCATTTAGTAATGGAAAGCAAGAATAGATGATATGATTTGTTATTAGTTATGCAAGTTGTTTAGTAGTAGAATGATAACTTGGCTTTTTTTGGTTCATAGTTCTGGCTATCCATAACACTAATGCAGCCAAACATGTTAAAAGTGCAGAGACTTCGTTTTATTTACTTCTTTTGCTAGATATTTGAGGGGAGACTTGGCTTTAGGTGAAGGGAGGACATTGCATTTCCACCCCCAAATATACCAATTCCTCCTTCTTAGTGTTCCCTGAAAGCTAAGGTTTGTACTTCCTCTCCCAAGGTTATCCTTGTGAGATGCAGCTCTGGGCAGGGCCTGATACAAATCTTGGAGTCTGGAGAACTATTTTGGTTGGAGAGCCATCTCCCTTAGAGCCTTGGTAGGGACAGGAACTTTCTTGTTTGAGTGACTTTTAGTAACACTTCAGCTGGTACTGCCCAAGGATTAAGGTCTCAATATCCTTAGGGAAGGGGGTTGAATGACAATATCCTTAATGTTAGATCCAATTAAGGCAGCAACAGACACCACTCAAAGCTGCATTTAGCAAGCTTTTTTTGGCCTGCTACTGTGACTTATTGGCTCAATTATCTACCATGGTTGTAGCCAAGGATGAGGATTTCCTTTTTTCTCACAGTACCCTCAATCATGGATCTGACAGGGACAGCACCTCCTACTACAGCTCATAATAGGTCAGGGGTGACTTTCTCTTGGTGCATTCTCCCTTTTGTTTATTCAGTCCTATAGTTGTTAGGTCTAGCGTCTAGTGGTTGGGCTGACTTCATTCTCCAGGGATTTCAGTGTCTGTGACCCCAAAAGTTATCTCCAGCAGTGTGGTATCACTCAATACTGATGCTATAACTTGGCCAGGCTAATGAGGCACAGGGGAAACCAAGAAAAAAACAGAATTAGATGTAGTGCAAAGTAATGGCACACCAAACTGATGCACAGTCATTCTAAATTTTGAGTTCCAGCCACGTAAGAATGTTCAGGATTGCTTTGCCAATTGATTGTCCTGCTGACAAAACAAACAAACAAACAAACAAAAAACAAAAAAAAACCATAAGAACAAAACAAACAAACTTGTAATATCTTACAATCTTATATCTTAATTTGTGATCACCCAGATTCCATCTTTGCCATCACTTACTTGTATGGAGTTAATTTGAGGAATTTCAGGGCTGAACAAGTTAAAAAATATGACCATGAGGTGGCAGTAGCACACACTTTGACAGGTTTGCAAGGGGGATGGCAAGAGTTGCTTACAGCTAAAGACTGGCAAGGGAACATGTGGGAGAGAGATTCAGAGAGGTACTTCACTTGTCAGGCGATGCCATTCAGCAGCCAGCAGTCTCTGGGACAGAGAGCTTTGGGCCTTTATGGCTTGAAGTTTACCTGTTGCTGTCAAATGTCAGGGGTATGTAAATGAGGGAGCTTCTAAATTACTAGGAATCTGCTTGTTTGGGCAGCTTTAGTGTTAATTGGGTGTGTAAAAATTTTGGGTTAGCACCAATAGGTCCTTGAAATAAATGGTTCTCAGCCTGGAGTGAACAAATAAAAACCTAGGAGCTGATACAGCAAGGCCATCTTTGACTCATTTATATAACCATCGTACCTATTTCTGGGATGTTGATGGGTATTTAATCTGAATTCATGTGAAGCAATAAGCATAATACTTTATGTACAGTAAAGATGCAATAAATAGGGTCAGTATTGTGGCACAGCAGGTTAAGCCACCACCTTCAAAGCTGTCATCCCATATTGGAACAATGATATGAGTCCTGGCTGCTCTCTGGTAATGAGCGTGGGAAGGAAGCAGAAGATGGCCAAATTACTTGGTCCCCTGCCACCCATGTGGGAAACCTGGATGGGCTTTCTGGCCCCCGGTTTTGGTTTGGCCCCATCTCAGTCCCATTGCAGACATTTGGGAAGAGAACTAGCAAGTGGAAGATGTCCCCACCCCAGTAACTGCTCTTCAGATAAATAAGTAAATGAATCTTTAAAAACAGGAAGTAATAAGAATCTCGATTTTTCTTCTCCTTCTTCTTTTTATTATCTTATTATTCTTCCACTGCTTTCCCAGGTGCATTAGCAGGAAGCTGGATCAGAAGTGGACTGGCTGGGACTTGAACTGGCACTATGATATGGGATGCTGGAGTTAGAAGTGGTGACTTAACCCACTGTACCACAACACCAGCCCTGATACCACACTTTTTAAACCATTCATCCTGGGTCTAAACCTAAGTTGATCCTATACTTTGGCTGTTGTGTATAGTGCTGCAGTGAACATGGAGTATGGGTGTCTCTTTCATATCCTGAAGAAGTACTCTCTTACTGTCATACTCTGGCCATATGAAGCTTAAGAAAGAGAGATAACAAGACAAATATCAAAACTGAATAAATAATCAGCTAGTAGTCCTTAGTGGTTATTGAAGGACAACCAAGGAAGACACACAAAAAATATGCTGTTCATCAATAGAACTTCAGATTTTTTTTCTTTTAGCTTAGATGTAATGTGGTTCTAGTTGTTGATTTGTGAATTTGCTAGTGAGAAGCAATTCATAGAAACACAAATTATCTCTGAGAAATTGACTTTGTATTTTCTATGAATTTTAGGACTATTGAATGATGCATGTCTCCTCATCCTCCTCCAACCTTTGGTATTTTTTATTTTATTTTATTTTATTATTATTATTTTTTTTTGACAGGCAGGGTGGACAGTGAGAGAGAGAGAGACAGAGAGAAAGGTCTTCCTTTGCCGTTGGTTCACCCTCCAATGGCCGCCGCGGCCAGCATGCTGTGGCCGGCGCACCGCGCTGATCCGATGGCAGGAGCCAGGTGCTTTTCCTGGTTTCCCATGGGGTGCAGGGCCCAAGCACTTGGGCCATCCTCCACTGAACTCCCTGGCCACAGCAGAGAGCTGGCCTGGAAGAGGAGCAACCGGGACAGAATCCGGAGCCCCGACCGGGACTAGAACCCGGTGTGCTGGCGCCACAAGGCAGAGGATTAGCCTAGTGAGCTGTGGCGCCGGCCAACCTTTGGTATTAAAACATGCTCATAAGTATATCACAAAATCCTGTTTTGGTGATTGTTACATAAAATAGCCTCATATACAGACTATTTGCCATTGTGTTGTGAAATAACTATACTTTATTATGTGGTAGTTTGCTAAGTATATTTCCTAAAAAACTGTAACACATTCTATATTTCCCCCCAAAAAACTGTAACACATTCTATCTATTCTACAAAGAGACAGCTGGCTATGATCTGTATCAGACCTTGAACATAAAAGTAAAATGTCATGGCTCATCAAAACCAAATCCTAGGTATCAATATTGCCCTGTTGCTTGAGAAGTATGCTATCTGGAGTTTAAAAAGACATATTCAGAAAGATATTTTTTGTGAGAATTCAAAGAGAGCTATTTCTAATCCTTTGAGTTTCTTGTGTATAATTTACTGGACCATCCAAAAATGTTAGCATTATAAGGAGCAATGTGGTACACCAATCACATCCCCTAACAAAGAAATGCTTTTCGTCCTTTTACAGGAAATTCATCTTTCTTTTTTATGGACTATGGTACAATAATTTGACACATAATATAAACTGACCAAATTATATAATTAGCATAATTAGCATTTGTTTCCTTATATTTCTTTTGTGTTTGGAGCACATGAACTCAACTCTTTCAGTTCTTCGTACAGTATATAATAAATCATTGTGGACTATAATTGTCCCAGAGTGTTAGGAACTTTCTCTTACTGTTTTGGTATCCATTATCAAATTTCCCTCTATCCTCCCTGCTTGCACCTTCCGAGGCTATTGTAATCATTAAGATCAGATTGACTTTTTTTGTTTTTAACTTCCACCTATAAGAGAGAACATATGGTATCTGTATTTTTATGTCTGGCTTATTTCAATTAGCATAAAGATCTTGAGGTCTATACACTTTGCCCAAATGTCAGAATTTCATTCTTTTTCATTCTCTCTCTCTCTTTCTCTCTCTCTCCCTCTTTAAAGATTTATTTCTTTATTTGAAAGGAAGAGTTACAGAGAGGCAGAGGCATAAAGAGGGAGAGAGGTCTTCCACCCACTGGTTCACTCCCCAAATGGCCACAACAGCCAGTGCTGGGCCAATCTTAAGCCAGGAGCCGGGAGCTTCTTACAGGTCTCCCACAAAGATTCAGGGGCCTAAAAACTTGGGCCATCTTTTATTGCGTTCCAAGGCCTTTGGCAGGGAGCTGGATCAGAAGTGGAGCAGCTGGGACTCAAACTGGTGTCCATATAGGATGCTGGCACTTTAGGCCGTGACTTTACCCACTACACTATAGCACCAGCCCTCATTCTTTTTTATACCTGAATAATATTCCATTGTGTATTTATACATTTTCTTTCTTTAAAAAATGATTGATTGATTGATTGATTTGAATGACAGATTTAGAGAGAGAAGGGTCAAGACAGAGTGAGAGCAAGAAAGAGAAAGAGAAAGAGAGGGAGAGAGAGAGAGAGATCCATTGATTCACTTCACAAATGCTCACAACAGCTAGGTCTGGTACATGCTAAAGTCAGGAGCCAAGAACTCCATCCTGGTCTCCCACATGGGTAGCGCTGAGCCAAGTACTTTGGCCATCTTCTGCTTTCCCAGGTGCATCAGCAGGAAGCTGAATCAGAAGTATAGTAGTTGGGACTTGAACTCTGATATGGGATACCAGTGATGCAAATGGCAGCTTAAACTGCTGTACCACAACACTGGCCATGGTACCACATTTTCTTTATCCATTCATCCATTGGTAGACACTTAATTTGATCCCATATCTTGGCTATTGTGTATAGTGCTGCAATGAACATGGGAGTGCATGAGTCTTTTTTTAAAAAATTTTTTTTTAAGATTTACTTTTTTATTTGAAAGAGTCACACAGAGAAGGAGAGGCAGAGAGAGAGGAGAGGTCTTCTATCCACTAGTTCATTCCCCAATTGGCTGCAATGGCCGGAGTTGTGCCAATCCAAAGCCAGGAACCAGAAGTTTCTTCCAGGTCTCCTACGTGGGTGCAGGAGCCTAAGGACTTGGGCCATCTTCTACTGCCTTCCCAGGCCATAGCTGAGAGCTAGATTGGAAGTGGAGCAGCCGGGATTCAAACTGGCACCCATATGGGATGCTGACACTGCAACCAGAGGCTTTACCCCTTATGCCACAGCACCGGCCCCACATGTGTCTCTTTCATTTCTTTTGAGTACACATCCAGGAGTGACATAGCTGGGTCATTGCAGATCTTTATACTATTGTCTACGATCATTGTACTACTTTGATTTCATACCAACAGTATATAATGGTTCCCTTTCTCTACGTCTTTGCCAGCATACATTTTCTTGTCTGTTTTTTTTTTTTTAAATTAAGATCCATTCTAACTCGAGAAAAATGATACCCATTGTTCTTCTGATTTGCATTTCCCTAGTGGCCAGTGATATTAAGGCTTTTTCACAAATTTGTTGGTCATTTGTGTTTCATTTTCTGAAATGTATATTCAGAACTTTTTTCTTTTTCTTTATTTTGTTAAGGTAAATAGATATCACATATTTCTTATACACAGTTTAGGAACACAGTGATACTTCCCTCCCTATGTATGCTCCCAACCTTACTCCTCCTTCATCTTTTTTCCCTATCTTAATTTTTACAAAAATCTACTTTCAGTTTAATTTATTCTCATAATATTAACCCTACATTAAGTAAAGAGTTCAACAAATAGAAATATAAAACTCTTTATTTCAATACTAGAGACAAGGGCTATAAACAATCATTGAATCTTAAAATGTCAGTTTCACTCCTATACCTTACATTTTTAGAATCAAATCAGAATTTTTGGGTATATTTTATTTTTGTTTTTTAAAATTTTAATTTAGAATTTAATTAGTTTTAGCAGAATCATTGTTATTTGTAGATACAATTAGGAACAGAATAATATTCCCTTCCTCTTTCTCTCTCTCCCCCTCTCATCCTCCCACCCTTTTTCCAACTGGATCAGTTTTTTGGTTGTTGAATGTTTTGAGTTCTTTACATAATCTATATATTAATCCTATTTCATGATTATGAGTAGTTTGCTAAAAAAAAAGTTCTCCCTTTCTGTTAGTTGTCTCTTACCTCTGTGGTTTGTTTCCTTTATGTGTGGAAGCTTCTTAGCTTTCTTTAATCCTATTTGTCTGGCTTTGCCTTTGTTGTCTTCTTTAATTTGTCTAGTTTTGTCTTTGTTGTCTGTCCTTTTGGGTCTTATCCAAAAAATCCTTGCCTATATTAATGTCAATGTTTTCCCTCTATGCTTTCTTATAGTATTTTCATAGTTTTAGAACTTATATTTAAGTATTGGGTCCATTTTGAGTTGATTTTGGTACAAGATGGTAGGTATTGGAGAATTTAGTTTCAGTCTTCCAGTCTTCTGCATATAGTTATCTTGTTTTCCCAGCATTATTTATGGAAGAGGTTGTCCTTTCTTCAGTATATATTTTTGGCACTTTTGTTGAGAATTAGTTGGCTGTACATATGTGGATTTATTGCTGTTATCTTGTCCCTGTTCTTGGGCTGTCTTTCTGGTTGTTGCTGTTTGTTTTTGTCATTACCATGCTGCTTTGGTTTTTATAGTTCTATATTGCGTTTTTTTTATTTTTGATAGGCAGAGTGGACAGTGATGAGAGAGAGAGACAGAGAGAAAGGTCTTCCTTTGCCGTTGGTTCACCCTCCAACCGCCGCCGTGGCCGGCGCACCACGCTGATCTGAAGCCAGGAGCCAGGTACTTATCCTGGTCTCCCATGGGGTGCAGGGCCCAAGCACTTGGGCCATCCTCCACTGCACTCCCTGGCCACAGCAGAGAGCCGGCCTGGAAGGGGGCAACCGGGACAGAATCTGGTGCCCCGACCGGGACTAGAACCCGGTGTGCTGGTGCCACAAGGCGGAGGATTAGCCTATTGAGCCGTGGCACCGGCCATCTATATTGTGTTTTGATAATGTGTGATACCTCTAGCTTTATTCTTTTTGTTCAATATTCCTTTGCCTATTCTGGGTCTTTGGTACTTCCACATATTTTTGGTGGTTATTTTTTCTAGTCTTCTGAAGAATGTCATAGGAATTTTAATGAGGATTTCATTGATTCTGTAAATTGCTTTAGGCACTATGGACATTTTAATAATTTTAATTATTTAATTCTTCTATCCACAAAATGGGAGGTCTTTCATTTTTGTGTATGTATTCAATGTATTTTCATTAGTGTTTTGTAATTCTCATTGTATAGGTATTTTATATCCTTGGCTAAATGTACTCCTGTTCCAGGTTTTCTATTTAATTTTTGGTAACTGTTTGAGATTAGTGTTACAATTTTTATCTCAGAGAGCTTGTGTGCAAAAATTCTAGTGATTTGTATTATTGATTTTGTGTCTTGCAAATTTTACTGAATTTGTTTATTAGCTCCAAAAGTCTTTTACTGGAATCTGGGTTTTTCTAGGTATCAACTTGTATCATCTGCACATAGGGATAATTTGACAGCCTCTTTGTCTACTCTAATCATTCTTGATGACTCATTTTAATACTTAAAAATGAATGCAGTGGCCAGCCCTGTGGTGTAGCAGATAAAGCCACCGTCTGCAGTGCTGGCATCCCATATGGGCACTGGTTCGAGTTCCAGCTGCTCTACTTCCTATCCAGCACTCTGCTATGGCCTGGGAAAGCAGTAGAAGCTGGCCCAAGTCCTTGGGCCCCTGCATCCATGTGGGAGACCGGTAGAAGTACCTGGCCATTGCTGCCAACTGGGGAATGAACCAGCAGATGGGAGATTTTCTCTCTCTCTCTCTCTCTCTCTTTGCTTCTCCTCTCTCTATGTAACTCTGACTTTCAAATAAATAAATAAATCTTTAAAAAATGAATGCAACCAATATTTCCCAACGTACTGCAACCAGACTTTCTGCCCTTCTAAGATTACATGCTAAGTGGCTACTTTGGAAAGAACAAATTCTCGGGAGAACTGGGCTTAGCAGGTTTTCTGAAAAATCACACACAATTTAAACCCAATTCACACCTGCATGCACTTACTTTCCTGGAAAATGGAGTTAGGGAAACAGCTCAGATTTGAAAACAAAATGGGGCATGATTTATATAAGAATTACCATCATTTAACCTTTTTAATCCTTATTTTTCTCATCTGTTAAATACTAATGTAAACCAAGTATCTTGAATAAGATAGGATATATATTAGCTGCAGTATGGCCATAAGAAGTTGCAAACATGTAAAAAGAGAACTTTTTAAAAAATGAGTTAAATTCACTCCCTGGAGAAAGGACAGTTTTTTTTTTTTTTAAACAAATGATGTTGGGATAATTGATCTCTGCATGCAGAAATATGAAACTAGATCCCTATCTTATACTCTATACAAAAATCAACTCACAATGGATCCAAGATCTAAATCTAAAACTTGAAATCATCAAATTACTGGAGAAAATATAGGGAAAACACTGCAAGACATGGGCATAGGCAAAGACTTTTTTGGCTAAGACCTCAGCAGCCCAGGCAAAAAGGAAATAGACAAATGGGAGAAAACAACACTCTGATGAACATCCCCAACTTCTTGTCTCATAGTTCCATACTATGTAATTATTAACAGGCATCTGCTGTTGCAACCAGTTTCACATTCACACTAATCTGGAGTTCAATTTTAATGGAGCCTTTAGAGTAAAGTTTACAAACACAGAGCCATTTATTCACTGAGATGCAGAGTATGATCCAAGAGCATATGCATGTGGTTCAGGAAGATATGAGTGTTCGTTATTGAAGACTTCACTGTATATTCAGATATGCATTACCTGAACTGGCACAATACTGTTTATAGAATAAAAGTAAAATAGTCCATAGTTTCAAATGTTTCATCAAGAAAAAATATATAGAAAGAGAAAGTATACATGTTACAGATGGTAATTCTTGCCTAGAGGCAGAGGAATTATATGCATTCATTGTACTATTTGTTTAAATTTGAAATTATAATATTAAAAAATTTTGAGGCTGCCTCTGTGGCATAGTAGACTAAGCTTCTGCCTATGATGCCGGCATCCCATGTGGGCACCAGTTAGTGTCCCAGCTGCTCCTCTTCTAATCCAGCTCTCTGCTGATGGCTTTTGAAAGCAGTGGAAGATGGTCCACGTGTGTGGGCCGCTGTACCTGTGTGGGAGACCTGGCAGAAACTCCTGGCTCCTGACTTCGGATCAGCCCAGCTCTGGCCATTACAGCCATTTGGGGGAGTGAACTCACAGGTGGAAGACCTTTCTCTCTGTAACTCTATCTTTCAGATAAATAAAATCTTTTTAAAAAATTTTTAAGAGTATTTCATTGAAGTAATAGGGGTTGTGTGGAACTGCACAAAATTATCTTGAAATTTAGCCTTACAAGGTTTATTACTATAATGAGAATAGATTCAGATACAATTCTAAGAATATGACTATATTTCCTACCCTCCCTCCCTCCAATTCCCTCTCCTTCTTTCCTATCTTTTTCCTTTAACTTTTGCAATAACAGAATTTCATTTCAATTGACTTTATAAACACAGGCTTGATCCACTACTAACCATATGTTAAACAAGTAAAAAGTAGAAATACCACTGTTCCACAGGAGCATAGACAAGAGCTAAAAATAATCATCAAATCATAAATGTCAGCTTCTTTCTTTTATATATTTTTGTATTCCATATTAACTACCACACATCAAAGAAAACATGATATTTATGTTTTAGGGACACGTTTATATCATAGTAGGAGACACAGCTGATTATCAGGGTATGGATCAGCTACACTAGCAACTACAAACTGATACATACAGCAGGCCAGGTCCTGTGGTAAGAACTACAGATATTTAATCCTCCCAGTATCCAAAGCATATCATTCAAATCTCCTATAAATTTGTAAAGATAAATAGCTCTATTTTATAAATATGCAAATATTCAATCTAGGCTAGGCAAAGTTGCAGAGCCAATAAGTAACCCAGGTTTACTCCAGAACAAGGATATTATATAGCTCAGATTTAACAGCCAGAAAAAATGATACTGGTCATCACAAAACATGTTAAGAAGTATATTTCAGTGTGGGTATTAACAAACGAAAATAATTAGACCAATTCAACTATACATGAAGGTAATAGTGTGTGCAAGTACTAACAGAGGGACAATTAGAACAGGAACATGCACACATATTTGCACACAATGTATATATGTATCATTAGATTTCTTCTCCTGTGATTTAGCCCTGGCTAGTTTAAACATGGTATTGTTTCTATCAGTTCTTGAACAAAAGTGAGGGAAACCAGAACAAATATATTAGACTCCAGTGAGGGCATTGTGGTGCAATGAGTTAAGTTGCCTTTTGGCATGCCTACATCCCACATCTAAGTACCTGGAATCACGTCCTGACTCCTTTGCCAATCTAGTTACTTGGTAATGCACCTGGGAGGCAGCGGATGATAGTTTGCTTGAGTCCCTGCCACCCACACTGGAGACTTGGGTGGAGTTCTTGGATCCTGGCATCAGACTTGCTTAGTTCCCACTATTGTGAGCATTTGGGAAGTTAACTGCAGATGAAAGACTTCTTTTATTCTTCTGACCTTTTAATGTTCTTGTTTGGAGATAACAGGCCCAGAAAAAACTGGCACAGAAATAATTTATTTCCATATCTTTATCTTTGGAAAATCACTAGCAACTCTGAAAAATATAAATTAGCTGGTTTCTTCAATTGAGAGCTCCTTAGTTTGGCACCAAATGGAATAGTGACTTTTCACTTTACCTAACTACCATATGATAGAGAGACTAAATCAGCAGCAAAAATGTTATTTTCTTTGTCATTTAAGTTATTTGCAATGTTGTTCTTCTAAATTTGTCACTGTTATTTAACTTTTATAGTTTTTTAGTCTTAAAACAATCTCATATTCCCCAGTGGACCATAGGGAGTTCGGGGAGGTGGGAGCAGTTCTGCTTTCATCTCTCTATTTTTGGATCCATGTTTTCTTTCTACTGAGGATGCTGGATTATAGAGATCTTTGTTTCAATGGAAAAGGGAGATGACTCTCATCCTTGCAAAATGTTACCTCCCATATTGTGCTTAAGTTGTTTTCAGACAAGAGGTTCTAATGATGGTTGAGAGTGTCTAGGTGAAAGGGAATGTGATACAACTAATGAATCCAATGAAAATGGAGTCACTCTTGTACTTCTTTTTCTGTAAAGTAGTCCCTGGTCTGATATTATTTCGGGTGCCTTATCACTGGGTTAATGTTCTGTAAGCCTTAGGAGTATGGCACTGACAGAGGCCCAGAGAATACAAATGACAAACCTACAACTGGAGTAGGGTCCTTCTGCTTTCTGAGAATAAACTATTATTTAATTGTCTCATTGATCTCCTTAAGAAATGATACTGTATTGGTGACTCATTGTGATGTTTTTTGCATGTAGATTGGACTTCATGAAGCAACATTGGGCCAATAAGGCTGTTGGATCCATGTGTAATTCCAATCTTTGTTGCCATTGTCCCTTTATTCATATATTTATTGAGTCAATGTTGATGTAGTCAATGACAGAAGATAGATGACAAGAATTTTCTGAGACATATTGTCTATTTGGGATTTTAGTATCTCTGCCATTGTTGATGTTCCTTGGAAGGCATTAACATGTGATACAGAGACCTTCACACTTTCTGTGTATTCATCCAAGTGTATCTACTTCATACCTCGCTGTCAGCCAGTCCTTTTTTTATGATCCCTTACTAAAAGGCCAGGCCATTTTGCCGCTGCCAATGATTCAGTACATATTCTAACTGTGGACAATTTTTCTTTCTGCACAGAATGGTTGATCAGATGTACCAGTGAAAATTACCCAGCAGGAAGATTTTTTTATCAACACTGTCAATGCAGAAGTGTGAGCATCACCACAGCAGTCACTTTTTGTCTGCAGGAGATATATTCCAAGATGCCCAGTGGGTGCCTAAAACTGCAGACAGTTCCAAACTTTATGCATACTATGTTTTTCCTATACATACAGACATACATGCACTCATCAATACGTAAATTTAATTCATCTTAAGCACTTATTCACTGTGGTCACAACTTTTACAGTTTGAAGTATGACAACAAAACTAGCATCATGTTGTTTTCTCTTCTATTTCATGGATAGAAGATTTATTCTTAGCATATATCTCAGCAACCTTAGCATGTGACTTTATTTTATTTTCATATTAAGTTAAGAATTTTCATCTTTTTCATTTAAAGGAAACATTTTACAGTTTCTTTTTGGCATATCCAAATTGCCAACATCTTTATTCTTACTTTGGGAACATTATTAGGTGAAATAGAGACAAATGAGCTGATTTGTTAAGTGACTGTTAAATGACCAACAGGCAGATAATGTATACAGTGTGGATATCTTGGAAAAAGGCATGATTCACATCCTGGGGTGGGAAGTAGATGTCATTATACTGCTCAGAAAAATGCACAATTTAAAGTTTATGAATTGTTATTTCTAGAATTCCCCATTTTGTATCTTTAAACCACAGCTGACTGTGGGCAGCTCAAAGCAAAACTAATGGGGAACTACTGTATTACTTTCTAAAATTCTGCTGGCATCAGCCTAAGAGGATTTACTCTCTCTGCCACAGGAAATATAAAACCATGAAGAAGTAAAGTCCTTTCTGTCTCCTATAAGCAGGCATAAGGTTGCTCTTCCTCCAGCAACCTGCTTGGGTAGAAGTCAACACTGAGCTATCTGGCAAAGAAGAGTCCTTGGCAGAGTCTGAACTCTAATATCAGAACAGCATTGAAGTGTGGATTTTGGAGCTGAGCGTAGATAACATAATAACTGGAACAATTAATATTTCTGTATCTCTTTAGTCATGGACTATTTATACAATCTGGAAATTAGAAGAATCGCATATAAAGAATCAACAAAACAAGAGCAAACTGTGTCATGAGATTAGAAGTCTCCTTCAAAGCACACACCTTCTGTAACGGTACTTGCCCTTTTACCCTAAAGCTGCTGGACATTAGGGATATGTATGAGACTAGCAGAAGTAGGCATAGTATGGTGGTATGGAAAAATGAGTAGGCTAGAAGAGGTTTTCAGTTATTTAAGAAGATACCTGTGGGAAAACATAGCAAAAGCTCACCAAGCAGAAAGACATCCCCTACAGCAGAGAGGCTGCAGAGCAGCAGGTAGCTGCTCTGGTCTATTGTGAGAATGAGTGGTCTATAGCAGGTTGTCAGAGGTTTGAGAAGGTTAACTGTGGGACAACATAGCAATAAGGGCAGCAAGTAGAAAGATGTTCCTTATAGCAGAGAGGCTACAGAGCAGTAGATAGCAGCTGTGATTGATTATGAAGACACATCTCATGGAAGATATTCATCCTGGGTTCACTCATGCACCAAACATAACTGAGCATGACAGAGATACCAGAACTGGGACATTCCTGCCCAATGCCAGACCTCGCTAATGGATAATATTTGTTCTAGGGCTTCCCATTGGCTTAGGCAGGAAATTCTTAAAGCTTTCCCATATTTCGAGTCTCTTCTATGCCCGTTCGTTCCCTTTCCTCTCACATATGAATTTGTCACACGTGTATCACAGTCTGTCACTTGCCCCACTTACTCCTTCGTAAGATAAACTTGTATGTTTAAGTTCATTCTACAGTATGCTTTCAGTCATATCTGAATTGACATATCCTGCAATTCAAAATTTATTTGGAATAGTCCCCAATCATTTCATCTCATCTCTCCCTGTAACAATTTCTTGAAGATACAAGGAGTCCAGACTCTTCATCCCAAACTTTGTACTATTTTTTATTGGGGGAAGAAATTATAAAACAGTAAAAACAGAAATGAAATTGAAATCTCATTAAATTGTATATTCAAAAATAAAAATATAGTGTCTACTAGAGCAAAATGGCCAATATATATTAAGAGATATAAACCAATGTAAGTGACATATTCATGAGAAAACAGGAGAAAGAAAAGCAAAAGAAGTTAGAAAATTTCTCACAGCCAGTCATTGAATGATGACCTTGGAAATTCTATCTAATAAAGTTTAATTTTAAATTAAAGAGATGCCAAGAATAAAGATCTACATGGATACTAATATTTAATATGAATACCTTTAAACTTGCAGATGATATAATTCTGGCAATAACAAAAGAAATACCAACATTTGAAGTGTATGAAGATTATCCTTGGAACAAGAAACAATACACAATAAAGTACAAAGTCATATAAGACAGAGGAATAAAGAAAAAAATGTTACTGAAGATATAAAAAGGGAGAATGGTCCAGTGACAGTAATTGGTATTTACTTCAAAAGGTACACAGCAATTGGAAAATAGGAAAAAAAAATAAATGGATATATGTAGGAGTATATTTATCATAGGAAAATAGACAAGTCCTATCAATCAGATTCTTTGGCCAATTTACTTATATCACAGTGATACATAGCTCCCACCAATAGATACATCATTTCATTGAAGGTGGCATTTTTCATGACACTATAGAAAAGCAATGGAAACTTGGAGATAGATAATCTTTCACTCTCCAAGAAAAAAGCTAGGAATTATCCTTTGGTTGTCATTTGTTCTTTTTATCTGCTACACAATTAGCAGATTTGGAAATGAAAATAAATCCTTTAAAGTATGACTATCCAATGGAAATACTTTGGGGAAAGAATGCTCAGAAAAGAAAGGATATTTAAAAGCCAAAAAGGGAAACTTTTAAAAAATTGTGGAGATAGTGGCCAAGTTTAGGAGCAAGATTGAGGTCCTATGATAGGACAAATAGAAAGGTATTGTCAAGGGGGTCCTATTCTTAGAAGATGACCAACTCAAACATGTGACAATGAAAAGATCTCTCAGGGGCTGCAGGGAACTGATTTAGGATCCAGTGAGTATGTCTTGCAGAATATCTTACCTAAATTCTCTTAATAAAAGGCAAGACAAAATCCAAGGCAGGAGAGAGACAGTAAAGAGAATGTCACAGGTGGTAGTAAAGTCAACAACAAATCCTCACTGGATCATTTCAAACACAAGAGAATTGGAATTAGTTGATGAGGATTCTGAAGGACAAAAATGGAACAGAAAGGATTAACTGAAGATGATTCTGGGTCTTAGTATAAAGGAAAGAATAAGTATGAGCAGAGTTCATCTGGGGAGTTTGACTTCGTGGAATGAGGGGAACATGAATGTCTATATAAGAAGGTGAATGAAATACACAGATGAAAAAGAGAACACATAAAAATATGATGGTAAACTGAATGAAATGAGAACAATGACAAATTGGCTGTAAGAAACTGATGTTCAGTCTTTGTGGAAATTTAGTTTACATCAGATCCTGAAGAAATTTTGAAAATGTTAGGGGGAAAATTCATTGAATTCAACAAATATTTGAATCTTTGTGTCTGACTCAATCTTGAGTATATACCAATGAACGAGACTACCTCCCTAAGATGCAATTCGCATATGTAAACCCTCAGGACAGTACAGTGATTCATTCTCTGGAAAGAAGTGTATGCATTTTATATTTTTGAATTAGTACAAATTCAGTTGCATAAAACAATTCAAATTTATGTTTATATAGTTCAGAAATCTGAAGTAGGTCTCACTGAAGTAAAATCAAAGTAAGTGTTGGTGGGGCTCCTGGGTTTCACAGGAGCCTATAGGAAAAGCCATATTTTTGCCTTTTCTAGCTTTTTGGGGCTGCCTAATTGCTTGGGCTTTTGGTGCCCTTACCTCTTCAAAGCAAGAGGTGATTTGTTGAGTCTTGTGCTGAATCACTCTAATGGCTGTCCTGACTTCCTCTTCTACTTACAATGAACTTAGGGTCTACCTCTTGCCCTCCTCTTGTACCTGTAGGTTTGTAGCAGTCCTTAAACTTTTTTTCAATAACTTCTATAATAGGGGCATCTGATTAGAAATTTCAATCTGTAACTTTGATTTTTTTCCTCATCACATAAAATAACATTTTCCACAGACTGGAGCTTAGAACATGGTCATTACTCTGCCTACCACATGAGCCTACTTATAGGATATGGAGAGAAAAGAGTTTATTTGTTCAACCAGTATTTATTGAATAGCATTCCATGCCTGGCATGTTTTGAGCATTTTGTTCTATAAATTATGAGAACTTATTAGAAGCTTTTATATTGGAAAGGATGTGATAGGCTGTGTGTTTCAGAGATTAATTTTGGTTTCAATATACAAGTCATATTAGAAGTAGAGGATAGATCACAGAGACAGAAGCCAGAGAGGGAAGTATTGCAGTAATACAGAGGAAAAATGAAGATTCTGAGATAAAGAGGCACAATCTAAAATATAAAAAAGAAAGTTGAATTGATTTCAGTTTTTTTAATCTGCGAACCTGTGGAGTTTGACATAGTTGTAGGATATCTGCCCAAAAGTGTTCAGTAGTTATCTTTATCTAAAAACTTGCACTGGAAATACCATTTTATTTCAGTTGGCCTATAACAGAGGAGAAATTACCACTGCCAGTTCTTTTGTGTGGTCTTCCTATTTTTTCCAAAGGTGGAGTAGGGAGAACTTCAGTAATGATGCAGATTCATCACATTGTATTGTAATATGGACTCATGTGGTGTTTTCAGTTGTTGTTTGACATTTTTAGCACATAGAATAGAAAACTGAGAGTAATTCTCTAGCAAAGGTTTTATTAAGAGAATGATTCTGGATTACTGGGGGCTCTTCCCAGTTCATCCATGATTTGAAGGAGAGTTTGAGAAGAGAAAATGTTTATTAAACATAAACAAAAAGAAAGTATGTGTTCAGGCAATTCCTTGGCTGAGAAAGAACTGCTAAGATCAATCCCATTCAGATGTCCTAAACAGCACTCTGGCCTCAGAATCAGCCCTAAAGGCATTCAGATCTGGCTGAAAAGCCCATGAAAGTATTTCAGGCATGGAAAGCCAAGACACTCTGGCAAAAAACAAACAAACAAAAAACAAACAAACAACAACAAAACAAACCTAAATGAAAGATCTCTGTGAGTGAGATTCCAGTGGAAAGAACAGGTCTTCAAAGAAGGAGGTACCTTTCTCTGAAGGGAGGAGAGAACTTCCTCTTTGACTATGACCTTGTCTAAATAAGATAAGAGTCGGTGAACTCAAAAGGCTTCCATAGCCTTGGAAACTCATGACTGGAACATAGGGAGATTACTGATGCCATAAACAGGAGTGTCAATTTGTAAAGTCAACAACAGGAGTCACTGTGCACTTATGCCTCATGTAGGATCTCTGTCCTTAATGTGCTGTACATTGAAATTTAATGCTATAATGAATACTCAAACAATATATTTCACTTTGTGTTTCTATGGGGGTGCAAACTGTTTAAATCTTTACTTAATGTATACTAAACTGATCTTCTGTATATATAGAAAATTGGAAATTAATCTTGATATGAATGGAAGGGGAGAGAGAGTGGGAAAGGGGAGGATTGTGGGTGGGAGGGAAGTCATTGGAGGGGGGAAGCCAATGTAATCCATAAGCTGTACTTTGGAAATCTATATTCATTAAATAAAAGTTAAAAAAAAACAAAGTGAATTACAGACTCAATACATCCTATCAAAAAAAAAAAGATCAATCCCATTAACAATAGCTACAAAAACAATCAAATACCTAGGAATAAACTTAACCAAAGACATCAAAGAATTACAAAATCTTTTTTTTTTTTAAATATTTTATTTATTTATTTGAGAGGAAGAGTTATAGAGAAAGGGAGTGACAGAGAGATTTTTTTTTTTTTTGACAGGCAGAGTGGACAGTGAGAGAGAGAGACAGAGAGAGAAAGGTCTTCCTTTGCCGTTGGTTCACCCTCCAATGGCCGCCGCTGCAGCCAGCGCACCGCGCTGATCCGATGGCAGGAGCCAGGAGCCAGGTGCTTTTCCTGGTGTCCCATGGGGTGCAGGGCCCAAGCACCTGGGCCATCCTCCACTGCACTCCCTAGCCATAGCAGAGAGCTGGCCTGGAAGAGGGGCAACCGGGACAGAATCCGGCGCCCTGACCGGGACTAGAACCCGGTGTGCCGGCGCCGCAAGGTGGAGGATTAGCCTATTGAGCCACGGTGCCGGCCAGAATTACAAAATCTTAAAGAAAGAGAGGAGGATACCAAAAAATGGGAAAATCTTTCATGCTCGTGGATTGGAAGAATCAACATCATCAAAATGTCCATTCTCCCTAAAGCAATTTATAGATTCAATGCGATACCAATCAAAATACCAAAGACATTCTTCTCAGATATGGAAAAAATGATGCTGAAATTCATATGGAGGCACAGGAAACCTCGAAACTAAAGCTCTTATACAACAAAAACAAAGCTGGAGGCATCACAATACATACTACAGGGCAATTGTAATCAAAACAGCATGGTACTGGTACAGAAACAGATGGATAGACCAATGGAACAGAATTGAAACACCAGAAATCAATCCAAACATCTACAGCCAACTTATCTTTGATCAAGGATCTAAAACCAATTCCTGGAGCAAGGACAGTCTATTCAATAAATGGTGCTGGGAAAACTGGATAAAAACGTGCAGAAGCATGAAGCAAGACTCCTACCTTACACCTTACACAAAAATTCACTCAACATGGATTAAAGACCTAAATCTACAACCAAACACCATCAAATTATTAAAGAACTTTGGAGAAACCCTGCAAGATATTGGCACTGGCAGACTTCTTGGAAAAAACTGCGGAGGCACAGGCAGTCAAAGCCAAAATTAACTATTGGGATTGCATCAAATTGAGAAGTTTCTGTACTGCAAAAGAAACAGTCAGGAAAGTGAAGAGGCTACCGACTGACAGAATGGGAGAAATATTTTGCAACCGATAAAGGATTAATAACCAGAATCTACAAAGCGATCAAGAAAATCCACAACAAAAAAACAAACCACCCACTAAGAGATGGACCAAGGATCTCAATAGACATTTTTCAAAAGAGGAAATCCAAATGGCCAACAGACACATGAAAAAATGATCAGGATCACCAGCAATCAGGGAAATGCAAATCAAAACTACAATGTTTCACCTCACCCTGGTTAGAATGGCCACTATGGAAGTCAGTCTGGAGATTCCTCAGAAACCTGAAGATAACCCTACCATTCGACCCAGCCATCCCACTCCTTGGAATTTACCCAAAGGAAATGAAATTGGCAAACCAAAAAGCTATCTGCACCTCAATGTTTATTAGAGCTCAATTCACAATAGCTAAGACCTGGAACCAACCCAAATGCCCATCAGCAGTAGACTGGATAAAGAAATTATGGGACATGTACTATATAGAATACTATACAGCAGTCAAAAACAATGAAATCCGGTCATTTTCAACAAAATAGAGGAATCAGGAAAACATCATGCTGAGTGAAATAAGCCAGTCCAAAAAGGACAAATAATATATGTTCTCCCTGATCAGTGACAACTAACCAAGCACCAAAAAGGACACCTGTTGAAGTGAAACGGACACTATGAGATTCAGTGACTTGATCAGTCCTTGTCCTGACTGTTGATGTACAATTTAATACTTTATCCTGTTTAGTAATTTTTTTTGTCCTACTTAATACTATTGGTTGAACTCTAAATTAACACACAATTTTTCTTAGGTGTTGAAATTTAACTGAAAAGTGATCCCTGTTAAATATGAGAGTGGGAATAAGAGAGGGAGGAGAGGTACAATTTGGGACATGCTCAATCGGACTTGCCCCAAACAGTAGAGTTAGAAACTTGCCAGGGGATTCCAATTCAATCCCATCAAGGTGGCATGTACCAATGCCATCTCACTGGTCCAAGTGATCAATTTCTGTTCACAATTGATCATAATGATAGGTCTAAGAGTCAAAGGGATCACACAAACAAGACTAGTGTCTGCAAATATTAACCTATAGAATAAAAAAGGGAGAGAATGATCCAACATGGGAAGCAAGATAGACAGCAGACCCATAGAATGGCAGATGCCCTAAACAGCACTCAGGCCACATAATCAGCCCTTAAGGCATTCGGATCTGGCTAAATAGCCCTTGAGAGTATCTCAGGCATGGAAAGCCAAGACACTGTGGCAAAAAATGACCTAAATGAAAGAGTGAGATCCCAGCGGAAAGAACGGGCCATCAAAAGAGGAGGTACCTTTCTCTTAAGAGAGGAGAGAACCTCCACTTTGCTTATGGCTTTGTCTAAATAAGGTCAGAGTTTGTGAACTCAAGAGACTTCCAATAGCCTTGGCAGCTCATGACAAGAGCCTCGGGTGATTACTGATGTCATAAATAAGAGTGTTAATTGTTAAATCAACAAAAGGTGTCACTGTGCACTTGTTCCACATGCAAGACCTCTGTCCTTAATGTGTTGTACTATGAGAATTAATGGTAAAACTAATCTTCAAAAAATAAAAAAAAA
Organism: Oryctolagus cuniculus; assembly: GCF_051225735.1. NCBI lineage: Eukaryota > Metazoa > Chordata > Mammalia > Lagomorpha > Leporidae > Oryctolagus > Oryctolagus cuniculus. The sequence continues at coordinate 98,020,361 of NC_142867.1, forward strand.
GAATTAAGTGTCAAAGGGATCACATAAACAAGACTAGTGTCTGCTAATACTAACTGATAGAATTAAGAAAGATAGAATGATCCAACATGTGAATTTGGATACACAGCAGACTCATAGAATGGCAGATGTCCTAAACAACACTCTGGCCTCAGAATCAGCCCTTAAGGCATTCGGATCTGGCTGAAGAGCCCATGAGAGTATTTTAGGCATGGAAAGCCAAGACAATCTGGGAAAAATGGGACCTAAATGAAAGATCTCTGTGAGTGAGATCCCAGTGGAAAGAACGGGCCATCAAAGAAGGAGGTACCTTTCTCTGAAGGGAGGAGAGAACTTCCACTTTGACCATGGCCTTGTCTAAATAAGATCGGAGTTGGAGAACTCAAGGGGCATCAATAGCCTTGGCAGCTCATGACAAGAGCCTCGTGTGATTACTGATGTCATAAATAAGGGTGTCAAGTGTTAAATCCACAACAGGAGTCACTGTGCACTTACTCCCCATGTAGGATCTCTGTCCTTAATGTGTTGCACTATGCGAATTAACAATATAACTAGTACTCAAACAGTACTTTATACTTTGTGTTTCTGTGTGGGTGCAAACTGTTGAAATCTTTACTTAGTAAATACTAAATTGATCTTCTGTATATAAAGATAATTGAAAATGAATCTTGATGTGAATGGAAAGGAAGAGGGAGCAGGAGATGGGATGGTTGTGGGTGGGAGGGAGGTTATGGGGGGGGGGAAGCTGCTATAATCCAAAAGTTGTACTTTTGAAATTTATATTTATTAAATAAAAGTTAAAAAAAAACCAAAATATTCTGTGTGAGGAAATATAAAAAGATACAGGGATTGATCCACTTCATTATCAGCTTCTTTTGGGGCTTCCTATAATAGAAATGAAGGAACCCTCTCTTATTGCCTTCATGAAAATATCTTGAGTGTCTCTGGGTGTGTTTGTTGTTGTGTTAAAACCCAAATTTCATCTGCATTCCAGTGTTTACCAGGAAATTAGACAAGAGTGAAGTGGTGTACATCAATGCATAATTTGCACTCTTATGAGAAATCAACATTTGGAACATAGGATGATCCTGTAAGTGGGTTAAGTGGATTAAACAGATGTTTGAAGAATAAAAGGAATATAATCATTGAATTAAATTCATCTGGCATGTAGTTATTTCCTTTAATATATTAAAGCAGGTCAGGACTGCTGATGGGAAGTTAGACTTTTTTTGAATCTATATTTTCTGAAGTACCATTGGTGAAATTGTTTAACGAAAAATGTTCCTATGCCAGAATTCCAATATAAAAGTCCTTCTTGGAGCATGTTTTCTCTGACTTTTATATAGTGAATAGGGGGGTTGCAACCCTTTTGAGAGTTATTTCCTAAGCAGTGGATGCTCTCCAAAGGGGGTAGCCTCTATGGTCACAAATGTGCTAACTGACTGAACAAGTCTACTCACAAAATCAAAAATTTCCCTCTCACTTTCTAACAATCAGGACTCAAAGAACAACACCACTGCTAACTGCTGGTTCTATAAGTGAATCAGCCTGTATGCCACTCTAGTCAACTCAGCTATCCCCAAAAGGAAGTTTGCTGGGTTGATGAAATGTTTGATCTAGCAGTCTACTTAGCTTTCACCAGGATTCTGAAAGAATCTGCTTTACTTCAGTTTATTTTCCTCACCCACATAAATTCAGCCCATTTTACTTTAGTGAGAAAAAACAGAGTCCTTATTATAGTCCTTTAAAAATTTGAATTATATCTGTATAATAAGGTAAACAATGTTTTGAGATTATGCTTTGACTCTTTTTTTTTTTCCTTTTCCAATTCCCAGAGAGGCCTAAACAATTATTTGTGCATTGGAGAGGTCTGATGAATAATTTTGTTTTGGATCTTGTATACAATGCATGACTCTGGTTGTCATCTGTCTCTTCCTTTTTTTATAAAAAATATTTTACTTACTTGAGAGGGAAACAGAGAGGGAGGAGGAGGGAGAGAGAGAGAGGGAAATAGAGAGGGAGAGGTAGAAATTTCCTACACACTGGTTTACTCCTCAAATGCTCACAACAGTTGGGAACTCAATCTGGGTCTTTTACGTGGGTGGGGACAAAATTCCTCTAGCCATTAGCTGCTTCCTACTCAAGTTGTATATTTGCAAGAAGCTTAAATCAGGAGCAGAACTGGGACTGGAACTCAGGTATTCCAAAATGGAATATGGGCATCCCAGGCAGCATTTTAACCATTGGGCCAAATTCCCACCCCTCTGAATCCTCTTGAGAATAGACTGCAGTATTTCAATTTCTTGAAAAGACTCTGGAAATCATACCCTAATAGAGAGATATATAGAAGAGAAATTAAGTTTTTGTTGTTGGATTTTGAATTTAGAACAAAAATATTTGTAACAATTATTGTGTCAACCATCTATCAGATACTCTGCTCTATGTGAAGATATAAAGATGAATAAAATTCTAACTTCCCTCAAGGATTTTAAAGATTTGCAGGAAAATCAGACAAATAGAACAATAACACCACAATGAGATAAGAGTACTGGCATATGGAGCTGGTGTAGTGGCCCAGTAGATTGAGCTGCTGCTTATAATGTCAGCATCCCATATTGGAGTGTTGGTTTGAATTCTGGGTACTCCCCTTCTAATCCAGTTTCCTACGAATGCATGTAGGGTGTAGCAAATGATAACTCAAGTACTTGGCTTCCTGCTACATAGCTGGGAGACCTGGTTGAAGTTCTTGGCTCCTGGCTTCAGTCTGGCCAATCTTGGCTGTTGCAGGTATTTGGGGAGTGAACCAGAGAACAGAAGCTCACTTTCTCTAGCTCTCACTCTGTTATTCTGTTTTTACAATGAATAAATAATTAAAAAATTCTACTGAGAAATTCCTATACCTTTCATTATAGGAGCACACATAGACCTATAGAAAAGTAGTATCTTGTTGAATTGTTCAACATGATTTTTTATTCTATCACTCAGTTGTATTTGCTTAATTATGGAATATTTTTCTCTGTATGAAAATTTTTTTTTCTTGTTACTGGGGATGTGCAAATTAAGCTTAAATTAGAAGAATAAAAAATAGGTGATGAGAATAGTAATATGGATTAGATTAGCTAAGAAAGTGATAATCTTTCCAAATCTGAAATTCAAGGATTTGTTTGAAATTTTACTTATTTATTTATTTATTTATTTACTTTTAATTTGAAAGACAAGGAGAGAAGGAGAAAGAGAGAGAGAAAGAGAGAGAGAGAACCAAGAACCAGAGAACAGAGAGAGAGGACTGCCATCTTCCATCCACTGGTTCACTCTTTACTCCCTAAATACCCACAATAGCCCTCCAAAGCCAGAAGCCTGAACTCCATCCATCTGGGTCTCCCACGGGACTGGCAGAGACCCAAGTACTTGAGCCATCACCTTTTGTCTCATAGGGTGCACATTAGCAGGAAATCAGATCAGATCTAAGAAGCCAGGACTCAACCTAGGCACTCTGGTATGGGATGCAGGCATCCCAAGAGGGATTTAAACACTGCTCCAAATGCCTGCTTTGAAATTCCATATCCAGTGTAGGACTAAAGTTTATATAGTAAATTTGCATCTAAACTCACTGAGATCCCTTTATGAGACTGAATTCCTCATTGCCTGATGCCCGCAGTTTACCAGACCCTTCCCCATCGCCAAGTTGCAGTTGTGGTGATCCTCACTGTACAGGGTACTGAGATCTAGACCACTCAACTCCTGTTTTCTTACCTCTGATTCCATTTCTAAAAAGGTCAGTGACTCAAATTCTGTCACAACTACAGTCTTTAGAGACATCTTTCATTGCCAACTTCAAAATGATGCAGCAACATGTTAATAAGAGAAAATACTTCCGTATCCTGTATTCAGGCTTTTAAATCCGCTCTATCTGATTTGCATCTAAAAACATTAGGAACTTTCCATACTAGTTTCACAATTCAGGCCAGGTAACTAGATGTTTTATTTTTCTCAAGTACAGGATACTGCTTTGATACAAAAGTTTGTAACATAATACAGCAGTGACATATGTGGGCAGAAGGGGCTCATAGACAGGTCTTTTAAATTGTTTCCTGTGGTGTCTAACAAGGTACAGTTTTTTTCCTTGTATCTTCTCCAAAGATGCTTGATGATTTCAACTCAGGTTGACAAGAGAGATACACAAATCTAGATCTTTGTTCCTTAGATTCTTAAAATAGACCCAAGATATAATAGAATGAGAAAGGGCATGACAATAGCAGTTTTTGTGGAGGAAGTTTTTGGGAGGATGTTCAATGTCCGAATTCATTCCTTCATCAAACATTGACCAAGAAAGCTCTATGTGTCATGCTCTGTATTAAATCCTGGCCAATGGAAGGAAAATAGTACATGGTTCCTGGTGCCTAAAAGTTTTAAGTCTAAAGTTGACATAGATTTTTTTTCCCTATATCCTGGGTCCTGAAGAGACTTGGGGTGGTAAATTTCAATGTCAAGTGAAGTTAGATATAAAGTTTTAAGATACAACACAGGATTGAGAGTGAAAAATTAGTGCAGTAAAGCCAAAGTATTATTTCAGAAGCAATATATAGCTATGTTAATAAAAGCAATGCTCATCTTTACAAAGAGATGAGAATTCTTTTTGTAGAATCACTTTATGGGCTGGCGCCGCAGCTCAATAGGCTAATCCTCCACCTAGCTGCGCCGGCACACCAGGTTCTAGTCCTGGGCGGGGCGCCGGATTCTGTCCTGGTTGCCCCCCCCCTTCCAGGTCAGCTCTCTGCTATGGCCCGGGAGTGCAGTGGAGGATGGCTCAAGTGCTTGGGCCCTGCACTCCATGGGAGACCAGGAGAAGCACCTGGCTCCTGGCTCCTGCCTTCGGATCAGCGCGATGCGCCTGCCGCGGTGGCCATTGGTGGGTGAACCAATGGCAAAAGGAAGACCTTTCTTTCTGTCTCACTCTCTCACTGTCCACTCTGCCTGTCAAAAAAAAAATCACTTTATGGAGGAGCTATCAGAGACCAAAAAATCCTTGGGTAGAACTAGCTGCTTTTAGAAACTCTGTAGAAGTAATAGAAATATTCCATAATGGATTTCCCTGGCCATTTTATATCCTCCCTCCATCAGCAGGGTCAGAGCTCACTCCTTACTTCCTTTCCCTCCAACCCTTACTGCTAGACGTGATAAATCAGAGCCAGACTTTTTGCAGAGTAGCAAACACTAGGCGAAGGAGTGCGCATTGGCATTCTACAACTAAGAACGCAACACTTTATAACTCAACAGTCAAAGGATACCTGATTATTTCTGCTGGAATGTTTAATAGAGATAGTGACAGAGAATGAAGAGGGATATATGGATCAGAGGTAGGCTTACATGTGGTAAGTAGGAGGGGAAGTTTCAACTTTGTTGGTAGCAGGGAATATAAAGGCTCTATTTGTAACATGATACCTATTTCCTCTGCTACCACTTGAAACCATTCACTAAAGGGCTTCTTAAATCCTTATTGGTATCCAGCAGTTATTTGATTCAGTGAAAGGTAGAGGAGGCAGTTTAAAAAATATCCTACTGAGCAGAGAAAATCATCTTTTCACAGGCACATACAGAACTGAAAGAATAAAATTTCCCAAACTTCTGCCCTCTCAAAAAATATCTAGAGAAATATCCCATGGAGGAAAGCAAGTAATAAAACAGCCTGCCTTATGGGTTCTATATTATACCCCAAATAGCAAGTTTATACAAGGACAAGTGGTCTTCAAAATGTTCATGAAAATGTGTATTGTGAAAAACAGCCATGTGTGTATTTCAAATATTTTGCACCAAAATAAATTTATCTTTTGATTCCATTTTTCCATAAGCACTTTGAAGTACCATGTATGAAAAATAGCCATGGGAGAACGGAGGGTTCATTTGTATCTTTAGGACTCAGCTCAGACATCACTCCCACTGGGAAGCTTCCTTTTTAAAAATATTTACTTATTTATTATTTTATGTATTTATTTTTATTTGAGAGGTAGAATTACAGAGAGAGGGGGAGACAGAAAGAAAGTTCTTTCATCTGTTGGGTCACTCACCAAATGGAAGCAACAGCTAGAGCTGGGCCGATCTGAAGCCAGAAGCCAGGAGCTTCTTCTGCGTATCCTGCCCAGGTTCAGGAGTCCAAGCACTTAAGCCATCTTCCCCTCCTTTCCCAGGCCACTGGTAGAGTTGGATCAGAAGAGGAGCAGCCAGGACATGAACTGGTGCACACATGGGATACCGTGCTGCAGGCGGGGCTTAGCCTACTATGCCACAGCATGGGACCCAGTCCATTATATTTAATGTTGTTCTAGAAGGGTTTATTCAGCAATTCCTAGGCCATACTTATTTATTTGTTTTTTAAAGATTTTATATAATGAATGCAAATTTCATAGGTACAACTTTAGGAATATAGTGTTTTTCCCCATATCCACCCTCCCACCCCCAGTCCAATCCCACCTCCCACTCTTTCTCCCATTCTTTATTAAGATTTATTTTGAATTAACTTTATATACAGAAGACCAACTCTATACTAAGATTTCAACAGCTTGCACACACACACACACATGCACATACACACAACATATAAAGTACTGTTTGAGAACAAGCTTTGCAGTTAATTCGCATAACACAACTCATTGACAGAGGGCCTACTGGGGAGTAAGTGCATAGTGACTTCTGTTGTTAATTTAACAATTAACACTCTTATTTACGATGTCTTTGATCACCTGAGGCTCTTGCCATGAGCTGCCAAGGCTATGGAGGCCTTTTGTGACCACAAACTCTGTCAGTATCTAGACAAAGCCATAAGCAAAGTAGAAGTTCTCTCCTCCCTTCAGAGAAAATTACATCCTTCTTTGATGGCCACTTCTTTCCAAAGGGGTCTTATTCACAAAGATCATTTTTGCTACAGTGTCTTAGAGTTTTCCATGCCTGAAATGCTCTCATGGGCTTTTCAGCCACACCCAAATGCCTTAAGGGTCAAAGTGTTACTTTGATTTTGAGGTCAAAGTGTTACTTAAAGCAGTTGCCATTCTATGAATCTATGTGTGGACTGTATGGACTGCTGTGTGCTGAGTTTTCCTCTTTTTTTTTGAATTTTCTCACACATCACGTATTTATTTAGTATACTTGTAAATTTGCTTATCTGCTTTCCTATTCATTTGTGTATTGCTTGTATCTAGTATAATGCTTGATATATAGTTTTTGCACAATAAATATTTGTTGAATGCATGGATTACACAAATTTTGGGGAGTAAAGATGTCAGCTACTGGAAATATCTATAAAAGTTAGGGAATTAAAAAAAAATATCCAAGTGAGAGTAATGAAGTTTTCAAGTAATAATGGAGTGGATAAAATCAATATAGTGGGCAAGAAAAAAAATCAATAAAAGTTACAAATCCATCATTCCATGAGACAAAATGACCTAAACAAATGAGAGCACTATAGGGTTGTGAGCCAGAGGATAGGAATGCAATTGATCATGAACACACAGAAGTACAAGCTTACTTGGTGGGAAGATTATGTACAGATTTGGTCATATTACATTTATAGTATTATTAGAATGTCCTACTGTCTATGTCCTAATTTTGTATGTGGGACTGGAGTTTTGAGTACACTCATTGCAAATGAAGGAAATTTGGTAATCACCTGTTAGGGTATGGTATTTGAGGACAGAGAATGAATAAATAAATTTGTTGAATGATAAACTACAAAAGAAGTAAAAAGTAGAATCAATGATAGAAATTTGGGCAATATTTAGGTCTCAGGGTTTTGTGGAAAAAGAAGAACTAGAGAAAGTATAGAAGAGTCCGAGGAAGAATTAAAGTTTTTCTTGATCAAAGATACAAATAGATTAAGTTCCTGAAGCAGAGAATTGTTCCAGCAGCCATCAATTGTACAGAATGCAGGTTAAATATCAAAGAGACTCAGTATTCCCTCTCTGTTGCATTTATTGGAAGAACTTTTTTACTTAACTCTTTATTTATTTATTTATTTATTTTTTATTTTTTGACAGGCAGAGTGGACAGTGAGAGAGAGAGACAGAGAGAAAGGTCTTCCTTTGCCGTTGGTTCACCCTCCAATGGCCGCCGTGGCCGGCGCACCGCGCTGATCTGATGGCAGGGGCCAGGAGCCAGGTGCTTCTCTTGGTCTCCCATGGGGTGCAGGGCCCAAGCACTTGGGCCATCCTCCACTGCACTCCCTGGCCACAGCAGAGGGCTGGCCTGGAAGAGGGGCAACCGGGACAGAATCCGGCGCCCCGACCGGGACTAGAACCCGGTGTGCGGGTGCCGCTAGGCGGAGGATTAGCCTAGTGAGCCGCGGCGCCGGCCCTACTTAACTCTTCAATTAATTAATTTTTGTCATTTTCAAGCAGGCTCACTCCAATACTCATGGCAAATCAGAAAGATTTGCCAGGGTTTCACATTTGTCTCAACACTAATTAGTTATATGACATTAGGAAATTTACTTTTTATTTTTTGAATATCACTATATTTATGGATAAATAGGATAACAATACTTCCCTTGAAGAAAAGATAGAAGATTAAGATACTTAATTGCTGAGCACAGAACCTTGAATATAGTAAATGGTAAATAGGTATTGGTGATCTGTCCTTTTGCTTCCTTTGTCCCCAAATCATTTAACCCTCATGGAAAGTCTCAAATATTTATTCACATGTTCTTTTACCTAAATACAGAAAATTACAAAGAACATTAACCAGGACTTGATGGTAATAATGACAAACACTGGAGAGGCTTGCAACATTTAAAGATCTAGGCAATAGGGAAACTGGAAATGTCTAGGTTAGAATTCATACAGTTACTTTTTTCATCCCCTAATTTCCAAGGATGGATTGAAAAATCAGTAGAAAGAGAAGAATATTTTTTCAAGAGCCTCTTGAGCCTTAGATCAGATGGACTAAAACTAGGAAATTAATACTAGTAAGGTGCTTTTCTTCTGCCATTATTTTTGTACTGCTTTTGGATTAATTCTTGTCTTTTGTAAATGGGTTTACTGTTTATGCAAGGAAATAAGGTTGTTAGCAGTCAAATTAATTTGCTTCTATCTTTGGGAAACAAAGAATAATACAGCATTAGAAAAAAATTCCAACGAAGAATACAGCTGACCTGGCTTTCTTCTTATTCCTAATTCTGTAGTATTGACTGTGGCTAAGGCTGTGAGGTCTTAGTTTTCTCTGAATCTGGACTGTGAATCCAGTTCTGGGACAGGGTTGTAATCTCTTCCCATCTGATTGATAGGTGCTGAAGAATCAAAAATGAGAGCCATAACAATCATTATTTTCTTTCTAATATTTGTTTCATTTCCTTGCCTTAACATATTAGCTAGGACCTCTCAAGCAATATTGAATGGGAACAGTGGTAGTGGATATCACTGTTTTTTTCTTTCTTACTTTAATGGGTATGCTTCCATTACTTGCTGTAATGAGAGGGTTCCATTTAGTGATTGAGGCTAATTAAATTTTTCCTCCAAAATTTTTAAGATTATTGATCTCATTTAATCATTAACATGACTAAATTGATATAGTTTTACACATTAAATATATTTGGATCATTGGGGCAGGGCCTCGTGTTTATGATGTGTTATTCTTTTGCTACATGCAGAATTTCACTTATTAAAAAATAAAATTTTTGATTTGACATTTACAAATGACAGTGACCAATGGTTCTCTTGTGTTTTCTCTGCCTAGTTTGGAGATTACTCTCTGTTTAGTTTTACAAAGTGAAATGGGTAAGTTTCTTCTTTCTCCCAAACTCTGAAACAGTTTGCATAAAATGTGGGTTACTTGTTTCTGGTAGATTTGATAGAGCTGTCTGTAAGGGTTTGGGCCTGGTATATTTGGTATATTTTCTTAGGGAGAGGATCTTTAAGTATCATTTACCTTTTTAAAAATGCATTTATCTTTAAAAAGATAAATGTGACCATTTTAAAGTTTATAAATTAATTTTAGTATTTTTTCTAAAACATGGATTTTGATATATTTTTCATATATATCAACACACTTCATTAGAGTTTGTTTTTTTTTTTTTTGTCTTTTGAGTTCTGGTTTTCTGTAGTTATTTCCTTTTCCCCCACATTCTTGGTATGGTTTATTTGTGCCTTATGTTTTCCCCTTGATTCCTCTTATTAGAAATTTATTTTCTGGGCTTTTTAAATAGCCAGTTTTTGGTTTTGTTGAACATCTCTATTACTATTTTTAGTTTTAAGTTATTTTTATTCTTTTACTTTTATCCTTGGTATATTCTTCACTTTCTTGTATTTTCTATGATTTTTTATAAAGATTTATTGATCTACTTGAAAGGCAGAATTACAGAGAGAGAGTGAGAAAGAAAGGGAAAGAAAGAAAGAGAGAGAGAGAGAGAGAGAGAGAGAAAGGAAGGAAGGAAGGAAGGAAGGGTCTTCCATCCACTGGTTTATTTTCCAAATGGATGCAATTGCTGGAGCTGGGCCAATCCAAAGCAAGGAGCCAGGAGCTTCCTCTGGGCCTCCCATGCCAGTGCAGGGGCACAAGCACTTGTGCCATCCATACTGCTTTTCCAGGCCATCGCAGAGTGCTGGAGCAGCAGGGTCTCCACCAGTACCCATATGGGATGCGGGCACTGCAGGTGGCGTCTTTACCTACTATGCACAGCGCTGGTCCCTTTCCTATATACCTTTTTTTTTTTTTAATGTAAAAAAGTGTCAAGACAAATATTACTCAAAATTCATGATCTTGCAGCAATCATCCTCAAAGTTAAGTAAATATACTTTCAATGCCATTATTCATGCCTATATATGTATAGGTAGCTACTTAGAAAACAAGAACAATATTAGACAAAATGGATTAACATTAAATTTACATAAAGAAAATATTATTCGAATTTGATGAAGAAAGGAAACCATTATAAAAGTGAAGAAAATGCTTTACTGGCTTCCGACACTGAGTAGCCTGGGTCTCTTTCACTGATTTCTCCTCTCATTCTTAGCTGGCTGGATTTAATAATTTAATAGTATTTAGAAAATGATTCTTGGCACCGTATTATCTGATATTATTTATGTTTGAAAATATATGTCTGCCACCTGAGTACTTGAGCATAAAATGCATTTTGTATAACATCACAAGTCATATTTTTATCATAAATTGTATATACAGTCTTCCATCATTTTCTAGCATTTCATGTTGTCCTGTATTAATATGTGATTAGATTGATTTTTCTAGTTATTTTTTCCAGTTGTCTGAAGAATTTTTTTTTATCCTAAGAGTTTGACATCTTATTAGGAGGTGTCTTGACAGTTTTTCCTACTAATAGTTTCCAGAGCCATGTATGTGTGTATATTTTGTCTTTTTAAATTGGAAATTCTGTTTTACTTTTTATAGAGTTTGTTCTTTCTGTATTATATCTTTTTTTAAAAAAAAGATTTATTTATTTATTTGCAAGTCAGAATTAAGCAGAGAGGAGAGGCAGAGAGAAAGAGAAAGAGAGAGAGAGTGAGAGAGTTCTTCCATCCGATAGTTTACTCCACAATTGGCTGCAATGGCTGGAGCTGCGCCGATCTGAAGCCAGGAGCCAGGAGCTTCTCCCATGACTCCCACGTGGGTGCAGGGGCCCAAGGACTTGGGCCACCTTCTACTGCTTTCCCAGGCCATAGCAGAGAGCTGGATGGGAAGTGAGGCAGCCGTGTCTTGAACCGGCGCCCATATGGAATGCCAGTGCTTCAGGCCAGGGCTTTAACCTGCTGCGCCACAGCACTGGCCCCCTTTGTATTATATCTTTAAAAACTCTTTTTTTTCACTCTTTTTTTTCCACTTTTATTTAGTAAATATAAATTTCCAAAGTACAGTTTATGGATTACATTGGCTTTCCCCCCACCCATAACTTCCCTCCCACTCGCACCCCTCCCATCTCCCGCTCCCTCTCCCATTCCATTCACATCAAGATTCATTTTCAATTATCTTTATATACAGAAGATCAATTAACATATATTAAGTAAAGGTTTCATCAGTTTGCACCCACACAGAAACACAAAGTGTAAAATACTGTTTCAGTACTAGTTATAGCATTACTTCACATTGGACAACACATTAAGGACAGATCCCACATGAGGAGTAAGTACACAGTGACTCCTGTTGTTGACTTAACAATTTGACACTCTTGTTTATGGCGTCAGTAATCTCCCTAGGCTCTAGTCATGAGTTGCCAGGCTATGGAAGCCTTTTGAGTTCGCTGACTTCGATCTTATTCAGACAGTGTCTTAGTCAAAGTGGAAGTTCTCTCCTCCCTTCAGAGAAAGGAACCTCCTTATTTGATGGCCCTGTTCTCTCCACTGGGATCTCACAGAGATCTTCCATTTAGGTTTTTTTTTTTTTTTTTTTTTTTTCCAGAGTGTCTTGGCTTTCCATGCTTAAAATACTCTCATGGGCTTTTCAGCCAGATCCGCATGCCTTAAGGGCTGATTATGAGGCCTGAGTGCTGTTTAGGACATCTGCCATTCTATGAATCTGCTATGTATCCAGCTTCCCATGTTGGATCGTTCTCTCCCTTTTTGATTCTATCAGTTAGTATTTGCAGACACTAGTCTTGTTTGTGTGATCCCTTTGACTATTAGACCTATCAGTGTGATCAATTGTGAACTGAAATTGATCACTTGGACTAGTGAGATGGCACTAGTACATGCCACCTTGATGGGATTGTATTGGAATCCCCTGGCAAGTTTCTAACTCCACCATTTGGGGCAAGTCCGATTGAGCATGTCCCAAATTGTACATCTCCTCCCTCTCTTATTCCCACTCTTATATTTAACAGGGATCACTTTTCAGTTAAAATTTAAACACCTAAGAATAATTATGTGTTAATTACAGAGTTCAACCAATAGTACTAGAACAAAAAAAAATACTAAAATGGATAGTATTACATTGTACATCAACAGTCAGGACAAGAGCTGATCAAGTCACTGTTTCTCATAGCGTCCATTTCATTTCAACAGGTTTCCTCTTTGGTGCTCAGTTAGTTGTCGCCGATCAGGGAAAGCATATGATATTTGTCCTATGGGACTGGCTTAATTCACTCAGCATAATATTTTCCAGATTCCTCCATCATGTTGCAAATGACTGGGTTTCATTGTTTTTGACTGCTGTATAGTAATCTAGAGAGTACATATCCCATAATTTCTTTATCCAGTCTACTGTTGATGGGCATTTGGGTTGGTTCCAGGTCTTAGCTATTGCGCAGATAGCTTTTTTGTTTGCCAATTTAATTTTCTTTGGGTAAATTCCAAGGAGTGGAATGGCTGGGCTGTATGGTAGGGTTATATTCAGGTTTCTGAGGAATCTCCAGACTGACTTCCATAGTGGCTTAACCAGTTTGGATTCCCACCAACAGTGGGTTAGTGTCCCTTTTTCCCCACATCCTCTCCAGCATCTATTGTTGGTAGATTTCTGAATGTGAGCCATTCTAACTGGGGTGAAGATCACTAGCAATCAGGGAAATGCAAATCAAAACCACAATGAGGTTTCACCTCACCCCGGTTAAAACTCTTTTTCTATTCCTGTTGTGGTTTCACTGCTTCTGCCAATGCATTTCTCCATGTCTACAATGACAAACAGAAGGTCCAACTCTAGAGGAGTTTATGCCCTAAATCCTGGCACTGGTTAATAGGTTAGGTACATAGCAAGAGGGAACGTTCAGATATAATTATTATTAGAGAGCTCAAAACAAGAGTAGCTTGGGTATCCAGCTGGGCCCAACCTAATCACATATATACTTAAAAGCAGAGAACTTTCTCCAGCTAAAAGCTGAAGAATTACAGCTGAAGTCAGGGTAAGGTTGCAGGTTTTCAGTGCAGTAATTAAGATACTAACTCTCACGTTAGAGTGTCTGGATTTGAGTGATGGATTCATTTCTGACTCTAACTTCCTGCTAATGTTCACCCTGGGAGGGAGCAAGTGATGGCTCAAGTAGCCGGGTCTCTACCACTCATGCGAGGAAAAAAAGATTAGATTCTATACATTCCTGGCTTTGGCTTAGTCAGCCCTGGATTTTTCAGTCATTTGGGGAGTAAGACAGTAGATGAAAGACCTCTGTATCTGTCTTTCAAATAAATAAAAATAAAATAAATGGAATTCACAGTGAATTAAAGCACAAGATAACTTCAATGTGATATTGTTTGAAGATGAAGGGGTCCCCGCATTAAGAAAATGAAGGCTTTGGTATTCCTAGCACAAGGAGCTGAATTCTGCCAGCAACCTGAGTGTTCCTGGAGGCAGATTCTTCCTCTGAGCTTCCAAATAAAAGCTCAACATAGTTTAAACCTTGACTTTGGCTGGCTGTGTGAGACTGTGTGAGACTTGACTTTGCTACATGTAGAGGATTCAGCCACACTGCAGGGTTTTCTGATCCATAGAAACTGAGATAATATATTGTTGTTTTAAACAACTTAACTAAGTTTATACAACACATTTTTAATGCAGATGCAATAAACTAATACAGTTATCTCTTTATTTTTATTTTATAAATTATTCAATGTGACTCAGGCTTTTCTTTGTGATATTTTTAACTATTACTAGTATGTTTCTTGTTATATAATTTATTTAAAGTTATCCAGAGGATATTTCACTTCTTAGCTTGCTTATTGGCCATGAAATCTCTCTACTCATCCTATTAAGTTGATTTATACACTTGTCTCAGGACTTTTACCCTATTCAATAATTTTTTTAGTCAATTCTATAATATCAGGAGGTACTCCACACACAAATGGAATCAAAATGGACATCTTGCTTTTCTTTTGTCCCATTGAACGTATTATGAAGAATTTCCTAAACCAATGAAACCAAATCTAACACCTAGGAAATTGTCTATTCTTTTCCCTTTGCCAGAAGCTATATAGTGTAATGTTAATGCCACATGGTAGCTTTTACAAAGCTCATAGTTCCATTCAGTCCTCACCTGTGACATCCTCAACACCCAGTAACTTTCTTTGTAGTGCAGTTTTAGGGCACAATAAACAATACACTAGGACAGAAGGTTGAAAATTTCATTCTCTGAGGTTTTCTGAAATAAGCCTTTGATTCAAGTGGAATATCTATGTCACTAAATGTTGGGTACTTCAGGCATATGAAATTGATGCACAGAGGAAAGAATAGCTCAAGATACTGTAGGAAGTAGATAAAGGCTCCACTTAAAAATTTAGGTATGGAAGCTCACTAGCCCTAGGAAAACATGAAAAGAAGAAAAATTAATACAAGTGTATATAGCCTGTACAGGAACTAAGGTAGGAGCTCAATCTCATATCTCACATTTAAAGCTTATAAATTGAATGCAAAAATAAGTCTGTGTCAAACCAACAGTTTTCAGGCATGAAATCATGACTCTGTCCAACACCTGTACCCTCTAACCAAAAGCCTCAATAAACTCCCAATGTGGTAGATAAGTGCCAAGTTCTGGAAGTTCTATGGATTGGCCCATCTTCCACTGCCTTCGCAGTCACATTAGTAGGGGGTTTAGTTGGAAGTAGAGCATCTGGGAATCAAACTGGTCCTCCAGGGCCGGCGCCGCGGCTCACTAGGCTAATCCTCTGCCTAGCGGCGCTGGCACACCGGGTTCTAGTCCCGGTCGGGGCGCCGGATTCTGTCCCGGTTGCCCCTCTTCCAGGCCAGCTCTCTGCTGTGGCCAGGGAGTGCAGTGGAGGATGGCCCAGTTGCTTGGGCCCTGCACCCCATGGGACACCAAGAAAAGCACCTGGCTCCTGGCTCCTGGCTCCTGCCATCGGATCAGCATGGTGCACTGGCCGCAGCGCGCCAGCCGCGGCGGCCATTGGAGGGTGAACCAACGGCAAAGGAAGACCTTTCTCTCTGTCTCTCTCTCTCACTGTCCACTCTGCCTGTCAAAAAAAAAAACCAAAAAAAAAACCACAAAAAACTGGTCCTCCAATATGGGAAACCAGCGTTCCAAGCAGCAACTCAACCCACTGTGCCACAACGCTGGCCCCAGAATTTCAGAGGGACACTTCTTAACTCACTATAAAGAGAATACTAAGAGAAATTGAGTTATCTATGATTCACATTCATTTTTTTTGAAAGCGTGACTGGTTTCTCTACTTCAGGTCCAGCAAGGCAAAAGTCAAAGCTTTGGATGACTTGAGATTGTAGGGCTACCCTCCCTGCATACTCATTCAGATTGGTGGCAGAGTTCAGTTGTGAGTGGTTGCAGGACTGAGGTAATATTTTTCTTTCTAGCTGTTAGACCAGGCTAGCTGTAGAGGCTACCTATTTTCCTTGGTTCATGGGCCTTATCTTCAAAGCCAGCAATGGCAGGTTGTGTTTTTTTCATACTGCAATGTCTCCTGTGGCTTCTGCTTCTACCTCATCTATTCAAGTTGCTCTTCTGCCAAACATCTTGGATTTCCTTGTTTTGTATCTCTCTTCCTACAGTCAGAGAAATTTTGTACTTTAAAGGGTTCATGTAATTCCACTGTGTTCACCCAGTTAACCAAGGAGCATTTAGAAGTATCAAATTCATTATATTTGCAAAAATCTTTTTTGCTGTGTAATATAATATGTTCTCAGGTTCCAGGTATTAGGATATGGACATCTTTTGAAGGGAAAAGTAGTATCAGCCTACTATAAATGGTAAAAAATATAATGATTCTTTGTCTATTCATATTTCTAAGTTTCATATTTGTGACTAGGTTTTTGCCCCTAAAATCCTCTTGTTCCTTAGACAAAGCACACATTAAGGGCACTGATAATATTTTTGCTTTTCATTTCATTATTTTTTCTCTTCTATTTGTGACCAGTATGTTCTTATTTAAAGCTTGTGACTGTGAGCTTAAAGAAGCATATTAGTAGCCTTTGTTCTTTTCTCATGGAGTGCCTTAAAGATAAATGCTCCATAAAAACTATAAATTAACAATTTAATTAAAAAACATGTGAATTAATGAGATTGGAGATCAGATTTCCAACTGAGCTAATTCACTGTATTTTTTCCAAACTAGAGGATCAGTCATTTTTTTCCCTAGAAAACCCCACAGTACAAAAATTTGATAGTCTTTTTTCCTATGAATTGAACAATTTGAATAAAAAACTAAATAAACATTTTTGATTCTTGAAAGAACCATCTTCACTTCACTTGTTTTAAGATGTGGAATATAAGAAGAAATTAAAATATGTTAAAGAGGCAGGAATTGCAGCTTGAGGCCACCACTTGTGATACCAGTGTGTTATATTGGAGTACTGTTTCTAGTCTCAGATGCTCTGTTTCAAATACAGATCTCTGCCATGTACCTGGGAAAGCATTGGAATATGGCCTGAATACTTGGATCTTTGAATAGGATGGAGTTCCAGGCTCCTGACTTTGGCCTGGCTCAGTCCCGGCCACTTATGCCTTTCAAATAAATAAAATAAACCTTTAAAAAATCATGTACAAAATAAGTTTGTGATTTTCTTTACCTGTTTTAATAAGTTTATGTTTGTCTTTCTTGTTTTCAAAGGTGCTCTCCCATATTTCTATTAGATGAGAACATCACATTTGGCCTGATTCTCCTGAGATTAGAGATGTATCAACACACTGGTCCAGTATTTCAGATAATTCCTTGAGTTTCATTGTGTTTACTTCTAAAACTTATTTAAAGCAAGTATGTATAGTTAAACCTATTATAAGTCTAAATATTATAAGTATGTATAGTTAAACCTATTATATGTCTAAATATCTAAGAGTAAAAATTGGCTACAAATGTGGCAGGAATAATTATTATTGTATTTTTAAAGTATTAATGTGTTTTTAAAATGACATTTTCCATCTACATTTCTTGATTTGCAGTATAGATTTTTTTAACAGTTATATTCAAAACTAGGAACTGTGATTTAAAACCACTTTAAACAAATTCCCCTTTGGGGCTTGTGCTGGGTGGGAGAGGGAGTAGAAGGTAGGACGGAAGTGAGAGTGGGAGGGTGGGTATGGGTAAATCTGCCACCTGCAATGCTGGCATCCAATATGGGTGCTGGTTTGTGTAACAGCTTCTCCCTTCTGATCCAGCTCCCTGCTAACGGCCTGGGAAAAGCAGTGAAAGGTGGTCCAAGTGCTTGAACCCCTGTCACCCATGTGGAAGACCTGGAAGAAGCTCCTGGCACCTGGCTTTGCCCTGGACCAACCCTACATGTTCAGACCATCTGGGAAATGAACCAGTGGATGGAAGATCTCTCTTTATGACTCTCTTTGTGTGTAATTCTGACTTTCAAATGAATAAATAAATCTTTATAAAAAATCCACTCTCCCCCAAAGTATTAATATGCTCTAAATGCATGGAAATTGAGGAATGGACTGAATTTCTTTTCTGGCTCTTAGTGAGGATTTCACTTTGCTTTCCCACATCTCTAGGAGGAAATATCTCAGTTGGGATAGGGGTCTGGATCTTGTCAGGGGAGGGAAACTGACTTACACTTTGACATCTATCTCCCCAGCTATCAAGTTTCATTTCTTCATTTGCTCTAACCAAGGAAGGAAATACTGAGTTTGTCTTTTGGTTTTATGATGTTGCAACAGTACATAACAGATGATTAACAGAAGAAAGCAAGGCATTAGGAACTTAGATGGCTCTGAGATTGTAAAATGTCACTCCCCGTCTTCGTGGAGGAACGACACAGGACCCTGCGCTGTTCTTTTGTCTGCTCGGCCCTCCCCGGGTTTGCTGCTGGTTCTTCCCGGGTTGGCTACCGTCCCTTCCACCTCCGTGGAAGGGCGGTTCCCCCTGCCACTTTTCCCCACTTCCGCGGGGGAGCGGCACACCGCCGGCCAGCTCTCTCGGGGGCTGCACAGGTGTTCCTTCAGATAGATGTTCCTCGTGCATGTTGTCTCTCTCCTCCTTTATAGTCCTCTTCCACCAATCCCAACTCTGCTACCCACACGCCGAGTACGCTGCTCTCCTCCAATCAGGAGCAGGATCAGCTCCTGCAGGTCATCACTCAAGCTGGCGAGAGGCAGCTGCGTAGAAGTTGTTACTCCCTTCTCAGTGCCATATTGTGGAAAAGCAGATGCATAGAATAAGTCTTAATTCCAGTAACTTAGTCTAGTCCGAGTTGCTCCCCACAGTAAAACACCCAGGAATTCTCATAAATTGTCAAGGAGGATTACAAACATCTAAAGCTATTAAAGTGGGAATTTGAGAAAACTTTTAATAAAATCTCAGTCACATTAAACTTTTCACACTTCAATTTACCTGTTTAAAAATCAGAGAAAACAGGACCAACCTCAAAAATTTATGTACTTTATATATAATATATCATACACATGGCAAATATATAATATGTATTTATATATACTGTATATACACACATACACATGAGGGTATTTTTTTAAAGCTTTTATTTAATGAATACAATTTTCATAGATACAACTTTAGGAATATAGTGGCTTTTTCCCCCATACCCACCTTCCCACCCCCACTTCTGTTCCACCTCCTGCTCCCTCTTCTTTAAGATTAATTTTTAATTAACTATATATACCCAGAAGACCAACTCTATACTAAGTAAAGATATCAACAGTTTGCACACACACACACAATGTAAAAAGTACTGTTTGAGAACAAATTTTGTAGTTAATTCTCATAGTACAACTGATTAAGGACAGAGATCCTACATGGAGAATAAGTGTACAGTGACTCTGTTGTTAATTTAACAATTAACACTCTTACTTATGACATCAGTGATCACCCAAGGCTGTTGCCATGAGCTGCCAAGGCTATGGGAAGCCCTTTTGACCACAAACTCATCAGTATTTAGACAAGGCCATAAGCAAAGTAGAAATTGTCTCCTCCCTTCAGACAAAAGTACATCTTTATTTGGTGGCCCCTTCTTTCCACTGAGGTTTTATTCACAGAGATCCTTTATTTAGGATATTTTTGCCAGTGTCTTAGCCTTCCATACCTGAATTGCTCTCGTGGGCCTTTCGGCCACATCCAAATGCCTTAAGGTCTGAGTCTGAGGTCAGAGTGTTACTTAAAGTGATCATGAGGGTACTTTAGCAAGTTAATGGGAAAATGGGATTAAAAGTATGAGTTTATGTTGGCGCAAATAAATATTCATAATACATAGAAAACACATTTTATGAAGAAGCTATGTGTGGATTGCAAAAGTATTTTTGTAACAAAATAAACTCATATTTTAAGGTCCATTTTCCATGAACTCTTTTTGAAGTACTTTTGTATGTAGTTAGAAAAACAAGAGATACATTGAACTCTATCAGGGTCATTTATTAGTATTATTAAATAATTAATAACTAAATTGCAGAAAGAATTTAAAAGAAATAAAGGAAATTATATTACTAGATCATGAATATCAGTTGCCTCTGGTAGGCATTAAATACAGCTTCCTGGCAAGAATGGTCAACATTGCATTGTTGCAATGTTGCATTTTGCAAACAAAGAAAATTCTTAGTTTCTAATTTTAACATTTAATTTCTTTGCATTACAGACACACTATGTTTTCTGCCAACAAATCATGGTCAAGCTGTATTTGGTGGGAACCTTAGGGAGATAGGCATGATTACAGGAGTCTGGCAGAATCAGAAATTGTGTCATTTTGAAGGATATATTTGAGAAATCCAGATTTGGAGATAGGTTAAAGACATAGTTGTTAAAAAAAAGTATGGCATGTATCATATCAGAAGAGGGGATTATAGACAAAAAAGGCAATAAAAATGTTTTAGGAAATAGAGAAAAAGGCAGATAATGCTAAGTTTAGATTATTTGGGGGAAAAAAAAACTAAAAATTGAGCTTGAGGCATGACATATTCTTTACCTAAAACTTAAAGTATGAGTGTTTGGCAGAGGACAACAGATCCTTGAAACAACAACATGGATCTTCTTAAGAGCAAGGTAGTTTCTTTCCAAGTTTAATGTACTTATTTATTAAGTAAGCTGTTACTCTTACTGTGTATTCAGTAATACTTGATACCGTAAAGGATATTGGTGAAGCAGAATACATGTACATTTAACTTCAAGTAGTTTTTAGAATACATTACAGATAAATGACTGGTTATTAAAGTCTACCTTTATGACAATAACAATATTGAATTTTATCCCTAGGGGCATACAAATATGAAAACCTGCTCCCTACTTCATTGAGGAGGAAAGCAGCTGTGGAATCAAGGTAGCCATCAATTCAGTCATACCAATAGTAACGATAGTTTTTTTTTTTAATATTCAAGAGAGAAAACCCCTTAATTATCACAATATTTTGAAAAATCTCTTATCATATTGGACGTTCAATGAAAAGACCCTAATGAAGAATATTCCCTTAGGTTGTTTCTCCATGTTATGGTTCTATGCTGTTTCTGTCATTGATGGAGCTTCATTTTTTTTAAATTTTTTTTTTATTTTTTAAACTTTTATTTAATGAATATAAATTTCCAAAGTACAGCTTATGGATTACAATGGCTTCCCCCCCATAACGTCCCTCCCACCCACAACCCTCCCCTTTCCCACTCCCTCTCCCCTTCCATTCACATCAAGATTCATTTTCGATTCTCTTTATATGCAGAAGATCAGTTTAGCATACATGAAGTAAAGACTTCAACAGTTTGGATGGAGCATCATTTTAACTCAAGGCTGTATTGCAAAGGCTTACCATAGTCTACAGAAGCTTAATATGAAACTATTAATACAGTGAAATGTGTTATAGCCCATCTCTATTTCTTATTCTCATTTTCACAAAGAATTTCCACTTAATAAAGGTAGAAGCAGAAACATTTGACTCTCACTTGTTCTTTACATTGAGAGGAGTGACTTTGAATGGCAAATGAAGCAAGTTTCCTTTTTGGTAGGTCAGTTAAGCCTCTGCTATTTTTAATTTTTTAAACATTTATTTGGTAATTTATTTGAAAGTCAGAGAGAGAGAGAGAGAGGGAGAGACAGAGATCTTTAATACTCTGGTTTACTCCCCAGATGACTGTGGTGCAACGGCTGGAACTGAGCTAGACACAGTGCCCATTTAGGATGTTGGTGTTGCATGTGACAACTTTACCCACTATGCCAAAATCCTGGCTCTAGTCTCTGGTCTTTTTAGTTCTTTACTTGACATTGAGTGGAGACTTTTATCACCTGCTTCTTAGGATTTAGGAGGGAGATAGCAAGTCCCCCTTGGTTTTCCAGTTTATCTTTGGCAGTAGCAAATATCTGTAAAGGTATTTTGAGCTTCTTTTGGGTTCCTGAGGCTTATCATCTCTTTGTTAGCAACCAGCAGGAAGAAGGGAGTGAGGGACTAATATGTGCTTCCTAAACCCCTAAAAAATTGCAAAATAGCTTTAATCCTGATTCTCATCATGCTCTCTATGAGGTTTTGAACACATTACTTGACTTCTTTAAGCCATGTTTTCTTACTGGAAAAAAATGGCATTGTGCAGAATAAAACATCCGATCCAGATAGCAGCTTTTAGCAGGGATTCATAAATGTTGGCCTGTCTCTGGTCTTCATTTCCATCAGCTTTTCCCCATTAGGTTTATTCATCCAGCCTTCCTCTGAGGGCAGCTGTTTATCTTTGCATTTAGGAAAAAACAATTAGAAAAAGTGAGCGATTTCAGGCCTCTCTGCAGTACTATGTACGTGAAAGTGAAAACAATCTAGGAAATTGATAGCAGCCTGAACTTCTCCCTAAAATCAAACTGAGCTCAATTCCAAGTTTTTGGTATCTTAAACAGTTGTCATTTTCATCTAGAAGCCTCTTAGGATAATTTAAAGCTGAAATTCTTACAACAGATTGAATATGATGATATGTTGGTAAAAATCTATCCTCAGTTGGAACTGGAAATCATTGAAAACTTCTGTAATCACTGATCTGTAGCAAGCACTGATATTTTTCTCTTTATCTAGAAATAAATAGCTTAAAAATTATTTCTCTGCATACAAGAATTGCATTCCCTTTACAACTGCAATTACATTATATTTCTAACTTCAGAATTGAAAACATGCAATTTAAAACCAGAAATTAAGTTCATGGATAGAGGTTAGAATTAAGTTTTATTTTTCAATAAGTAAGAAAATATAGTTGTGAGGTTAGAATTAAGTTTTATTTTTCAATAAGTAAGAAAATATCATAGTTGTGCTATAATAATCCATGAAATTATTTGGGGATGGTTTTCTTGGGATAGGTGCTCCTTACTTGAACGATTCTGTCTCCAACTCTTTTTTTTTTTTTGACCGGCAGAGTGGACAGTGAGAGAGAGACAGAGAAAAAGGTCTTCCTTTGCCGTTGGTTCACCCTCCAATGGCCGCTGCGGCCAGCGCACCGCACTGATCTGATGGCAGGAGCCAGGTACTTATCCTGGTCTCCCATGGGGTGTAGGGCCCAAGCACTTGGGCCATCCTCCACTGCACTCCCTGGCCACAGCAGAGAGTTGGCCTGGAAGAGGGGCAACCGGGACAGAATCAGGCGCCCTGACCAGGACTAGAACCCGGTGTGCTGGCACCGCAAGGCGGAGGATTAGCCTAGTAAGTCACAGCACCGGCTCCAACTCTTAATGTATCCAAAACTTACTGGATTTTCCAGTCTAAACTAAGAATTCATTTCTTACAGGGCACTTTTTCTTATGAGTCAAGACTACCTAGTCCTAGTATATCTGAACTTCTGAGCCTATAGTCAGGTGCACAAATGGTGTTTCAGAAAGTAGCCCATTGATGTTCAGTCCAATCTATGTTTAAACCTTGGCTTTTCATTTATTATCTGCAGAACTTAAGAAAATTAGTCAATTCCTTTGAGATCCATTCTGGCATCAGACAGTGAGGGCTACCTGGTACTCATGTCTTTAGCTTTATTTCAAGAAAGAATTCAGGATCTAGTTCAAGAATAGCAAATAGTGAGCAGCATTCTACTATGAAAACATTTTACTGAGAAAGCAAGAGTACACACTTCACAGATTTCTGCTTACTCAGAAGGGAATGGGCCAATTTCAGTTGTGATTAATATTATATGGGTCCTTTAATGGGAGGGAAAGTACATTTTTTAAAATTTTACTTAAAATTCATATATTTCATGTATACAGATTTAGCAACATAGTGGCACTTCTCCTCCTACTCTCCTACCTGCCCTTGCTTCAAAATTTCCTCCCCTTACCTCTAGCATTCCTATTCTTAATTTTTACATAAATCTATTTTAAGTATAACTAATGATCATATAGTTAACCCAGATCTAAGAAAAAGAGTTCAATAAATAGTATGAAGAGAAAAAAAAACCCAATTCCTAAAAGCAAGAGACAAGGGCTATAAACAATCATTGAATCTCAAAATGTCTATTTCATTCCAATACACTACATTTCAGCTCCTCTATTAGTTACCTCAGATCAAGGAAAACATATGATATCTATCTTTTTGGAACTGGCTTATTTCTCTAAGTATGAGGGTTTCCAGTTGCATCTGTCTTGTTGCAAAAGGCAGGATTTCATTTTTTTTATTTTTGCAACTGGGTAGTACTCCCTAGTGTATATATCCCTTAATTTATTTATCCAGTCAACAGGTGATGGACATCTGGGTTTATTCCATATCTTAGCTATTGTGAATTGTGCTGCAATGAACTGGGGTACAGATCACTCTTTCATATAGTGATTTCTTTTGGTTTGGATAAATTCCCAGAAGTGGAATGCCTGGGTCATATGGTAGGTCTATATTCAGATTTCTGAGGTATCTGCATACTGTCTTCCACATAGGATGCACCAGTTTATATTCCCACCAACAATGGACCAAGGTACCCTTTTCCCCACATTTTCGCCAGTCATTTGTTGATTTCTATATGAGTCATTCTAACTGGAGTGAGGTGAAACCTCACTGTTGTTTTGATTTATGATTCCTTGATGGCTAGTGATCCTGAGCATTTTCTCAGGTGTCTGTTGGCCATTTGAATTTCCTCTCTTGAAAAATGTCTGTTCAAGTCCTTTGCCCATTTCTTAACAGGATTGTTTGTTTTGTTGTTATTGAGCTTCTTCAGCTCTTTATAGATTCTTGATGTTAACACTTTATCAGTTGCATAGTTTGCAAATATTTTCTCCATTTAGTTGGTTGCCTATTAACTTTGTTGAGTGTTTCTTTTGCAGGGCAGAAGCTTCTCACCTTGATGTAATCCCATTTGTCAATTTTGGCTTTGATTGCTTGTGCATCTGTGGTCTTTTCCAAGAAGTCTTTGCCTATGCCAATGTCTGCAGAGTTTCCCCAAATGTTCTCTAATGATCTGATGGTATTGGGTCATGATTTAGGTCTTTGATCCATTTTGAGTGGATTTTTGTGTAAGGTAGGCATCTAGTTTCATGCTTACGTACATGGAGATCCAGTTTCCCCAGCACAATTTACTAAAGAGACTGTCCTCACTCCAGGGATTGACTTTAGCTCCTTTGTCAAAAATAAGTTGGTTGCAGATAAGTTGATTGATTTCTGGATTTTCTATTATGTTCCATTGCTCAACAGGTCTATTTTTGTGCCAGGACCAGGCTCTTTAGATTATAATTGCCCTGTGGTATATCTTGAAATCAGGTGTTGTGATGCCTCTGAGTTTGTTTTTGTCATATAAGATTGTTTTAGCTATTTGGTGTCCCTTGAGTTTCCATATAAATCTTAGCATCATTTTTTCTTCTAGATCTGCAAAGAATGTCATTGGTATTTTGAGTGGGATTGCATTGAATTTGTAAATTGCTTTTGATAGTATGGACATTCTGTCAAACTTTCAACAGTTAAATGTAAGGAAAAGATTCTAAAATGTGTATAAGAGAAATACTAGATTACTTTCAGAGTATCTCCCATCAGACTCATAACTGACTTCTCATCAGAAACCCTACTTGCTAGAAGGGAATGGTGACATATAGTCCAAGTCTTAAAAGAAAAAAAAAACTTGTCAACCCAAAGTACTATATCCTGTAGAGCTCACACTTATGAATGAAGGTGAAATTAAGTCCTTTCATAACAAACAGAAATTTAAAGAATTTGTTGCCATTTGTCTAGCCTCACAAAACATGCCTAAGGATGTTCTACACAAGGAAACATAGAAAGATAGTCATCATCATGAAAAAATGTGAAGTCAGAAAATACCACAGGAAAATTACAGAAGAAATCCAAAGTAAACAATAGGAATATTTATGGAAAAATGGCAGGGCCAAGTTGTTACTTATAAATAGTCACCTTGAATGTAAATGGCCTCAACTCTCCACTTAAAAAATACAGACTGGCTGAATGAATTAAAAAACAAAACCCATCTATTTGCTGCCTACAAGAAACACATCTCACCAACAAAGATACATGCAGACTGAAAGCGAAAGGATGGAAAAAGATATTCCATGCTAACAGAAAGCAAAAAAAAAAAAAAAAAAAAAGAGCTGGTGTTGTCATCCTAATATCAGATAAAATAGACTTTAACACAAATCAAAGCCACCTAATCCTAGTATACCTGAACTTCTGAGCCTATAGTCAGGTACACATAGGGTGTTTCAGAAGGCAGTCCATTGATGTTCAGTCCAAAATGTGTTTAAAATTGATGAAGAAAAGCACTATGTAATAATTAAGATATCAATTCAATAGGAGGATATGACTATAATAAATGTATATTCACCCAATTACAGGGTTGGCTATTTAAAAGAAATATTAATGGAACTAAAGGGAGACATAGACTCCAATACAGTAATAATGGGAGGCTTCAGTATTCTGCTTTCAGCAATGGACAGATCAACCAGACAGAAAATTAGCAAGAAAACAAGAGTTAATCAACACCATAGACCACATGAACCTAACAGATATCTACAGAACTTTTCACCCCACCATGGCAGAATACACATTCTTCTCATCAGTGCATGAAACTTTTTCCTGGATAGACCATATGCTAAGCCATAAAGCAAGTCTCAGCAAATTCAAAAAATTGAAATCACACCATGCATCTTCTGTGAGCACAGTGGAATAAAGCTGGACATCATTCCAATTTTAGTATATGTTCTGCCCAAGCGAGTACTGGAAATCAACAGCTCGAGAATATCTAGAGCATATGCAAACACAGGGGAAGTACATTTTAATAAAAGGGAGGAATCTTCATGGTTTAACTGGGAAGCAGATATAACCTGATGTTTTCTGTCATGGTGGCTAGTAGGTGTATCATTTATCAAGCTAATATATTACAATGAATATATAATGAGCTGTTGGTCAGGCTTGGCCCCCTAAACTAGTATAAACTTAGTCCAGGCAGAGAGTCTGTCTTTGGAACAAGAGGAACCAAATCATATCCTGTATGTCCTGTGATAATAGGAATACCTACAGGTAGTTCAACTGTTCCCTCTACTTTCCTGTCTCACTTCCTTATTTACAAAATAGTAATAATAACTGTGTACTTTGTTATAAGTATTAAATAATCAAATAATATATTTAAAGTAGCCCCAAGAGTTACTGGTCAGAAATGTTAGACAATTTCCACTCACACATTTATTCATTCTATAAACATTATCAAGACATTATTATATGCTAAGAATTAGTGATATAATATTTTTTAAAAAGTAATTTCCTTCAGGAACTCATCATTTAGTGCAAGAGAAATTGATAAGCAAGAAAATTGGAATAAACTGGGATATAGTCTATCATAGATGGCCATATAAGGTACTAAGGGTCATAATGGAAGGTAGCTAAGCCAGAATGGAAAGGAGTAGTAAAGAAGAAAGGAAGTGTGGGGAGTGTCATAATAAATAAAGGAAGTGGTTTATGCACAGACAAGAAGGTGAGAAAGAGTCTTTCCTATTCAGATAACCCTGAGTGGCTGGATAATGGGAGAGATTTGCAATAAATGAGTTGGCAGGGATAAGGGTGGGCAGGGGATAGTTTATGAAGGAGACTGAAAATTAATACTGTGGAATTTGATTTGTTTTTTTTTTTGATTTTTTATTCTAAATGAAAAACTGATGAATTTTGAACTGGAAAACATGTGATTTCAGATGCATTGTTGGAAAGTTGAGTGTTAAATATGTGGACAATTTATTAAAGGGGAGGAAAATTATAGGCAAGCATTTTTTTTTTAAAAGAACTTGGTATAGTCTAAGTCCGCAATGATGAAAGCTTGAATTAAGACACTAATAGTGGAGATGGACAGAAGAATGGGGAAGTATTTGTGGAACATAAGAGAGTAAGATGTGTGAAGGGCGTTTGTCACTTTAATTGTGTTAATGTATGTGAATCAGGTTATTTCAGGTCACTATCCCTAAACCCTCGAATCTCATAATAAATACTCCTAGTCTTGATTCCAGATACATCTTCTGATTTAATTCTGATTTACCTGAAGTATTTCTAATGAGAGGTAAAGCACTAGTCAGGTTGATTCAAATAGCCATGGTACTTGTGTAGTTATGTTTCTTACTATAACCTAGTAAGTCTTTAATCTTGCTTATACAACAGTCTTATAACCTTTCATAATGTGACTCTTCCTTTGTGAAGCTTTTACCATTTTTGGTATTCTGATACATTGTGTTGTATTTTATCAAATGCCTTCTCGGCGTCTATTGAGATAATCATATAGTTTTTCTTCTGCAGTCTGTTAATGTGGTGTATCACATTAATTGATTTGCAAATGTTGAACCATCCCTGCATACCAGGGATAAATCCCACTTGGTCTGGGTGGATGATCTTTCTAATGTGTTGTTGCATTCTATTGGCGAGAATTTTATTGAGGATTTTTGCATCTATGTTCATCAGGGATATTGGTCTGTAATACTCTTTCAATGCTGCATCTTTTTCTGGCTTAGGAATTAAGGTGATGCTGGCTTCATAGAAAGAATTTGGGAGGACTCCCTCTTTTTGGATTGTTATGAATAGTTTGAGAAGAATTGGAGTCAGTTCTTCTTTAAATGTCTGGTAGAATTCAGCAGTGAATCCATCTGGTCCTGGGCTTTTCTTTGTTGGGAGGGCCTTTATTAATGATTCAATTTCTGTCTCAGTTATGGGTTGTTTAGGTTTTCTATGTCTTCCTGGTTCAATTTAGGTAGGTTGCATGTGTCCAGGAATCTATCCATTTCTGATAGGTTTCCCTGTTTGCTGGCATACAGGTCCTTGTAGTAATTTCTGAGGATGATTTTTATTTCTGTGGTGTCTGTTGTTACGTTTCCTTTTTCATCTCTGATTTTATTGATTTGGGTCTTTTCTTTTTTTAGTTAGTTGGTCCAATGGGGTGTCAATTTTGTTTATTTTTTCAAAAAACCAGCTCCTCGTTTGGCTGATTTTTGTAATGTTTTTTTGGATTCAATCTTGTTGATTTCTTCTCTGATTTGAATTATTTCTCTTCTCCTACTAGATTTGGATCTGCTTTGCTGCAGATTTTCTAGATCCTTGAGATGCACTGAAAGTTCATCTATTTGGTGCCTTTCCAATTTCTTGATGTAGGCACCTATTGATATAAACTTTCCTCTTAACACTGCTTTTGCTGTGTCCTATAAGTTTTGGTATGTTGTGCTGTTATCCTCATTTACTTCCAGAAAGTTTTTGATTTCTCTTTTGATTTCTTGAATGACCCAGTGTTCATTCAGGAGCGTGTTGTTCAATCTCCATGTATTTGCGTATGCTCTAGGGATTCCTGAGTTGCTAATTTCCAACTTCATTCCTTTATGGTCTGAGAAGCTGCATGGTATGATTCTAATTCTTTTGAATTTGATGAGATTTGCTTTATGGCCAAGTATGTGGTCAATCCTAGAGAAGCTTCCATGTACTGCTGAGAAGAATGTAAATGCTTTCTGTGTAGGATGAAAAGTTCTGTAGATATCTGTTAGATCCATTTGGGCTATAGTGTCATTTAAATCTACTATCTCCTTGTTGATCTTCTGTCCTGTTGATCTATTTCTGAGAGTGGAGTATTGAAGTCCCCTAACACTATTGTATTAGGGTCTAAGTCTCCCTTTAAGTCCCTTTACAAATCTTTTACATAAACCGGTGCCCTGTAATTAGGTGCATATACATTGATAATCGTTATATCTTCCTGTTGAAGTGATCCCTTGATCATTATATAGTGTCCCTCTTTGTCTTTCCTAACAGTTTTTGTGGTAAAGTTTATGTTGTCTGATATTAAGATGGCTACGCCCGCTCTTTTTTCATTTCTGTTGGCATGGTATATCTTTTTCCAGCCTTTAATTTTCAGTCTATATGCATCTTTGTTGGAAAGATGTGTTTCTTGTAAGCAGCAAATAGATGGGTTTTGTTCCTTAACCCAATCAGCCAATCGGTGTCTTTTAACTGGACATTTCAGGCCATTCACGTTCAATGTAACTATTGATACATAGTGACTTTGCCCTGCCATTTGCCAAAGATAAGTTCTAATATATGCTTTGAATTCCCTGTGATCTTTTGCTGTGAGGTTTCCTTCCTTTACCTTCTTTCATATTGATGACCGTGTTTCTGTGTTTCTGTGTGTAACACATCTTTAAGCATTTTTTGCAGGGCTGGACGAGTGGCAACAAATTCTTTCAATTTCTGTTTGCTATGAAAAGTCTTTATTTCACCTTCATTCACAAATGAGAGCTTAGCAGGATATAATATTCTGGGCTGGCAGTTGTTCTCTCTTAGTACCTGGGCTATATCTCGCCATTCCCTCCTAGCTTGTAGGGTTTCTGATGAGAAGTCAGCTGTGAGTCTGATTGGAGATCCTCTGAGAGTAATCTGACGTTTCTCTCTTGCACATTTTAGGATCCTTTCTTTATGTTTCACTGTGGAGAGTTTAATTACAACGTGTCGTGGTGAGGATCTCTTTTGGTCGTGTTTATTAGGGGTTCTGTGAGCTTCCTGTACTAGGATTTCTCTGTTCTTCTCCAAACCTGGGATATTTTCTGCCAATATCTCACTAAAAAGGCCTTCTAATCCTTTCTCCCTCTCCATGCCTTCAGGAACTCCTAGAACCCGAATGTTGGGTTTTTTAATAGTATCTTGAAGATTCCCGACAATATGTTTTAGATTTCTAATTTCCTCTTCTTTTCTTTGCTCTGACTGTATCTTTTCCTGTTCTCTGTCTTCTAAGTCTGATATTCTCTCTTCTGCTTCACCCATTCTGTGTTTAAGGCTCTCTAATGTGTTTGTCATTTGATCTATTGAATTCTTCATTTCA
Organism: Oryctolagus cuniculus; assembly: GCF_051225735.1. Lineage (NCBI taxonomy): Eukaryota > Metazoa > Chordata > Mammalia > Lagomorpha > Leporidae > Oryctolagus > Oryctolagus cuniculus. Next base: position 98,051,448 of record NC_142867.1, read on the forward strand.
TTATGATTTCTCATCACTATCACAGTTTCATGTTCTACTAGTTGTTTCATTTCATTTTGATTCCTCCTTAATATTTCATTTTCATGAGAGAGATTTTCTACCTTGTCCAGTAAGGATTTCTGTAATTCAAGAATTTGTTTTTGAGAACTTCTTAATGTTCTTATCAATTTTTTGAGATCTGCTTCTTGCATTTCTTCTATCTCATCATCTTCATAATCCTGAATTAGGGTGTCTCTTTCATTTGGGGGCGTCATAGTGTCTTCCTTGTTCTTGTTACCTCGGTTTCTGCGTTTGTTGTTTGGCATATTGGAGATATTCTTTGGTTTCTTTGGTGTGGTGTTTTTTCTCGTTATACTGTGACTCTAGATTAAGTGGACTGTCTGCTTTTGATGGATCCTTAGAGGCTGTGATGGGTGTGGCCAGAGAGCTCTGTTTGGTTCTTCAGGGTTAAGGGTATGCCAAAGGTGACTCACCCAGATTGTTCTCTCTCTCTCTCTCTCTTGTTTTTTTTTTTTTGTTTGTTTTTTTGTTTTTTTTTTTTTTTTTTTTTTTTTTGACTCATTTGGGAAGTAATTCCACACAGCTGAGTGGAATTGAGGGTAGTTGATGTATGAAATCTGGCCCCTGTGTGTATGCATCTGCTTACCCCTGGGACCACACAAAGAGTTTATGCAGCCCTCAGTGTGGTCTCAAATTTCTCTGCAGTCTCACCAGGTTGCCAGGTTACCGAGTTTGTGTACTCGGTGAGTTCTCTCGCCCACCCCTCAGATTTTCACAGTCTCAGTTCGTTAGCTCCACACTTTCACTAGGTCTTAACCTCCTGTTATTTCTCCCCACCAGAGTCAGGTTTTTCTGCTTGGTTAATGGCGGGCACTGCTTTACATATGTAAAATGGCGCCTGCTCTTTGTCTTGCTTGGCTTTGTAAGGTGAGTGGATAGAGAGGCTAATGTTGGTGCCAATTCCCCTTATTTATTCAATTTTTTCTCTCCTCCATTCAGCCTGGTGAATGTTCCCCAGTGGGGCTTCAGGCCTCGTTCCCTGTAGGCTCTTTCTGCCTTTCCCCGCCAATGTCTTGGGTTACGGAGGTTTTTGTCTCACCTCCCCTTCCAGCGCTGGCGCAGACTCTGCGGCTCGGCTCCTGCGGCTCAGCTTCCACGCAGTGGGCGACCTTGCTCTCCCCATAGGTCCTCCGTGTCACATCCACTACTTCCGGGAGAGTTTCCTCTGCAGTTTTTTCCTGAGCCTTTTCCTGAGGATACAGTAACTCCACTTTAAACTATCTGTTCCTGGACTATTGGTGTGCGCCCTCACTATTCCGCCATCTATTTTTTTAAAGTTTTATTTAATAAACATAAATTTCCAAAATACAGCTTATGGAATACAATGGCTTTACCCACCCAAAACCTCCCTCCCAACCGCAACCCTCCCATCTCCTGCTCCCTCTTCCTTTCCATTCACATCAAGATTCATTTTCAATTCTCTTTATATACAGAAGATCAGTTTAGCATATATTAAGTAAAGATTTCAACAGTTTGCACTCACACCAAAACACAAAGTGTAAAATACTGTTTGAGTACTAGTTATAGCATTAAATCACAATGTACAACATATTAAGGACAGAGATCCTCCATGAGGAATAAGTGCACAATGACTCTTGTTGAATTAACAAATTGACACTCTTATTTATGGCATCATTAATCACCCAAGGCTCTTGTCATGAGTTGCCAAGGCTATTGAGGCCTTTTGAGTTCGCCGACTCTGAACTTACTTAGACAAGGTCATAGTCAAAGTGGAAGTTCTCTCCTCCCTTCAGAGAAAGGTACCACCTTCTTTGATGGCCCATTCTTTCCGCTGGGATCTCACTTGCAGAGATCTTTCATTTAGGACTTTTTTTCCCCCCGGAGTGTTTTGGCTTTCCGTGCCTAAAATACTCTCATCGGCTCTTCAGCCAGATCCGCATGCCCTAAGGGCTGATTCTGAGGCCAGAGTGCTGTTTAGGGCATCTGCCATTCTAAGAGTCTGCTGTGTATCTTGCTTCCCATGTTGGATTGTTCTCTCCCTTTTTTATTCTATCAGTTAGTATTTGCAGACACCAGTCTTGTTTATGTGATCTCTTTGACTCTTAACCTATCATTATATCAATTGTGAACAGAAATTGATCGCTTGGACTAGTGAGATGGATTTGCTACATGCCACCTTATTTGGATTGAATTGGAATCCCCTGGCACGTTTCTAACTCTACCATTTGGGGCAAGTCCGATTGAGCATGTCCCAAACTGTAAATCTCCTCCCTCTCTTATTCCCAATCTTATATTTAACAGAGATCACTTTTCAGTTAAATTTCAACACTTAAGAATAATTGTGTATTAATAACAGAGTTCAACCGATAGTATTAAGTAGAAAAAAATACTAAAAGTGTTAAAGTATTAAGTTGTTCATTAACAGTCAGGGCAAGGGCTGATCAAGTCACTGTTTCTCAAAATGTCCATTTCACGTCAACGGGTTTCCCTTTTGGTGCTCAGTTAGTTGTCACTGATCAGGGAGAACATATGATATTTGTCCCTTTGGGACTGGCTTATTTCACTCAGCATGATGTGTTCCAGATTCCTCCATTTTCTTGCAAATGACTGTATTTCATTTTTTGTTGCTGCTGTATAGTATTGTATAGAGTACATGTCCCATAATTTCTTTATCCAGTCTACTGTTGATGGGCATTTGGGTTGGTTCCAGGTCTTAGGAATTGTGAAATGAGCTGCAATAAACATTATGGTGTAGACTGCTTTTTTGTTTGCCAATTTAATTTCCTTTTGGTAAATTCCAAGGAGTGGGATGGCTGGGTTGTATGGTAGGGTTATCTTCAGGTTTCTGAGGAATCTCCAGACTGACTTCCATAGTGGCTTAACCAGAGTGCATTCCCACCAACAGTGGGTTAGTGTCCCTTTTCCCCACATCCTCGCCAGCATCTGTTGTTGGTAGATTTCTGAATGTGAGCCATTCTAACTGGGGTGAGGTGAAACCTCATTGTGGTTTTGGTTTGCATTTCTCTGATTGCTAGTGATCTTGAACATTTTTTCATGTGTCTGTTGGCCATTTGGATTTCCTCTTTTGAAAAATGTCTATTGAGGTCCTTGGTCCATCTCTTAAGTGGGTTGTTTGTTTTGATGTTGTGGAGTTTCTTATCTCCTTTAGATTCTGGTTATTAATCCTTTATCTGTAGCATAGTTTGCAAATATTTTTCCCCCATTCTGTCGGTTGCCTCTTTACTTTCCTGACTGTTTTTTTTGCTGAACAGAAACTTCTCAGTTTGATGCAATCCCAATAGTTAATTTTGGCTTTGGCTGCCTGTGCTCTAGGGTCTTTTCCAAGAAGTCTTTGCCGGTGCCAATATCTTGCAGGGTTTCTCCAGTGTTCTCTAATAATCTGATGGTGTGCGTTGCATATTTAGGTCTTTAATCCATGTGAATGGATTTTTGTGTAAGGTGAAAGGTAGGGGTTTTGCTTCATGCTTCTGCACGTTTTTATCCAGTTTTCCCAGCACCATTTATTGAATAGACTGTTCTTGCTCCTGGAATTGGTTTTAGCACCTTGATCAAATATAAGTTGGCCGTAGGTGTTTGGATTGATTTCTGGTATTTCAATTCTGTTCCATTGGTCTATCCATCTGTTACTGTACCAGTAGAATGCTGTAAAGGGGCTGTTTTTAAAAGCTGTTAAACAAAGAATAGTTGGGGCCTGTGCCATTGCACAGTGGGTTAAAGCTCCAGCCTGCAGTGCCAGCATCCCATATGGATGCTGGTTCAAGTCCTGACTGTCCACTTCCAATTCAACTCTCTGCAATGGCGTGGGAAAGCAGTAGAGGATGGCCCAAGGCCTTTTGCCCCTGCACCCACACGGGAGAGCTGGAAGAAGCCCCTGGTTCCTGGCTTTGGATTAGCACAGATCTGGCCATTGCAGCAAACTGGGGAGTGAACCAGCAGATGGAAAACCTCTCTCTCTCTCTCTCTCTTTCTCTCTCCCTCTGCCTTTTCTCTCTGTGTAACTCTTTCAAATAAAGAAATAAATATTTAAAAAAAAACCATATGGTTATCTTAATAGGTGCAGAAGAAGCCTCTGATAAAATACAATATCCTTTCATGATAAAAACCTTAAGCAAATCCAGTGTAGAAGGAACGTATCTCAACACAAATAGGCAAAATATGAAAAATTCACACTAGCATCATATTCAAAGGAGAAAAGCTGGAAGCATTCGCAGTAAGATCTGAAAGTGATTTATCAATTATATTATGTGTCATGCTGGTAGTGTGATGTCAATAATGGTGTAAGCTGTGAATGTGTGGATGGGGGGCATTTGAATATTTCTGTACCCTCATCTCCATTTATTTGAGACCCTAAACCTGCTCTAAAAATAGTCTTCCAAAAATCCACACCTTGTGTTGTCTCATATACACTGAATACTTCAACATTCTCTCCCTTCCCTGGGTTTCTACTCTGTTTTTATTTCTTTGTGACATATTTACTCACCCTTTCCTATTTTCCACTATATCGATTCCTCCACCTGAAGCACTGTTCTCCTTTGGACTGGGTACCACTCATCTTGCACATTCCAGCTCAGTTGCCACTTCTTTAAGAAGTAATAACTGACCCCCCTCCCAGACGGGATGAAATCTCTCCATATGTGAGCAGCATCAAATGCTTCAAGGCACAATCACAGTTCTAACTTTACCCTTATTTTTATAATGATGTCATTTTCTGGGTATCAGGGCAGTTTCAGTCCTAGTACGGCACCTAATTAAAAAGATACTAAATGAATTTGTTTATTTGATGAATGAATCATTTTAAAGAGCAGCTGCAGATGTGGTGAGTGAGGTAGGAAGAACATCAATGGTCTTCAGAATCTGACTAGCAGGTGTTGTAGGGGGCCAGTAGCAGACTTTGATATCAAAGGTTTGAATCTCTTTTCTTCAATAAGCTAGCTATATGGCTGAAAATATTACCGTACTTCTCTGAATATCTATGTACACAGGACAAAATGAGGATAAAAACTTTTGCTCTTTCTGCAAATTGAAGCAAATAAAATAGGTAAATATTTAAAATAGCTAAATATCTATGTAAGCTTTTGTATAAGGCATGGATGTTGTAATGAACATTGAATTCAATTAAAGGTAAACAGATTCAGAGCTTAACTTACTTCAACATTCAAAGTTTGCACTGTGGAAAACAGTCAAAATAAGAAGGTATTTGAAATTATGTTTTTTTCAGCCCCATTTTCTTTCATTTTCACATCATATCAGGCTAATAATTACAGTATAAATGGACTTGCTGTTAGCCCATTTAAGAGATGAAGAAATGATAACAGAATGCTGAAGAAACTGTTCCTTGTGATAAAGAAATCTACAAATTCCTAAGGTATGAATGGAAAAATCTGCTTCCTTTGGTCCCAAATGTACAAGGTGGATTCTATGAGATTGGAAAGTGTTTGAAATAGTATTTTACACAGCTTTAATTTGAAGAGCTCAAAGCACTTTTTAAAAAAGTTTAATCCTCACCAAATCTTTGTTCAGAGTACTATTACCATGCCATTTTTACAATAACATCATAGTAGAGGTGGGAAATAAGCCTGCTGAAGCCACTCTATATCCAGAGTTCAGCCCACCTGAGGCAACTAGTATGCAGAGCTACCTGGGTTTCCCTTGTGAGGTGACTTGAGAATTAAAAAAAGTATACAGCTCTGGAATGACTAGAAACCTTTCCTATCAAGTCCCACAATCCTCATATTGCAGGAGAAGCTGAAATCTGAGACATTATGTCATCCGATTAAAGTTACACTCAAAGGGGCAAAATGTGCCCTTAGAACAGTATGCAACACATAGTAGAAACTCAACACAGAGTCTTAGCTGATTAATCCAGATGTATGTTACCTTTGGCATACATCTGGGTTAGTACTTAAAGGGGAGACCTTTAGCAGAATGATCTGACACTACTCCTAAGAGATGAATATGGAGACTGTAGCTCCTAAGTCCTCTGGGGGTATGTGTTTTCCCCATCAGATTCCCATATACTCTGGCTATTATCAGACTTCTGTATCAGCTGCAAAGCTAGACTTTGTAGTCTTCCTTTGAAAATGTTAGATGGCTCTGAGGTTTACACTTTAATTAAACATTGAACTCTCATGCTTCTGAGATGACAGCACGTGATTATGATGCACGCAAATAACATTTTGAGGGTGTCATGAAATGTATATTTATCAGTGTTCACAGACTAATTAATTACAGAGTAAAATTATGTCTAGTTTGAGCCTAGTTTTATATAAACATGTCAATTCATTTCAGCACTTGCTCTTTCCATTCGAGGAAATCTTCTATTCTTTTCGTCCAATGAGAGCAAAGTAAGATCAGATTTAGTTCTCCTTCTGCAACTACTGTTTTTCCTGCAGTAAGACATACAAGGAATGGGATGGATTGTGAGGTAGGTGTGCTATGGAGGAAGTGGTCCAGTTTTGCAGTCATCCAGATCTATGTTCAATTCTCCAGGGCAATTTGTCCACAGATAATCTTGGTTCCCTCATTTCTATGTTAGAAATAGTTGTGATACTTCTTTCACTGGCATTGTGAGAGTTAACATAACTAATCCTCTTAAAATCCCTAGCACTTGACAGGGATTGTTTATCAAGTTCCTACTAAGAGAGACCAGTGCTCCTGCAGAAGGAAGATAGGGGCTGACACAATTTGAAATGAGAGGCAGATTTGGGGACCCAGGGCTGGAGTTATATAATGGATTTCTTCTTCTAAACCAGAGAGTAATGAACTAGGTCAATGATATTTTCTGATATTTTCCCCGTTACCCAGGAAGTGCAAATAATGAATAGTTCTTCCTTCTTGAAAAAGTGACAGGAAAATCTGTGCTTACCTTTATACTTCCAGAAAGCATGAGGACTCCCACTCTTGAGTGCTACACATCATGCTAAACCTTCTTGTTGCCCAGCTTTCCTTTCTCCCCAGTACAGGGGCGTTGTTTGGAAATAGTTTATCTTTGTCTCCCCTTTCTCATCTGAAATTATTTTTTCCCTCCCTCTTGAATCATTCCTATCATTATACAAATACACTGCTCTTGTCCCCACACTAACATAACATCTCCAAATCTCATTTGTCCTTTCAGGTACCACCATATTTCTTTATTGCCTTTCATAGTAAAAATTTTGAAAGACTTAACTCCATTTATTCTCTCCAGTTCTTCTCTTCCTTTTCTGACCGTAAACTCTGATTCAGCTCTCCACTAAAGACATAACACTCTACCAAAAAGCTCTGGATTGAGGACTCTTATTTGGCTACATCCAATAATACATTCTTAGTTTTCTTACTTCCCCTATCAGAAGCATTTTTTGAGCTGATCACTCTCACATCCTTGGAGACATTTGATTGATTTGGTTTCTAGAACACTGTTATGTTACTCCTCCCTTTAATGTTCAATTTTCTAGGACAACGTCCATAACCCTTCTCCTTTTCAGTGACCTTCTTCAGCATGTTGATTAAAATGTTTATTTCTTATATTTATTTGTGGGATAAAGAAAGAGAGAGATGTCAGTGATCACCTGAGGCTCTTGCCATGAGCTGCAAGGCTATGGAGGCCTTTCATGACCACAAACTCTGTCAGTATTTAGACAAAGCCATAAGCAAAGTAGAAGTTCTCTCCTCTCTTCAGAGAAAATTACATCCTTCTTTGATGGCCCCTTCTTTCCACTGGGGTCTTATTCACAGAGATCCTTCATGTAGATCATTTTTGCCACAGTGTCTTGACTTTCCATGCCTGAAATGCTCTCATGGGCTTTTCAGCCACATCCAAATGCCTTAAGGTCTGATTCTGAGGAGAGAGTGTTACTAAAAATGTTACTTGTCATTCTGAGTCTGCTGTGTGGACTGCTTCAAAACTGACTTTTCTAAAGTTTAACTGTTTTGTTCATAACCATAAAAATAGCATAATACAACATAACCATAAAATAAAAATAGGATTTTTCTACATAATCTTTATTTTATTTTTGCATATTTTGGATAACGTGTTGAGTTATGTTTCTGAAAATTATAATGGTTTGATTTGGACTCCTGCATGAGCACAATTTAATATGGGGATACTTTATTTTGTGGAAAATTTGAATTAAAAGTAAGTTTATTTTTGTGTAAATTTTAAAAATCAATTCGTAGTTTTTTCATTTTACACACTTTCCATGAACTTTTTTGAGGACTTTTTTTTTTTTTTGACAGGCAGAGTGGACAGTGAGAGAGAGACAGAGAGAACAGTCTTCCTTTTCCACTGGTTCACCCCACAATGGCCACTGCAGCTGGCGCTCTGTGACCAGTGCACCGCGCCGATCCGAAGCCAGGAGCCAGGTACTTCCTCCTGGTCTCCCATGGGGTGCAGGGCCCAAGGACTTGGGTCATCCTCCACTGCATTCCCGGGCCACAGCAGAGAGCTGGACTGGAAGAGGGGCAACCAGGACAGAATCTGGCGCCCCTGCCAGGACTAGAACCCAGTGTGCTGGCACCGCAGGCAGAGGATTAGCCTAGTGAGCCATGGCGCTGGCCTGATGACTTCTAATATGCATGGATTTTATTTATTTTTGTATCAAAACGCTTTTCTTTTAATTCTATTTTCTGTTTTTTTTTTTTTTTTGAAGTATGCTCATATTTTCTCTTGGGAGCCCCTGTTTTTTATTTATTCACAAGTACAGCAGAGCTGTCAGAAACAAATCCCTGACTTTAGTGATAAGATTCAAATGAATTTTAAAATTGTGTTTCTGTGAGTCTACTATGGGCCAAGCACTATGCTAGGCACAAGGCAATCACAGAGATGAATTAGTTTCACCCATTCCTGGAGATTATCTATGCACCCTCTACCCTACTTTTGCTATTTCTGTCCTGTTCATATTGTGAGATCATGTGTGCCAATATATTTGGTTTTAGGTAAAGTTCTGCTTCTAAAATATATTCTTCTCTATTGTCAAATTCAGATTTACCACTATAATTATAACATGGGACATGTAATTTGGAATTTCTCACTGTAGCCCTTGAACATGGTAACAGAATGAAATGACCAAGTATATGGTGCTGCCACATTGTTGGACCCTGCTGGATTATTTAATACTTATGTTGAAATCTTTGCTCTGATAATTATGTTGTCAAGAATAAAAACAGATGATAGAAAATAACAGACCCCTAGTGTCCTAAAGTACTTTACAATTTCCTGTGGAAAATTGAATATATACACCTTTTAGCATCCCCTCTTTTACAAAGTCTTATTTGGTGACCCTATGTCAACAGGCACTTAGAAGTTTGTCTCTCTTGTTTCTTTTCTTTCCCCTTTATTGACTTCTTTGAAGTCATGAAATGTGTTGGTCTCTGACTTAGTGACATAGTGGCAGAAATGAAGCAACCTATGTATTCTCCATCCTAAAGTAGCTACTTTAGTATTCTAAACTTCATTATTCTCTAATAGAAAAAGAAGGATGATATTATTAGCCAAAGGAAGATTTAGGATCAAGTGATCTTGTGTCTTTTTCCGTCCAAAGATCCTTGACATAAATATCTGTGATCAGTTCTGATAGCATGTGTTTTTCTATACAGTCTTGAAACCATAAAGCATTCATAAAGATTAATTCATTTAAGCCTCTGTGATGTCTCAATTCTCCACTAATTTATGTGTAATCAGAATAAACAGCAGCTAGGATTTGCTGCCTTTATCTCTGACTTTCTTCTCTACTTTATCAGGATATATTTTGCTTTCCATGAAATATTTCCAGACCACTGTTCTCTCAGTCATAGTAAGGTGCCAGGCCTTGTGACAGAGTGGGTAAAGCTGTCGCCTGCAGGGCTGGTATACATAATGGGTGCTGGTTCGCATCCTAAATGCTCCACTTCCAATCCAGCTCCCTACTAACAACCTGGGAAAAGCAATAGAAGATGGTCCAAGTGTTTGGGCCCCTGTTACCCACATGGGAGACCAAGAAGAAGCTCCTGGTTCCTGGCCTTGGGCTGGTCCAACTCCAGCCATTGTGGCCATTTGAAGAGTGAACCAGTGCCTGGAAGACCTTTCTCTCTCTCTCTCTCTCTTTCTCTGTAACTCTGATTTTCAAATAACTAAATAGAACTTTAAAAATATTTTAAAAAATACATAGTAAGTGAGTTGTTGAGAAAATTCTGGTTAATGATATTTAACACTGTATGGTTTTAGGGTTTGATTTTCATATCTGATAGGATAATGAGTTTCCATGCTTTCTTCATTGTCTCAGGCTGATACAGGAAGGAAGAAACAAACAAACAAACAAAAAATCTGCCTTCTTGTAGCAGAGCGAAAGGAATATAACTTTTAAGACCAGCACGGTATTCTTTGAGTTTATTGATGTCCTAGAATTCTAGATATTCCCTGTTGCAGTGTCATTGAGCCTTTTGAGTACAGGCAGGTGGCCTAGAGTTCATATGTTTTCTATCAACTGCAAGAGCAACCTGAGGTAAAGGTGAGTGGGAGTATAGATGAGTATAGCAGAATAAACATAAAAATTTTGGATCACAAGATGGGCATAACTGTCTTGATTGCTGTTCCATACAGCAATTCAGAGTCACTTTGTTTAAGAAGTAATAATCCTTAGCTGGCACCGCGACTCAATAGGCTAATCCTCCACCTGCGGCACCGGCACACTGGGTTCTAGTCCTGGTCGGGGCACCAGATTCTGTCCTGGTTGCCTTTCTTCCAGTCCAGCTCTCTGCTGTGGCCCGGGAGTGCAGTGGAGGATGGCCCAGATCCTTGGGCCCTACACCCGCATGGGAGACCAGGAGAAGCACCCAGCTCCTGGCTTCAGATCAGTGTGGTGCACCGGCCACAGTGGCCATTGTGAGGTGAACCAACAGAAAAGGAAGACCTTTCTCTCTGTCTCTCTCTCACTGTCCACTCTGCCTGTCAAAAAAAAAGAAGTAATAATCCACTAAGGATGAGAAGAAAAAGCTACCTTGACAAAACATAGCTTTGGTGTCTTCTTGCCCTCTTACACAGTCCTTTTCTTTCCCTGGCATTGTGATATCTATCTTGTGACAGGTTTTTTATCTTAATGCATTGTCAAATAAATTCTACAAAGGTGTTATCTCATACAAGGACTTGTTCTGTCATTGTACTTTGATGTTGTTTCTTTATATTTTTTCCAAAGTCCTTTGACTTACTTTATCTTATTTACTTTGGCAACAACCCTATAAAATATTTTAATCTCCATTTTAAGACTATAGGAAGTAATGCTATAGGTTATTTATTGAACATCTCACTGTCAAGGGTAATTTGAATTACATTAACTCACATCCACACTATATCCATTGTTCCCTTCTTTGGGCCACTTTCAGGGTAGTTTTCATTCCAGAGGACACATTAAACCTCAGAATGAATCGATATTTAGGAGAACAAGTCTGTTCAATATTTCTTCAAACCTCTTCAGGTTTGGCTATGTCTCTGGTCCTCCTGAGACAATATCTGCGATTTCACCACCTCTTGTGGTTGATTACACCCTTATAATCTCTAGAGGAAGCATTCAGTTACTGGGTCAGGCTTGAATTCACATTTTGGAGCCACTGTTATTTGTGTACGTCTCTGAGACACTTTAGGAATGTAAATATACGTATCAATGTTGGTAATTGCATTTCAACTCCTCTCAAACTCTCAATAGATCATTAGTTTAGATCATTTTTCCTTGAAAAAGATTCTGAGGCTTTATCTGACCTCAGTGGAGAAGTATTATGATTGATTATTAATGTCTGCCAGGCCTCTGTGCTCAGGGAATAGACACCTGTAATGTATTTGACATTTCTGACAAATACTAGGAGTTTTCAAAAAGTTCATGGAAAGTACACATTATCTTTTAATTGCATGTTTTCATGACCTCTTCAAAATACCTTCATATACAGATATAGCCTATTAGCCTGAGAATGGGTCCCAGACATCACTTACCTCAATCTCTATGTATTAAAAATTAGGGAATTAAGGTTTATAGAGGGAGAGGGCTTTAGCTAAACCTTGCTGTAATGGGACCATGCCACTTAAAGCCATAGTACATTTTTTAATCTGTAATTTTGTTTTTAATTATCTTAAGTCTTGTGATCACATGATTTGTAAATTTTGTACCGATGGTATATCTTCTGTGCCTTAGTCCTTCTAGTGATTTGGCAAAAGCACTATTACTAAACACAAATATGAATTAATTCCCCAAGTTCATGTGTTTCCAAATAGCTGTTGACAGACAATCCTGAATTATAGCTTAGTCTAAGGTAGTAAAGAATTCAAAAGTGAAGTTTAACTTGTTACTCTGTTTGATCATGCTGGTTTTCAAAGCACCTGACCTTAAAGATCACATATAAAATGTGAGAAGTGTTAAATATTCTTTCCTTGCTGTACATAAAATGCCTTTCAGTAAGTAAAAGGCAGTAGTTTAGATACAGGAAGTTCTTACTAGATTGACATAGTTAAGACCAGAAATATGAAGTAGACTTTTCTACCTATCTTCAGCTCTTGCCTTGGGCAGGCTAAAGAGCACAAACCAGAATACAAGTGAATCTTGCTTAGTTCTGAGACAGTGAAGAGATTTTCCCAGTATTTAAATATAAATCCAATATCCTGACAGGTTTTGAGATGGCATTATCATTTTTGTGAAAAATTGCACATTGTTAAGTCCAATCATATCCTTAGAAGGGAAAAGAGTGAGTACATTTACTGAATTAGAATTATCACCAAAATTTTAATAAGCCCAATCATATTTATTTAACCACTAAAGGCAATCTTACCTAAATCAGAACTGCTGAACAAAAATCTTCTGACAGGCATTCATAATCTGAATTCTGATATATAGAACTATATGGTACACATAAAAATGTCATGAGGCATTCCTGTTTTGTAATAAATAAGGCAGTAGCCAACAAGCAATCAAAAGCACTAGTACTTTTGAGATAAGCTATCAAGTATGTCCTTTCATCCTTCTTAATGCCAGTAAAGATGATTTGTTTCCAGGGATGTATTTCTTGGATTCTCCAAATGTTCCATCGGTATCCTCTCTCCTGATTTCTTATTTTGTTTGTTTTTGTTTCTTATTTTTATTTTAATTTTTAATGTTTTTACAATTCTGAGCACATAATGACATTCCCTTCCTCCCTCCCTCCCCTACCTTCTAACCTTCCCTACCTCCTTCCTTTTCTGTTTCTTTTTTTTTAAGTTTGAGATAAATTTACATTATATTTAAAAGGCTTAATATGTCACTGAATATGTTAAACAAGTAAAAAGCAAAAAGATTCTAGGTTAGTGGTAATGTAGACAATGCATATAAATAGTAATTTAATGGAAAAATGACCATTTCACCCATATACACTAAATTTTAAGTAATCATATATCACTAAAACTATAGTAGTATAACATTCCTAAGCATTGGTTTCATTAAGGTATTAAAACAAAGTTTTACAAAACTATATTTGTAGCAATACTGAAACATACAGGAATTTCTTTCTTATTTTTCTTTTTATTCTTTTCTTTTTTCCCTCTAAATTTTAGCTCTGCCATATCAGGGAGAACATGTAGTATTTGTCTTTCTGGGTCCAGGTTATTTTACTCAACATGATGTCCTCCAGTTGCATCCATTTTGTTGCAAATAAAATTTCATTCTTCTTTTTAATGACTGAATTATATATATTTATATATTATTTATATATATATATATATAGTATGATGGACAACTTGCTGATTACAAGTTTTGGCTTTTAGGCTATTTTGAACAGTGCTGCTATGAACATGAGGTACAGGGATCTCTTTGACACATTGAGTTAAGTCTTTTGGGTACATACCCAATTGCTGGATCATATGGCAAGTCTTTAAGCTTTTCCCCATTCAGTATGATATTGGCTGTTGGTTTGTCCTAGATAACCTTTATAATTTTGAGGTATATTCCTTACATACTAATTTGTGGAGAGATTTTATCAGGAAGGGGTATTGAATCTTATCAAATGCTTTCTCTGCATCTATGGAGATGGCCATATGGTTTTTGTTCTTCATTCTGTTGAGATAGTTTATGACATTTATTGATTTGTGAATGTTGAACCACCCTTGCATTTCTGGGCTAAATCCCACTGGATTGTTATGTATGATGTTTTTGATGTGGTTTTGAATTTGATTTGCTAGTGTTTTGTTGAGACTCTTTGTATCTATGCTCTTTAAGGATATAGGTCTGTGGTTTTCTTTTCATGTCTTGTCTTTGGTTTTGGTATCAAAGTAATACTGGACTCCTAAAAAGAGTTTGCCAGAATTTCATCCTGTTCAATATTTGGAATAGGTTGAAGAATATTGTAGTTACTTCCTCTTTGAATGTTTTGTAGAATTCAGTAGTAAAGCCATCAGGTTCTGGACTTTTCCTTGATGGAAGACTTTTGACTATTGCTTCAGTCTCATTGCTTGTTGTGAGCCTGTTTATGTTGTCTATATCTTCTTGATTTAATTTTAATTGGTTATACAAATCTAGGAATTTATCCATTTCTTTGAGGTTTTCCAGTTTATTAGCACATAGATCTTTATAGTAGTTTCTTATGATCCTTTGTATTTCAGTTTTGTCATTTGTAATGTCTCCTTTTTCATATCTAATTTTATTTATTTGAATTCTTTTCTCTTTTTCTCTTTGTTAGTGTGTCTAAGCATTTATTTATTTTGCTTAGCTTCTCAAAAACCTAGCTTTTTGTTTTGTTGAACATTTATATTGTCTTTTTTAGTTTCAATTTCATTTATTTTTGTTCTGCTCCTTGTTATTTCTTGCCTCTTGCTGATTTTAGGTTTGGTTTGTTTTTGTTTTCTAACTCTTCATATGCATTATTAGATTTTTAATTTGAGCCATGTCTTTTTTTTTAATGTAAGCACTTAATGCTATAACCTTCCCGCTTAATACTGCTTTTGTTGTATCCCACAGGTTTTGATATGTTGTTTTCATTTTCATTTGTTTCAAGAAAGTTCTTGATTTCTTTTTAACTTATTCAATGACACATTGATCATTCAGAAAAATTTTGTTTAATTTCCAAGTATTTCTGAGTGTTCTAGTATTCTTCTTGTTGTTGAATATTCTTGTTGTTGATTTCTAGCTTTATTCCTTTATGCTCTGAGAAGATGCATAGTATGATTTCAATCTTTTTAAATTTGCTGAGACTTGATTTGTGGCCCAATATGTGGTCTATCATAGAAAATGTTCCATGTGCTGATAAGAAAAATGTGTGTTTTGTAGCTCTTGGATGAAATGTCCTATAAATGTCTGTTAGGTACATTTGTTCAATAGTATATTTCAATTCCAATGTATATTGATTTTCTGTCTGGATGACCTGTCCATTGATGACAGTGGGGTGTTGAAGTCACCCACTATTATTGTATTGAATATCTCTCTATTCTATGTATCCCTTTAGATCTAATAGTATTTGCTCTTTATATCTGTGTGGTTTTGCATTGTGTGCGTATATATTTATGATTGTTATGTCTTCTTGCTTAATAGAATATTTTATCAAAAATATAGTGTTCTTTATCTTTTTTTACAGTTTTGATTTAAAGCCTGTTTTATCTGATATCAGGATAGCTTTGCCTGCTAGCTTTCAGTTTCCATTTCCCTGATATATCTTTCCAGTCTTTCACTTTCAGTTTGTGTGTATCTCTGTGAAGTGAGTTTCTTATAGGAAGCATATAATTGGATCATGATTTTTTTTTTTTTATCTATTCAGCCAACCTAAGTCTTCTGGTTGATGAATTTAATCTGCTTACAGTCAAGTTTTTTATTGATAGGTAAGAACTAAGACCGTGACTTTGTTGATTGGATAATTATTCTACCAGCTCTGTCAGTGACATGACATGTGTTTGGTGGGGACATGTGTTTAATGTTTACTGTTAATGCAGGTTGACCTTCAGAGTTTCTTGTAAGGCTGGTCTGCTGGTGGTGAATTCTCTTAGTTTTTGCTTATCTGGAAAATATTTTTCCTCCACTTTTAAAGGATATCTTTGTTGGATATAATATTTTTGGTTGGACTTTTTTTTTTTTCCTCTTTTAAGATCTTGAACATATCATCCCACTCTCTTTTGGCTGTAGGGTTTCCACTGAAAAATCTGATGTTAACCTAATTGATTTACCTTTATATGTAACTTGACATTTTTCTCTGTCTTTATGATTCTTTCCTTGGCTTTAACTTTCGACAATTTGATGACAATAGGTATTGGGGAAGACCTTTTTGGTTGTCTGCTTAAGGTTCATTGAGCTTCCTGTATCTGTGTAACTATGTCTCTTTCAAGGCCCAGGAAATTATTTTTTTAGAAAGCTTTTATTTAATAAATATAAATTTCGAAAGTACAATTTTGGATTATAGCGGCTTTTCCCCCCATGATTATCCTCCCACCCACAAACCATCCCATCTCCTACACCCATCCCATACTTCATTAAGATTCATTTTTAATTATCTTTATATACAGAAGATCAACTTAGTATATACCAAGTAAAGATTTCAACAGACACACGAAATACAAAGTACTGTTTGAAGACTAGTTTTACCATTAATTCACATAGTACAACACATTAAGGATAGAGATCCTACATGGGGAGTAAGTGCACAGTGACTCCTGTTGTTGATTTAACAATTGACACTCTTGTTTATGATGTCAGTAATCACCCGAGGCTCTTGTCATGAGCTGCCAAGGCTTTGGAAGCCTCTTGAGTTCACCAGCTCCGATCTTATTTAGACAAGGCCATAGTCAAAGTGGAAGTTTCTCTCCTCCCTTCAGAGAAAGGTATCTCGTTCTTTGATAAGGCCCAGGAAATTTTCAACTGTTATTTCATTTAGCAGATTTTCAATGCCTTTTCCTTTTCTTTCTTTCAGGAATACCTATAGTATGAATATTTGGTGGTTTTTTTGCTGGGAGAGAATTCCATAGTCACCTACTGACTTTTACTTCAGTATGGGGAGCTGACTAGTGTCTGAGCAACTGCCTGGCTTGGAGCAAGGAATCTGCTTTGCTTTCCTTTCCTCCTCTCCCCCACACAAAGAATGACATACTCAGCAGTGAAAAACTGTGCTGCATGCCTCTATTCTGCTCTTCCAGCGTCGGTAGTCAGAGTCAGGGTGACATGTGGGGCAGAGGACAGATCCCCTAAATCCTTTTGAACATTAACCTCAGAGCTATGTTCACGCACTCTACATGAGACAGGGGATTTACCTAAGCTACTGGGACCTAACACCAGAAGCAGCCCATAAAAAATTCCGCTCCAACCCCAGGAGATCTGGGTAATGACTTCAATATAGCCCACAATACCAGGACTGTAAGAATTCATTCTAAATGTCATGGTACTACTGGAATCTACCTAGTGGCCACTTGAAAAAGCTGCCTGTGTTCCACCTCTCTGGATACATATGGTCCACAATAAGATCTTCTGTATACCTTGTAGTCTCTCTGTAGGACTGGACCAGGGTTCCCTTCACATCCTCTGGCCCTAGGACTAGAGCTGTTGATATTATAAGCGACAGTACCAGCTGGACTCTTCTAACAGGGACTTAGGAAGGGTCCATCTGTATCACATAGAACTAGAGCCACAGTAATTGGTGTGAGAAATCCATGCATCACTAAGGCTTTCTAGTAGGACAAGGGGGCAATCCCATTTGTTTCCCTTAGCATAAAGAACAAGGCCTTGGCTATCACATTCGCCAGGGAGATTGACACCAAAATCTCTGTGGGCCAATGATGTATACCCAAGGAAACCCTTATTCATCTCAAAGCCACACTTCCATCCTATGAACTGCAGCAGACTAGAACACTGTGTCATTTATAGACACAGTTGACCTTGATTAAGACAAAAGAAAACACCCAGAGACTCACTTAGAACCAAAGTGAAAGCAATAAGCCAAGTGATACCCTGCATTCAGTTAAACCATGAACTTTTTTTTTTCTGTTATTATTTTTTTTTAAACTTTTATTTAATGCATATAATTTTCCAAAGTACGACTTATGGATTACAATGGCTTCCCCCCCATACCGTCCCTCCCACCCACAACCCTCCCCTTTCCCACTCCCTCTCCCCTTCCATTCACATCATGATTCATTTTCGATTATCTTAATATACAGAAGATCAGCTTAGTATACATTAAGTATGGATTTCAACAGTTTGCTCCCACACAGAAACATAAAGTGAAAAATAATAGATGATTTTTTTAAATGATGATGAAATCAGAGCAGACCTATTGTCATGTTTAATCCCAGTGAGAGTCAAGTTGGGAATTGATAATTTCTTTTTTTTTTCTTTTTTCTTTCTTTTTTTTTTTTTTTTACAGAGGATCAGTTTAGTATGCATTAAGTAAGGATTTCAACAGTTTGCACCCCCATAGAAACACAAAGTGCAATATATTGTTTGAGTACTCGTTATAGCATTAAATCTCAATGTACAGCACATTAAGGATAGAGATCCTACATGAGGAGTAAGTGCACAGTGACTCCTGTTGTTGACTTTACCAATTGACACTCCTGTCTATGGCATCAGTAATCTCCCTATGCTCCAGTCATGAGTTTCCAAGGCTATGGAAGCCCTCTGAGTTCTCCGACTCTTATCTTGTTTAGACAAGGTCATAGTCAAAGTGGAGGTTCTCTCCTCCCTTCAGAGAAAGGTACCTCCTTCTTTGATGACCTGTTCTTTCCACTGGGATCTCACTCGCAGAGATCTTTTGCCAGAGTGTCTTGGCTTTCCATGCCTGAAATACTCTCATGAGCTTTTCAGCCAGCTCCGAATGCCTTTAGGGCTGATTCTGAGGCCAGAGTGCTATTTAGGACATCTGCCATTCTATGAGTCTGCTGAGTATCTCACTTCCCATGTTGGATCACTCTCCCCTTTATTTACTCCATCGGTTAGCGTTAGCAGGTACTAGACTTGTCTATGTGTTCCCTTTGACTCCCAGTCCCTTCACCATGACCAACTGTGAACTGAAACTGATCACCTGGAACAGTGAGATGGCATTGGTACATGCCACCTCGATGGGATTGAATTTTTTCCAATAAAACCTACTCCATGAAGAAAGGACAAATACACCAGATGGGCAGATGTCAATGTAGGAACACAGAAGACATGAAGAAACAGGATAGCATGATACCTCCAAAAAAAATCTTCCAGAATTAGGTTCTGAACTAAAGGAAATCTGTGAAATAACAGATGTAGAATTCAAAATAATGATTGTAAGGCAACTGAATGAAATATGAGAGAATACAGATAGATTAAAGAAATGAGGAAATCAATGAGTGCCATGAATGAAAATATTACTAAGGAGATAGAATCATTAAGAAGAACCAAATAGAAATTTTGGAGATGAAATTTTCAATCAGTGAAACAAAAAAATATGAGTGAGAACTTTAATAGCTGAATAGACCTAATGGAAGAAAGAATTTCTGACCTTGGTGCCTTTGTTTTATTGGCATCTGTGTAAGAGAATCCAATGATCTGAACTGTCTTCCACTCAAACAGACCTTGGAGATTTGGTTCAGTGTTGTGCTTTCTTTTCTTTGTGCACTGGGCACATTTCTGAACAAAATCTTCTTGCCTTTCTCAACATCACTCATTTTTAATTTGCTCATTGGTTGCTCATGCCACAAAGGTCTGCACTCTGAAGCAGGATGTTCCTCTCTCTGAGCAAAGTACAGTTTTGACCTAGTTTGATCTTCTAGCTTGACTTCTTGCTTCCCTGCAGAAAGTGCTATGCACTGAGTAAAGAGCAGGTAATATGCTACATTTTACATTCCCATTGAAGCAATTATTCTTAGATTTCTGTTCTAATATTCCAGTTCTCTAGGACTCTTTTGCTACTTTTCTCTGTCACCTGCCTTTTGTTGCTCTCTGCTAGGGTTCTGCCTGACCCTGCCTTTATATCCTATGATGCAATTTTCAGACCTATCCTTCTACCCAATTCATTTCCATCCAAATGGACCTATTTTACGTTTCTTTTGTTATTTCATACATGATCAGATTAAGAGATAAGCATTGCGTAATACCTTACCCCTCTTGTGGGCTATTTAGGTCACAAGAATGGGATTTTTAGAGACTTTATATCTCATTTCCAAGAGAAAATAATCAAATGGTTGGAATTTGAGGTAACAGAGGAAGTTGGTCCTTTTGAAACTTGAGATGTTTTGCAGCAGCTTCACAGCAGGACATTCCTGAATTCATAAATGCATCAATATATTTTGTTTCATCACCTCTCACTCATTGAATGTGCCAACTTTTTGATCATCTTGCTTTTATTTGGTTCATGAGAATTCCCAATACTTGTCCACATTTCACAGCTGCTAAAATCAGGCACACAAAATTGATGATTTGCTGTGAGTCACTTGACAAGTTACAGGCAGGGCTTGGATGAACAGTTGCTGCCTGCAGTTCCGCAAATTCCCCTCCCTGCTCCTTTGCCCAAGAACTACCCTGCTGTTCTTCACACTTGGATAAAAAACCATTTTTTTTCCATTACTCTGCTTTACAGAAGCTCAGAACATATCAATAGGATCTAAAGGTATTGAGTGGCAATTAATGATATTTGATTTTCAAACATACAGTGATACTTTAGTGGATAAATATTATATCCAGTCTAAACTTTCAACCTTTATTTAGGCTCAAAGATTCGTGCTGGCGTGAAGATGTGGGATTAAAAAACAGCCATTTCTTCAGCAGTTCTGAAACATAGAGAAGGAACAAGCAAGCATTGTGTCACTATGCCAACTACATGAACTTTGTTTGGTTCCAGATGTTGGTCACAGGCATTGCTCATGGATCGAAGAATATAGCCATGGTTCTAATCTTGCAAAACTTCCTTTCCATAGGAGAATTTATGCAAAGGGGGTAAGATCTGCTAACATTAAAAGTCTGTAATTCATCTAAGGATTGTATCTGGAAAGAAAAGGTATTTAAAATTGTCAAGATAGCCAAATAAGCATCTGTACCGTGTCTTGAATTGGTATTAGAGATCTATAAAATGATAGTTATCTTCCACATGTCAGGTTTTTTGATATAAAATGCTTACAGATATTATTTCTAATTCACACAACATATCACAATTCAATGTAATAAATCTATTTGAAAGATCCAAGGCTAAGGCATATTACTATCATTATGGTAACTCAACACCCAAGGGTGGAATCAGAATGTGAATTAAGTTCTCTCTGACCATTCTGGTTTTTAAACCTAAGCCATCCATGGCCTAAATGTTTAGTTCTCTGTCACCTATGTGAGAGACCTATATAGAGATGAGCTCCTGACTAGACTGGAGTGAACCAGTGCATGGATGATATCTCACTCTCTTTCTCTCTCTCTCTATTTCTTTCTCTCTCTCTCCACCAACCCCTTCTGTCACTTTGTCATTCAAATAAACACACAAAAACTTAAAAAAAATGAAGGCACTCTGACTCTTTAATATGTATGCAGTTTGTGTAATCCCAGCCTAATGAGAGACCAAAAATATGTTAGAAACTGTTTCATGTATTACATTTTAAGGAATCAATTAATATTCTGCAGCACTATATGAGCCAACATGAGCTTTGTAATATAAATGATGTTTAGCAGGACTGAACTAAAAAGAAAATAAGGAAAGTGGAAATTATATTATGTGACTTGAGTAGCAATGAAAAGGTTATTCTTACTACAAACAACTATCTAGTCATCTTGCCTGAGCTTTCATAAAATTGTTGACTGTCATTATTGAAAGAAGCCTTAGAGCTAATTTTATGTGAGCTAATCAGGCTCATATTTGTAAAGTGACATCCCAAGACCTCATATCTACTTAGTGTAGAGAGTCATGGCTTAATGTATATAAAGGTTTTAGGTCTTTCAGAGTCCTGACTGAAAAACGCAAGTGCATATGGTGAGTATTGAAAATAGATTTTATCATGTGCTGACTCAGATCCACAGATCGTAAATAACTAAAGTATTACATTGACAATAATTTGGAGGCTGCATCTAGTATCAGCAGGAAAAAAATGCATTGATTCATTGCTGATGTCTGTGCTATCTACAGGAAATGGAGTCAAATTGCACATTTGCTCAATATTGTCTATTTCTGACTTCTGAAATGAAAAACTCTTGATTCCTTACCATCAGAGTGGGTAAATTCCAACACTACCATCAGAATATCTGTTTTCATGTCTTGACTGAACTGTGTCACTGAAGCTTAGTTTTCTCATCTATAAAATGGACTAATTTCAATTGCCTTGCGTACCTTATAGGATATCTGAGATAACTCAAAAGAGGCTACATCTAAGGATGTACCATGTCGATATAGGCACTTTTCTTTTTTTAAAGATTTATTTATTTGGAAGTCAGAGTTACACAGAGAGAGAAGGAGAAACAGAGGCAGAGAGAGAGAGAGGTCTTCCATCTGATGGTTCACTCCCCAGTTGGCCGCAATGGCTGGAACTGCACCGAACTGAAGCCAGGAGCCAGGAGCCTCTTCCAGGTCTCCTATGTGGGTGCAGGGGCCCAAAGACTTGGGTCATCTTCTACTGCTTTCCCAGGCCATAGCAGAGCCTACATCAGAAGTGGAGCAGCCAAGTCTTGAACCTGTGTGCCCATATGGGATGCTGATACTGCAGGTGGCAGTTTTACCTGCTGGCCTCAGGTACTACTTTTCATAGTTGAAAGCGCAGAAGTTACTGGGCCCAGAAGGATGGAAAGAGAAATCAAATTGAAGGCAGAAATAATAGTTTCATTTTTTTCTACAAATTAAAAGATTGGCCAGAAGTCTAGGTTTCTCCAGGAAGGAAGAGAGTCACTACTGATGTTCAAGTAAAGAATTTTGTCCCCTTAAGTGTGTTCTGAGTTTGATCTGATCAAATAGTGGTGAAAAAAATGTTAATTTTTTTGAATAATCATTTACTTTTATTTAAATATAAATATTCGTATTACCACGTTATTTTAAAACAATGCTGTAACAATGCTATAACAGTACCGCTATAACAATATAGATCCCATTTTTACCATAAAGATAAAAACCTAGCCAGGAGAAATTTCCTGCTGCCTTAACAGATTTTTAATGAACTTGCACCCATATTCTTACAATCAAAGGGCAAAATGGCCATCTGTATTTTTTAAAAATTAGTTTATTTATTTGAAAGTCAGAGGGAGAGAGGAAGAGAGGGTAACAGAATGAGGGAGGGTGAGAGAGAGATATGTCTTTCATCTGTTGGCTCACTCCCCAAATAGTTGCAACAGCTGGTGCTGGGCCAGGCTGAAGCCAGGAGGCAGGAACTCCACCTGGTGCTTGCACATAGGTAGCAGGAATTCAAGTGCTTAGGCTATCATCTGCTGTTTCCAGGTACATTAACAGGGAGCTGAATTGAATGCAGAGTAGCCAGGACTTGAAACAGAACTCTGGTAAGGGACTGCAAGTGTCCAAACAGCTGCTTAATCTGCTGAACCATGACCATCTCTATTAAAGGATTACTCAGGCTAGTCCAAAAGAAGAAACTGAATTATTCATAATCCCACAAAGTTGCTGCTGGCCTCTTACACCAGCTGTTTTCAATTAGGTTCCCTCTTTAGCCACCTCTAGGAAGTCTCCTTGACACCAGTGCTGAATCAGGTGCCCCTCCTATGTATTTTGCAGTTTCTGATTGGCTTACCAAAAATGTCAATAAATACGCATTGTTGAATTTCGCTTCCCCAAAGACTTGGCCTCACATTTCTGACCTGTGTTGAGAGATGTACCTCCAGCCCCTTCTCTGCTTGAGGTTGCCTGGATCGCTGCAGATGAAGAGGAGACATGCCTGGAACATGTAGCTGAGGCACTGGCTAATCTGCTGGGGGGATGGGGAGCTTCTCCCCAGAAGTGGCAGGCGGAAAGGAGGATGCCTGTGAGAGGCTGCGGGAAATAGGAATGAGAGCTGTTGATCCAGAGGGGAGCAGAACCCAACTCTGTTAATTCTTACAGGAGTGGATGAAGTGTTGAAGGTTAATTTTTTTTTTAAGGAGTGCAGTGGCCAGCTGTCTGGCTAACATTTTTATCTTTCTCTAGCTCAGGAATGATGCACGACCCCAGAGGCACACCTGGAAACCTAGTCTTCTGATAGTCGTGATGTTCAGTGCCTCAGTGCCCAACCTACATAGATCCAGGGGAAGTCTCCTGACCCCAGGGAACTCAGTCGTATCTTCCCTAAGCCACACCACTGAGCAGTAAGATGAGCTGAATCGGCTCCCTGCACAGCAAGATTTCTAAGATGGTGGCAGCGAATGCAGGTAGGAGCCCCTAAGGCAGGGCCAGAGTCTAGCAGGCTGTTCCTTTTCCTCTAGTTTTGGGGTAATATAGATGTAAGGAAAACGGTGCTCCCTGGTTTGAGGGGACTTAGGCTCCATGCCCTGCTTGTCCTGAGGCTTGGCTAGCCTACACTACCTCCTTGTTTGATTTCTGCCACCCATTTTGTACTGAATGGTTTGGTTAGGAGCAATATAATTACTTAACCTGTGATCCTAGGAAGATTCCCTCTCTTAACCACACACATACACACAAAATGCTCTCTTCTTAGTGTCTTTAACATCATAGCTTCCATGAAAAAACTGGGTAACTTTTTGAGAGGCACTAAAACTAGTCCAGGTTGCTGGGGAGTTTTTCAATATAGACCCTAATTTCTTTATTTTCACTTTTTTCCTGAGGATGTGGTTCACATTCTCTCTTATAATTCTTTTAAAGATTTATTTATTTATTTGAAAGTCAGAGTTACACAGAGAGAGAAGGAGCAGCAGAGAGAGCGAGGTCCTCCATCTGCTGGTTCACTCCCTAATTTGCTGCAAAGGCCGGAACTGCACAGATCCGAAGCCAGGAGCCAGGAGCTTCTTCCGGGTCTCCCATGCAGGTGCAGGGGCCCAAGGACTTGGGCCATGTTCTGCTTTCCCAGGCCATAGCAGAGAGCTGGATGGGAAGTGGAGCAGCCGGGACTTTAACCAGTGCCCATATGGGATACCGGCACTGAAGGCAGTGACTACCTGCTACACCACAGCACTGGCCCCTTTAATAATATTTTGGTATGCTTTATGATAACCAGCTACTTCAGTAACTAATCCAGTGCCATGGGATCTAAACCACTCCCATGATATGGGCATTAATCCCTTTGAGTGGTGGTGCCTTCCTCACCTAACGGCTTCTCTAATGTTCTACCACCTCAACATTATCATAGTTAGAATCAAATTTAAACATGAGTTTTGGAAGGGACATGCCATAACAACATGTACTCTTGTATTTCTCCCATTTTTCTTGATCTCTGTTGGAAACCTAAGAAACCTTAGTTACTTTTGATATTTCCCTATACTTTACCCTGACCCACCAATTCTGTTAATTACTATATTTCCTGAATCTAACAATTTCTTTCCATCATAATTGCTATCTATCACTCTGGTTCAGGCCAGGCATATTTGTCATCGGCATTCTTGGATTACTCCATAAGCCTCCTAACTGTTTCTATGTGCCTCCTGGAACTTGAGTGCTCTTTCTAAAACAAGAAATCATGTTTTATCCTTTCAGTGGTTCAATGTCCTATGAACATAAAGTTTACAAGTTCACATAAAGCTCTTGTTAGACTTCTTGGTGCACTTCATATTCTCGAGTTAATCCCTCTGCAATTCATACAGATCCTAAAAGTCATATACTCTTTCTTACTTCTGGCTCTTTGCATACACTGATTCTTCTCTGTGGAACACTTTGTTGGCCCTCTTCAGCTGACTAACTTCTTAGTCTTCAGGGTTTAATTTAATTATTAGGTCCTCAAGTGGGTATTCTCTAAAACAATTTTGATCTTTTTCTTTGCACATGTCTCCCAAATAGCATGCATTTCACAATTATCATATGTTATCATAATTGCACATTTGTCTTTTTCACTAGCCGTAACTCTATTAGAGCAGAGAGCTTTGTATAACTCATTAATGATTGGATTCATAATTATCAGATGTTTGTTACTGCTTAGTATTCATTGAGTGAGTGGATAGATTCTTTTGGAAATCAGTGGATTACATCCTACTCTTTAAAGTTCATCTTAATCTATTCTATAGATGTTATTCTGTGATTCTCCACGTGTTTGTGTAATGTACTTACAATTATTTCTTTTTTAAAGACTTATTCGAAAGTCAGAGAAAGGGAGAGAGAGAGAGATCTTCCATAAACTGGTTCACTCCCCAAATGGCTGCGATGGCCAGGGCTGGGCCAGAGCAAAGCTAGGAGCCAGAAGCTTCATCTAGGCTTCCTATGTGGATATAGGGTCCCAGGCATTTGGGCCATCTTCCACTGCTTTCCAGATGTGTTAGCAGGGATCTAGATTGGAAGTGGAGCAGCCAGGACTTGAAAGAGGACTAATGTGGGATGCCAACACTGAAGATGGTGGCTTAATCGGCTGTACCACAGCTCTGACCTCCCTTACAATTCTTTAAGATATTCTTGAAGCTACTTGTGTTTTCCTTCTTTTGCCTAGCTTGAGTTGTAGTTGTTGTTATCTTTTGTAATCCTCTCAAAGGGAAGAGTGTCTATCTTATTTACCTTTGTTCTCCCAGTACCCATCTCAGAGCCTTGTAGATAAGATATTAAGGTAGGGTTGACTAATAAACTGCAGGCATTTTACAGAAAGATAATGCTTTAAAAGCGATTACTTTTCAGAACACATAAGTATTCATGACTAGAATTAAGATAATTTAACTAGAGCATTTCTCCTGGTTTTAGCGTTTTGTGACTACTTTAGATAATATGAAAAAAAGATGACTACAGTTTGAAAATATACTTTCCAATATGCAGCAGTTCCCCAACTCACAGATATCATGATAAAAATCGGCAAGTACTAGTTCTGCAATGTACATGTTTATGCTAAATATCACATTTGATCTTTTTTCCACTGAAAGTCCATGAACGTCTGTGCATACACAGGATAATCATGTACATAGTGTTTTCTTGTCCACATGTGTGTCTGGAGGACTGGGTGAGCACTGAGATTTCCTTGGTTTTGAGCTAGGATTTTATACACTAATTTATTCAAGTAGAAAGTAATCTTCAAGTTTGGAACATGTGTCAGAATCAGGAAATAGAAGTCAATGCCTAAACCTTCTTGTTTTTACCATCTTTTTTCTTTTTAAGATTTTATTTGTTTGAAAGGCAGAGAGACAAACAGGGACAGATAACTTCCATCTGCTGATTGATTCCTCCAGTATCCACAATGGCTGGGGCTTTTCCAGGCCAAAACCAGGAGTCAAGAACTCCATCCAGGTCTTCCACATGAGCGGCAGGGGCCCAAGAACTAGTTCCACCTTTTGCTGCTTTCCCTGGAGTATTAGTGGGGAGTTGGATCAGAAGTGGAGCAGCCAGGACTCACACAGATACTCCCATATACAATGACATTATGACAAACCACAGCTTCACATGATGTGCCACAACACTGGATGACGGTTACCATTTTATTCTTGACTAAATTAATGAACTTGACTTATTCTTGAAATTGTGGACACAGTATGCAGGTGAAGTCTGTTGACCAAATAACCTAGACTTTCTGAATCTTAGTTTTCTCATCTGGAAAATTATGGGAAAGTAAGTTGTTTGGGCTTTCTTAATGGAGAGTTGACTAACACAAGGTTTTAGAATAGGTTTACTTATAAGTAATTATAAGTAATTTAATTCCATATATGGAATTAAAACAGAACCATTTGATAATTTCAATAAAAACTGGACTTAATGCTTTGAGGGCCCTTAAACTCAGTGTTACTTTTTTTTTCTCTCTTTTTTGACAGGCAGAGTTAGATAGTGAGAGTACCACGGAGAAAGGTCTTCCTTCCATTGGTTCACCCCTCAAATGGCCGCTACGGCCAGCGTGCAGCAGCCGGCGTGCTGCGCTGATCTGAAGCCAGGAGCCAGGTGCTTCTCCTGGTCTCCCATGCAGGTGCAAGGGCCCAAGCACTTGAGCCATCCTCCACTGCCCTCGCAGGCCACAGCAGAGAGCTGGACTGGAAGAGGAGTAACTAGGACAGAACCGGCACCCCAGCTGGGACTAGAACTCGGGGTGCCAGCGCTGCAGGCCAAGGATTAGCCTAGTGAGCTGCGGCGCCGGCCAAGTTTGTTTGTTTGTTTGTTTTTTTTTTTTTTTTTTTTTTTTTTTTTTTTTAGTACTGTGAAAAGCATAGTCTTTTCAGTCACATATGCAGGCTCCTTGCGGCAGGGATCTTTATTTGTATTCAGTTTTTAGTAGCTGATCCTACATGAAGGAGGCATCTAGTACTTACTGGGCAAGGGAAGAGGTCAGTTCTGGCATTCAGCAGTCAGAGCAAAGGATCCTCTCCTTCCACACAGTCTTGAGCCTTCCCTCAATGGTGCTGGGAAACCTGAATTTTCCCCGAGACTAAACTACTGTGATCCTGTACCATTTTTGTCCAGAGAGCAGCACTTTCAGCAACATTTATTGTGCCTCATGGCTGTGAGCAATACAAATTGAAACAGTTTGATCTGAAGAGCCATAGCCATGAGGTCCTTTTCCACGAATGTAAAACTGGGCAGAGGTCACCAGTGTCTTGAAACTGGTACTGCAGGGAATGGTGCTATTTTTACACTTGTGATGAAGACTTCTGGGAGACTTGTACCCAGATTCTTGCCTTACATATTCTATGCTTAGATCAGTATCCAATAGTCCATGTCCCTAAACAGTAGCCACCTTGTTGGAATGTTGAGCTTGCACATGAATTTCTTTGGGTTACACATATACCGTACAAGGAAGAATGAGATCCACAGAGGAGTAGATTGGAATTTTGGCTCCAGCAGTGTTCTAGTGATGTTGGGGATAAACTGATGCACACAGAAGAATATAAAATGACCGAGTTCATAAATAATGAAAAAAGGTATGCTGTTTGAGCTGTAAAGTAGCTTGTAAATACATAGTTTTAAAAAAGATTTGGGGGCCGGCGCTGTGGCGCAGTAGGTTAATCCTCTGCCTCTGGTGCTGGCATCCCATATGGGTATTGGTTTGGTTCTAGTCTCAGCTGCTCCTAATCCAGTGCAGCTCTCTGCTATGGCCTGAGAAAGAAGTAGAAGATGACCCAAGTCCTTGGGCCCCTGCACCTGTGTAGGAGACCCAGAGGAAGCTCCTGGCTCCTGGCTTCCAATCAGTGCAGCCCTGGCTGTTGGGGCCACCTGGGGAGTGAACCAACGGATGAAGACCTTTCTCTCTCTTTGCCTCTCGCTGTCTGTAACTCTATCTCAAATAAATAGATAAAATATGTTTTTAAAAAAGATTTATTTGTATATTTGTAAGGCAGAGAGAGAGAAATGAAGATCTTCCATCTACTGGCTCACTCCCCAGCTGGCTGCAAAGCCCAGGGCTGGGCCAGGCAGCAGTCAGGAACCTGAACCTTGATCCAGGTTTCCCATGTGGGTATCAGGGGCCCAAGTACTTGGGCCATTTGCTGCTTTTCCAGGCTCAATAGCAGTGAGCTGGATCAGAAGCAGGGCAACCAGACCTACAACCCAACCCCATATGGGACGCAAATTTTGCAAATGGGGATTATCCTATTGGGCCGTAACATCAGCCTGAAAATATATAGTATTAAGTGAGTATCCATTAAATAGTGGCACTGAGGTATTCATAGTTCTAGCTTTCTATGATAGCCTGTTCTTGCCTATGTCTTTCTCTGCTCAGGGCACAACTGCAACATTGAACAGATAGAAAAAACCTGTCCAATGAAAGAGTAGAACCAATTTATTTTTCTGGCATGTTATTTTACTTCATTCCCTGTTTGCTTTTAAGTGTTCACAAAGCTTTAGTCACTGAATTTTTCAGATGCTCAGAAGTTTTAACTTACGATTGATTTTTATTTAGTCCCAATTTAAAATTTACAGAGATGTGTTGATATATTATTTCAATGGTAACCTGAAAGGAGGAGCTTGGAAATCCCACATTATGAGATCAAGTTCGGTTTCTTGGTACCCATTTCAATATTTTCTGATTCATACTTTGTACTGTTATTGTAGCACTCTTGCCTTATATGTATTGTGATGCTTATTTCACATGGATTAAACTGAGGATCTGAGAGGGGTGCTGATCTGCTCATGGTTACACACAAGCTAACAACTGCAATGAAAAATACATGCACTACGCATAACTGAATCCAAGGTTGTTTCCAAATCACAGCTGCCTCTGCTTTATTGTAGTAGTTTCTCATACATCAACATCAGCCAAAGCAAGACTCTCCATCTGCTCTTTGCCTAGGCTGTCAGTCTCTCAGGATATGACCTTGGCAATGAGGAAGGAGGCAGGAGAAATCCTACGAGCTACTAAACTCGAGTTGACCTGAAATTCTAGAGAAGTCAGAAGCAAAGAATTCAATGGAGTTGGCTGTCAGCAGCCTGCAAAAAAGGAAATTTAGGTGCCAGAGTATGACACAAACCAGAGAAACAGCAGCCTTCTAAGATCAGCAGGGGTGTTGAGACTGTGGGCATGTGACATTCTGTGACAGAGGGTGTCATTGCATTTCTCTGAGGTGCTTATAAGAGATTAGAGACTTGTCAGAAAAGGGAAATGTTTTAAGCCAAATAAAAGGACTTAGAAAATACAAGGACATGTATAATTAAAAGAAAAAAAGATATTCTGAAGTAAATTTAGTGAGAATTGGACAACATTGCAGAAGAATGACTGTATCCTCTAATTCAATAATAAGAATGATAAAATATGTCTTCTGCTTCAAAGTCATTTGAATTGTCATGCTTTTGAGTATGCCATTAAATTAATTTATGCAAAAACAAAATTATCCCTTCCTTCCTTTTAGTCTCCTTTCATTTGAAGTAATTTTCATGTATCATGAAAAGGAAAAAGATTCTCAAGCTTTAGGACTCTCCATCATTTCAATTATTCCTCTGAGTAACTTTAATGTAACTTTGTAAGTTAGAATCTCTAAATATTAGCAATTGCAGACCAAGCAAGAATCCATCTTTTAAACGGTTTGGGAATCTACTTATAGAAAATATTCATCAAAGTCAACTAATAGATATGAGTTTTGTTCTCAAACTTATCGGAAACATTCAGAAGACTGGTATTGCCATACTCTGTGGATAATATAAAGGAATTTATTATACAGTTCCTGCCATTAAGAAGTTTATGGTCTCTTGACATGCATGCTTAAACAAGGAGCAAGAAATATTGGGTAGAATTAGATTATATCTCAGAGACTATTTGCAGTAGTCAGACTGGAAAAATATGCTCTGAAGGAGAGGAGGAGGGTGTGGAGAGCAACTCAGACTAGACTAAGTTACTGGAATTAAGACTTATTCTATACGTCTGCTCTCCCACAATATGGCGCTGAAAGGGAATAAACAACTTCTACGCAGCTGCCTCTCGCCAGCTTGACTGATGAGCTGCAGGAGCTGATCTTGCTCCTGATTGGAGGAGAGCAGCGTGCTTGGCGTGTGGGTAGCAGAGTTGGGATTGGTGGAAGAGGACTATAAAGGAGGAGAGAGACAACATGCACCAGGAACATCCAGATAACATCTGAGCAGCCCCTGAGAGAGCCAGCCAGTGGTGTGCCGCTCCCCCGCGGAAGTGGGGAAAGTGGCATGGGGAGCCGCCCCTCCACGGAGGTGGAGTGGTCAGCAGCCAACCCGGGAAGGACCAGCAGCAAACCCGGGAAGGGCCGAGCAGACAAAAGAACAGTGCAGGGTCCTGTGTCGTTCCTCCGCAAATGGGGGAGCGACAGGAGGGCTTCATGGACAAGTGGGCTTCCAGTGGAGTATTCAAGGAAAGATAAGATAGGGATAAAGAAAGAGAAAGACTCTTAAGGTGGAAGGACACAGGATCAGGAATGAGAAAGTCCTAAAATAGGTGATAGAGTACGTTGATTATAATTCGGTATTAGTCCAATTGTGCGGAATAGCAGAAGGTAAGCTTCTATAGCAGGTACATGGTCAGTATTCACTATGTGTTTGTAGAATGAATGTGTAATTTTACATACATTCTTCACTACTCTGTGTGCTCTTCGAAAAATGTTTCAGGTTCTCCATTTCTCTGACTCTTCATTTATAAATGAGCAACAACATAATCAATTTTAAAGTATTATTGTGACTACTATATTCATGTAAAGTAATAAGTGCAGTGCTCTAGTAGAAAATAAACACTCAACAACAATCTCGCCTCCTGTTGTATTTGTAATCTCAGCACATTGCTCAATCTTTGCTCAACATTTTTGTTAAATCAAAAGAATGTGGGAAGTTAGCAAAGGCAGGGAAATAAAGGTGTATTTTAAGATAGTGAATAAGTTAGTCTAGTGGGTAGTGAGGGCTTAAAGGGAAGTAAAGGGAGATCAGATTGTAAAGTTTATTGCAGAGCAACCGGAGGATTTGAGTTAGAAGACCAAGGCCATATGGTGCCATTAAAACTTTTAGCAAGTGAGACTTAATAAAAGAATTAAAAAAAGAAAATTTAAGAAAATAATCTAACAGAAGCTAGAAGCAGCCTCCAGAGTTTCAGGAATGTTATAAAGAAAACAGAAGATGCCTTTATTTCAGAAGAGTTTTAATTTTAATTTGTTCCTAAACATCTTCTGGGTCCCAGTACTTTAAGAAGCAGCTCAGGTCAATCCAGGTCAGAAGAAATGGGATAGACATCTGAGCCTCCCTTCAAATGAAGCTATGTCATTACTTATCGCTCCTTCCCACGATTAAGCATTCTCTAATTCTTAACTCTGATTCATCACATTGTTTTGTGACATGTTCACTTATACAAGTCTGTGGTTATTTACATCAGCTTCTTTCCTACACACAGAAATTTCTTGTGTGTGTCACCACTTTCCCCTGCCCTTCTCTGCCTCCTCCTGCTTCACTGAATATTCACCTGGGTTCAGCTCTGAGCTTAATTTTTATTCACCATTTTCACCCAATATGATCACCTGTTGGCTTGGATCATAGTTCTAAACCTAGCAAGGCCTTGGGTTTTGTTTATTTCCTGCCGTTTTTCCCAAGCACTGTACAGAATCAGATATATGAATGTTACTTATTTATCTATCCATTAATTCATTCTATGAATTTAATAAAAATATATTGAGAATATTATGCTTCAGGTGTATGAGGTATTTTGGAGAGAGAATGAGAAATAAATGTAGACATGTCTACTTTCATGAAGGTTGCAGTCTTGGTGGGTCATAGACATGAGCTGAATGGATTACAATATATAAATTTGCAACAATGATAATTGTTCATTGTAAATTATAATGTTCTTTCTGTAGCTGTGCTATTTCCAGCCAACTCTTGTAAAATTAACACTTCCTGAAATTTATTTCTGTGGTATTTTATATGTAGATATAGGAGATAAAAGGGGCAAGTCTATAAATCAGTATGATGATTGGATTCATTAACCCAAAATATATTTACTAACTATTATGTTCTAGACTCTGTGCAAACATTATTTTGTAGAATTAGAAGAGAGAATGTCCTAGAATAGAATATTAAGAATTGCAGCTGGCACCGCAGCTCACTAGGCTAATCCTCTGCCTGCAGCGCCGGCACCCCGGGGTTCTAGTCCCGGTTGGGGCGCCAGATTCTGTCCCAGTTGCCCCTCTTCCAGTCCAGCTCTCTGCTGTGGCCAAGGAGTGCAGTGGAGGATGGCCCAAGTGCTTGGGCCCCTGCACCTGCATGGGAGACCAGAAGGAAGCACCTGGCTCCTGGCTTCAGATCGACGCAGTGCACCAGCCACAACGTGCCAGCTGTAGCAACCACTTGGGGGGTGAACCAACAGAAAAAGGAAGACCTTTCTCTCTGTCTCTCTCTCTCTCTCTCACCGTCTAACTCTGCCTGTCAAAAAAAATTGCAAATACCTGAAGGAAGGGATGTCTGGATTATCCAGAGGAATATCAAGTTGTCATGGAAGATTACTGACATGTATCCCAAAGACAAACCATTCTGATTCTGAGTTAATGACTTTGCATTCCTTCAGTAAAAATGCCTCTTCCCATGCCAATCCTCTAGTTCTTCTGCTAGAACTAACTTTTTAAAACACCTGACATTCCTATAGCATGTATTCTTAAAAATTTTCATTGCTCTTCAGTGAAAATTGTTCTTAAGGATGCTTTTCTCAATATAATCTCAACCTACCCTCTAGGATCATGTCTTTCTGGTCTCCTTCAGACTCCTGTACTCCTGCTACAATACATTCCTCACTTAGTCTTTGAGCATTCAATTTCTTCTGCCTAATAGATCTTTCCCTTCCATGATCTGCTCCAGTGCCTTAGCTTAGAGAAATCCTATTCAGCTGGCGCCATGGCTCACTTGACTAATCCTCAGCCTGCGGCACCGGCATCCCATGTGGGCGCCAGGTTCTAGTCCTGGCTGCTCCTCTTCCAGTCCAGCTCTCTGCTGTGGCCTGGGAAGGCAGTGGAGGATGGCCCAAGTGCTTGGGCCCCTGCACCTGCATGGGAGACCAGGAGGAAGCACCTGGCTCCTGGCTTCAGATTGGCACAGCGCTGGCCGTAGAGTCCATTTGGGGGGCGAACCAATGGAAGGAAGACCTTTCTCTCTGTCTCACTGTCCAACTCTATCTGTCAAATAAAGAAAAAATAAAAAAGAAGTCCTACTCAACCATCAAAACCCATGTACTGTTTGTACATCCCACGTGAAGCCTGGCCCATTTCCTCCAGCCACTCTGTTTTTCCTCAGTGTTCTCAAGACTTTTTTCTCAATGTTCTCAAGGCTCTAATTACTTTTTTTTTATAGCTTTGGATTATAAAGTTTGTTTTTATAGCCGTCTTCCCCATTAAAGAAAAGATTGTCTCTTCATGTGTCCAGAGCTTAGCATAGCAGCTACACATAGTAGTAGCAATTTGATAAATGTTAAACAAATGAAAAGTGCATTTAATGATGATTAATAACTTTAATATATTTTATAATGTCCTTCAAACACCTTTAACAAAGCAATTAGCTTTTTTTTTTTAAAAGGGATATTGAGGTGGATATTATGATATAGGAGATTAAGCTGCTGTTTAGGAAGCCACATCCCTACTGGAGTGTTGGCCTGAGTCCTGGCTACTCCTTTTCCAATCTAGTTTCTTACTAATGTGCCTAAGAAGGCAGCAGATGATGGCCCAAGTATTTGGTTTCCTGCCACGCAAGTGGGAGTTGCAGATGGAGTTCCTGGCTCCTGACTTTTGCCTGGCCCAGCCTCAGCTGTTGAAAGCATTTTGGGTGAGAATCTTTTCTCTCTCACTCTAAGTCTCTCCCTCTGCCTTTCAAATAAATAAATACATTTTTAAAAATATAAAATAATGCAGAAAAGAGGTGAAGGATATGAATAGAAAAGCTTCAACTATAGGAGCTATTTGGATTTCTTTAGTAAAACATCTATTAACCAAGCAAAGTACAGTGTGTGTATTCCACATTCTCTGATTCAACAATTATAGTCTGAAAACATTAAATTGCATCTGGGTGCAACATTGTGGTGGAGCAGGTTAAGCTGCCACCTGCAATGTTGGCATCCCATCTGGGCACTGGTTTGAGCCCTTGACTGCTCCATTTCTGATCCAGCATCCTGCTAATGCATATGGGAAAGCAGTATAAGATGACCTTAATGCTTGGGCCCCTAAACAAATATGAAGAACCCAGATAAAGCTCTTGGCTTTGGTCTGGCCCAGCCCTGGCCATTGTGGCCATTTGTGGAGTGAACCAATGGATGGAAGGTCTCTCTTTTTTTCTCTCTCTCTCCTTTCCTCCATAACTCTGCTTTTTAAATAATTATTTTCTTAAAAATTGCATCTGAATATGTACATATTTTTAAATGTCATTATTGCCTAAACAATATAGTAGAAAAATATTTATCATTTGCCTTGTATTAGCTGTTATGATAATCAAGAGATGATTTAAAGTACAAAGGAGGATATGTGCAGGTTGTATTCCAATACTATTTTATTTTATATGTGAGATTTGAGCATCCATGGATTTTGATATCTGTTGAAATCAATCCCCCATAGATACTGAAGGATGATTAAATTAATGAAAGTAAATTTTTTGTCTTAAAGAAAGGCTATAAATAAAATATTGGTAATGTTCAGATAATTCTGCTTAGATAAGGAGTTTCAACTGAATGATAGTTCAATCCTAAGCATTAAAAATAAAAACTTGAGTAGCAGGATTATTTCTTATACCATCTTTGAATTTCTTATAGTACTTTATTACTTGCATAAATTAGATAATTAGTTACATTTTCAAAGAGCCTATGTGATTTAGCTGGGCTGATAAATGCACGTGTGTGTGTGTGTGTGTATGTACTAAGTCACTAAATTTATTCTTGATATTCAACATCATAGGTTTATATTTTCATGTAACCACTCCTTTTCAAATTATGAATTTATCCTGCTTCTTTATGATAATGATTTGTAAGCATCTTGCAAAAATACTCCATAAGTATTCCAATAGTTTTTGTTACAACTTATGACTAAATTCCTGCTTAATACCTAACCTTTTTTCTTCCTTACACATTTTTAACAGATTTCCATTGGGGATATGCAGTCTGTCTTTTTACTTATACTTTCTTGATTTTCATACCTTCTCTCTCACACTATGTGAATTTAATGAGCTGTTTATACCGATTTCCTAGGCAGGATGACAGATATCCCAACTCCTGTGCAATGGATGTTTGCATAATCACATTTCCTCAGAGATGTCCAGGCCCATACTCCCTGTTCTTTGGTTCCTATTATTTGAGACATCATCCTCAAGGGTGCCATAAATGAATCTTTCTTACTATTTTTACCACCTGAATATCAAGAAGCACACATATTCCATCACAAAATGAGCTTGACAGCAGTTCCCCATTAAAGAGCTTCAGAAATGCCCTCTCACCTTGGATGCAGAACAGTTTGATCTTGTTGAGTTTCATTCATGCACAAATGGTCAGATAGAGATGACTTTCATTTCCCCAAAGAATATATAATGATTATTTTTCTCAATGTTGATAGTGATCATTGACAATCACCCTCAATGATACTCATTTGTTCTGTGTGAACAGTTGTGTCTCTAGGAAAGCGGTTGACCTAAGTTTAGAGGAAATACTAAGTAGTAACACTTTTAAGACTAAGGTAAGTGAAGGAGCATTGAACGTTGATGAATCAGTGAAGCAGTGGATGTTTGTTGTCATTTCTCTGATTTTTTTTTTCAAAAAATGGGGCCTTGCCTAATTGAATTCTATGCTTTTCAATTCAATATCTTCCAATTCATGCTCTATTCTGGCAGATTCACACTTTTAATGATTTTTTTCTCAAAACAAATATAATTACAACCCCCTTATAATTCTTAATGGTTATCATAAATTCAAGATATTTTGTCACAACTAGGTCCTTAAGTTATTCTCGGTATCTAATTAAGAGAAACTAGAAGCTTTAAGGTGGAGTCTATTTTTACTCTTCTGCCATCAGACTCCCCAAGTTGTTAGCAATGTGTTTATCTTTTCTTTCTCTTAGAATGAAAGAGCTGGCATTCTTACTCTCTCCACACTTCATATTTCATCCATTTTTACTTTTAAAGGGGTATATTCAGTGTTTTGACATGTTAATATTAATTTTGAAGGGTCAATTAAACTGTCCAGTGGAGATATCAAATAAAAGAACAATTGTGTGTCGGGGGGGACCCTAGGAGTTACTTGTACATCTAGTATTATTTGCAGCTATGATGGCCTTGATGAATGTAGATGGAAATAGAATGTGTGGGACTGTTGATGGGTGCTCTGTCATCTACAGCTTCAGCAGAGGAAGAAATGTGCCACCACTGAGAAGGAACAGCCAGTAGGGTAGAAGTAAAAGCAAGAGTTGTGATATCATAAAGTTCAAGAAAAGAAAGTATTTGAGTGGTCTAAAATGCTTCTAGTGTTTAAGATGAGAACCGATATGTGACTTTACATTGATAACGATATGGTGGATGGTCCTTGGTGTCACAATGAAGTAGCTGAGTCTTGGGGACAGAATTAGAGGCAAAGAGTGAATTATAAGGTGCACTTGTAGAAGTAGAAGCACTTGTCATAGGAACCTCCTTAGAGAAACTGGTATGGAGGCATCAGACAAAAAAGATAATATAACATGGGGAAGGTAAAAGGATAATTTGTTTTCCTTGCTTGTGGGCTCTTAGAACATTTTTGTATATTGAGAAACTGAGATATAGAGAAATTAGTGGTACAGTGATCTGCTTCTTATGATCCTTTTTTCCCTCTATTGTCCTTTTTCTCTTCTGGTAACATCTCATCAGAAATTACTCCTGTTCTAGTCTATTTTATTTTAAAGGAGAAGAAACATTTCTCAGAATAGTTCATGATGCCTTTTCCAACTTCTGCTTGCTCCATCCATTGTCTTCTAGCTTCAGCCTGTGACACAGTACTAAATGTATTTTTTTTTTTTTTTTTGCTAAATCAAATGGAAACCTTTGGTCTTTATCTTACTTAGTACCTCAGTATGGTAACATTTCTCCCTTAAAAATATCTTCTCTTGGCTTCCTTGTCACCTCCTCCTCTGATTTTCTTAGCTTTCTCTCTTGGGTTTCTCTTCTTTAAATGTGATGTTACTCAGACTCTCCTTTCTCACTATATGTTTTCCATGGATAAAAATTGACTTTCAGGATGATTATTAGTTGGAATCTTATGAATCTATACAATATTTTGAGCCAAGATATTTAAGATATTTTCTTAGTCTGTTAGGCTATGATAGCAGAAAACTTTAGGCTGAATAGCTTATAAACAACAGAAATGTGGAGTCAATGTTGTGGCGTAGCCAGTTAAGACACCATATGTTATACCCGCATCCCATATGGTGCCAGATCATGTCCTGGCTGCTCTATTTTTGATAGAGCTCCC
The DNA here is from genome assembly GCF_051225735.1 of Oryctolagus cuniculus. Classification (NCBI taxonomy): domain Eukaryota; kingdom Metazoa; phylum Chordata; class Mammalia; order Lagomorpha; family Leporidae; genus Oryctolagus; species Oryctolagus cuniculus. The sequence goes on from NC_142867.1 coordinate 98,090,308, forward strand.
TGCTAATGTGCCTAGGAAAGCAGCAGAAGATGGCCCAAGTACTTGGGCCCCTGCTCCCACATGAGAGACCCTGGCTCCTTGTTTCAACTTGGCCCAGCCCTGGTTATTGTGACCATTTGGGAGTGAACTAGTGGGTAGGAGGCCTCTCTCTATAACTCTACCTTTCAGAATAAGTAAATATATTTTAAAACAACAACAGAATTGTATTTCTTGGTTCTGGAGACCAGAAAGTCTAGGATCAAGTGCTGGAAGACTCAATGTCTGGTGAGGACTCACTTCTTGCTCCTTAGACGGTATCCTTCTTGCTGTAATCTCACATGGTAGAAGGGACAAGGGATCTCTCTGGAGTCTCTCTTTCATAAGGCTCTCATCCTGTTCATGGGTGCTCTACTCTAATGATCTGATTACTTCCCAAAGACTCTATATCCAAATACCATAGCATAAGAGTTAGATTTCAATATACAGATTTTAGGGTATATAGACATTCAGTCTATAGCAAATACAAACACATATATTCATTTTTCTACTCTATTTCAATTACAAACAAGTACTTTGAAGGTTTTTAAAGATCTATTTTATTTGATAGGCAGAATTACAGTGGGGGTGAGAGGGAAAAGAGGAGGGGAGGAGGAGGAGAAAGGGGAGAGATCTATCTGTTGGTTTACTCTCCAAATGGCTGCAATGGCCAAGACTGAGCAAAGCCAAAGTTAGGAGCAAGGAACTCCATCCAGGTTTCCTACATGGGCTCAGGAGCCCAAGTACTTGGGCTACCTTCCACTGCTTTCCCAGGAACATTAGCAGGGAGCTAGTCTGAAAGTGGAACAGATGGGATTTGAACCAGTGCTCGTATGGAGTGCTGGTGTTGAAGGCAGCAGCTTAACATGCTGCACCATAATGCTAGCTCTCATACTTTAAGCTTAATACGATAAAGATAGTGCATCTTACCTCTTACTATGATCTTTGTCCTGTATTCACTATTTCTTTTTTTTTATCTGATAGGCAGAGTTAGAAAGAGAGAGAGAGAAAGGTCTTCCTTCTGTTGGTTCACCCCCCAAATGGCTGCTACTGCCGGCACGTTGCGCCGATCTGAAGCCAGGAGCCAGGTGCTTCCTCCTGGTCTCCCATGCAGGTGCAGGGCCCATGCACTTGGGCCATCCCCCACTGCCTTCCCAGGCCACAGCAGAGAGCTAGACTGGAAGAGGAGCAACTGGGACAGAATCCGGCGCCCCAACCAGGACTAGAACCGAGGGTTCTGGCGCCACAGGCGGAGGATTAGCCAAGTGAGTCGTGGCACCGGCCAGTATTCACTATTTCTAAGACTGACACCACAACCTAAAGTTTTTCTACTGTAATCCTCACACTTTCCTCATCTCTTCTTCCTTTGCCACATATAAACAATCAATCATAAAGTCTTGTTAAAGCCAAATCTTGCAGGTCATTTGAATTTATCTAACCTTCTCTACTCTGAAGAAAAAGGCAGGAGACAAAGGCTATGTTTTCCTTTTCCCAGATATTCCTTTTTGCTCTGTATCATCAGAACTAGATTAGATCCTAAATATTCACTGGACTATTCTCATCCATGTGCCTTTCAATGTGAAGAAGGATAATAGTACACAAGTGGCAAAGAGTTAGCCTTCATTTCTAGACTTGAATATATTTTGGACTGACAATTTGAAACATCTTTGCATTAATACAGAAGCAAAGAAAATGTAAAGCATGAAATCATTTATTTGGGTTTTGAATGAGGTCACTGTATGAAGAATAGATTGGAATAAAGGTTGAGGGGAAAATATAGGAAATATGAAACTTATTTTAGCAAATAATCAAGAAAGCCAGAGTTTGGGCTTAGGCAAAAGGATTTTTATGTGTATATAAACTTCTATCCTTTAAATTTCTGTAATTGTTAAGTCACATTGAGCTCTTAAAATTCTACCTCGGTTTGCTCAAAGTCATTTCTGATAGTTAACCTCATTTTCACTAGCTTCCTAAGAATTGGGAAGACCTTTATTTTTTGTTTAGCTAGATTCTTTTTTTCTTTCCACACACACACACACACACACACTTTGGGTGACTATTGATTGAATGTTTTAATCTTCTCATAATCATGTAACATTATTGGAAATTTATAGCTATAATACAGATTTTTGACATTGCTTCAAAAATGTCTTGAGTAAATTATCAGAAAGCATAAACAGAATTTATTCTAACATAAATCTTTAATGTAGAACTAAGAATTGTGTTCATCTCAACTGTTAGAATAAGAATTCATGTTATCAATACAATTATTTTAATTAAAATTTCAGAGCATAACAGCCTTTTTTCAAATGCTGTGTTCTCATTTAAATGCTCATAATAGCTTTTAAAGTTTAAAGCATTTAATTATTTAAAGATTTAAAGTAAAGCTTGAGAAAAGAGGCATAATATGGTGAACTTTACTTTTATAGGTAGTATTGGAGGGCTTAGGGCCGCCAAGAATTAAAGAGAACTCTAGGAATCTGCATGGATGACTACTAAAGAAGTGGGGTGGTGGTGGTAGAATTCAATTCAACTGTGTGAATGAGACTTCTTTGACTTAGACTCAAGTTTTATATAGGAAATGGTTACCTTCTATCACTTGATACTAAATCTGGACACCATGCAGAGTTGCATTACTTTCTATGAGCTCAAAATTACAGAATATATTTGAACTGAGCATACCATGGAACCTGAGCAAGTAATCTGATCAGTTTATCCTGTGACTCCATTGCAATTTCTAGGATTCGGACATGAAAACACATAAAAGAATGTGCCAAGTCAATTCAGAGTATTGGTGGTTGTCTTACATTAGGTCTTGGAACAGAAACTGAGGACAGTTGTCAATTATCCATCCCTTGGAGTATATGGATCCAAGGAGGTTGTGGGTTGGAGTGAGATGTATATAGGAAAGGGAGCTTAGGGCACTGTGATATGGACAGGATAATTTTAGAGGCATGGCTGGATCTTAGATGATAATTTTAACTGTTATCTCTGCTTTTGAGTTATCAGTACATAGTTTACATAAAAATATTTAAAAAAATCATGATACTTCATATTTATATTTTATAGTTCTTAATGTGTTTTAATTGTATTTTATTTGTATATATAAATTGAATAAATCATTGACTTTAAACCAGAAACAGGACAGACAGATATGCTAGTAAATGCTTGTTGCTTGACCAAAGCTGGTATAAACAAAAGCACAATTTATGTGTTCCATTTTGTCTTCTTCTTTTGAATACAATAGGCAGATCACCAGGAGTCTTCTGTATTTGGCATGATTCAATCAGGAATATAAAAATGTGCATTTTAAACACTGGGGATTTGATACAGGGAATTGGTTACAAACACTGAAAGACTAGAAGAGCAGAGGAGAGCACCAAGGTAATACAGAGATAATAACTACAAGAAGCAACTTCTACCCTTAGTAAGGGAGGTGAAAATGTATTTGAATGTATCAGAATCTAGGTGCTCAGCTGTCTAAGGGAGGGTCATATCTAGTTGTTGCTAGGCATTTGAGGATGAGATGAGGCAGATCTGGGAGTGCCAAGGGAAACTGAAAGCTGGAATCAAGCTGACAGAAATGGGAAAAACCAAGAAAAAAGTCCCTTCTCTCTACCTCCTCCTCCTAATACTTCTATAGTGTCTCTATTGACAGAACCCAATAGGAAACTAGCTAAATTTGAAGTCTGGAAAATGTAGTTCCGAGGGCTATGGAGGAGAAGGATGGGTTGGGTAATGAAAAATAATGTATAAAATTCTGCATATCCGTTTTAAAGAAAAACCAGACCAGCTGTGAATTACATATAAAGTAGCTGTTGCCTCAGGATTTCTTTTTTTTGGTTGAGGTATCATTAGCCACCACTTGGTGAGTTCAGCTGCCTTTTCTATTGGAAACTTTAACTTCAATTCCTTAGTTTTCCTGACTTGCTTTCCAAGCAATTTCATATAGTTTTTTTTGTTTTGTTTTTGTTTTCTTCTTCTTCTTCTTTTTTTTTTTTTGACAGGCAGAGTGGACAGTGAGAGAGAGAGAGACAGAGAGAAAGGTCTTCCTTTGCTGTTGGTTCACCCTCCAATGGCCGCCGTGGCCGGCGCACCCCACTGATCTGATGGCAGGAGTCAGGTACTTCTCCTAGTCTCCCATGGGGTGCAGGGCCCAAGCACTTGGGCCATCCTCCACTGCACTCCCAGGTCACAGCAGAGAGCTGGCCTAGAAGAGGAGCAACTGGGACAGAATCCAGCGCCCCGACCAGGACTAGAACCCGGTGTGCCGGCGCTGCAAGGCAGAGGATTAGCCTAGTGAGCCGCGGCGCCGGCCTTTTGTTTTCTTCTTGAATGATACCATTTTCCTGTTGCTACAACCCTGAAATTTTGATTACACCACCCTTGGAAAAAGATTCTGCCTCTCCTTTCCCAATTGTTTTCCTGCCAGTGCTCTCCTGTCCTCTTGATTTTCCGGCATGACTAGGTCAACAGGGTCTACTGCTGCCTGTCTTCTTTGCCTATTTCAGCCCACTAATATTTGTGTCATATATGGCTGGTTGCTTTCCAGTGATTAGGTGCCTGCAATTTGAAGAAGGGCACAACTGAACAGATGGATTTCATATGTTTGAGATTATGTCACTATTCAGAATCTCCAGGCCAGTTTTATATTGTTATTTGTGGGTCTTCCAAATACTAGTATTTCATGAGACACATCGTTATTTAAACGTTTTCACATTAGTCCAATTTTTTTTTTTGACATCAGAGTGGACAGTGAGAGAGAGAGAAAGAGACAAAGGTCTTCCTTTTGCCGGACGCTCGCCAGCGAGAGTCCAGCATAGTAAAGACACGATCGCTGCTTACTCGGTTCTCATGGAACTTTATTCATACAGATGCAAGGTGAAAGAAAAGAAGCCAAGCCCCACCCTGCACAATCCTATCCCCCTTATATACCCAAGGTTCCCCTAGCAGGACAGTCCCAGCCAATGGCAAGTCTGTTCAGATGCAGTCCATGCAGGCACAGTCCAATCAAGTTGAAGGGCACATAGTGCCTCAGGTCAACAGTTCTTGCTCCATCGGGGCTGTTTGTGTGTCTTCAGGACATCCTGTGGTTAGTACTTCCTTGACTTGTTTTGCTCAGCAGCCAGCACTTTCTTAACTTGTTTTGCACAAGTTGTTACAACAGGCCATGCAAACAGCAAAGTGAGGAAGTTCCCACAGGTGGCCAGCCTGCGGTTCCCCACACCTTTGCCATTGGTTCACCCTCCAATGGCCACTGCGGCCGGCGCGTAGCGCTGATGCGAAGGCAGGAGCCAGGCACTTCTCCTGGTCTCCCATGGGGTGCAGGGCCCAAGCACTTGGGCCATCCCCCACTGCACTCCCAGGCCACAGCAGAGAGCTGGCCTGGGAGAGGAGCAACTGGGACAGAATCCAGCGCCCTGACCGGGACTAGAGCCCGGTGTGCCCGTGCCGCAGGCGGAGGTTTAGCCTATTGAGCCATGGCGCTGGCCAACACATTAGTCCAAATTTTGTTTTCCTAAGGGGAAACAATCCAAAGGGAGAATAAATTCTAAGTACACAGATTTAATCCTGAATTTTATGCTAATAAAATTAAAGGCAATTGCTTCAGTGCTATCCAAAATATGTGAGTGTATCTGCCTTAGGCAAAACAAATTTTAGAATCTACTTAATTAGAATCTACTTAATACTATTGGTTGAATTCTGTAATTAATGCATAGTTATTCTTAAGTGTTGATACTTAACTGAAAAAATGATCCCTGTTAAATATAAGAGCGGGAATAAGAGAGGGAAGAGATGTACAATCTGGGACATGCTCAAGCTGACTTGCCCCAAACAGTAGTGTTAGAAACATACCAGGGGATTCCAATTCAATCCCATCAAGGTGGCATGTATCAGTGCCATCTCTCTAGTCCAAGTGATCAATTTCAGTTCACAATTGATCATAATGATAGGTCTAAGAGTCAAAGAGATCACATAAACAAGACTAGTGTTTGCAAATACTAACCTATAGAATAAAAAAGGGAGAGAACGATCCAACATGGGAAGTGGGATACACAGCAGACTCATAGAATGGCAGATGTCCTAAACAGCACTCTGGCCTCAGAATCAGCCCTTAAGGCATGTGGATATGGCTGAAAAGCCCATGAGAGTATTTCAGGCATGGAAAGCCAAGACATTCTGTCAAAAAAAAAAAAAAATGACCTAAACGAAAAAAATGACCTAAACGAAAGATCTCTGTGAGTGAGATCCCAGTGGAAAGAACGGGCCATCAAAGAAGGAGGTACATTTCTCTGAAGGGAGGAGAGAACTTCCACTTTGACTATGACCTTGTCTAAATAAGTTCAGAGTCAGTGAACTCAAAAGGCCGCCATAGCCTTGGCAACTCATGACAAGAGCCTAGAGAGATTACTGATGTCATAAACAAGAGTGTCAATTTGTTAAGTCAACAACAGGAGTCACTTTGCACTTACTCCTCGTGTAGGATCTCTGTCCTTAATGTGTTGTACATTGTGATTTAATGCTATAACTAGTACTCAAACAATATTTTTCACTTTATGTTTCTGTGTGGGTGCAAACTGTTGATCTTTACTTAATATGTACTAAACTGATCTTCTGTATATAAAGAGAATTGAAAATGAATCTTGATGTGAATGGAACGGGAGAGGGAGCAGGAAAGGGGAGGGTTGTGGGTGGGAGGGAAGTTATGGGGGGGGGAAGCCATTGTAATCCATAAGCTATACTTTTGAAATTTATATTCATTAAATAAAACTTAAAAAAAAATTTAGAATCTCTTTTATATATCTGATTAGTTATACATAAATTATACACATGTATTTATGTGCTAATATAGTATACAAGAATATATACAAGAAATTTTTAAGAAATTTTTAATACATTAGATTCTAAGGGTCACAGTAAATGAATAATTATCGCAACACAATTCTCATGTTAATACAATATTAAAACAAAGATAACAGATTCAATGTAGTTCTTAGATTTAATTCTTTTTTTTTTTTTATTTTTTTGACAGGCAGAGTGGGCAGTGAAAGAGAGACAGAGAGAAAGGTCTTTCTTTGCCGTTGGTTCACCCTCCAATGGCCGCCGCGGCCCGCGCACTGTGGCCGGCGCACCGCGCTGATCTGAAGGCAGGAGCCAGGTGTTTCTCCTGGTCTCCCATGGGGTGCAGGGCCCTAGCACTTGGGCCATCCTCCACTGCACTCCCTGGCCACAGCAGAGAGCTGGCCTGGAAGAGGGGCAACCGGGACAGAATCCAGCACCCCGACTCGGACTAGAACCCGGTGTGCCGGTGCTGCAAGGCGGAGGATTAGCCTAGTGAGCTGCGGCACTGGCCCTAGATTTAATTTTAAGAATATAATAATTTTCCTTTTGTTCACCGTTTCTTCTCATATGTCCTCTATCCTTTCTTCCCTTTACTTCTTTCTTTGTTTTTAATTTTTGAAATAGAATTATTAATTTACATTAGAATCAAAGGCTTAATGCTACACTAAATAAAGAATTCAACAAGTAAAAAGTAAAATATTCATAGTTCAGCAAGAATATAGGCAAGAACTATAAACAGTAATCAAATTAAAAGATGTGTATTTCACTCACACAATTTTAAAATAATCATAAATCATCAAAATTATAGTGGTATATCTATAAATATTCATTACTACATAAGAGAAAGCATAATATTTTTCTTTTTGGGTCTTATTTCACTTAGCTTAATGATCTCTGGTGGAGACCATTTTGCTGCAAATGTCAGGAATGTATTCTTTTTATAGCTGAATAATCTTCCATTGTGTATACTTACCATATTTTATTCATCCAGTCATCCAATAATCAGCTGATGGAAATCTAGGTTGATTTTAAATCTTAGCAATTTTGAATTAATCTGCTATAAACATGTCAGTGTAAGTAAATTCTTTCATATATTGCTTTCATTTCATTTGGGTATACTCCCAAGACTGGGATAGCTGGGTCATATGATAGCTCTATTTTTATTTTTCTGAGGAATCCCCATATTCTCTTCCATTATTGCTATACCAGTGCACATTCTCACCAACAGTGTATTAGGGTAACTTTTTCCTCTACATTCTCACCAACGTTTATTATTTTTCAACTTTTGGATGATAGCCATTCTAACTGGGATGAAGTTATATCTCATTTTTTTAAAGATTTATTTTATTTATTAGGAAGTCAGAGTTACACAGAGAGAAAAAGAGAGGCAGAGAGGGAGGGAGGGAAGGAGGGAGGGAGGTCTTCCATCAGCTGGTTCACTCCTCAAATTGCTGCAATGGCCGGAGCTGTGCCGGTCCAGAGCCAGGAGCTTCTTCCAGGTCTCCCACGTGGGTGCAGGGGCCCAAGCACTTGGGCCATCTTCTACTGCATTTACAGGGCATAGCAGAGATCTGGGTTGGAAGTAGAGCAGCTGGAACTAGAGCCGGTGCCCATGCAGGATGTCGGCATTGCAGGTGGCAGCTTTACCCAGTATGCCACTGTGCCAGCCCCACCTCATTTATTTATTTTCATTTCCCTGATGGCTAGTGATCCTTGGCATTTTTTGTGTCTTCTTGTCATTTGTATTTCCTCCTTTGAAAAATGCCTGTTCATATCTTTAGCTCATTTTTTGACTAGTTTGTTTTGTTATTGTTGGGTTTCTTAAGTTCCTTATATTCTGGATGCTAATCCTATATTAGATGCATAGTTCACAAACATTTTCTCCCATTCTGTTAGTTGCCTATTGACTTTATTGATCATTCCCTTCATTGTGCAGAAGCTTATGACCTAATATGCCAGAATGCCAGGCCTGAATATATATGTATATATTTATATAAAAATAAAAAATATATAAATTTTATATAAAATATATAAAAATATTTTTATATATATAAAATTTTGAAGGCTTTGTTTTTGGAAATGTGTCTTTCTGGGTTAGTGGAGTGCCTATGACTTGCACTATGGTTCCAAGGCTGTGTGCTGGCTGATGCCAGCAGTCCAGCATTCTCCAGGTCGGGAAACAGGTGGCTGCAGCTCCACATTATAAAATTGAGACTGGTGCTGTGATTGGAGGAGAGGGAGATAAAACACTTGATCTGCCTTCATGGACTAAAATAGTTGCCCAGCCCCCTAGCCAATTCCTCAGTGCAGCCTCAAAGTCAGTGAGGACTGTGCATTCTCCTTCAGTCAAAGCTGCCAGTAGTGTAGGCTGTGGAAGCCTCCTCGCACTGTGCCTGGGTTTATGGTGCTTCTCAGTTAGGTACCAGATGTGAATATTCAGGTGTCACTAGCAGTGTCTGTTATCCCTCCTCACTGCTCCATGGAGTCTCTTCTGTTCTTTCCATTATCCACTAAAAATTTACCTTAATCAGTCCCCTGGTAATGTGAATCCTTCGTTCGTTTTCCTGGTATATCTCTCTATGACTGAAGCTAGTGTGGCTTTTCCCTATTCAACCATCTTGAATTTCCTCACATGAGAAATTTTTAAAATATGAATCTAAAATGTTACTATCAGGGTAGGCATTTGGACTAGTGGTTAAGATACCTCCTGCATCCCACATTAGAATAGAAAATTTCCTGCTAATGCAGAACAAAAACTAGCTCTTTATTTCACTGATCTTTTGTGTTTTTTCTTTAAATTTTGTTAAATTTTTTCTCTAATTTTAATTTCCTTCTGCTAATTATGGGTTTAGTTTGTTATTTATCTAGGTCCTTGATATGTATTGGTAACTCATTTATTTGGTGCCATTCTAATTTCTTGAGGTAGCCACCAGTTGCTGTAAAATCGCCTCTTAACACTCTTATGCTGTATCCCATAGTTTTGATATGTTGTATTATTGCCTTCATTCATTTCCATAAATTTTTTGATTTCTTCCATGACCCTCTTTTCATTCAAGAGCATGTTTAGTCTCCATGTGTTTGCTTATGTTCTGAAGATCCTTGAGTTGTTAATTTCCAGCTTCATTCCACTGTGGTCAGAAAAGATACATGGTATGATTTTTTTTCTTTAATTTGCTGAGACTTGGTTTATGACCTAGCATATGGTCTCTACTTGAAGTATTTCCATGCACTGATGAAAACAATGTTTATTCTTCAACCGTGGGATTAGAGAGTTTGTAGATATTAGCTAGGTCCATACTGTTGATTAGCTTTGTTGTTTCTTTTCTTTTTTTTTTTTTCTGCAGCTCAGTTCACAATAGCTAAGTTATGGAAGCAACCCAGGTGTCCATCAGCTGATGATTGGATAAAGCAATTATGATTTTATATATATATATATATATTTCATTATATATATATATATATATATATATATATAATGAAATACTACTAAGCAGCTAAGAAAAGCAACTGGAAAACATTATACCAGTGAAATAAGCCAGTCCCCAAATGACTGATATCATGTTTTCCCTGATCCATGTAACTAACTGAGTACCTAAATGTGATGTATTTGGAGGGAAATTGACATTGTGGTATTCTATGCTTGTTTATAGCCCTTGTCTCTACTATTGAGGAACAGTATTTTTTTTCTTCATACTATTTGTTGAACTCTTCACTTAGTTTAGGGTTAATCTGATGAGTATACAGTAACCTAAAAAGAGATATTTGTAAAAAGAAGGGGAATAGGAGAGGGAGGAGGAAGAAGGCTGGGAGCTTGGGTGGTAGGGTATGTAGGGTGGGAAGAATCATTATGTTCCTAAATCTGTATATATGTATGAAATGCATGGAATTTGTATACCTTAAAATTAAAAAAATTAAAATTCAAACTTATAAGAGCATAAAATTAAATCATGTTATTGCATTTTTAATATATCACTTTTTCTAAAAAGAAATTACATGATATTGGGGTTATCTCAGGACATTTCCAAATCTCTAACTTAAGTTTCAAATGTACTCTGTTAATTATTTCTGCTCTACCTTCCACATATAAATTGACTTGTTAGACTGTTGACTACATCAAATATTTTTGCAATGAATAGAAGTATTTCCCAGGATCTTTGGATTTAGGATTTCGAAGACCACCCTTTTCCCCTATGCTGCCCTTCCATTTCTGTTTTCTCATATAGGTGCAGTGGCTGTTTGCTCTGTCTTTGTGTGCCCTTTGCTTGTTCTTTAAGTGTACATTGAAGAATCTAATGCTATTACTCTTCCATATTGCTGAATCAGAGTTCCACATCTAAAGGGAATAACTCTGAGGTCCAGTATATTTCTTCCCCCAAATCGCACATCAAGTGACTGTTCCTACCTACTTCCCAGGAGCATTGTCTGACAATGTTTTCTCCTTGCTGGTCTCTCCAGCCCATCTAAAAGCTACACTCCAGAACAAGCAACAATAAAATTGGATGGTTTATTGGCTTATATATCTTTCCTGGAAGTGTTTTCTGGAGCCACAAATCTGAGCAAGTTATTTTCAAACATTTATTTCAGGCAGTATAACTTCAAATACAATCTTACATGGTAGTCCAATAATGAAACAGATAAAAATTTGTTGCTCTGGTTGAATGCAAAGGGAGACTACAGCCCTGTCTACTCAGTGCTTCTCAACCCCTGCTCCTCTGCCTAGAATAGTAGTCGGATCCTTGGTGACAGTAATAGAGTTGAGGTCTAATGAGGAGAGGGTCACAAACGGTGGATCTCAATGAGATGATTCTCCAAAGTATTTTATGTGGCTTGCACTGTGTTGCCCCTGGCTGTTTCTATCCAACTTGTTTATCTGTGTAGTATATTCTTAAGTATCATTTATAAGGCTGGCTGATGCTGACAAATTCTTTCACTTTTTGTTTGGAAGGTCTTTATTTTACTTTATTTATAAATAAGAGATTAGCTGGGTACAGTATACTGGGTGGTCAGTTTTTCTCTTTAATGCTTTGGACATATATCCTATCCTGTAGAGTTTCTCTCCTAGCCCTTAGAGTTTCAGACGAGAATCTGCTGTCAATCTTATTGGAGACATTTAAAGGTAACCAGGCATTTCTCTCATGTACATTTAGGATCTTTTCTTTGTGCTGTACTTTAGAAAGTTTGAATATTTTGTGTCATGGTAAAAATCATATCTGATCTATTTTGGGTTCTATATGCTTCTTGTACTTGTCTATATCTTTGTTCAAATTATGAAACTTGGGGCCGGTGCCGTGGCTCACTTGGTTAATCCTTTGCCTGGCTGCCAGCATGCCATATGGGCACCAGGTTCTAGTCTCAGTTGCTCCTCTTCCAGTGCAGCTCTCTGCTGTGGCCCAGGAGGGCAATGGAGAATGGTCCGAGTGCTTGGGCCCTGCACCCACATGGGAGACCAGGAGGAAGCACCTAGCTTCTGGCTTCGGATTAGTGCAGTGCACCGGCCGTAGCAGCCATTTGGGGAGTGAACCAATGGAAGGAAGACCTTTCTCTCTGTCTCTCTCTCTCTCACTGTCTATAACTCTACCTGTCAAATAATAAAAAAAAAAAATAACAAATTATGGAACCCTTCTGCCATTCTTTCACCAAATAAGTTTTCTAAGTTATTCTGTTTTTCTACTCCTTCAGAAATGTCCAAGATGGGCTGGCGCCACGGCTCACTAGGCTAATCCTCCACCTTGCAGCACCGGCACACCGGGTTCTAGTCCCGGTCGGGGCGCCAGATTCTGTCCCGGTTGCCCCTCTTCCAGGCCAGCTCTCTGCTGTGGCCAGGGAGTGCAGTGGAGGATGGCCCAAGTGCTTGGGCCCTGCACCCCATGGGAGATCAGGCTCCTGCCGTCGGATCAGTGCAGTATGCTGGCTGCAGCGCGCTGGACGCGGTGGCCATTGGAGGGTGAACCAACGGCAAAAGGAAGACCTTTCTCTCTGTCTCTCTCACTGTCCACTCTGCCTGTCAAAAAAAAAAAAAAAAAAAAGAAAGAAATGTCCAAGATGTATATATTTTGTTTGTTGATATCCCTGAACACTGTTTTTTTCTCTATTTTTTTCTTGTTTTCTGTCTGAGATATTTCAAAAGGTATGTCTTCCAGATCAGAAATCCTATCTTTTGCCTCACCAAGTCTTTTAGGCTTTCCAGTGGGTTTTTTATTTGACATATTGAATTTTCCACTTGTAATATTTGTTTGATTTTTCTTTATTTCTGTTTCCCAGCAGAATTTCTGATGCATGTCAGTGGCAGATTTATTTAACTCCTGTAACTGCTTCTCGGTGTTTTTGAATAATCTTACAACCATTCTTTTGAATTCCTTTTCAGGTACTCTGTCAATTTCCTCCTCATCGTAATCTAGTATTGAAGTATCATTGTGTTCCTTTTGGGGAGTCATATTGTCTTCCTTGTTTATGTTTCATGTTTCTTGTACTTCCATGCTTATTTTTATGCATCTGGAGAAATGCTAGTTGGTTTCTCCTCTGAAGTCTTTTTTTCTTGGGAATATGTCTCTTGGTGCAGTGGGATGCCTGCACCTTCAGGAGATATCCACGGGTGTGTGCTGGGTGGGGCCAAGGAGCTCTGGCCAGCAATTATGGATGGGGCGAAAGGCCAGGGTAACATCCAAGTTATGCATGGTAGCTCTCCTCTGTAGTCAGTAAGGGAGAGGGGATGATCACCCTGGCTGGCAGGATCACAGCCTGTGCCATTCTCCGTGCCAAGATGATCCTCTCTGTGCCTGCACCCCTCTCCACTTACCCAGGCCCATGATCTGCGCAAATAATCTATTTGCTCCATAGTGTGGATTTTGAGCTTCTGTAGCTGGGCTCAGTAATTTCCCAAAGACCCAGTCAGTCCCTTTTCAGTTTCCTGGCCTATCACACAGTCAGAGGACTCCCACAGTCACAGGGTACAGGGAAACCTCACTCTGCCCTATGAACCTCCCTGTCCAAAATTACAACTGTTGTGTCCCGGAGTCTGGCACTTCAGTGGGAGCAGGGGAGGGGAGCAAGGTGCCAAGTGGGCATCCTGCTGCACCACCAACTCTCCAGTCCAGACTCCACTCACCTTATTCTGGGAAGATGGCACTTTCCTGCCCGGTTGCCGGATGCCTTGTTGTGGGGAAGGGAAGGAAGCAACATGCTCTTCATTCAGAGTTATGTGGGTCTCCTGCTATTCCTGGGCTCAAAGTCACAGGGGGCCACAAGTCTCTTCTGCAGACAAGATCCTTGGTGAAGCACAGGCTTCTGCAGACTCTTCTCAGCTGGCTCTGGAAAGATGGCTTCCCCAGTAGCCACCAGCCGCACAGTCACTGGTGGTGTCCCATGAGCTGCTGAGTGTCTAGGAAATCCTTGCTGCTCTTGTTTTCGCTGAAAACTTCTCCCCAGCTATCTCCCAGGAATGCAGATCCTCTTGTTTTTCTGGTATCTTCCCATGATCAAAATGAATGTGTCTTTTCCCTATTCAGTCATTTTGGAGTCTGAATTAATTTTCTGTATTTTTGTTTCAGCATTTCCTTGGTCTGCTCTTAAGACTCCTGTGTTTGATACTGTGTGAACAATCAAGCTTGTTAAGAAAAAAATTTGCATACAGTAAGATCTACCCTTCTAGTGAATGCAGTTTAATGGATTTTGTCAAACACAATCAAAATAGAGACTATTTCCCTAACCTCAATAGGTTCTTCAATGCCTTTTTCAGTCAATATCCTGCCGTCAACCTCAGCCCTTGGCAATCATGGATCCAGTTTCTATCTTTATAATTTTGCCTCTTCCAGTGGAATATAAACTATACTATTTTTGTGTCTGGCTTCTTTGATATTATATAATGCTTTTGGGACTTATCCCTCTTTAATATATAAATAGTTCATTAATTTTTATTTGAGTGGTACTTTTTGAATAGTTATATAATAATTTATTCATTCACCAGTTACTAGACATTTTGATTGGTTAAAATTTTTGGCTGTTATAAACAAAATTGCTGAAAACACTTATACAAGTCTCTTTGTAAACATGTTTTTAATTTATCTTGAGTAAATATGATTGTATTTCTGGTTCATAAATTAAGTGCATATTTTCTAAAGCAGATACACAATTGTGTATTTCCACCAGTAATGAGTAAGAATCCAGGCTTTCACATTCTCACTATCATTTTATATAACCATTTGAAAAATTTTTTTATCATCCTAATAGGAGTGTGTTATGGACTGAATTGTATTTCTAAAATTCATACATTGCAGTCCTAACCCTTACTAATGAGAAATATTATCTTTTGAGTTAGGGTCTTTACAGAAGTAGCCACATTAAAATGAGCTCACTGTGGTAGGTTCTAATTCACTATGACTTATGTACTTATAAAAACAAGAGATTAGAACATGAACAGTTACTGAAAGAAGACTGTGAATTCAAGGAGTCTTCAAAATATTCATAGAGAATTGTAGAAAAACTACATGTTGATTTAAAAATTCTTTTACAGAAAATGAACTTTTCTTTTTCCATTTTTCCATAAATTTTTTGAAATTACCTTGCACATAAGGAAAGAATGGCAATTAACAAGCCAAAGAGAAATCACAGAAGGAAACTAATTCATCAATACCTTGATCCTGTACTTCTAGCCTTCCAAAATACAAGGAATTAGATTTCTGTGGTGTATGGCACCCAGTCTGTGGTATTTTGTTATGACAGCCAGAATAATACAGTATGTGAAGGTATCTTATTAATTTATATTTTTTTATCCTTAGTGACTATTAATGTTAAATATTTTTGTTTTTTTTATTTGCCATTTGTATTTATTTTTTGGTAAAATATCTGTTCAATTTTGCCCATTTGTCTTTCTGCATTATTGGTCTTATTAGTGATTTTTTAAAACTGTTCTTTACATATTCTGGATACAAGTTCTTTTTTAGGTATGTTCTTTACAAATCCGCACCAACCATTTGTCTTTTTATTTTCTCAACAATGTCTCTTGAAAAAAAGAGCTTCAAATTTTGATAAATTAAACTTACTTTTTTTTTTTTTTTTGCCAGGCAGAGTTAGACAGTGAGAGAGAGAGAGAGACAGGGAGAGTTATAGACAATGAGAGAGAGACAGAGAGGTCTTCTTTCCATTGGTTCACTCACCTAATGGCTGCTACGCCGATCTGAAGCCAGGTGTTCCTTCCCGGTCTCCCATGCAGGTGCAGGACCCAAGCACTTGGGCCATCCTCCACTGCTCTCCAAGGCCACAGCAGAGAGCTGGACTAGAAGAGGAGCAACTGGGACAGAATCTGGTGCCCCAACCAGGACTATAAGCCAGGGTGCTGGCGCTGTAGGCGGAGGATTAGCCAAGTAAGCCACAGGCGCCGGCCTTGTTTGGGTTTTTTTATAAACTCATTGAAGTATTGAAACAAACAGTATGCATTTAAAGTTTGACTATGATAATTTGTGACATTTTCTCCTTTGAAGTAATCACCATTGTCAAGTTAATAAACATTTCTATTATTCCAGCCATAAGAAATTTCATCTTGCCCCTTTGGATTCCTCTTCTCTCTCTAGACAACCAATGACCTGCTTTCTGTCACTATAAATTAGTTAGAATATTCCAGAATTTTCTGTAAATATATAACACAATATGTACTTTTTAGAGCATGGCTTCTTTCACCTCTATCAGTGATCTCGGTTTATCCATGTTGACACATGTATAAATAATTTATTCCTTTTATTCTATTTATGGTGTAAATTATCAGTTTATTCACCTATTAACTTGCATTTGGTTTCACATGGCTGTCATACTTGAAAAGGGTATCTCACACAAATGTTGGCTGAAATGGAATGCAATATTGACTTCATATGCTCATTTGTTTTACTAGTTTTTTACAATATCTACCAAAAAGACAACTGGCTTTGTTGAAATTTAAATATGTTGTCATACAAGTCTGTTGATTACAAATAATGGAAGTCGTTCAATATCTGCTAAGTGTTGTAAGCTAATAATAGATTTAATAGATGCCCAATGTATGTTAATTGGATCATTATAATTAATTAGTGATTGAAACATTTAAATATCCTATTTTAAATGTTCTCAACTTTGTGCAATTTTGTAAATAGCAGCTACTTTCTCATTCATTAGTATAAATTTCATCTTGAAGTTAAATATTTAGTGTTTTTTTTTTGAAAATCTTAGGTAGTAAATTATAGACTAATTCATCATTACAAAAAATTAAAAAAAAATTTTTTGTGAAAAGAAAATGAACAATTCACCTTTATGTTTGCTTGATCAGTCTCCTAAGTGCTTAGAACAAGATGATCATAAAATTCATGTATGCTATGGAAGGTTTTTAAGGTTATTTCCTATTTACTGCATTATAAGCTATTATACAGACTCCACTATAATTTGATGATCTCTTAAAAATCATAAAATTAGGCAAATCAATAGCATCTTGTAGCATTTTATGAAAGTCTGATTCTAAGTTATATGCTGAAAAAAACTAATGATATAATAATTTCAAATGTGTTACACTGGCAATTTTATACACCACAATCTTTAAAAGAAAATTACTTAAGTTAGTTGTGTCAACAGTGATTGCAATCAGAGTTTTAAAGCATTTTTTACTTTGATCATCTATCTTCTCTAGTACATCATTCCTTTAATAGCACAGAAAATGCTGTGAATACTTGTAACAGAATATAGCAAATACCATAAACTGAGACATTATTTTAAATATTCAGCCAACTAAGCAATCCTCCCACACAGTTTAAGTGTTCCAATACTTGTTTGTTCTAATCTTTAGCAAAGTTTTCTATGAATCTTCCAATACTAATAAATGATAAGAGAAACGTTGAATCATAATTTTCTGCTTGTTTTGATCAGTGTTGAAAACCATAAAAGATGTGTTTACCTGATTGTATATAAATTATGTGTTTGTTATTAAATAAGAATCCAAAATATGTTTCTTATCTTTAAATTCAGTGTGATTTTTTGAATGGGCATTTAACATAGTAATTAAGACCCAGTGGGGCCGGCGCCGCGGCTCACTAGGCTAATCCTCCGCCTTGCGGCGCCGGCACACCGGGTTCTAGTCCCGGTCGGGGCGCCGGATTCTGTCCCGGTTGCCCCTCTTCCAGGCCAGCCCTCTGCTGTGGCCAGGGAGTGCAGTGGAGGATGGCCCAGGTGCTTGGGCCCTGCACCCCATGGGAGACCAGGAAAAGCACCTGGCTCCTGGCTCCTGCCATCGGATCAGCGCGGTGCGCCGGCCGCAGCGCACCGGCCGCGGCGGCCATTGGAGGGTGAACCAACGGCAAAGGAAGACCTTTCTCTCTGTCTCTCTCTCTCACTGTCCACTCTGCCTGTCAAAAAAAAAAAAAAAAAAAAAAAAGACCCAGTGGGGCCAGCGCTGTGGTGCAGTAGGTTAATCCTCTGCCTGTGGCGCCCCCATCCCATATGGGCCCCAGTTCAAGTCCAAACTGCTTCACTTCCGATCCAGCTCTCTGCAATGGCCTGCAAAGCAGTGGATGATGGCCCAAGCATTTGGGCCTCTGCACCCATGTGGGAGAATGGAGGAAACTCCTGGCTCCTGGCTGTGGATCAACTCAGCTCTGGCCATTGAAGCTGTTTGGGGTGTGAACCAGCAGATGGAAGACCCTTCTCTCTCACTTTCTGTAACTCTTACCTCTCAAATAAATAAATACAATCAAAAAAAAAAAAAAAGAAAGAAAGAAAGAAACCCTGCAAATCCTACATCAAAGTACCTGGGTCCTATTTCTTGCCCCAGTTCCTGACTGCAGTTTTCTGATACTGTGACAGTGGGAGGCAGCAGTGACAGCTCAGATAGTTAGTTCCTGACAACCATGTGGAGAACTTGATGTTGTAACTGGCGCTCAGGTTCTGCTCTCTCAGCCCTTACTGTTACGGCAACTGGGAATGGAAGTAGAGGATGGGAGCTGTCTCTTTGTCTCTTTGCCTCTTAGAAATAACTATTTTCAATAAAATTAGGCCGGCACCGCAGCTCATTAGGCTAATCCTCCGCCTTGCAGCACCGGCACACCGGGTTCTAGTCCCGGTCGGGGCGCCAGATTCTGTCCCGGTTGCCCCTCTTCCAGGCCAGCTCTCTGCTGTGGCCCAGGAGTGCAGTGGAGGATGGCCCATGTGCTTGGGCCCTGCACCCCATGGGAGACCAGGAGAAGTACCTGGCTCTTGCCATCGGATCAAGCAGTACGCCAGCCGCGGCAGCCATTGGAGGGTGAACCAACGGCAAAAGGAAGACCTTTCTCTCTCTCTCTCTCTCTCACTGTCCACTCTGCCTGTCAAAAAAAAAAAAAACTGTTTTCAATAAAATTTTTAAAATATTATAATTTTGTAAATACTGACTTGGATTTTGCATGACTATAAATACTGGTGGAAAATATAGAAATGTTATTTATCTTCATATCATAGATATTTTATTATAAAATATAATTTTGGGCCAGCGCTGCGGCTTACTAGGCTAATCCTCTGCCTTGCGGTGCCTGCACACCGGGTTCTAGTCCTGGTTGGGGCGCCGGATTCTGTCCCGGTTGCTCCTCTTCCAGTCCAGCTCTTTGCTGTGGCCAGGGAGTGCAGTGGAGGATGGCCCAAGTGCTTGGGCCCTGCACCCCATGGGAGTCCAGGATAAATACCTGGCTCCTGCCATTGGATCAGTGCGGTGTGCCGGCCGCGGCAGCCATTGGAGGGTGAACCAACGGCAAAGGAAGACCTTTCTCTTTGTCTCTCTCTCTCACTGTTCATTCTGCCTCTCAAAAAAAATATATATAATTTTGGCTTCTTTCAATTAATATTTCAAGGCAAAATATGTGTACCATACACTCTGAGGCTTATTGTAATAGTAGACATAGATTTGCTTTCAAATAGTCTTATTGAAAAGTGTGATTTTTTTAAACCAAATTATTGTTAGTTCTTATTAGATCATTATTACTCATTTAGGAATGTGACTGGCAAACAGCTAGTTGGAGTAGAACTGTCAGCTTGGCAATTGTCCATTGACAAAAGACCTTGAAATTAGAAATGGGTAAAAGGAATTCACTGGCATCCTATTGAAACAATAAAATTATAGTATATTGTTATATAGAAAAATGTATAACACAAATATCCAGGTCCAAAAACTAATCTGTAAGATTTTATGAGAGGCATTTCCATTTTAATTACTTTTAACAGATTCAATATGATTTGTAGATACAAATCGAAGAAAGCAATGGTATTTCCTTCTTCCTTCCCACCTGCCTTCCTTCTACCTTTATTTTTTAGTTTTTGAGATAACTTTTTACATTTAAATTATAGTAAAAAGGCTTAATATTTCAATGAATAAAAATTTTAGCAAGTAAAAAAACCAATGCTTAGTGGGAATATAGACAATGGCTATAAACAATAAGAGAATGTGGACATGTATAAACGACTATTTCACCTATAAACTGTTTGTTTTTGTCAATTATTAATTTCTTTAAAATAAATAGAACCAATGGCAATATAACATCTAAATATTTCTTGTTTGGTTCATGTCGACTTTAAGTCACTTCCTCTTAACAGTTTATACACAGGAATTTTTTTGCAGACTGAAATACAAGTAATTATATGCTACTTTTTTGTACTCTATTGGTTACCATGGATCAGGGAAAACATATGGTATTTACCTTTTTGGGTCTGGTTTGTTTCACTAAGTACAGTGGTTTCCAGCTGCATCCACTTTGTTGCAAAAGACAAGATTTCATTTTTTATAGCTGAGTTGTATTCCGTAGTGTATATATACCACATTTGCTTTATCAAGTCATCAGTTTATGGTATATATGGGATGATTCCTTATCTTAGCTATTGTGAATAAAGCCACAGTAAACATTGAAGTACAGATAACATTTTCATATATTGATTTCATTTCCTTTAGGGAAATTCCCAGGAGTTGGATGGCTGGGTCATAGGGTAGATTTATTTTCAGCTTTATGAAGATCCTCCATACTGTTTTCCCCTATAGTTGTACTAGCTTGCATTCCCACCAACAGGTCATTAGGGAAACTTTCCCCACATCCTTATCTGCATTTATTGTTTGTTGATTTCTGAATGAGAGCCATTATAGCTTGGGTGAGATGAAACATCATTGTGGATTTTGTTTGCATTTCCCCAATGGCTAGTGATCCTGAGCATTTTTTATGTGTCTGTCGGCCATTTGAATTTCCTCATTTGAAATATGCCTGTTTAAATCCTTTGTGCATTTCTTAACTAGATTTTTTGTTTTGTTGTTATTGCCTATGCCAGTATCTTTCAGAGTTCCCCTAGTGTTCTACTCTAGTAATTTGATGGCACCATGCCATAGATTTAGATCCTTGCTCCATTTTGAGTTGATTTTTGTATAAGGTGTAAAATAGGAGTCTTGCTTCATACTTCTGTGCATAGAAATCCAGTTTCTCTAGCACCACTTGTTGAAGAGACTGCCCTTTCTCATGGGGTTGATTTTTCTCTCCCTTGTTAAATATTAGTTGGTTGTAGATGTGCAGACTGATTTCCAAGGGTTCTATTATATTCCATTGGTCTGCATGTCTATTTCTGTGCCAGTATTGGGCTGTTTTGGTTATAACTGCCCAGTTGTATGTCTTCAAATCTGGCATTGCAGTTCCCCTGGCTTTCTTTTTGTTGTTTAAAAATTGTTTTGTCTATTTGGGGGCTTTTGTGTTTCCATATGAATTTTATTGTCATTGGTATCACATTGCGTATGTAAATTGATTTTGGTAGTATGGGTATTTTGATGTTGATTCTTCCAATCTAAGAACATAGAGGGTTATTTCTTTTTTCTTTTTTCTCCTATTTCTATTTTAAATGTTTTGTAATTTTCATCAGAGATTGTTCAACTAATTGGTTAAATTTATCCCAAGCTATTAAATTTTTATAGCTATTGTGAATGGGACTGATCACACAAATTTTCTCTTGCCATGGCATTGTCTCTGTATTCAAGGCTATTGATTTTTGTATTTTGATTTTATGTCCTGCAACTTTACCAAACTCTTAGGAGTACCAACAGTTTCTTAGTGAAGTCTTTTGATTCCTCTATATAGAAAATCATGTCATCTGCAAACAGAAATAATTTGACTTCCTGTTTTCCTGTTTGTATCCATTTGATTTCTTTTTCTTGCCTAATGGTATGACTAAAACTTCCAGGACTATACTGAAAGCAATGTTGAAGGTGGACATCCTCGTCTGGTTCTGGATCTTGGTGGGAATGCTTCCCTTTCTGCATTCAATACGATGCTTGCTGTGGGTGTTTTCAAAGATTGCCTTGATTGTGTTGAGGGATATTCCTTCAATACCTAACTTCCTTAAGACGTTTATCATGAAATGATGTTGTATTTTATCAAATGTTTTCTCTGTATCTATTGATAATCATACAGTTTTTTTAATCTTGTTGCCAGGCAGAGTTAGACAGTGAGAGAGAGACAGAAAGAGTGTTGTAGACAGTGAGAGAGAGAGACAGAGAGAAAGGTCTTCCTTCCGTTGTTTCACTCCCCTAATGGCTGCTACGGCCAGCACTGTGCTGATCCGAAGCCAGGATCCAGGTACTTTGTCCCAGTCCCCCATGGGGGTACAGGGACCCGAGCACTTGGGCCATCCTCCACTGCCCTCCCCGGGCCACAGCAGAGAGCTGGACTGGAAGAGGAACAACCGGGACTAGTACCCGGCGCCCCAACCAGGACTAGAACCCAGGGTGCCAGCGCCGCAGGCAGAGGATTAGCCAAGTGAGCCACAGCGCTGGCCCATCATACAGTTTTTGTTCTTCAGTTTCTTAATGTGATGTATCACATGTGTTGATTTGTAAAGGTTGAACCATCCCTGCATACCAAGGATAAATCCCACTTGGTCTGGGTGACCAATCTTTCTGATGTATTATTGCATTTTGTTGGCTAGTGTTTTGTGAAGATTTTTGTTCTATATTCATCAGGGAAATTGCTCTCTAGTTCTATTTCTTTATTGTATCTTTTTCTGGTATTGGAATTAAGATGATGCTGGCCTCATAGAATGATTTTGGGAGGAGTCCCTCCCTTCCAAGTATTTTGAATGGTTTAAGAATTGGAATGAGTTCTTCTTTAAAAGTCTAGTAGAAATTCAGCAATGAATCCATCCTTTCCTGGGCTTTTTTTGGTTGGGAGGGTCTTTAATACTGATTCAATCTCCATTTTGGTATTGGTCTGTTTAGGTTTTATGTGTCTTCTATGATTTAATTATGATAGATTGCATGTGTCCAGAAATCTGGTTCTTCTAGGTTTTCCAGTTTGTTGGCCTATAATTGTTTATAGTATTTCCTGATGATTCTTTTTGTTTCTGTGATATCTATAGTTACATCTCCCTATTAAGCTCTGATTTTATTGATTTGGGTCTCATTTTCTGCCTAGTTGATCTGTCCATGGATGAAAGTGGGGTGTTGAAGTCCCTATTACTATTGTATTAGAATCTGCCTTCCTTTAGATCTATTAACGTTGGTTTTAAATAGCCTGTCCCCCTAGCATTGGGTGCATATACATTTATTTTATTCAAATCTTCCTGTTGAATTGTTCTCTTAATCATTATGTAATGCCCTTCATTGTTTTTTTTTTCCATTTTTTGTGTTAACATATATTTTTTTTCTGATATTATGATGGTTACTTCTGCTCATTTTTCTTTCTGTTAGCATGGAATATATTTTTCCATCCTTTCACTTTAATCATTTGTGTATCTTTGTTGGTGAGGTGTGTTACTTGTAGGCAGCAAATGTATGAGTCTTGTTTTTTAATCCATTCAGCCAGTCTATATCTTTTAATTGGTGATTTTATGCCATTTACATTCATGGTTTTGTTTTAGATTTCCTTTGGACTTTTACAAGGAGGTTTTCTGCTTTCACTTTCTTTCATAGTGATGACAATCTTTCCATGTTTCCCTATACATACATCCTTAAGCATCATTTGTAAGGCTGGATGAGTGGTAATAAATTCCTTCAATTTCTGTTTGTTATGGAAGGTCTTTGTTTCACCTTCATAAATGACATCTTTGCAGAGTTCAGTATTCTAGTTTGACAGTTTTTTTTTACGAGTTGGACTATGTATCTCCATTCTCTTCTAGCCTGTAGGATTTCTTATGATCACCCACCTGTCAGTCTAATTGGAGATCCCTGAATGTAATCTGATATTTCTCTTGTGTACATTTTAGAATCTTTTCTTTGTTTTACAGTTGAAAGTTTGACTACATGTATTGTGGTGAAGATCTTTTCTGGTTATATCTATTAGGAGTTCCATATTCTTCCTATACTTGAATGTCCTTTTGTTTCTCCAAATTAGGGAAGTTTTCTGTTATTATTTCACTGAATAGGCCTTCCAATCCATTCTATTTCCATACCTTCAGGAAATCTTAAGATCTTTGTTTGGTTTCTTGATTGTATCTCATAAATCTCAAACACTGTATTTCATTTTTCTTATTTCTTGGGACTGGCTCTGAAATATAGCAAGTAAAGCTACCACCTGTGATACTGGCATCCCATATGGGTTCTGGTTTAAGTCCTGGCTGCTCCAGTTCTCATCCAGCTTCTTGCTAATACACCTGGGAAAGCAGTGGAGGATATCCAAAGTCCTTTTGCTCCACACCCACGTGCAAGACATGAAGTAAGTGCTTGGCTTCTGGCTTCGGACTGGCCCAGGTCCAGTGGTTGCAGCCATTTGGGAGTGAACCAATGGGTGAAGACCTCCCTCTCTTCCTCTCCCCTCTCTCCCTCTCTCTGTAACTCTGACTTTCAACTAAATAATTCTTTAATAATAATTTTTTTCTAATTTCTTATTTTATTTAGTATGACTGAGATATTTCCAAACATTTGTCTTCTAGCTCAGATATTCTTTCTTCTGCCTGATCAAGTCTGTTGTTAAGGCTTTCCATTGTATTTTTTTAGTTGACATATTAAGTTCTTCATTTCTAGTTTTTTAGTTATATTTCTCTTCAAAATATATATTTAATAGGAACATTTTTCATCTATGTCAGGTATGGATTTTTAGGTCACGGATTTGCTTCTCATCAAATCTGAGAAATCCTATGATCATTTTTTTGAATTTCTTAGGCATTTCTTACTTTCACATTCTAATATCAGTGTTGTTGTGTTCTTTTGGGAAAGTCATGTTGTCTTTCTTGTTCTTGTTTTTTGTATTTCTGTATTTATTTTTAGGCAATTGTGGAAACACTGGTTTTCTCCTCTAACGGCTTTAATCTTTGAACTATGCCTCTCTGGCTTAGTGACGTGTCTGCTGCTTCAGTGAAAACCAGAGGCTTGTGTTAGCTGGGACCAGGTAGCTCTGGTCAGTGTCCAAGGGTGAGGTGAAAATTCAGAGATCCTCTCTCTGCCCTGCTACCCTATCCAAACCATGGGGGAGAGCGGAATCATTTCCAGAGCCAGCTGCCTGTGGATTCTCTGACTTGGCAGTTTGAGCCGCAGAGACTGTGGTAGGTTAAGAGGATGGGGGCACCTTACATTCCTAAATGAGTGCCCAGACCCCTGTCAACTCTCCCAGCCAGACTGAAAGTTGGGAAATGTGGATTTTTCCTTCTGCTAAAGTCCCATAGTCATATACACAAGAGCTGCCATAGTCTCTACTGGTTTCAAGATGGCTCCTTCTCTCCACTGGTTGCTGGGCACCCTTGGGATGGGGAGGTATAAATGTGCTTTTCCTTCACTGGGTTAGTGGGTACCCTGCCCTCTGCTGGGGCTCTAGGCCAGACTCATATAGTGCAGGTCACAAGTTTCTACTTCAAGCAGTATCACCAGTGGCACAGGCTGCTGTAGTCTGCCCTTACCTTGTTCTCAGAATTTGGCACCTCTTCTAGACTCTGGCTTCAGGAGTTGTGTGTAGTATCCATGTTCACTGTTGCATGTCTGTGCTTTCCATGTTGCTCCATGGCATTCATATTCTTTCTGTATAATTTCCACTACAAACTTCTTTCCAACTCTCCCCTGGAAATAACATTTCTGCTTTCCTTTTGCTATGTTCCCCTACTGAGAATCACCAAATTACCACATCTATATTTTTTAAAGATTTATTTATTTAGTTGAAAGGCAGAGAGGGTAAGAGACAGAAAGTCAGCGAGAGAGAGAGAGAGAGAGAGAGAAGAGGGAGAGGAGGAGGAGGAGGGAGAGGGAGGAAGAGAACCTTCCATCTGCTGGCTCACTCTCCAAATGGCCACAACAGCCAGAGCTGGACCATTCCAATCTTAGTAAATACTAAGTAGATCTTCTGTATATAAAGATAATTGAAAATGAATATTGATGAAGAATGGGATGGGAGAGGGAGTGGGAAATGAGATGGTTGTGGAT
Source organism: Oryctolagus cuniculus (assembly GCF_051225735.1). Lineage (NCBI taxonomy): Eukaryota > Metazoa > Chordata > Mammalia > Lagomorpha > Leporidae > Oryctolagus > Oryctolagus cuniculus. The sequence continues at coordinate 98,116,514 of NC_142867.1, forward strand.
AGGAGGGAGGTTATGTGAGAAAAAGCCGCTATAATCCAAAAGCACTTTGGAAATTTATATTTATTAAATAAAAGTTAAAAAATGTTTTAACTCATTATAGTCAAAGGCTTAATGTTCCACTACAGAGACCTAAAATAAAAAAGTGTCCAGAGTTGAGCAGGAATATAGGCAAGAGTTATAAACAATAATTAAATGAAAAAATGTTCATACAGTATATTTGACAGCAATCATGTATAATTAAAACTATAGAAGTATATAATTCTTTTTTTTTTAACTTTTTTTTGACAGGCAGAGTGGACAGTGAGAGAGAGAGACAGAGAGAAAGGTCTTCCTTTGCCGTTGGTTCACCCTCCAATGGCCGCCATGGCTGGCGCGCTGCGGCCGGCGCACCGCACTGATCCGATGGCAGGAGCCAGGTGCTTCTCCTGGTCTCCCATGGGGTGCAGGGCCCAAGGACTTGGGCCATCCTCCACTGCACTCCCTGGCCACAGCAGAGAGCTGGCCTGGAAGAGGGGCAACCGGGACAGAATCCGGCACCCCGACTGGGACTAGAACCCGGTGTGCTGGCGCCACAAGGCAGAGGATTAGCCTAGTGAGCCGTGGCGCTGGCCAGAAGTATATAATTCTTAACAATTTAAACTGATACACACTGGCATTTCCTTTTTTTTTTTGACTTTAAAAAAAAATTAGGGGGCTGGCACCGTGGCTCACTTGGTTAATCCTCTGCCTGAGATGCAAGCATCCCATGTGGGTGCTGGGTTCTAGTCCCGGTTGCTTCTCTTCCAGTCCAGCTCTCTGCTGTGGCCCGGGAGGGCAATGGAGGATGGCCCAAGTGCTTGGGCCCCTGCACCCACATGGGAGACCAGGAAGAAGCACCTGGTTCCTGGTTTTAGATTGGCGCAGCGCCAGCTGTAGTGGCCATTTGGGGAATGAACCAACAGAAGGAAGATCTTTCTCTCTGTCTCTTTCTCTCTCATTATCTAATAACCTGTCATATAAATAAAATTAAAAATATAAAAAAATTAGGTCCTACCCATGTGGAGATTGAATCAGTAATAGAATAAAGAAAACCCAAGGACAAGATTGTTTCAGCATGGAATTCTTCTAAACTTTTACAGTAGTAGTAGTAGTCTGAGTTCTTCTTTTTAAAGACTCATTGATTTAAGAGGTAGAGTTACAGACAGTGAGAGGGAGAGAAAGAGAGAAAGGTCTTCCTTCTGCTGATTCACTCCCCAAATGGCTGCAATGGCTGGAGCTACACTGATCTGAAGCCAGGAGCCAGGAGCTTCTTCCAGGTTGCCCAATCACTTGGGCCATCCTCCACTGATTTCCCATGCCATAACAGAGTTGGATTGGAAGTGGAACAGCTGAGACTAGAACCAGTGTCCATATGGTATGCTGGCCCTGCAGGCAGAGGATTAACCTGTGCCACAGTGCACCCCCCCCATTCTTCTTAAATAATTCAAAAACAATTGAAAGGGAGGAAATCCTCCCAAACCCCTTGTATAATGCCAGTATCATATTAATTCCAGAACTAGAAAAATACACAATAAAGCACTATAGACCAACATCCCTGAAGAACACAGAAGCAAAATTCCTCAACAGGGGCCTAGCACTGTGGCTTAATAGGTTAATATTCTGCCGGTGGTGCTGGCATCACATGTGGGTACTGGTTTGAGTCACAGTTGCTCCAATTCTGGTCTAACTCCTTGCTGATGACCCGAGAAAGCAGTGTAATGAACCAAGTGCTTGAAACCCTATACCCACATGTATGTCCTGGAAGAAGCTCCTGGTTTTGGTTTGGCACAGCTCCAGCCATTGCAGTCAATTGAGAGTGAACTAGAAGATGGAAGACCTCTCTCTCTATTTCTCTCTCTGTGTGTCTGTAACTCTAACTCTCAAATAGATTTAAAAAACAAAATACTAGCTAATCAAATGCAACAACACATCAAAAGGGCTATTCACCTGGAGCAAGAGGAATTTGTTCTTGGTATGCATGGATGGTTCAACATACTCAAATCAATAAACATGATAAATCAAATTAACAAATTGAAGAAGGAAAACAGTATATGGTATATGATAAACCCACATCCAGCATCATATTGAGTGAGAGAAAGTTTGAAGCATTCCCACTAAGATCTAGAACCAAAGAAGGATGCCAACTCTTACCATTATTATGCATTCAGTATTGTTCTGGAAGTTATAGCCAGAGCCATTAGACAAGAAAAAGAAATCAAATGGGAAAGAAGGGTGTCAAATGATCTTTGTTTACAGATGATATGATCCTGTACATAGGGGAACCAAAACTCTCCATTAAGAGATCATTGGAACTCATAAGAGAGCTTGGCAAAATTTTGGGTTATAAAATCAACACACAAAATCAATAGCATTTTTATTCAAAAACAATGCCATGGCTGAAAAAGAAATTGTAAGTCAGCACCATTTACAATAGCTACATAATCTTCAAATACCTTGGGATAAATTTAATTAAGATATGAAGAATCCCTACATTGGAAATTATAAAACATTAAGGAAAGAGACAGAAAATGGAAAGATTTTCCATGTTCATGGATTGGAAGAATTAACATTATCAAAATGTCAATACCATCCAAAGCTACTTAGAGATTCAATATGATCCTAATCAAAATTACAAGGACATTCTTTGCAGATCTAGGAAAAATGACCCTAAAATTCATATGGAATCACAAGGGACTCTTAATAATTAAAACAATCCTTAATAACAAAAAAGGTGGAGACATCACAATATCTGATCTCAAGACTTATTACAGGGGCTGGCACCATGGCTTAGTGGGTAAAGCCACAGCCTACAGTGACAGACACCCATATGGGCACAAGTTCAAGTCCCAGCTGTTCCACTTCTGATCCAACTCTCTGCTGTGTCCTGGGAAAGCAGTAGAAGATGGTTCAAGTCCTTGGGACCCTGCACCCATGGGAGACCTGGAAGAAGCTCCTGACTATGGATAGGCAAAGCTCTAGCTGTTGCAGCCAACTAGGGAGTGAACCAGCAGATGGAAGACCTTTCTCTCTCTGCCTCTCCCCTCTCTGTGTAGCACTTACTTTTAAATGATATATAAATATTTAAAAAATAAGCCACAAGCATTTTAAAAAAAAGTCCTATGGCTCTTAGCCTTCTGCCCAAGGTTGAGGGAGGGGTGCTAAAGCCATCCTTAAAAAAAAAAAAAAAACAAACTCTCCATACTGCTTTTCCCTTGTGGCCAGACTAATTTGCATTTAAGAGTTTCCCTTTTTTCATTTCCTCATTAGGTTTGTTATGCTCTGTCTATTGGATTTTAGCCATTCTGATGAATGATGGGATGTCACACTGTGGTTTTGATTTGCATTTCCCTGATGGCTAGTGATGTTGAGCATTTTTTCATGTATTTGCTTGCCATTTGTAGTTCTTATTTTGAGAACTATTCACTTTCTTTGGCCATTTCTTAACATGATTGGTTGGTTTTTGATTTTGTTGCTGAGGTTTTTGAATTGCTTGTATATTCTAGATACTAATCCTTTGTTAGTTAAGTAGCTTGCAAATTTTTTTCCATTCTGTTGGATGTTTCTTCTTTTGATGTTCAGCAGCTTCTGAGTTTGATATAATCCAATTTCTCTATACCAGAATGCTGGCCAATGAACATGCTATTCTTAATCTTTTTGTGCCTTTGATGATCAAAGATATGTGACTTCCTCAGAATAAGGCACATGCACACATATTGCACAAAAATCAAAACATATTAGAGTCCTCATTGTCCCCTGGAGGTCCATTCATGTATCCCAGTTTAAACATTTCTGTTTGAGAGATGGGGAACTATAACTCAAGGCAAAGCTAAAACAAATACTGTACTTAAGCATTTAATTATACTTGAAGCCTACAGACAAAATACGATTAAAAGAAACAATGTAAGATGAAATATTATTTACAGTTAGGGTAGAAGACGTGGGAAAGTATACTTTGCATCCAGTACATGCTAGGTTCATCTCTGTAAATGCCCATTGCTCCCTTTTGAGGATACTATTCTTGTCCACGTTATATCCATAAAGGAGTAAACAGCAGAAGTAGAATTTGAATCCATATTTCTGAAATTTCAAAACCTGTGATCTTTTTAACCATTTAAGCCAAATAATTACACTATTTATTGATGAAGGAAGATATGTTTTATTCCTTGATACTAAACTCTAATAACAGAAAGACTAGAACTTGCTACAGACTGGGAAAACAATTTTTTAAAGATTTATTTATTTATTTGAAAGAGTTAGACAGAAGGAGAGGCAGAGACAGAAAGGCCTTCCATCTGCTGGTTCACTCCCCAGATGGCCTCAACGGCTGGAGATGAGCCGATCCGAAGCCAGGAGCCAGGAGCTTCTTCTGGGTCTCCCACGTGGGTGCAGGGTCCCAAGGACTTGAACCATCTTCTACTGCTTTCCCAGGCCACAGCAGAGAGCTGTAAGGAAGTGGAGCAGCCAGGACTCGAACTGGTACCCATATGGGATGCTGGCACTGCAGGCAGTGGCTTTACCCACTACACCACAGCGCCGGCCCCTGGGAAAACAATTGTATTTCAGGTGTCCCCTATCCTCATTTCACTGAGCAGAGTATAGTCATCAAAAGTGAGTGTTGTAAATATTTAATACATGTGCCCATCTGATATAATTGGTCCAGGATTAGGAATTTCATTCAACAATGAACTTGTGTAAGTTATGATGATAGATACTGTGTTTTACTTCTGAGTATTTTATCTCAGACTATCCTGCTGGTATCCAGAAGCCACACAGGAAATAGTGGCTGACTGATTGACTGTATTTGGGTCATTTTAGAGGACTCAGAATCTAACACATTTTAAATAACCCATAAATTTTGGTTATGTTTTGAAGAGGCTTAAGAAGTCTAGATACATAGCTATAATCCCTACAGTGTGCATATTAAGAATATTAATTTATAGCTAATACTAAGTATTGAGCCTTACTAAGCACTAATCTGTGTTTTAAGTACTCGTCATGATTTTTTCTTTTAATTTTTCCAGTAGGTAATTAAATTAAGAGCCATTATTTTTTCCATGAGAAAAATAAGGTGCAGAAAGTATTTTCTAAACCATCTATTCCAAACAGTGGTCTATTGTGTTAAATTTTATAACTTGACTCACTCAAAACCATCCAATGAAAATGGAAAATAAATGTAATTAAATCTATGTCCTAGAGGCCAGAGAAAGTTCTTTTTTATAAAGTAATTTTAGCTAATTGTGAAGACTTGGTTTCAAATGGTTTGGATAATGACAAGACTACATAGAAGTCACCCTCTGCCAAGCTGGCCTGTCAACATTTTCCTTTCCAGATGTTTGGTATCTTTCTATGCAGATTGCCAAGGATCAATCAAAAGTAGAGCAACTGGGGGATGAAGCTTCAAGGGATATTTGAAATAACAGCCTTTCATGAGCATAACCTGACAGGTGATGGGTGTCCTGTGGAGAACCGGCAACCTTACACGAAAAGGGCATTTGTCAGGTTACATGACTGACTTCAAAGAATCTTGCCATTTTGTTAGTGCATTAAGAGGAAATCATTACTGAGAGTAATCTTTTGATGTCAACATGTCCTATAAAACTAATTAATTCTTAAATTTAGCACTCTGCATTACAGATAGGTTTGTCTTCATTTTTAGTAGAAACAAAAGAGAGTGAAAGAGAAAAGAGAGCACAGTCATAACAGTATTTGGCCTCATGTGAAATATGAGCTTGTGCTATCTATCCACCCACAATTGCTCCACGTATATATACAAACAGCAATTTAGGACAGGGACAGTCTTTCCAGTTTTACTGACTGCTGAGAGAGTTTTGGGCACACTAAGCACAAAAACTGTAAAGTTTGTTAGTTTTAATAATTTCTGAAATAATTTTGAATCACCTCTGGCTGTCCCTGATTTACCTATGAAGCCATGTGCAGGGTCCGTTTTGCCTCAACGGACAGGAGCACCAGACCCCCACCTGCTTCACTGCAGCCATCACAAAAATAACTGTTGAGGCAGCCTTTGCTGGGTTGAGGCTGAAGACTGGAGTAGGAGAGAAGCAGCATGGGAAGGGATTGGGGAATGGAGCTAATCAGGGTGGAATCTGCTAGTGATAGGAAGAGCAAGGGTTAAGTGAAGAAGGAGCTGACAGGCCAGTGCCGAGGCTCAATAGGCTAATCCTCCGCCTTGCGGCACCGGCACCCCGGGTTCTAGTCCTGGTTGGAGTGCTGGATTCTGTCCTGGTTGCCCGTCTTCCAATCCAGCTCTCTGTTGTCGCCTGGGAGTGCAGTGGAGGATGGCCCAAGTGCTTGGGCTCTGCACCCGCATGGGAGACCAGGAGAAGCACCTGGCTCCTGGCTTCGGATCGATGCAGTGCACCAGCTGCAACGCGCCAGCTGTAGCAACCACTTGAGAGGTGAACCAACAGAAAAAGGAAGACCTTTCTCTCTGTCTCTCTCTCTCTCACTGTCCACTCTGCCTGTCAAAAAAAAAAAAAAGGAGGTGACAGAAATCACCAGGTAGAAGGACACTGGCACAACTGCAGAGGATATTCATGGGTAAAACAGCTTTTGGACGAGGTAAGTTCAAAGAGACTGTCAAGCTCTGAAACTTCGTCAGTTTGTGGCACTAGTAGGATGAGTTTTATCAGCTTATGCTCATTCCTCTATAGGCAATCCAATATTCGGAGAAAGATTCCGCTCTATTTTAAAGAAATTTGTATCAAATTATAATTGTAAAATATATGATGGCTTAGCTTACAAGCAAAAAGAGAGCAAATGATTGTTGAAAATGTACCCTGAACTTTTTTTAATTCAGGTATGATGACGCCAACAGATCAGGAGACATTGGCATTGAGAAAAATAGTGTATGACTCAAAGTTTCCAAGCAAGGATGAACATGCCATGGCATATACAGCCATAGAAGAGAATAGGAATGTCAGTTGCAACAGATAGAAAAAAGGGGTACTACTGAAAAGCCATAATATGATTCTCAAGGGAGAGCATGGTATGGCAGATGAAGCAGGTTTAGGATCGCTAGTGCAAACACTGAGTGCACTGGGGATGTAGGGCTGTCCAAGGACCGGTGTTTGGGTGATAAGGGGCAAGGAATGGTATGTATAGTATAATCAGAGGTAGGTAAAGGGTATGGTTTTTGGACTGATTAGTTGTCATCTGAAGGTGCACTTGAGAAACAATAAGTTTGCTATCTCTAGCAACTTGCTAAGCTGGGGAGCACAGTCCTCCCTAGTCAATAAAGCCTCAGATGTCAAATTATCATATTCAGAAACCAGAGAATGTTGTTAACACAATTATGTGCAAGATTCCACATTTTCTCCTTGCACACAGAATACAAACACATATTAACAAAATAATCATCTCTTATCTCTACTTCCCACATCCTCTTGGGTGGCTATGGGAGGAGAAATTCACCATAGTCCTATGGAGGGAGCATATTGGAGATTCACTTTGACTTACCCAAAGTTTGGGCAGCCTTGGTCTGCGGTGAACCTAGAATCTCTATGTAGCAGGTTCTAGTAATTGATTCTTGGGAAGCCTTTGCTGATGGTTAGCTTGGACATGCTACAAGAACAGTGTGTCTCTATAGAATCAGCTTTAGTTGTGACATATGAAACTTTGGTTTCAGATAATTTTTATGCGATGTATAAAGCAAGTCATTATATTTAATCATTATAAAAATAGTCAAGAAGGTCTGAAAGATCATCTTTAGCCAGTGCCTACCTTTCCCTTGACTACTATCTTTCTGTGATGTGCACCTTAGCCATCTTGCTATCCCATCTTTTAAAACCTTTCTACAGCATTTGTATTTTTTAGATGGCACTTAAACATACTTAAATGGAAGAATACTGTATTGCTATGTGAATTATGCACATTTTTTCAGGTACAGCTGAAAGTTTTAGTTGTTTCAAGTTATTCCTTCATTCAGTTAATACTGAATATTAACTGAATAACTAAGCACTTAGTCCATGCCAGACATGTTTTAAGACAAATTCGAGCATAAAGCAGAGAAGTGCTTTCCTACATGGTTCTAACATTCTAAAAAGGAAGTCCAAAATTAAAAAAATTTTCAAAAAGTGTGCTAGGCAGTGCTTTAAAGGAGCAGAAAATAAGGCAGGAGGAAGAGAAAATGTGTGGAAGGGAAATCTGAACGTTTCATACAAGAGGCAGAGCAGGCTTTGTTTCTTAGGTAAACATGCCTATCTTCTAATAAGATTCCCATTCAGGGGGAATAACTCATGTAAATGTCTTGAGATAAGAATGCATTTGGGGTGTTCTAGGAAAAGCAGAGAGGACAGTATGAATGAAAGAAAGTGCCAGCAAAGGAGAGAAACGAGATAAAACCAGAGAATTATGGGTAGTGTCTCAGTCCATTTTGTGTTGCTATTACAGAAGATCACAGACTGGGTAACAAAGAAGATAAGTTTATTTTCACAGTTCTGGGGTTGCAAGGTTAAACATCAAGGTGCTGTCATCTGACAAGGGCCTTCTTGCTGCATTATCCCATCTCTGAACTCAGAAGGGTGAGAGAGCACAAAGGCAAGAAGGGCCTGAGTTTTCTTTTATAACAAGCTCACTCCCATTAGAGTGCAATTAATTTAGTCAAGAAGTCAGAGTCTTCATGACCCAATCACCTCTCAAAAGTCTTGCCTTTCAATACTATTGCTGTGGGGATTAAATTTCCAATATGTGGATTTGGGTACATTCAAACCATAGCTGGTAAGGAATTAAGAAAGGAAAATATTGGGCCTTGCAAACCATTTTAAGGACTTAATTGAGATGAGAAGCACTACAATCAGGTTTTGAGCAGTAGAGTAGCTGGAGAAATTCAGATTTTTTACAGGATCACACTGCTTCAGAGAATGGGCTGCATGGGTTAAGATCAGAATTAGGGGCCTTTTTCAGTATTGCAGGTAAAGGATGATGGAGGCTTGGACCAATGGTAGAAATGGAAATAAGGGTAAGGAGAAGAATAAAATTCTGGATGAATTCAAAAGTAGAGTTATTGGTGCTTCCTATTGGATCAGATGTGGGATGGAAGAAGAATGAGAAGTCTAAAATAAGTCCAACATTGTTGGCAAAGGAAATTTCAGAATGAAATTTTCATTAATTATGTTAGGGAAGTCTGCAGGAGGATCTAGCTTTGATGGGCTAGGTGAGTGGGGCTGGAAAGAAGACTGAGGAGTTCAATATTGGAGCCATTAAGTTTGACACAGGGTTGGGCATTCAAATGTAAGTGCAGAATAGGCAGTTAAATATATGGGTCTGGAGTCAGGGTGAGATATGAAATTAAAAATCATAGGTACTATTTATAGCCATGTGACTGAAAAAGATCACTGAGGAGCAATATTCACAATAGCCAAAGGGCAGAAATAATCCATGCGCTTATGGCACAGAGGAGAATCAAGGACTGTGCCATCAGAACAAGAACATTCAGAGATAGAGTAGTCGAGAAAAAAAAAAAAAAACAGGAAAAGAGATGAGTCGGCACCACGGCTCACTAGGCTAATCCTCCACCTGCGGCACCGGCACCCCGGGTTCTAGTCCCAGTTGGGGTGCCGGTTCTGTCCTGGTTGCTCCTCTTCCACTCCAGCTCTCTGCTGTGGCTCGGGAGGGCAGTGGAGGATGGCCCAAGTGCATGGGTGCCTGCACCCATATGGGAGACCTGGAGGAAGCACCTGGCTCCTGGAAGCCATGTTAAATGCTGCATTTAAGACAAGTTAGATGAGGAAAACAAATTGGCTATGGGAGTTAACAACTGAGAGATTATTCAGAACCTTGATAATAACTGTTTTCAAGGGTTGGGGGTTTAAACTGTATTTTGATAGAATTCAAGAGAGAATAAGAGAAGGAATATAGAAGTCAGACACAGCCCTTTCTTTGGTAGAATTTTGCTATAGAAGTGAATAGAGAATTAGGATTATAGTCAGACAAGTGTAAAGAGAGGAAAACTGTCCAGAGTCTTCCTTGAATATTCTGGAGCATGTTTCCCTCTTGTTATAACTGGCTCAGAATCAATGTTTAGTAATCGTCTATTAGAATAAGTGGATTGTGACATATATGCTTGTGGATATGCTCCACTGTGTTGCTTTGACATTATTTTGTGGATATTTTTCTTACTTAATTTGAGGCAAACACCATTCAACATCTGAGGAGAAGCAGGAACAAATTGGTTGCTAAAACTACATAACTTCGCGCGGTGCACCGGCCACAGCGTGCTGGCCGCGGCGGCCATTGGAGGGTGAACCAACGGCAAAGGAAGACCTCTCTCTCTGTCTCTCTCTCTCACTGTCTACTCTGCCTGTAAAAAAAATTAAAAAAAACTGCATGATGTATGTATTTTGCATATAATCCTCTCGGTCTGAAAGCAAAAGGAATGTGCATGTGGTTATTAACCATCTTTCTCCTTTGTCTCCTTAGTTGATGAGTCTTCATTAGCAAGGACCATGCTTTGTTGATATATCTTGAGTACATGAAAGATGCTTGGAAATTAGAGGCATTTAAAAAACATTGATTGGCAAACTTGAATTAGCAAATGAATAATAAGAATACAGAGGTCTGTGCTGAGTATTATCACCACTTGCAAGCATCCAAACTTCATAAAGAACAGTTCGTGGAACTGGGCAACATCTTTCAAGAAAAGCCACTCATAAAACTTGACTAGGTCTTGCAGTCCTGAAGTACTTGAAAAACAATCCTTAACTTCTCAGAATCTCAGATTGTTTTCTTTAAATTAGCCAGACTTTGAAAATTCTGCTTATCTATTAAGCACCTTCTTGTTATAATTAATTTATTCTTCATGATTCACTGATCATAATGATTTAATTTATTATTAACAAGTACAGCTCTCTTTGTGGTTAGAATTCCATTACAGACCAACACTAATAAATCATGTGCTACTACAGTTCAGTGTTGCTAAACATCTAATTAAAGAAAACATATCAAACTCCATCCCACAATGACAAATGGATGATGATGATGATTTTATGGCTTTGTGGTCAGTTGACCAAAAATTTCAACAGAGGGTTCACTGGGCTTATTTGCTCTTACCTTATCGTTAGGTAATTCAACTCGGCCAAACTGAATACTAAGTCAAGAGTTGTTTTTCAAAAGGATAAGAGCTACTTGCCAATGATGGAAGAGCTTTTGCTGCAAAATCTTTGAAAACTGTACAGAGATTCTCCTGCTGATACTTGCTCCCTATAGCATCAAATCTTCTCCAGACATTTCATGCCCTGTTCTGATATGTGAATCCTGAGCTCCCCAGAGGTGGGATTTCTTGCCTGCATTCTGAGATGGCAAGAGAGCTCCTCTTGCTCAGGGCCCATTGACCAAGATGATCCCCTTGGACTTGGCTAAACCTCAGGCAGGCTTCTTCCTGACTAGGGAAATCAGACCTCCCTTTTCTTGTATCATTAACTTTCAAAACTTGTAGTTACAAATTATTGCTCTGCCTTTGTGAGGTATGAATTTTTTCCAATTTCCTGCCAGCTTTACATACAGGAAAATCTTTCTGAAGGACTTGGGATCCATTCCTTTGTGAGGTAGTGACTGAAGAAGATAATATCTCTATCTCCCACACTCTGAGGAGGTTAAGAGCCTAACTGTGATGCAAAGCAATGATTAGGCCGCTGCCATGGCTCAATAGGCTAATCCTCCGCCTGCAGCGCCGGCACCCCTGGTTCTAGTTCTAGTTGGGGCGCCAGATTCTGTCCTGGTTTCTCCTCTTCCAGTCCACCTCTCTGCTGTGGCCCGGGAAGGCAGTGGAGGATGGCCCAAGTGCTTGGGCCCTGCACCCGCATGGGAGACCAGGAGGAAGCACCTGGCTCCTGGCTTTGGATAGATGCAGTGCACTGGCCCCAGTGCACTGGCCATGGCGGCCATTTGGGGGTGAACCAACAGAAAAAGGAAGACCTTTCCCTCTGTCTCTCTCTCACTAACTCTGCCTGTCAAAAAAAAAAAAAGAAAAAAAAAAAGCAAAGCAATGATTAGCAAATATGGATAGCCTGATGTCACTGACCAGGCTCCTTCTAACTTCCTCGAGTGTTTTTCCAATAGCTCATTAACTTCTTAAAAATCCTACCACCTTTTGTTTCACTGAAAGTGAGTTCAATCTTTCTCCCCAGTTGAAATAGTCTTGAACAATATGTTAGTTGCCGTTTAAACTTCACTTGTATGTTTTTTCTTTGATGTCATTGAATTTTTTGATAAATAAGCTAAACCATTACCACTTAATGTATCTGTGTTTCTTAAAAATAAGAAAATTAAAAGCCATCAACTATTTTAAAAATAATTCCCTGCTAGCCGGCGCCGCGGCTCACTAGGCTAATCCTCCACCTAGTGGCGCCGGCACACCGGGTTCTAGTCCCGGTTGGGGTGCCAGATTCTGTCCCGGTTGCCCCTCTTCCAGGCCAGCTCTCTGCTGTGGCCAGGGAGTGCAGTGGAGGATGGCCCAAGTGCTTGGGCCCTGCACCCCATGGGAGACCAGGAGAAGCACCTGGCTCCTGCCATCGGATCAGCACGGTGCGCCGGCCTCAGCACGCCAGCCGTGGCAGCCATTGGAGGGTGAACCAATGGCAAAAGGAAGACCTTCCTCTCTGTCTCTCACTATCCACTCTGCCTGTCAAAAAAAATAAAATACAGTGGACCTGCGTGCAGAGCGTGGGAGCCCACAGTTCAGGACACCAGCGGCAGACTCAACACACGTCAGCGCTGGAACGCGAGGTGAGCCGAACCTCAATAGCCCAAGACACCGGCAGGCAAGCAGAAAGAGGAGACTAGAGGGAATGACCCCGGGGGGAAAAGTTTACCAGGCTAACTAGAAGAGAGAGAGAGAGAGAGAGAGAGAAAAAAAGTGACTGATACGGACACGGGTTTCTCTCTCTCCACTCACCTCTCAAAGGCGAGCAAGACAAAGAGCAGGCGCCATCTTGGACATATGTCATAAGCAGAGCGACCTCAGGTCTGCACTGGCCCTGAGCCTAGTAGAAAAACCTGACTCTGGGCGGGGCGAATTAACAGGAGATTAGGACCTAGTAAATTTGTGGCGCAACTGAACTGAGACTGTGAAAAAAGAGACGGTGGGGGAGAGAACTCACGGAATTCATGTGAGTACTCTCCAGAGATGCTACAATTCCGTAACTTTGGCAACCCAGTGGGAGACTGAAGGAGAATTTGAGCCCGCTCTGAGGGCAGAACAGATTCCCTGTGTGGTCCTTGGGAAAGAGCTTCCGATCTCTGGCTCCTGTGGGTATATCATTTGCCTGATAACTACCTCCAACTTTGTTCAGCTGTGTGGAATTACTTACCCTTTTGAATCAAAAAAAGAAAGAAAGAGAGAGAGAGAGATCTACCACGCCTAACCTGGGAGTGTCACCTTTGGCACACCAAACAGAGCTCTCAGGCCACACCCATCTCAAGCCTCTAAGGCTCCATCAAAAACAGACATTCCACTTAATCTAGAGTCATAGTATAACAAGAAAAAGAACCACAGTGAAGAAACCAAATATCTCTAATATGCCAAATAACAAACGCAAAAAACAAGATAATAAAAACAAGGAAGTCAGTATGATGCCCCCAAATGAAAAAGACACCCCAATTCAAGATTATGAAGATGATGAGATAGAAGAAATGCAAGAAGCAGATCTCAAAAAATTGATAAGAACATTAAGAAGTTCTCAAAAACAAATTCTTGAACTACAGAAATCCTTAATGGACAAGGTAGAACATCTCTCTCGTGAAAATGAAATATTAAGGAGGAATCAGAATGAAACAAAACAACTAGTACAACAGGAAACTGTGATAGTGACGAGAAATCATAATGAAGTGAAGAATTCAATAGATCAAATGAAAACCACAATAGAGAGTCTTACCAAAAGAATGGGTGAAGCAGAAGAGAGAATATCGGACTTAGAAGACAGAGAACAGGAAAGGATACAGTCAGACCAAAGAAAAGAAGAGGAGGCCGGCGCCGCGGCTCACTAGGCTAATCCTCCGCCTAGTGGCGCCGGCACACCGGGTTCTAGTCCCGGTCGGGGCGCCGGATTCTGTCCCGGTTGCCCCTCTTCCAGGCCAGCCCTCTGCTGTGGCCAGGGAGTGCAGTGGAGGATGGCCCAGGTGCTTGGGCCCTGCACCCCATGGGAGACCAGGAAAAGCACCTGGCTCCTGGCTCCTGCCATCGGATCAGCGCGGTGCGCCGGCCGCAGCGTGCCAACCGCGGCGGCCATTGGAGGGTGAACCAACGGCAAAAGGAAGACCTTTCTCTCTGTCTCTCTCTCTCACTGTCCACTCTGCCTGTCAAAAAAAAAAAAAAAAAAGAAAGGAAGACCTTTCTCTCTGTCTCTCTCACTGTCCACTCTGCCTGTCAAAAAAAAAAAAAAAAAAAAAAAAAAAAAAAAAAAAAAAGATAAAGAAGAGGAAATTAGAAATCTAAAACATATTGTCGGGAATCTTCAGGATACTATTAAAAAGCCCAACATTCGGGTTCTAGGAGTTCCTGAAGGCATGGAGAGGGAGAAAGGATTAGAAGGCCTTTTTAGTGAGATATTGGCAGAAAATTTCCCAGGTTTGGAGAAGGACAGAGAAATCCTAGTACAGGAATCTCACAGAACCCCTAATGAACACGACCAAAAGAGATCCTCACCACAACACGTTGTAATTAAACTCTCCACAGTGAAAACTAAGGAAAAGATCCTAAAATGTGCAAGAGAGAAACGTCAGATTACTCTCAGAGGATCTCCAATCAGACTCACAGCTGACTTCTCATCAGAAACCCTACAAGCTAAGAGGGAATGGCGAGATATAGCCCAGGTACTAAGAGAGAACAACTGCCAGCCCAGAATATTATATCCTGCAAAGCTATCATTTGTGAATGAAGGTGAAATAAAGACTTTTCATAGCAAACAGAAATTGAAAGAATTTGTCGCCACTCGTCCAGCCCTGCAAAAGATGCTTAAAGATGTGTTGCACACAGAAACACAGAAACACGGTCATCAATATGAAAGAAGGTAAAGGAAGGAAACCTCACAGCAAAAGATCACAGGGAGTTCAAAGCATATATTAGAACTTATCTTTGGCAAATGGCAGGGCAAAGTTACCACTTATCAATAGTCACACTGAATGTTAATGGCCTGAATTGTCCAGTTAAAAGACACAGATTGGCTGATTGGGTTAAGGAACAAAAGGCATCTATTTGCTGCTTACAAGAAACGCATCTTTCCAACAAAGATCCATACAGACTGAAAGTGAAAGGCTGGAAAAAGATATACCATGCCAACAGAAATGAAAAAAGAGTGGGCGTGGCCATCTTAATATCAGACAACATAAACTTTACCACAAAAACTGTTAAGAGAGACAAAGAGGGACACTATATAATGATTAAGGGATCGATTCAACAGGAAGATATAACAATTATCAATGTATATGCACCTAACTACAGGGCACCGGTTTATTAAAAGATTTGTTAAGGGACTTAAAGGGAGACTTAGACCCCAATACAATAGTACTGGGGGACTTCAATACTCCACTCTCAGAAATAGACAGATCAACAGGACAGAAGTGTGGGGAGCAACTCAGACTAGAATAAGTTACTCGAATTAAGACTTATTCTATGTATCTGCTCTCCCACAATATGGCACTGGGAGAGGAGTAAACGGCTTCTACACAGCTGCCTTTCACCAACTTGACAAGCTGTAGGAGCTGATCCTGATTGGAGGAGAGCAGCGTACTCGGCGTGTGGGCAGCCGAGTTGGGATTGGTGGAAGAGGACTATAAAGGAGGAGAGAGACAACATGCACCAGGAACATCTATCTGAAGGAACACCTGTGCAGCCCCCAAGAGAGCCGGCCGGCGGTGTGCCGCTCCCCCGCGGAAGTGGGGAAAGTGGCAGGGGGAACCGCCCTTCCACGGAGGTGGAAGGGACGGTAGCCAACCCGGGAAGAACCAGCAGCAAACCTGGGGAGGGCCGACCAGACAAAAGAACAGTGCAGGGTCTTGTGTTGTTCCTCCATGAAGAGGGGGAGCGACAAGAAGATCAACAAGGATACAGTAGATTTAAACGACACTATAGCCCAAATGGATCTAACATATATATATACAGAACTTTCAATCCTACAGCTAAAGATTTTACATTCTTCTCAGCAGTACATGGAACCTTCTCTAGGATTGACCACATTCTAGGCCATAAAGCAAGTCTCAGCAAATTCAAAAGAATTAGAATCATACCAGGCAGCTTCTCAGACCATAAAGGAATGAAATTGGAAATTAGCAACTCAGGAATCTCTAGAGCATACGCAAACACATGGAGATTGAACAACATGCTCCTGAATGAACAATGGGTCATAGAAGAAATTAAACGAGAAATCAAAAACTTTCTGGAAGTAAATGAGGATAACAGCACAATATACCAAAACTTATGGGATGCAGCAAAAGCAGTGTTAAGAGGAAAGTTTATATCAATAGGTGCCTACAGCAAGAAATTGGAAAGGCACCAAATAGATGAGCTTTCAATTCACCTCAAGGATTTAGAAAACCTACAGCAAACCAAACCCAAATCTAGTAGGAGAAGAGAAATAATTGAAATCAGAGAAGAAATCAACAGGATTGAATCCAAAAAAAGTTACAAAAAATCAGCAAAAAACAAGGAGCTGGTTTTTTGAAAAAAATAAACAAAATTGACACTCCATTGGCCCAACTTACTAAAAAAAGAAAAGACCCAAATCAATAAAATCAGAGATGAAAAAGGAAACGTAACAACAGACACCACAGAAATAAAAAGAATCATCAGAAATTACTATAAGGACATGTATGCCAGCAAACAGGGAAACCTATCAGACACATGGACACATGCATCCTACCTAAATTGAACCAGGAAGACACAGAAAACTTAAATAGACCCATAGCTGAGACAGAAATTGAAACAGTAATAAAGGCCCTCCCAAGAAAGAAAAGCCCAGGACCAGATAGATTCACTGCTGAATTCTACCAGACATTTAAAGAAGAACTAACTCCAATTCTTCTCAAACTATTCAGAACAATCAAAAAAGAGGGACTCCTCCCAAATTCTTTCTATGAAGCCAGTATCACCTTAATTCCTAAGCCGGAAAAAGATGCATCATTGAAAGAGTATTAGTGGCCGGCGCCGCGGCTCACTAGGCTAATCCTCCGCCTAGCGGCGCCGGCACACCGGGTTCTAGTCCTGGTTGGGGCCCCAGGATTCTGTCCTGGTTGCCCCTCTTCCAGGCCAGCCCTCTGCTGTGGCCAGGGAGTGCAGTGGAGGATGGCCCAAGTGCTTGGGCCCTGCACCCCATGGGAGACCAGAAAAAGCACCTGGCTCCTGGCTCCTGCCATCAGATCAGCGTGGTGCACCGGCTGCAGCACGCCGGCCATGGCGGCCATTGGAGGGTGAACCAATGGCAAAGGAAGACCTTTCTCTCTGTCTCTCTCTTTCATTGTACACTCTGCCTGTCAAAAAAAAAAAAAAAAAAAGAGAGAGAGAGAATTACAGACCAATATCCCTGATGAACATAGATGCAAAAATCCTCAATAAAAATCTGGCCAAGAGAATGCAAGATCATCCACCCAGATCAAGTGGGATTTATCCCTGGTATGCAGGGATGGTTCAACATTCGCAAATCAATCAATGTGATACACCACATTAACAGACTGCAGAAGAAAAACCATATGATTATCTTAATAGATGCCGAGAAAGCATTTGATAAAATACAACACCCTTTCGTGATGAAAACTCTAAGCAAACTGGGTATGGAAGGAACATTCTTCAATACAATCAAAGCAATCTATGAAAAACCTACAGCCAACATCCTATTGAATGGGGAAATGTTGGAAGCATTTCCACTGAGATCTGGCACCAGACAGGGATGCCCACTCTCACCACTGCTATTCAATATAGTTCTGGAAGTTCTAGCCAGAGCTATTAGGCAAGAAAAAGATATTAAAGGGATACAAATTGGGAAGGAAGAACTCAAACTATCCCTCTTTGCAGATGATATGATTCTTTATTTAGGGGACCCAAAGAACTCTACTAAGAGACTATTGGAACTCATAGAAGATTTTGGCAAAGTAGCAGGGTATAAAATCAATGCACAAAAATCAACAGCCTTTGTATACACAGGCAATGCCATGGCTGAGGAAGAACTTCTAAGATCAATCCCATTCACAATAGCTACAAAAAACAATCAAATACCTTGGAATAAACTTAACCAAGGACGTTAAATATCTCTACGATGAAAATTACAAAACCTTAAGAAAGAAATAGAAGAGGATACCAAGAAATGGAAAAATCTTCCATGCTCATGGATTGGAAGAATCAATATCATCAAAATGTCCATTCTCCCAAAAGCAATTTATAGATTCAATGCAATACCAATCAAGATACCGAAGACCTTCTTCTCAGATCTGGAAAAAAATGATGCTGAAATTTATATGGAGACACAGGAGACCTCGAATAGCTAAAGCAATCTTGTAAAACAAAAACAAAGCTGGAGGCATCACAATACCAGATTTCAGGACATACTACAGGGCAGTTGTAATCAAAACAGCATGGTACTGGTACAGAAACAGATGGATAGACCAATGAAATAGAATTGAAACACCAGAAATCAATCCAAACATCTACAGCCAACTCATATTTGATCAAGGATCCAAAACCAATCCCTGGAGTAAGGACAGGGACAGTCTATTCAATAAATGGTGCTGGGAAAATTGGATTTCCACGTGCAGAATCATGAAGCAAGACCCATACCTTTCACCTTACACAAAAATTCACTCAACATGGATTAAAGACTTAAATCTACTACCTGACACCATCAAATTATTAGAGAGCATTGGAAAAACCCTGCAAGATATAGGTACCGGCAATGACTTCTTGGAAAACACCCCAGAAGCACAGGCGGTCAAAACCAAAATGCACTATTGGGATTGCATCAGATTGAGAAGTTTCTGTACTGCAAAAGAAACAGTCAGGAAAGTGAAGAGACAACCGACAGAATGGGAAAATATATTTGCAAACTATGCAACTGATAAAGGGTTGATCACCAGAATCTACAAAGAAATCAAGAAACTCCACAACATCAAAACAAACAACCCACTTAAGAGATGGGCCAAGGACCTCAATAGACATTTTACAAAAGAGGAAATCCAAATGGCCAACAGGCACATGAAAAAATGTTCAAGATCACTAGCTATCAGGGAAATACAAATCAAAACCACAATGAGGTTTCACCTCACCCCAGTTAGAATGGCTCACATTCAGAAATCTACCAAGAATAGATGCTGGAGAGGATGTGGGGAAAAAGGGACACTAACCCACTGTTGGTGGGAATGCAAACTGGTCAAGCCACTATGGAAGTCAGTCTGGAGATTGCTCAGAAACCTGAAGATAACCCTACCATTCAACCCAGCCATCCCACTCCTTGGAATTTACCCAAAGGAAATTAAATTGGCAAACAAAAAAGCAGTCTGCACATTAATGTTTATTGCAGCTCAATTCACAATAACTAAGACCTGTAACCAACCCAAATGCCCATCAACAGTAGACTGGATAAAGAAATTATGGGATATGTACTCTGCAGAATACTATTCAGTAGTCAAAAACAACGAAACCCAGTCATTTGCAACAAGATGGAGGAATTTAGAAAACATTATGCTGAGTGAATTAAGCCAGTCTCAAAGGGACAAATATCATATGTTCTCCCTGATTAGTGACAACTAACTGAGCACCAAAGGGGAAACTTGTTGAAGTGAAATGGACACTATGAGAAACAGTGACTTGATCAGCTCTTGTCCTGACTGTTGATGTACAATGTAATACTTTATCCATTTTAGTATATTTTTGTTCTAGTACTGTTGGTTGAACTCTGTAATTAACACACAATTATTCTTAGGTGTTTAAATTTTAACTGAAAAGTGATCCCTGTTAGGAATTTGGAAAACATTATGCTGAGTGTAATAAGCCAATCCCAAAGTGACAAATAACACTTGTTCTCCTTGATAGGTGACAACTAACTTTGCACCAAAAAGGAAACCTGTTAAAGTGAAATGAACACTATGAGAAATGGTGACTTGATCAGCCCTCACCCTGACTGTTGATGAGCAACTTGATATGTTATCCCTCTTAGTATTTTTTTTTGTTTGTTCTACTTAATACTTTTGGTTGAATACTGTAATCAATTCACAATTATTCTTAAGTGCTGAAACTTAACTGAAAAGTGATCACTGTTAAATATAAGAGTGGGAATAAGAGAGGGAAGAGATGTGCAATTCGGGACATGCTCAAGCTGACTTACCTCAAATGGTAGAGTTAGAAACATACCAGGGGATTCCAATTCAATCCCATCAAGGTGGCATGTACCAATGCCATCTCACTAGTCCCAGTGATCAATTTCTGTTCACAATTGATCATAATGATAGGACTAAGAACCAAAGGGATCACATAAACAAGAATAGTGTCTACAAATACTAGCTGATAGAATCAAAAAGGGAGAGAATGATCCAACATGGGAAGTGAGATACACAGCAGACCCATAGAATGGCAGATGTCCTAAACAGCACTCTGGTCTCAGAATCAGCCCTTAAGGCATGCGGATCTGGCTGAAAAGCCCATGAGAGTATTTCAGGCATGGAAAGCCAAGAAACTCTGGGGGGGAAAAAAAAACCTAAATGAAAGATCTCCGCGAGTGAGATCCCAGTGGAAAGAATGGGTCATCAAAGAAGGAGGTGCCTTTCTCTGAAGGCAGGAAAGAACTTCCACTTTGACCATGGCCTTGTCTAAAAATTATCACTAAAACCATGGAAATTAATCTTAAAAATATTGCTACTTTTAGACTGTATTAGTTCCAAACCAGTAAAGGAAACAAATGAAATATGAAATCAAATGAAACATGTTTCGGTTAATTCAAAAAATCAAAAGATGGCTGAAAAACATAAAAGTAAGGGAAATACAAAGTTTTATCTAAGATCATAGAAACATACCTAAATATGACACTAATTACAGTGAATAGTGGCAGTTAAGCACACTGGTTAAATACAAAGTCTCTCATATATATATAGTTTTTTTTTTTTTTTTTTGACAGGCAGAGTGGACAGTGAGAGAGAGAGAGACAGAGAGAAAGGTCTTCCTTTGCCGTTGGTTCACCCTCCAATGGCCGCTGCGGCCGGTGCACCGCGCTGATCCGATGGCAGGAGCCAGGAGCCAGGTGCTTTTCCTGGTCTCCCATGGGGTGCAGGGCCCAAGCACCTGGGCCATCCTCCACTGCACTCCCTGGCCACAGCAGAGAGCTGGCCTGGAAGAGGGGCAACCAGGACAGAATCCGGTGCCCCAACCGGGACTAGAACCCGGTGTGCCGGCGCCGCTAGGCGGAGGATTAGCCTAGTGAGCCGTGGCGCCGGCCTATATAGTTTTTTAATATATATTTCAAAAATAAATATGCTATATTTAAGAAATATTTATAAATGTAGATATAATTTTTAATTTATAAATAATAAAATATAAATAATAAGATTATTTATAAATAGAAAAGACTCAGAAAATCTGGAAGAAAAAGCAAGAAAATTATGGTAGGCAAATATTGCCAAAAGAAAGATTCAGTTGCTATACTCATACCAAATAAAATAGACCTTGAGGAAATCACAAACTTTAAGGAAAATTCACCTGATTATAAGAAATCCAACTCAACAGGAAGATATAATAATACTAAACATTAAAGTTTTAAATAACATAGCCTTAAAATGTATAGAAAAATGGACAGATTTTAGGGATAATTGGGTATATCAGCTATACACAGGTATTTCTGTACATTCCTACTACACTTAATGTAGGTCTTAGGTTCAATTTCTTATTTTAGTGTTTTTTTGTTTGTTTGTTTTCCATCTACTTGAAAGGTAGAGTAAGACTGAGATAGATCTTCTATCTGCAGGTTCGCTACCCAAATGTGCATAACAGCCAAGGCTGGACCAGGTGAAACTCAGGTGCCTAGAACTCCATCCAGGACATCCACATAGGTGAAAAGTACTTGGGCCATCATTTGGTGCCTTCCAGTGCATTAGCAGAAAGTTGGATTAACAACAGAGTAGTTGGGACTCAAATCAGAAACCCTGTTATGGTATATGGGCGTCACATGTGCTGGCTTAACCCACTGGGCATTGTGTGCACCCCTTAGGATCATTTTTTTTTTTTTTTGACAGGCAGAGTGGACAGTGAGAGAGAGAGACAGAGAGAAAGGTCTTCCATTTCCGCTGGTTCACCCCTACCATGACCACTCCAGCGGCGTGCTGTGGCTGGCGCACCGTGCTGATCCGAAGCCAGGAGCTAGGTGCTTCCCCCTGGTCTCCCATGCAGGTTCAGGGCCCAAGCACTTGGGCCATCCTCCACTGCCTTCCTGGGCCACAGCAGAGAGCCCGGACCAAGACTAGAACCTCGGTTGCCGGCGCTGCAGGTGGAGGATTAGCCTATTGAGCCATGGTGCCGGCAGGATCAGTTTTACCTGCTTGAGCTTGACTTAGCTTCTAGATCCCAGAGCTAGTACCAGCCTTCTCTCTGAGAGAGCTCCCTAATCTAGACTCTGTTCCGTCTGCATTTTTTTCCCTTTAAGAGTTTCTCTACTGTCTTGTGATCCCAATATTGTATCAAAATAAAATGCTCCAATAGGTCCAATTTTTGGATGTGTAAGAGTAGGAGGAGCTTTCAAAGACTCTGGTCTGCCATGCTTCTGGAGACAGGTGTTTTCAATCATTACCATGTTTCTTTGCTTTTGTCATCTCCCCTCACTAGTTTAGTCCTCATTCTAAGACCAAAGTGATTTTTCTTAAATATGTCACTACCCTGCAGAAGTCTTCAATGTCTTACCTTCACACTGAGAAAAGTTTACTCATCTCAGTCTGGAGAATATTTTTTTAGGAGGTGGTCTCTTCCTGTCCCACTGGCATTCTTCCCTCTGGGCTCAGTGATTCAAGGTTTTAACTTGAGGTTCTTCCATGATATCCTAGCCCTCTGAGATTTTGTGCAAATTGTTTTCTCTGTCTATAAATTTCTCCCCAACCCAAGATGGATACATACTGAATATAAAGTAGTATGGCCTTTTTGGATGTTAACATAGCAAAACAAAATGCTTTCATGCAAGTATGTAAATTATCACTATGCTGTTTTTCTCCCCAAGATTATTTTGCCCTCTCCCCAAGTCTAATAAATGAAACACCTGGCACAGCAGGGTGAAACAAAGGGTTCCAAGACTCTATTCTGGAATTTAACCTTTATTGGTCAATTCCTGAGTCATACTGGCTGTTAAATGTTTTGAATGCTACCTCTGACCCCTACCTACTCCCTTGTTTTTCAAACAATCTTACTAGGACTCCAAGATTTAAAAAAAAAATGCTTTTTCTATGTTGTGTTCCATGGCCGTATTTCCTTACTGCTCCTGTGCATCACTAGTATACTGCTGTCCTCTTCTGTCCTGCACGATGTCATAAATGTCTCTCCTGCACACTAGACTGTGCTCACTGAAGACGGAGCCATGATTAATTGTCATGTAAGCACAGATTTTGGTGTATTATCAAACTTTAATAAAGTCTAGGATTTTGCACTGTACCTTTATATGCTCCCCTCCTTTTCTTTAGCCCTGAGAGAGAAGAGACAGACTGAAAATAAGTGTGAATTGGCTGATCTTGCTTTGAGCATGGGTGCAGCAGCTACTGAGGGTGCAGAACCTCCATTGTCCCAAAACAGCATCAGGAGAGCAAGTGCCTCTTTCTGGATGGGAGGATCTCTATCCCAGTTTCAGTAGGAAGAGACCTTTTAGAACATGCTCTGTTTATATTTTATACATATACATATTTCTGAATGATTTCTGATTATTTACTGAAATTTTGGATTCTCAAAAGTAAGGTTGAAAAAGGTAGACTGTGGATAACTATTGTACTGGGAATTTTGATTCTACTTTAGGAAGTTTTTAATTTCGCAGATAAAAATTCTCCCTAGGTCTCAGTCCTTACTCTATTCAAACGGCTGTACCACACTTTTGTTACACTGCCTTTATTTTTGGTTACTACCATGGTAACACAGACTTTTCCCAACATATATGAGTTTTGAGTCAGTCTCTTACTTTAGAAAGGAAAATAAAAAGTAAGGATAAGCAGCAAAATGTTTCTGTCAAATAGGTTTTGTGATGTTCAGTCATTAACTGCACCTAATAAAAGCAAATCATTTTTCTTTTGGACAATTAAAGGAAGGGCAAAAATATATTCACTTAAAAAGTACTTGTAACATTTATAAGAATAAAAAGATAATCTATGATATTCTATAATTAAAAAAGAGAAACAGTAAAGGTGAATGAAGTTATATTCAGAGAGGTGAGTGGTTTCTTTAAGGACACATGACTAGTGAGTGATGGAGCACAGCTGAGCATTTTTCTTTTTTCTTATGATCTAGTGGATGGCAAGGAAATGACCGTGGAGGTATGGCTAAACTTTTGCTACAAGTGATGTTGATTTATTTGCATATGCGTTCATTCTTACTGATTGATCATTATGTTTCAGGCCCTATGCTGGGTCCTGTTATTAAATGAAGAACTAAACAGCCGTGATTGGTCCTTCCCTTCATGTGAGGAAGACACACATCAACATAACTATTCAGATAAATACAGATACTCCTGGATTTATGATGGGGTTACATGTCAGTAAACCCATTGTAAATTGAAAATGTCAAAAATTTAAAAAAGCCATTTAATACACCTAACTTATCAAATAGCCTAGCTCATTCACAGTGGTGCAATCTAGACTATGTGTTATTTTTCTTCATGATCATGTAGTTTCCACGGTACAACATTTTGAGAATATCTTACTCTATATTGCTAGTTCAGTTAAAGATTAAAATTGAAAATTTTCAGTATGGTTTCTACTGAAAGAGTATTGCTTTTGTACCATCTAAAACTCATGACTGGAGCATAGGGAGATTACTGATGCCATAGACAGGAGTGTCAATTGGTAAAGTCAACAACAGGAGTCACTGTGCACTTACTCCTCATGTAGGATCTCTATCCTTAATGTGCTGTACATTGAGATTTAATGCTATAACGAGTACTCAAACAATATATTTCACTTTGTGTTTCTATGGGGGTGCAAACTGTTGAAATCCTTACTTAATGCATACTAAACTGATCCTCTGTAAAAAAAAAAAAAAAGAAATTATCAATTCCCAACTTGACTCTCACTGGGATTAAACATGACAATAGGTCTGCTCTGATTTCATCATCATTTTAAAAAAAATCATCTATTATTTTTCACTTTATGTTTCTGTGTGGGAGCAAACTGTTGAAATCCATACTTGATGTATACTAAGCTGATCTTCTGTATATTAAGATAATCAAAAATGAATCTTGACGTGAATGGAAGGGGAGAGGGAGTGGGAAAGGGGAGGGTTGTGGGTGGGAGGGACGGTATGTGGGGGAAGCCATTGTAATCCATAAGTCGTACTTTGGAAATTTATATGCATTAAATAAAAGTTTAAAAAAAAAAGAAAAAAAAATAAAAAATCAGAATTCAAACCATTGCAAAGTGGGTATCATCTGTATCTAATTTGTTACTGTGAAAAGGATATGAAATAAAGTCTATGGAACTGCAAACGCATGGTAAGGTGTAAACTTCATACTGCCTGAGGGGTTAGAGTTGTTTCTGTCAAGCTATAGTCACCTGTATCCAGAAAAATTCTTTGTCACCTGCAGATGAGGCAGGCGAGCATGTGGGCGAGAGGACCTGAGTACAGGCCCACAGAGGAGACATGCAGTGTTTCCGTGGAGGGGTAAAGGTTCTGGGCCACATGCATGATGAGTGCTGGGGAGAGGTTGATGATGTTGGTTGCTATGAAGCTGATAGCAGCCTTGGTTCACATATGAATAATTTCAACTTTAATCTTCAGCCTACTGATAAGCCATTGGAAAGTTTTAAGTGGGAGAGAACGAGGATCAGATTTATGGTTCTAAAATGCTCACATTGGCTGCTGCTGGGGATAGGAACAGATAAGAGCCAGTTTGGACCTCTTGTCAACAGTCTTTGTGCTTGCTGATGGTAGTTTTCCTTGAGCAAGTAGTAGTGGAGACGAGGTTAAGCACATGGATTAAAACTGTTTTGAAAGTGCAATAAACTAGCCCGATGTATACGAGGAAGAAATGCATAATGGTTGACACCAGTAGAAAATTTTTCATAAACCACCTGGAAAGCAGGACTGAAGTTGTTCTTAGTCCCTGAGAGCTCTCCTGACTATAAAATGTGAGTGCAGCTTTTCAAGAGAACTCCCCATAAGAACTTCCTAGAAATTACTCTTTGGAATATGAATTGGTGTTGTTGATATGTAAGAGAAAATATTTCACAATAAACTTTATGCTAATGTTTATAAATACTGTTTAGGCAATAGAGTTGTGAGCAAATCATGTTACTGATGCATTGGCAAATGTGTGACAAACTCAGGTACAGAGTGAATGCTTTTAACAGCCCATAGTCAGCACTAAAGCAAACTACAGCATTCAGATTCTTTATCAACTTCCTTCTGAGCAAAGTCAAAGTTTACTGAAGTCAAAAACCATGCTAGCTCTCTAAGACTTTCAGTGGCTTCCTAGTCCCTGTAAGTTTAAGTGCAAATAGCTTCATGTGTTTCAAGGGCCCCTTGTGATCTGCTTCTTAATTGTTTTTCTTGCATTTAAGATGGATTTAATCACAAATACCAGAAACTTCAGCACACACTGACTTAATACTGAATTTCATTTACTCACAGTATTGTAAAATTTGGAGACTTGATCTGAATCTGGCCTTGTTTCTCAATGGTTCCCCTGGGTATCTGCCTCATCTTGGGGCTTACTCTATTGATGATTGCAGAATAACAGATACAAGAAACATGAGGACATTGTGTCTCATTCTCATCTAGGAGATTAAGAGAACATTGATTCCCGCAATCATGAAACAGAGGCCTCAAGCTTTGTTGTTCCAAGAAGAACCTGAACAAATTGCATAGGCCTGACCTCATGCAGTTTCCTTTATAAGAGTACTCCACTCTGCCTCAATATTGATGCGTAATTTTCTTCCATTTATCTTTCTGGTATCTTCTCCAATGTCATTATATTATATTAGGGTGGACTTTCTATAATCATCTTTCCTAGAAAGAATATTCCTTATCACTCTATTCCTTTTACTCTGAATTAATTTCCTTAGGGCCCATGTCATGTTTATCAATCATTTGGAATGTGAAATTTATGAAGTTAATAAATTTGCCCATGTTTTCTATTGCTACTTTGTACGAGGTAGTTAGTAGATATAGTTGGACATATGAATGATCTCTAAATCTCTTCCTTGATATCCTCCAATTTCCCCCAAATAGACAAAGTATCCCTACTGGAAGCTCTCAGAGTATCCTGTATCTCCTCTCTTAATTGACCAAAACTGCTGTTTAATTTTCTTTCTTTCAAACTAGACTGTATGTTTGTGATTGGAGGTATTATGTTTTACATGGAATTGAATCACTTTAAGAAATATTTGTCTAACTAAGGAATGAAATATGCTTAGAGTTTGGTGTGATTCAGATAGTAGAAATTGTGGGAAGAGACAGTTTCATCATTACATGGTTAGCGATTTCATATTTTCAGCATGCCAGCCCTTAAATCTTGGAAAGTAGTTTCCTATACGGTCTAATGATTTATATCATTTTTTTTAACTTGACCTGTTTTTTACTTTTGGAACCTGTTGAGAGGTTATTTGAGCAACAGTCTAGAATGTCCTATGAGCAATGAAAAGTTAGACTATTTACAGAGCAGGTGTAGCTCATGTTGTATAATCTATGTGTAAGAGGCTATAAATGATGTTAATGATGCAATTTTATCGAGCATGGTAACTTCAAGAGATCCTATAGTAAGTAAATGCGCTAACAAAATAAGTGTTTTGAAAATAATACAATTGCTTCCTACCTTATCTGTTACACAAATCTAAAAATAGCACTCTAGCAAGTCATATCAACAATACATACATCCAATAATTTTTCATGTTTTTCTTTTATATATGTCACGTGATTTACAAGTATCACTATGCTGTAGGTTTCTCAAAATGCTAATTTATTTTTATTCCCCAAGTCCAAATAATTTATTAAATTCTTGTTGCCTATTCATAAGTTGAATTTACCCATTTATTTCTAAAACAATTGTTGACCTCCTCCTAGGTTTCAGCCGCTACACTAGGTGCTGAACATTAAGAGATAAAACAAAATGATTCCCTCTCAGGGTTCTAAATTTAAAAGAGAGGTAGTAGACACTACAGTATTTAATTGGCAGAATCACTGGACTGTTTCTTTAATGAGGCATGGGCCTAGGAGGGCGATGTAAAGAGCAAATGCCCAATCTTCTAGTGGTAATAAGTGAATGGCAGAGAGGAAGTGGTTAGAGAATAAAGAAAGTAAAGTTTTTTTTAATGGTGTCAAATACACCATTAAAAAGACATAAAACCAGCCATGCAGTAATACAATGAGACCACAAAACTTTACATGCTCCATGTTGCAGTGAGAGGTAGGCAGATATTCGAGAGGAAACCAGAGACCAAAGCATAAAGGGCCAAAGCAACCATGCTACAGATTTTAATCTTAAAGAAATTATTAAATTTTAAGTAGGAAGTTAACATGATGGAACACTGTCTGGTGTTTGTGTGACAGACTGGATCAAGGAGAGAAGGAAGCCAGGAGTATCTATTACAAAGTTGCACAGCCCAATTTAGCAATCATGAAACCTGATATGATTTTGGGAAAGAAACTGGAAAAATTTAATAATCTATATGATTCAAAGGAGAAAGAGAAATCTATGATAACACATGACTTCTTTATTTTTATTTTTTATTTTTTGACAGGCAGAGTTAGACAGTGAGAGAGACAGAGAGAAAGGTCTTCCTTTTCTGTTGTTTCACCCTCCAATGGCTATTGCAGCCAGCGCACCGCGCCAATCCAAAGCCAGGAGCCAGGTGCTTCCTCCTGGTCTCCCATGTGGGTGCAGGGCCCAAGTACTTGGGCCATCCTCTACTGCCCTCCTGGGCCACAGCAGAGAGCTGGACTGGAAGAGGAGCAACTGGGACAGAACCAGTGCCCCAACTGGGACTAGAACTCGATGTGCCATCACCGCAGGTGGAGGATTAGCCTAGTGAGCCGTGGCGCTGGCAACACATGACTTCTTTAAGTAAATGCTTGTCCAATGGCCATGTCAATACCTAGCTTAGGGATCACATAAAGAGAGGTAGATTTACTTTCAGTTATGCCTATGTTGAGCTGATATTTCTCAGGATGATGTATACAGATATCTAGGTCTTAGTTCTGAATTTCAGGAAAGAGATTTGTATATTATTTGAAGGTCGTTGGAGTGGAAGTAATAGGTCCCTGCACTTGGATGAGATCTAAAGGAGATTATTAAAGTGAAAACTTCCACAGGATAGAAAGTTGAGTACACCAACATTTATGAAGGACAGGAAAAGAATGCAACTGTGAAGACTGAAGAAATTAAAGGTATGCAGAAGAACCCAAATACCAAGGTACAATGAACTCAAAAGGAATTCAGAGCTTCAAACAGTCAATTTTCTTTATATGAAGAATAGTGAAATAAGAATGAAATTGGGTCCATATTCATTAGAAACAGTATTTCTGAATTGGTGTCCTTTAAAGAATAATTTTAGTGCTAAATTAGGTTAATGAATATGGAACCGGGAAATAGAAGTCATGAGTGTTTCCAAGTGACCTGGTTATGATGAGAAGAAAAGTGAGGAAGTGACATAGACAGATATGAAAGTGTCAAGACAGTCAACATGTACTTTGATGTATTTCTTTATTTGTAATTTAGGAGAGTTTTAGCTGGTTTGGGTGGAGAAACTGAGAGATACACAAGAAAGGGAGAGTATAGCAGGGGAGAGAGAAACTGATGGAATCTGTCTGATGATGTGAGAAAAGGGGAATCAGAAATCAAGGATATAGGCAAATAAATCAGCTTCAAAAAGGGGCTGGGCTGTTCTTTCCCACAAAATCAAATTGGAAATATGGCATAGAAGCTGACATGCATAAATTCATAAATGTGTTATCCTCACTGCGTTTCCAGTTAATTGAAATTCCTGTATTTCATTTGCTATGAACTGAGGAAAGTTTACAGGAAGTTAGATACATGTTCACCTTTTCATTTTTCTTTTTGTAAGATATAGTCAGTTTGATTAATTTCTTCCATAAGAGCAAGTCAAGTGCTACTTCTTTGACAACCCCCACTTGTTTTCTCATTATTCACAATCTGAAGAGGCGGATTGTATCTTTATTGATGTCACTCAACAAAGATTAAAGTTTGTTGCAAATCTCCTTGAGCTCTGCTAGGTTCTGCAATTAAGACTCAGGTGGCCGACTTGATTGTAGTTTCTTCAGGTTTCCCAAGGAATGACTCATAGCCAACAGATGCATATCCTTTCCTCTTCTAGTTTTCCAAGGACAAAGTATGGAGATGTGTCCAGGGGATGCTTAATATCCCCTATTCTGTTCTTCAGCATTAATTATCCATCTGGTTTTTCAGACAATTTATTCTACTCTTAAAAATTTGAACAGATGGGCTGCAGCAATTGGAATGGGGATAGGCAATGGGAGGGTAAGCAATGGCAAAGGCAGAACCCACATGTATGATTTGATTTAATTCTCACAGCATCTCAAAGAAGTGGGAATTAGTATTACTAGTGGAGTCAAGTGCCAACCACTGGAATCAAGCTAGTGTAGATTTGGGTTG
Source organism: Oryctolagus cuniculus (assembly GCF_051225735.1). Classification (NCBI taxonomy): domain Eukaryota; kingdom Metazoa; phylum Chordata; class Mammalia; order Lagomorpha; family Leporidae; genus Oryctolagus; species Oryctolagus cuniculus. The sequence goes on from NC_142867.1 coordinate 98,147,326, forward strand.
ACGCTTGGGTTGGAAGGCATGCCTCTTGTGTTCATTAGTTTACATGCAGGGAATGGTCACGGAGACAAGGATATGTTCGTAATGATGAAGTTATAACCATGTGTATTAGAGTACAAGAGGTACAGAGATAGCAGAGTCATATTTGGTAATTTGGGATATAGAATATGGTACTTTGGCTTCATCAGCCTAAAACTGGAAAGGTAATTTCCTAATTCCTCATCCAAATGCTGAGTCATCCGGGGCCCATTTTCTGCATTGTTGTGTACTCTTTCTCTGGAGGAACATTATCTTCATATATTCAGGATGCTATAACAAAGCATCATAAACTAAGTAGCTTATAAATATCAGGAAATTATTGCTTGCAGTTCTGGAGACTAGGAAGTCCAAGATCAAGTCTCTGGCAGATTCAGAGTCTGATGAGAGCCTGCTTCCTGATTGACAGATGGTGTCCTCTCCGTGTGTCCCCATCTGGTGGAAGAAGTGAGCTGTTTTTCTGAGATTTCTTTTGTAAGAGCACTGACATGGTTTGGATGTATCCCCCAAAATTCATGTTTTGGAAAATTGATCTTCAATGCAATATGGTTGAAGAATGGAACTATTGGGAAGTAATGAGACCATGAGACACCATTCTCATGAATGTATTAAGGCCTGCATTGTATAGTGGGTTAGTTATTGTGAGGGAGTAGGCTACAGATAAGTGGCTAAGTAGAGAAATTCAACTCCCATCCTCTTGACCATCTGTGTGCTTGCTTGTTCTTCTGTGCTATGAAACAGCATGAAGGTCCTTGCCAGTTGTGTCCCTAGATCTTGGACTGCTCAGCCTCCCAATCTGTGAGGTAAATAAATTTATATTGTCCATAAATTACTCAGTATGTTTTATTATACTATTGCAGCAAAAGATGGACTATTACAGACACTAATTCTATTTGTGAGGGCAGGACACCAAAGGCCCTAGCTCCTTATTTTATTACATTGATGATTAGGTTTCAACATAAAAAGAAGAGAGCAGAGGTTGCAACCTCTGGGTACGCCATCACCAAGAGCACATGTATGTGTCCTGTGGAGAAAGGGGTCATGGCAGAGCTGAAGGAGCAATTTCTTCTGAAATCTAGGAAATAGGCAATCATACTGCAGGGCCCAGAGTTAGAAAGTCATTTGCAGTTATCTGAATGATTGTGACTGCTCAAATTTTGTTGAAATCCTAACCTCTAAAGTTAGGATATTAGAGGTAAGTCAGCTGAATAGTAATAAGGTCAGGAGGGTGGAATCCCTATGAATAGGATTAGTGGCTGCCCTTCTACCCTATGAGGACACAGCAAGAAGGTGCCAATTGTGAACCAAGTAACAAGCCCTCAGCAGACACTGAATCTGCTGGCAACTTGATCTTGGATTTCTCAGTCACCACAGCTATGAGAAATAAATATCATTTATGAGCTCCCTAGTCTATGCTATTTTGCTGTAGCAGCTGGAATGGACTAGGACGGTGTTAGTCTCAATTCCACATAAAATGTCCTGGGATGCCTCCAATCCTGACTCCAGAGACTAAATCCTGGCACCTTTGTACTCTAAATTCTCTGGCAGCCTGAGAGGAGGCTTTCTGAAATGTTAGGAGGGAATCTTTTGCAACGGGCACCAGGGTTTCACTGTGTGCTGTGGTTAATACTCTTGGTCTGATCCCATTTGAGACACACTCAGGAATTGCTAGAAATAACTGGATGAGATTTTGAGAATGTTTTGTTAGAAAATGGAGGCAAAGCAAATGAACTTATAGTGTTGAGGAAGATCAGTGGGTCTCGCATACACATGACACCTGAGGACAATTTACTTCTGTTTCCATTTTGTGGCCAAGGAAACACACTCATTAACATTAAGGACCTTGTGCAAGGTAACATTAATCTTTTGTGATGTAGTTAAACTTTAAATTCTGAACTCTTGACTTCACATTTACCACCTACTTCATCACACCTTCTTAGCCTTTCACCCAAATTTATCAATTAATTTTTTTATATCAAGCTGGATGCTTCTTTTGAAATGTCTCATAATGAGAGGTATATACTCACATATTTTGAGGTCACTTAAAAACTCATTGACTGAGAGTGGGCATTTGGTGCTTTGGTTAAAACAGCTTGGGGTGACCACTTCCCACATTGCAGTGACTGGCCTTGAATCCTTCCTCATTTCCTATGCCAGCTTCCTGCTAGTGTGCATCCTGGGAGGCAGCAGGTAATGGCTGAAGTATCTGGACCCTGCCACCCACATGGGAGACTCTGATAGAGTTTTTGGCTCCTAGCTTCAGCCTGACCCAGCCCTGGCTCTTGCAGGCATTTGGGGAATGAACTAACAAATGGGAGTTGTCTGTCTGTCTCTATCTCTCTCAGTCTGTCTCTCTTCCTTTTCAATGAATAGAATAAATAATCTAAAAACCCATTGGCTGTATATATTTTAATGCATATTGGTACAGTTTGAATACTTTAAACAAAATGGCTTGCTTATAATTTAACAAATAAACAGGAATAAATGGAAGGTCAAAAGATAAATCCCTTGTTCCAGAAAAATAATTATAAGAATGATTAAATGTCACATTAGTAAAATAAGGTAAAAAGGCAGAAATACAGAGTAGTGAACATTTCAAATATGAGCAGTTGTGACAAAGAAGCAAACTCATGTTCATGACTTGCAAGGAAAGAAAGTCATCCTCTCAGAGTCCCTAGCTGTGGCGTGGATGTAGGCTCTCTCAGGGAGCCAGTTTCTTCTCTTCCCCCTAAAAATGCCTACATTTCCTTTGAGTTCACTCAGTCTTCCTGACGCCTGGCTCCACATTCTCCAGTGTCTATAGCCCTCGTTTCTGGACACTCCGATGCACACTTTTGTTATGGATGTGCTGTTCTGCTGCCCACTTACACTCTGTCTTCCCCTCCTTCCTAAATCACTGCTTTGATCAACTGTAATTCTAGTTGTTAGAGCATGAAACTCCTTATCATCCAAACCTGACTTCGTATTGGTTTGGAATATTTGAGAGCACTTGGCACCGGACTGCATTCTCAGTGGGTGAGTTTGACTCATTGTTGTACTCCTTAGATTTTGACATTAATCATCTTGCTAAAAGAAAGGGGTGTTTAGAAGAAATCATAAAACAATCCACTGGGAAGTTGCACAATAGAAAGCAGGTTTTTTTGTTTCAGGTATAGCTGTCACCAAGGCACATTCCATGTATATGAATTCCCAAGCCATATTCAATTCTTCATTGAATATAGTGAGACTGGAAGTTTCATTTGTATGCAGCCTAAGTCCATTCCTAATTACTGAGTCCTGTTGTTATTCACACTGATGAATTAAAAAGGATGATGTCTCCCATGAAGACAGTCTATGACAATGCAGATACTTGAATAATTAGGTCGCTACTTTCTGGACTGAATATAGATGATCAACATACGATATTTTGAAGCGACAAACAATAGGAAAAATGAAACAAGAATTTCCTTTAGAAGAAACTTCTTGGATCTTCTCAAGTTTTCTGGATCTCAGTCTGAATCACTGAATTATAATAACTTACATGTAGTAGACACTCAGTAAATGTTTGTTGAGTAAATAAATGAATGCATAGGTGAGTGAATGAATGAGTGAATAAGATGGTTAATTCCAAGGCTGTTATAAGTATGAACTGAAATGAGAGTTGGATATATATTGAAAAACATATATTATTGTAGATTTAGATTCAGTTACTGCCTCTATCATTTACAAGCTATGCCATTTTGAGCAAGTGCACAGGGCCTGGCACATGGTCAGTTCGCGGTAAGAGATCACTATCATATGTGGACAGGGTAATGTGTAATGTAAGATTATCTTTCTTGATTTGTCATCTGGTACCTTTTATTCTGGTGAATATTTCTTTGCTGTTCTAGCTATCCATATTCCATACTATCTTTGTCAAGTAAAAGGCAATAATGTGTTTCATGCTATAAATATTGTTCACCTCAAGCACAAAAGGGAAACATTCCCCAAACTCATAACTTAATAACATGTGTATGCGAAACAATGGTACTCTGTTTGATTTTTGAGTTTAGTAAATAATTCCTCTTGAAGCTCATTGTGAGCAGGGAGCTGCCAGTCATCTTCACAGCTTGAGTGTTTACTGAGCTGTCTTGTGATTTAGCATCAGGCATTCAGGATAGGCCGGCTGTGTGGCTCTGCACAGTTGCATGGTCATAAATATCCAATATCCATTCAAGTGTTTTTGAGTTGTGTATCATTCACATGACTCACTTGTCATTTTAAGCAGTTTTTAAGACAGCAATAAGGTTTCTACCTATCCAAAAGGTTTATTTACTTCTAAGCCCCAAAGGCACTTGGAAGAAAATGGAGTAGCAGGGATAAATTTATGGATTTTAACAGTAACCCTTTCTAATATCTCAAACTCAATTCTTGCTCAGGACTTTTTAATCTCAATGGACATTTTCTGTTTTATTCTAATGATCAGGCGACACCATCAACCAGGCTGCATTGTAAATAATGTTCTCCATGTATCCAAAGAAAAGCCCCTTGGGGGCTAAATCTTAGAAGAGAATAAAAGTTATCCTCTGTGAATGTGGATTTCCCACAGTCCAGACCATTGGAAATGCTCTCATTCTGAGCAGCATTTTGGTGGGGAGTTTTGTAATGTGTCCAGTTGTCTCCATACATACTAAAATAATCCAATAAAAATCCCAAACAATATAAATTCTATGACTTCGAAATTATTACTATTTTTACATTCTCTGTCTTTTCTGACTGCCGTCTTAATGTAAGGCCACTTTTATTGCTTCTATGAGGCTGAACTCAAGTCCTAACTCCCCTCCCCTCCCCTCCCCTCCCCTCCCTGTATTGCTTTTTGTTTCTCTTTTCTTCTTTCTCTCGCTTTTATGTTTTACCTTCTTCCATTTTGAACAAGCGTGAGTGACTGTAATGGTCATGGACTTCGCACACTGCTGAGGGTACAGTGATGCAATAGGTGATTTTGCCTCCCCACTGGTGCTCATAGTCTTGGGGGAGAGCAGATACTTAAAAGGAGACTTCTCTTCTGAGATGTCAATTGATTATACAGCTAGTTTAGTAGGGGAACAGGGACATAATAGAAAACTGAAATATCACAAATTATTTGATGTTAGAAGTGTGTCTTAAGTGGTTTTGAAAATATGT